>NC_142594.1:12813263-14208327 GCF_965207765.1 Zootoca vivipara | reverse complement strand
TATTGGAGGGAGCCAGGCCTCCCAAAGTTGATCTGCATTGCCATTCAAACGGTGTGTGTGTGCCATATCACGTGATCAATTATTCAGGGTGGAGCTTACCTGGGCCCCCCAATATTTTATTCAAGTTGCCACCCTTGCTGATGACATGTGCTTCACTTCTGGATATATCACAACATAATTATAAGCAAATCTTAGCATTGGCTGGAAGGTTACTGTGGGAACTGTTGAGATAACAGAAGGTGTGTGAAAGTGTTAGAATATCATGGGAATAAAGATCTTGCAAGCAGGCAGGCTGCATGTTGCCATGGTATTAGTGGAAACATTAGAAAGGACACTTCCTGAACGTGGTAGTTAAGACCAATGCAAATACGGTTTTTTGTAAGTCTACCTGAATTTTCAGAATATTTCTAAATTTTCAAGGAACCATGCATTTGAGCAGAAATCAGTTTTGATTCTGGGTCCCTGGGCATATAATGCTGATCAGAAAGCCCCTTTCAGGGCAGGCAAAAAGTGTCCCTCGTAGTTGCTATAAGCAAAGAGTGATAACTCAATAAATAACTTGTACAGATTTGATCTTAGCCAGTGGAAACTGATACCCTTATTAAATATCCCAGCAGTGTCACCTTTGGAAAAAAGATTGTTATATCTAATTTAATTAGTTGGTTAATTGATTAATCTGTTTAAGGCAAGACAATTAATAGCCTAATAAAACTTCACTTGGTTGACAGTCCTGATATTAATGGACTCTTAAAGGCAGTCAGTCACAGAAAGATAAGGCTATATGTCGCTTCTGATGTTTTCCATTAGGAAGTTTACATGCTATGAAAAGTCTGCATTGGGCTGTGTTGTCCTCTGAAAGACTATAGCCCAATTTAAGTCCAATGCAGCCGCTTCCACAGTTCTCCGGCCATGCTCTGAAGGCACCTGATACAGGAACACTGGGGAGTCTGTGGCCTTCCAGATCTTGCTGAATATCATCTTCAGCCAAAATAGGCAATGGACAGAGATGGCCATTGTAGTTGACCATCTGAAAGGCAAAAGAAAGCATAGGGAAATGACTTGTTTGCTCCTGATGTCATGTGGATGTTCTGTAAAAGCTCAGTGAACCGAGAATGGCAATTCCATAGTAAATGTCCAGTGTGGAAGCACCTTGAAAACTTTATCTTGAGGCACCTTTTCTATACAATGGGTGACATCACATTCAGCTATAACTCCTACATGCTCTGTGGCTTAATCTGTAAAGGGCAGCTCCTTAGAACTCATCATGGATATATATATAATACCTACCGATTACTTATTTTACATATTCACTTGTTGGAACAATTGCAGCCAGAGCTGTAAGCAACGTAGCCATCCTTCTGTGTATCAAGAAGCCATTTTTGTGGAAGCTACTTCCTGTGTGGTTCAGGCAGACCACACCACACTAGCAAACCAGCTGGTGGGGGGGGGGGAAATCTCTTGAACCACACTGTTGGCTGCTTTCTGAATGGAAAAAGCACCCACAGAAATAGCTCTGCAGCAAAAAGGGACATAAATTTTGGCCTGGAAGGCATGCCAGTTTGTACATCACAGTTGCTGTTAGCAACCATCCATCTATGTTTTGGTGCCTTCTAGCAAGGAAGAGGAAGTGACGTGATGTAGAGGAAGACATTTCTCATGGTAAAGAAAACCGAGAGGAGAATGTGACTCTTGCGGCTACAGCATTTTCAAGCAGGTGTGCCATGTTCATACTGTGCATTTGAAGCATGATACTGCTTTAAACAGTCAAAAGAATTCTGGGAGCTGTAGATTGGTGAGGGTGCTGGGAGTTGTTAAAAGGCCCGCATCCACCTCAAAAAGCTACAGTTCTCAGAGGGGTCCTTCCATCTTCTCAGGGAATTCTGGGAATTGTGACTCTGGCAGGAGAATATGTTTCCACCCACATATGTGAGCTTCTGGTGACCCCAAACTTCTTGCATGCCTCCCCCACTTGTAAGCTGGTGGTAAAGCTAAGGTTCTGGGTTTTTTTCCCTTTAAATCCAAAGGAGGTGCCTCATTATCTCTGCCTTAGACTTGCTGTTGGGCTTTTACTGTGCTAATCTCGTGTTCCCATGGTGAAGTACAGAGAAGGAACTGACCAAATGCTGAAACGAGCTCCTGCCAAGCACTCCTTTAAACATGTTTCCCCTTTTCCACTCCTTCTGTTAAGGAACCAAAGCGCCTTTTAAAAAATAAAAAAAATAAAAACCAGCAAGACTTCTGGGCACTGCAGTTTACCCCTCCCTGAGTAGCAATGCCCAGCAACCCTTAACAAACTACAGCGCCCAGAATGCTTTGAAGTGAAGTATGTGCTTTGATTGTGCTTTAAAGGCACAGTGTGTATGCAGCCTAAATGCCCAAGGCGTTGCATCATTTTAAGGAGGGGGCGGGGATCCAATTTAAATGACAAGAAAAGGATATGGAAGAGCAGAATAGAAGGTAATTAACATGCCAGAATAATTAAGGTCTCCCCCCCATACAGATAGATATAAATAGAGAGGGGGACCATGGAAGACTTGATTTGGAATCAGTAATGGATTGGGTGTGGATGAAGTAACTGAAGCTTGATGCAGACAAGACAATGTGCTTCTGGCCAATAGGACTCTGGATCCAGTGACACGGGGATCCAGTTTGTTCTGGATGAAGTTGCACTTCCCATGAAAGAGCAGGTGTGCCGGCTGGGGAGATCCTGGACCTAGCCTTGCTCTTGGACTTCCTAGGTGATCATTTCATTTCATTTATGACTCACTTCCCTTGAGGCATCCCTAAGCTATTTGCAATATCATAAAAAAAACACTGATATAACAGTTACATATATGAAAACACTTAGAAACAATTGTATAAATAAAATCATTTTTTTTTAAAAAAATCAGCTGCACCTGCTTCTGGAAAAGGTAGATGTAGTTTGCTTTAGTTGCATCAGGAGTTGATTGTTCTAAGATGATGGGGCTACCTTTGAAAAGGATTCAGAAACCAGCATTCAGCTGTGACAGGGAAGAGGGAGCCTTCAATCAAACAAGTCTCCCCAAGGATTCCTGAGAAATGTTGTTTGGTGCAGGAAAACTGCTGATAAATATTCTTATAGCCCCCCCCCACCTGCCTGCAAAACTATAGCATAGGTAACGGGGGGGGCAAGGAGAATGAGTACTAAACCATTTAAAGACTTTAAAATAGCTCTAGTGTAGAAAGATCTCTATTGTCTAAGCATGGATGCTCATGCAGCCAAAACACACGTGTTTGTGTGTGTGTGTGTGTGTGTGTGTGTGTGTGACCTAGAACAGCTGGCTGGAACCCCTAAACACATATGTCGACATTTTGTTTTAGAGCTTACCTGTATACTCTAAATAAATATCCTACTTACCTGGGTCAAGCCCACTCTGACTGGCTTCCCTGGTGTTCTGACTAATCTTTCTTCTTTTCAACTTGTTGTTAAGCCAGTATTGTAGCTAAGGGCTCAGTTCTGGGGGCAGGCAGACCTTTGCGGCACCCTGGAAGGAAGTGAGATATTTGCCTCACCCCATCTCCCCTTACCCCATTTAGTACATCCCTTTGAGACCAGCCAGAGAGAACAGACATATTAAAACTTTGGGACAAATTCCAGGCCATGTGTGCTCTGATTAATATTGTGGCTGCAGCCTCCCACACTATCTCTGAGTCAGATCTTTGTCTGGGAAAGAAAAGAGAGGCACCCATGGCAATAATAATGCTCGGCGAAGTAAAAGCTTCTATGGAAATATGAACTGCAAGAGTGGAACAACCCTGATGCAAAGGGACCTGCCAACTACCAGTACTTTCCAGAATCCAGATGGTTCTGTACATCATTTGTGTATGTTTTTAGCTACACCCCCCCCCCCCCCAGGATCTTCCTTGTTCATCTGCAACTCCAAAGTTACATCTAGGAAGGAAAAGAAAACTGACTCCAAAATGTGGACATTAGGGAAATGTGTCCATTTTTTATTTTTACGTTTGCAAAATTGCATTGGTCACAAAGCATTCACAGGTGAACGGGCCTTGGCATCTCTTCGCTGAGGATCTGATTGCCTGTGAGAAGCATAAGTTGTAAGGAATAAGGATGCATGAAGGCTTTGTACGTGATCATCCCTGACTGCAGAGACCTCCCCTTCCCACCCTGGGCTCCGGATGCCCAGCAGTGTGAGTGAGCTTCCTGTCTTATGGCGGGCTAAGAGAGAGCATAAGTCCATGACCTGTCGTCATCCAGAGCCTCTTGCTCATTTCTTTCATATCACACTCATTGTTAGCTGTTGGAGGTAATATATATGCATCTCATGCCGGGAACAGCTGAATGACGCATTTACATCTGGAGAAGGAGAGTCGCCCCTTTGCTTAACAGACCTAAGGAAGGAAGGAAAGAAGGAATATGATGAAATGAGGAGGGGGCTGGGAAATAAGGAAATGGGGTTGGCTTAGTTTGCATATCTGAAGGATCCACAGAGTTCAGAACAAGCCCCAAACCTCTGCAGCTGCCGTTGCAAATCTCGCACTCGGCTCTCAGCTATAATTGGAAATGGGTTACTTACAATGTGAGGAGTGAAGGCGCCCTAGTTTTTGCAAGAAAAATGGCTTTTGAAGCAGCACTCTAGCAGGGTGCCAAAGTGCGCCATATGGTCTTTTATGCGGCAGATCCCCTCACGCTTTGCCTGTGACAGTTTCTGCTTTGTGGCACCGATTGCCTTGCTGCTGACTGGGGTGCCCTTTGCAGACAAAGTTACACAAAGAGGCTGTGGTTTTGGAACTATCCCGGCTTGTGACCAAACAAGCAGTGCAAGAGCCCCTGGGTCAATAGATGGTCACCCCTGGCTTGCCACTTCTTTGGTGTCTGCCTCTCATCGGCATAACATGCTTGGTGTAGGATTTTGTTTTCGGCAGTGATGGTCTGCTCAGGCTTCACATCAGCCCTGCAAAGCTAGTCACTTATAATTTCAAGGTTATAGTTTCAAGTATACCTGAAGGAGCGTCTCCACCCTCATCGTTCAGCCTGGACACTGAGGTCCAGCGCTGAGGGCCTTCTGGCGGTTCCCTCCCTGCAAGAAGTGAGGTTACAGGGAACCAGGCAGACGGCCTTCTCGGTAGTGGTGGAACAGTCCCTGTGGAACAGCCTCAGATGTCAAGGAAATAAACAACCATCTGACTTTTAGAAGATATCTGAAGGCAGCCCTGCACAGGGAAGTTTTTAATGTTTGATCTTTTATTGTGTTTTTAATATTCTGTTGGGAGCCTCCCAGAGTGGCTGGGGAAACCCAGCCAGATGGGCTGGGTATAAAAAATAAATTATTGTTTTTATTAAGAGGGAAATGGGGTTGCAAGGGACATGCATTGAATGGCAGCCAGTTTGCAAGTTCAACATTCTCTGCCAGTAATTCTCTCCTGTTCACTTAAGCATCAGGGGCTAAATCATGGACAGACTGGAAGCAGAGGAATGGTGGAAGGAACCAGCTGGGGAACCACTAAGGGAAGAAGACTCAGAGCCTGGGAACTGGTGGGGGGATGATAATGATTGGTCAGAGGGAGAAGAGGGAGAAGACTTGGGAGGAGGAGATGTCGGAAGCTGAAGAGTTAACAGGGCTTAGTGAGCAGGGAGAGTCTGTGGCAGAGACCAATCCAGAATCAGAGTCAGAAGCTGAAGGAGGAGGGGCCAAGAGGCAGAGAGGAATCAGACTGGTGAAGAGTCACAGGGGTTTCCCCCTCTTGCTGCCCCTCCTGTTGGTCTCCCAGAACCAGAAGAGGGCTGAAATGAGCAGAGCAAAGACAGACATGCAGGCACAGTCTCCTGGAAAAAGCCCTGGTGAAAAGGGGACTGAGATAGCTGTGAGGGGATGGGGGCTTTCAGTTTCGGCAACTGATTCACCTACCAGGA
Source organism: Zootoca vivipara (assembly GCF_965207765.1). Lineage (NCBI taxonomy): Eukaryota > Metazoa > Chordata > Lepidosauria > Squamata > Lacertidae > Zootoca > Zootoca vivipara. Next base: position 14,202,434 of record NC_142594.1, on the reverse strand, counting down.
ATGAGCTGCTGTGCTCAGTAGCAACATCAGGAGGCTTAGTTTGGTCAGAATCAAGTATATACTTCCAGAATTAATGCTGCATTAGTAAATGAGCCACCATAGCCGCTAGAAGGCCATCAGAATTTGTGTGCCGGGCTTTGTAGACTCATCTACCTATGTACTATCTGAAACCAAAGGGGCATACAGTGGTACCTCGGGTTACAAGCGCTTCAGGCTACAAACGCTTCAGCTTACAGACTCCGCTAACCCAGAAATATTACCTCAGGTTAAGAACTTTGCTTCAGGATGAGAACAGAAATCGTGCTCTGGCGGCGCAGCAGCAGCAGGAGGCCCCATTAGCTAAAGTGGTGCTTCAGGTTAAAAACGGTTTCAGGTTAAGAACGGACCTCCAGAATGAATTAAGTTCTTAACCAGAGGTACCACTGTATTGTTTGCAGGATGTGAAATATATTACCATTATTTTCAGCTCTCCCACTCCACTAAATATAATGCACTTTGTTTGTTATTTTCACGAATATACACATTTTAATGCACACGTTACTCCTGCACATGCGTTTTTATGCATACCCATTGGCTAGTGAACTACACTGCAAGATTTGTGAAAATTGTCATTTCTCATTTTGTTTCAGATTACGTAAATTCACCTTTAAGTGTTCTGCCACAGATATTTTCTCTCTCTCTCTCTCTCTCTCTCTCTCTCTCTCTCTCTCTCTCTCACACACACACACACACACACACACACACACACACACACACAATTCCCTGTAGGATTGCTCTGTTAAACTTTTAGCAAGCCTTTGAATCTTCCTGTAAATTTTGTCTCTCAGCCCCAACCAATCTTGTGTTGGTTTTGGGCAGGGAATTGAACGAACTGGGGTTTTTTTTAAAAAAAATGCCTTGGTTAACATGCTAATTGTATATATTCTCTGAACCCTGTGTGGCCCATCCAGAGGAAGTTGTTGATTGGCCATTAACACATGTACTAAATAACCAAGCAAACTTTCAGGTGGACTTGGTTTGGGTTCCCCACCACCCAAAACAGCTAATGAGCAATGATCCCATAGAAATCTAGTACTTATATTTAGATTTAGATTCCTGCATTGCAGGGGGTTGTGCTAGATGACCCCTGGGATCCCCTGTCAACTTTACAATTCTATGATTCTGTGATTCTCCTCACTCCTGTCTGGAAAAAAATATTACATACTAGGAAAACCATTTTAGCCATTGTGTACATTAGCTTTCCCAGGATGCAGGTTCTTTATTTGTGTCTTCACGGTGAGTGAAACATCATTTGCATATTTACAGTATACATGAACATTCCTCTGTGGAAATTTTCTCTGTGTAGGGGGGGGGGGGAATGTTAACAGTTGGCAAATGAAGGAAGAATTGCAGCTGGCATCAACTTGATTTTTTCTCTATTTGTTTAAAGCTCCCTCTTGTGGTTGAAGGAGTTCAGGTTTTTTTTATTCTATGGTGCATAATGCCTCCTGAAGTGTGCTGAGTGCTCTCGTTCAGCACCTTAAAGGAAGTATCCGTTGCTTGGCAGAATCAAAGGCTCTCATGCTTAGCAGCAGCCGTGTTGTACCTTGAAGTGGCGTTTCAAAACGAGAGCAAAATGGCTTCCCTCCAGGCAGTCTCGCTCTCAAGCTGAAATTTCACTTCAAACAGATACATCAAATGTTGTGTAAAGTGATCAGTGTGTCAAGTGTGAAACAAGCATGTGGAGCCATGGCTGCCCTCAAGAGATTCGAATGCAAGACTGTTATTAAGTGCCACAAAACGGAAAAGGACAAGTTGGCCGTTCATGACTGAACTTCTGTCCTCTTCTTTGCCCCCCAAATCTTGCATGAACCTCTCTTGTCCACTGGCCTGCTGCAGCTGCTTTCCACAGTCTCTGTAAGGTTAATGAACCCCAGCATCAATCTATACCTGTGCTTTGGTCCAGGGTTCATCCGGTGTTTGCTTTTGAATGCATATTCAGCTGCAGTTGTACTGTCCTTAAAATTATTGTAGTTAATTGAAAATATATGTCTGTAAATAACTGTGGTCTAAACCACCGAACCTTTTGGGCTTGCTGATTGGAAGGTCAGTGGTTCAAATCTGTGTGGCAGGGTGAGCTCCCGTTGCTCGGTCCCAGCTCCTGCCAACCTAGCAGTTAGAAAGCACGCCAGTACAAGTAGATAAATAGGTACTGCTGCTACTGTGAAAAGGTACCGGTAAATACTATATTTTGTTGGAAGCCTCCCAGAGTGGCTGGGGAAACCTAGCCAGATGGGCAGGGTATAAATAATGTTGTTGTTGTTGTTGGTTGTTGTTGTAAATGGTGTTTCTGTGCACTCTGGTTTCTGTCACAGTGTCCTGTTGTGCCAGAAGCAGTTTAGTCATGCTGGCCACATGACCCGGAAAGCTGTCTGTGGACAAACACTGGCTCCCTTGGCCTGAAGTGAGATGAGCACCTCACCCCATGGTTGCCTTTGACTGGACTTAACCATACAGGGGTCCTTTACCTTTTTTTTTTTTACCTATATGTCTGTAAATTGCCTTGAAACATATACAGTCATATGAAAAAAGTACACCATCTTTGAATTATGTTGTTTTACATATCAGGACAGAATAACAAACATCTGTTCATTAGCAGGTCTTAAAATTGGGTAAATATAACCTCAGATGAACAACAACACATGGCATATTGCATGATTTATTTAGCAGAAATAAAGCCCAAATGAAGAAACCATGTGTGAAAAACTAAGTACACCCGTACTGCTTCCATAAGAATTAAGAGGCAAAGTGGCAGACAGGGGCTGCTAATCAAATGCCCTTGCTTAATTGATCATCAACAACACTTCTGCCCACCTTTATAGAAGCTGACGTTTTAGCAGTTTGATGGCCTGGAGCATTCAGGTGTGTTTTTACACAATGCCAAGAAGGAAAGATATCAGCAATGCTCTTAGAGAAGCAATTGTTGCTGCCCATGAAATTGGGAAGGGTTATAAGGACATCTCCAACCAATTTGAAGTCCATCATTCTACAGTGAGAAAGATTGCTCAAAAGTGGAAAACATTCAAGACAGTTGCCAATGTGTTGTTGTTCATCTGAGGCTGCATTTACTTAAATTTAAGACCTGGACGTGGGTGGCGCTGTGGGCTAAATCACAGAGCCTAGGGCTTGCTGATCAGAAGGTCGGCGGTTCAGATCCCCACGACGGGGTGAGCTTCCGTTGCTCGGTCCCAGCTCCTGCCAGCCTAGCAATTCAAAAGCACGTCAAAGTGCAATTAGATAAATAGGTACTGCTCCAAGCAGGAAGGTAAACGGTGTTTCCGTGCGCTGCTCTGGTTCGCCAGAAGCAGCTTTGTCATGTTAGCCACATGACCTGGAAGCTGTACGCCGCCGGCTCCCTTGGCCAATAACGCGATATGAGCGCCGCAACCCCAGAGTCGGTCACGACTGGACCTAATGGTCAGGGGTCCCTTTACCCTTTTTAAGGAATAGATTATTGTTATTATGTCCCCATATGTAAAACCAGAGAATTCAAAGAAGGTGTCCTTTCTTTTTCCCATGACTGTATGTGGAAGGCAATTCACAAATTATTAACCTAATGATCACAAACAATAATAGAAATAGAAGACAAAAAATTGGGAATTGCAAAAGAGAAGTCTAAATTTGAAAAAGAACTGATAGAAAATGATAAAAAACTGATTTCACGTACTTACGATTTGTTACTAGAATGGGAGTTAAAGGAAGAACAAACTAAGCCATCCATGATAAAATGGGCCCAAGACCTGGGCCACAATATATTTGTAGACCAGTGGGAAAGGCTATGGAAAAAAGATATAAAACTTACCGCGTGCTACAACTTGCGAGAAAATATTTTTAAAATGATATACAGGTGGTACCAGACACCTGAAAAAATAGCAAAAATGTATTAAAATAAATCACCTACATGTTGGAGATGTGAGAAAGAAATAGGAACTCAAATGCACATGTGGTGGAAGTGTGCAGAGATAAGGACATACTGGGAGAAGATCTATGAAGAGTTAAAGAGAATGTTAAAATGTAAAATTACGAAAAAACCAGAAATGTTCCTATTAAATATAATACCGGAGGATATAGGAGATGTAAATAGAAAACTATTAATGTATGGTATTGTAGCCGCGAGGGTGCTGATCGCTAGGAATTGGAAAAGTAGAAACACCCCTAGTATAACAGATTGGCAAATACTAATGAAAGAATATTCACAGCTAGCCAGAACCACCGGGAGAATTAGAGGGCAAACAAGACAAAAAATAAAAAAGGAATGGAGGATTTTTGATGAGTATATAAAAACAATTAAGTAAATAACACCCAAAGCAGACAAAACCAAACCAAGGTGAAGGGTTAAGAGATAAACAACAAAGAATTTATTTTGCGGATGATGAAGACGAATAGTATCAGCTACAGAGAGATGATTGGAAGTTGTTGGTATTTTATGTATTGTTAGTAATTTTTGTAAACTTTTCTTTGCTCCTTTTCTTTCTTTCTTTTTCTTCTTTCTTTCTTTCTTTCTTTTTTTCCTTATTCCTTCTTCTTCCTTTTTTCTTTTTCTTTTTCCGTATCCCCCTATTTTTTAATTGCTGAGATGTAAAACAAATGATATATTGTATCTTTGGTGTTCCTTTTTGTCTTAACTTGTATGTAAATATATGTATATTTTTTTAATGACTGAAATAAATAAAAAACATTTTAAACAATAATAGAAATAGATGGGGATATGTATTAATCCATGTATTTCAAAATGTGATAAGCCAACCTTGCTGCATTGGGGGTGGGGGGCTTCCAGCTCATTCTGCTAAGTAGGACCCTTGACATCTGTTCCAGAGTCCTGCTCTGAATGCACCATTGCATCTTCAGCCTAGCCTCAGCTCCAACACCTGACATTGTTGGGGGTTGGACCAGACAATCCTTGGGACCTCTTCCAGTTCTACAGTTCTATGGTTCTGTGATCAGAGAACCTGGAGAAATTTCACTCAGCTTTGATTAAGTGATGGCCACCTCTGGCTGCTGCTTGGCCTTGACTGGCCACTGGTACCTACCGGTACTAAAACGATTCTGCAACAGCTGTTGTCTTATGCAATGCGAAGTCTGACATATTTGCTAGATATGCTTAAAAGCAATCTATCGCCAACAAACCTTTTCTTCTTTCCCCATATGAATATTGTGCAAAAGATTGCTTATAAACTCCCTGTTACCAAGCTTTAAGATACATAACATCACCGCACTGGGGAAAATAAAACGAAGAACAGTCCGTTGCACAATTGCTGACAGTCAGACTAGCCTAACACAGCACTGCCTGTCTCTTTGACACAGTTCTTGCTCAGCACAGCTTGATTTGTTTGACATCAGGGAATCAGTGGGGTTAGTTACTGTACTGCCATTAATGTTCAGGGGCACCCTGACCCAATTGTTTGGCTTGCGCAAGTTCAAATAACTTAGGAGAAATCTGACAAAGGTTTCAGTGCCTTTTCTGTGATCAGGATCATATAATGTGAATGATGCTATTGAAAAACGAACCATTTAAAAGTCTAATTTTACACTTTACTATAGACCTATTTCACTCTGACATATTTGACATGAGGAGTTCTGGTTAGTTTTTAATGTATTAATAGTGCAATCCAGGGGTGCCAACTTGAATAACATATTGGAGGGGGGCCAAGTAAGTCCTACCCCACATAATCACATGATGTGGTGCATGGAAACCATTTGAATGCCAATGCCTATCAACTGGGGGGGGGCTCAAATATTTTATTGATGAGACCCCTTGCCCCCTACGAGTTGGCTTCTATGGTGCAATTCTAGACATCTCTACTCAGAAATTCAATGGGACGAGTCCCAGGTACGTGTACATCACAGGGATAGAAACCTGAAGCCTTGTAGTTATTGGACTCCCATCTATCCCAGCCAACATAGCCAGCGATCAGGGATAACACAAGGATATGCTAGCAGAAGAAATCCTGGGTTGGTTGCTGTCCTTCAAACCATTGCAAAGGAGCTTGCAGAAAGCCACACACAATTCAGCGCTTGACACAAGCACCCATCTTGACATAACATGCAGGGAATTGTAACAGGAGCACACAGCTGGATTTCAGCTCACTTTTTTCATGATGTCTTGTGCTGTGAAAAGCCCTTTCATTTGTGGAAGGCCATCATTGGATCTAACCCAATATGAATGACCCATCTTTGCAGGGCTTTTTAATGGGCTGCTGCTGTGATAATTTATGTGAAGTGCTTGGAATGTGCAAGCACTCAGAAGCACCATATCAAAAAGTAGCATATAGCAATCATTTTTTTATGAGGGAAGTACTTGATTCAGAAAGAGGGCAGGGCAGTAGGTGAAATAACCTTGATTACAATTAAAGGATTCACATCTTGCCGTTCCACTATCTTACTCATCTTAACCCCCCTATTTATTTATTTTATTAAATGCTGAACCCCCACCACTCCCACCTGGAATGTAGCTTTCTGCATTTTTAAAGGCAGCTTTATATGCGCTCATGTGCAAAAGTGAAGAATGAATTTTGGATTTTCTTTAACAGGTCCTGAACCACTGAAACCCGTAAAGCAGAAATGTTTCCTCTGGCTGTCTGGCCATGATGCTGATTTATGGCTTGCTTTCTGGTCGAACCACCGTAATTTTGTGAAATGATAGAAGTATTGATTCTAGAAACAGTTTCACTTTTCTGAAACTACCAGGCAAGAGGAACTAAATGAAGCCCCCCAGAGTGAACAATACAGCTTTCTGCTTTATCGGTTCCATGTGCTTTTGCCTCACCTTTGCTTAACAATCTACAGCTCTCCCCTTTGGATCTCTTTTTCTCTTCCTCGCTGACTCTGTGGTAAACAAACGGAACCTCTCAAGTGTACCTATGAACCTTGAAAAGCTATTATACACATGTACATTATTCTGTATTAAAATCAGTGCAGAGAATCGCTTGTCAAGGATGTCAGGATCACTCATGCCGCCTCTCTCCTCCAGGGTATTTCCTTGGGTCTTAATCCTGATCTTGAGAAATATTGATGCGGGGAACTGGAAAAGTTTCTTCTCAAATCATGTTCACTGCATTTGCTATCACCATGTTTATATTCCTCCGACTACCTGCTCTTCCTTGGAAAGCTCAGCCCAACTTATACTGGGCAAAACTACGATGGCTTTAGGAGGCTAGACAAAAAGCTGAAGTTGTGGATGGGTTTTAATGAATAGGAGACGATATATTAATTGCAATTTATCCCTCCAGGCGCCCATGCGTGTGGGTTAAACAGAGTTTTGAAATCCCATCCTTGGCAGCAAAATTTAAAGTACAGTGATACCTCGCTAGACGAAAACCTCGGACAAAGAAAAACTCACATGACGAAAGCGTCTTGCGAGTTTTTTGGAGACTCGCAAGATGAAGTTTCCTATGGCCATGGTTTGCGAGACGGCAGGCGCACGAACGGGAGAGCGGCTGTTTGGTTGGGCACACGAATGGCTGCTGGGGAGGGAGGGAGGGAGCATGGCTGCACGGAGGCACCGAGCAGAATTTGCGGGGCTTCCGGAGCGGCCGTCTGGTTGGGTGCGCGAACGGCTGCTGGGGAAGGAGGGAGGGAGCCTCTCCCTGGCCCTCCTCCTGCTTCTCCCTCCCCTTAAAATATGAAAAACTTCCGGCCGTGGCGGGTGAGTCAGCGCCTTTTTTGCGCTCCCCCCCTAGGAACGCATGAATTAAATTTCAATGCATTCCTATGGGAAACCGCGCTTCACAAGACGAAATTTTTGCAATACGAAATGACTCGTGGAACGAATTAATTTCGTCTTGCGAGGTACCACTGTATAGGAATTAGGCTGCAAAACCTTGTTTTGAGCAAGTTTTGCTGTGGAGTAGGTTGGCTCCCCCTTCTTACCCCATTTAACAAATAAACAAGCAGCAACTTATGAAGTATAATTTAAAACAGAATTTATTTATTATCATGCATTGGTTCACAGCAATGGCAGCAGTAAAACCGATGCAAGCAAAATACTTATATTTGCAGTATAACCATTGTGGTTTGGCATAGTGGTAAGAGTGCCTGTCGAGGCCCCAAAGACCAGAGTTCTCATCCCCACTCAGTCACAAAGCTCACTGGGTGACTTTGGGCTAGTCACTGCCTCTCAGACTGCCCGACCTCCCAGGGTTCTTGTGGGGTTTAAATGAGGAGGGAGAACGGTGTATGCCACTTTGAGCAACTTGGAGAAAAGGTGGCATGTAAGTGCAATAAATAAATAATATGAGCACACCCCCTCGAGCACCTTGGTGCGGCATCAGTGTAATAAATACACAAAATCATGAATACTGAATCTAGAATGAAGTTTGTGCAATTTTACTTCTAGAGAAGCAATGTAGAAATGCCAGGGTTGAGAGGATTTTTTTTAAAAAATTAAGCCAGGTGACATTCTGCCTCTCTGCTGATTGTTGTGACTGCCGTATAGCTGTGACAATTCAGCATACATTATCACATTCATGTGGGAGAAGCTGATCCATTTCACTTTGCCCAGATCAAGCAAATACTGACAGTGTTTACATCCGTTGTTTCATTGTTGTCATCGGTTTAACCAAACTGAGATACGGCTACAGTGAATAATCCATTTCAATTTTGGGGCGAAAACACACATTTTCCAAGAAGTAGACTTTTTTTAAAAAAAAAAAGACTTCAGCTAAACTTGAGCAGGGATTTAGGAATTCTTAAATCCACTGGAATCAATTAGCTTACATATGCCTATATATTGAATTTTGGCTTCAGATTGTACCAAGTGTTCACCCCCCCCCCCGGTTCAAAACCAATACTTTCGCCCCCGCCCCGAGCTCCTTTCCCCTTCTTATTTCTGACTGTCATTTGGGTGATAATCCTAAATCAGGATCATGTAGTAAATGAGAGAATATCACAACACTGTCTGCTTGGATTGTCCTTCTCAGTCACCCCCCCCCCAAAAAAAGACATCAAATATTTTTGTATTGCTCTGTTTGCAATGCACCCTTTTCTTGTTTCGACCAGCGACCATTACACAATCTCTCCCTCTCCCATTGGTTCACAGCCGTTCCAGATCTCTTAAATTCTTCTTTTCTCAAAAACCCTCTCAGAAATAAATTATCCTTGATTGCATCAGCAAGGGTGACAGCGGCAGAGCTCTTCAAACCTGGTCTTCCCCACCGGCGCGCTTAATCAACGAAGCACTTCCATCTTTGGCAAATGGGCTCCCACCACTGACAGAGCAAGTACCCGCAGAGACCATTTCATGAAATGCGTTAATCACTGCAAAAACGAGACCAATGTCACGGAGGGTGCCAAAGAGAGATCTGGTCCTTAAGAGCTCATCATGTTAGGGAACAAAGGGGATCTGTAGAGTTGCCATTTGTGAAAAGGAAAGTCTCCCAAGCCATGTCTGGATGTGTCTTTTGAAGTCATTTGTGCGGTCAGTCAGAGACCCTCCAAACCCCAGGCAGCCCCCGAGCAGAATAATGACACCAGACAATGTTCTATGGGATTAAAATTGGCCACAACTTTATTAAGATTCAGATGTAGGGAGACCTTGGCACAGGCATTGGGCGTTTATCCTTCCCAACCCCCCAGCCAGGGGTCTGGGTAATTTCCGGGTTATCCAGCATATGTGGGGGTTGGGCTAGCTCTGAAGAACATATGTTCAAGCAGATTGCCCCCCCCTTTTGCCACCGCTGGAGGGGGAGGGCAATGACGGCCCCTGAGCGAATGGTCAATGCCTCCCCCCCCTAGACCCCTTTAACGGGAATCCTGGTGCCGCCGCCGCAATGAGGGCGGGGGGTCACCTCCCCTACGCCCCCCCAGTTTGGTAAATGTCTAAAAGATTCCGCCCAAGGCCTGCAACCGCCAAAGTTGTGATGAATTGCTACGGGAAAGGCGAAACCTGCCAATGCAGGGAAAGTCCTTTCCGGCCCTTCAATAGCGGCCTTTTCGTAGCAGCGCCTGCGTGCATGTTCGCCTGCAGAAGAAAAGAGGTTAACCTGCAATGTAAGCATTAATTTTTGGGAGTGGAGGGTGGGAAAGCTCTGGAGCCGTTGACTGCTTCCCAGGTATGTCTCGCCTTCTGCTGTGGGCACTAGATGGTTACCTCCTCCTACCTGGCCAATCCCACGCTGGCAACAGCTCCCTCGGCTGGATTGGATGGTTGGCTGTGTGGGCAGAGACCACAGGTATCCAGCCCGGGAAGGCGGTGCCAGCCTCCGAACTGCTGGGGGCTGCCTGAGACTCCCAGGGTGCTATGCGCGACCGCGCAAAATGCGCACCCCTTTTATATGGGGAACGGTCATTCCTGCCTTATGTATTTCACATGGAAAGCATATTGTTTTGCCATCAGATCCTTGGCTTTTTCAAGGAAGTCTCCATCAACATTGTCATTATGTCAAATATGTCAACCATTGGCTCCCACAGAATGCCATCCTTTTAAAATACTTCTCTTTGCTAAGAAGCAAAAATCATGGACACAGAAATGTGATGAGCATGGCATCCCCCCCCCTTCCTCCATAACCTTGAGTTTGGCTGTCATTCAGGAAAAGAATCACATCATTATGGGAATCTTCAAGATGCTGAGCTTTGCTATACCTTTATGAGTCGCCACACTTCTTCCCATTCTTTGATGAGTCAAAGGACTGGTGTGTGCTGCTTCTTCAGAACACATGTCAAAACTTGTACCTGACATGGTAGAAGCAGGTGCATGTTTAATATTTAGCATGTACCCCCATCCTTTGTGGCATGTGATGCAATCCCCACACACACACCCTGAAAATGAGTACATTACCAGTGGAACCTGAAATAAAATCTTGCAATGTCGATTGCTCCTGCTTCTCAGTGTTGCAGCCATCCAAACCCCACCCTCTTCCAGTGTACTATGACTCGCCCAAGTGTCAGCTGTCATTCCATGCTTGGCCCTCGCCAGACCATTTTGCAGCTTTGCTCTGCCCCAAGGAATCCATCCCCTAAATATTGCTTGAATTTCTGCAAACCTTGGGATTCCCCTGAGCCCATTGATACCTCTCTCATGTCCATGGATGGTGCCATCTTGTTCTTGGTCTTCTGTACTAAATAAGGAGCAGCCCTCGGTGAATCAAGATCACTGTTAATGCATATGGTACATTAGCCAGTTAATCACTACCAGGTTTGTTGCAGTCACGGGAGCACCAGTTTGCACACACAGTCATTCCACCAGAAAGAGCTCTCCACCCAACGCAACGGGATCCCTCCATATCCAGAGAGATACACTTACGTTGCCATCTCCAACACCAAAATGAATGGAAGTCCATATTATCCAATGACTGTATAGCATAGTCTGTTGTCTCTGTGATATTTAACTCTTACTGTTTGAGCTATATTTAAGTCACGATTAGTTCCATAAGAATATAAGCAGAGTCTTCTGGGTCAATTCAATGCAATGTCCCATTTAGTCCAACATCCTGTTCTCACAGTGACCAACCAGATGTCTGTGGGAAACCCACAAGCAGGATTCGAGCACAAGAGCTCTCCCTCCTCCTGCCATTCAGAAGCATTCCCTCCAACTGTTGATTCTCTTAAATTGCAGAGTTGGATGGGACCCCAAAGGTAATCTAGTTCAGCCCAATGTATTGCATGATGTGTAACATGAGGTGCATTTTGTCTTTGTTTTATGGATGCAATTCTGTTGCTGATTTTATGCTGTCCACCTCCATGATATTTTGTTTTAATGTACAGAATTTTTTGCAAGCGAGCAAATAAATAAGTTTAACCACATAGTATACATATTAGACCACAGGAATTCGATGGCAGGGTTGGTCATAACACTTTTGGCTGAATTTAAACCAGGGATGGGGAAACAATGGTCCTCCAGAAACTCTTGGACTGCAAATCTCATCCTTCCCAACCGTTGGCCAATGCTGGCTGGGATAAAGGGAGCTAGAAAGTCCAATGGCATATGGGTGAGTCACGTGTTCCCCGTTCCTGGCTGAAACCAAACTGCCAAGGAAGCATCCTTACCTGTTCGTTCTTCTGGTTGGCTTCCTCTCGTGTGCCCTCCATCAAACAAACACGCGCCCATTTTCACATGGAGACCCAGCCCATCTGTCGTGCGAAGATGGAATCACTCATTCTTCACGACTGTCGAGCAAGGAGAGTGCAATAAATCAAATTAATAGCCAGAAAAGGAATCGCTCAGGATGGGGAAGGGAAGGAAGTCATTGGCTCCAACCGGTTTAGTGTCTTCCTGAGGAATTCTGTGAAGCAGCAGTTACGCACCCAAGGAATGTTTAAGTGCATCAACACCAGGACACTTAACCTTGGTAATAGACCTCAGTCCTATCCTACCCAGTTAATAATTGATGCAAAGATTCTGAAAGGCAATTCCCATGTGTAAATCCCACGCGAAACCGGATTTAATATCTGGACTGAAATGAGAGTATGCTGGGGGAGGAGGGGGTCATCCTTTGTGCTGCTCAGCAAAGAGATCCGCAAAGCTCATATTGCAAACAAACAAACAAGACCTGTGGAACAACACTTTTGGTTGATCTAGTCTCGTTGTAAGGCATTAGTTTAAATCTTAATTATAATGTTTTGTTTTGTTTTTAACACTTTCTCTGTGCTTCGGGGAGGTGGGTTGGAAGTAAGATGTAACAGGTGAGGATGGCAAGTTTGGTGGGAATATTCAAGGATAATCAAAGAAATACTTAAATATTTCAGTATAGTATAGTAATATTTTTAGGGGGGGATATACAACCAGAAACCATATCCTTACCTCCCTTCAAGAGCACCAGCTATTCTTCTGCAATTTTCCATAGCATATTGTTGTGAACAGGGCCGTCTTAAGCATATCTGGTGCCCTGGCGCCGTGGTGCGAAGATCCCTCTGTGCCCCCCCCCGTCCCGTTTCCCAGCGCGGCTGTCTGGCAGGCGCAGCAGCCTAGCGCCCCCCTGGCGGCCCGGCGCCTTGGCACATTGCGCCATCCAGCCTTGCCTTAGGGCCGGCCCTGGTTGTGAACAGGGATTCTCAACTCTGACAAATATGAAAGATCAGAAAAGAGAAAGGCTTCTTTGTGTTGGTGTGCAGATGAGAGTTTGTTTGTCTCAAATTAGACCTAAAATGAACGAGATTCCCCAGCAAAAGCAAGCTTACACCTCACACTGACTTTGTACGCATACTTAAGGTACATATGCAAGAGGCTCATTTATAATTGTATTTTGAAAATGATTTGTGTTGTTATGTACCTGCACTGTTTTCTGGATGTTCCATGAGCACAAAATCATAGAATTGTAGAGTTGGAAGGGACACTGAGGGTCATCTAGTCCAACCCCATGCAATGCAGGAATCTTTTGCCCAATGTTGGGGCTCAAACCCACAACCCTGAGATTGAAAGTCATATGCTCTACTAACTAAGCTATCCCAACTATCATATTTTAAAATAGTTGTGTTCTATGTTGTGAATCAAGCATTGCTAGCAGTTGTTTCTTTTTGTTTTCCAAGGTACTTAAATCCATTTTAAAAATTCGGTACGGCATGAACAAATTGTTATTCTGAAAGTGTGGCCCAGAGAAAAAAGGGGGAACAACCAGTGTTGGACTCTGGCCTGGGAGACCAGGATATGAATCTCCACTCAGTCAGGAAACTCAATGGATGACCTTGGGCCTGGGGAGATGGGCACCAAGGGGTATATAAATGCAATGCATCCCTAAATAAGCTGAAAAACAAGCTCTGTGAGGGTGGCATAAGGATGCTGGGCCTTGCAGCATCCTCTCCTGAGCAGAAGTGCTGACCACATTCCCCTGCCTCCTCCTGCTGCTGCATTTGCTCTCTGGCACTAATGCCCACGTACTCTTGTCCATAAATATATTTATTCTGTGTTCCTGCCAGTCCCAGACTAATAGGCCTAATGCTTCCTGAGAAGCAGCCCAAAGCTGCATTAGCCGCAGATGTTTGATTGATTTAAAACAAAGAGCCTGACCGCTGAGCCGCTCTCTATGGCTTCTCTTCCTGTCACTTTGCCTGTAGGGTTATCTCTGAAATGCAATTAAGGTGCTTAAAAGTACATTTTCAGGAAGATGCGGAATTGATGATGGTATCTGTGCCAATGGGTGACTCCGAAGGGGGAGCGCTTGCAAAGTCATGCTTTACCCTTTGCAGCCATGCGCAAGACGCACCCCACTTAGCACCGGGCCTTTTGAAACAGAGGGCAGGATGCAAAGTAGAGGAGGGGGGCTCCTCACCACGAAGACTTCGCATTAGACACCCCGGGCCACTTAGATCACCATCTTCTGATCCTTTGTTCATTCATCTATTATTGAAAGTCAAATTGTTCTCTGATTAGACATTTGCACAGGAAGGTAATTGCAAGGGCATGGCGCCATTTTCCATCTCTGCCCTCCTCGCTCGCTCGCATCATCTCTTCGTGTGCGAAGAGCTGCGTTCTTCTTTTAGCTCGGCGGTGAGGAACCTCTCCCAGCAAGGGCTGCATTCCCTTGTAGCCAGAGGAGAAAGTGGTTAGAAAAACTATTATTATTATTAGTAGTAGTAGTAGTAGTAATAGTAGTAGTATACGGCCTTATACTGTATACTACTCTACTATACGCAGGTAGCACTGTGGGTTAAACCACAGAGCCTAGGGCTTGCCGATCAGAAGGTAGGCTGTTCAAATCCCTGCAACAGGGTGAACTCCCGTTGCTTGGTCCCTGCTCCTGCCAACCTAGCAGTTCGAAAGCACATCAAAGTGCAAGTAGATAAATAGGTACCGCTCCGACGGGAAGGTACACGGCGTTTCCGTGCGCTGCTCTGTTTCGCCAGAAGCGGCTTAGTCATGACCCGGAAGCTGTACGCCGGCTCCCTCGGCCAGTAAAGCGAGATGAACGCTGCAACCCCAGAGTCGTCTGCAACTGGACCTAATGGTCAGGGGTCCCTTTACCTTTTCCTTTACGGCCTTATACCAGTAGGTCTCAGAGCAGTTCACAACACAAATTTACAATATACAAAGCACAAAATACATAATAAAAACAATCAAAACTTAATAAAAATAATCAAAACAATTGGTTAGACAGTCTAACCAAAAATTTCAAAAAGGGTGGGGAATGTACAGAGATTACTTAAAAAAACAGTGCCCCCAAATCAAAACCTGGACTTGCTTTGAGTAATTTTTGCAAAGCAAATTATGGCCTACAAGCATAGTATATGGAGAAGGGTAGAAATGATGAAATGAGAAAGAAACAGTTTATCAAACATGAAACCAGAACCACTTTGAGGAGGAAGGAAGTCTATTAGAATAGAATAAGGATCGGAAAGAGGAAAATAGGGTAACATAAGTCCGTATGTAAGAACTTTCAGATTTATGGCTGTATGTTTGTCATTTGTTTTGTGTGTTTTTTAGTTTGTTTCTTAAGTGTCGTGTGTGTGCATGCTGTAATGAAAAGGTAATAAAAAGCATAATAATAATAATAATAATCAAAACAATGAATAATACTAATGTATACACACTAATAAACAATACGCTCCCCGACAAAAGCCCCTAAACAGTACTCCAGCCCACAAATACAAATATGCATTTAACATGAAAACAGACCTTTTCTGCTTATATATGAGAAAACAAAACCACGACGTATATTCTCAAAAGCCCTACTTATATAGGTCATCATGGAAATTATGGCTCTAGAGATTCGCAGCCATTCTCCCTGCAACGTGCCTAATAAGGAACACGGGCCATTAAGGATTGGAACAAATTGCCTAAATGAGAAAGACAAAAAAGAAATTTTGCAGTTGATCGTTTGTTATTAATAAATCATTACGCTCCTCTACTTTCTCGCTCTTTCAGTGAGATTGATTTTAAAAAGCTTTGCAAACAAGGCTGGGTAGAGATCTTCAGAGGATGGCATGCGGCAGTTCCTATCCAAGGGTGTGACGCCTACCCACCGTTTTGGATCTTCTTTAGCTGAGCCTCCCTCCATGGCTGCGAAAACCCATTTGTTGTTTTCATGTGTTTCTAATACTTCTCCTCGTTCTAAAAAGCCAAGAAGCTCTTGACGCGGCTTACAAACCATTCTTACGATGAAACCACACTCCAGTCCGTACCCTCCAAGGGTCTCTCCTTCCCCCCCCCCCCAGACGGTCCCAGTACTGTATTACGAAAGCCACCCCAGCTTCTGATTTAATCCCGGAATGTCCCTAGTTCCCCTGCTACTGACCTTGGGGAGGAGGTGGTGGCAGTGGCAAGGGAGCATCCTATTGCCTCTCCGTGGCCTCCCTGTGGCTGCTGCCGCCGGCATCCTCCCTTGGGCAGCTTGTAGTGGCAGCTGGAGGGCAGGTGAGGAGCAGCCCTGGGGTGCAGGTAGAGGGCAGGGCCGCCCTGGGCGGAAAGAAAGGGGAAGCAGAGCGGAGTGCAATGAGTCTTGGTTTTTATTTTTTATTGTAATGCTTTGTGCATCTGCAATTAATTTTCCCCCTTTCTAAAATTTATTTATTGGTTATTTACCAGTAAATAAAATAAAATCAAGATTAAGGGGTTGTCTCAGAATAGTGGAGGGTTGGTGCACTGTCCTTTTGGTATAGTGGTATAGTTCTGTGGGGCGGGTGGGGGACAAAAAAAAGGGGGGGTTGAGAAGGGTCAGTTGGGGGGCGGGCGAGTGATAAATGTCCCTATTTTCATTTGAGGAATGTTGGAGGTTTTGCAGTCTATTCTGTGCCCCTAGCATGCTTCGGGGCTTCCTTCCGGGCTTGCAGCCTGCCCCGAATTCATTCCTCGTCTTTCCTGATCTCGTTTCGTTGCTGCCTTAGACCTGATCTAACTTGCCTTTTTGATAGCCCTGCTGTCACGCCTCCCGTTGATCCTGCCGAGACTTACAACCCCGGTCCTCATTCTGCAGAGACGATTCGCGCGCCCTGGTCTTATTTAGTTGCGGGGCCCATGAGGTGCATGGAATGTGGCTTGGGAATGTGGCTTGGGGGAGTCTTGATGGCCACACAGAGATGCTGAGAAGGCCACATTTGGCCCTGGGTCTGAGGTGCCTCGTCGTCTCTGCCTTATCTGATTGAAACAGCCTGCTGGATCTTGCCAGTGGCCCATGTAGCCCAGACTACCGGCCTCACGATCGCCAACCAGGAAGCCCTTCCTGCCATTTCAAGCAGCTGGTTTTCAGAAGCACATTGCCTCCAAACTGTAGCACACACAGCTACTAAATCTGCAATACAATACCTCTTCCATTCATGTGTCTGCCACCAGATCCTTTAGTTCATCTGCATCTGCATACCCTCCAACCTTTCACCGATGAAAATAAGGATGTCCCATTCCATAATAATAGTAATTTTATTATTTATACCCTGCTATCTGACTGGGTTGCCCCAGCCACGCTAGGCGGCTCCCAACATATATAAAAACATAGCAAAACATTAAACATTAAAAACTTTGCTTCAGATGGCTTCTAAAGGTTGTATAGTTACTTATCTCCTTGGCTCGGGGGTCACATAACTCCATACTCTCAAAGATTGCTCCGATGAAAATAGGGACATCCTAACCATGAAATCAGAAACTGGGACGATGCCTGTAAATCTGGGACTGTCCCTGGAAAATAGGGGCACCTGGAGGGTCTCAAGCTACATCTGCTTTGCAGTTACAGGGAGCATGGCTGAAATAGCCTCTTTCTCCTGGAGATTATCATCAGCTGCCTGCCTACATATTTAAGATTTCGCTTTCAGTGCAAAAGCAAAAATAAATAAATGGTAGGAACCTGGATTGAATGCAAGGAGTTGGGAAGCAATGGGGGCCGAGACTACCAAGCGATGCCAGCAAGAAAAAATAAATTGTATCTTGCGCTAAGCAAAGACTGCTGACGTGGCTCGATCTTTTCACGAAAGCCCAAGGCAAACTCAACAGCAATAATGGCAGCGTTTTTATAAAGTGTCCTTCTCATGGAGTCATCGGATGGTGATTATTTGAGATAATAGCAAATATGGGTAGTGGTTTTTGTTGTTGTTGCTTTTCAATAAGACAAAGGGATCACTTTCTCCTTCTTGGCGCTGGTAGAAAAGAGAAAGCAAGCAAGTAGAATGACAGGCTGGGGAGGCTTAGTGAGAGATGGTCCCCCCACCTGCTGGCCCTGCCTGGGAATGGCAGCCTTGACCAAACAAAGCCACATACTGTAATGCATTGTTTTAGAATGAATTGGGCGCTAGGCGAAATTGCAGTAATGTGATCCTGAAATGAGTATGGCAGGCGTGCATGCGTGCTGTGGCTCCAGATCAATAAGCAGCACTTATTAGATTCTAAAAGGTCTTTAAAAATAACTTTCATGTTTAAAAGACAATAAATTACTGGAAAAAACTCCCTCTCTCTCTCTCTCTCTCTCTCTCTCTCTCTCTCTCTCTCTCTCTCTCTCTATCTATATATATATATATGGGATATGCAACCACCTTTGTGAGTCAACATTTTTATTCACCCAACCCCAATGGCAATATAAATATTTATGGGGGTGAGGGAAATAAAAGTCTAACAAGCTGAAGTAGCAGGGGCTATAAATGGACCGACTGAGTTGCCTTGCCTAGCCTTTTGTTTGTGCAGAGAAAGTATGCGTTTTTAAAAGACGTGGGACAGATTCAGAACTGAGAGGCCGCAATGTTGAAGATGCCAACATGGCTAAGCCTCCTGTTTACGTTTGGGCTTCCGAGTCATTGTTGAGTGCAGCGTGTGCTTTAAGCCCTGGACTGAGGAACAAACAGAAAACCAATTGGCTTTGTATGCTGCCTGTCAAAGGTTTTTTTGTTTTTAATGCTACTATAGGGCAGGGTTGGCACCAGGGGTCAGCATGGCTGGGCATCTGCCAAGGACCCGCAAGCCAGCAGATGCCCCCCTGACAATAGCCGTTTGGACCTTCTTCTCTTCTTCACCATGGCAACCTGCTTGCTTGTTCAGGCCTGGCATAGGCCTAGTCAGTGTTGGTGGTGAGGAAAAGCGGCGCTCGGCCTGGCAAGCAAGGAGGCAGTGGCAAGGAGGAGGTGCTAAAGGCAGAGAGGGGGCAGACCTGCTCAGGGAGAGAGAGAGCCCTCGAAAGGTGTCTTGCTCGAAGGCTCTCCAAAGCCTGCTAGGCAGGGCCAGCCCACCCGTGAGGCGGGCTGAAGAAGCTGCCTCGGGCGGCAGAATCCTGCGAGGCGATGCCCCGTTGGTGCTCCACCTGCTGCCTCAGCCACCACTGGGGGGGTGTGGCAGTGGCTTCTTCCGGTGAGATCTCAACAGAAGAAGCCACTGCAGCCACAACGTCAGGGTGCGAGGCTTTGGTGGGGGGTGGGACACTTCCCTTTTTTGGTGGTGTGAAATGGGGCAAAAAAAGCTCAACAATATTTGGTGTGTCCTGGTTTTTACCTTTTGAAAGATGGCAACCTCACAGCCCTTTCCTCTCATTCTCATATATACCGTGTGCACATGTGTGTGTGTATAAAATTTTATTTTCTGTTTTACAATTTAAAATACTCATTTACATCCTTCAGCTATCGATGACTTCCCTTCTTCTCTTTCCATGGTTCATTTTACATATCATAAATCCCTGCATATTTTACAAAAACTATACCGTTCATAATTCCATTATTGTATCCTTCAAAACTTGTTTACGCTGTTGAATTTATCTCAATGATGCCAGCGTTTTCAGCTGTACACAATTATTTCCCACATATTCAATGAATGTTTTCCAATCTTCTCTAAATGTATGTTCTTCTTGTTCTCTTATTCTGTATGTTAAGGCTGCAAGTTGTGCATATTCTGTCAATTTAAGTTGCCACTCTTCTTTGGTTGGGACCTCGCTCGTTTCCCATTTTGGGGCTAACAAAACACGGACTGCAGTAGATAGCTACTGAAAACAAGCCAAAAGCCACCTTAAGTTCATAGGTAATGTTCCGCTTTTTTTTACGGATAGCGTCTGCTCTGACTCACGCTCCTTGAAAGTGGCAAAGTTTGGAGGATAACATCATCATGGCAGCCTTGAACTGATCTTGCCTGATGCTGTGGTTTTTTGGCAGTTGCTAAAAAGTGATATAAATGAAAGTGGGAATCTGGATTACTGCATGTAGGCAATAAATTCCAGTATCCTGTCTGGAAAATGAGCACCGATTCTGAAGCACTGCATTTGTTTGCCACCTATTTGCACTAACTTGTCTTAAGTTCCGCTGTTTGCCTCGTATATATTCCTGTCAGCCTCCAAGCGTCTGTTAGCATTCCCATCTACTCCACAAGTGCGTTTGAAATCTTTGTTAAGAAGGACTGGAAGTGAGCAGGAAATGAAACGTTCCTGATTTAAAATAGCTTCTGTATATTCTCTTGACTCTCCCAATGTGGCACACAATTAAAATGTTAAAAGAAAGGGGTTTTTTCCCTTAAAAGGGGGGGGGGGCAATAAAAGAAACAAAATTGTCTGTAATTTCATCTATAGGTTCCTTCCACATATCTCTCCATGTGTTCATTAGAGAAATAATATTAATACTGCAATAACTGTAAGTGATTTTGCTAGAATGCTTCTACATCACGGGTCTTTTGCATGTACAGTGGTACCTCTGTTTAAGAACTTAATTCGTTCTGGAGGTCCGTTCTTAACCTGAAACTGTTCTTAACCTGAGGTACCAATTTAGCTAATGGGGCCTCCTCCTGCCGCCACGCCACCAGAGCATGATTTCTGTTCTCATCCTGAAGCAAAGTTCTTAACCTGAGGTACTATTTCTGGGTTAGCAGAGTTTGTAACTTGAAGTGTTTGTAATCTGAAGTGTTTGTAACCCAAGGTACCACTGTACAAGGTGAATGAAAATCAGGCTGCATAAACACCATACATTTAAAGTGCACACACACCCCCGGCAAGAATCCCGGGAACTGTAGTTTACCCCTTCGCAGAGCTGCAGTTCCCAGCACCCATAATGAACTAGGTGTTTTAAGTGTGTGGTGTGTGCACAGTTTCAGATCTATCCAAATGAAAATCTAAGTAGTGTACCTCCATGTACGTAGCATACTGATATTCAACAATCTATAAGTAACCATTAGTATGGAAGAAGTTGTCCTTTATCAAAACAGGAGCAAGGCCTGCAACAAAATGGTTGCTTTTCTGCCACAGGAGTGCTCCTGTTCAGGGTTCCAGCCAGTCACCTTCTTTTCCAGGTTACCATAAACTGGTTTCCTATCTCCAGTCTATGAATGTTGTCTGAGACTATGAGTGAAGGGCTTGAGAAGAGAACAATGAGGATTTAGGGCATGGGTGGAGGTAATAGAGGAAGGCAAATGACTGAGCAAAATAGCAGGGATGCACACCCTTCAACATTTCTCTGATGAAAATAGGGATGTCAACAACAACAACAACAACAATAGTTATTATTATGCCCCGCTCTCCACGATTATGATTCTAAACTCCCAGATTATACAAGTGAAAAAGCTAATGAGTGTTGAATTGTAGGTCATTCATAAACCTGAAGAGCTCTAGTGTGACAAAAAGTGGTCTTGCAAGAGAAGTGTGTCCCCTCCCCTGGTTCATTGAAAGCCTACCAAATACTGTTTGGCAAGTAATCCATAACGTTAGAAAAAGTAAAAAAGTATTTATTTTTGGAGTGAGGAGAGCCAAGCTGTTCACTCAATGCACAAACTCTGCAGCACACAGAATTAGCAGTGAAACGGTCATCAGAGGACAGCTAATACGTTTTGAAGGAGATTAATAAATCAACATCAACAATATGTTCAGTTCCATTTATTAGTGCCAAACACTCCTATGGCATTTTGTTTTAAAAGGTATTCGAAATGCAGCTGGAATCTGCAAGCAGAACTGCAGAATGCAAAACATTTGTGTGTGTTTTGCCTCTTAAAAACAAAACCCCAAACTATCCCTGTGTCTCTGAAGTTAATTACGGTATCTCCATGCCTTCTTTTTTTTTTCTTCAGCAGTACCGGTAACTACTCTGGCAAGACATGTAGGTTTCTCAGATTCACCCACAAGTGGCAGAAAAAAACACCATTAACTTTCCCTGTCATTTATTGTTCACAGCTTTAGCTGGAAAAAGTGGAGAGGAGAGATGCTCTGAGGAGGGGAAAGAGGAGATTAGTGTTCACACATCTCTTTGAAACATGGTGAGTCTCCTGTGACTTTAGAGGAAGGAAGCTGGTTTACACTGAACATTGCTGGTGGCAGCAGCAGGGGGAGTCTTTCCTGTGTCAGGCCATAGCTTTTTAATCTGATGCACACACAGCATGGCACAGCCGGCTTGCAACGTCCAGCTAAACCTATAAATCTGTGGAAATAAAACATCTAAAACATTTTTTTGGGGGGGTTCCTATTTATTTTGTTGTTGTTCATATACTTATTTAATCTCCTCCTCTACAATTGACAATAAAGAGTTCACACCCACCCACCAGCAGTTACATTTAAAACAGAACATACTCGTGGCAAAGATGCATTCATCCAGCTGGGAATGCCTGGCGGAACAGCAATTATCTCCAATTGCTTCTGGGAAGTACAGATATGATGTTAACACTCGGGACCCATTGCTGCAACATAGCAACTATTGTGAAAAGGGCCTGTTTTGCCACAGTGACCCGTTAGGAGGCCAACATGGGACTGCAGAGCTGTTTGCCTCACAATGCCTTGTTGTTGTTTAGTCGTTTAGTCGTATCCAACACTTCGTGACCCCATGGACCAGAACACTATAGCCTATAATGTCCAAATGTGGCCTAATGTCCAAATGTCCACCCAGCAATTCTTCCTTTCCACTCATTTTCTCCAGATACAAAACATAAGTTTGGCTAGGTCAAAATGGCTTTGGAAAAGGAACCAAAGCAGAGGGTCAGTTTCCAAGGGAAGTTCTAATCATGGCTCCAACTACCCAACTACCCTGCTACACCCTCACCAACATCCCCGAAAGACGCTACTACGGACGGTGGGAGTGGAATTCACTGCCAATTGTCACAACGACTATAAAATGCAGCCCATAAGCAGATAGCAATCCTAATTTTGTTTGCTTACAGCATTTCTATCCCACCTTTCCTCCACAGAACTCAAGATTTCGTACATGGCTGTTTCTCAGGGATTCCTTTCAGCCACATCTCACTGGAATTCAGTTCCAGCACCTCTCAGGTGGGAACCATTGACGTTATAAGAGAACGTTGTTTGTTCTGGCACCTATTCTTCTAGAAAGAAAATAGCACTGGCTCTCCTACTTTTCTTTAATATTATCCTCACAACCTCATTGTGACATGGGCCAGTCAGTCTCACCTAACAGCCAAGTGTTGGGATTGTCTGTAGCAGCTCTCCATCTGTGGAATGCTCTCCCCAGGGAGGTTTAGCTGGTGCCTCCATTATATATTTTTAGGCGCCAGGCAAAAACGTTCCTCTTCAACCAGGCCTTGGGCTGATTGATACCCGATGCCCTTTTAAATGCGTTGCCCGGGGGGGGGGGAACAGTTTGTTGCTGTTCTTGATTTTATTATATATTTTGTGGGTTTTATATTGCCATTTTATGTTGTGAACTTCCCTGAGCTCTACAGATGGAGGGTGGTATGCAAAAAAATAATTTGAACCCTGGTTCCCTAGATCCCATTCCCAGGAAGGACAGACAACCTGCCTTGTTCAAAACAGTAATTCCCATGGACACAATGGCTTCCATTACAGCACTAGGATATTGTACCTGCTGTTTAGCTATTGCTAAAGGGGACAGAGGTGTCCATGGTGTCTGTGTTGTTGTTGTTGTTTTTTGCAAGAGAGGGTACAGTAATTTTTTTCAGGGGGCCCCAACAAACCTCCTCCTATCCAAACAAGGAAGCCTCTGCTGAATCAAAGAGCCTTCCATCAGTGGAGAAACACAAGTAGATATAACCCGTCATGTGGAGTGTCAAACATTGTGCCTTGTGTAACATAATAAATGATATTTGTTCAAAAACACACTACCTATTTTTGGGTTAGCCAGCATTTAGGGAAGCATCTGTAAATGTACAACTGCTGATCGCCACAGAGTCGTCAAGAGTTCTCCGTTAACTATGCAACTCCTTAACTTGAGAAATGCACTTAAAATAAAAGCAAGGCTCTGCATTACTGATTTAAGTAAACTGGACTGTTCAATGGTGACAATACTCAGCATCAATTTCACACTGCGATCAAGGAGTTACGGTGACTGAGTCTATCATAACAACAGGGAAGTAAGTTATCTCTTGGCCAGGGAACATGGTCCATTACTCTAATACAACCCAAGATTATATCTTTAAGGGATCGCAAAATAACTGATTTTCAAGCATCATTTCAGGCTGGTTCAAAAACTTTATGTAAGAAAGATTGAAGATTCAGTAGTTATTCCAACATTCAAAAGCTAACCAATAAGTTATTGTGAAGAGAGCTTGGTTTACAAGCATTCCATTGCTGTAAAGTTGACCAAAAAAACCCAGCTTATCTTATTATTAACCAAGTACCTAAAAACATACAGTTCTGTAAAGAACCAGAGCCTAAATAAGCTCTTATTAAAAACACTGCATAAAATCAAGTATTTTAATAAAAACATTTTGAGGTAAGATTAGGTTTCTTGATTCATCTGTATTATTTGATCTAAAACGCCGCCTTCTTACAGGATACCTGGGTTTTGACTGTTAGGCATTTTCCAGTCAGACTGTCTCAAAATTCCAATAGTTCTTAAGAAAATGCATATTCACACTTTGAGACCATTTTATCCAAGGAGTAATTAAACATGGAATTTTATCCCAGGTTGTACAAACATGAGAATCGGTTCCGAAGTAGATCCTGCAATAATCTTATCACCAAATGAACAGGTTGCGTGAAGGCAATTAGTCTTCAGATCCACTGGATTCTACACTGTCTCTTTAAAAGCATAAGCATTAGCAATATTAGCATCTCACAAAAATGCAGCTCCCCTAGGAAACCAAAGACCCAAGAACAGCAGTTACTGCAGCGAACAAAGGTTCCAATATAACTATTTGAGTCTTTCCCTAACTTTTCCTACGTTTGTTCTTTTCCTGGGTGTGCATCGTTGTTAATTATTTTGGCAAAGTCCACTTCATAAGGTACAATAAAATGTGGAGATATCCTAGACAAAGCCTTCCTATCACAACGAAAAACTGAGAAGCTACAACAAATGGGTTCTGAACGCTGAAGTAGCCAAACTGCAATTTTGCTATGTATATTTCAGTGGAACCTCGGTTTACGCTTACCTCCATTTACGAAAACCTCTGTTTACTAACACCGCGGACCCGGATGCGCAGAAGTGATCTGCGCAGTGCACGCGTGCGCAGAAGCGTGCATTCGGCGAACGAATGCCTCGGCAAGTGAACGCCTCCACGGAACGGATTGTGTTCGCAAACCGAGGTACCACTGTATTATTAAGAATGTTGAAACGCTCACTGTATGTGTAGAACACCATTTTAAATGCTCTACATTCTTCAAAACAAAATTTTAAAATCCAGTTTTAAAACGTGTTTAACATATGTATATAGAGACAAACACCTTATCTAAACATATAAAGAACAGCATCCAACTAAAATGTACAAAGTTTTCTCTCCCCATCCCAGCAAAAGGCACTGCATGGTTTAAATTGTGCAAACATTTTCAAAGAGGTGGTGCAAGCAAAATCTGTGTTTGCTTGCTAAACCTCTGTATTCCTTATCTTTTATAATATACTGCAAAGTATTGCTTTTAATTGCAATTGTGTCTGGCTTTTGCAAAGCAGAGAATGCCGTCAGTCCACAGAATTGCAGATCTCTTTTATTTTCTGGTTGAAGTCTTCAGGTTGATCAGCATACACATAATGACCAGCACCAAGGATAGCCTATGGAAGAGGGAAAGGGAGAAAAAAAATCTATTTAAGGTACTCTTACAAGAAAGAGAGCTTTACACAACCCATGAAGTGATTAAATTATAGGTGATGTCAACTAAGTCATGCAGTCGTACCTTGGATCCCGAACACCCTGGAACTCAGACGTTCCGATTTGCGAACGTTCTTTGGAACCTGAACGGCCAACGGGGCTTCCGTGGCTTCTGCACTTTGGCTTCCGAACATTTTGGAAGTCGAACGGACTTCTGGAACGGATTCCGTTCGACTTCCGAGGTACGACTGTACTCAGAACGGACGCACTGAAGTAAATTGATTTAAGCTACTTACGTCTATCAGTGACTTTACTCTTAGAACAGCTTCATTGGCTATCGCTTACGAAAATATATCCTCTCCCAAAATCCACACTTTTGCAATAGCATGGGCAAAAAATTAAGCTAAGGGTTACTGCCTTTACTTGCAGTCCTACTGTAAAACATCCAACTATTATCAAGTTCATGCTCGCTTTGACACAGGTGGCTCTGTAGAACCATAACTTTTTAAGGTTCCGAGGTAAGCAAGCCATTATCATGCCCCTTTTCCAGTTTGGGATACCAACACACTGCTGAAAATTTGCACCAGCATAATGATAAGGAACAAAGGCACTGCACATGCATGTAATTGTAATTTCAACTTGAATTCTGTCTCTAGGTGATGAAGTCGACAAAACCAAACAGGATGTAGGAGGAATTTGTGACAGGAATACTAAAACGCAAAATGCTTAATTCCTTCCTTCCACCCTGATTTTCTCTTTTCTCTTTGACTCGCCTTTTTCTTTAGATTGTGATCCTGCAGGGAAAGGCTCTATTCTCTCTATTTATGTGCAAAATGCAGTACATAGGAGACACTTTTAAATAAACAAACTTTATTTAAATAAATTTTAGAAACAAGATGATGGTATTCTTGTTTATGATTTCCCTGCCCCTGCACCCCACAATCATGAGTGCTTAAACTAGTTTGCTCCAAACAGCAACTGAAGCTGTAAGTAATTTGACGAAGGCAAAAAACACTTTAAAAAAGGAAATGCAAAAGACGTATTACTCTTCAGGGGTGTTTCTTACACATACTATGCAAAAAAATAGATGGAGGGGGGAGAGAGGAGAAATTAGTTTTAAATTTATTGGGTTTTTTCCTTTGGCAATCATGCTGAAGCTGGATAGAATAATATTCTTGAAGCAGCATTTTGCTGAAATTCACATTTTTAATGTTTGCCACTGGCCATGGCAAGGTGCATCTATGCTAACTTGCAGAAATGGCTCTTCCCAAACCCGAAAAATTTGCAAGTGTAAAAGGAACAGGTCAAGGGCAGAAATCCTCTTCACCCTTATCTGTTCAGCAAAGGGAATTTAGCCAGCATTACTGTAACCACAGATTATCTGCAGCAGGGAAAATGAAGTTCTGAATCAATCTATGTGGGCATGTATTACATTTTGCATTTATGCATGAAAGGTAGGGAAGTCTTACGGTAGTGCTAGCAAAGCGTTGTAAAAGGCAATTTCATTTTTGATTTCGGGTTTTAATTTTATGCTGTGATCTTACAATCCTAAAGCTGTCATTGAAAGACGAGAAGAGCAGGCAAATTCCTAATAGCAAACGCGGAGTCTAGAATGTCCCACTTACTATCGTTTTCACATATGAATTTGGTCGCAGAGACTGGATGGTGGTCCCCGAATTGCCATCTATACATGATCGTGCTCCATAAATCACAGTGATAGGAATGTCTTGGTGCATGTGGGCAATCCGCTGCAGCATTGGTCTTTTCGCCCATCCATATGGAACCGTCATGTTTTTGAAAGCCGTTTCACCACTTAAAAGATATCAATGAAAAAAGAAGCTGAATTTTCTGGCACAGAGTACCTGGCCTATATCAATCTGCTACTACCTAACACCACAGTTCTTTTTTTTTAAAGCCTTCTCTGAGTTTTGTAATACGTGAAGTATATTTAAAGGGAGAATACACATCAAGGTTTGAAGCTTCACATTAGCCCAGACATCTATACAAAAACGCATTTCCGGAAATTACAAACAAAGCAGCAGCTGATTAATGCTTTAATAAGCACAGCAATAATGCAGGAGCCTTGCAAGTATTGCACAGCAAAAAGAGAGACATATTGATGCTTAGTTGGGAGTACCCCATCTCTCTATCTCCAGGGATAAGAAGCAGCTTCCTCGGGATGGGGTGCTAAAATCGTAAAACCATGGAAAGTGGAAATGTTCAATCAAAACGGCTCCAGAGGGCTGGCAAAGCAACCTCAAGACCTCTCATCCCAAAAGTTTGCTGAGCGGATTTTGTAACCCATCAGATGGATTAATTAATGGCGAAAAGGCAATTTATTTTACAGTTTACTAAAAATCACAACAGAATGCCCCATTTATTATATTAAGTGATGTAGAAGAAAAAGTTGTACTTCAGTCCCACTTAACTTTCCCTGCCATCTTCTAACAGGGCATTCTAAGCTTTCCAGGTAGTAGACTTTGCCTGCCTGCTAGGGCAAGAGAGTTTTGCACGTGTAGGGAAGCCCGTAAGAATGCCTCTTATGCATCCTGGCTGGGCAAGGATATCACGGCCAAGGTTATCCTAGCTGGCAACCTATGCTACGCCACTTGCACCGCCCCATGTGCTGCTACTGCTGTAAGCATCTAGGACTTGCTAACATATGCCTACCTTGGTGATTGCACATTGCAGTGGTAGATATATTCAGTGACCGTGTCATCATCAAACATGGACGAGTACTTTCTCTTGAAGTCGGGCCTAATGCGCTGTACAAGGCTCAATCCTGTCATGAATCAAGGCGAAAAAGAATTAGAACCTGGCACGTAGATGCAGGGTGGTGCTTTAAAAATGATCAGCAACTGTGGATCATCAAGAATGAAGATCTCTGTCTCTCTCTCTCTCTCTATCTGGAGTGATCTGTCCCCCACCCCCCCAAGCAGCTAGAAGACAAATGGGAGGCTGCCGGCCTCCAGTGTGTGCCCCCGTCCCCAATTACCCGCAGCCTTCAACAGCAATGAGAATGCAGCTCGCAACAGTTTTGTCATCTTAAGGAGAATTAAACACGGCTGATCCTGATCCCCATTTCCGCTTTACTCTGGTGAGAGCAGCACAGGCCAGAGCAATTAGGCAGAATGGTAGTATCTGCAGAGGAAATACAGTTCTGCACACACTGAGCATCAGTGCAGGTGGCAGTCTCCTCCTCATATGATGGAATAAATACATCATTACAGCACTTGAGTAAGCTGCAAAGCAGAAGCGGTTAGAGAAGGAGTGCTTGTGCTCAGCTTAGGCCGATGTACCAGCTACGGCTGTTCTTGGGAGTGGGGACAGCCAGGCTTTGGCTGTCGATTCTCTGACCTGCCATCTGGACTGCTGCAATGCACTGTTATGTGGGGCTGCCCTTGGAGACTGTCCAAAAGCTACAGCTAGTGCAGAATGTGACTGCTTGGATGGTGAGTGGGGCAGCCTGTTGGGACCATGTGTCCTAAAAACACTGCATTGCCTACCAGTAAGCTACTGGGCCCAAGTTCAAGGTATTAGTTCTTGTATAAAAACCATCCCATACCCTATGAGCAGCCGGTGGGGCCTTGGTGCTGGTGCTGCCATTGGGGGCTGCCCAGTTGGTGTTTACAGGGCCTTTTCATTTGACAGTTCTGCGTATGTGGAATGCCTTCCCTGGTGAGGAGCATCTGCCCCTCTGATCACTGACTTTCAGAAGGAATTTGAAAACACTCCAATTCACCCAACTGGGATAGCACAGTTGGTAGAGCATGAGACTCTTAATCTTATGGCTGTGGGTTCCAGCACCACATTGGGCCAAAAATGCTGGCATTGCAGGGTCTGGACGTTTCCAAGCACAATTCAAAGTGTTGATGCTGACCTTTAAAGCCCCAAACGCCCTTGGCCCAGTATACCTAAAGGAGTGTCTTCACCCCCCCCATCGTTCTGCCTGGACACTGAGGTCCACCTCCGAGGGCCTTCTGGCAGTTCCCGCACTGTGAGAAGTGAGACAACAGGGAACCAGGCAGAGGGTCTTCTCAGTAGTGGCACCCGCCCATCAGATGTCAAGGAAATAAACAACTATCAGACTTTTAGAAGACATCCGAAGGCAGCCTTGTTTAGAGAAGTGTCAGGGGGACTCCTTACAGGGACCCTCCCCCAGTCATCCTGACCAGCACTTCGCCCAGTGACAGCACGAGCAGCGGGTCAGGAGGAGGGAATGAGGAATGGAGCGGGGTGGAGAGAGGGCTCTCAGACGCGTCAGAGCCTAGGCTGGCCAGAGGAGGAAGGACAGCGCAGAGAGGTGTCGGAGCCTCTGCAACGCCCCAGCCAAAGGACGGGAGAAAGAATGCAGCCCCTTCCGGCGCCCGAATTGAGGCTCGCGCCCACACGCAGGACTAGGGGGCGGCGTTTTGGGGTGCCCACCCAGGCTTTTATGCTGGCCAAAGAGCCGGAAGCAGCCATTGCCGGGTTCTGAATCGGACTAGGCAGTCATGTTTTCTGATATCTCTGCACTGTAAATAATATGCACAATAAAACTCTGAAAGACAGAGCAGACTGGAGCGTCTTTACTCGAGAGTAGCCGCAACACACTCCCCTGACAGCAACTTTTTAATATTTGATGTTTTAACATGTTTTTAATATTCTGTTGGGAGCAACCCAGAGTGGCTGGGGAAGGAAGGAATAAATAATTGACTAGATATCCTTGTGGTCCCTTCCAACGCTACAATTCTATGATACAATGTCCCTTCCGAACTGTACAGTAAACTGTTTTTATAATGTATTTAAATAGTAACTCTCCTTAGAATGTTTTAACTGTTTGCACAATGCTTTTTTACAAAAAATATTTTATTATTGATGTGTTTGCCAACTTGGGCTCCTTTGAGAAGAAGGGTGGAATATAAATGGAATAAACAAACTTTGAGAAATTTACCATGTTTTGCAAAGTTGCTTGTATATGATTCTATGCTTGCACACCTTTTAAGATACAGAAACCAAATTCTGCATGATGGTTCCTGAGAGCATGAAGCAAGTTTTCATCTATGCTTGGATACAATTGGACACCACTTTGACCCTAAAAGGTGGACAGAATCTTTCAAAATTGCACTGACTATATTTGTTTCTTAGGATTGCCGAGCAATGGTGAGTTGCTTGTATATAACAGTTAAAATAGAGTGCAAGAAATCACTGATCATTGATAGCCACTTGATCATCAACTGATTCTCCTTAAGGGCAGATAGAAGGAAGTTCTCTCCGTAACTTATAAAGGCTTGACTAAGAATCTATTTGCCATTGACAAAATAAGTATTGCTCAGCACTTGGAATCCACACAAGTGCCATCTATTTCACACAAGATCTGAAACCATGAGATTATGTTCAAATATCTGAAAAACCTTTGTTGGCAAGAGGTACAAAAATGGCTACCTGTTTCTTAGAAACCAGTATACCAGCTGTCAGCTCAACAGAGGAATGTACAAGTATTATATGAAAGCCAGGAATATACATTTTTCATTAAATAAGAAGGCTTTCGTAGCATGTTCCATCATGCTTTTACAAGCTCATATGCTTGTGGAGTATGGGAGGGCGGGTAAGTTTAAATATAGTACAAAACAATGTACTGTATATTGCACGCTTCTTTGTTTTGTTTTGTTTTGTTTTGTTTTGTTTGCACAATGGCTTGCAGGCCTGGATGATCTTCTCCTTCTTCCCCTATTCCGTCCATTAAAAACATTTGTTTGTGCTATTGTACCCAGAAAAGTTTGAAGACGAGTGAACGGAAGAGGAAAGAGAAAAATAGTACTACTTAGGCCATGGGTAGGCAAACTAAGGTCCAGGGGCTGGATCTGGCCCAATCGCATTCTAAATCTGGCCCGTGGACGGTCCGGGAATCAGCGTGTTTTTACACGAGTAGAATGTGTCGCTTTTATTTAAAATGCATCTCTGGGTTATTTGTGGGGCATAGGAATTCATTCATTTCCCCCCCAAAATATAGTCCGACCCCCCACAAGGTCTGAGGGACAGTGGATTGGCCCCCTGCTGAAAAGGTTTGCTGACCCCTGACTTAGGCAGCTATTGCTACCACAATCCTTTACAACAGACACCTAAAGCAACCTTGTAAAAATGGGGAAGGGGGGAAGACTAGACTGCTGGTGTGTGGCAGATGGGGACTGAAAGCTGCCCTAAAGTCTAAGCTATTACATTTTCAGAACTGATGGCAGATGGTAATCCCTTTGTTAAGGAGGCGATGGCATCAGCACAAACCGTTAGCTAGCACTCACCAAAGGGTCCCGCTATTCTGAGACCAGCCAATGGATTAAACGGGCTCAAAACTGCTCCAAGTGCTTTGATCCAGATTGGAATGGGCCTCTCGTGTTCGGCACTGGCAGGCCTCTCTGGGAAACCCCACGGCTCCACTAATATGAGATGTTTTGCTCTGTAGGTATAAAAGTTAGGACGTTTTGTCAATAGGAACGCATATATAAATAGTACTTGTGCTATTTTAGAGCCAGCATCACCAAGTGTATTTCTACCCCACCTTAGCTTTCAGATGAAATAATTTTAGGTTGCTCCTGCTCTTAAGACAGAACAAAGCTCTGCCACCTGCTACTGCCTCAACTCCTTTTAAGTATCACCCTGCCTATAGAATAAATGCCCCAATTTCAAGAAACAAGAGGAGATTATGGGTGGTCAAAATTTGAAGGACACTTACTGCATAGCCACTGGTAGTATTATGCAACCCAAAGTATTTCCTACAGTCTGTGCAAATCTGTGCTTTAACTTGTGGTTAGAGATAGTTAGCTATGTTTCTATGTGACACGGAATAATTATGTGCAAGGGATTTTCTTGGAAGTACGTGTGTGTAAGATGGCAGCCTTGCTGAACTACTAAAATGTCACATCAGAATATTCTTGAGATACACTAGCCAATCGCTATATGTCATTAAAAGCTAAGGACTAAACAGATCTCCATATAAGCACTCTCTCACCACTTGCATACTCTAGAATAACATTTGTAATTGTCCGGCCATATATGATCTGGAATTGGCTAAAAACGATAAAACTGCATGAAGAACTAAGATATGTATTCACTAAGGGACAAGCAAGGCTCACTTTTTCTTCAGAGTGAAAAGGGGTGCATCTCCAACTAGCTGTTTTTATCACATGATACAAAACTGATATTTGTGCAAGAAAAGTCACCATGTTCATAGGGTCCTTTGATGTGTTAGTCTTTTACGTTCCATTAGTGTTCTCTTCCTCTGCCAAACTTGTACAGAATTAGAAAAGCAACAAGCATTTGCACGGTCGTCCACTAAAGCATTCTTGCCTGCCTGCCTTTCTAGCTTTTTCTTAAAAAAAATAAAAATAAAGATGAGTAACAGCATTCATCTAGACAGCTTAGTAATTTTGCATTAAATTTGTGGAGCTTACGTCCAAGAAAAAAGGCTAGGAATGGGCTGCAAATTGGTTTAAATAGAAGTACGCTATTCTTTAAAAAGTTGGTGGATCACCTGTAACTATTCTTGGCATGTTTGATTCGAGCACTAATCTATACCATTACTGTACTGGTAAGAAACTTTTTTTCCTGAATACTATTACAGCCACCTGGTATGAAAGGTACTCATAGCTGATAAGCCTGAACATCACATTTTCATTACAGATGCACAACTATCAAATCATACTTCATGCACCTGTATTTCATTTCTTAAAAGCCTGCCAGAAATATACCCCAACTAGTTTCCAGATAGTTCATTGGGAATTGCCTTAAGATTTGCATTCTGTGGCATTTAAGGAAAAGGTCAGCCTTCCTTCTTTACATAGAAAAATTCTCTTCAACATACTTGTTCTGCAGCATAAGGAATGGTATTTACTTCCTTTAAATGTAAAGCTAAACTCATTCTGCAAATATTTGTCCTTTATACTCCAATCCTTTCGGTTCGTCAGCATTCTAGTTCTTGAGAGATATTGGTATCTGCCCAGTTGAACACATCCATTTCCTTAGAATATGACATTCCAGAGATGGCGAAAGCAAATCATCATGTTGTATTTTAATTTCCCAAAACGGCCTACTTATTCAGCTCCAATAATTTACACATTATAATGTAGTGGGTTAATCCAGCAATTGCTTCTGTAGCTCTGTAATACAACACATGCTTTGCAAACAAAAATCCCAAGTTCAATGCCGATTATCTCCAGGTTGGGCTGGGAAAGACTCCACTTAGAAACCCTGGAGAAACTGTTGCCAGTCAGTGCAGGCAATACCGAACTATATGGGCCAATTATCTCATTCAGTACACGGCAGCTTCTAAGTTCCTATGACGAGAACCAATTGACCATTTATCATAGCCATTGGCTAAAAATGAAAGCGGATGCCTCCAAGGAAAACGAGATATGATCTACTTAAAAGCATGAGCAGACATTCATGTTACCACCAGATACAGTTATGTGCATTTTACAGCACCCCAAAAAATTCTACTGAGAGTCCCAGGGGCGTCAACTTGAATAAAATAATGGGGGAAGGCGCAGGTAAGCCCTGCCCTGCATAACTGACCACAAGACACGGCACATGTACACCATCTCAATGGCAATGCCCATCAACTTTTTTGGGGGGAGGCTGGCCCCCTCAAATATTTTATTTGGGGGGCTAAAGGGACTTCAGCCCCTAGGAATTGGCTCCTATGACTGAGACCATCCTGCTAGGAAACACATGCAAATAAATAAGCAACAATACTATGAAGTCTTCATTGAAGACTAGGCATTTACAAAGAAAGATGGAATTGTTTTGCTAACTCGTATGTGACCAGTTTGAAGTACTTGGCAGCCTTGGACAGGGTTTCAGTTCTGTTCAGACACTGCAGCGTTAGCCCATAGCTTCTTACCTTTGCCATCACAAACCCATCTCTCTCCCCCCCCCCCCATTCCTTTAGTGCTAACCTGTAACCATCCAGAGACTGTTGGACTCTTGATTCCCATCACCCCTGACCATTGGTCATGCTGGCTGGGGCTGATGGGAGCTCAAGTCCAACAACATCTGAAGGACTACCAGCCAGCCCTGCTATTATTATTATTATTATTATTATTATTATTATTATTATTATTATTCCACCCTTCGTCTGACGATCACAGGGTGGTATGCAACATAAAAACACAAAATGAGAACACAAAATACGAAACCAAACCAAACCAAATCAAAAATCCTCCTTTAGGTTCTGTTCTGTAGTTGTGCTCAGCCCAGCTCATAATCCAAGTAGCTAACACAGAAATGAGTATGCTATTAACTACACCCTAGGCACAAAAGCAAAGGTGCATTGAGAAATTCGAAAATAGAAAACACCCTACATTGCATGCAAGTGCAATCAGAGGAAAACATATGATGCAAGTTAAATACAGTTTGCATTTTAAGTTTAAAGTTATGAAACTAGTTTTTCAACAATGCTCTATCTCAACCTCATTAGGGAATGTTTTCTAACCAGATTGCCTCATACAGGTTTGACAGTATTATGCTGTCAAACCTATAACTGAATTTCAAATGAAATGCAGGAAGAACTTCCGCTTGTCTATTATTTTCAGATACCTTGATGGGTACTTCAGTGAGTAAGCAGCTGCCAGGAATCCTCCCAGGTTGTGCCCAAGTAAAATCATTCTGTCCAACCCCATTTTCCGCCTCCATTCTTCAATAGATTCTACAAACTGGTTTTCTGCTACTTCTGCATCTGTGTCAAACTGCGGTCTACTGCTGCGTCCAAATCCCAAGAGATCAAATGCATACACAGTCCTGTTTTCACAAAGGTCTTCAAAGTTCAGCGCCCAAAGTCCAACACCTCCTCCGAACCCATGGAGGAGGACGAGGGGAGTTTTCTGTGAGAGGCTGTGGGAGAACGTTAGCGTCCATATTTTGTTTCCATTGGATATGAAGACATACTGTTTACTGTATGTACTTGTGATACCTTAAGAAAGAGAAATGCAAATCTTATTAAACGATACCTAAACAGCCCTATAAAAACAAGGGCCAGTTTCTTAGAGCATGTCCACAGGCAGATACTCCTACTTCCATCATAGCATTTATAACAAAACCAGAATGGCAGGGATTAGTTCCTGCCATAAAGGTGGCAGAGTTATGTTATGAGGCTCACATTTCTCCCCCTTTTGAGGACTGTGTGGCCTTTGCACAACTTACAAGACCTCATAAAGGCAAGAATCTGTATAAGCCACACACCCATCCCTTATGCTCTACATCAGGCACCGCCAAACTGCGGCCCTCCAGATGTTTTGGCCTACAGCTCCCATGATCCCTAGCTAACAGGACCAGTGGTCGGGGACGATGGGAATTGTAGTCCAAAACATCTGGAGGGCCGAAGTTTGGGGATGCCTGCTCTACATTCTCAAATGCTAAAGAACTAAAGACAGATAGATCCGGAAGGATATCAGCGTCACAGAGCCATTTTTTAAAAATTGCTGTTAAAGAAGGGCGTGGTATCTCAAGGGCCTCCTCTTTCCATATGAACCTACCCAGACCCTGTGATCATCTTCTGAGGCACTCCTTCGTGTGCCTCCTCCTCCAGAGGTCCGGAGGGTGGCAACACAAGAATGGGCCTTCTCTGCAGTGGCTCCCTGTCTGTGGAATGCTCTTCCCAGGGAAGTTTGCCTGGCGCCTTCATTATACACCTTTAGGCACCAGGCAAAAACGTTCCTTTATAACCAGGCCTTTGGTTGATCCGATTGATATCCTATACTGTACCCTTTTAAAACGTGTTTTTTTGGGGGGGTATTGGGTTGCTGTTTTTATTTTGTGGTTTTATATCTTGTTTTTATTCTGTGAACCACCCTGAGACCCCTGGGAATAGGGCAGTATATAAATTCAGTAATAATAATAATAATAATAATAATAATAATAATAATATCATATTGGATTTGTATAGTACTATACTTGCACAAATGAATAAATTTTAGGAAAAGCTAAAAAAAAGAAAAAGAAGGTAGGGCAATGGTCAAAAAGTGCAAGTGTCTCAGGACCAATCACACCAAAAGAAAAAAAGTTCAAAGGCAGAACTCATACTGTAGTCCACCCTACATCCTCAAATATTTATTCACTGATGGCATTTATCTCGAGCAGATCTCGCAAGAACTGCCTGTCTGGATGTGTAACTAGCACAACTTTGGTCCCACTCATTCTCTTTTACAGGGAGGGGGAAAAATCAGCCTAATGAAAATTTCACAAAACCTGCACTCCCTAGCAGAAGATATCGACAACTGTTCTTTGAACAAGACATATGCCTGATGAAAACCCCACATTCTTTCCATGGTGCTCACGGGTAGTAATTCCTGAGGTTTCTTACCACAAAGTGCTTACATTTCAATATTTTCTCTTCAGCATCCTTAAGATGTACCAGTGATGTAGGACACCAAGCAGGCAGCCAACTGGACAGCCATCCTGACCTAGAGTAATGAGAATGAAACAACTGTATTAAACACTTATACACTACTAACTGTAAGAAGGCTGTGTGCAAGGGATTAAGAGTTATTGGCTAATCACTGAAGGAGAGAATTAGAAACTTGTTTGGACTTGCATTTGGTGGCCATCACCAATCCACTCAGCAATATATAAAATACCTTATATACAGTGCTGGAAACTCAGATATATACGCTGGGTGCCAAATGGCTCCTATAAGCCAAGATTACAGTCGCCAAAACAGAATGTCTCTAAAGTTTTATTTTTCAAATGATGGACTGACTGTGGTTGATGCTAAACAGTCCAGGTCCCAGGCATGTACCTCCAGATAGTGGAGATGTCAGGCACTATCCTTCCTTGGCTGGAAGTGGCCAATAATGTTGAACACTGCTTATACACCTTGCCGTCAAAAGCCGGTGGCAGTCACACCCAGTTCTAGTTACACAAACCTCAAGTACTGCAGATCATAACATTTAGTAACATCTGGTACCTCACAAATCAATGATATAGCACGGGGTAGGAAGAAGCACTTTGTCTTATTTATTTGTGTGCGTGCATTATTAGCTTGAATTATGAGCTTACACTAAAGTTTTATGGCACTCGTCCGAGGAAAGTCTATAGCCATTAGTTATGCAACTGACTAGCTATGTGTGTGTGGAGCTACACACACCCACACACCAAATTTTATACAATACTAGTTGGCCCTGCCAATCGTTGCGGTGGCTCAGTTTGTTAAATGGAGCTTCAGAGTCCCACTTCAGACTTCCCTCACCTTCAGAATCCCCCCATTTTTCATATATATATATATATATATATATATATATATATATATATATATATATATATATATATATAATGTTCTGTCCCTCCTCCCCCCATCCCCCACTTCATCCCTGTGAATGAACAGGCAGGCCCCTACATCCCCTTGGCCTAGTCTGGAAAGCGGCCTAGTCTGCTGCGGCCTATTCAGTCTGCTGGGCAATACTGGGCCTTGTTGCTGCAAAAGGCCTGTTTTCAGTTGGTTGCTGTGGAATTTTGTGATGTCATCTGGTGCCGCGGCTTTGGAGGCAGCAGCGTGCGATCTGTCTTTCTTATTTGATGCTGCTGGAGTCTTCAGACCTTCTGCTGGTGATGTCTAATTTGGGCGCCACTTTTTGTGTTTAATCATTATTTTAGGTGTGAAAGGTGTGGTTTTTTGGGGGGGAAATTATGCCAGATCCCTCCCTGATGGGCAAGGTACGCTTTGTCCTAATTTGATGCAATTTGGTTCTGCGGTTACGGAGCAAGGCTGTGACCTCTGCGCACGCAGTGGGAACATTTATATATATAGAGAGATGCTTGTCTCTATACATATGCATACAAGCATAGGCTTTTTTATTTTTTAAAAAACCACCATGCATAACATAAATGACAATAATTTTTACATTTATATCTGGCCTCTCTCTTGTCACAAGACTCAAGGCAGGGTACGCGGACTGGCCAGGCAGTTTCATGTCCAGGCAGGCACTGACCAAAATCAGACCCACTTAACAGCAGCAAGCCTGCTGTTATCTATCACATACCTTCAGACCATGCACTGGGACCTTTGAAAAAAAACAAACACCAAAACTCCCTTCTGCTACCAAAGGCCTTGACCTTAATGCAACTTTTACACAAACAACTTATTTCTCAATCCTTCCTCCCAGTGCCTTCATTTAAACGTGCGCATGCAAAGGAAAATAAGTTTGACATAGGTTCATTCTAGGTAACGGAGGCTAGAGCTCTAAAAAGCACAATGTATCTATGGAAAGCCTAAACTCTAAACTTACACAGGGTTTACGTTCCAAGGATAGGTGCGTATAGCCAAAACCACATCTAGTAAAAACACACTGGGTTCAGTGGTGGGCAGGACTGCCAAATTCTTTTCCCCCAGACGCCTGCCCTCTTAAAAAAGGTTTGTTTGGGGTTTTTTTTTTTGCCAAGCATGTAAAACAGAATGCACACAAGTTAAATGTGCGCATGTTGCATGTTACCGGAACAGCAAAATAGCCAAGCCTCTAAAATTTTAAGATCTGATTTTTAAAAGATGTACAAACATACTTTTCAGAGTATCTTGCATGCGTGGAAGCATCAGACAATTTTCCCCCAGATGCCTGACTGCTTTTAGATCTGCATAATCCACAGATATTGCAAACACCTGCATTATTTATGTATTGCATTAACACACTGCCTTTATGTGCCAAGGTACCCAAAGTGGTTTGCAATTTTAAAGTACAGGCAATGCCCAATTGACATGCATCCGACTGATGCATGACCGTGCAGGAAGTGGCCGGAAAAGGGGGGCACTTTTGGTGTGCTCTAGGGCACTATCCTGCCACCAATATCTCTATCAGGGTTTCCCAAACTTGGGACTTCTGCTGTTTTTGGACTACAACTCCCACCATCCCTAGCTACCAGGACCAGTGTTCAGGGGTGATGGGGATCGTAGTCCAAAAAGAGCTGGAGACCCAAGTTTGGGAAACTCTTGATCTATAGGAAGCCATTGGGAATGGTCATTAGAAGTTGTGGGGCAAGGTGTCACCAGACTGCCACTGGTGATGGCGTTAAAAGGGGATTAAGACAAATTCATGGAATTCATGGAGAAGGGGGGTATACTATTAGTCACAGCAGCTCAATGGAATGTCTGGGTTCAGAGCCAGCATATCACTGAATACTGGTTGCTGAGAGCAAAGGATAAGGATCATTACATGTCAACAGCAAACTCTCAAACCTATCAACTCATATTTGTAAACATGTGTACTAATATCTGAAGAAGTGTCCATGCACACGAAACCTCATACCAATGACAAACTTAGTTGGTCTCTAAGGTGCTACTGGAAGACATTCTTTTATTTTGTTTTAATATCCTTAAGATTGTCTGTCATATAGGCAAGTGACACATAAACTTCGCAGATATTGCCTGAATAGAGGTGGTACAATGAATCAACTGTGCTGGAACAGAGAAATCAAAGTCCATTGCTCACAGTCATAAATGCGTACTTCCTGCCCTCAAAATGTACATGCAAGCCACTCAATTCTTTCTTGTACCTGGATGTTAAAAATCACCCTTTTCCTGTGCATAGTACCGTGTTTCTCATATTTTAAGACGTGCCTATAAAATAAGCCATGGCACGATTTTCTGGAGGCAATAAAATATAAGGCATCCCCCAAAAATAAGACATGCTGGGGTACCATAGTGTTAGTGGTGGGAGCAGGCCTGCATGGCGCTTCTGCAGCGCGCACCTCGCCGAGCGCTGCTGTCTCTCCCGGGTCCCACTCAGTCGGGACTCCGCGCAGTGCACGCTGCTGTCTTTGCCGGGTCCCGCTGAGTCGGGGCTCGGCGCAGCGCGCGCTGCTGTCTTTGCCGGGTCCAGCGGGAGGCCCCGCCATCCCCACACGGTGCAGCGTCCCTGCGGGTGCTGCCTCAGGAGCAGTGAAGCCACAGCGACCCTCCCGCCCTGCAGGCACCCCGGCGCTCCCAGCGCAGCCATGGCGCGGCAACCCGGAACTGGTCCCGCAAGCGCTTCCGGGTCTCCGCGCCTCGGGTTTCTAAGGAAACGCAACCCGGAAGCGGAGTTTGACCAATCCGCTCTAGGCTCCGATGGGGCAGCAGCCTCTATGCTTGTGCCATAGAGAGAGCGCCGGCTTGAAGCTCTGGTGCTGGTTTGTTGGCTCTGCTTTTGAGTCCGCCCCCACCCAGCACTGCGGAGCTTGGTTTGCGTGCAAAAAGCAACAGCACCGAAGGAGATGCGAAGGTAGGAGCCTGGGAGGGGGAGAAAGCCACCCCGAGATAGGCACCCCGTTCTGGTTTAGCGCTGCCCTGTGAGTTTTAAAAGTAGTGGCTGGGCAAAGCCCCTCCAGCTGCTGCTGTTTTTAATGTCTTGAGTGGGCCACGTGTATGGAGATCCCGGGCTGCCCAGGTGACAGTACCACCCTCGCGGCCTTGCTGATGTCACAGCGCTGAGTCCCGACCCAGCGGGAGCCGACAAGGGCAGCAGCGCGCGCCGCACCGAGCCCGACCCAGCAAAACTCTCTGAAAGCTTAATACCTGTAAAAAATTAAAAAGCTTAACAAAAAAATAAGACATCCCCTGAAAATAAGCCTCGGGGTGTTTTTTTGGAGAAAAAATAAATATAAGACATGTCTTAAAATGTGAGAAACACGGTATCAGTCAGCCCTTCAACCATCATCAAAATGCCAATTCGGGCAAAATTTTAGTACTACAAATTATTTCACAGACTACTCATGATGCCATATTGTAGCATATCTACAACAGAGGATGGCTGGGAACCAGGAGATCTAGATGTGCAGGCAAAACACTTGATAATTTTCCAGATCTGCAGGGAGCCCCTTATGTTTCATGGGCTGTGACTCTGGAGAGTTCCCCGACCTTCCGGAGAGGCTTCGGGGGATGCAGGGGTTGTTTCCAGAGAAGAGGACTGAAAACTGCTCAGTGGATGCACAGAGTACTAGGCGTGACATTCTGAACCCAAGTTTTTATTATAATTATTTTGCCTTGAGCTACTTCGTTTTGAAATGGGGCCACATATCTAAAATAGAATGAGTTCTAAAAATAAACTAAAAATAGATGGGCAGGGAATAATAATAATAATAATTTAAAAGCATCCAGTTTTTTAAAAGCACAGGAACAAACCCTGGAGGTAGCTGCACTATATAGCTCATGTCAGGGCAATGCACCTGGCGCCTGGCTAATTTTGAACACTGTGCCGTACAAGATCCCCAGAAGTTGGTATTCAGAGGCATTCTGCTGCTGATACTGGAAGAAATATAGCCATAATGACTAGTAGCCACTGACAGTTTCATCCTCCATAAATTTCACTAATCCATTTTTAATCCTCCCCGCCCTAAATTTGGATCCTCCAACAACCCACCCTACAGATTCATCAGCACTACAATTAGCATAGTATGCCTGGGATTCAGCAAGTAGATGCAGACTTGTCACTCCTCCCATTAATAAGAACATTTCTCTCCTGAAAATGAGCAGAGCATACATAAAAACAGAGTTTTATGCAACCCATCTAGAGAAACTACATTCATATATTTAAGAAAGAGGCTCTTTATTACAGAGAAGGAAGTGCCAAATACTTACTAAGGAATTCTCTCTCTTTTGTCTTCTTGAGGATAGTAAACCCCCACTGCAACTCCAAATAACTAACCTTCTTTCCTACAGCGAGAAGACCCTGCAGCACCCCGCCCCCGATACTGCCTAAAAGGTGATAAAGATGGCAAACCAGGCAAATGCGTCTAGCGAGTTAAGTCCCACAATTCAGACAACCACAGGAAAGGTCCTCTGCTCCAGCAGCACCCACTTCACCTCTGAAGGTAGGGGCACATGGAGAGGATCTTAACTTACAAGTGTAGAAGCAGACCACAGCGGATGATCATCTGCAAAATCTAAGGGCTGTGTCACATCTATTCTCAAAGCTGGAAAATTCAGCATTTACCTCTCCAAAACAGCAGCTTGCCCACTGCTTTGAGGAAAACGGTTTCTTATGTGAGCTTTGTTGGGGTTGAATTTGCAAATTAGCTGGGCCATGCCACTTTGCCAGGATACCCTGACCAAGACAAACCTGTCCGCAAATCTGAAGCCAATCAATAGGCTGCAAGAGAAAATTTAGATAGAAAAATATTATTTTGAATAAATGCAAGCCCAAGCTTTATTGACTGCGGCTTCTTCAACTTGATGCTTAAGGACATTTGATGTATTGATAAAGTGGTGAAGATCACGGACAGGATCTAAAGAACTGTGAAACTAGCTCCGTGAGCCAGTTTCCATGAGCTTCAGATTCCTTCTTCCCCTCATGTGTAGCTCTGGTGTTGCATAGTAAGTTGTCTTTTAAAATGAGGGTGCTTCAAAAGAAGTTTCTGATATGGCATGGTGGTCTGTTAGTCAAGGGAAACATTTCGCTGGGCCTCTGCATGAACCTAAGTTCCTAATGTCTTGAATGCTTTTTCGCTTAAATAATTTAGTTGCCGGGTGGCACACTACAAACATATGTGAGAAATACAAAATAAAAATAAAAGTAGTTAAGGAATGTCAGCACGTTCTACTATTGAAACCATGTCAGTATCCTGACCTTCATACAAGCCTGGTTTATTTGCACAAGGAAAACATTTTCTACAAAGT
Organism: Zootoca vivipara; assembly: GCF_965207765.1. Lineage (NCBI taxonomy): Eukaryota > Metazoa > Chordata > Lepidosauria > Squamata > Lacertidae > Zootoca > Zootoca vivipara. The sequence goes on along the minus strand of NC_142594.1, from coordinate 14,158,992 downwards.
TAATCCAGTTTAAACCACAACACTTCATTTTGCAACCTTAAACAACCACTGCTCCTATTCCCAGATTTCCACACAGGGCTCAGTGATTGTCTTATCGCAGAAAGGAAGTGACAGAATCCAGCATGCTTTGCTAGCCAAGCTTTACTGTGAGTGGAGATAGCGATTTCGAGAGACAGTGAATTGAAGATATGGCCACAGTGGTCTTTAGTGTTTGCACAGGAACGAAGTTGAAACTGGCACTGGTATAAAATGCGGCACTGTGGAGGCAGCACAGTTTAAATTCTAGTTCGATGACAGAATTTTACAGCTGACTGACATGGAGAAACACGAAACCTTTTGAATACAGCACAGCGTTATTTTAAAGAGCATTTCCATTCAGTTTGCTTTCTGGATTATATAAAGGAGAAAGGCAGGGCGGGGCAGAAGAGAGGTCATCTCCTGCCCATGAGGACACGAGAGGAGTAAGGGACATAATATATGGAAAGTCAGGTTTCATAATTAAAAAAGCACAGTGATATAGCCAAATGTCTCCTGGGCATTCAGTGTTATGAACCAGTTCATAAGGCTCTTCACAGAGGGATGATGAATCTGGCATCATTCTACTACTGCATCCCGTGATGGTATATGAGCACACTCCAGGAAAACAGTAACCACCACATAACACCCTTATGTCATCACACAATGACACTGTGCAAAAAATAACCTGAGGCATAATCTAGTAATTAAAGGGCTACGTTGCAAGTAATGTCAGCACAAAACCACATACCTCATATTGTAGAGTCAGGTGTAAGAATGCCATTTAAAAATAAAACTAAATAAATAGAACAGTAGAACACACTGAGAGAGAGAGAGAGAGAGGGAGAGAGAGTAGAGCTGAGGCAGTGGGCGAAGTTGCTAAAATTATTTAGGAAGCTACCAAAAACTGAAGAGAGCATTTGAAGCTCCAATTTTATATCAGATCTGAGTAACTGCTCGGAAGATCCAAATGGAACACAGTGGAACACAATTAATCCATGCAATAAATATTACTGAGGCACAAGTTTATTCAAATTAATAAGTATACGTCATTTTCCTTTGGCTAGGGAACACAGCCAAAGAGTGAGCATCCAATTAAATCCCTGATTGGATGCTAGCAAGAGAGCTTGCAAGTGGAAATGGATCTCAAGACCCAACAGCAACAACAGGTCCATGGAAAGGAAGAAGGTACCATGGTACACAGGGTAGAGATAGCTCCTGGTGCTGGATTAAGATTACTTTGAAATGACATGGGATAATCTGAGTCGCTTGCACTATGAGCAGTTAAACTATCAGAGTCATATATACTGCTGCAGATTAAAAACACCACGTTTGCCGCAACCATTGTTTATCGAGCTGCTCCTGGCAGGTAGTTCATTCCAAAGATATCTCAGATGGGGCTTCGTTCCTCACGGTGGGTACATTTAATCCGCTTCTGCGAGTTTATCTTTAAAACAAAGTAGTGGGTTATAGTTCCTATCCTGGAGAGGAATACCAAGGGAAAGGGGAGGGAGCTACTGCACAATATTTCTGGGAAGTGTTCTGTACGCCAGCTGTTCCAAGAGCCCTTGGCAGATAATTGCAGAACGTTGCTACATTAGGTCAGAGGTAAAAACAGCTCTTTCCTTGTATAATTATTGCTTCTTGAACTTTGTATTGAGAAAAGATGGCACTCAAGTAATCAAAGGAAAAAAATTATTATAGAAGAGAATTTGTCCACCCGGAGTTTTCTAAGCACACAACTGGAGAATTACATTGGCCCTTGACTTGCCAAAAACCAACATTAGATTGTAAATAAGGTAGGCCGTTTAAGGGTTTCTCTAGTTTTCTCAGCCTCCATGATATTAGGACCAATTCTAATAATGTGCTGCGGACGTAGTGTATCTTGATTTCAGTAAGGCTTCTGACAAAAGTCCCCCATGATCTGTTTGCAGAGAAGATGGCAAAATGTGGTCTGGATGAGGTTAACTGTTAGGTGGATTTGTAGCTGGTTGACTGGCTGAACTCAAAGAGTGCTTACAAACAGTTCCTCATCATCCTGGAAAAAATGACAAGTGGAGTACCGGAGAGTTCTGTTCTGGGTGGGTCTGTTGCTGTTCAACATCTTTATAAATGACCTGCCTGAAGGATTTGAGGGGATGCTCATCCAATTTGCATATGACCCCAAACTGGGAGGGGTAGCTAATGCCGCAGAAGACAGAATTGGGATTCAGGATGACCTTAACAGATTTGAGAGCTGCACCAAAACTAACAAAATGAATTTCAACAGGGTCTACACTTAGGCAGGAAGAATCAACTGCACAAATATACGATGAGGGGACACCTGTCTTGCCAGTAGAATATGTGAAAAGGATCTAGGGGTCTTAGTAGACCACAAGCTTAACATGGGTCAACAGTGTGATGCAGCAGCAAAAACAGCTAACCTTCTGTATGTGAAGCAGTTGCTATACCACTGAGCTAAGATCCTTCCATGTGAGTTCCTTATTGTCTCAGGTCTTGGTTGTATTCAAACCAATGGCTAGCTGCCTGCCTTCTGAAAAGCATGATAGGAGACCAACAAGCTGCTGCTTACATCTGCACTAGTACATTCAGGCTGCTTACGTGAACTGCCACAGACCCACCTGGGTTGGATCCCAAAGCTGCTAGAGTGGCAAACAAGAAAATAAAATAAACCCTCAAGGTATTAGGTATTTTTACTTGCAGAGGCATGAAAGCTACAACTGAAGCTATATACCGTAGCACTGTGTGGAATCTGCAGCCCTCCTTTTAATGAGCTGTTCAGTCTCATATCTCAAATCCTCATACTAGTCCATGATCTACATTTGCTTCCTATTGTCAAGGGTATACTAAACCCCCTGATTCAGATGGAACAGAGAGACAGACCTGGGTGTCATCTACATGTCGATCACACCGAAACTCCTGAGGACAGCGCCCAGCATGGGGAACATGATGACACTGTGACAAACAACACAGGACAGTTTCCATGGTGCGGAATAGTGGCCTTCCATAATCACTTTCTGGAAGCTGTCCTGGAGATAGGAACAGAATCACTGAAGTACTGTGCCTGCTCCCCTGAGATGCTCCAGAAGAATACTGTGGTCAACAGTATCAAAAGCTGCTGAAAGTTCAAGCAAAACAACCAGGGTCACTTACCACCACATCTCTCCCAGCTGATGGCATCAACTACGGTGAAGGCGGCTTTATCAGTATTATGGCTGGGCCTGAAGCCAGAGTGGGATGAACCCAAGTACTTAATTACCCAAGTACCCAATTTCTTCCAAGAATGCCGGAAGCTGGAGCCTGCCACGCTCTCAAGCACCTTGCCCCAAAGGGGAAGAATTCTTCTGGGCACAGGGAGATCCTCGTAAGGAGCGGGCATGCCACTGCTTCCTTCAAGGCAGATGGAACTTCTCCTCCTCCAGTGAAGCAGCACTTCAAGCAGCTTGTCCACATCCTCAGGCCACAATAATCCAGACTGCTCCAATATAGATGGAACCCTAATAGGGTGCAGTACTAAGCCTAAACTCCACCAGAGAAGGGTCCATTCATCACAACTAACTCACAAATGAGCCCCCAATTTGCTCTGTGCCCTTCCAAAAAAAAGGTCAAGTGTATACCAGGCAGGGCTGGGTGATACAGTACCTGGTTTTCAACATCGCAATATACTGTACTGATATATCGCAATATTTGAAATAAGGATGGGGCTAGAGGCACTGGTTGGCTTCACGGTTTTCCCACATTGTAATTTTTGCACAGCACAATTAAGATTCATGATATAATGCCAGGTCTAAAATTGTGAAACCAATATCACAATTCATCCATTAATGCTTTTTTTCTCCAAAGCAGAAGCAGCCAAATTAAAGATTTCTGTTTGACCCTTACCCAAAGAGCCATTGAGAGGAGCATGTACAGTACAGTTTAAAATCCTCATAGCACTGTGATGCTACATGCAATTTTGACATGCATTATTCTTGATCCACCACAATGCTGGGCATAATGAAACTACTACTGATCTATCTGGTGCAGCAACACATAATGGGGGGCAGAGGTTACATGACTGGCTCATCCTGTTAGAAAGTGACTAAGTACAGCAATAGAAATTAATGCCATGCAAATCAGTCATACGACATCAAATCTCACACAGATATCTCACTGATTTCATTTCCCAGAACAAGAGACGTGACTGTCTTAATGGGCATGTCCAACAGGGCAAGGTAGTTCAAACTAAAGTAGTTTTTTGAACTGGTGTGGCACAGTAGCAAAGCGACTATATAAAAAATAATAATAAGAGGAGCACAACAGTGTCCTCCCCACTTGGGCTTCCCAGCAATGGACATCCAGGGGCATACCACATATATATTGGCATCATATAGATATAATGGTTAATAGCTATTGGCAGCTTAATCCTCCATGAATTCACCTGATCACTTTTAAAGCCATCCATATTGATAGTCATTACTACATATTTTGGTAATGAATTTCATATTTTAGGTACGAGCTGTGCAAAGTGCTTCTTTATATCTATCCAAAGTCTTCCCAGATTCAGCTTGTTATGACTTGAACAGGACTCTACCACTTCACAGAAACTACTGCACATTTGCAAAGCTAAGCAGGGTCTGGTATGGCTTCAAATTGGATGTGTTGTGATTCCTGTATTGCAGGGAGTTGGACTAAATGACTGTCAGGATCCCTTCCAGCTCTACAGTTCTATGAGAAGAAAAACTTCTCTCTATCCACTTGTTTAAATCGCAAACCAGCTATGAACTTACAATAAAGTCCATGCCCCTTTTTGCAATAAGCACATAAATCTTGCCTGCCTTGAAGGAGGATTGTACAAATTACAGAAACAATGCACATGAAACAGCTTGAATCCCCTCAAATGCTATATAAAAACTAAGCATTAATTTGTTATTTTTGGTTTGCGTAGGTCAAGTGTGCACTTGGGAAACAACAATGATTTGTGGGAATTGTTTTGTGGCAGAACAGAATGGACAAACTCAAGGAACTGAAATAACCAGGACAGCAGGTACTTAAAACATAATGTGCATTGTTACCTAATTATACAAAGGCCAACATTTACAAGTGCTAGGAGAACAAATAAAATATTGTAATCTATACTTGGGATAAGCTAGGTAACAGAGGAAATAAATGTAAAGAATAAACTATTTTGCAATACTGTATATACATAAGAATAATTGAAGGTACACGGCAGGACGCTTAGAGAATTTGAGAAAACATACCGGTAATACTGAGTATTTATTGAGTTTGGTCTGTATTTTGAAAAGATGGAAGGTATGGGGAAGTGGGGATAATAGCTCAGTGATAAAGCACATGATTTTCACACAGAAAGTTCTAAATACACCCCCCTGGCATTTCTACATAAAAGTATCTGATAGAAGGTGACCTGAACAGATGCAGGAGAGCTGTTACCAGTCAGTCTAAGTATTATTATTATTATTATTATTATTATTATTATTCTCCTCTTCTTCCCTGACAGGAAATAAAATAAAAAAGCTAAAAATATATAACTAAAAGGCAATTAAATAGAATTAAATAGAATAAATATTAAAGATCTATAAAGACATATGGATAATTACAATGAAAACAGCATGGCACCTGTGTTTTCATTAAAAGTTCCCCAAAGCCTGTTGAAATAAGGTCTTCTTCACCTGCTGGTGGAAGGACAAAGAGGGAGCTAATAGACACAATTGATGTAGAAGATGGAGAAATATGTGAAACTAGAGAACAACATATCTAGGTAAGATGCTACTAAATATACATCAGTGACTGAGAAGGGCAGAAGCAGTATGTCTATCAAAGGTGTTTTTTGAGGAGACAGGCTGAAGATCCAGGTACTGTACAAAGAAGTACAAAATGGATAATACATATACAAAAATGATAAAAAGTGGGTGCAGACAAAGTTCAAAAGATAAAGTCAGCTGAAGGTGGGGGCTCGAGTACATATGGAAATGAGGCATTTTTTCAGGTTGTCAAGTGCAATAATTTCTGGAGAAGCCATATAGGGAAACAGCAAAAAACCTGCTTTAGAGACAGCACAGTATACCGTGTTTCTCCAAAAATAAGACACCGTCTTATATTTATTTTTCCTCAAAAAAACACATGGTGGCTTATTTTCAGGGGATGTCTTTATTATTATTCTTAAGTATGGTGCAGTTTAACCTACAAGGTTAAACTGCCTATCACTATGGCTTATTTTCGGGGTATGGCTTATTTTCGGGGAAACACGGTATGGATGTGACAGCACCTATCATTGTGTATCAATACAGTTGCAATAATATATATACACACACATCTGAGTAACCATACACAGTGATTTTATTACGAAAGGGTTATGTGGGATGATTTACAACAGCGTGAACCACTTTATATGGGTTGAACCCAAGCCAGAACTCACCAAGATATTTAACCCTTGACATCCTCGAAATGTGAAGCTCAACAAAAAAAAGGGCCAGACATCATTTTTAAAATTGTGCAACCATGACGACTTGTGCCCATTATGGTATAAGGGAGCTTATACAAAGCCCCTCTCTTGATACACTTGATACACTTCACACCAGCAAAATCCTTGCTTTGATTCCTTGGTTTAGCAAACCGGTCCCCCAAACGCCAAGGCCTCACTAGGAGACGTCTGAAGGCAGCCCTGTTTAGGGAAGTTTTTCATGTTTGATGTTTTATCATGTTTTTCATATTCTGTTGGAAGCCACCCAGAGTGGCTGGGGAAACCCAGCCAGATGGGAAGGGTATAGATAATATTATTATTATTAGTAGTAGTAGTATTATGGGAGGTCAAAGGCGCTGGAAACACTCTTTATGCCTAAGATGTAAAGAACTCACATTTCTGGAGAAGCCTTATGGGGAATCCGCCCAGCTGCTTGAGAGACAGCACAGATCTTGCTGGCCGGCCTGTTTATGTGCCAGCATCAATCTTCTCCCCCATAGCTCCATCCCCAAATCAATGTTATGGAGAGGGAACCACAGGGGAAGACGGCTGGGTTTCAACACCCCTGTTTTTTAAAAGAAGAGGGGGGCACCTTTAAATCAGCCCCTTATTCCCAGCAATAAAATAACACTCCCTCACACACACCCTTTTTTAAAGGACCTTTAAATCCGCCCCTTATTCCCAGCAATAAAATATAGGGCTACCCAAGTTGGGTCCTGAAGGATGCGATTGGTGTTTACATGGACTAACATGAGCGCGCGCGCGGGGGGGGGTTACGTAAGGCGTCCTCTGCACTTGCACCTGCGCGTGCCTCACGCAGGTGCCCCCGCAGCACAAAACTGAGGTGCGTTTACATGCGTGTATTTTTGTGTGTGTGTGTGTATGTGCGTTTGCGTGTGTGTCTCTCCGCCCGCCTGTTTCGCCGAACCGGTCTCCCCTTCCCCGCACTCACCCTTCGCCGGCCGGCTCCGGGCTCTCGTCGTCGGCCATGGCGGCGCGGAGGCGGCGTCCGGGAGCCGGTCCGGGGGCAGCAGCAGCCGGGAGCGCGCCGACTGACAGAACGACGGCCGCGGCGGCGGCGGCCATCACGGGACCCGCCCGACGGGCCGTCGTCGCGTCAGCGCGTCGGCCCCGCCCTCCGCTCCGCCCGGCCATAGAGAGCGCGGCGGCCAGAGCGGCAGGTTGGGGGCGGGGTGGGGTGGAGGACGTTCCCTTCGCGCCTGCGCATTCTCTCTCTGGGCGGGGGAGCTCACGGCTGTTGCCTTACGGGGTTGCGGAAGGGGGTCGCTTGCTCCCGGTTACACAACCTGGTGGTGGTCTCCGCAGCGGCGGGGGGTGGGTGGAGGAACGGCGGCCCTTGGCAAGCGTCACCCGTTCTGGAGCCGGTGATGCGCTGCCGCCAGCGGTCGCTCTGGCAGCCGATCGCTGCCGTTGCCCCGCTATGTAAGGTTTGGACTTTGCTCTGAATTTGTTTTTGGGGGGGTCAGGCCATTGCCGGATTTACATTTCCAAAATATAAGATAAAAAACAAAATAATGGTTATGAATCCTTTTAAGTTAGAGCTTAATAATTATTTCACTATTAATATAAAAGGTAAGGGACGCGGGTGGCGCTGTGGGTTAAACCACAGAGCCTAGAGAGCTTGCGGATCAGAAGGTCGGCGGTTCCAATCCCCCCGACAAGCTCCCGTTGCTTGGTCCCTGCTCCCAATCTAGCAGTTCCAAAGCACTTCAAAAGTGCAAGTAGATAAATAGGTACCGCTCCGGCGGAAAGGTAAACGGCGTTTCCATGCGCTGGTCTGGTTTCCAGAAGTGGCTTAGTCATGCTGGCCACATGACCCGGAAGCTGTACGCTGGCTCCCTCTGCCAGTAAAGCGAGATGAGCGCCGCAACCCCAGAGTCAGTCACGACTGGACCTAATGGTCATTGGTCCCTTTACCTTTAAAAGGTAAAGGGACCCCTGACCTTTAAGTCAGTCGTGGACGACTCTGGGATTGCGGTGCTCATCTCGCTTTACTGGCTGAGGGAGCCAGCATTTGTCCACAGACAGCTTCTGGGTCATGTGGCTAGCATAACTAAGCTGCTTCTGGCAAACCAGAGCAGTGCACGGAAACACCGTTTACCTTCCCACTGGAGCAGTACCTATTTATCTACAATACTTGCACTTTGACATGCTTTCGAACTGCTAGGTTGGCAGGAGCAGGGACTGAGCAATGGGAGCTCACCCCGTCACGGGGATTCGAACTGCCGACCTTGTCAACAATTACTTTGATAAAATACACATTTTGTTATGTGCAAATGGCTTTAGATACCTATCAGGTCCATAAATTACCATATAGCATATATTCAACACAAAAAACAGTGACAATTTGTTTTTGACAAAGGGTTAGGGTCTCAGCAACCTAAATCCGGGCCTGCACTCCAGTTCCCTGCGCTCCCAGTGACTGGACTGACTTCCACGCAACTTACTCCGGAGCAAGATTGGACAGCTAAAACTCCACTCATCTACCTTCACTAGTTTCTGGTCTTCCTTGTCACATTTCAGTGCTTTCCCCACTAACTTGCCAAATTCAATCACCTTCCTTAGGCAATGCCCCTTTATCCTATACTGGCTCTCCTCACCCATCACAAATTGTGATTGCTTTTAAAAGTGCTCAAGAGCCTTTGCCTGTCTTCCTTCCTTTATTTCTTCCTTCCTGTATTTCTTAATACTGTATATCAATCTGCCTATGACCTTCGCTCCTCCAACAAAACCATTTTCAGCTACCCAAAGGTCTCCTGCCCACAAACAATTTCATTTTCTATTACTGTCTGGAACTCTCACCCTGAACATATGCGTGATATTGTTTCTATTCCTTCAAATCTTTCTGCATGTAAAATGTGGGCTTTCAAGTCTTTGCATACACACCATACATTTGGAGCATATGCCTTTCTAAAAATAATCCTGGAAACTGGATCCTGGAAGACCTGCCCGCAGGCCTTATTCTATCTAGCCTAGGAGGGAGGGACCGTGGCTGACTCCAGCTACAAAAGCTGAGGCTGCTGAAGAGGCCAGAGACCATCTTGGCTGTCTCTTCGTGCAGAACCAGGTCATCAAGTGTCAGCTTCCACAGCTTCTGCCCACCATGAACCACCATTCATGTTGTCAGCAGCAACAGCAGCAGATACAGAATCAGGGAAATGTAGAGTTGGAAGGAACCCTGGGTATCATCTAGTCCAGGCATCCCCAAACTCGGTCCCCCAGATGTTTTGGGACTACAATTCCCATCACCCCTGACCACTGGCCTTGTTAGCTAGGGATGATGGGAGTTGGAGTCCCAAAATATCTGGAGGGCCAAGTTTGGGGATGCCTGATCTAGTCCATGCAATGCAGGAATATGCAATTCTCCTATACAGAGATCAAGCCTGCAACCTTGGCATTATCAGCACAATGCTCCAACCCTGGGTTTCCCAACCTTTTCCCCGACCACAGCCCCCTTCCGACCTTGTTTCCTTCCTGTGACCCCCCCTTGGGTGAAGGCAAGGGGGTGCAGAGGAGAGCTGTCCCCCCAATAAGTAAAAATCAATACAAATCTGAGGTTCTGCCCCCAACAAAAATCCTGGCTATGCCCACCCCCACCTCCATCCGACTGGTAGAAGGCAGCTATTTAAATGTTTTGTTTGGAAATAGAACATGTTCTATTTATCATTTTTAATAATTTATCCAAAAGACAATTACATAGGAACAGAAGCAGAAAAACAGAATCGTGGAGCTGGAAGGGACCCCTAGGGCCATCTTTCTAGTCCAACCCCCTGCAATGTAAGAAACTCAGCTAAAGCATCCATGACAGGTGGCCATCCAACCTCTCTTTAGAAACCTCCAAGGAAGGAGAGCCCAGAACCTCCTGAGGGAGATCCATCTTCCATGTATTATAAAAAGTAAACAACACTTATTTGACCCCAGTTATTTGACACAGAGAGGGAAACCTACTGTATAAGGCCTTAATTGCTCAGGATTGCAATACCTCCAGGACCGCCTCTCCCTATATGAACCAACCCAAACCCATCATTCATGGATGAGTCTCCAACTGGATATGGTAAATGTATCAGTTGTCAGAAACAACACTTTGCCCATTAATGACAACATCGCCTTTGGTGATCTTCTAAAATTCATTTTAACTGTTGAGCATAAATGTTGGTCTTTAGCAACATGTTCTTGTGATACGGAACTATTGCCTAGTTCCTTCCGACCAAAATGCAGTTGTGCAACACCCCACACCATCTGCAAGGGTGGCAGAGAGAGTGCTTTACAACCCATTAGCCAATACTCAGCTATGTTAAGTTTTGAGGATCTCCATTGTGAAAGGCACAACCGAGCAAGAAGATTCTTCTGGGCAAAATTTATCGACTTGAACTGTGCACACACCTTCGTCCTTTTTTATTATCCCACAGGCAGCTAGTGCTGTCCAGGGAATTCCAACACAACCGTCCCCTAAGGAGGCAACAACAAATAGTGTCTCATCTCATTTACATTTTTTTAAGCATAAATCAAACACTCAGCCATTTTGCATTTATTAGAGAAAGACGTTTCATAATGTGGCACCCTAAACACATTAACTAGGAAGGTCCATCTCAGAGATTTCAATGGGCACCTATTTCCCACTGTATCTTGTCAGAGTAGATCCACTGAAATTAAAGTAGCTAATTACACATGTCCATCAATTTCAATGGGTGTATTCTGAGCCTATCGATTTCAATTAGTCTATTCTTAGGACTAATACGGTACTGGCTATAGCCTATTCTATTTAGAATATAACAGTGTTATTATTGTATTTAATTGATGCTAGCTAGCTAGATGATTAGATCACACAACCTTTTGCCTTATGACTAAGGGCTCATGTTTAGGGAAGTTTTTAATGTTTTACGTTTTATCACATTATTATTATTATTATTATTATTATTATTATTATTATGTGGAGCCAGACAGAGTGGCTGGGGAAACCCAGCCAGATGGGCAGGATATAAATAACAAATTATTGTTGTTGTTGTTGTTGTTGTTGTTGTTATTATTTTCCCAGGGCCTGGGTGGACTATGTAATAAATGATAGGATTTTGTTTATTTGGGGTAAAGGTAAAGGGACTCCTGACAATTAAGTCCAGTTGTGAACGACTGGGGTTGTGGTGCTTATCTCGCTTTAAAGGCCGAGGGAACCAGCGTTTGTCCGCTTCCGCAGACAGTTTTTCCGGGTCATGTGGCCAGCATGACTAAGCCGCTTCTGGTGAAACCAGAGCAGCGCATGGAAACACTGTTTACCTTCCCGCCACAGCGGTACCTATTTAACTACTTGCACTTTTGAAGTGCTTTGGAACTGCTAGGTTGGCAGGAGCTGGGATTGAGCAATGGGAGCTCACTCCGTTGCGGGGATTCGAACCGCCGACCTTCTGATCGTACTCATGTACTGTACTGCTTAGCCTTAGATATTAGCTGGTACTGTATGCTGAACAACCCCAACTGGGATCCATCACCATCATCAACAAGAGGCATTCCGGAACAAAGAGCCCCAGAATTTGCTATAATCCTTACAACAACCCTATAGGGTAGGCTAATAATACATGTGGCTATCATTGCAGTGGCAGCTCACCCTGTTGCGGGGATTTGAACTGCCAACCATTCAATCGGCAAGCCCAAGCGGCACAGTGGTTTAACCCACAGCGCCACCCGCGTCTTTGGGATATGGTGAAAATACAACTCCTGGCCAAGATCCTTAAAAAGGTAAAAATTCCAAAAGAAGCTTAACAACTTTGCAAAAAAGAAAGCCTCTGAGGTCTCTTGCTACTGTTGTTACAGGCAATTTCATCTGCTGTTCCTGTGGATCTTACTGCCTGAGGCGGTCACCTCATCATCATCATGCCTCATGGGTGGGCCGGCCCAAAAACATTATTCAGCACAGCAGCTTGCACAACTTACTGAGGAAGATAGCGGCCCAATAAAATTCAAAGTACATAGGAACCATTAATTGCAAATTTATTCAAAATCCAATCAAGACTGTTGAGTCAACCAAAGTGATGAGATTTGATCCAGCGATAAAAGACCGACAGTCATTTACAACTCCAGTGCCCCCCAACTATGAAGGATCCCCCAGGTAGATCCCCACCTTGAGGGGTGCAGATGCTGCCCACTTTGGGGATCACTGAAAAAGATTTCCCCTCCCATACTAAGAAAGGCTTTTAGAAAGGGCTCCAAACTGTGTGAACTCAGAACTTTTGAATTCTGCAACATTAAGGCCTGTGTGTGTGTCCCCACCACAGGAGCCAACTCCCCTAATAAAGCATTTGAGCCCCCCCTAAAAAATGTTTTGTTTCATGTGATCAATTATGTGGGGCAGGGCCTGCCCCTCCATATTTTATTAATCCCTGATCTCCCTTGCTCCCTGTCCCAAGATCCGGATGCCTTCCCTGCAAAAACCCACACGAAAACCAAGAAGAAGAAAAAGAAAAGAAAAAGAAATCGAAAGAATCAGAAATCAGGAAGACTAAAATTTTCCAAAAAAAATGGGGAAATTTTACAATTTATTGTAAAAAACCCCAATGTAAACAGTTAAAATTGTTAGTAGGATTGGAATGGCACTTGTAGTTTAATGGTGAATTTTGGATATAATGGAGACGTAAAAGATTTGGATAATTATAAAAGATGCAGGAGGAAATGATTAATAAGGCACGAGGACCCACAAAGCGGAGGAGGCAAGTCCAGGAGATTCTATGGAATCTTGTCTTTATGTTGCATATGTGATTGTAAAACTAAACTGTAAAACCAAATAAATAATTTAAAAAGAAAGAAAGAAGTCCGAAGGGACCAACAGGGGAAGAACCCCTTCGGAGGAACTCTGCGCTCTTCACTACTACCGTAGACCCGGGATTGAGGGCGGGCCCAGTGACGCGCAGCCCCGTCCTCGTGGCCCGATCGGCTCCTCCCGTTGGCGGCTGTCCCCGCCAGTCTCCTCCTTCGCGGAGAGAAGAGGCCGCGGGTGAGTGAATATGTGAGGGCGGCGAGGCTGGGCTAAAGGGGACGGGAGACCCTTTTTTCTCTCAGTTCCCCTCAGAGCGAGGGGGAGAAGAGGCAGGAAGGGCCTGCGACCCCGAAGCCGTTAAAAGGGCTGCGGCGGGGAGAGAAACCCGCGGCCGGGGAGTTATGTGGAGGGTTATGACAAACATTTAAGCTGGGGGGGGGAGAATAAAATTACTGTAAATAAAATTTGTGTAGGGAAGAGGAGGGGCGGATTCCCGCCGTCGCCCTCCTCCTTTTTGCCCCGTTCACACGAGCGCACCCCCATATTTGGCGCCGCCCGGCCCTCCGTGAGGGAATGGCAAGCCTGAGAGGCTCTCCGGAGCGACTCCCTTTCCGACCCCGTGAGAAGAGAGGCTGCTATTGGGTTGAGGTGTCCCGTCCCCCCAGTTTCCCAGCTAAATTCCTAACGGGCGCTTCCTCCACAGGGACTAGCGCCTTGAGAAGTTGGCCCGTTTCCCGACGTTCCCGTTCTCGTGGCGCTTCGGGGCGTCACCCCAAATCCTGCTCCAGGCAGGGCTTTCTTTAATCGAAAGTAAACTGGCACCCCCAAGCGCTCAGGGTAAAAAAACCTTGTCAAAACCCCTACTTTTAGTTAAGTATTTTTATTTATTTACTTGATGCTCTCTCTCACCCACCCACCCATGGTTTTTGTAGCGGAGCGAGGGGGAATTTCAGGACAGTCCTGTCCGCACGTCAAATAAAGCAGCTTATTTCGAGAGAGAAGTCAACTGACTGCAGAGGGAGAAACTTGGCATGTCAACATTGCAACTTTTATAATGAAAAATCACACGCCCACCCAGTATTTTTTTAATGGCCAAGCAAAATCCCGAGGAAGAATTTGGGACTATCAAACTGATTGTGAAGCAAAGTAGCAGTGGGAGGAGGAGGGAGAGGACATGGCTTTTGAAGCCACTGTAGAATATTGTCTGTATTGGCCAAAAAATTATTTTATAGCCTTAAAAAGGCCGTGGCTGGGGGCCATTGTCATGAAGAGTGTGCTCTGCCAACTTGTAAATGAGTTATTGAGATGATGCAAATGGATAATTGGCACACACATATGAAAACTTTTTTTAAAAAATGCTTACTGGATTTCCTCCAGAAAGGGTAGAACCCAATTGAATTGGGGCCCAGGGGGAGGGGGAGAGAGAGAGACTAGCATTTCGATGGCAGTGATGTTATGTAGATGCTGCAAAATAATAATAATTGCATGCTGATTCTAGAATAAGCATACATCCGAAATAAGCGTACACCTGGAAGCGCCTTTTGTCTCAAGGGCACCTTGAGGTATACATCTAAATGCATATTATGAGTGCCCTGGATAAACGGCTTTCAACCACATGTCTATATCTGAGAGGTACATCCGTCAGTTTGCTGGTGCCTCATTGGAGTCTGACAGCTGTATACACATGCATTTTTCTGCCCCGGCAGTGTACACACTGGGAAGTATATACTGGCTAATTTTTCCCATTTCAGAGACCAGTATATCCATATATGATAGCAAGATCATGCCACAGCTTCTGCAACTCAGCTCAAATAGGGAGATTTTTTCTATGTAAGGGGAAGGGTGAGGTGTGGCTCAATACATTTTCCTGCCTGATTTGGAGCAGCTGACTGCTCATGGCCCACAAGGTATTTTGCCGCCTGAGGCAGAAAATATCTCTTAACTGTACTCTTTTTGGGCACCTGCTAAAAACATTGTTTCGACAAGCCTATCCAGATACTTAGGAAGTTGAGGTAATTTTAATGTTTTAGTATTTTAACTTTTGTATGTTTTAAAGTATAGTGATTTTTTCTTGATTTTGTTTTATCTTTTTATAAACCGCTTTGATATATGTTTGTTTTGTTTTGTGTTTTGTTTGCAAACAAGCAGTGTATAAATTTCATAAAACAAACAAACAAATTCTTTTTAGGATTAAAGGATAGCAACAGTACATTAAATAATCTGCTTTCCTTTCATGGCGCCCAAAATCAGCCGCTTTACTTTGAAGATGACAATCGGCCTCTGTTAACTTGGCACAGCCTTAAATCATAATAAAAGCAGTGTTTTCTGAACCCTTAGTGATGCGTTGCATCAAGAAAACACTTGTTCCAGCTCGGTTTTGAATGTTTTTGTATATAGAAGTTATATATAGAAAAAAAGAGAGGTTCTGAGGCTTAAATCTTCCTGGAATCATTGTTTTCTAATTGTAACTGTGTAGTTGACTCTAATGTGTCTAAACATTTAAACTGCACTCAACATATTACTTATGTGATGACACACCAAGCCTTTCGTTGCTTATCTGAACTTGCCAGTAGTGCTTCCTTCAAAACATTCCCATGCAAATGAACGTTCACTTAGGAGGAAAATGGTAACTTGTGAAGACACTAGACTTCTATTACAGTATTTGCAAATCTAACTAAGGCTTTTGAAGCATCAAGGAGTGGCTCAATCTTGTTTGACTTTGGTTTGACATGAGTATAAATCACACAGTATCCTAATTATCAACAGATTGTTCCTAAATAATTTGAGACACGTTCCCTAGTTTTAGGATCATATGATTTCTGATCATACAGTAGTATTAATATATCCTGAGAGAAGCTGCCTAGAGAGTCTCCATCTATTGTTATAGTATTGCTAATACAAGCTCTTACAATCAATTTTAAATATTGTTATTACCATAAATGTATATTGCAAGTATATATACGCAAAAGGGGGAAAAAAGGTCTTTCGAAATGTTTCCTAATAGCATATTAATTTGATTTAGACAGAATTTATCTCTGTTATGCTTAACCAAGGGAGGATAACAAATGATTCACTTATGGCCTAGCCATTAATGCTGATGATGTAAAGTACTAACAGCAGCACAGTTATCTTGGCCAAAGTTTGAATTGAGAAACATAAAAGATTTGCAGTGTACAAAGGATATTCCTTTCTATTTTCGGAATTGGGTAAATGTGTTAACTTTGTAGCAGTGCAATCTTTTGCTATGCTGCTTTAGATTGCAACCCCTGGGCATAAGCCAGTATTGAAAATGGAGGGGGGGGTTTACAAATAAATTAATTGCCATTAATATGGGATTGTCCTCCATGGATACAACTACAGTTCATTGGGACTTACTTCAGAGTAGACACAAGATTTCATAGTACATTCAGGAAACTACAGTACTTTTTGATTTCACTAAATGAGATCTAGGGAGCAAAATGCATTATTAAATAACTTAAAACTGTAACTTTTCAATTCAACATGTTCACTTGATTTGCTCAGACAGCTTGCCATATTTGATAGAAAAGAATATATATTTGGGTTTTTCTAATGCAATCTTTACAGCTGAACTTTGTCAACAACGTGTCTATAATTGTAGTCTAACAAGCTATGTAGAAATACTGGAATATCCTTTCTTCAAGGTTGAAGGTGAAATGTTGCTTTTACCAAAGCAAAAAACTGGAGGGGGGGGGGAGCAAAAGAAAAGTAGGTGATAGTGCTACCCAGTTGTTGATTTACAGTAAATTGTATACCCTTGAATGTTCATTTCTTCTGCGGCACACAACTATTTTATTCTTTTTTCATTCCTTTGGTAAACCAGTTATCCAAAAGATGAAGATAAGCTGGTCGGCATATGACACATTTGAGGCGAATTTCAAACCACTTGTGGTGGTTGAGCTTGCAAAAGACACCAAAGATGAAACGAAAGAATGGCTGACACAAAAGATAATAGAAAAGAAGAAAAATGGAGGTTGGTACTCTTTACTTCTACGTAAATCTGTTTCTTAAAGTATGAAAATATAATTACTGTATACAAATACATTTTAAAAGAACATATATATAGTTTATTTAAATATTTCTTAATGAAAAAGGATCTTATTCTGAGATTTTATTTATATAGATGAAAGTTGCATGGTTGAATATTATCTTGATACTTCATATTCAACTGATTGACAAAAAAACTCTCCTTTTTTGCTGAAATTGTGTGGTGAACATTTTCTTTAAGTCTCCTTTAATATGTGTGAGCCTAATTAGCAAGGCTGCCATCCACATTTGCACGAAACCATCTCTAAAGGCTGTTGTCATTTTCCTGTAAGCATTCATTTACAGAGCTACAAGTCTTATGTGCTAAGTCAGCTCCAGGTGCTCTTAGATGAAATGGTGTAGGTCCATTTCAGTTGGGTTTTTGATTTTAAAACTGAGACTGCCAAAATAAAGATACTGTTCATTATCTTCAGCTGCTTTTGATCTCATTGACTGTAGCATCCTTCTGGATAGGCTGCCTCAGTTGGATTTTAGAAGTACTGTTAGGATGGCCAGTGTGGATGGTGTTGAGCAGGCATCCCCAAACTTCGGCCCTCCAGATGTTTTGGACTACAATTCCCATCATCCCTGACCACTGGTACTCTTAGCTAGGGATCATGGGAGCTGTAGGCCAAAACATCTGGAGGGCCACAGTTTGGGGATGCCTGGTGTTGAGGGTTCTACTCGCCCGTGCTATTTGTCATCTACATGAAAGCACTGGGCAAGGGCATCTAGATATTTCAACTAAGATGTTGCAAATCTGGGGGCTTCCGATTCGTCGCGCTGGTGAAGTTGGACGCAGGGACTTCGTGCTCCGAAGTCCCTGGCTTCGTGGAGGGGGGGGGAAGTCCGCAGAGCGAGCGGACTCCCCGAAAAAACACCGGGTAGAGAGTCCCGGTGACATAGTGCCCAGCTGTTTGCTCCGGACGCGAATCCTCTGCTGCCCGAGAGCTCAGTAGAGCAATCGAGAGCCAGCGGAGTGGAGTCGCGGGAGCCATTTTTGGGTTTCATCTTACCTCCTTGAAGTGAAGCTCCGAGTCCTCAGCCTGCAAGCGGCGGATTCTTCCAAGGAAATAAAAGACTTCTTCAAAGTAAGTCAAATCTCCATTCGGATCTTAAAAATTTTAAATTTGAAGATAGGAAGAGATTCTAAAGTAACGGAAGCCGATCTCTTCCAAATGGACAGTCGGGAGGCGCATTAAATATTCCCAAGCCGAAAAGGGAAAACTTCTTTCAAGATTGCGGACCCGAGAGAAAGAAAGACTTTTCCAAACCTCCCCAGCCCCCGGTGTCGTTGCCCCTTGAGGTTCAGCAGCAACAAGGGGGAGGACGCTTTGACAGCTGTCAAAAGCTGTCAAATTGTTAAAGGACTAAGAAAGACGATTTTATTCCTGTGAATTGGAAAAATTGATTCAAAAGGTTTTAAAAGGATTTAAGTGGACTGTAAATTTGAAATCTGATGAGGTTAAAGACAAAGGATAAGAACAGCCAAGATGGAGCCGACAACGTGGTAGAGAGGAATTTTCCAGTACCCTTCTGCCCTTATCTCTGGTCTGCCTGTGGTCAAGTGAACTATGAAAACAAAATTCTCTCGAGCTTTCCAGGAGGCTGTGCTGGGCTATCTACAAACATGGGAAGATATCTACAAGGAAAGGCAATGCTTCAATCCAACAGAAAAGGAGAATGAGGTGCAAGAGCAAGATTTAGAGGACAATTTTGATTATGAGATTGTGTGTGAGGAGCAACAATTTGAGGACAATTTGGAGACTGATTCAGACCATAAAAAATATGTGTTGGATGATGAAAAACAAAGATCAGAACAAAGAGATAAGGCCGACAAGGAGAAGCAAAGTGAAGAGAAGATTGATGGAAGTGAAAATCCTGGAGAGACTGAAATGTTGAATGGTGTTAGTGAAGGGAGGGAAAGGCAGAAAGAGGGAGGAGCAGAGGTCTGGAAGTGGATGTGGGAAAGAATTGGTGTGGGGTAAAAATTTTAGTTTAAGGTACTTTTTTTGGTTTATGAACAACGGTGTCAGAATCTTGGCCTGTTAAAGGATATGCTGATCCAATTGGGAGGAGGGACATTGGGGGGGGGGGAAGGAGAGATTTTTATAGTTTAAGGTTAAGAGCTTTCTGGAGGGAGTAAAAAGAATGGCTGAGGAAATATGCTTAGAGTTTGTTTTTGAATAATTTTGGTGATCAGGAGGTGTTTGGGTGGAAAACTGCCTGTCTCCCCCTTCTTACTCTTGGTACCCAGTGGCAGGGGGTGCCTTGAGGGGAGAGGGAAGGGTGGAGGGAAACCCAGACACAAAAATGGAACCTTTTGACTGCTGGACTCCTCGGGCTACCCCAGTGGCAGGGGGGGGGGGCTCAGAGGGGGACAGCATGAAGAAGGAGGAGGATTGTGTTAATATTATAAGAATAAGATTCTGAATTGGATTAGAAAACCCGCCATAACTATGTAAAGAGGTTGGGAAATCCAGGAGGAGGAGAGTCGTGGAAGCCATTAATATTTTTCCTTTTTCCTTTTTTTTTCTTTCCTTTTTCCCCCCCTTTTCATATTTTTGCTTTCCCCCCCCCTTTTTTCCTTGTTTTTCTTTTTTCCAGTATAGTGAAGAAATAGCTGGGGGATAAGCCAATCCCCAGAGATCCTCCGCCTTTGTCCTCTCAGTGGCAGGGGTGGCATGAGGGGGGAGGAAGGAGGGGGGAGGTCAAACCCAGCTTAAAATGGACCCCTTTGTTCCCCAATACCCATGGGTCTCACTGGTGGCAGAGGTGGGCTTGTGGGTGGAGGGAAAATGAAGGGACAGAGTTTATGTTGTATACTTTGTATGTGTTTTCTTTTTCTAAAAATTAATAAAAATTATTTTTTAAAAAAAGATGTTGCAAATCTGCAGTTGACACTGCACCTTTTTATCAAATCCAGGAGAGGTAGTAGGTATTTTAATCAGTGCTTGGTTGTGGTAATATACTGAATGAGGGCCAATAAACCCTGCAGCTCAAGAGGATCTATTTGTTGAGAATTCATCACGATTTGCTTGTACAAAAGTTATGCAGGGGTTAGATTATATACAGTCTTTATTGACCATTCATCTGTTGTTTTTCAGTGAATTTGTTGCGCTAGGGAAACAGCGCACTTTAAATCCACTTTAAATTCTGGTGTCCCTCCTGAAAAATAGTGACAGCCTGGAGGTTTGGATTTGATTTAAGATTTGTATTTTGTTTTCCCAACAACAAACGTTGAGCTGAAAGCAACTCACAAAAGCATTAAAACAACAACAAATGCTGCAACTATCATACCAAACACAGCATATAAATAAAGCAAACAACAGCAACCGTTTCATCAAAACAATTAATACAATTCAATGGAGTCAAAGTAACTCATAATATTGCCAGCATACTTCCTAATCACATGGAACATTAATCCAGAACAACAAGAAATGGATTAGCTGTTCCATGTTGCTGCCCTTAGAAAAGATAGAGGTATTTTTAATAGATGACTCGTCCAGCTGCTTGAGTGGTGTTCAACCTGTTCTGGAAGGGTTTGCATTCCCCCTAAAGCAGGGCTGGGGAACCTGTGCCTCTCAAATGTTGTTGGACTCCCAATGCCCATCTGAGCCAGCCAGCATGGCCAATGATCAGGTGTGGTGAGAGCCTCTGAAGGGTACATTTTCCCCATCCCTGGGCTTGCAGCATTGTCTCTGGAAGCACAAGTGGTCTCTCTAGCTCAATACTGTATCAATTTAGGCTGATTTACCAACCATGGCCTTTCCTGGACAGGTAGCCTTACAACAATTATCCATGCTCTCGTAACCTCTCTCTTGGGTTGTTTTTCTTTTCCCCATCAGCCAAGGGCTCCCTCATCCTATTGGTTTGCTGTTTTTAACTACATCTTAAGTAGCTTCCCTCCCCCCTTTTGTATATAATTTTTATTAGATTTTCTGTTTTACAATTTAAAATACTCATTTTACATCCTTAAGATATCAGTGACTTCCCTTCTTTTTCCATGGTTCATTTTACATACCCTAAATCCCTGCATATTTTACAAAAAACTATATCATTCAGTATTTCATTATTGCATCCATCAAACATATTTACACTGTTGAATTTATCTTATGCTGCCAGCATTTTGAGCTGTACGCAGTTATTTCCCATATATTCAATAAATGTTTTCCAATCTTCTTTAAACATATTTTCTTTTTGTTCTCTTATTCTATATGTTAAGTCTGCGAGTTGTGCATATTCTGCCAACTTAAGTTGCCATTCTCCTTTGGTTGGGACCGCACTCGTTTGCAATTTTTGGGCTAACAAAACACGGCCCGCAGTAGTAGCATACATAAATAACCTTTTCTGACACCTGGGAATTTCAGTCTGAATTATCCCCGACAGAAAGGACTCTGGTTTTTTTTTTTGGAAAGTACTTTTAAAGTATTTGGGAAAGTATTTTTTCAATTCATTATGGATCATTTCCCAATACTCTTTTACAAGTCCACCACATATGAAAGAACGTTCCCTCCACCGCTTTGCACTTATGTGCCTTTTCTTAAAACACACACACAAACCATAAGCATTTTATTGAGATCCTTATATGCATGTTTTCTCCTGTGTACTTGCTCTTTAGTTGTTGCTCACAAGCAGAGGCTTGTGCTCCACTTGCCTTTTAAATCTATCAAACTCTGGCCACAATCCAGCCAAACTTAAGTATTTTAAAATCTTAATGATTTGATTGTTGGATATTTAAGTATGTCCTTACTACTGAATGTTCTGTTTTATTATCTTGATAACACAAACTTGTTCTATAGATAAGGAATCATTTCTATTTAACCCTTTAGATGCTGTGCCTCTTAAACTCTGAAACTCAGCCTGAGCAATGCATGAGTCCAATTCATTATGTATTTAAAATATCTTCTATTAAAATTAAGTTCTGTTTAATTTCTTGCCTTATTTTGAAGGAGCCCAGCTTTTGGTGAAACCCTTGATGGCAGATGGGAAGAAAATAGAAGGGAACCAGAATATTTATATTGTTGGAGCATCTCCCTTGAGGCTGCTTCTGGGAGCTGAAACGGTGGGGTTGGTGAAAGAATGTAATGATAACACAATGAGAGCCTTTACGTATACCGCTAGAAAAACCTTCAAAGATTTTGCAGGTAAATCAAACTGTTTTTAGAATTGTTTCTGACATAATTGCATGTTTTTGCTTTTTAGGGCATAAAAACCATTTAAATTGAACATTGAACTTTCACCTCTCAGTCATGAAACTATATGCATTTTTGAGTTTTGAAATGTGATTATGCTTTCCTACATTATGTGGAAACCTGTTGAATTTTAAATTTTGACATTAAGCAACATTTTTAAAAAAGTAGATTCCAGTGTTTTTTTAATAAATGGATCTGAACAAGTAGCTATCCATTGTAGGAGGCTGAAGGTTTGACACTGTAATACAAACTTCTTTGAGAGTAAGTTTCATTCAACTCAGTGAAGTTTTCTTCTGATTTGACATTTATAGGATTGCATTTTAATGTCTTGGTTAGTTATTTCCTTAAGAGACCTCTTGCTTTGATGACATACTGTGCCTCCCAGATAACTGCTTCCTCTAGGAATTTTGCAAGATAAGAGAACACATGTTCAACCATATCAACTCTTTTCTGATTTAGAGGACAATCATGATTTCCTTACAATGGCAGAGTGTCAGTACATCATCAAACATGAACTTGAAAACCTGAGAGCCAAAGATGAAAAAATGATCCCGGGTTATCCTCAGGCAAAGCTTTATCCGGGAAAGTCAATTAGTAAGTAACTTTGTATTGAAGTTGTTAATTGCATAAGCTCTGATATTGGGGGAAAATGTATGAGAAACCATAATTTTCGTTAGCTTTGGGAGAAAACTTAGATATTGCAAGTTGGCATGTGCAGTTTGCCACAGCTTCTGCTTACATTAATTTTATATAACTATTTCCTATTATTCCTTGATGGAACAACCTAAAAGAAATCTAGACATGCCTAGCAGCTTAAACTTCCTTAACGTATTTTGATTGGTTCTTCTGCTGCAGGTAGGTTTTAAGCTTGATTTATTCTGCACTTAGGTGCTGCTTGCTCCCATCTCTATATGTATATCTATGGGCAAAAAGCCTATTTCATAATATTTGGCACTTGCAAAAGTACAGACATGTAGCAATATTATATCCAGAACAAATTCCATTATCTATGTAAAGTGTCTAAAGCTGAGATCTGTGAACATGATTTGACAGAAATTTAGAATTGAGCTCATGGATCTGTCTTGGAAAAAGTAAGTCTGATGCAACACTCGTGTATATGTTCTTGGTTAAAAATGCCGATGATTAAGTGGTAAATAAATTCCCTAAACTATTAAACAAAAAGTGACTAATTAATGCCACATTTTATTTGTCTAGCAAAATGTATACACTGAGTACTAGGGCAAAAGACTTTTAAGCGATGTGCAATAAACAATCTAAAATAGTCATTTAAAATACCAATAAAAACAAGTTACATAAAAATAGAACTAGTAACTATAAATCACTTATACTTAAGTGGTTTTAATATCAAATTACATGCCTGCATAGGCTTTCTGAACAAAAAAATTTGTAAAGGTAAAGGTAAAGGGGCCCTGACCATCAGGTCCAGTCGTGTCCGACTCTGGGGTTGCGGCGCTCATCTCGCTCTATAGGCCGAGGGAGCCGGCGTTTGTCCGCAGACAGCTTCCGGGTCATGTGGCCAGCATGACAAAGCTGCTTCTGACGAATCAGAGCAGCGCACGGAAACGCCGTTTACCTTCCCGCTGGAGCGGTCCCTATTTATCTACTTGCACATTGGTGTGCTTTCGAACTGCTAGGTGGGCAGGAGCTGGGACCGGAGCAACGGGAGCTCACCCCGTTGCAGGGATTCGAACCGCCGACCTTCTGATCGGCAAGCCCTAGACTCTGTGGTTTAACCCACAGCGCCACCTGGGTCCCAAAAACTATACAGTCGTACCTTGGATCCTCAAGTCAAATGTTTGACTCCCGAACGCTGCAAACCCGGAAGTGAAGGAGCTTCCTGCAGCCAGTTAGAAGCCGCGCCTTGGTTTCCGATCATTTTGGAAGTCGAACGGAATCTGTTCCACTTCCAAGGTACCACTATATTTTATAACCTATGTAATGGTTGTTATTTTATTTATACCCGGCCCATTTCACTCTGTGTGGGAATATGATATCAGGACTAAAAACTACACGTATTAAAAAATATATAGATTGAAAAATGTTATTCAGAGAATCATTTAGTGGGGTCTGGATAAGATAAGTCAGATGATGCATATTTACTCTGCTACATGAACCATTCCAGAATTAATACACTGTCCCTTATTTCTTTTTTTTTCTCTTTCAGTGCGAAGGCTAATATCCAATGGTATTCTACTTCAGATTTTTCCACTTCATGACCCAGAAGAACTAAAGAAACTTGGACATACCTGGTACAAAAAACTGAAAATTAGCTACCAGCCTTTAGGTAAGATAGCCTTACAATCTTGGCTTCTTCTGGTATGAACTGTGCGATTTTATTGGGGCCTCATTACTTATAAGGCTATGTACATCAACCTTTGATGTGAGATACCTATTCAAGACCACAGCACACCAGAACTGAGTAAGCAACAAACAAATTGAGAAAGTTCACCAACAAATAGTCTGTGAAGGTACAGAAAAGTAAATTAGGTCACGTGTTGAAGGGGACCAGGAAGCAAAACCAAAGGACACTAGCCAATTTGTCCTTGAGGAAAATTCCCTCTGATCTGCATGGTTATTACTCTGATCCATCATGGATTTAGTTTGTCTCATCCTGAGCTTGAGCTAATACAAAATGGGCATTTCACATTGACAGACTAACGGTGGAATCCTAACCATGTCTGGTCAAAAGTCCGTGTTACTGAATTCAACAGGGCTTACTCCCAGGAAAGTGGAGTTAGGATTGTAGTTCAGGTGATTTGTGTGTGCTTTTTAAAATTACTGAGCAATGGGAGACTGCCTGAAATTGTCTGCACCTGGGAGCTGTTGCATATAACAGTAGATAAATGTGGAGTTACTTGCCACATGGATCAGGTGTGGAAATGCATTCCTTTCAGCAGTTGGAAATGGCCTGGAGAAAACTGCCTAGTAGTGCCTGATTCATGTGGTGAGCCAGATGATTTTGGGAAGTGGTCCTAATTTACACTTATCATTGTGCTTGCAAAGCAACAGCTTAAACTCTGGTATTGCCCTATCTTTGAGGAAAATGAGGTACGAATTATTAAGTACTCCATACACTACATAAGGCACTTGATGCTTCAGAATGTAATACAGGGGTACCTTGGTTCCTGAATGGCTTGGCTTCTGAACAAATTGGTTCCCGAACTCCGCAAACCTGGAAGTAAGTGTGAACGTGTTTTGGAAGACGAATGTCTGACGTGGCTTCTGCAGCTTCCGCAGCTACCACTTAAGTGCAGGAAGCTCCTGCAGCCAATCAGAAGCTGTGCCTTGGTTTTCAAACGGTTTCAGGAGTCAAATGGACTCCCGGAACGGATTAAGTTCGAGAACCAAGGTACCACTGTAACCCTTTTTATTTTTTTAAAATGCCCCAAAGCTAATGTAAGCCTGCCAATTTGTGTGTGTATGATACTTACATTTATTCTCTTTGTTTTCCCACAGATGAAATTCGCTGCTATTTTGGTGAAACCATTGCTTTCTATTTTGCCTTTTTGGAGTATATCACATTTGCTTTGGTTCCAATGGCTATCATTGGGATTCCTTATTATATCTTTGATTGGGAAGATTATGATAAGTATGTGCTGTTTGCAGGATTCAACCTGCTTTGGTCTGCTATTATCCTTGAACTCTGGAAGCGGTGTTGTGCTCTAATGGCCTACAGGTGGGGGACACTTTTGATGAAGCGACAGTTTGAGGAGCCCAGGCCAGGGTTTCATGGAGTTTTAGGCATTAATCCCGTGACTGGGAGAGAGGAGCCGGTATACTCTAGTTTCAAAAGACAGTTACGAATTTATTTAGTCTCATTACCATTTGTGTGCCTTTGCCTCTACTTCTCACTTTATGTCATGATGGTTTACTTTGAATTGGAAAACCAGGCGCATTTATATCATGAAGAGAACCAATCCGAATTAAGCAGCTTAATATTATATGTGCCCAGCATAATTTATGCCGTTGTGATTGAAGTTCTGAACCGCATCTATAGATACGCTGCAGAGTTCTTAACCTCATGGGGTAAGATTTCTTTCTTATTCTCTTACGTTGAATCATGTTCTAAGATATTTTCGATTCAATGATCATGTGATAGTTGGCTTTTATGAAAGAACCTCTTTATTATGTGAGCTATAATTCCACTGCGAAGGAAGCTTATTGCAAAAAGACTGCGCTAGAAACAATTTAGAGAAATTTGTTTGTGCCAGATAAGATGCCTGTAGACGTGTGATATAGATAACATTTTTGTTCAGTCATGTTGACCCCTCAAGAATTCCATCCACTCCCACTTTTAGAAACATAAAGCCAATACAGATTCTTAAATAATCTGTGGGCCAATTTTAAACAATTAACAGTGAAATCATATATATGTCTACTTAAAAGTAGGCTCTGTTTAGTTCAGTGACACTTATTTCCACCACCATGCTAATACAAGTGTGTGTATAAATTAGTGGAGACTGAAGGTTTTTTTTTTCAGTTGGGGTTAGTGGCCTGAACATAGAAAACAAAAACTCTGCCTTTTATCTTGAGGTGGAATGAAGCCAGAGCTATGTGATCTGAGGGCTCCATTCACGCCTTTCCAAACTGGCAGCAGTTGTATATTTGTAGGAAGAAATTTTTTAATTGTGCTTAACATGGGAGAGTGCCCTGATTGAATGCTTGCAAAAGTGCAAGAAAGACGCTGTTCGTTCAAGTCTCATGGGCTACAATCTGACAATAGGGGTTTCCATGCAAAACAGAGGTAGATCTGATCGCTAGACCATGGCCAGGAGCAATCCAGCATCACCTGAGCTCTGCAAGTGCGGCTTTCTCCCGATTGAAGGGCAGAGTGTTTGAGGACCGGGAAACCAAAATGCTTGTTCCCAAAGCTATTGTACTACCAATCTTGCTGTACGCTTGTGAAACATGGACCAGTTATTAATGCCATCTCCAACTCCTCGAAAGATTCCGTCAACAGTGTCTCCGAAAAACGTTACATATCACTTGGGAAGACAGGCGAGCTAATGTCAGTGTACTGGAAGAAGCAAAGATCACCAGTGCCGAAGCAATGAATCTTAAACATCAACTTCTTTGGATTGGTCATGTTGTGTGGATGCCGGATTATCATCTTCCAAAGCAACTACAGTAGAACCTCTACTTACGACCACCTCTACTTGGGCCCGATCCAAGTCGCAATTGAGGCAAACCCGGAAGTAAATACCAGGTTTGCCACGATTCGCACATGCACAGAAGCGGCTGCCACCGTCTGCATATGCGCACAACGGCGCTTCCACCAGCAACCCGTTTCGCCTAAAGGACGGGCCGCCGGAACGGATTATGGTGGTAAGTAGAGGTTCCACTGTACTCTAGTTCGAACTTAAAAATGGAAAGCATAATGCGGGTGGTCAACAAACTAGGTTTAAAGACATTCTCAAGGCAAATCTAAAAAAATGTAGTATAAACACCAACAACTGGGAAACACTGGCCTGTGAGCACCCCAATTGGAAAACAGCCTTTACACTGTTTCCAATCAAAACTGGAGAGGTTAGCTTTCTTTTCTTGGGTGCCTGATTATCTGGACAGATGCCTATTAGTCACCATGCTTCCCTAGGCGAGGGATGTGTTAGAACCCTCCGCCAGCAACACTTACCAACCGCAGGTCACCCCGGTGACGTGTCTTGCCTGTGTGTGGCTTCAGGTCTTGAAACTTTAAAGGTTCAAAAGTAAAAAAAACACACAAAACAACCTGGAGACAAGTTTGCTCGTTCTTATTTTTTGAGCAGATGTTTTGTAGAGCCAAAGTGTGCCTCCATGTCGAGAGGTGAAATGGAAAACCGCTGTCAATCAAGGCAAAAAAAATCCAAGGAAAACCCAGACAGCGTTGAGCCAGTAGAAATGCTGAAATGAACTCCACCAATATCCATTTTGGGGAACCGCAGAGAAAGAGGGAGAAGCCCTGTCAGCAGTGCTGGGAAGAGGGGAGAGACTTTCCAGAATCCTCTGCAACCTGGCCTGATCCTGCAAAGCTGTGCTTCGCCGCCATCCCTACCTGGGCTTCAGTCCTCTTCTGTCTGCCACTTACCTCCTTGAGGTCTCCTGAGTCCCACAATGTGTTGCTCTTGTAAACTTTGTGGTCTAAGTTCAGCGGGCTGTCCGAGCCAGGGTCTCTCTGGGGGGGCAAGGGGTTTCTTTGCATTTGTGGTCCTCCTGCACACAACTTCAAAGTTGCCGATATCCATTTCGGGGAACTGCGTAGGCAGAGGAAGAAGACCTGTCAGCAGCACTGGGAAGAGGGGAGACACTTCCCAGAATCCTCTGCAACCTGGCCTGATCCTGCAAGGCTCTCTTTGGCCACTCTGTCTGCCATGTACCACATCCGTGAGGTTGCCAGAGTCCCCCAAAGAGTCGCTCTCATAACCTTCATTGTCTACGCTCAGGGAGCTGTCCGAGCTGGCATCCATTTCGGGGAACTGGAAGAGGGAGAAGCCCTGTCAGCAGTGCTGAGAAAAGGAGAGAGAATGTGTGGCATCTGCTACATTTGGAAGCTACAATCAGAGACTGACAAGGAATGTGTCAGCGTGAGGAGGAGACAGGCATGGATCAGAGAGGCACTTTGCACAAAAGCCTTTCCAGGAAAGTAAAACTTGGGACACAGGCTTGTATCTGACATCAGAGTAGATCTATCGAAATGAATGAGCACGAATAACTCGCCCATGACTCTGAATGGGTCTACACTGAGTGGTACCTAATGGGAACCAAGGCACGTTTCCAGAAAGAAGGATTTGAACGGGGGGAGAAAGAGAATGATTATTTTTTATTAATTCATCTGCTATAAACGGCTTCTCAGCTCTTTCCAACCAGTAACACGAACATTAAAATACACAATAAAACATTCAAATACAAGGCACCCATAATTGAAACAGCAAATAAAACAAGGACTCAAAGCTCCATTAACAACTGGCAGTTACCAAGAGAGATCAATCCCCTCACCAGTTTCCCCTCCATTGATCTCCAGAACTTGCTGAAGCGCAATCTGCTTTTCTTGCTCTCTCAAGCAAGGGGGATTTTTTTAAAAAAAATTAAGCCGGGGGGGGGGCGTTACCAATTCTGTCCATGCCACCGACAAACTGCTGATCCACAGCTCTTCAACTGCAAAGGTGGGTTAGGTTCTGAGGTGACATCACAAACGGGTTCCGGATGTGGAAATGTAGTAGGTAGTAGGAGAGGAGATATTGTTTAAATATTATCCTTCCTAACTCACGCTAGTGAGCCATATAGTAGAGCTCATTCCCCTTTACACAACAGGAAGCTAGTTGCAGATTCGTTTGAATCTCTTTAGTTAAGCAGTCTAATCTGTCTTTGCCCAGATTGGATTGATCCTGGTAAATCCCCTTTTGTTCCCTCCTAAAAAGAATAAAGGCAAAGGATTCTCCCTTATAAATAATGAAAAACTTACATTCAGTTCACAGTATGATCCCTGAAGGCAGGTTTGGCTTGTAGTTACAGATACATAGAAAGGTGTGGATTCATCCCAGCAGTGCAGTTCAAGAGAAGCAAGTGGCTCCGAGAGGAGAAAGATGGCAAGAGAGTCCAAAAGAGAGAGATGGCTGTGTGACTGGACCTTTTGTTAGGTCTGCCAGGGTCATGCTCACCTACCTGGTCACATGCAGGGGGTGGATGTTCCAGACAGGTGTAACAGGAAGTTCAACTGGCTGGATCAACATGCACAGGGTAAAATACTCTAGGGAAAAAAGGAATGTTGTATTACATCCTATGTATTTTACCCTGTGCACTTACAGTTATATACACATTGCTTTTTTTCAATAAAGAATATATAATGATGATGATAATTGTGCTTAATATAAATTGCATCTATTGTGCTTTGCGTTTATGTATGTTTCGTTAATTGGGATTTTTTTGGTTAAATTTCAGAAAACCATAGATTGGAGTCTTCATACCAGAATCACTTAGTTCTGAAAGTCCTGGTGGTATGTAGAGTCAGAAATACTTTCTTATTATTTGGGAATAGCTCTTGTCAGGATCCATTGAAATGAGGAGTTTGATCTTTGGCTCCAAACCAATATTTTTTAGCAATGTTTCAAGCAAAACACACTTTCATGTGTGCAGGAATAAACATAAACTCTTACTTTTTAAGTGGTGTTTACATGGATTTAACGAAGGCAAATGATGTATCCTGTAAAGAAAGAATCTAAGTTCATTTGCAAAAATGGTGGAGTGCTTGTTACTGGAAAGGATTCTTCTGATCAGGGGTGTGAGCTAACAAAGCATAATTTTGTGGATACAGTCTTGACTGTTAGTGGAAATCCCTGTGGTCTAGTTTAGGATAGTTGTGTTTTCATTCTGCACAAGCTTCATCAAAATGAATGGGAATTGTGTAGGACAAGATTGGGGAAACTGAAGACTGTATTTCTAAACACACACACACTTCTTTTTCATACATGCACCCCTAGTTCACATGAATGCACCCCATACTCATGTACAAACCCCCCATCCTCCACAAACAAATCCCACTTATGCATCCACATACATACACCTCCATTCACATCCCACACAAACATGCATACATGCATAGACACAGAACTAAAGGTAAAGGGAGCCCTGACCATTAGGTCCAGTCGTGACCGACTCTGGGGTTGCGCGCTCATCTCGCATTAGTGGCCGAGGGAGCCGGCGTATAGCTTCCAGGTCATGATGCCAGCATGACAAAGCCGCTTCTGGCAAACCAGAGCAGCACATGGAAACGCCGTTTACCTTCCTGCTATAGCGGTTCCTATTTATCTACTTGCATTTTGATGTGCTTTCGAACTGCTAGGTTGGCAGGAGCTGGGACCAAGCAACGGGAGCTCACCCCGTCACAGGGATTCGAACCGCCGACCTTCTGATCAG
Organism: Zootoca vivipara; assembly: GCF_965207765.1. Lineage (NCBI taxonomy): Eukaryota > Metazoa > Chordata > Lepidosauria > Squamata > Lacertidae > Zootoca > Zootoca vivipara. The sequence continues at coordinate 14,127,602 of NC_142594.1, read as the reverse complement.
CAAGCCCTAGGCTCAGTGGTTTAGCCCACAGCGCCACCTGGGTCTATAGACACAGAACTAGCTGCTAACTAATGTGAATGGAGGAAAAGAGATTGTCCTTTCTTTGCTTCCATACTGCATGGTGAGACAGGAAAGACCATTTCTCCCCAGGTAGCATTGAGATGCAGGAAGCTCCTTCTTTCCTGTTGCTCCAGAGCACTGCAGAGTAGAGAAGACCATGGGGACCGAAGTTTAAACTCCTTCCCTACTGTAGTTGATTGGAGATTACACTCGGCAGTGGGAAAGGGAACATGTAACCCAGATTCAGATGCTTGGCACACCAGAGGTCCCCTGGGTGTTAGATGGGTATGTGGTAGATTAAGTCCATGGTACTGTATCCTAAGATCTGTGGATTTTTGCTGTGTATGTGCCCAGTAGATCTGTGTTTTAAAAACCTAAAATCAGACATATTTGATATGAATGCTAAAAAACTGATAAGGAAAACTTATTACCCAGATGTGTTATTCTAGTGCATATTCTGGAGTGTAGCTGTTTGACTAAATTATCCAAAATTAGTTGGCAACATAAGGTCTCTTGACTAGATTGATCTCATTTTCTCTTTGGGAAGTTTATTTTCTAAAATAACAATTGTAGAGGAATCATCACAGGATGGCAGCGCAGGTTGCATGGGGTGGGGGGTGAAGAGGCCTTCCTGGGATTATGTCACATGGTCCCTAGCTTTCTCATTTTGAACTGGTTCTGAGATGATGGAATTGAATATATATTTCTTTTTTTCTTTTGCAGTTCAACTTTTTAAATTGCTTTGCATCTTTATTCTACATTGCTTTTGTCATGTTTGATATGAAACTTTTGAGACAGGTGAGTGATCTTACATTCTTTCAGTTATCTGATTATCTTAAAATCTCCAATATTTTTTTATTAATTTACATTAGACTGATTCAGATAATAATTTCAAGCTTGGAAATATCTTCCAGAATCTCTGCAGCTGATCTGCTGTGATAGGTAGTCCTTAAGACTGAACTTAAGGCTACTGTGTTGTAATGTGAAATAATTGCTTCATGTTTAATATGGCTCTGTGCTTCTTTGCTTTACTTGCCATACTTTGTAGTGACTTGGCTACTCTTTTCAGTCAGCATTTAGAGCTGTATCCTTTCTTCACACAAGTTTGAGATATGTACTCTGGGACAAGTGGGTTGCAAATGATATTTTAGTGTGATTTAGTTTTAAGTCAAATTTCTGACCATGAAATTGTTAACATAGTAATGCTAGCGGGAATGAAAGCTGCTACCAAAATGAGCTGCTTCTGTGATTGCTGCCATCCTTATTTCTTCAGATGCAGCCTAAAATTTTGCTCCGCTTCAGTTCAGTATATTGTGGAATTCTTAGATCTGTAGTGCTTGTTACACAGGACATGCTCATTAGTTAATTGAATGCAGATATAATACCCTTTTTAAGGACTGCTACAGTCTTGTTACATGTTTGCTTTGCTTAATTTTCTTAAAGAGCTTGGCAACTTTGCTGATAACTTCACAAGTCCTTAATCAATGTGTAGAAGCTGTGCTGCCTTACTGGCTCCAAAAGAGGCGGACCAAGAGTGTGAAGAAAAAGGTGAAAGCATTGGATATAGATACTGACCTGACTTTGTTTGAGCAAGTTAATCTGGAAAAAGGGATGGATACCTATCCGGTAAGTTGATTGTATCCTCTTCCATGGTTCATTGCATCTGAAAAGTGGAAGCTTAAAAAAACAAAAACAAAACAAATTTGACTATTGCTAATACTTGAAACCTTAATGGAATTTAAAGTGGAAATAAATGCCCCCCAAATAGAAAATGAACATTTTTGTGCTAGTTCAAGCTAGTGGTCTAAACTCATGCTTTATGTTGAGCTCACACCTTCAATCTTTTCCCAGCAGGTAAATCCTAGTGCATGTGACATAGTGGTACCATCAGGACTTTAGGGTCCAGGCCCCACTATCTATCTATCTACGGTCAAAGCTCAGTTTCTGAACGCCTCCATTATCGCATGTCTCGGCTCCTGAAAGCCGAAAACCCAGAAGTAATGGTTTTGGTTTTCGAACAATTTTCGGAAACTGAACAACTTCCGGGCAGTTTTTTTTTTCCTCCATTGACTTTGCCAACCGCCCTTGATCCTCGGTTGTCAAACGTTTCGGAAGTCAAAAAGTCTTCCAGAACGGATTACGTTTGACAACCGAGATTTGGCTGTATCTGTCTTCTGATAAAACACATACCACATCTTACTTCATTTTGAAGTAAGTGAAGCAATCCACATCATATTAAAAAAGGGAGCTCCCAGTAAGACCATTCTAAGCTCATCCCATTCACCTGGACCACCTGTTGCACTAGCTTTAAGAGTTTTTGATTTAGCTGTGGTCTAAACCACTGAACCTAGGGCTTGACGATCAGAAGGTCAGCGGTGCGAATCCCCGCAAGAGGGTGAGCTCCTGTTGTTTGGTCCCACCTCCTGCCAACCTAGCAGTTCGAAAGCACATCCAAGTGCAAGTAGATGAATAGGTACCGCTCTGGCAGGAAGGTAAATGGCGTTTCTGTGCGCTACTCTGGTTCGCCAGAAGTGGCTTAGTCATGCTGGCCACATGACCTGGAAGCTGTACGCCGGCTTCCTCGGCCAGTAAAGCGAGATGAGCGCCGCAACCCCAGAGTCGGTCACAACTGGAGCAAATGGTCAGGGGTCCCTTTACCTTTATATTAAGAATTGTTAAGAGGTTGGGGGTCTTGTACTCGGCCCTGTTCATGAACGTTGGTTCTGTCTGGAGCTCAGATTTCTGGGTAAAGAGGCGAGCTCATGAAGAAGCAGTTTCTCTTTCTGCTGGCTGCTAACACTCTCTTTAATAGCACCTGGGTGCTGGCTTGTCTGTACCAGGGCTTCAAGGCCAAGGATGATGACTTCACTTAATTGGGAAGAATTTAGCAGTTGTGGAGTCACACATACACCCTAGACCAGGCATCTCCAAACTTCGGCCCTCCAGATGTTTTGGACTACAATTCCCATCTTCCCTGACCACTGGTCCTGTTAGCTAGGGATCATGGGAGTTGTAGGCCAAAACATCTGGAGGGCCCGCAGTTTGGGGATGCCTGCCCTAGACTTTTAGCTCTGGAAAGTTTTGGCCTAGACACCTTCTGATTGGCTGGTTATTAAGTATTACCCATAGGCCATCTGTGATGCCTCACCTTTTCCCTTTGCTTCTCTGACTGTCACCTGTGTTATAGGGCCATGGATTCATTGTTAATGTATCAGGCTAGATTAGATTAGCCTTTTTGCCTGTTCTGTGATTTCCCAGATAGTCCTATATTCCTAATAGCATTTTTCTTTCTTATTTTTCCTATGCGATAAGCTGGCTTCATTATATGCTGCTATTTTAATTGTGATTAGAAAACATCTACATCTTCATTCTAAACCATTGTCTGGACTCTTTTAGTCACATCTGTGACTGTATAATTTGGCTTCTTTTGCATGAGGCCCCAGAAGCAGAGAGTGGTACTTCAACTTCTGCTTCTTGGGATCTTAGGGATGTCTGGAATCTCCTGACTCAGATTGGGTGGGCAAACAGCCTTGGGGGCAGCTGTTCTATCTAAAAGCAGTTTGTTTATTTCCTGTGTGTTAGCCGCGTTTGAAACACCAATAAACATTTACTTGGGCTTTGGGACAAATTTCCTGACATTAGTAAGGTTTTATTTGATAAATTTAAAGTTGGGGCAAAAGCACATACCAAGCACGGTTCTTTAAGAGAGGATGTAATTATTAAAACACCACCTTCATTCTAACTGGTGATTTATGTTGGGCATGGAGCAGTGCTGTACACGGTCTCTCATGTTTTAAGTGAGTGCCCTCAATGTTCCACACAAGATGAATTAATTGATCTTCAAATGAATAGAAATGAAAACAGGTAGTTGGTATGTATACTCTGCTCATGTCAATCTTACACTCCCTGCTTTTTATTTTACACCCACGCTCTCCACTTTAATATTTCTAATTCGGAAAATACGTAGGTTTGCCAGGATCTGTAAAGCTGCTTCTAATCTTGTATTTATGGTTAAATTGTTCTCTTTTCTTCCAGGGTACTTTTGATGATTATTTGGAGTTGTTCTTGCAGTTTGGCTATGTGAGCCTTTTTTCATGCGTCTACCCTTTGGCAGCTGTTTTTGCAGTGCTCAACAACATCACAGAGATGTATTCTGATGCCTTAAAAATGTGCAGGATCTTTAAACGCCCGTTTTCAGAACCTGCTGCAAATATTGGTGTATGGCAGGTAATCCATTCAGATGCATAATGTTTGAATAACTTCGTCATTTATTTGTTTCTCTATTTGCCATTGGAATACAGGAGAAGTTAGTAATTTTCGCTCACTTTTAAGGGTATAAAAGTGGGATATACAGTATTTTTACGTCTATAAGACGCCCCCATGTATAAGATGCCCCCTATTTTTGGGGACTCAGATTTAGGAAAATGTGGGGAGATAGCCCAGATTATAAGACGCCCCCAAACTTGTGACACAATTTTTTTGGGGGGAAAACTAGTATTATACACGGAAAAATACGGTAAGACTAAAAAGTATGCCATGAGTTTACAGTAAACTGAGAATTCAATTAAAAAGCAAGCATGGGAAATCCAAACCTTACTACTCCTCCGCCCCTGGCCTCCTGGTGGCAGGGGGGGGGGGCTGGGGGTAGAGGAGGGGGGGGAGGACAAACTCAGCCCTAAAATGGACCGCCTTTGGCTCCCAACGCCTACGGGTCCTACTGGTGGCAGAAGTGGACTGGTGAAGGGAGGGAGGATGGAGGGACGGTTACATATATTATGCTGTGTCTTGTTTTTGTTTATATTAAAATCAATAAAAATTATTATAAAAAAATAAAATAAAAAGTAAGCATAGGTACAAAATGACAGAGACAAGAAATAGACATGTAGTGTGGGGATTTAGCTGTCAGTCTAGCATTTAGCTACAGTGTCTTAAAACTGTGCTGTAGTTTTTAAAAGAAGTATCTTATTCCCTGCAGATAAGGCAGATTTACATGTTATTTTATAGGCTACAGGGCATTCAATTTAGGGTAAAGGTAGGGTAACCTGCAGCTCTCCAAACGTGGTTGAACCACAATTCATAGAATCATAGAATGTGATTTTAAGCCATCTTTAGGCTGTTTGGCCAGACTATTAGTAGCAGATTTCATGCAGATACCTGTCATAGCTGCCAAGTTTTCCCTTTTCTCGCGAGGAAGCCTATTCAGCATAAGGGAAAATCCCTTTTAAAAAAGGGATAACTTGGCAGCTATGATACCTGCCCCAAACTTTTTGTTATTGGCACTTTTGAATGTAACAAAGAGGAATGTCAGGGCTATTCAGGAGCCTGAGCAAAGAGAACACATTTTTGTTAAAGGAATTCTGGTTCTTTTTCTTTTTGTTTCAGTTGGCTTTTCAAACTATGACTGTCATATCAGTGGTTACCAATTGTGTCCTTATTGGCATGTCACCTCAAGTAAATGGACTGTTCCCAGAATCAAAAATCGAGCTTATCCTAATTGTAGTGTTGGCAGAGGTAAGTTGACAATTTAATTATTTGCTTATGGTCTGTAAGCAGGGCTATTTTTTTTTCTCGAAAAAGAGGAGCAGGAACTCCTACTTCTTCTTCTTTTTTTTTTAAAAAAAAATATTTTTATTAATTTTCCAATTAAAACCAATTATATCACATTCAATATTTCAAATTATACACATATATATATCAATCAAACCGAATGTTATGCCAAATCATCTAAAGAATTTTTTATTTGGGTTCCCATGCTTCAAGAAATTGGGAATTCCTCGCAACTGTCCACTGCCGTCTTTTTTCTAAAGTTCAAATCGTCTTCCAAGTTCATAATAATCCAGATCTTCCCCTTACAGTCACATAGATGTTTTCCACTTTCATCCGATTGTTTCCCAGCTGCTGAGATAAATATCAAACAAAGTTTCACAGATGTTCTTTCTCCTGTGTGAGTTAATCAGTCCAGCCTCCCCATAAATCTTCTTAATGGAGCTCCCTGTTGCGTCGAAGCAGCTAGAAGCAGCGCCATCTTAAAAAGCTCAAATCACTTTCGTTTTCTCTCATAGCCATGAAGATTTACGATCATTATAGAATTTACAGCTTTTCCAGGCAGGAGACCCAAACATCAAACCATAAACTTTTGGTAAATTAATGGATCTCCTTGCCCTATAGCTGAACTTAGCTTCAGGTCGCTGCTCCAATTTAAAGTGCGTCACAGCTCATAAATCCTCCGAACGCGTCCAGAACTCCTTCCGTCCGACTAGGGGGGGGCTTTTCTCATCGGCAACTCCACATCTTTAAAAAATATGCTCAGTAACAACAGTTATAAAGTTCAACTCACACAGTCTTTTGCTTCTCTTTCACTCCAAACAAGCCAGGACATCGCGTCCGGGAAGGTACGAGGCAACAATATGAAGGAAAAAAATAAAAACTCACTTCCCTTATCGCTCCGTCCCCATCAATCCTTCTTCCAGATGCAGTACAATCTTTGACTCCTCTCCCTCAGCAGCATAAATTTCTCAGCAGTAAACAGCGCTTCTTCCCCTCCTTCTGAAGTATGTCCATAGATTTAAGCCTAATTATCTTCTTTAACCATGGAAATCCCCGCCATGCAGATTAGCGTCCGGGAGTCCTGGCCCTCATAAGTGCTCAGCCCAAGCTCCCCCCACTCCAAAAACAGTCGGAGTGGGTCTGGGGGCATCGCGGGCCAGCGGCCCCTCTCCGTAACCCCCGGAGAGGGTAGGGGGTTGCCATTTACTCCCCTAGCAACCGCCAAATTCCTTACGAAGGTCAGAGAGATGGAAAACAGGTCCGCCATTCCTGCAGGCGGAAACCGGAACCCGAGGCTAACTCCTACTTCTTTTTTGATGAGCAACCCTAAGGTGGCGGAATTCAGTTCCCTGACCATAAGAGTTTGTAAGCTGTGCATTTCCTTGACTGCTACATCCACCATCTCACTAGCTAGAGAATCTTATGCATCATTGCTTTTCAAGCTTTCCTATCTGTTAGGGAACCTTTTGTACATGGATAGGTCTATTATAAGATCCCAGCAAGTTGCAGAGGGGGCACACACATAGGAGCTAGCAGCTGCATGCTACTGGGGCAGATCCATGCATTGGAAAGCGGTTTGTGCAAAACAGTTGTCTTGACCAATTGTTGTGGCCAGACGTATTCTAGTTTTGGAGTCCAGCTGAAAGTAAAGTAGTTCTCGGGATGGATGAAAAGTCCTGCTTCAAGTTGTCCAGCTCTCCTGCCACTTTGTGGTATTTTGGGATAGTCTACCTGCAGAAATGCCATCATACGTGGTCAGATTTTCACGGCTTAATGTGAGGTGTGGACAAGGCCTGTGAGATTAGATTATTCTCTAGACTTCCTTCCAAAATACTTTCCTGTCAGTTATTCTGTGCTGTTTTCAGTCATTTCTTAATCAGTGTTCATTATTAAATTCTGTATAATAATATTTTAAAGAACAAATTGCTTTTGCTTTGAAATTATTTTGAATGGAGGCAAAGTAAACGTTTTGGCATCACACTGTCACAAGAGAGACTTACGGAAACAGTAATTTCAGAAAAATTAAAAGGGGGATTTATGGGGTGCTTTGAAAAAGCTTTGGCCTCATAGTATCATAGTGAGGAAAGGGGAAGCAGTTATAGACACACACACACACACACACTGTGGAATCTTTTGAGCGTCACCAATAAACTTGTTTTCATCAAGTCATCGCAGCAGGGGAGGGGGGCTGTGGGAGTAGTCAATTATTGTAAAGAAAGGCTATTTTAAAATAATAATATATGTTAAAGCCAAGTTTTGAGGGGGTCACAAAAAATCCTTGAGGTACCAGATACAATCCATAGGCTGCATTTGTTATGAGTATCTTAGAAAATTTGCGGCAATAGTGACCAGCAGCTTGAAGGCAACAAATTAGCTAGTTGAGATATCTAGAATCTCTGGAGTCTTTTAGAAGAGGATTTCTGGGTTTCCCATAGCATTTTTGGCTACACAGAAAAGCAGACATCAAGTAAGACTCTGACTGACTTTTTTCATTCTCTTAAAGAAGTTTGAAAACCCTGAATCATTTGAGAACTAATGAGTAAAGCTGCTCGTTGGATATTTTATTCAGATATTTGTATTTGTTTTCAGAACCAAATAAGTAAAATGCATCTCTGCTTGCATGTTAAGGTCACAGATGGTAAAGTGCAGCTTATGAAAATCAAGCAGTGACTTGGTTCAGTGGTACATACATGTGAAAAAGAATTATCGGGCATAACTAATTCAGAATGCTACAGGAGGTTCAATCAAAGTCCATGGTGATTTACATTAACACATATTTTCTACTAAGGAGTTTATTTAAAGCTGTAATAGCTCATTTTCACACAATATGAAACACAAAATCTCTCTTTATGTTTGCCTCCATGCTGGACAAGAATTAGAAATTTTAAATTCACACTTTTGGTCTATAATAATTTCTTTGGTCTATGATAATTTCTTTGCAGTCCAACTGAAACTTTCTAAATAGCACTGTCCTTGGCACTATTCACATACAAAACGGTTTGGTAATATGCTGTCGGCTTGCATGCTTTCTCCTCCTCTGCTAATTCTTTCTGAATTTCTGATTAGGGGGAAATCACAGCTTTTTAATGGTTTGGGTATATAGTAACTTCAAATTATGATTAGCTGGACATCAGGGAGGGAAATCAGAACAATGAAGCATGGAGTGCATGAGCCCACAGATTACTCATGTCTTGCCAAACCAGTAGTTTGACATTATATGATAACCAGCCCACTGTTTTCCATCTGTATTTTCAATGAAGATTATTACACTGGAGCAACAGAAAAGGTATTGGTTCATAAGTCAGCAAATCTGAAATAAGACTTATGTTTAGATTTGAAACAACAGACAAATTACCTGGGGTTTGTTTGGAAAGTGAAGTTCTACAAATTGATATACGCTGAAGGGAAAACAGATGGAGTTTTCTTTCTCTCTGAATTTAGTATCATTGGAAATGATGAAAATTAGTAAACAGCACACACACACCATTCATCTTTGGATCTTACAGACTATAACAAAAGGATTTTGCAGTATTTTATGCTTCGTATTCGTTCAGATTTTTGTACACCGCCATCTTGTGGTGAATTAATACAATTACAGTCATACCTTGGTTTAGGTACGTCTCGGTTTGAGTACTTTCAGTTTAAGTACTCCACGGACCCGTCTGGAACAGATTAATCCACTTTCCATTACTTTGAATGGGAAAGTTCGCTTCAGGTTAAGTACGCTTCAGGTTAAGTACGGACTTCCAGAACCAATTACACTCATACTTCGGGTTAAGTACACTTCAGGTTGAGTACTCCGCAGACCTTTCCATTACTTTCAATGGGAAAGTTCGCTTCAGATTAAGTATGCTTCAGGTCAAGTACAGACTTCCGGAACCAATTGTGTACTTAAACCGAGATACCACTGTAATGGAAAGTACGGGTATTTGCCTTGTAGTATGATCTCTTTAAAAATAATGCATTAAAGCAGCATTTCCCAACCTTTTCCCGACCGTGGCCCCTTCCGACCTTGTTTCCTTCCTGTGCCCCCCCCATGGGCATAGCCGGGGGTGGGCAGCTAAACAACACTTATTTGACCCCAGTTATTTGACACAGAGGGGGAAACCTACAGATACAGTCCAAAAGGCGCACAGGGAGTTCTATATATATGGGAGAATTTTAAATAGCAAGTGGTCCTCACTGACCTAGTGCAAAAAGATCTTGTCATTCAGAGGAGCCCTTTGCTGCCTAGATCAGGCATCCCCAAACTTCGGCCCTCCAGATGTTTTGGACTACAATTCCCATCTTCCCCGACCACTGGTCCTGTTAGCTAAGGATCATGGGAGTTGTAGGCCAAAACATCTGGAGGGCCGCAGTTTGGGGATGCCTGGCCTAGATAAAACACTATACAGTGTAGTCCCACACACCTTTACCTGGGAGTAAGGCCCACTGAACTCAGTGTGACTTTCTTCTGAGTAGACAGTTATTTACTAGATGCAAGTCAGCAGCACCAGATGACTCCACTCGGCTAGGCGCTGGAGTGGATTTCACCCCATGCCTTGCAGAGCCAGGGCATCGCACTTATCTGACCTGGGGGTTCTAGATCATGGGCTCTACTGGTCAAAACGGAAGCCTTGGTGATCACCCTTTCCCACCAGAAACAAACCAGGACTGCTCCCAAGAAAATGCACGTGGCAAAAAGGAGTGCTAGTCCCTTGGAGTACCCTGGGGGTACTATGCTTTGAAGTATTCTGTATATTTGACTTTCTTCAGATTGTTTTATTTATGTTTTATTGATTTAATATGCCGTAAACTGCTTTGAGATTTTTCTTAAAAATATAAAGCGGTATAGAAATTTAAAAAATAAAAAAAATAAAAATAAATATGGCCCCCGATTGTGAAACACTTCATGAAGCGCTCACCCACACTTCTACTTGACCTGCCATTTCCCCATCTTTAGTCTCTGACTCAGAGCAAATTCCAATGTGATTTCTGTGGGTTGACCTTTTCTCCCGATTCAGCACTGAAGAGTAGGTTTTCCTGGGGAAAGCAGTGGGGCAAATGGAAAACAGCTCAGATCCGTGTCCAGAAAGCACATGACAAGCAGAAGTGTTGAAGAGCCCTTGCTCACCTTTCCTTTAAACAGTCATTACCTTTGACCCTCAGGGATTCCCCCTTGACTAAAGGATGTTGGGCATAGGCCCATGACACAAATTTGAATAAAACTGGCATAGGATAAATTATATGGATAGATATGCCTGGGCAAATTAAGATGGTGAGTGGCTGGGTTATTACCCTGTACCTGTAAGCAAAGTAAAACAAAACTTTGGTTTGTTTGTTTGTTTTTAAGGGAGAAGGAAAGGGGCAGGAGTTCTGGGGCCTGGGAATTGGCACTCCGGGGCCATTACCAATAACTAGGCTTCTTAGTTGCTGCAATACTATCAGTGGAATGTTTAATTGAAATATTTAAGGCCTGACCTACTAATCTTGTTTAGATTCCATTGACTTAATTGGGTTTGTCTCTGGTATAAGTGCCTTGACAATTTCAATGTATACAATTATTGCCCGGTTAGTTGAACATAAACATTTCATTTGTCACAATCCAGGAGGAAGGCCAATTACTGCACTATTGAAACAGTTCGTTCCTCTCCGCTAAGGCTCCAGCCACATTTGTTGCCATGTATTAATAGGCAGCCACAGGCTGTGCTTGGATCGACTGCAGGTGGTGGTTAGGTATAGGAGGAAACAGGAGAAGGGGCAGTGAAATGGGGAAATTATATGGTACTCCACATCAGTTGTTGAGCTTTGGTGCAAACCACAACAGTGCAATTGCGGTTAGCAAGGAAGAAGTGGACCCTGATTTGGGGTTTAGAATTTGGATACACTTTATTCATTATTTACAATTAAGAAATGAGTGGCCGGCGTGGGACTTTTTCTCCCCCACCTCAAACTTTACCTGAATAAATGGCCTGGTTGTCCACACCCCATATCTGCTCTAGGTCCAAGACTTTGGATCAGCCCCAACCTGGGACTAGCTGGATCTGGGCCCCAAATCAATTGGGGGGGCTGCCCTAATGTTTATACGCTAATCAAGTGTATGGTCATAGAAGCAGGGGGGGGGTGATGGAAGGAGACACTGCATCTTCTTCACCGCCACTCCAAATGTAGGCTTAATCAAGAGTTTTAAAACCCTTATTGAACTCACGGTTGGGAGGGGGTGGAGAAAATAGATGCATCCTCCCCGCCTCCCGTTGTGCTGCAGAGACCAGGATTAAACCTTCTGCTCACTAGCTGGGGAGTGGACAATGCAGTCCTGCTCATCTTGGCTTTGTCTTATGTGTTCTGGGAACATGCAAAAGCAGTCAAATAGCAATGTGGGGCTGTTTGAAAGCTGCCTTACAACCTCATACTGCTTTTTGATGTAGATGCCTGCCTTTACACACACACACACACACACAGAGAGAGAGAGAGAGAGAGAGAGAGAGAGAGAGAGAAACCCCCTGCCCAGCTCTGGCTATCTCTTTTTTTAAAAAGAAATTATTCATTTTTAGCTCTAACAGTTAATGTCACAAATAAATCATAAACACATAGGATTCTCTGAATCCCTGGACTTCCCTTCACCCCTCCATGGTTTCCATAGTTATTCTTTTCCAACTGCATCATATAATGTTCTCCATATTTTCTTAACACTCAGTTCTCACCATACCAGTAGTTCTCGTTACCTTGCAAGTGTTTTTTGAAATCCTGCCAATGTTTTTAGTTGTTTACAGTGTTTTGGTTTGTGCTTGATCCAAATCCAAACATTCTCAAGCTGAAGATTTTGACTGCAGTGAAACCCTAACATATGGTTAGGCTAAGAGCAGGTCCCTTTTCTAGCATGTGCCCAGATCCGCTGGACATTCCCATTCCACATTGCAAAGCTCTAATTAGAGGCAGCTTCCTAGCTATGGGGAAGCCCCTGTTTTTCTGCTAAGAGTGTTAGGAAAGCCCCCCCCCCCAATTTATTGACAGCTGCATGAATAGCTAGGAAGTGGAATGGGCAAGCAGAATATAAAATGGAAAAATGGTATAAAGCGGTGTGGGATTTGGCTATTAATGATAAATTAACATGTGCCATTAAGGTAAGATGGGGAATGTGCAGGAGAAATTATTTTGAGGAGATATGGAGGCTGTTTGTAGAATTTGTACAGTGGACACTCGGGTTGCGAATGTGATCCATGTAGGAGGCACGTTCGCAACCTGCAGAGCCACGTCTGTGCACGCGCAGGTCAGAGTTTGGCACTTCTGCGCATGCGCAAATCACGATTTAGCGCTTCTGCGCATGCGCGAGCACCAAAACCTGGAAGTAACTCGTTTCGGTACTTCCGGGTTCGGCAAAGTGCGCAACCCGAAAACACGCAACCTGAAGTGTCTGTAACCCGAGGTACCATGTGACTGTACTGTTAAAACAGAAAGGGGTCAAACCATCACAAGAGGTGTTGAAATTTTGGAAGGTTGGATAGTTATTATGGAATGGTCTCGGTGGTGGGGTGCACATTTTTATTCTTACTTATTTATGATTATTACTTTGTCAAAATAAACTAAAAATAACAAAAAAGAGTGTTAGGAAAGGTGTGTTTTCAACTTAGTCCTCTCCTGACTCACCTTCCAAGTTGTGATGGTTGTTCAGTGCAAAGACCATTGAGAATACTATCCTAACTTACAGAGGACTTAAGGAAGGCGAAAAATGTGCCTATCTGCAGCCAGACATGAGAAAATTCCTTTCTGGCCCCCAAATGGAGCAACCATCTGCAGCCTGGAGTAAACCTGTTAAGCAAGGGGGGGCAGGCATTGACTGCCAGCGTCCCAAAGAGACTGGGCAACATGAGATGGGCTCATTTGTTTTTCGCTGTCTCTGGTTCAGAACTGCAATAATGTAGGCGATGATCCTGGAACTCTGGGGAATTCCATAATGGCCTTGGGAAACACGATCACAGACGTGTGTTCTTGGTATCTGCTAGCGATTGCACAAATCCAGTTGTGTGTCAGACCACTGTGACCTGCTTTGACCCTGTACTTGGAATACATCCTACTGTACTGAATGTTGCCCTGGTGAACATGATGCCAAAAGGGTTGGGACATGACCTAGTTAGTGTTGCCATTAGGGAAGGTAGAGATTCGGTTCGCATTTTAATGCAAAACTACCCGGTTCACATTACCTTAAACAATATATGCACCGCAACTCAGCTATCTTTTGAAATGCACACTGTTACGAATTGCACACTTTTTTATTTCATAATGCACTTTCCCAACCAAATGATGTGTATCAAAAATTCATATATTAGGGGAAAGTGTTTAAAAATGCACATATTAATGAATATAACATTAAAATACACCTTTTATTAGGGGGAATTGCTTGTGAAAAGGTTTATTAGGATAAATATGCATGAAATGTTAATGAACCTTAAAGAGGACTTAAAAAAAACCCCAAGCTGATGTCGAAATTGAGGAACTGAGCTTAAGATTTGAAAAATGAGAAATGGAATGAAACCAAGATGGACAAATTTGGCCATTCCTACCGTAGTTGACATGGGATTGTTGTTTACCCGTTTTCTCGTAATCTCATTTCTCCCTACTTGAGCTAAAGTGATAGCATATGCTATGCTGTAGGCTAGGCCTCTCCAGAATTCAGCATGCTAAAGAGGTAATTGAGTCCAAGCAAAGACCAGTAGTGCTTGGAAGTATGCTAATGAAATATGCTGCAAAACTTTAATTTCAGTGTAATTAGGGACTGTGACATCAACATGATTTATATAGGGATTCTCTTTAAATCCTGTTGTTTCGGGACAATTTAAACATCTGCTAATTTTGTAAAGCAACATCTGAAATACAAAATAATTGTCTTTTAGAAATTATATTTTGTTAAATAGGGTTCTGGAATGAACACACACACACACACACACACACACACACACGATTTTCCAGAATTAATTTTGCAAAATGCATGAAATTGAATTTTTGAATATATAGGCTTATGGGCTGTCACAATACATTATGAAGTGACTGTCAAAATAAATTATTTACTTATTCCCCCCCTCCCCCAACTGATTCCATTCTGTACTTGATGAAAGTGTCAGTCCAAAGCGTCCCTTCTCTGACTGGAAGAAATTAGTCGGGTGGTAATTCTCAGAGGTATTTTTCATTAGCTCTGGTGCTGTGGAAGGGACTCAGCATGCAGCTGCTTTCTCTTTTTTTATACAGTTAGGTCTTCAAAAGAAGTCACAGGAGACTTCTAATGTGTGCATATAATAAGCTGAATCTGTACAGTGGATAATACAAAGAAGGCACAGCATGCAGCTGCTGAAAATGCGTACCCTATAATATGCTTGATCAAGGTTAACACTAGTCAAAGGAACTGTCATAAGATAAAAGTAAGCTATTAGGAGGTGTGTGAGAAATGCAAGCTAAAATAAATATTTTGTTTGCTCTTGTTATTACACACATAGCTTTACATGCATATTTTTAAAGCCCTCTAAACTCTGCCATCTTGAAATCACTTGCTACCTCTTCCAGCCAATAACATCACTAACTGACAATGTTGTCAGGATTTCAGATTAAAGAATATGGTCATTTTGTGTCCAAATGTTAGGTACAGAATCTGAAAAAGAATTTAGAAATGCAACTTTGCAGTCTTCCACACACTTACTTGGGATCAATGGGACTTTGCAAGGTCAATGCTCAGAAGACTGCAGACTAGATCTTCAAATTCCTTGGGATGTCTCATGACAAGCGGTGTTGTCATGCATTGGTCGCATCTCACCTGTGTCATAAATAAATGGATGCTGTCATTACATATTATAAGACATTGGAAACAGTTATATCGCTAAATTCAGCATCAGTGAAGCCTTTGTGTGAATAATGTGTTTGCTTCTGTTTGCCATGCTTCAAGAATGAGAGAGTAACGTTTCTGTAACGTTTCACTAAGCTTTATTGACTAAATGAAATGTGTTTAACTGAACCTGTATGTCTAAGAGCCATCTCTGAATCCGTGATTTTCTGTGTGCTGAAATGAAAGCGGGGCTATCTCCCCTCCGCTTGCTGTTGCTTCTGTTGCAGGGGAGACTAGGGGGGCAGTTGAAATGCTCTTGATGGGGTCCTCTGAAGGACTGGGTTCATAGCCTTGGGGGGGGGGTACTCCTGGATCCTTTGCTGTCACTTGAGGCTCAGATGGCCTCGATGGCACAGAGTGCATTCCTATCTAGACAAGGATAGCCTAATTTCTGTTTATGCCCTGGTAATGTCTAATTAGATTACAGCAGCACATTATATGTGGGGCTGCCTCTGAAGGTGGTTCGGAAACTTCTGCTGGTGCAGAGTTCAGCAGCCATATTGCTCTCCAGAGGCAAGCACACAACAATGATCCTGACCTGATACTGCCAGTTTCCGGGCCCAATTCAAAGTTCTGGTTTTGATCTATGAAGCCTTAACTGCTCAGGATTGCAATACCTCCCTATATGAACCAACCCAAACCCTGCAATTACCACCTGAGGCCCTTCCTCATGTGCCCCCTTCCATGAGAGGTCCGGAGGGTGGCAACACAAGAATGGGGCTTTTTATTCAGTGGTTCCCCATTTGTGCAATGCTTTCTTCAGGGAGGCTATAACCAGGCCTTTGGCAGATTAAACCAGGCCTTTGGCAGATTAAACAATCTGGCCTTTTAAAATGTATTGGTAGGAGTGGGGGCTATTGGTTTGGGGGGTTTTTTTGTTAAGCATTTTGTGTTCTCATTTTGTATTTTTAGGTTGTGAGCTGCCCTGTGATCTTTAGATGAAGAGCGGTATATAGTTTTAATTAATCAATTAATAATAGTGTAAAAAAAAAACACACCACACCTGTCAGATTGTCTAGAGGATTGACCAGAACATCTGTTGAGGTCTTTTCCTGCTATATTTTCAAGTGTGCTCCCACAGTAGTAATGAGGTTTTAAATGCACTTGCCTACCTTGTGTATCCACCACAAATACACAGACATAGGCCCATGCTGTATAGCTGTGTACCATTTGGGGTCTCAGAGTTCAGTCTATCCCATTAATATGACTCATGTTGCGTTTTTGGCCCAGATTTTGGCTATCATCACATTAGATGGACAACCCTGAAAAAAATCGCTGAAAGAGGGAATTTAGGATGTATTTCTTTCTGGGACGGTGTCCTTTACTAGTAGGATGTTTAGCAAGGTTGCATATGGGTTCCTGCTTGAGGGGAGTAATAATAATACTAATAATAATTATTATTATACCCCACCCATGTGGCTGGGTTTTCCCAACCACTCTGGGCGGCTCCCAACAGAATATTATTATTAATAATAAAGCGATAAAACATCATAAAAAAATTCCTTCGAGCAGCACCTTAAAGACCAACTAAGTTTTTATTTTGGTATGAGCTTTTGTGTGCATGCACACTTCTTCAGATACACTGAATTAGAAGTCCCCAGACGCTTATATGTAGAGAAAGGGTGGGGAGGGGTGGTGGAAATGGGTGATAGACTGACTGATAGCTGTTGACGACTGCAAACGACTGCAAATGGACTTGCATGAAAAAGCAAGGGGTGAGGTGGCTGAGGATCGCTGCTGGAAGGAATTTTTTTATTTCGTTTCGACTCCGTCAGACCAACACGGCTACCTACCTGTAATGATAAAACATCAAACATTAAAAACTTTCCTAAACAATAGAATAACGAGTATCTCTAGCTGGAGAGGTTTGCATACTATAAACACTTCATAATTTGCCATTCCTCTTCAAGACTCTGTTCAAAATCAATAGTAAAATACTGTTCAGGCATTTTGGTGAAAGCCTACCGGTAATTAACTGCCTTAAAAAAATAAAAATCTTCCTCTGGAACTGTTGTTGAAAGGCTGATCTGTTTTATCATTTTAAAGTAGTCTATTTGTCATCATAAATGGTTTTTTAGAAAATGTCAGCTAAATTAAGTGACTAATCCCCACGTCTTGATTGCCATTAGGAAATACTTTTATGGAGTAGGTGTTTAATGAATGTCTCGTTTATTAAATAAGGGAACTCGCCCACTAGAGGGCACATGAGTACACAGGCTGTTAGTTAATTTAATTGAACTCTGTCTTCTCATGGGTCTAGTGAAATTTCATTTTGACATTCCAAATATCAACAGGAATAATAAAGAACAAATGCCTCGGGTGAAAATAAATGAAAAACTTCTCACAAGCTTTACCAGTGCAGTTCTGTGGATGTTTACTGCAAGTAGCTCCCGCTGTTTTTAAAAGGAGCTTACTCCCTAATAAGTACGTTTAGGATTGCAGCTTTAGCATCTAATCATTAGATGTAAATTTCTAATTTTAGTTTAGATTTATTATAAAGTTATAATCCCAGTTCTGGAACAGATGTCTATAAGTATATTAAGAAATTTCAGGAATATATTTTAAAAATTCTATTCTTTTTATGTCTTTGCATAGACTGCTGGACAATGTTTCGTAGGGTCAAAGGGAGAAATCTAGAAAACAAAAGAAGGAATCTACCTGTTACAGAGCAATCCAACCCTCCTTTGCTCTGGGATGTGGGGATGTTAGATAGGCAGAAGTGTCTATACATTTAGCGGCACTGGCCTCTGCCTTCGGAGTGATGCCAGAGTCATTCTGGTGCTGCAGAGCCCCCATTTTACCTGCTGAGAGAGTGGGCAGGTAAAATTGCCACTGGCAGTCTCATTCTGGGGGCAGAGAGGAGCTGAGCTGGCCCCGCTGCCATCATGTGACAGCATTGGACCAATCTGGACACTGTTGATGCTCTAACTCTAGGTTGTCACGGAGATCTTCCTGTCCCCCACTTACAGCTGGTATGCTTTGTTATGTCACAACAAGCAGCAGCTGAGGTTAGGAGCTACTCTTAATCATGCTATAGGTCAGGCACCCCCAAACTTCGGCCCTCCAGATGTTTCGGACTACAATTCCCATCATCCCTGACCACTGGTCCTCTTAGCTAGGGATCATGGGAGTTGTAGGCCAAAACATCTGGAGGGCTGCAGTTTGGGGATGGCTGCTCTAGGTGATAGCATAAATCCTACTCTTGAGTATACCCACTGAAATCAATGAACATAAGTGTTAACTTCAGTACTGGATATAGCAGCAGGGAAGCATGTTCTTCAAGGAAAATGTAGATCTGGGATCTGTAGAAAGATGGATCCCTTGGAATGGTATTGGACCTCAAGTTTTTCAAGCAATTCATAAAGGACTGCCATTTTCGGATGCAGACACAATACATTCTATTTGGGAATCTCTCCAAAAGGGAGAGATGCCTTGTCCTCTTCATCTGCTTTCATCCTCCCTTGATGGGAAAGAGAGTCTGATGGCTGAGAGGATGCATCTTGTTGGCTTCGTCTCTCTCAACCTTCCTCCACCTACCAGAATCACGGCTCACTCAACTAGGGCAACCCCCGCCATAGCTGCCAAGTTTTCCCTTTTCTCGTGAGGAAGCCTATTCAGCATAAGGGAAAATCCCTTTAAAAAAGGGATAACTTGGCAGCTATGACCCCCGCATCATTCTCCCTAAATGCCCCTCTGCAAGAGATTTTCAGAGCACTCACATGGTCGACACCTTCCACATTCCTTAAGCATTACTTTTGCCTCAGCTGAGGCTGCCATGGAAGGAGGGTGCTGCAACAGGTCCTTCCAGCCACTCAAACAGCAGCTTCCTATTTGAATTCTTAATATTTTTTTGCAAAGCTTGCAGTGTTGCCTTTTGACTGCCAGGTGGTGCCTAGCCTAAATCCCAATCAGGCAGCAGCTTTTATGGGGTCTCCAGACCTTTCATGGTAAGTAAAATGGGGTCTCCAGACCTTTCATGGTAAGTAAAATGGGCTGTTCACAGCTGCTCAATCCCTTCAGAATCAGTGCTTATTCCTGTTTTCCACCTTACACAAAGTTCTTTTTCCAATTTGCTGCCCCCTCCCCCAGTTGCATGTCAGTTATTTTGTTCTGCATCTGTACTAGGGCTGGGTGATATATTGATATTGATATGATGATGATGATGATTTATTATTTATACCCCACCCATTTGGCTGGGTTTCCCCAGCAACTCTGGGTGGCTCTCAACAGAAACAACAACAACAACAACAACAACAACAACAACAACAACAACAACATTGATAAAACATCAAACATTTAAAACGTCCCTAAACAAGGCTGCCTTCAGATGTCTTCTAAAAGTCAGATAGTTGTTTATTTCCTTGACATCTGACGGGAGGGTGTTCCACAGTGCGGGCGCCACTACTGAGAAGGCCCTCTGCCTGGTTCCCTGGAACCGCCAGAAGACCATCAGAGCTGGACCTCAATGTCCAGGCTGAACGATGGAAGTGGAGATGCTCCTTCAGGTATACAGAACCGAGGCCGTTTAGGGCTTTGAAGGTCAGCGCTGACACTTTGAATTATGCTCAGAAACGTATTGGGAGCCAATGTAGGTCTATCAGGACAGGTGTTATATGGTCTCGGCGGCCACTCCCAGTGATATATCGATAAGTTGTTCGATACCAGTTTGAAGTCCATATTGTGATACTGGTTTAATAATTTTTGACCCGGCAATATATTGCAAATAGTGTGTGTGTGGTATGCAAAAATCACAATGTTTGAAAAACCATGCAGCCAGCCAGTGCTTTTCTCGATTCCTGCAGCCCCTTTTAACTCTGCCGGCTCAGCTCTTCCCTGCCTCCTGCAGGGGACAACGAATCACCAGAGCAGGCTCCGGCAAAAATCCCGATGCAGGAAAAACCATGACCCCAGCCAGTGCCTCTACATAGCTCCACCCTTAATTCAGACATCACAATACAGTAGACCTTGGGTTATGTTACTCTCGAGTAATGTAAACTTCGGGTTGCGAAAGCGGCAAACCCGCATGTATTTTTCCGGGTTTTGCTGCTCGTGCATGTGCAGAAGTGTTCTGCACACATGTGCAGAAGCGGCGCCTCTGGATACGGATTTTTCGGGGTGCGCACGGACCCCTGGAATGAATTAAATTCATATTCAGAGGGTCCACTGTATATATATCACAGCATTGAAAAGCCCAGCCCTAATCTGTACACCATTGGTTTCTTTTTCCTGTTCCTCACTGGCTTCAGCCTGCACCAGGCCTGACTTGGCTATACTGTACCTCTGCATAGGCAATTGTCACGCTGTGTTCAAAATTAGGTTTAGAAGAAGTCTTTTGAAAAATAAAGGCAGAATCTTCTGAGTATATAATGTTTCAACATAGTGACTTATCTCTTTTCCCAAAGATCTTGCATTAAACATCTTATTGATGGATCTTGCTTTTGCAACAATGAATTATCAGATTGCAAATGAACATTTCTGGGTAGGGAGGATGATACTTAGAATGCAGCAGTCCTGCAATAGTGGTATATTTGCCCTTGTTACGCCAGTTTATTCTGCTACAGTTTGTTTTTCCTTCCATTTGTCCTCTTTTTAAGTATCTTGCGAGTTCTGCAGACAAGAAACCTTTTATGAAATGTGTTTGACAGCTGCAGGATTCGAATGCCAAGATCTGGTCCCCACACATCTTATCCTCCCTTTGACTTATTGTCTAGTATTTTGGCTCAGTTTTGCTGCCTGCTGCAGCATATCCTTCTGGGTACAATACAAAATCGGTTTGTTCAAGTTTGTCACTCTTGCTGACATTTATTTGGCAATTGTCAGCGTCAGAATTAGTCACCTCCTGAGTGTTTTAGCACAGACAAAATCAATGCATTTACGTTGTTTGATGGGCTGCAATAACTGTCCCCTGATTCCTTGTGTTCAGCTTTGTTGCATTTGACTTGATCTTCTACATGTTAGAACTACAAACTCTACTGAAGCGTTTCCACCATTAACAACATTATGAAAAGCTGACTCTAAGATTGGTGCAAACAGTCCATATTTAGATATTTGAATTGTCATGTCCTAGGCTCTATTTGGGTTAATAATTGTATCTGTTTATAGTATATACTTCCTGGGCATGGCATACATTTTTAAAATACCGTGTGCCCTTTATTGACCTCGTACAAATCAACTTTTCATATTCAGAAGAATTTTCTTGCAAACAAAAGTTTCTCATTTTAATATGATTGCTGCTTACACGAGAGAACATGTTGCACTCACTTCACATTGGACATTTTTTACTGCGTGCTTTTTGTAATAGACCCTTTGTGCCACTGCCTTTTCATCTGTGTTCATTTAGGCCAAAGTTGGCTTGAAGCTTCCTGGCTCAGTGTTGCATCTATTTTTATCTAATGATTGGTTTTCTCACTTCGGGGATTCACACATTGTAAACTAAGACACTGATTGCCTTGTCCTTGCCTGATGTGTTTCTTGTCTGGTGGATTACCACATGGAAAAGTAATAGCATCTTGCTCTGGAATACAAGCAACAAATACATCAGATGACAAGCTGCTGTTTGATATGTGTTACTTAACACAGCTTCCCTTAGACAGTTCTTGGTATGTTTTATACTTTGGCAAAACAGTACCGTGTGTGTATGCAATATGTATGTATAATGACAATGCACAGAACTATCACAAACCAATGGCTTTTGTGTGGATGTGGTTGTATGTGGTTGTGTGGATGTGGTGTGCATGCAGGAGATGCCCTGTTTTCTTCTTGGAGATTGGTTCATACTTGAGCAAAACCTCAAGTGCATATTTGTAGGGCTCTGGATCATGTGCTGTGCGTTGGTATGTGTAATGCAGATTTTAGAAGCATATCACTTGTTTCTTGTGAGCATGCAATTTTACTTGTATCAGTAACCAGTTTTTCCCTCCGAATTTAGGAATAATTAATCAAAAATGAAACTGCAGAGAGATGTTATTTTCAGCCATCTTCTACAGCGCCCCAAGCAGAATTCAAATTCTAGTTTAAATGACAAGCACAAACCATAACATGCCAATTCAGATTTACAGTCATACCTTGGTTTAAGTACGCCTCAGTTTGAGTATTTTCAGTTTAAGTACTCCGCGGACCAGTCTGGAACGGATTACTTTCCATTACTTTCAATGGGAAAGTTCGCTTCAGGTTAAGTACGCTTCAGGTTAAGTACAGACTTCCGGAACCAATTTTTGTTTGTAAACAGAGGTACCACTGTACTTGCAAACCATAGTTGGTCCAAATAGGGAGTAGATTGGAGCATATGAGTGAAACGGGGAGGGAGCAGAATCTGAGCCCAAGCACTAAACCAAGGGTTGTCTATTGCACCAGAACAGCCCTTACTCTTGGTGTAGATTGCAGTAATCGCCTAAGGATTTGTATCTTAGTTATGATTTGCAAAGCAGTTTCATATGGATCATGTGTATGATTACAAAATAGGAAGGAATGCAGACCTAAGATTATATTTCCTAAATGTAATCTCTTGTCAGTTCATTATCTAAGGTTTTTCACTGGCGAGGTAGTTGGGGTTGTGATTAATATTGCAGCATAATTTGAATTTCCAGCTTCTGGGCATGGGCAGCATGGCAATGGAAATCGCTTCTGCGCATGCCTGGACATGCGCAGAAGCAATTTCCAGCTTCTGGGCATGCCCAGATGCTGAAAATCACTTCTGTGCATGTCCAGGCATGCGCAGAAGCTATTTCCATTGCCACGCTGCCCATGCCCAGGAGCTGGAAATTGCTTCTGTGCATGTCCGAGCAGAAGTGATCCGGTGCCCCAGAAATGGCGAGTATATCCCAAACTCTGTATTTTAAGTGGAAAAGTGGGGGGTTGTCTTATACGCCCAGTCATCTTGTACGCCGGAAAACACGGTAGCTCTCAGAATGACATGCAGCCTAACACAATTGCTTTATGACTAGTTCACAGAATTAACTTTATATTAGATAGTTGTGTTACTGTTCTGGAGTATCAGAAATGAATAATGTATACTATATTCTTACAACCCTCCTACCTGTGTAATGTAGAATTTATTTCTAAAAACATGTATAAAGTTTTCTCTAAGTTAATACAGTCTGTGTATCAGCAAAGCAAACATTTAAAAGCCTACAATGTGTGATTGTAGCTACAGTTTTTAATTGTGTAGTGTTGATACTGGAGCTGGCATGGTGGTATTACTGAACATATTTGTAAAGTGGATGTGGACATGATTGAATTATATTAACTTTGTTTATCCGTCTGAAGCCGGGGTTGTTACAAATGAAAATCTGCTGCCACGTTATGGGATGGAAGATAATTATGAAAATGGAGTCTATATAGGAGAGATAAATTTTACAGTTCATACGCTAATTGCAGTCTTGAATGAGAGAGAAGTTGGCAGCAGTTATAAAAATGCACCGATTCTATGTAGGAAGCATTCTGTAACCCCTGATGATATATACCAGTATTTAAGCTAGGGGAAGCAATTTATGTCTCAACAAAACAGACATAACCTTGGAGGGTCCCTGGCTCCAGCTTTCTGTGCAAAGCCCTTCCACTGATACCATGGGTCACACAGGGTCAGATCCTCTGGTTGCTTTTTGGCAGCTAAGAAAGGCCTACTTGTTACCCCCTGTGCCTCACTCAGTTTACAGCCCCATGCAGTTATTTAAGCTGGCACAGGATCCCTTGGCATTGCTGGCTTATGTCCCTTAGGATACCTCCACCTGGGTATTGTAGTTGAGAGGGCACACAGTGCATGTATCTGCAAAACTACGGTATGTTAGAAAAAAATTGAGAACGCTATAAACTAGATCAGGTTGCACTTTTGCTTCACAGCTGATGCTTAGTTTCTTGAAGAAAAAAAATCAACATGATAGGTATTTTATATTGAGATGGGAACACAACACAACCCTATAAGCAAGAGCCCTTTCTTCCCACGAATATTTGGAAACATTATAAAGAGGAAACTTGCTCACATTTAGGAAATGTGAATCTCTGAATATGTATTTCCACAGCTGTGTGTATATACACGCTTGATCATGTGGGTGTTTTTTTTTTGTTTGTTTTTATACTATAAGATGCTGAGCACCACAGCTCCTTTTAATTCTGATAATTAAAATAAGATTGATGTAATAAAGACGAGTCCCTTGCTTGTGCAATCAGAGGCAGTACATGGGGCAATTGGTGTGAAAGGAGTGCCACTGTAAAGTATGAATTTGTCTTCGTGGTAAAATTTTACTTGTCTTGCATCTGTTTTCAAAAACATTCAAGTTTTTTAAATTACTTGTAAAAAGCTTTGTTCAGGGCGTGGTGAAAACCTTTAGCACAAAAAGCCTTTAGCACAAAAAGTGAAAGTTTTTATCAGGCAACAGTGAATATAAATCTTTAGTATGACAGCTGTCTTTCAGTATTCTGTATTTTGTTCCTGCATGCATTTTCATTTTGTACTATGATGTTTCCTTTTTGAAATATCTACATCTTATGTAGCCTGCTTCTGCTGAATACCAAATGCACTTTGACATTTAGATGCTGTCTTTTGGTTCTGCCCTTTTCTTCCATAGCTGACAAGATGTGATGACAGATTGTTTTTTAATGGTTTGGAGAAGTTAACCCTTCCTCTGTTATTTTTCTTTCTACTCTATCAATTTGCTAGTGGGATCCAATTAGGGATGGGGGAATACTGTATGTCAATCTCTGTTTCTCTTAGTTTCTCATTTCCCCCATCTTAAGTTCAGTTTGCAATATTTTTTTGCATCAGTTTGCATTGAAAACAAACAAATTCCTTGGAAAAAAAAATTACCAGAAGTTGCTTAAGTGGGTAAAGTTGCTAAGGGAATACACCTTTGCCCTGCTCTTAGATTTGGCTCTCCAGTTAATACAGTGTTCTAATCTAAATATTTTTTAATGTGAACTTTTCCATACAAGGGTCACATCCACACCGTACATTTAAAGCATGCTTATACCACTTTCACAGTCGTGGAGAACTGTAGGAATTATTAAGGGTGCTTGGATTTGCATGTCTGCAAGGTCAGTATGCAGGATTCTTGCGGAAGTCTGACAGTTAAAGAGGCATAAGAGTGCTTTAAGTGTATGGTGCAGCTATGACCAAGAACAATTATATGTTGTTATTTGATTATTCATATTGACAGCTAATATCCCTTAGCTGAGTATTGCTCACCCAGACCCTGACATCATCTTCTGAGGCCCTCTGCAGAATGGGCCTTCTCTGCAGTGGTTCCCCATTTGTGGAATGCTCTCCCCAGGGAAGTTCACCTGGCACCTTCATTATACACCTTTAGGTGCCAGGCAAAAACGTTCCTTTTTAACCAGGCCTTTGGTTGATCTGATTCACATCCTATATCCTTTTAAATGTGGCTCTTTTTTTGGGGGGAGGTGTTATTGGGTTGTTGTTTTTATTCTGATTTTATAATCTTTTCTGTGAACTGCCCTGAGACCTCCAGGTATAGGGTGGTATATAAATAATAATAATAATAATAATAATAATAATAATAATAATAATAATAATAATAAGAATAACTGGCTCCACTGTGCTCAGACATTTCCTAATTCCGCCCTAGGGCGAGGATAAACTTAGGTGTATTCAGTAAGAGGCTGGAGAGGAGGATAGTGACTACTTCTAGCCAAGGAGTGCAGTGACTGGGCAAAGTGGGTCTGAGAGGGATGGGGAAAGGAGCAGCCCAAGCTTGGACATGTTAACTGAGACTTTCACATAACAGAAGCTCTGCTTCACTGAAGAATAAGGAACATTAGCATTGATTTGATTACAATGCATATTTCAAATTCCTATAATCAAAACAAAATAAAAAAATTCCTTCCAGCAGCACCTTAAAGACCAACTAAGTTTTTATTTTGGTATGAGCTTTCGTGTGCACGCACACTTCTTCAGATACACTGAAATAGAAGTCCCAAGACGTTATTTGTAGAAAAGGGTGTGGAGGGAGTATCACTCAGAAGGGTGGTGGAAATGGGTGATTGACTTCAATGGTCAATCACCCATTTCCACCACCCTTCTGAGTGATACCCCCTCCCCACCCTTTCTCTACATATAGCGTCTGGGGACTTCTATTTCAGTGTATCTGAAGAAGTGTGCGTGCACACGAAAGCGCATACCAAAATAAAAACTTAGTTGGTCTTTAAGGTGCTGCTGGAAGGAATTTTTTTATTTTGTTTCGACTATGTCAGACCAACACGGCTACCTACCTGTAACTAGAACTATAATCAAAAGAAATATAGAGAAAAAAGCACTTCCTTATAGTTGTGGGAGAAGGGATCCTGAAGGAGACAAATGGTAGAAATCCTAGTGTATTGTAGTTGGTATATTTGTTATTTATAAACAAAGGGGCTTGTCCATACACCTGCTTGTCCCGCTGCTTTCCCCCAAGAAAATAAACATGTCAGGTTTTTATGCAGATTGATGTTCCATTTCAGTGGAAAACAGCAAGTTTTCCCAGGGAAAGTGGTGGGGACAAACTAAAAACCTCCCGAACCCTTGCTCAGAAACCCTGAGACAAGCAGAAATCCTCTTGGACCTGTTCTTTCTAGGCACAAAACAAGCAGAAGTGTAGATGAGCCCGAAGTTGTTGTTGTTGGTTTTTTTAAGGCTGAAATTGGTGTACGGTAGATGCTGTAAAACATCTCCAAGGCCTGATGCGGAATACTGGCCCTGCAATTTTAATTTGTTGTTCCCTCTTCTGTAACATACAAAATCTAATGGAGTAATCTTGGAATTCCACCACAGTGTGCTTTGTTTCCGCATACCTGAAACACAGTCCCTTTAGAAAGAAACAAATTTCCTCCATTTCTCTATCCATTTCCATTTTATGATACTAAGGCTTTACACTATCAGGCTTTCAGGGTTTCAAAAAGGAGTGTATTGGCAGCTCGTGCATTTGGTCCTATGTCTAGCCCTACTGGGTTCAGTAGGATTGCGTTGCTTTGTACAATATGCTAAGTATAGGATTTGCAGCATTAGCCTATTTTTTTTTAGCACTTATACTTGTGTCAGAAGCCGAATAGCTGATTTATGTGAACATAGTAGTGTAACAAACTGTTGCAATGAGTGAATAAAACACCCTTCCATCTTTATGTGTAACCTGTTGCAATTGAGTATAGATGTTGTGGTAGAGAATGACCGCTTCCCCAACATAAAAGGGAGGCGCATTTTGCGCAGTCGCGTGCAGCCCCCCTTGGGAACCCTAGGGCAGACCTGGAAGTTTGGAGGCTGGCACTGCCTACCTGAGGCTGGAGGCTGGAGTCACCGCCCACTCCATCAGCCGACCAATCCGGCCGAAGGGGGCGTGCCAGGGGGATTGGCCAGGTAGGATCAGGTAGGCTTACCTGCACACAAAGAAGAGGAGCCATTCTTGGGAAGCAGCCGACGGATTCAGAGCTTTCCCACCCTCCACTCCCTAACCTTTTGCTTGCTTTTCAGGTCCATAGAAAAGAAAATAAATAAAAAATAAA
Source organism: Zootoca vivipara (assembly GCF_965207765.1). NCBI lineage: Eukaryota > Metazoa > Chordata > Lepidosauria > Squamata > Lacertidae > Zootoca > Zootoca vivipara. The sequence goes on along the minus strand of NC_142594.1, from coordinate 14,099,659 downwards.
AAATAAAAAACATAAAAAATAAATAAAAATAAAGTAAGAAAAATAAAATAAAAATAAAAATATTTACTTCCACAGGCTTCTTGCTTTTCAGGTTTTCTTCCACAGGCTTCTTGCGTTTCAGGTTTTTCTTCCACAGGCGTACACGCACGCAGGCGCTGCTACGACCGGTCGCTGTTAAAGGGCTGGAAAGGACTTTCCCTGCATTGGCAGGTTTCGCCTTTCCCGTAGCAATTCGTCACAACTTTGGCGGATGCAGGCCTTTGGCGGAATCCTTTAGTCATTTACATAAAGGGGAGGGGCGTGGGGGCGGTGACCCCCCGCCCTATGGCGGCGGCGATAACAGGGTTCCCGTAATCGGGCATCAAGGGGGGGGGCATTTGGCGATGCCACTTGGCTGGTTATTGCCCTCCCCTTCCAGCGGCGGCGATCGGGGGGGCGGGCTATCTGCTTGAACATATGTTCTCCAGAGTTAGCCCAACCCCCACTCATGCTGGACAACCCTGAAGATCACCCCACCCCCTGCTGGGGGCTGGGAGGGATATACGCCCAATGCCTGCGCCAAGGTCTTCCTACATCTGAATTTTAATAAAGTTGTGGCCAATTTTTAATCCCATAAATACGTGGTCCTGTGTCATTATTCCACTCGGGGCTGCCCTGGGGGGCTGGGGGGACTCCGCCTGACTGCGCAATGTTCTCCATTGCACCCAAGGAGGTGTTTTTCTAGGAAGCAAAAGAAATAATACATTTTTTCCAGGAATTTATGAATCACATATAAGTGATTGGGGAAGGAAAATTCTTCAGCTGGATGTCAAAAAGCTGGCTGAGTGATTTGAGATTAACTTTAGCAATTGCCAGAATTATTCATCGTAGTATTATGCGTACTGAAATAATTTATGAGGTGCCTGCTTTCATTCAAGTGAGGAAAATAAAATATTTACAGTGTTTGAAAGACTCACTATACAATAGTGTGGGCAAAGTTAAAGCAGTTTTCAGTAACACAGTAATTGTTTTAATTTCTAACACATTTCTCTTGTAGCTATTAACTGTTGCCTCAAGATGCAAACAGGACTTTTAAGTAGAAAACAGAGACCCACTTTATGCCCTGTTTTCTATATTGAGGTACATTGAGAGAAAAAAGTATTTGATCCCCTGCTAAATTTGCCCGTTTGCCCCCTGACGAAGAAATGACCAGTCCATAATTTTAATGGTAGGTTTATTTATTTTTTAAAGATATTTTTATTAAAAGAAAAAGAAAAAAGAAAATAAAAGAAAAATACAGCAAAAACAAAAATAAAAGACAAAGCCATACAAAATCATAAACACATTTGAACATTACTAACTTTGAAATTAACTTTACATAATCGTATATTGATCAAATATAATTCTTTATGAGCTTCCTCCTATCCTCCCTTCTACGTTTCTATTAATAACTAATTCAGCACTTTCTAATTCTTATTAACATTCTTTTTCTAAAATACTCATTATAAATCTTATTCTTTATCCTTTTTCTCAACAATTTACCAATACTTCGGTAAAGTGGGGTGCCCACTTTCCGCTCTGTTATTTATAACAGTCCTGGAGGTTTTGCTGAATAAAATTAGAAAAGATGACGAGATTATAGGAATAAGAGTGGGTTAAAAAGTAGCCTTATACAGTGGTACCTCTACTTACGAATAACTCTACTTACAAATGTTTCTACTTACGAATGGAGCTCCGTCCACCATCTTGGATGCGGTTTAGATAGACTTTTTTTCTACTTACGAATTTTTAGATAGGGTTGCTTCTACTTACGAATTTTTTCTCCCAATGCATTCCTATGGGATTCGACTTTTTTTTGACTTACGAATGTGCGTTCAGAACGCATTAAATTCATAAATAGAGGTACCACTGTACGCAGGAATATACAGGTACCACTGCGGCGGGAAGGTAAACAGTGTTTCTGTGTGCTCTGGCTTCCGTCACAGTGTTGCGTTGCGCCAGAAGCGGTTTAGTCATGCTGGCCACATGACCTGGGAAGCTCTCTGTGGACAAATGCCGACTCCCTCAACCTGAATCGAGATGAGTGCTGCAACCTCATAGTCGCCTTTGACTGCACTTAACTGTCCAGGGGTTCTTTACTTTTTAACTTTACCTTTCAGGAAGCTTCTTGGAAGGTGCATTCCTAGTGTTAATTCACTGATTAGTGCTGGAAGTGCTGTAACCAGCAGACTCCTTTGAACTTTCACAGGCGGGTGGTCCTGTGCACCTGTCGAAGCTGGCCTGTGAGGGCTGGTGGAGATAAGGATCTGGCCTGCTGACTGGATCCAATATCCTATGATTGGTTTAAAGCATTTACACATCCCTAAAAGTCTTACTTTCACAATTTCTGATGTAATAGCCTGTTCTAGGGCAGCCAATTATGCACCGCTACAAAGAGCACACAGAATTGCATAAAATTTATGTATGCTAGGTTATATGGCAATGATATAGGAATTACTGGTAGATGGGAATTAGAAAATATCAGAGCTGATGAACTCCACATCCAAGATTTTCAGGAACTGCCATCCCTACTTCAAAATTGGTGATAGTTTTTAGAAACAAAGAATGCTATTTTCTTAGTAATTGGGCCATGGGAAGTGTTGTTTTCTTCTTAATCCCAGCAGGCTGTCTATGAAAATTACTTTGGAGGTCTTGAGCAAAGAACATGAATGGAATTATTTAACATTTCTGATACTAGAAAAATCTCAAGAGGGTCCAGCAGTTATTTACATTAACTTGTCACACCTTATGAGAAGACTTGCCTATTTGCAAGTTGTAGAAAACAGTAGGCAGCCCCTTTCCCTTCCCCAAATATAATAATCTGCTCTCTGTGATCAGTAGGTATGCTATACTGGTACTTTAAGACATGTTCTTTTTAGCAGAATAACTAACATGTTAGTCAGGTTAACATTCCTAGTACTAAAATGCAGCCTTGTGTGTGACGGGCACATATCTAATAGCTGCAACAGTATGGGGGAAGGAGTGTTTAACATTTCTTCGCTGGCAGTCCCGTCCCCCGGTCAAAATTGCTCTCATCCAAGCTGTTTTCCTCACCTCTGAAGGAAGAAAATGTAACATGTGTGAGAGTAAAGTCTTTTTGGCTGTTCCATATGAACATCCGTCTTTAACAATCCCAAACTAAGTCAGACATTGGAGATCATTGGTTTTAAAAGAACGAAAATAAAAGATACAGGGGTGAAGGGTGATACCGTTCAAGACCATAGCACAGGAGAAGAGGGTATTCCAAGCCATTTTCTTAATGTAAATTCTCACCCCTCTTCCCATTACTGTTTGGAAACATTTATAGATACTAAGCCAACTCCTTAATTATGTGAGAACTGGAAGTGGTCTACTCAGACTCCCTCCTAAAACCCACCAATGAAGGAGGGCCAAGGTTGAGGAAGCCTGGGTTAAACTTACTGGGATGCAGTCCCTGAGTGCATGCCCTCTACTGTTTTGAGGGCAAAAGGTTGCCCACACCTGATTTAAACCAAGAATAGATTTTTTTTAAAGGGCTTGTGCACAAAAAAATAGTCTCCATGTGTACAATTTAGGAATTCCAGATATTTCATATGCTGAACATAAATGTCACCTTTTAAAGATTACTGACTTCTTTCCAGTAAGGTACATCAGTTAGTTATAACACCAGTGTATGATACTGGCAATCAGTTAAGAGGTACTTCATAAAGCACGGCATTTATCACAGTGTCACAAGTTGAATTGCTTGTTCATTTTTCTCTATCCACTTTTCATGTAGAATTTATTTCAGAGCATGATCAAAGCTTTACTCTTCATTAGATACTGCATTAGCTAATTTGACTTTTGGCAACCCATATCCTAGTTCCTATTAAACACTACCCATAAATTGAGATAAGGATTCTGCCAAAACATTTAAGGATTGCAAGATGGAAATATACTATTGGGGCCATTATGCAACTGCTTTCTAGACTGCTGGTTTGGTAAATTTGAAGTGAAGAAATGCTATCTTATATACTTACAAATAAAAGACTGCATTTTAAAGCACCTGAATATTGACAGAAATACGAGAAAAGACAGCCTTAAGATCCATTGATCAAGGATCAATGAATGAGCTGTCGTGTAATTTATTATGGCTGGTTGGGGATTTGTTTGTTCGTTGTATTTACATTTCTAATGCTTGCCGGATACCAATTCATGTAGCTGCTTATCGAGTTCGCCAGGGATACGGGTGGCGCTGTGGTCTAGGGCTTGCTGATCAGAAGGTCAGTGGTTCGAATCACCATGACGGGGTGAGCTCCTGTTGCTCGGTCCCTGCTCCTGCCAACCTAGCAGTTCGAAAGCACGTCAAAGTGCAAGTAGATAAATAGGTACTGCTCCGACAGGAAGGTAAATGGTGTTTCCGTGCGCTGCTCTGTTTCACCAGAAGCAGCTTAGTCATGCTGGCCCCATGACCCGGAAACTGTCTGCAGACAAACGCCGGCTCCCTCGGCTAGTAAAGCGAGATGAGCGGCGCAACCCCAGAGTCGTCTGTGACTGGGTCAGGGGTCCCTTTACCTTTACCTTTAAGGGATAGAAACTAGCTCTGTTATTTGGAGAATAGATTTTCAGGATACTGCATTGTTTCCAAAATAGTACCATGCTTTTGCTACAGTTGTGCACAATCATAGGACGGTTTGGGCTCGGAGGCTTTTTCCTGGCCCAGCCTCTTATGTCCCCCTGAAGGTTGGGTATACTCTGGAATAGTTTGGGGGCTACAGCCAATGGTGAAAATAATGAAAACCAATCTCCTCCACATAGAGTGCCAAAAGGGCATGTTGGATCCATACCATAGATGTGTACTAGGTGAACTATTTTGTTCTTCACACTTGAAGAGATAAAATAACATCTCAGAATTCTTTTAGTAATTACGGTAATCATCCATGATAAAGTTATGAAAGTTTTAAGCAACACCCACTCCTCTTATCAGCCTGGTATCCTGGGCATGACTGATAATTAGAATTAAAATAGAAATTGGTCCAGATGCTAAATGTGTTGAAATTGAATAAGACTGTAGTCGGTAGTCTGCTGTGAATTACAAGAACGTTTTCTGTGGTTAGGTTAGTCTCTTAGCTGGCGACATGAAAGTGATCTTGAGCCTTAATAGCGTATATCCGTGTTGTTTCTCACTCTAAGCCCTTGCTGAGCAGTGCTATTCTAAATTGTGAGACTTAAAGTCATTCTGCTTTTCAAGCACATGTTCTACACGATGATTACAGGGTGTATGTCTTGGTATGAGGAAAACAGGATAGAATTAACATGGCTCCCTGGTGTCAACACTACAATATCCTCCTATTTTGCCATCTGCCAAATGGGTAAGAAGCAAAATGTCAGTGTCTCTTTCACCCTTGATAATTGCAGCACTATCAAACTCTTCATGGACTTCTGCCAAGTGCTCAGAGAGCCAGTGGAGCTGGCCTGTTCTGCAAAAAATTACCGCCATGAGCAACAGGAGCAGCTGTGTTTCCACATCAGTGTGTCCCTCAACTTTGTCTCTGCTAAAAAATTAGATATGAATTCTTGGAATTTTGAGCAGCTAATTTGATTTCTACAGTGACAGCCAGCCACTATTGCATAGATAAAATAAGATCAATCCAATTATCAAGAGAGGTTAGGAAGGAGTGTGTTCAGGAAGGAAATCTTATTGAAACTCTGTTATAAACCATTGGTGGTCGCTGAATAAGTAACAATCTAACTTATTTATGATTTTATTTTGAAAACTTGTACCAAAGCAAATTCATGGTTGCTTACAATCCAAAACATCAAAACAACAATGAACTATTGTGTCCGACTCTTCGTGACTATGGTCCACAACAACAACATAACGCACCCCATTAACATTGCTAGTATTAACATTGAAGCCAAGCCTCCAGAACAGAATCCTAAGCAGCTATCCAAACTAAGGGCTCGTCCAACACTTTCGCTTGTCCCACTGTTACGCCCCCCCCCCCCCGGAAACACCACTGCATCAGAACAAACAGCAATCAGCAGACTAATGTTTGTTCTGATTCAGTGGTAAACAGTGGGTTTTCCGGGGGGGGGGAGGAGTGGTGGGACATACAAAAACAAAACCCCCCTCTTGGACCTGTGCCTCAAAAACATGGGACAAGCAGAAAACATCTTGGACCTGTGCTTTCTAGGTATGGGACAAGCAAAAGTGCGGATGAGCCCTAAGAAATGAAAGAGAAACCAGCAAAAACAAAACAGTCAGCTAAAGCAACCTTTTAAAACAGCCACGTTTTTACCAGCCACCTAAAACAATATAGGGATGGGGCCTGGCATTAAGGATCAAATTAGGCATGGCACCACATAGAGCACACCAGGATTTTCATTTTATTTTACTTAATAGCAGGTGCCAGAGAGGGGAGGCTTTTTCTCAGAACTGCAGCACAAAAGGAGGAGGGAAGGTTTAACCTTTCCCTTCCCAGCCATGATCCCAACTGAAGTGCCTCTCACACACTGCTGCTAACCCTAGTTTCTACTTTTCCCTTGGCACCCCTAAAGAGAAGAAGAAGAGTTTGGATTTGATATCCCGCTTTATCACTACCCGAAGGAGTCTCAAAGCGGCTAACAATCTCCTTTCCCCTCCTCCCCCACAACAAACACCCTGTGAGGTGGGTGGGGCTGAAAGACTTCAGAGAAGTGTGACTAGCCCAAGGTCACGCAGCAGCTGCATGTGGAGGAGCAGAGACGCGAACCCGGTTCCCCAGATTACGAGTCTACCGCTCTTAACCACTACACCACACTGACAGTGTGTGGGTGAATTTCACTTTGTGATTTGAACCAGTCAGTCAAACCTTTGGCCACAGTCTTCTGGTTTCTTGTAAAATGCAAATAAGAATACAGTGGAACCTTGGTTCTCGAACACAATCCGTTCTGGAAGTCTGTTCCGACTTCTGAAGCGTTTGAAAACCAAGGCACAGCTTCCGATTGGCACAGGTGCCCTGGAAACAATAGCCGACAGCTGCATCGGATGTTCAGGTTCCAAAAAACATTTGAAAACCAGAACATACATTTCCGGGTTTTCAACGTTTGAGAGCCGAAATGTTTGAGTACCATGGCATTCAAGAACCAAGGTTCAACTGTAGTCTTTGTTTACATACATCACTTGCCAATCTTTTAAAATACACTTGCAGTATATCTCTCTTCTTTGTCAATTTGCCTAATCTCTGGTTTTATAATCTACTTGAGGTACAGCATTACTTGTTACTGCAGAATGGACTATTTTTGGTTTGAGGCCCACAATCTAAAATACAGCTTCATGGATGGATGGAGGACACCTAACAGATCAAGTGACATTTAAGGATTTACTTTCTCCTTGCTAATATCTGTGAAAGTTGACATGGTAGATTGTATAGTCTTATCCTGTCAATGTACATGTAGATTTTTCTCCACTTACTATCACTTACTCCCTAGAACAGGCACCCCCAAACTTGGCCCTCCAGCTGTTGTGGGACTACAACTCCCATCATCCCTAGCTAACGGGACCAGTGGTCAGGGATGATGGGAATTGTAGTCCCAAAACAGCTGGAGGGCCAAGTTTGGGGGGCCTGCCCTAGAATAATGCAGAAAAATTGCTATTCACTTGTGTTGCTGATAATGTTCATATTATAGTTGTCCCTTGTCCGTTTTTAGTCATTGATGATAATTTCTGCACACAAATACATGCAGGATACTAAGCACACATAACTGAATGGTATTCTGTTTATCTCTTCTGTCCCTGTCCCCCAACCAGCATTTAGCACTAGCTCTGAAATTTCTTATGGCATACGCGATTGCTGATAAACCACGAGACATCCAGATAAAATTGGCAAGGCAGGAATTTGAATCTCTGGAGGCACTCAAGCAGCAGGTAAGAACTAAGACTATTGTAAGAATATTGCAGGTGAGAGAAAGATGGAAATTGTCACCACCATCCTTTTTTCCTACTGAGATTCGTTACATGCTGTCAGGGCTTGTGTGTGGCTACTCTTGAGTAAAGATGCCAAAGTCCGTCCTGTCTTTAACAGGTTTATTGTGCATAGTATTTACAGTGAAGAGATGCCAAGAAACATGACCTACTAGTCACTCGCAGAATCCGAGAGTGGACTTTTCCTGTTATGTGACCAGCATAAGAGCTTGGGCACCCCGAAACGCCACCTCCCCTCCTTACGCTTAGTACCACGCCTTAACTGGGGCGACGGAAGTGGCTGCCCCGTTTCCTCAGCCTGTTGGCCAGGGCAGTGCCAGGGCTCCGCAGCATCTCGGAGCCCTCTCTCCTCCATCCCCCTGCCTTCCTCCTCCCCCTCCCCTGACCTGCTGCTGCTGCTCTCACTGGGCGATGTGCTGGTCAGCAGGAGAGGTGGAGGCTCCCTGTACGGAGGTCTCCTGACACATACCCTTAAAGCATCCAGTCCCTTAAAATAATTCGTAATGCATTATTGCTACCAACGTTCAGTTTTTAATGGTGTAAGTGATGGCTCCGCTGTATGGATACATGCCAATATATACAACAAGACCATTTCTTCTCTTGGCGTTTAATGTCTACTTACAGTGTCAAAATAAAGGGGTACTTCTAGTGCCAATACACATTCATTGAGTTCTGCATTTGAGGCCACATTATTTGTCATTAACTCTTGTCTTTTCAAACTTGCCTAGGAGGCACATCAACTTTCTCAGCTTCTCCTGCTAAAGGGCTCTTGTTATAAGTCCATCTCCCCAGCCTTCCCCAGCTGTAACTGTACTGCTAAGCCAAAGCAATTTGTTGTTAATTTGGGTTAAAGCAGCCCAAAATAATTTGGATAACTCAACAGTAACTAAAACAGTTACATCTCAATAATATTAAAATCTCACATAATAGAATACCCACATCTCTCTTATTCTGCCATCTCCGTACTACCACAGACCAGTGACCAGAAACCCAACTAAACAGGAAAACTTAAGCTGGCTTCCAGAAAAAAGTCAGGCTTGTGCTTTTGAGCCAGGGAGGATACTATAAATGTAGAGCAAATGCTGAGAATGCTTCTTGCAGGCAATTTTTTCTTGTTGCTGCTGATCTACTTAAGTTATTTTTAAAAACAACAGCTTTGTGCTTCTCTCATTCCTTGGGGCTTCTCTTCCCTTTCCTGGGATTGAAGAATTTAATAGTCTCAGAGTTAAGAAATATCTACCTGAACATTATCTACAATTCCAATTACCATGTATAAGACATTAGCTATTGTTTTCTCCAGGCTGATGTATTCAGACTTTGAAGAATTATCCAATTATTGGCAGCTTCTACTGAGAAAGCCATCCAAATTGATGGTATTATTTATACATGCAAATGCTAATAACTGACTTATGAAAAGTGAGCATGGAAATTTGAGACCATTCCACAGGGAAGCAGCCTCATCAGTTTTCAGATGAGATTGAGATACATCCTAATTCCAGTGGCTTGGAAAAAAGGGAGATCCCTAGAAGGTTTTGCATATGCTTTAACAAGATGTGCCTTATATCTGAATGCTGTGAAGTTCCATTTGAGACATTTCTCTTCCAATTCTTGGTGTGTGTTCCCATCCAGGTCAGGGCTATCTTCCGCAGTAACTGCATATCAGGCTGAAGATTGAATCTAAGGTGTTACTGCTCAGTTTTGCCTTCCTCAGATGCATTTATTGAGAAGAAACCATGGCTAGACAGCAGCTTTGCATAATATTACAAGAGCAGGATTGTAAACCTACTGGAGCTATTCCTTTTTACTGCATTAAAAGAGGGAAAAGTAGGTCACCCATTGAAACCTTAAACACACAAGTTATTCTAGTCACCTTTGGGTTAGAGAGTATAAAACATAATGCCAACTTCAGTTTACTGACTCTTTCAGTCTGTAACTATTTGACTCCAGTTAAGAATATTTTCTTCAATTTTTGAAGTGTATCCCTATCATATTTGTCTAAGCCCCAAGAATTCAGACATGGCTTAGAAATTATTTGGAGGCTGAGCCTCCTGAATATTAATGAAAGCTAAGCTGGCACTCTGTTGATTTGGTAGGCAGCCCTGTGGCAGACTCGCCTAACATGGCACTGGTTTCATTCTCCCTGTCTCCACCTTAGTACACCTGTGGGCAGAGATGAACCCCCTACTAGAATATTTATAATTACCGTGTTTCCCCTTTTTTAATACATAGTCAGAAAGTAAGCCATGGCAGCATTTTTTACCATTAGTGAAATACAAGACACCCCCCGAAAATAAGGCATACCTCCATGCCATGTAGAACGAGACCGCCGAGTGCCCCAGCCAGCCAGCGGGACCCAGCCAGCCAGAGGGGCCTGGAACCGGCTGCTGCTGCTGCAGGGAGCGCAGGGAGCGCAGGGAGCACCCGAGCCAGCAGCCTGGCCTCTTTTTTTTTTGCCTGCCCGAGGAACTGGCGGCTGCAGAGCGGAGCGCTCCGCAGCGCCGGGCGGAGCGCAGTGACCTGGTCTCTTTTTTCCCTTCTTTTGCCTGCTGCCCCGCCACCGGAACCGGCAGCTGCAGAGCGGAGCGCTCCGCAGCGCCGAGTGCTCGGAGTGCCCTGCAGCGCTGGGCGGAGCGCAGCGGCCTGGCCTCTTTTTTTTTTTTTTTGCCTGCCGCCCCGCCACCGGAACCGGCAGCTGCAGAGAGGAGTGCTCCGCAGCGCCGGGCGGAGCGCAGCGGCCTGGTCTCTCTTTTTTTCTTCTTTTGCCTGCCGCCCCGCCACCAGAACAGGCAGCTGCAGAGCGGAGCGCTCCGCAGCGCTGGGCAGAACGCAGCGGCCTGGTCTCTTTTTTTCCCTTCTTTTGCCTGCCGCCCCGCCACCAGAACAGGCAGCTGCAGAGCGGAGCGCTCCACAGCGCCGGGCGGAGCGCAGCGGCCTGGTCTCTTTTTCTTTAGCCTGCCGCCCCGCCACCGGAACCGGCAGCTGCAGAGCGGAGCGCTCCGCAGCGCCGGGCGGAGTGCAGCGGCCTGGCCTCTTCCCCCCCTTTTTTTTCTTTTGCCTGCCGCCCCGCCACCGGCTGCTTCAGAGAGGAGCACCCAGCAGCGCCGGGCGGAGCGCTGAGCCAGCAGCCTGCTGCCTTGGTTCCTGGACCCGGCTGCTGCTGCAGCACCGAACAGAGCGCCCAGCAGCACCCCAAACCAGCTGCCTGGCCCCTCCGAGGAGGCCTTAAGGTACAAGACATCCCCTGAAAATAAGACACCGTGTGTTTTTTTGAGTAAAAAAGAGAATAAGACGGTGTCTTAAAAAAGGGGAAACACGGTAGCCATTGCTATTATTTTTCTTTTTTACTTTTGCAGATGCCTATTGGTTGTGTTCTGTACTGTGGGTTTACCCACCCTTCCTCTTGTTCCACTGCTCCCCCCCCCCCCGGGAAACCGCTCTTTAGCGCCCAGTCAGAGCAAACAGCAATCAGATTTTCTGCGAATTGTCATTTGTTCTGATTGAGGGCTTCTCCACATTTACCTTTTGCCCCGCTCTTTCCAGGCACAGGTCTGCATTTTAAAGCTCTGTGTCAAGAGCCTGGGGTTTTCTTGGCCCAGAACTTTCCCCGTGGAAACCAGATCTTTAGCAATCAATCGGAGCAGATGTCAATTTGAGATTGGCTCCAATTGAGCTTTAAAGAGCGAATTTTTCGGGGAAAGGTCCAGAGCAAAAAATGAAAAGAAAAGGTGTGTGTGTGTTTGGAGTTTTAAAGTGCAGACTGTGCCTAGAAAGAGCAGAGGAAATGTAAGTGTGAATAAGCCCTTAAAGCTAAAGAGCAGGTTTTCCCTGGAAAAGGAACAGGGCAAGTGGAAAACGCCTTGGTCCCATCTCTAGAAAGTTTGGGGTGTGGGTCAAGCAGAAAACTACTTGGACCAGTGCTTTATAAACACGGAACAAGAAGAAATGCGGATGAGCCCAGCCTTTAAGCTTTACGTTTTTAGTTAATGTAGTGAAATAAAATGATTATATGAGCTGTCACTCATTGCTCTATTTCTCTCGATATGGACAAATTACATCAGTGCATGCTAAAGTAATTGAATGACTCGAGCACTTAGAAATTGTTTTTAAAGAACGTTCTCACAAAATTCTAACAGAATAATCTTCATCATCTTTTACAAAGCTGTCTGCTAAAAGTATATTGTCATCTGTGATGGGCTTATATGGAAATTGGGAATGTTTTTAAATTGTATATATTTCTAAGTATGCAGTGCAAAATTGGCAGCACTAGTTCATCCGTAAGTCTCTTGGATTAAATTTGGCAAGCTGATTTTAAAGGAGATGGAGAAGATGATGTCAAAACTGTTTTATCCAGGGTAGATGGGCCTGTTGTTTCATGCCAGTATTTCCAGGAGAACATTGTACACTTTGAAGTGGTTGGGTGTTTCTCAATGCATGAGAATACTATTCTGCCTTTTGATTTTTATGGCATATATCATAGTCAATGCCAATGTACAAGTGCAGGCATGTTCAGCATCTAATATATAAAATGCTCATCAGATCTAGGTGAGAAGAAAAAGCCTTGTTTTCTGCTTTAGCTTGTTGTCTAAAGTGGGGTCTGCTTGTGTGTAACGTGCAGTAATCAGGTGCCCTGTCCTTGCATCACATAGTGTTTGGAATGTATGTAGTATTGCGGAAAGTACTGATATGGGGTATCAATTTCTTATAAATTATTTTTCACTGTTACGGTTTAAAAACAAATAGCTGGCAAGTAGTATCGCACCAGAGGCAGATTTTGGGCAATGCGACCGATTCTGCCACATTGGGCGTCTAGCCCAGGGGGCACCACAACTCTGACATAGTGAACAGAGCAGAACAGAAAGTGAGAGGTGGGGGCACACTGAATTTTGGACAGGGTGCTGCTGAAATTTGAAAGACCAAAGTCGGTCCCTGGTCGCACCACTTTGATTTTTATGATACAGGACTCAACACAGTTGTAAATGAGGACTTCCTCACCTCCGCCCCGTTAAGCTGAATGGAAGCGAAACAGAAGATCATGACATTGTTCCACGATTCTATTTATAGGGAATAATTAAGACCGGGGTAGAGAGGAAGATGGTCAAAAGGAAAGCAGAGCCAATGTTGCAGTGAGGACAAGAGTGATCTTGTTTCTTTCTTTCTTTGAGCTGCTGTGAGCTTGTAAAACTGGTGTTGCTATCCATGTTTTCCTCTTTCTGTGCTGTGCTGTATTGTCACTGTATTTATACTGAGTTGAACTGTACTGAACTGGTGCCAGCATTGTTTTCAGTCACCAGTGTAATGCACCAAGTATTTTGTAATCTTTCATATCAACTCTGTGGCCTGGGCTATTAATATCTATGTCTGACAGATGAATAACTGTAGCTGAGGAATCATAATGCCTAGAGTTGCCCAGAGGGTTTCGAGCCCCTCTGGCTCTTCCGTTTTACTTAACTTTAATACACTCCAGTTTCATTTAATGTAAGAGAATCTTACTGCTAAGGCTGCTGTGGTTCAGTATTCCTTCTCGGGGACGAACTGAGAGCCTGCTGTATCAAGTGCCACTCTCACTGCCACTGTGTAGATAAGGGATACAGGAGGGTAAATGGCATGGTGGTCTTGCCCATAGCCACTGCAGGGGCAGTAAGCTTCAACCAGCACCCTGTGCTTGGATACTTCACCTAGGTCATGTGACACGATCAGTTCAGTGAGAGGATGGGTCTGCGAAAGCCTGTTCATGTCAGGGCAGGCTATGATCATCCAGATCATGTGACAGAATTAGGCCAATAGAAGGGCACCTTTCCCTAGCCTGTTTGACAGGTTGCCCCTCGGTTGCATTTGAAATCTGCATGTGTATCATATGCATACAGACCGATATCATCAAGCCATTGTTTGTATGAGTGCAGCAGCCATAGCTTTCACATCACCTCAGATAACGTACTTACAGTGGAGGCAACTCATATGTTTAGTGGTGAGACACTGAGTGTTATGATTGGCATCTTTTGATTAGTCCTCTGAGAGGGAAGGAATTCTGCATCTACTAGATTAGTTAGCATTTTCTCTTTGGAAAGCTGAGAGCTGGCCCCTGAAAGCAGAGGTGTCACTTATTTGTGGATTGCATGTTTAGTATGTGCAAGGCCCCAGATTCAGTCCCCAGTATCTTTTAGCTAAAAATCCCAGGTGGCAAGAAACACCAGTAAACCCCTGTTAACAGTACTGAGCTCAGCTGTTCCATTGCTTTGGCTCAATATAAAACAGTGCTCCCTAAAATAAGATGTACACCCAAAAAAACCAACACCCTGAAAGATAAAAACTTTAACTTGGCTAGTCTTGATAGCATTTTTCTTTTGCTGAACTTTGTGTTACCTGTCAGTGATAACAGGATATGTGAGATAACACCAAGTGCATGGGGCGTGATGATAAAATTAGGTCTGTAATGAGGGATAATTGAGAATTAGCATCAAAAATTTTAATTAAATATGTGTGAAACTTATGTAATTAGTTATTTCCTGTTGATAGAATTGTGAAAAAAAAACTTTCTAGAAAGTTGAGGTTTTCTTCTCAGATTGTTTGACCTCTTCCACGACATTGGGTAACTGTAGGTGCACCATGATACACTTAAATAATCATCGCTAAGATACATTTCTGTCAATCTTAATATCTGACTTATATCCTAACGATAAAATTTAAAATTAAAATTCTCTTCTTGTACTAGAGAGTGTGCATCATGGTTCTATAGGAAAATATGAAGCAGGACAACAGAAAAAGTCTGGGTGGTTTCAATAAACTATTAAAGATGCCTAGTTATCATGAAAATAGTAATGCCAAATGGTTTCATATTAAAACCATTAGTTTTGGAAATTGAGGAAAGTGTTTTCAAAGTATTGAGAGTAGGATTTCCAGGAAGGTAAGGTATGCATGGTGGGGAGAGGCAAATCATACAGCTGCCCTGTATGCCCTGTATGAATGTGCTTCAAATATCAAAATAAGCACTTTGAAGTGGTCGTGGAAACTAATTGTAAGCTAGCGGAGATGACAAAGTGCTAGCTTAGTGTGTTCATATTGCTCCGTCCTGATTTGCAATCTCCCGTATTCCAGACTAACTAAAGTTTTTGGACAGTTTTCCAAACAACTCCAAGTACAGCGGATTGCTGTCATCCAAACAAGTAGTTAACAAGGCACTGATTGCTAAAGTAAGACTCTATCCAGGTAGGGTTCTATATCAGTCATATCAGCCTAAACCAGCTGTTGTTAGACTACAACTCCCATCATCACTGGCCCTGCTAGCTAAGAATGAGGGGATTTGTAGTCCAACAGCTGGAGACCCAAGTTTGAGAAACACTGAACTGATAAAAGGTGCTTTGATCCACCAAGATAGCATGTGCCTCGGCTGACAGAGAGGGACCATTGAACACACCAATCTACAAAACACACCAATCTACAAAATCCAGAACAGATTGAACACCACTAACCCAAGCGTAGATTACCCCCACCACTAACAAGTTCCTCCATCTTGTATGCATTGAGCTCAATTTTGCTTAGTATTCTCCTGTCTTGGGACGCGGGTGGCGCTGTGGGTTAAACCACAGAGACTAGAGCTTGCCGATCAGAAGGTCGGCGTTTCGAATCCCCATGACGGGGTGAGCTCCCGTTACTCGGTCCCTGCTCCTGCCCACCTAGCAGTTCGAAAGCACGTCAAAGTGCAAGTGGATAAATAGGTACCGCTCTGGCAGGAAGGTAAACGGCATTTCCGTGTGCTGCTCTGTTTCGCCAGAAGCGGCTTAGTCATGCTAGCCACATGACCTGGAAGCTGTACTCCGGCTTCCTCAGCCAGTAAAGCAAGATGAGCTCCGCAACCCCAGAGTTGTCCGCGACTGGACCTAATGGTCAGGGGTCCCTTTACCTTTAGCTTTATTCTCCTGTCTCTCCTTTCTTTTCCAGTGTGGCATAGCCTTGTTCCTATTTGGGAGGCAGCAGTTAGCTTCTGCTTTCTCTCCTGTTGTAGAACAGCAACTGGGGAGGATATGGCGAATGCCAACAACCACCAGCTCTGTCAGTTTTCATGAGTAATTGTTATTTATTAAAAAGTGCTATACAGTAATTCAACAATACAGACAAAATGACAATTAAAAAAGAACAAAAACAAAACCACACAGTAGAATTAAAAACCCATCAAAAACCAGGATAAACAAAATGCTTGTTGCAGCTTTCTTAAAGCTAGGCAAAGGAGTCAACTTGCTCTCCCGAGGTCTTAATGTGCTGTAACTCCATGCTCCAAGACTTCCAGATTTGATTGTTGCAACATGCTCTACATGGCCTACCATTGGAGATGACTTGGGATGAGTTGGTCCAAAATGTAGCAGCCAGATTACTGGATGGAGTTCCATTTAGATCTCACATAAGCCCTGTTTTAAAACAGCTGTGTTTTGGGGCCTAATTCAAGGTGCTGACTTTGGTGTTTAAAGCCTGAAGTGACTCAGGCCCAAATAACCTGCTATAGACCTCAAAGCCTGACTGAGGACTTGGATGATACCTTCCTAGAGTAGATAAT
Organism: Zootoca vivipara; assembly: GCF_965207765.1. NCBI lineage: Eukaryota > Metazoa > Chordata > Lepidosauria > Squamata > Lacertidae > Zootoca > Zootoca vivipara. The sequence goes on along the minus strand of NC_142594.1, from coordinate 14,083,172 downwards.
AGGTTACTTCTAAGTGCCACTGTCCACTGAAGGGCTAACTGCATGTAAACTTGCTTATCACAGCAGTGGCCCAGAGTGCCTTCCATCAGCTTCGGCTGGTGGCCCAGCTACTCCCCTCTCTGGACAGGGATAGCCTAACTAATGTTGTCTGTGCTCTGGTAACTTCAAGATTAGATTACTGTAATGTGTTATACGTAGGGCTGCCTCTGAAGACGGTCCAGAAACTTCAGCTAGTGCAAAATTAAGCAGCCAGGTTGCTCACTGGAGCAAGACGGTTTGAGCATATTACACCGATCCTGGTCCGACTGCACTGGCTACCAATTAGTTTCCGGGCCCAATTCAAGGTGCTGGTTTTGACCTATAAAGTCTTAAACGGCTCAGGACTGCAACACCTCAAGGACCGCCTCTTTCCATATGAACCTACCCAGACCCTGTGATCATCTTCTGAGGCCCTCCTTTGTGTGCCACCTCCTTGATAGGTGCAGAGGGTGGCAACACGAGAATGGGCCTTATCCGCAGTGGCTCCCCATCTATGGAATGCTCTCCTCAGGGCAGTTCTCCTGGCACCTTCGTTATATACCTTTAGGCGCCAGGCAAAAATGTTCCTTTTAAACCAGGCCTTCGGTTGACCTGATGGGCATCCTATACCCTTTTAAAATGTGTTTTTTTGGGGAGAGGGCTATAGGGTTGTTTTTGTTTTTATTTTATATATTGTGGTCCTTTCTGTGAACTGCCCTGAGACCTGCAGGTATATGGCGGTATATAAATTCAAATAATGATGATGAGGATCAGTTTACTTTTTGCTGTTAATAAAAAGGCTCAGTAGGGAGGAATTTGGAGCAGAGAAAAAGCATTGCTGGTCTCTTGTGCCAGTTGTACCTTTGCTGCAGCTTTCAGGCCAAGAGCCTTCTACAATGCATTTATTTCTCTTTGATTCTGGTAGTTTCATCTGTCAAATATCAACACATCTTGTCATTTTAACCTGTTGGTCATGTTATGGAGCATATTACTGTATTTTAACTTCAGTCAGTTTTATGCCTCAAATAACCTGTGATGATCACCTGTTTTGACTTCCTGCATGACCCAGTAGCTCATCAGAGCTACAACACCAGGATATGCTCAAGGCTTTAATCATGTGTCTGTTCAGTTGAGACACTTTATGACTTCAGCCTTATATAATGCAATAATATATTCACTGTTGTGGTCACACCAGTGCATCCTACGCAGTCTGAATAAAGGTAGCATAGTGCTATTCCCTTGTCTGTGCTGCAACTGTTCCTTTCTATGCAGGCATCTTTTATTCACAGCAAACTCATCTGACTATAAACAGCCACTTCTCCCCCGGGCAGCCAAACCTAAAGTGTTTGTCTCCTTGGGTATGCGTAATATTTTGAAGCAAACCCTAAATGTATTGGGACAGCGGTGGGGTTAAATAGAAATATTTCTAAGACCTTGTCTTAATGTTGAAGCTTTGTAGTCTGCTACTTTCAAAATAAAGGTCACCCTTTTCACTCAGGTTGTATAATTGGCTATTAATTAAAAGGGCCTAATGATGTCTATAATTTAGCATCCATCCCTGAATTATCATTATCAAAGCAGTAAGGGACATGGATCGAGACAGATTATATATATATATATATATATATATATATATATATATATATATATATATATATATTAGAAGGTGGTAGGGTGCAACCATAGTTGCTTATGATGTGTTTTCTTGGTTTATCTCTCTTTACAAGTCTTGCAGGTTTTTATAATATCCCACCGGTGGTAGAGAATCTGTGACACTCTAGGTGCTGTTGGCTCAACTACTTCATAACCTTCATTAGGCCCAGGGATAATAATAGTTCAACATTTGGAGCCCCACAGGCTGAATGGCTAACAATGGCTCTCTTCTACCTGGGCAGGATTAATTTAAGGAAATTGATATAGATGGTTTTGCTTTTCTTGTAATCAAATAAAGCTGTGAAACGCTTTAACCCTAATGCCAAAGTCCACAAGCTCAAAAACTGTTTCTCCCTGCAAGTTCATTATTACTGCCGTATTTCTGATTCTATGCATTCAAGGAAGGTTGACTTCAGTTCTAAACTTGCAAGTTCTTAAAAAAAAAGACAATGGAATACTTGCCAATAGTCTGCAAATTATTATGATGCTGTATAGTGCAGAAGCCTAACTCTAGGTAGAAAGTATTCTGCTCTGGGCTATAAGCTGCATGTTGCAGTGAAGTTCTTAGCCTGTGGAAGTTTAAGGTATGAGATGTTTGCCAAAATGGACTCAGAGTGGAGGTGCAAGAGTCCTCCAGGAAGCCATATATAGAACATGAATGCTCCCTGGTGGGGAGGCTGAAAGAGAGGAGCATTTTTGTCATGTTGCCCACATACGATTTGTGCCATTTATATATTGAAAAGGCCAAAAGTTTAGAAAATGGTCGTGCAATTTCTCTCTCTCTCTCTCTCTCTCTCTCTCTCTCTCTCTCTCTCTCTCTCTCTCTCTCTCTCTCTCTCTCTTCCAGTTGTAGCTTTAGAGAGCAAGAAAGCTGCCTGACAGTCAAAAATCCTAGAGATCCTTTTGCTGTCACAATATATGAAGGTTATATAACATATATAAAGCAGGTTACATAAGTGCTGCCCTGTAATGCAGTCAATCAGTCCTATTTTGGAAACTGATTATAATTGGAGTATTAAAGAACATTTCACAAATTCAACTGAGAAAATACAAAGAATTCCGGTGACAGCACTTAATATAAGCAATTTTGAGCTAGTCATATTTTCTTGAATCTATTAAATGCAGCAGGATCAGCTGTAATATAAAAGCAACCTGAGCACTTTTTATTCATTTTAATTAAGAGCAAAAGCTGGAAGCTTTAGAAATCCTAATCTTCTAGAGCAAACCCACACTTGTTTATTTATTTTTTTAATGGAATGGTTGTGTGTATATGAAATGCATGTGTGTTTAAAAGAACTAGCAATCTTAAAACAATGTATATTTTTATCTGCTTACCTTTTTCTCACCTCACATCAGTCAGAGTTGTGCATACACCGAACAGAGCGCTGCATCTGATCTGGAAACCAATTGCCCAAAAGAGATCTGTATTGTCACCATAGCAAATGGTTATCGATTGAATTATCATATACTGTATAAATAGATTTTCCCCCTTTAGATTTATGAATAATCCACAGGATCAGGTCCAGAACACATCTCCTAACGGACAGTTGGCAGTGCTTAACACAGGGAGGCCCAAGTTTCCATACCAAGTAGACTGCAAGAGTACTTTGAGGTGGAACCTGCGGTTTGCATACTGCTTTGTTTCGTGGGGAGGGGAGCATGGCCACAATTTGATGCTCCCCCCCCCTCCGCAGCCCCCGTGCTACCTTCTCAAAGCCGGCTAAGTTCCTATGCCCTTTTAAAATGTGTTTGGGGGGGGGCTATTGGGGTGTTGTTTTTATTTTAATTATGTATTTTGTGATTTACCGTATATATTGATTTTATTCTGTGAATCGCCCTGAGAACCCCGGGTATAGGGCAGTATACAAATTCAATGAAGAAGAAGAAGAAGAAGAGAGGTGCCAAGCTTTGGGAAAGAGGCACAAGATTCTGGGAAAGTGCTAACTAGGCTTTGGGAAGGAAGGGGGCTCTAGGACCCTTGCTTACCTGGGTTTGGGAAGGCAATTGTGAGGGCTGGGCAGGGGCATCAAATGTTGTTGAGGGCTGCCAGAAAAGGCTTTGAGGGCTGCATGTGACCCTCAGGCCATTTGTTGGACCACCTTTGCTTCACACTTTGTGAGAGAATAATGCCTGTTCCAGGCCTTCCTGCCTCTTAATTGATTATTAGGAAGTTCCATGTGCAAATATCACACTCAGGCTTGGAGTAGCCAGCCGTTCAAATAGAGGATTGTCCTCTGTAAAGCAGGAAGGGTGGACAGATCAGTCCATTTCAATTGTCCCAGGTCCTGATTTTTTCTAGTCTTAAATTTAGTTCCCCAGATCTCTGCAACGATTTAAAATTAATAATAACAATAACAATAATAATAAATCCTCAGCATTTTTGTGCAGATTTCTCCTAATAAACAGGTTTATATGTAATTGTCCCTAATACAAAAATATTGCAAAATAGTTTTTATTAATCTAATATGTTCTTGTATGCTGTTTTCACTAATAAAGTATATGCATTATTCACTAGTATATGCATTATTTGCACACATTATTTGACTGGAGAACTACTTTGCAAAATTTGGAGCAGTGTGGATTTTGAATGATGGCTGTGTGTTGATTTGTTTAGTGTTTCATAAGGTGCAGGTTTGGTCGGTTCAGATTGAAATGCAAACTGAATCAAAATTGTCTCCCAACCCAAAAATCAGGGCAGAGGCGTGCCTTAGCAACTGCTCCATGCTCAGATCTGTTAAAGTGGGGAGCAGTGTCTTGAAAACCCTCATTTATTATGCTACTGTAGCATGCTACTTTAGGTAAATACCGGAATTATTGAAGCAAATCACAGAATCTGTCTTAGAAATACCCCTTCACACCAAGCAATTCATTTAAATTGATTGAATTAGGTTACAAGCACAGAAAGAATGAACTGTGTCCTGCTTTCTTCAACAATATTCTTTATTTGGACACAATCTTAGGCCCGCCAACTGCTTTAAACTGCATTTAATTTGCCCTCATTATACCCCACATTTCATCTACAACACTCACAATGCTTGGTTCTCAAGGACTTTCCTGGACTGGGAAGAGAATGTACCTCTTTTTGTAGGAAAGCCTTAAGCAAACAAAAGCAAATGGAGAAAGCTTCTCTAAATGAAAACGGGGGGGGGGGGGCCTAGTCAAAGGAAAGCTGTGAATTTAGGGCACCTTTCTAACTTGTACCTGGAATTTGCTTTCACTGATCTTGGGTTGGTGTCAAGTTCACACTGTATTTAAGCCTGTCATGTTGAAGACAATACCTGCAATAACTAAGTTCTCTCTCAGATTGATACTGGTTTTTTAAATGGTGAACAATTATATTTAGGGACACATGCATCTATCTGCATATGTCAGCTATTCATATATTTGTGTGGCTAATTTTTCCCAGCATCTCTGTTTTCTAAATAAGAGTTTATTTCAGGGGCGTGGGAATACTCTTATAGTTAAGGCAAGTAGCAACAGTAAGGTCCAGCCATTATTCTTTCTGTACCACAATGAACTTTCCACCAGAAGGATGAAGTTGCTTTGAAACCTGGGGTGCTTGGTAGGGCTAAAATGGTCTGGATGGTCTGGTGTTGTATTTGCAATAAAGTGAGAAGGGTTAAGTACAAACTTCCAGCACAGCACCACTTTGCTTAAAATTGCACCACACCAACACCACTTTGCAACAGAAAAGATTTGGGAACTCAATTGTCTAACTTGATATTCTGCGTAAATCCCCTTGGGAGCCTATTTTAGAGGGGAAGAGACACTGACATACATTCACTGAACTATAAATAAAGAAACTATAAACTATAATTCATTAAGGAAATCATTCCTACCTAGAATCCATATGTTGCACGTTTTCTTTTTGCCTCTTTAAAATCTTGAAAACTTGCTTTGAATTTTTTAACTGCTGGTATGATAGTCAATTGTACTGGTGCTAGGAGCCAGAAGGACCATACTCCCTTTTTTAAACCTCAGTACCAGTCTTGCCCTTGTTGCATGAGGAGTCCCCTTTTCCCACTCCATATAACACTGGTCCTGAAAGACCTACATTGGCTCCCAGTACATTTCCGAGCACAATTCAAGGTGTTGGTGCTGAGCTTTAAAGCCCTAAACGGCCTCGGCCCAGGATACCTGAAGGAGCATCTCCACCCCCATCATCAGCCCAGACACGGAGGTCCAGCTCTGAGGGCCTTCTGGCGGTTCCCTCACTGCGAGAAGTGAGGTTACAGGGAGCCAGGCAGAGGGCCTTCTTGGTAGTGGCGCCCGCCTTGCCATTAAATGTCAAGGAAATAAACAACTACTTGACTTTTAGAAGACATCTGAAGGCAGCCCTGTATTGTGAAGTTTTTGACGTTTTATCGTGTTTTTATTATTCTGTTGGGAGCAGCCCAGAGTGGCTGGGGAAACCCAGCCAGATGGGTGGAGTATTAATAATAAAATTATTATTATTATTGTTACTATTATTATTATTATTAGGCACGGGTCAACTCCCAGGAGGATTTCTCTAGCAGTATAGTAATTTGCCAATGAATATATAAATAGTTGAGTAACATCTGAGAGGGAGTGAAAATGACCTGAGAAGATCAAAGATCACGATTCCTCTCTGTGCAAGTGTTGCATATAAGCAGACTACCTTCTTTAATAGTTTGTGGATAATTACAGAACTGTAGTGTCAGGCCTAACCTAGAGACCTGGGTGGCTGTAGTGCAGAAAAAGCCAAATTCTCCATGCCATTTGCTCTGTTCACTCTGTCCCCCCTCCACAATCATTTGCTAGGTGATGGTGAACGTGTAATGAGATCTTTGCAGGAGTGATTCTTTTAAAAATGGAGTTGACTATTATGAACGGAAAGCTTCTGTATGAATGCTCTCTGGGGCAGATTAATACAATTAACAATACTTACCACTGTCAAATTCAATACATATAAAGGGATCACCATTTCCCTTCTAATTTCTTTGACCGTGACACCAGGATGCCTGTAATTGTGCAGAATAAGAAATTTATACCTTTGTATGTGGTTCTTCAGGTGGTCCATGTTGACTCTCCAGGTTAGTGTTGAACAGGCTATGGGTTGCCAAGGCAACAATCTGCTGTCGTCTTGAGATGTTGGAGGCTGCTTAAATGGCAAGATTGCCTTCTGAGAGTGTGTTACTATATTTAACATTTTAGGGCCATTCAGAAAATTATCTTAACTACAAAAGGCTTTGAGCAGGCAGTGGGCTCCTGCGATGTGAACCTTCAGTCAAAGCTGAAATCTCTGGTATGAAAATAGAGTCCAGAATTTATTCAGAGTAAAGGGGTCAGTGCCGCTGTACAATGTGCTTGATTTCTATTGGAGTATTGTGATTTTTGAATCTTTGTCACATGGTAGTTCCTTCAACCAATTCAATATTCCCTCGTGTGTTATAATGTGCTCACTATGTTCCTGCTGTGTTGCATAATAGTTAAGCAAGGGTTCTGTGGCCTAGTTCTTCTTTTGTGTGGCTTAAGTGCAGGGCTTTTAAGCAGCACACATTTATTTGGGTTTTAGGCACTGTTGTTATTCAATCAGCACACGTTGCATGAGTCAGGGGTTCTTATGAGTATATATAATGTTAGGGTTTGGCCGGGCAGAAATTTCCCTTGAGCTTTTGGCCTGTGCTTACTTCCGAGACAGACAGATGCTGACCAGTCACTCCCACTAATCTTGCAAGTGCCCAACCTGTGATTTGGATTAGCAAAGATAGCCAGTATGTGCCATAAAGTAGATATTTAAAATGACACATTTCAGATTTGGCAGGGCTGCGAAGAAGATTATTTTCCGATTATATTTAGTCTCCATCCGCATGGTTTTTGCTGTCGGTGTTGCTTTACAGCATGACTACTTGCTGCCTGCTGTTTACTCCTTATATACAGTAAAGTGGTACCTCGGTTTACAAACACAATTGGTTCCGGAAGTCTGTACTTAACCTGAAGCGTACTTAACCTGAAGCGAACTTTCCCATTGAAAGTAATGGAAAGTGGATTAATCCGTTCCAGACGGTCCGTGGAGTACTTAAACTGAAGCGTACTTAACCTGAAGTGAACTTTCCCATTGAAAGTAATGGAAAGTGGATTAATCTGTTCCAGACGGGTCCGCGGAGTACTCAACCTGAAGCGTACTTAACCCGAGGTATGGGTGTACGGTAATTGGTTCCAGAAGTCCGTACGTAACCTGACGCGTACTTAACCTGAAGCAAACTTTCCCATTGAAAGTAATGGAAAGTGGATTAATCCACTCCAGAGAGGTCCGCGGAGTACTTAAACTGAAAATACTTAAACTGAGGTATGACTGTATATATATTTGGTTTTTCAGATTAAAATTTTCCAGTCACATATTCAACATATAACATAAAAACAAGATTCCAAGGAATTTCTTGGACTTCCCTCCTCTCCTTGGTGGGTCCTTTCATTAATCATTTCCTCCTGCATCTTTTGTAATACAGTAATCCAAATCTTTTACCTCTCCATTGTATCCAAAATTCACCATTAAACTACAAGGATATTGCAACCCTACTTGCAATTTTAACTGTTTTCTATGGTCTTTAAGATAAGTTAGAAATTTTCCCCATTCCTTTTTAAAATTTTGGTCCTGATTTCTGATTCTTCCTGTCATTTTAGCTATTTCGGCATAATCCATCGACTTGATTTGCCATTCTATTTACTCCTTATCTGTTCATCACTTTCTGGGGGTTTGTCCTCAGAGGCTGCATACCTGTAGTACCTGTAGTTGCTTTTTTATTTGCTTTCTCTACAAACTTGTACATGGCCGTGAATATTTCCGAGGTGAAGTTAAATTTGGATCCAAGGCTGCCATAAAGAATGCTGTAGCCCTGTGACATACACTTCTGTCATGGATCACTTGGGCTTCCTTGACTCTACCGTGTTTCTCCTAAAATATTCGGTTTACGAATTTTCGGTTTACGAACGCCGCGGACCCATCTGGAACGGATTAATTCACTTTCCATTACTTTTAATGGGAAAGTTCGTTTCAGTTTATGAACGCTTCAGTTTATGAAGAGACTTCCGGAACCAATTACACCCATGCTTCGGGTTAAGTACGCTTCAGGTTGAGTACTCCGCGGACCCGTCTGGAACGGATTAATCCACTTTCCATTACTTTCAATGGGAAAGTTCGCTTCAGTTTATGAACGCTTCAGTTTAAGTACTCTGCAGACCGTCTAGAACAGATTAATCCACTTTCCATTACTTTCAATGGGAAAGTTCGCTTCAGTTTATGAACGCTTCAGTTTATGAACAGACTTCCGGAACCGATTGTGTTCATAAACCGAGGTACCACTGTACCAGTAAGTACTGTATGGTTCTGGGTGCCTGCCTCCTCCTGCCGCGGCCGGCGTTGCTGCTGCTAGGTCCCGCTGGCTCGGGGGACATGGCGCTGCCGGGCGCCGACCCGGCAGGCCTCCTCCTGCCAGCTCCCGGAGGCTCGGGGTGCTCCGCTGCTGGGCACCGACCCGGCAGACGCCCTCCTCCTGCTGTCTCCCGGAGGCTCAGGGCGCTCCGTGCGGCGCTGCTGGGCACTTTGTCGGCGCTTCAGCAGCAGGGATCTGCTGGCTCGGGTCACTCGGCGGTCTCACTCGGCGCGGTGCCGACCTGGCAAGCACCCTCCTCTTCCTGCCGTGGCTCGGCGCCCGGAACTGGCTGCTGAAGTGCCGACAAAGCGCTCAGCAGCGCACGCCGTGTGGAGCTGGCTTTTGGCTTCTGCGCGGCGCTGCTGGGCACTTTGTTGACGCTTCAGCTGGGTCCTGCTGGCTCGGGGCATAAAATTATCACAACTAGCATATTAAAAATATAATGTATCCAAACAATTATTACAAACAGAATTTACTTTTAAAATAATATTTATTTGTATTTGTAACAAAAGGAGCAACAATCTCCTGAACTGTTTACTAGTTTATGTGGAACAAAAAACAACAACCCACAAAACAATTTTTAAAAATCCAGAAGTAACAATTATTCATATTTCCTGTCCACAGTATTAAAAAAAACATTCTCATAAAAAGAACTGAAGAAGGAAGTGAGACTAAGTTTCAATGAATGGGAATGAAATTTAATCGGAATCATTTTCTGAGCTGTAATGATCAGTATCAGTTTCAGTCTCTGCTTCTGCATCTACTCTGTTGCGTCTGTCATTATCACAGTTATTATGGACTTCTAAAAATTGAAGGTTTGCTCGAATTGAAAAAAGCTTCTCTACCTACCCTTTTCTTCCAGTGCTTTGAGGCCTAGTGAAGAGGAACAGAACCAATGCATACCACACACATGCAAAAACAAAACTGAAATCTTTTTCTTTTCTGGTGACAACAGCACCTCCTAAAGGAAGAAATGTATCTTGTTCTTGCATTGGAGAGTTCAGTTTTTTACCTAGGACTTTCTTGTCCTCACAGAAATTAGAATAATCTGATACCATACATATTTTTTAAGAAATGATTTATAAAATATTTGAACCCCTTATCTTAAAATATTTTATTCATGATGTTAAAATAAAACATTCCATAATCTACAGTATTTTTTTATTTTTTTCAATTTTTCCAATTTTTCGGAAAAAAACAAAAATGGCTTCAGGAAAAAAACGGGGGGGGGGGAATGGGTTTCCCTCCGATTTTTTCCGGGTTTTTCCTGGGTTCACATCTCTAGTCCAGGGGTCCTTTACTTTTAATTTTTTACCTTCAAAATGATTGTGGGCTGCTAGTATACACTTCCGGGTTTGCCACATTCGCAACCCGAAAGTTACATTACCCGAAGGTAACGTAACCCAAGGGTCCACTGTATATATCTTTTGTATTTGTCAACCAGCAAAAATCTCTGCTTAGATGCCAGCCTGCTTGAGCACAGATTCTTGCATTGTATTGTCAGAATGAAAAATAAAGACCATATTTTGTTATCTAACCATACAACTGTATATGCTACTAGTTTTGGCTATATGTAGGACATTTCATATTCTTACAATAGTTAAATAATGCCTATTTATATATCACCTGTGTTGATTTCTCCAAAATACTTTATGCACATATAGGCCCCAATCCAATACTAAGTTAAGGTGCTCTTAAATTTTGTTGAAATGAATTGAATAACGGGCACACTGTTGGATTGCGGAGAACAATAATAACGACAAATGTTTACGGCTTCAAAATTTCAATAATAATAATAATAATATATTATTATTATTATTTATACCCCGCCCATCTGGCTGGGTTTCCCCAGCCACTCTGGGCGGCTTCCAACAGAAAAATGAAATAAAACAATCAATTAAACATTAAAAGCCTCCCTAAACAGGGCTGCCTTCAGATGTCTTCTAAAAATCTGGTAGCTGTTTTTCTCTTTGACAACTGATGGGAGGGTGTTCCACAGGGTGGGCGCCACCACCAAGAAGGCCCTCTGCCTGGTTCCCTGCAACTTGGCTTCTCGCAATGAGGGAACCGCCAGAAGGCCCTTGGTACTGGACCTCAGTGTCCGGGCAGAACGATGGGGGTGGAGATGCTCCTTCAGGTATACTGGACCGAGGCCAGAATGTTTATATCTCTACTTATTCCTGGGTGGTGGGTGCTCATAAGATGCAGTCTTTCTTTAAAAAGAAATACTGTTGTATTCGGGGAGACACAATTATTGACAAAGTGTTTTGGTCTGATTATGCCTTTGAAATACGATCACATTGCCAACCATCAATCACATTATAGCAGTACCATAGATACAGGTAAGTATTTTCTGTGTTTGGGATGGGTGAGGTGATATTATTGCCTGACAGATGACTTTTTTTAGACAATTCTTTGAAATTCCCAAGCTATTGCCAACCAATCTCTATTGGCTTCTAGCTCTCGATTTATTTTAAAATAAAGACCACAGAGCAGTACCGTGCTGTTTGTGAAACACCTATTAAAAAGGGTGGTTCAGAATGGCATGGGCATGTGTGCTTAATCTGTTTCATATAAATGTGCTGTGAAAGTGCTGGGTCAATATGGATATTGTGCAATCTGTTCTAAACAGCCAGTTGCACAGTAAGTGTAATAAGTGGCAGACAGTTATAGATCTCAGGAGTCCTTTCATCAGTGCATGTATCGAATTAATCTGCTCATAAATGCTCATTCAGAGAGTGCCTGAAGATGGTCCTGGTTGGTTGCCATGGCAGATACTATTCTTCATGCTCCTCTGAGAGGTATATTTTTATGAACTGTGAATCTCCCCCCCCCCTCAAGTTTATCACAGGAACAGGCTGTGGTTAGTGTGCATTTTCTCCACTGATGGATCCCCCCGTCTGATTCTTGCTTTCCTCTCTGTTTCATTATGTTCCCATCAAAATATTTTGAGAGGGTTTTTTTAAAACCACTCTTCATTTTATGGAAATCTGTTTTTCATTATAAGGAGAACCCCCACCCCCCCCAAAAAAACAAATGGAAATATTGCTATACACAGCAATGTCTAACCAAAATTGCTAGACATGCCTGCAAATGAACAAGTTGGAATTTCCTGATAAGCAGATATGTCCCATTTGTCTTTAACAAAGAGGAAAACGTTAGTTCCCTACATGGCTAGAGGACTGTATGAGCTGATAATGTTGAATCAGTCTTAATCGTTTAAAGGCACGCCGCCAAATGCAATATTACATTGGCCTATATGTTGCTGTCCTGTTTCACAAAATGTTTTTGGTCACGCACAAAAGCCTACATGCACCAGATTTTAGTGGGCAGGTATAAAAGGGTTTTTGCTTTGCCTTTCTGGCTGCAGGAACTTGCTCCCAGGCCAGCTTGCCAAAGTACTTTTTGTTGGCAAGGGTGTGCATTGAGTGTTAAGTGCTGCAAGTTGCTGCCAGGAAGAAGCCAAAAGCCATTGTCCTGCCACCCCATTGTGTACATGACTTTTGTTTGAATGCATGCAGTTGCCTCTCATGGGCTGTAGCCAAATCTTTAAAGCATATATAGAAGTAGTAAGCTAAAATGACATGTTCCAGAGTGCAGTTGTCTTACAGTGATTCCTAACAGAACATTCTTTTAGCACTTCAACAACAAAATCCCCTGCTCACTTAGGGTGAACCATAACAAACCATATTAAAAAGAGAGAGCTGGGATTTCAGAGGAACGAACAAACCACATTAAAGGGATACGACGAACCAAAGAACCAAGCTTTCCATATTTTCTAACTTTTGTTTCTAAGATGTGTTCCGTCGTTATGGGGTTCAGGGGTTTTTTGTGGGGTTTTTTTCAGGATTAAATTAGTTTGCATAATAGTGGAGTCTGTATGATTTCATCTCTCTCTCAACTCACACACACATACACGGTTTTTTCCTGTACTGCCTGATAATTATTTGTACAGCTCTTAAATATTATATTCAAGGGTTTTAGACACAGTGCTGTATATGCTTCCCTTAGTATGATCCAGTAAACTCAGTGCAGAATCTTTGTTGGTAGAAGGTTTGGCAATTTCAGCCCTCATTTAGGTTCTCCTTTCATTTACTGGTACTGTATTTATTGGGATTTTATACCCGCCTTTCATCCTAAGATCCCAGGGTAGGTAACAACAGTTAAATATGTAGCCCATTTTCAGAAGTAACAGCTCGAACGAACTGGAAGTTTCCCATTTGAGCATACTGTACATCTCTGTGCATTCATTGCAAGGGAAAGTTGTCCATGCATCTGACAAAGTAAAATAATAAAATTAGTTGCCGAGCTCTGCAAGGAGATTGAACTACAGTAGTATGCTTTTTAAGGAGTGAGGTTATTGCTATGGAATTGGATTGTCTTTTGCTGATATTCTGCTACACTGAGGTTCAACAGCATTCATGTAATTACCGGTAGTAGTTTCATGAATGTGTTAAACTAGTAAATATCTCCCTGATGCAAATAGGGACAAATCCGTCTTGCGATCATAGTGGGGACCCTATGCCAAGGCCTTGATTGGGCCCCCAGGCCTTCATTCATGGACCTGTGTGAATGGCATCTCATCTAGTTTGGCCCTGTATTATGATTGTCTTAAATTTGTTAGGCAAATTTGAGAGGCAAGGGAAGAACATATTTAAAGATTATGTCCAGCATTAAGCACTTGGAAGTCCTATTGACTTCAGTGAGATTTGAACTCAATGGCCTTGGAAGCACGTACGTAACTTGAATCCATTATGCTATGAGTAAATATAATTTAAAAAATATTTTTGGCTGAGATATCTTCACTGTCGAGCTGTGAATGGCTGCTCCATCCTAAGCCACGGTAGCCAGAATTTTAGTAGAAAGGGAATTGCTTTAGTGAAGGGAATTGAATGCCTATCTTCTTTCCATTCCACACTTACAGCTGTAGTAGACTCAGTCAAGACCTTTTTGTATAATGGGCTTTGTCAATATGCAGGTAGTAACGTCAGAAGTCTGAAGGATAAACTAAGCTCTCGGTTTTAAAAAATATTTTATTATCACAGACAAATCCTCCTTGAGGCGTTGCATGAAAAGGCACAGCAGACAAACTCCTTAGAGCTTGGAACATCCTAAGTAACTTGTTTTTCCCTTTCCCATCATAAGTCAGTTATTCAGTAACAGCCAAAAAGAAGGATGAAAAAGCCTGGCACCTTGCAGCCTGACACAGCTAGTCTTCCGGAATTAATTTTCTCCAATTGTCCTATTCACAGATGAAACCCCACCATTAAATGAGATTTAATTACATTCAGGCATAGACCGAGGCCTGTGATTTCTATCAGCTCTTCAGTGGTGTGCCATTGTGTGAGGAGCCATTGCTCAGGGAATGCCATCTGCCTTCCAGCACCTTCTGCTGTGGGTCGTCTGTCAATTGTGATGTGTCATATTCACAACAGCAGCCTTGCCTTCCGCAGTGTATTAACTCGCCGGCCCACTTTTTGCTATTGCTAGATTGTCTCGGGGTGGGGAGTGGGGATGTCATGGCGAAGCTTCCCGCTGTTGAAAACAGCAAGGAAGACTGTTTGCTTTGCATGCAAGTGGTAATAGACATCTTCCTGATCTTTGTAGGAAGGGGGTATGACTCGGGCACATGCACAGAAGACTCCAGGTACCACCAATTTAAGCGTTATTGTGTTGCAGTAAAGTGGGGAAGAGCTGAGAGCCTGGAGGAGAGCACCTACCAGTTGCAATAGATTGTCCCAAGACAGACAAATGCAATGTAAGACAGCACCATACACAACTTACGGTTACATAAGCCCCCCCCCCCACTGAGGTCTAGCACCGAGGGTCGTCTGGCGGTTCCCTCCCTGCGAGAAGTGAGGATACAGGGAACTAGGCAGAGGGCTTTGTTTGTGATGGCACCCGGCCTGTGGAACGGCCTCCCATCAGACGTCAAGAAAATAAACAACTATCTGACTTTTAGAAGACATCTGAAGGCAGCCCTGTTTAGGGAGGTTTTTAATGTTTGATCTATTATTATTATGGGCAGAGTATAAATAGAGTAAATTGTTGTTGTTGTTACAGTAGTTCCCAAACGTTTTTTTTTTGGGGGGGGGGGGTGTCACTGAACCTTGTTTTCGTAAACTCATTCCTGGTGCCCCCTGAATGGATTGTTCAGAATAGCTCTTTGCACAACCCACTAAGGAAGATAACAATAACCATTAATTGCACATTTATTCTGAATCCAATGAAAACTAGATTAGTTCCACAAAATCGGTGAACTTGATGCAGTGATACCAGCTTTTGAAAATCTGATAGTCATTTACACCTCCAGCCCCCCCCCCGTCACCTCCTTGCTTTTTGGCGGCCCTCTAGGTAATCCCATCCCTCCACAGGGGATGGTACCACTCACTTTGCGTACCATTGATCTTGTAGATTAATCTTGTAGAGCTAAATACCACCAAGTGGTATAACAAAAAGTGGCAGGGTAGAGCGCTCCTGGCCAGGATACTTTCTACACATCCCCCTTCCACCTAGTGTTCCATCCTCCACCCAACGAAAGAAAAACACAGACTGCCAACTATTGAGTATATTCTGCTTCTTTCTAAACACCCCACCGCCCTGCTTCTGCAAATCCTGTCGTTCTACCAAACCACTTCTCCCTTGTGGGTGGTTTCATTTTGGCCAGTTAAGGGACCACATTCAGAAGAATGAGCTTCACTATTAGTATTTATTCTATTAGAAAAAGCTAAGTAAACACACCATAAATCTGGAGCAGAGTCCCTAAGGTGGTTGGATGGCATCTTGTATGCCTCCTTCCGGCAACTCCTGCAGCTCAGCTGGTGCCAAATGTATTGTTCTGCTTGCCTTTGGACTACATCAGCAAGGCTGAGAGGTGGTCTTGTCGTCTGGACAGCGCAGGACCTCCAGACACACTGCCCAGGCTTGAACCCAGGAGAGGTCACTTTGGTGCTGCTAATGCAGCAAAACCAATGCGGGAGGCAGCACTTACGAGTTACCGGTCTTTGCAGCCACAGCAGGCGCCATGATTCTCCAGCGGTTTGATTTCACTCCTGGAGGTGCACTTCATTGTGTCTCAAGACCGATGAAATGTCAAACAATTTTTATATAGGATTTACTCTTAGATCCTGACTTTCCACTAAGGAACTCAAGGCAGCATTGGCGGTGTCTCCCCTCCCTCATTTTATCCTAACCCCCCTGTATAGTGGTCCCCTGCTCATATCTGGAGCTGCATAGCTGAACCTGCATCTCCCAGTCCTAATTCAATACTCTCTAGCTGCTACACACCACCTCCAGATATCTGAAACCGCTCCTAGTTTTGATATGTAAACCAGATTTCTTCCCCATTCATTCTCTGAATGCAGTTTTTATCAAGTGCTATTACCTTTGTGTGATTTATCTCAGGCTTTTAAAATCTTTTGCAAGGAACACTCCCCCCCCCTTGTTAGCATCTCTATTGTAGCATTTTTAAGGTCACTTCTCATTACCATAGAAAGTGCTTCTTTTGAGAGTGTGATGCTTATGAGTTTTACTTGGATAGCTGGGGAAAGGGAGGGGAGTACAGCTCTGGATTTTTTTTTTACTTTTCTCAAGGATCTACCGTATCTTATTTACAGTACTGCTGTTGCAGCATCCTCTTGGCAAATCTCCAAGTGAAACTCTATTTGAGGAGTCAAAGATCTGGTTGCTTTCAGTGCCAGAGTGTTCCCATCTGACCACTCAGTGGCATGCCGTGAAATGTTTGCAAAGCTCTTTGGGGCCAAAATCGCCCATATCAAATTTGACACCATTTGCGAAGCAGGTCAGAGAGGGGTCCTTGGAGCACCGAGTGTTCAGCGCTCCGGGGATCAGTTTCAGTTGTTGTGGCCTGAGGATGTGGACAGTTTCAGGGTGAGGCTCACGTGCCTTTTGGATCTTGGTCCATCCTGCTTTGTAGAAACTAGCCAAAGAGGATTCACTGGGTTGGTCTAGGCTAGGTAAAGGTAAAGGGACCCCTGACCATTAGGTCCAGTCGTGACCGACTCTGGGGTTGCGCGTTCATCTCGCATTATTGGCCGAGGGAGCCGGCGTACAGCTTCCAGGTCATGTGGCCAGCATGACAAAGCCGCTTCTGGCGAACCAGAGCAGCACATGGAAATGCCGTTTACCTTCCCGCTGTAGCGGTCCCTATTTATCTACTTGCACTTTGATATGCTTTTGAACTGCTAGGTTGGCAGGAGCTCGGACCGAGCAACGGGAGCTCACCCTGTCGTGGGGATTCGAACCGCCAACCTTCTGATCAGCAAGCCCTAGGCTCAGTGGTTTAACCCACAGCGCCACCTGGGTCCCTTGGTCTAGGCTAGCGGGTGGTTAATGCTTCGCTGCAGAAGGGGGTGATGCCCACCACCAGGGCTGGAAAAATAAGCATGTCGAGGGGAGGGGAGCACCCACAGAAATTTTCCATTGCTGGATTTTTAACATTAACAGTCACAAATGGCTCGGCAGAATGTTCATTTTCTCAACTGAAGTAGATAAAAAATCCCAACAGAGCAACTCTGCAACAAGGCAGGCTGGATGCCTTATCTCTAAGTATTGTATATAAGCAGAAGCATTACATAAGATTAGTTTTGAGGATCCGATCAAAGACTTTGCAGTTAGAACGAAAAAAAATAGGAGAAAGAAATTCAAATATAAATAAAGTGGAAGTATACAAAAATAAACATCATTTTCCAACTTACTGGAAGAATAAGAAATCAAGATAACAAACTTTTTTTAAAAGAATGGAAATGGTTTATTGAATATTTACAGATAAATTGCAAACAGATAAAAATATTAGCGGGATTATTGTAATAACCTGCAGTTTCATAAGAGCATATATTTATAGTAGATAATTAAATAAGCAAGTGAATTTGGATATGCAGAAGATATTAAATAATAAATTTAAGGAACCGCAGAAAGAGGGGGAAGTCAAATTCTGAAATTGATTGTAAAACTAATGAAATGTATAAATTTGGAATGAATGAATGAATGCTTTGTACAAAAGGACTGCCCATCCATCAAAAAATAACAATATACCGGTAGCCTACAATATCACCTTTACCACGTGTGCCCATTCGGCCACTTCGATTGGCGGAATTGGCACTCCGACAGATGCCACTTAAAATACCTTTTCCGCATTTGTAAGAACTCTGTTTAGTGTGGCAGCATCTAAACTTTGGAACTCCCCGCCTTTTGAGATCAAGCTGGCACCTTCACTGTATTCTTTTTGGCACCCACTGAAAACATTCTTATTTAGACACTTAGAAGGTTGAGGTGATGTTAATCTGTTTTGGTACTTTAACGTTCGTACGTCTTAAAGTATACGGTAGATGTGAATTTTTCTTGATTTTGCTGCTTTATCTTTTGTAATCTGATTTGAGGATTTTTATAGTCAATTATTTACAGAATTCATAATTATTTATTAAATAAATGAAGAAGCATAAAACAGTTTACACAGTTTCCAAGATTTGTGCTGCATATAGTGAGCAAAGCAGAACAGAACACCTCTTCTGATTCTACATTTGCCATAAGTTGCAGCACATTAAGTTCAGCAAATTGCTCCAGGATAAACTATTTACGTAGTCTAAGTCCGATGGATCAGTAATGAATTCAATAGTACTTTGTATTCTGCCTTCTTCTGATAGTTTTACTATTAATTAATGTAAACAACAAACATTAAAAACTTCCTTAAACAGGGCTGTCTTCAGATGTCTTCTAAAAGTCAGATAGTTGGTTTTTTCCTTGACATCTGATGGGAGGGCGTTCCACAGGGCAAGCGCCACCACCGAGAAGGCCCTCTGCCTGGTTCCCTGTAACCTCACTTCTCGCAATGAGGGAACTGCCAGAAGGCCCTCGGATTTGGACCTCAGTGTCCGGGCTGAACAATGGGGGTGGAGACGCTCCTCCAGGTATACTGGGCCAAAGCCGTTTAGGGTTTTAAAGGTCAGCACCAACACTTTGAATCGATCAACTGGGTGGCATTGATTCAAACCTTCAGGCCCACTGTGTTTGCTTAACTTCAGTCATCTTTCTGCCTTCTTCTTTTCTTTCAGCAAATGAAATTGGTGGCAGAGTCCCTGAAAGAACAAGCAAAATAAGAAGCCAAACTGAGCAGCTGTGGAAGGATACAGACTACATGAGAATTAACAGCAGGACATGCATGGTATTTGTACTATGTTCTAGCACTCCATAATATTATAGCATTACCTATCCTTATTCACCACTAAAAACCTCATTGAAAGAATATGATTATTTATTTCCCCCCTCCGCATACGCCAGCTCTGTGCCAGCTCTGGTTTACCATCTAAATAGCTGCCAATGTAAGGTAGCAATACTTAATGCACAGCTTCATATCCCCCAAAGCAGTTGAGCAACTTCATCCTTCTGCTAGAATATCTAGTCATCATTATTTTCTGTAGGCGGCTTATTAGATAGTTCCCTGCATTTATGAAGGAATTAATCCAAGTCTTGTTTACTGTAAAATGTGATGCATAAATCTGTCCTATAGGACCAATCCAGCCCAAGGTTTTGGATCTTTTTAAAGAAAAAAAAGTGTACTGTAAAATGTATGAGACTGAGTATTACAATATTTTAAGCTTAAAACCTGTGCCTTGTCAAGTTATTAATTTTAAGGAGCTGGGCAGGGAAGAATTTAGCATGCAGCGAAGCTCACTCAATGTGATGCATCCTCACTGAGATGTACAAATTTAACCCTGCTTGTATATTCTTTCTGCTCATCATTCACTTCCATTTTGCCGGGTCATGAGATAGAGGCTGTATTACACGATGGTTTTATCTGACCAGCAGGAGAGCCATTAAAAATATCTAATCATTGTGCATCTAATTTTTCCTGTGTGTACCAATATCGTTCTTTGTGGCTTTCAGGCTTTAAATTTGGAGAACTTTTAACCCAAGATCTTCTCTTTGACATGGCATGAGGCCAGCAATTGTTTTCTAGTGCGTAGGTGTGGCCTGCCCTAGAGGCGAAACTTCCTTCTCCGGAAAACCTTTTGAAGTCTAGATAAGACTGGTTCAATAGCTACTAAGACTGTTGGACTTATTATGTAGTAACATCTGGTATTAACAATGGTGCAGATCGAAGTCCAGCATGCACATCAACTTTCTCCTAGCACTGCGGTCACAACCCAGACAGAAGTAAATTGTCTGGGTTCAGGGCTTCTTCCCTTTTTTTAAAATTTTACAATTTAGTAGTCACAAGGCTGGTTTACTGGGACTAACTAAACAGCAGTTGGGAAATCGTTTTGATAGCTCAGCCTCCTTTGTTTTGCAGATGCACTGAACCACAAGGTGTTATAGTCATACCTTTTGTTACTTCCATCTAGGAGTACGGTGGGGTCTGCCCCTCCATAATAGCCTAGGTGTCTTCATCAGATATTCAGTTTTAACTAAACAGACAGATGCAACCAATATTTCTACAGACATACATAATTTTATTTGTATGCCTCCTTTTTACCATGCTCAAGGAGGCTTACAACATGAAACAAATGCATAGCTGCAACATTAACAAAAGCAGCCATAAACAATAAAAAGTATTAAAAATACACAACCCGGTAAAGGGGCCCCTGACCATTAGGTCCAGTCGTGACCGACTCTGGGGTTACGGCACTCATCTTGCGTTATTGGCTGAGGGAGCCGGCGTACAGTTTCCGGGTCATGTGGCCAGCATGACAAAGCCGCTTCTGGCGAACCAGAGCAGCACATGGAAACGCCATTTACCTTCCTGCTGTAGCGGTACCTACTTTGACGTGCTTTCGAACTGCTAGGTGGGCAGGAGCTGGGACTGAGCAATGGGAGCTCACCCCATTGCGGGGATTCGAACCACCAACCTTCTGATCGGCAAGCCCGAGGCTCTATGGTTTAACCCACAGCGCCACCCACGTCCCACACAACCCAGTATTTCTGCCCAATTGTTTTCCAACAAGAAAACCTGCTTTTGCCATCTGGTGTTCTGACCAAACATAGGTACCAGGATGACCAGCAAGCCTGAGGCACTTCTATAACTTTTAGAGTAGTTAAATGAAACTAACCTTCTGCCAGCTGAGCCAAACTAAATGGTCATATTTCCACCATTCTGGCAGTTCTGTTGGCTTTGCTTCACTTGTACTGCTAGTTAAAATGAGCCTGATAAAGCCGGTTGAAGAGGGTGTTTAACATGCTGTGCAGTTGCACTAATAATAATAATAATATTATATTTCAGTATTCAGTATTCTAGCATTCAGTGTATTATAGTCCAAAGTCATCCTGGATAGCTCAGTTGGTTAGAGGACGGTGCTGATAACGGCAAGGTCACAGGTTTGATTCCCATATGCGACAGCTGTGTATTCCTACATTGCAGGGGGTTGGACTAAATCAGGCATCCCCAAACTTCGGCCCTCCAGATGTTTTGGCCTACAACTCCCATGATCCCTAGCTAACAGTACCAGTGGTTGGGGAAGATGGGAATTGTAGTCCAAAACATCTGGAGGGTCGAAGTTTGGGGATGTCTGGACTAAATGATCCTCAGGGTCCAACTCTGCAACTCTTTGTTTCAACCGTGAGAGAACAGGAAGTGGCCTTTCATGGTATCTGAGAACTGCCCTTCCTTACAACCAGGCAACTCTTTTCAACCATGGTTCTGTGGTAAACTTTGAAGGGCAAGAGCTCAACAGAACATGCCCCCTGGCCGTTCCACCATAGTGTGTGTCCACCCCAGCTCCTAAAAACAGCAAGAGAGCTATGTTGCATCATTATAGAGAGAAAATCAGCCATATGTATGCCCAATTTATTAGGATCAGCTGGCAGGATGTGGAAAAGCAAACTGACATGGGGCAGTAGAATGGTTAGCGTGTAGGGTTTTAGCTTGGGAGACTTGGGCTCACAACCCTGAAATCTTCTGGCTGCAGGAGTCCAACTTGGGAACCCATTAAGCTTTAGATATGTATCTGCAGGCGGCTGAAATACAGCTCCTAGCTTTAATTAGGTAAAAAGACAAAAATCCAACTTGCAAAGTAGCACTGAAGACCTTTGCCGCCCAAGGCAAAGGGCGAGAGGGCACCTTCCCTTCCCCATTCCACTAACAGGAGCTGCCTAGACTGGCAGTTAATACATCAGCCCTGGTGATGATGGGAAACTTTGGCAGCCATGTAATTGGTACATAAATGAAAAAAGTGTCCCCCAGTGAAGCAGCAAGATATTGCAAGCACAGAGCGTTAGACTAATAGTTTGAAGTAGGAACCCCATCAATGAAAAGTACTGCCTACCCACCATGTCATTATTTTGCTCATCCTGTTTTCCTCTGCCATCACAAGAACAGTAAAACTTGGAAGCCCCATTTCTACCTCATTCGCTTGCCAGAGCAGATGGGAAAAAAGCCCAGATTTGTGGTTCCTTCACATTTCTCCTCCACTTTATCACTGGTCAGGAAGCATTATCTCCCTGGTAAAATTGTGTGTAGCAAGCAAATAATACTACATTCAGCCATGAAACACTGTGCAGAAAAGAGAAACCTCCTTTTTAATGTCCGCTACATTTGTGCTTTCAAACGAAAACTTAATATAAGCCGTATGTTGTTCTTGCAATCAATGCACAATTCGGAGTTGCACATCTGGAGGGGGCTGGATAAAACCAAGGTCAAATTTAGCAGAAGTTAATACGTAAGGGCAGCGCAAATCCATATACGCCCACTTTAAAGCTTAAGCAGAGGTCAAAGGAGCAAATACATTAGGATAATATTACGCAAGCTGAAGTTACCAGAAATGCACATGGACAGGAAATCGGGAACCTGATCAATCACCTCGACATAAATTCAACTTGGTCCATTTCAGTGGAGCGTTATGCAACATCCGAAATACAATTTGTTGCATTTTCTACAATCTAAACACAGGCACAATTAGTTCTGTGGCTTGCATGTTTTTGAAAATGTAAATAGCCACAGCAGAGAGAAATGTGATAATTATCAGGGGTGGGGGGGGTGGAGAAATTTTAACCTTTTCCTTGCTGGTTGTGTAGCCCTGATGGAAAACACAAGTTTGAAGCTATTTGCATTCAAAAGAAACTCCCATTGGGTGCTAGCATGGGATTTCCTCCCAAAACCACAATGGACCTACCACAAGGAATTTCAACATGGTGCCTTGCAGAAGTTGTTGATCTACAACTCCCATCAGCTTCAATACGCATACCCAAGGATCAGGGATGAAGGCAGCTGTAGATCACTAAAACCATGTTGGCTATCCCTGACAGATTCAGGAGGACTGCAACAGGGGATGAAAGGATTAAACTCCCTTTCACTGTGTCAAGGGCCAGGAGTCAGCTTTGCCTGCTGAACAGCAACCTGAAGGGGGAGAAGGTAAGAGTGACTCCACCTGCAGCAAGGATTCAGAGGAGAAGGCACTGATGAGAACCAACTGGCTTCAGTCTTCTTAAGCAGAGCCTCCAGCAGCAGTCAGGTACTGGCAACAATGCTTGTAGTTTCTGGCCTGATCTTGCTGCTTCCTTGCTCATCTTGACCCCAAGATCATCAGATTCCCTGACCCCTGGACCATCTGACCATGTGGATTGCTGTTTGCCCGCCCCTAGAACTGGACCTGACTTTGGATGCTGACTCTGCCTCCAGGCAAGAACAGCTCAGAGACTCTTCTGGTTAGCTGGCCTCCAGCTCCTCTGAGCTCTGCAATCTTGGTACGTTTTGGCCGTTTCTTCAGCAGTTGCATTTTGAGATAAATGTATGCATGTATATACACACCTCCCCACACACTCCTCACTTTCAGTTGTTGGTTTTATCTTCAGGATGCAGAAGAGAAGCAGCCCCTAATTTTAAGGCACCACCCTCATTCCATCTTCATTGGAAAACCCTTTTGACTTTTCCTTTTCCTGACGCCACCTGCCTAATCTGCAATATTTCACTTTTGCATCTAAAACCCAACTTAATGCAAAACTGTTGAGTTTTGTATCGTTATGTTCTACAATGATAGGATTTGGCTGAAGATAATTTTTCGAGGAGCTTTAGTTATTTTAACCAAGACAGGTGAGATGGTGGGGACAACAGTATAAAAACTAGTTAACTGTTGATATTTAAGCTTAAAGTTCCCAGTGAATCCTAACCGTATATGAACAATCTCTCTCACACACTGGTGCTTTTGCACTTAATCAGGTTACAGGTAGAACTGGCGATCGTAATGCCATAGCAGCAATGGTTACAGTCCTTTATATACAGTGGTGTCTCGGTTTTCAAACATAATCCGTTCTGGAAGACCATTTGAGTTCCAAAACATTCCAAAACTCAATACGGAAGCCTCAAACAGCTCAATACGGAAGCCGTGTTTCATGTTTGACTTTCAAGGCGCATTCGAAAACCAAAGCATTTACTTC
Organism: Zootoca vivipara; assembly: GCF_965207765.1. Taxonomy (NCBI): domain Eukaryota; kingdom Metazoa; phylum Chordata; class Lepidosauria; order Squamata; family Lacertidae; genus Zootoca; species Zootoca vivipara. Next base: position 14,058,723 of record NC_142594.1, on the reverse strand, counting down.
CGGGTTTACGGCTTTCGAAAACCGAAATGTTCATCAATGGAGACGTTTGAAAACTGAGATGCCACAGTATATACATACAAATTTATGTATATCGGCCACTTGGATTCATTAAAACAATTGGGGGGGGGGTTCACACTGAAAAGAGGAAGTGGAGAGTAAAAATGCCCAATGACATAGAAATATATGAAAAAATGGCGTTTTTACCCTTCTCCATGATTGTAGCTAGCACTGCTGGAAGGCAAAAAAAGTGAAATATTGAGGGGCGGATTTTTTGGGGGGGGGGTGTTCATTGATTTGAAACAGCCTCAGGATTGGGAGAGGGGGGATCTGTAGCAGCAGCCAGAAGCTTATCCATGCTTGCAGAATACAAGATATATTCATATTAGCAGTCAATTTATTGATTAAACCCACAGACTTCACATTAAATTATAATACATCATACAGAAACAGAATACAAATTTTTCAAATATCTCTGTTAGCTGCCAGGAAAACACGATGACATTGATTTTCACTTGTAGCTTCATTACTCTCAACAGGAATTTAGCTAGAGTTTGTGTCATAAACTTTATATTCAAAGGTGGTGAAAAGTAACATTCAGAGTTATAGTATCCAGGATACCAAATGACTAATAGATTACAGTGGAACTTCGGTTTATGAACACCTCGGTTTATGAATTTTCAGTTTACGAACGCCGCAGACCCATCTGGAATGGATTAATTCACTTTCCATTACTTTCAATGGGAAAGTTCACTTCAGTTTATGAACAGACTTCCAGAACCAATCCTATATAATAATGTCCAAGTTGTCCCTGCGTCCAGTTGTCCCGTGTGTCCCTGGGGTACTGCGCATGTACCCCAGAGACACAGGGATTGGACGGAGGGACAACGGCCAACCGCCGCTCCGCCAACCGCCGTTCCGAAGCCCAGTCTCATGCTGGAGGTGCGCGGCGAGGCGGCGGGGGAAAGAAGCGCTCCCCCCGGCAGCCTTGCCGCGCACCTCCGGCATGGGACAGCGCTTCCTCGGCCGAAGCGGCAGCGGGCGCCTAGGGAAGCCGGCTTTGACTTGGCGGCGGCGGGAAGAAGAGGAGGAATTCCTCCTCTTTTTCCCACCGCCGCCAAGCCAGTCCCCAAGCCGAAGTGTGGCGCGGTGGGGGCTTTTCGCTGTTTGACTTCCCGGAGTGAAGGGGGAGGCAAACGGCAAAAAGCACCTGCCGCGCCGCACTTCGGCTCGGGGACTGGCTTGGCGGCGGGAAGAAGGGGAGGAATTCCTCCCCTTCTTCCCGCCGCCGCCAAGCCAGTCTCCGAGCCAAAGTATGGCGCGGCGGGTTTTTTCGCCGTTTGCCTCCCCCTGGGGGGAAGGCAAACGGCGAAAAGCCCCCACTGCGGACTGGCTTGGCGGTGGCGGGAAGAAGGGGAGGAATTCCTCCCCTTCTTCCCGCCACCGCCAAGCCAGTCCCGGAGCCGAATTGCGGCGTGGTGGGGGCTTTTTGCCGTTTGCCTCCCCCTTAGCTCGGGGAAGGCAAACGGCGAAAAGCCCCCCCCCCCGCGCCACAATTCGGCTCTGTCCCCCGCGCGCTTTAGTTTGGGGAAGCAGGCAGGGAGACGCAACAGCCCGGGAAGCTGCGGGCTGTTGCGTCTCCCTGCCTGCTTCCCCGAGCCGTAGCGCATCGGGGGACAGCCGAAGATCGGCGGGCGCTGTTTGCCGGGGTTGACAAACCCCGGCAAGCGGCGCCCGCCGATCTTCGTGTGACAGGCAGTGGGGAATGCAGGCAGGCAATAGAGCAAGCGCCTGCCTGCCTTCCCCGCCGCCAGTCCCCCCGGTGCTTCGTGCAGCGCTGCTGGGTGCCGACCCAGCAGGCCGCTTCCTTGATCTGGCGGCCTGCCGGGTCGGCGCTGATCAGCGCTGCGCGGAGCACCGGATCGAGGAGCCGGCATGCATTCTAGCGCCCGTTTATTTAACGGGCTGAAGACACTAGTTGTGTTCATAAACCGAGGTACCACTGTATTTGATTAAATTGTATTGTGTTTCGTAGAATGCAATTTTTTGGAGCGGGTGAGGTCTGTTTACTGGATTAATGAACTGATTCATATCAACTATTTTGCCCCAATGTTCATCTGTACATAAAATTTTCTTTTTTTTTTTTTCATTTTGAAAAACCTTTATTACTTGTTAAAAATTACAAAATTACAAAGAAAATACATACAAAAGAAAATACATATAATCCAGTTACAAAACCAGAAAATACGTATAACAGATAAACAGCCTTTTCCAATCGTAGCATTCTAAAATCGGCCATAAAATCCCACTAACCCAAAACTTAATCTTTACAATTGGATCTGGGGGCCAAGAATATATGGAACCGGACAAGAGAAAGAATAAGAATGAAAGAAGAACAAACATAAGAAGAACGAACAAGGAAAGGGAATCCAGGTAAGTCAGAGGTACGGGAAGGTGGGACGGGGGGGTAGGGAAGGGAGGAAGGGGAGGAAGGGGAAATAAACAAAGAATAGAGGTAGATAAAGTAAAAATAGAAAAGGTGTAAAGTAAGATAAAATTTTGACTTCCCAACACTTATCATCGGTTCCCTCACATAAATAAATTTTACTAAGCTTCTCCTTTTATTTACATCAATTGCCTTTCTCTCCTCCCATCACCTTGTTTCCTATCCTCTTGTGTCTCTTAGTCTAAACATATCATTAATTTTGTGCTTATTTTTTGTTTATGAAAATATTCATCCACATATTTCCACTCATCTTTGATTTTTTGTTTTGGTATCCTTCTGATCGTTGCGGTTAGCTTTGCAAGTGTCATGTATTCAGTCAATTTTATATGCCAATCTTGAATAGTTGGAACCTTATCTCCTTTCCAATTTTGGGCGATCAGCATTCTAGCGGCCGTACACGAATAAAGAAGTATATTCCTCCTATCTTTTGGTATGTCCTCTGGGATCATGCTCAGCAGCAAGATCTCAGGTTTTTTCTCGAATGTCAACCTAAGCATTTTTTTCATTTCTTCGTATATTTTTGACCAATATGAGCTAATCCTATCGCAGTTCCACCAGCAATGAAAAAAATCACCCAGTTTCTCTTTACATTTCCAACATTTATCCTGGTTGTTTCTATAAATTTTAGCTAATTTTGCTGGTGTGAGATGATACCTATAAACCATTTTCCATATATTTTCCCTTATTGTCATACATGCTGTGAAATTTATATCTTTAATCCATAATTTCTCCCACTGTTCAACATAGATTACCCTCCCTATATCTTTTGCCCATTTTACCATTACATCTTTTACCATCTCATCTTTCATTTCCCATTCCAGCAAGAATTTGTATATTTTCGCCAATGATCTCCCCTGATTTTCTAATAGTAATTCTTGTAATTTTGATCTTTCCTCCTCGAATCCAATTACTTTGTGTTCTTTAAAGATCGATTGCACTTGAAGGTAATGTAACCAGCTTTGACAATATTGCTCAATTTGGTTGTATGGTTTTAGCTCATATTGGTTGTTTATTTTCTCAATTAATTCTTTATATGTTGGCCAATTATTCCCTTTGGGTTCTTTGCTTGTTGCTGACATTTCTACAGGTGAAGCCCACCACGGTATTTTAGGTTCTAGTAAGCATCTGAATTCTTCCCAAATATCGAACAGAGGTTTTTTAAATATATGATTTTTGAAGGATCTGTACATAAAATTTTCAAGGGGGCTGACAGAAATTACATGAACCTAGAGCAGACATCCCCAAACTTTGGCCCTCCAGATGTTTTAGACTACAATTCCCATCATCCCTGACCACTGGTCCTCTTAGCTAGGGATCATGGGAGTTGTAGGCCAAAACATCTGGAGGGCTGCAGTTTGGGGATGCCTGATCTAGAGCTTTCATGGGAGTTTTTCCTGGAAAGCACCCTTTATCAAAGAGGCCAATGTATGAAAAAGCATTTTAAAGCAGCATCTCTTCAGCTGGTGGAGAAGCTGTGTTGAATATTTTATTCCAAGCCATTTCAGATAACTTGACCCAGGGGCAGGGAAACAGAGAGAGAGAGAGAAGCAAACTCTGTGTGCAGTTCTCACCCATGTGCAGAGAGTAGTTTTGGACTGAAGTCAAATCTGGTTTGCAAGCCCAAAGGCAGAAGATTGCAGTATGGTTTGAGGCAGCTAACAGAATCCTTCCAAGCTCTTTCCTAATAAAGTACTGTAAATGTGTTTCTGTTAACTCTGGACTGGCAGGTTTCAAAAAGGTTGTGATCAAAGAAATTTCGATTAATCCATGATACCTAGCCCTTTTATTTTCAAATATAATCTCTCTCTGTGCCATTGATGTGCACACCATGTTATACCTGTAAGGGTGTGTGTGTGTGTGTGTGTGTGTAAGAGATGGGACTTGCAGACACCTCAGGATGTCAAATTTGTTGCTTTTCTGACCATGTCTGTCAAAGTGCCACCACGACCTGACCAAGTCAGATAAAGTCAGGTATTTTATATTGTCCATTGGCTCCATTTTCTTCAGGCTTCTCTTATGAAAGATTGAGTTTTAAAAGTTTAATTTTAAATTCCAGCTATTCCATTTTTATAAAGAATGTTCATTTCCAACTTAAATGATGAATAAAACTTATGTTTTTATTTCATTTTTTGTGGCATTCATCCTAAACAAATGTGAAGTCCTATCGTTTGCTAGCAAATTCAATGCTGTCATACCCGTTTTCAAGGAAGGTAGTATACAGAGTTTAGTCATCCATTAGCACTTTCCCCAAATTTTTGCATTTTAAAATATGGGCTTTGGGGCCCTTTTTTAAAAAAAGGGGAGCGAGAGTCCACAAACACACTCGTATAGATTTTCACCTTCCAGTAGTCTCATCAAAACTTATTTTTCAAGTTACAAATAGCAATGACTAACACCCAAAGAACAAGACACTGCCTGTTCATGAGTGATAAATACAAGAGCTAGCGAGAGTGTGTCTCATGCTCTTTGGAAAACTTCAGAAGTTGCCATAATTTTTCCTGCACGTGTACAGTTCCCAATGCGTGACCGCATAGAGTCACTCTAAATGTAATCCTGTTTTTTACTTCTGACAAAAACTTACAGTACATCAGCTTCTGGTGTCCTCAGGACCAGAGAGCATATAAAGTTGACATGGACATCATTTATGCACCAATCAAGAGGTCATTTTTATTAACTGGATTTTTTTTTCATTTGTCACACACCATGAATGTTTATACAATGAAGAAAGCCAAACATCGCTGGAAGCAATTGACAAGGATCAACTGGTATTTCTGTACCCTCCCCCTAATACACGTAGCTTTTCTCCATTTTATTCTGCTTTATTTGACTAATTGTAAAATTCTGTGTCAAGATTGTCACATCTTAAATACAGATAAAGTTGCTAGAGGTACATTATATACACATACAGAAAAATACAAGACTAGTTGCTTTCCACAATATTTAATTTATATGCTACGTTGACTATATGCAACTTGTAAAGACAGATTTAAGGGGTACAAGAAACTGTTACTTGTTCTATAATAGTTTGGTCCAATATATTTCAATGTAGTGGTTATTCTCTCCCTCCTTTTAACATGACGCAATACAACATACAACACATGCACAATCATTCACCGGTGAATAAATGGATTAAAAAGACAACACTCAAGCTAACATCTGTACACCCAGAGGTTCAACCAACCATACACAACTAAATAAGGCTATGTTACAGCTATGCAGCATAAATGGTCAACACTGCTGTTCTAAAGTGAGCACCGTATATACACATTTGTATATAAAAAACAGAGGGAATGAAAAAACATCTGGGATTAGTCAAAAGGTGCCATTCCAAGGCTGTACATAACGTGTGGAAAGAATATTTACAAGACTTGAAAATAAAAAGCTGCAACAGTTTATTGCCAATGCCCTTTATAAACTTTCTCCTACTTTTTATATAGATGCTCTGTTCACCGCCATCTGTGAACTGTCCATATTTCTGGCCCTTTGTAAGATCCCTGCTTAAGAAAATTTCAAAGAAATATGCGCTATGGCTTCGCTGGCATGCCTGTTCTTGTAGCTTTCAACTTTGTAGATATCATACATGTATGATAGGCTGTTTTAAAACTACATTGCAACATAAGCTTAAAAAAGAAAACTAAAGCAAAGTGTTTCATTCGTAACTTGTTTTTCTGGGAAAGCATATTCCCCTCCTAAGCTTGATAATAAAATAGGCTGCATGGTTGAGATTTGCAGCCTAATTCTGAACATGTTTACTTGGAAGTAAGCCATGCTGAACACATTGGGATTTACTTCCTTGTAAATATGCTTTGGATTGCATCCTTTGCCACACTAAAAGAAGCAAACATGAATGTATCATAACCAAAACAACAGTTCTTTGGTGCTCTACAGTCTACAAGGTAAATGAAATGCATACTACTTGACCATTTTGCTAGCATTTAGATACTAAACTGTGTAAAGTCTCTTAATCAGTGCCTGCCTGGGTTGTTGCTACATAATACCATCAATACTTACCAGCATTGCTTTGAAGACCCAGCGCACAGAGCTTGAAAAAATAACATTCTTGTCGTTCCCAAAATTGGGAATCTGCAATATATTTTATTCTAGATAAAAGTTCACAAAAGTTCACCTGGTCAAAAGTATCCTTTTGTACATAAAAAATGCCAGCCGATTTATCTGCTGGCATCTCAGTAGCAAGGGGTTAAAAAGAAAAGAAAAGCTAAGAGCTGTGCAGAATGTAAAAGGAAATTGATCCATGCAACTTGTGTTGTCTGACTCGATTTGGAGAGAGAGTTATGGAAGGGAAATAAACAAGATGATGTTATACCCCAAACTAAATTTTATATTGGAAAAAAAATCTTGAAATTTGCAGTACACGGCACGTTTTGAGATCTGTGGAGTGTATTTAGGGTGCACAATGTTAATGCACTCCCATTAAGATCCTTTCTGATCTAAATAGACCTCCTATTCAAATTCTAGCAACTGTTTTCTGCTCTCCCTAAATTCACTTAAACAATTGGTTTAGATTACTGGATACAGTGCTGCATTTTGGAGCACTTTTGATATACCCCACACTACAGAGACACCCATCTCGATTTGCCTGTTCATTTGTTTACATGGAAATAATGGAAATGTGGAATTGAGATGCTCAGTTACATCTTTCAGGTAATCAATATTGAGAGCAGGCTTCAAAATGCTGTGGGGTAGGGTGAAAGACAGAAGGAGAAAACTTTGTTAAGCCTTTTACTATGTGCATGACTAGTTGATTTACAGGAACTAGCTTACTGGAAAAGACCTCTCAAAAGTCACACAAATTGGTCCAATTTAAATGTCTTGCACTGTACCCAACAACTGCCATGATAATAGACTCTAGTAACAGATGTGTTCTCCCTTAGATTTTTTTTTAAAAAAAAATTACTCCAAGCAGATGACTTTATAATTTTCCTTTGTAATAGTTTTTAAAAGATTGTCTGCATGTACAATTTTTCTCGGGGGAAGCTGCCTTAACTATTTCTTGTCTGTAACAAACCAAGATCTTCAGCCACCACCTCATGCATATTATAGTTTAAGACAAAAGAGATGTGGGGATAAAAATCATAGTTCAAGATCTCTTAAATTCTCAGTGCATCCTTGCTTTGTACAAGCCTTGGAAATCTGAAAGCTCATAGAAGTTTTCAGCATCAAAACATTATTGCTTTGGTTCTGTTGCAAACACACAGAATTATGCCACATCTCACAAAGTTTAGGAAACACAGAAGATCAGAACAAGATTGGACATTTCACAAATAAACAAAAGCTCTCTCTCTCTCTCTCTCTCTAATTTAAGTGCAGAATGTGAAACTACTAAGTGCTTCATTTACACTGGATTCGGACACAAGCCTTACTGTAATCCAGATTTTCTATAGTAAAATTATAAATGTAAAAAAGTACACAAATCCTGTTTTCGTTTGGAACAAAAAAAAATTATTGGCTAGCAGCATGCACAAAATCATGCATTGTCATTTCAAGCAAACTAAATTAAAATGTAATAAATTACTGCTCAAAGCTCATTTAAAAATATTAAGACAATGACAATGAAGGGTTTTCAGTGAAATAAAGTATTCACAGCGCAGAAAAGGAAGATTGGTGATGTCAAGTAGAATGAGTTAAGTCTGATTATTGTCAAACAACGTGACAGCAAGTAGCTTGACCAGCCGTACACAGCAATCCCTCCTTCGGGTTTCGCTGAATATTCACAGATATAGTCTTTTCACACAGAGGTAGTTGGAGCACATTATTTTTTAAGTTCTTGCTCTTTATCCGTTCTAATTCATTTGCAGTGTCTGACATCTGATCAGAAAAGAATTTTATACTGCCCAAGGATGAAGCTGGATTTACATTCCCAGAGGAACTTATGCACATCTTCCATGTAGATTTCTCCTGAACCTTGACGCTGGAAAAGGAGATGGTGTTTTGCGGATCAATAATGTATTTAGTGCTACTGTGAATCTGTGAACCTAAGCAGAGGCTCATTAATTTGAGGCTTTCCACCAGGTCGCCTGCGCTTCTTGAAGACAACTGCATTGAATTTCCAGATCCAGCGCACCTGCGAGTGGAACCTGAATTGTTATTCGTGCTTCCGCTAGAACCACTGGAAGGACTTCCACCCCCTTTGCTGTTGTCGCCAGGGCTCGCTTTGTCTACTCCTCCGTTTCCATTACTTGGTTTTCCTTGTCCACTGCCGTCTCCCTGATTGCCGGGAGGTCCTTCACTACTATCCCGTCTGTGCCAGGAGTAAGTAAACCCGCTGTCTTTATCGAGACGTCGCCTGCTTTCGGAGTCGTCGTCGCTTGTTTCTGAGCTGCTGCAGCTTGATCCCCGACCCTGGCTTTTCCTCCGGTGGTAGCGCTTGTGCACGGTGCTTGGCGAAGCAATGTTCATTTTTAGACGGCTAAGTTTGGGGGGCAAGTTCTCATCCATGTCAAACTCGTCGTCCGACTCCCCTTCCTCAAAGATCTGATTCAGGACCGGGGCGCTTTTCCGGGAAGTAAGACGATTTGTAACGGAAGGCTTGCGGCGCAGAACCACTTGGGTTGAAAGGGAGACTGGTTTTTTATCTTCTTCGTCCTCCTCCTCGTCTTCTTCCACCCTAAACAAGCACTTCCGACCGCTAGTTGTAGGTTTTAGGCTTACTGAAGGAACGACAGAAAGTGCTGGTCCTGCTAATTCAGGAATGTCCTCCTTCTTTGATGAATCATTAAGTGCCTTGCTCCGGTGACCATTAAGAACATTTTCAGCACTGCGAGCTGGAGTCTGAGGAACGCCTCCATGGGACAGAGGAGAAGCTGTAAGGTCATCTTCCAAGTCTTGAGGGACATCGATTTTGGTTGGCCATGATTGCCTAAGGGAGGTGCAAAAAGGAGGAAACGGAAGATTTTAGTAAAAGATTTAAAAGCAAAGCTCCTCTCACTGTAACTTGGAAAAATGTGATCATAACAACCAAAAGGTGATTTTAAAATTTACCAAGGAGGCAAAGAATTAAATTTGTACATATTGGCCAAGAACCAGAGACCTTACCAATTAGTTCTGCACAACTGATGTAGCTTTGGGTTGAGGTTTCTCTAGCTCTGGGTTGAGGTTTCTCTAGCAATAGCACCACCAGCAGCAGCCAGTGGCAAGCCTCTCTGGTGGTTCTTTCCCTGCGAGAAGTAAGGTTACAGGGAACCAGACAGAGGGCCTGCTCGGTAGTGGCTCCCGCCCTGTGGAACGCCCTCCCATTCTGTTTTTAATGATCTGTTGGGAGCTGCCCAGAGTGGCTGGGGAAACCCAGCCAGATGGGTGGGGTAGAAATAAATTATTATTACTACTATTATTATTGAAATATTCTCAAAAAGTAATTTGTGATCTGGTATGGCACTTTGCTGTGTAAAGGGAAAAAGCAGAAAATTCTAATAAGCATGCCTACGCCCAAGATTACAGGATTGCAGCCTTTTTGAGTTTGTAGCTGCCCTGGTAAATGCCTTTTTGAATGGAAAGATGTAGTTTTTGTAATGAATTTTAATAACTTTTCAATGACATTTCAATGTGCGTTTTTTAAAATATTAAAGTGTATATCATTTTATGCTGCTCAACCTTAAAAAAAGATTTCAAGAAGTCACTATATAGTAAGTGGCACAGAATACATATAAGCCCACTTATTTAAAATGCACAATTTTTACTGAAGTTTATGTAGACATTCTCAGTTTTAGATGAAGCAAGGTTAAGGCAGGAACAGCCATTCTTTGCTAGTCTGAATATGCCAGAGTAATATTGGCAAGGCAAATCGAAATTTTAAAAATATTATCCAGAGCAGGTTCCAAAGACATTGCCACAAATGCCAGAGACTTTCAAAGAAATTGCTCAATCAGAGTATTCAGTTGCAGGCTGGTGGATCTAAAAAATAGCTAGAAATCAAGCCAATAAGAACCAAATGCACAAGGCCACTTAACAAAGTACATAGCAGATATCCCAGTGTCCCTTGCACACAGAGTGAGACCCAGGTATCAAATAATCCTTGAAAATACATATGTTTGTAGAGTAGTACATTTCCAGTCCAAGCTTCCATGGTTGTGGTAATGAGAAACATTTATATTACACATAATTAACTATGCTGAAATTTTCTCCTAGCAATGTATTTAAATTTTTTATATCCTACATCACTTATTTAACAAATAAGCTAAAAAACTACCTGTCCATTTACTTTTCTTGCCTGTCAATTTCAAGTGTGGTTTTCCAGAATTTGTATCCATGCAGCCTCATCAAAGAATATTCATTCAGAATGAATAAATCCCACTTAGCAAAACACGCCTTACTCCCAAGTGTGCAAAGGTTGGCAGCTGCAATATTGGAGTCAAACTAGATGTAATTTTAAACACATTTAAATATTTCCATGCTTACAATTGGTAACATAATCTCTCTCCTGCCCCCACCCCGAACACAACTAAAACTAATTTGGGATCGCAGGACAAGGGTTATCCTTCCTTTATGGTTTTCCCTCTAAAAATCACCCCCCCCAAAAAAAACCCACAACTGTAGTTATTTGCTCTAATGTTGTTGTTGTTTTTTAAAAAACAATTAACAGGGCAAATATAGGCGGAAAAGTTACTATCATCACAAAGGCAGAATTGTGGCCAGTCCTAACATGGCATTTAAAAGCACACAGAAGGAAAGGCACATGAACTTTTGCTGGTTATTGTCTTCATTTCAACAAGACTTCAATTTCTTAAAACAAGGCCTCCTGCCATTCATATACTCTCTGATGAAGCTTTTAAAACACAGTGACATATTTCTGGACTTGTTTGTGTTTCTTCTCATTTGCAGTATACATTTTATTTTAGTCTCTATTGCAGTGGTTTTAAATAGTCCTGCCTTCCTGAAGGGATCTTCCTAATTATACCTTTTAGCTTCTTTAATTATTCCGTTTCTGAAAATACAACTTTCTAGGCAATTTTTTTTTTAACTGCCTACTCCTTTTCCACAAGGTACCCTCAAGCTCACCACTGGAACTTTGGTATGAGCTTCAGCAGTTACTTCCCAGTTACAGTTCCTGACAGAGCCACAATATTGCTATGTTCTATAGCTCAGTGATAGAGCACACACTTTCTCATGCATGTGCAATGCTCAATCCATGGCATTCCTGGGCTGATGAGCTTTAACAGGGAAAGCTTGAAGGATCTCTGTCCAAGATGGCGGAGAGCTCCTGCCAAGTCAGGTTAGGCAAAGCTGAGCTAGACACATGTAGGCAGCTTTATTTGCACATTTTCTTATTACCACCCATAGATGGTAACAGGTTGTCCTCCACATTCCCACCTTCCATCAGCCCCAGCTGGCATGGCCAATGGGGTGAGGTGATGGACATTGTAGTCCCTCACCATCTGCAGGGGCACAAGTCTCCATATCTGATCTAACAGGAATGGGATGCACCGATTTCAATCGCTCTCTGAGCTCTCATTCTTCATGGGAAATTCTGCCTGTTGGAATAGGGTGCAGACTCTGCAACACCACCACCAGAAAGTGCATGATTCATTCTGTGTTACAGTTGTGGCCTGCACTGGGGCAAGCATAAACTCAGATATTCCTTACCTAACATTACCCTAGGTTGTGAATTCAATGACAGAAAGGCTGAGAATGGCGACTTCAGCAATGACAGGAGAAAAGAAAACGAACATTTCTCCATGAAACTAATTATGTGGCTGTGCTGCTGGTGAATAAGCTTCCAGATGCCAACCTGCAGAACAGTTAACAACCTTCTGCAGCAAAATGCATTCAAAACTACCGACTTAGCTATGCAGAAGCTGTAAAGCACACAGTGTTTTGACAATAATACACCACAGTAGCATGACAATCTATTTGAAATTATCAAAAAGGTGGGGCCTTTTAAAGAATGTATGATTAAAAACTCTTAAATTTAGTACAATTTGAGTACTTTAAATTATTACCTAAACTGAGCTTTGATATTGCTTGGGCTTGCTGATCTGGTTTGTATTTCTTTCTCCTGCTTCTCTCTTAGAATCCGCTCTGCTAGTAAGAAGTAAGTAGCAGTGATGTGATTGTATTTGTTGGTTTCCAGAGCCCTGGGGGAAATAAAATTAAAATGGAACACATCATACATCAACAGTTTTCTGAAACTGGACATGCAGCCAGCACTGCTTACAATGCACCTCACAACAAATACTGAACAGTGCCTGTAAGTAGAAATTAGTGCTTTTGACATATTGACAAATAGCTTTTAGCTTATTAAGAACTGGACAACCTAATGTGGCAAGTTCAATAATCAAACTAGGCTATATTAAGGAAAGCAACCAAAAGCTGAATAGATTTTCCCCAATCACAGTAATTTATTGAATGCCAGTCTATGGTTCAGTAACCTTTTGCAGCTGTCAGATACTGTATAACTATACTTTACTTTTACAGATCGTTTGCTCAAACAAAGGAATTATCTTCTTCCAGGGTGAGCTCCTGATACATACATGCATCATCATGCAGTCACACATTCATGTGTGACTATGATTAGGAGACTGGGAGTGTCTCCGCTGCCTCCCTGTTATGACCTCTCGCTGCAGGGAAAGGCAACCCCAAGGAAACAAACTTTGTCAATGTTGACTGAGACTTTATCAAGTGCTTGCCTTGAAAACAGGAGGGCAGACTCATTTATTAGCATGGACTTTCCTCATATTCTCCCCCAACTCAGCTCACGGGAGCTAGCACTACACAGGGGAGAGAGGCAAAGGACCAAAATAAAATCAATTTGCAAATAAGCAATACTGTATGTTACTTTTAAATCTGCCACTGATCAAGGATCTTCCATAGCCAAATGGACAATGCGCTAATCTATTTAGTCATTAGGCATTAACAACAGGCTTCTTGGCAGATACAAATTACTTTTTCAGCTGTTTTAAAGCATCCACTTGTTAACTCAGTGGCTTCTATATTGGGCCTGTCTCCAACATTGCCACTTTCACTATTCAGCATTTGAACATATAAAGTTAATGTTTTGGTTACAACCAAACATACAATTTAAAAGTGGTTTACACTAGGAAGAAGCCACACAGTTGAAATACCTACTCCTTCAAGCAACACCCTACACCCCCCATAACCCAGTTTTTCCTTAGCATGGCCAAGGATGTTGGGAGCCAGATAATAGTGCATAAAGAGCAGGACACAACTGAACAAGGTGCATGTCACAACCAGGGTGCCCCACCCTCTGGCCTGCTGCCACATACTCTCCATCCCCAATCAACTACACATGGGAGAAAAGGAAACTGCTGATAAGGCCATTGCCCAGAGACCCAAGAAGAAAGAAAACTCAAACTACTGAATAGAATATTAATGACAATTTGATTATTGGGCTTTTCACAGGGCTCCTCTTTGACCAGACTTGGTAACTTGTTCCCAAAAAGTTATCAATATTTTGACATGTTCTGTAAAGGATTTAATTTGTCGTGGGCCACTTTAGCTTACAAAGATACATACAAATGCTTGATGCATCTTGCATCTACAATTATTCCTCTGAATACCAGTGGGCATAATTCAGCTCTACCTTTAAGGCTGGTAATGGCTGGAAACAGAACACTGGGCTAAGGTGACATGCACCTGATCCAGAAAAGGATTTTCTTGTGCTCTATACAGACAATTGTTGTCTAACAACAAAATTGGAATTGCAATCCTGGAATGTAAACACAATAGAAAACGGTGGCTTACTCTACTATGGTATCTCTGTCTGCGATGTCTCCCAGAACCATTCGCTGTATGATGCTGTTGTGCTCTTCCTCGGACAGGTTTTTGTATGAAACCAAAGGAATATTATATTTTGTTGCAGGCGATGGATCAACTCCTTGTAGCCAGGGATGGTTTTCAATTTCTTCCAAAGATGCCCTTCGTTTTGGGTCTCTTTGTAACATTCGTGTGATTAAACTGGGAACAAAGATACAGCTCTATAAGTACGTTAGCATCATCACAGTAGGAAAATGTTCCCCAAGCATCCAAGGGGTGTCATTCCCCAAGTTTAAAAGCAAGTTTCTCCACACATCTACAAACAAATTTGAAAGTATGGGTGTCTGCTTGTTTGTTTAGATGGCAAAACCGGGTCAAACATATGTTGGAAATGCAAAGAAAAAGAAGGTACTTTATTTCATATGTGGTGGGAATGTAGAGTATTTTTTTTAAAAAAAAATCTGGGAGATATATAATGAATTGAAAAAGATGTTCAAAATGACATTTGTAAAAAAAACCAGAAGCATTTTTTTTAGGGATCCTAGGACAAGACCTGCCAAAGAGAATAAAGAACTTATTTATGTATGCTACAAAAGCGGCAAGAGTCTTGTTAGCACAAAGATGGAAGAATGAGGAAATCCCAATGAAAGAACAATGGCAAGAAAAATTGATGAGTTATACGGAGTTGGCAAAGTTGACATATAAACCATGTGAGATGAACAACTGTGACTTCAAAGAAGAATGGGAACTTTTTACAATCTATTTAAAAAGACAACAAAAGGATCTGGACTCCTTGGCAGGTTTTGTATAAACATCCACATATGATAGATAAGGCAATGATATATACAAATTTTATAACAAGCAGAAAACAATATGTACAAACAAATCAGAGAGGGGAACTGAGGGAAGTCCTTAGAGGGTGGGAGGGGAGGGGAAAAGGGGGAAAATTGTAATTGGCTATGCTATTGGTAATTGTATTGCTTAAAAATCTATTTCTTCAATAATTTTTTTTAAAAAAAGAATATATGAACCCCCCCAAAAAAAAACCAAATTATTTTTTCCAGCTCCAACAGACTTCACAATGTTTATTTAATAGACTTGAGTTCTTAAACTGTCTTCTGTTTTATTAACAAATTACTATTCTACAATGGGCTATGTGAATATAGGAAATCACTCAATTAAAAAAAAAGTTTACAGGGTTTCACGTTTCCAGTTATCAATGTGAGGGTTGAAAGAATAGTTACGGTACTGGTCCACAGTCCTGAAGTGAGAATAATGGGCGAGCTGGGATTACCTGGGACCTAACCATGTGCTAGTCCTAACTAATCACCACATTGGTTCTATACTGAATGGTTAGTGTTATGATTTTAATTTCAATACATTATGTTCAACATTTCACTTACTCTTTACATTCTTTGGACACATGTGATGGCACCGTGTATTTACAGTCCATGATCATTGTTAAAGTTTCGCTGTCATTTGCTTCTTGGAATGGTGGCTGCCCGCATACCAACATATAAAGGATAACTCCCAGGCTCCATATATCTGTAACAAGATTTTTAAAATATTGTACTTGAAAAACAACAAGCTATTGCAACCGGCACAGGGGAAAAAATTAGTTTCCTATCATAGTTAATTTGAACCAACATTTTAATTGTTCAAAACTGAGCAGCATGATACCACAAATGCCTTATACACAGAAAGACGTAAGGCAGCTTCATATGTTCACTGAAATAAATAGTGGAAATGTGAAGATTATATTCAGCAATGCTGCCACAGTTATTACCTTGGTGGGTGCAGATTTTAATTTTTTAGACACTATTTCCCGCTCTCCCTGGACAAATTAAACACGTTTTTATTGTGCCCTGCATGCAACACACTAACCTAAAAATAAATAAAAAGTCAACTATTGATTGAAAATGGGTATCATGGAATACTGCTGAAGCATTTAAAACAATACTTAGCTTGAAAATTATCACAATTTTACCATACTAATTTAAGAGAGAAGTTTGTACAGGAAAGAATACAATAGGAGGAAATGTAAACAACATTGTTTTTACCCCTGTTGCTAGCCATCAAGTCTAAAGTAAGCAAGATTTTGTTTCCAGGTACCTCCCCATTTCCCTTGGGAACTTAACAGTCATTTTAAGAACTCCCAACATTAGAAGCAGTTGGTTTTTTTCCTTTTCTTTTTTTAAGCTTTTCTATTTGTTGCTAGCATATGTAAATAGCCTGGCAGCATACTTTCACAAAAAATCTGGAACGACGTCAAGTGAAAAAGCACTGTTAGCAAGAATCAATGTTTGTTTCCCTAAAAAGTGGGTTTAGAATGCACAAAATATGTTCAGGAAGAGGATCTGAATGAGAACTGTGCAGGGACATTCTGTGTTTTTAAAAATAAATTCCTTCTCTCAAAATAGGTTGCTGTTCTTAAGGACTAGCAGGCTATATGAATTGTGACAGACACAAAATAAGAATGTGTTAAGTGTTGTTGGTCAGCACCTGTGTATCTTCTATGTTACTGAAAAAATCTGATTGAGAAAGAGCTGTTTGAGTACGATTCTTAGAACCATGACAACCAGCCAGTGTATATGCAACTTCCTTACATAACATCAAGTCACTGCCATGGAAACCAAGCCACGTCACTGACTGCCCCTGCCATGCTCATCTCAAATCTAGTGAGGAGAGAGCACCAAGACCTGGCTTGTATTTACATATACAAGCAAGAAAAGGATAGTTTTGTCGCACACAAAAACTCCAAACAAAAATATTAGGCCACAATGGTGAGGGCCTAAAACATTCAGAAATTGCTCCTTGTGAGACCAGATCTTCATGGTTTACAGAAGCTGATAATCACATAGTATTTCTAAGGCGTTTTGAAGCAATTCCAGCATCACAACAGATGCTTGCCTTTTCAATTTCCAAGCCTCTAAAACAGTGTTTTGAAACCTGTGGGTCATGACCCACAAATAGTTTACAAAGCCTGTACAAGGGGGTTGTGGGCTTTACAGTAAACCCAAAATAATTGCTGATTTAAATCTGAACTAGTATAATAAACACCTGTTACACAATTTTATTTTGTTAGCATATTATAATTTTGTGCTGAAATGAACAGTGGAAAGGTTTGAGTCTTACATTTTGGGAAGTGAGGTTATCCAAATTTTTAACTGCAATAGTTACTTAAATAATCCAAAATGTCATTTTCACATAAAATCAGTATTAAAGCAGTAGAGACAGACAACTACAGATTAGTCTCAACAGTTTCAACTACAGCTTTACACAATGTGTTTCCCACGGTCTACCCCACCCCAGCGACCCACTGTGACGATGTTTTCACTCTTTCTTGCCCCCTTTCTGGTTTGGAGAATGACTGCTTACAAGCAGAGGATTTCCTGTCTGAGCTGTTGCTACAAAGTGCTTGGCCTGCAAAATGATCAAGTTTGGTCTACTGTCACACCACTGATGACAGTGCAGGTACAGTTCAGGAAATGAGTTGCACTAAAAAAGTCACACACAATGACGGGATGACAAGAAATTCAAGATGTCATCATAAAAAGGTCGTGTTGACAGGAAATAAGGCACAACTTTCTTATGAATTCAGAGAAGTTAAGCAATTTAGTGTGGTAGCACCAACTTTGGACTGAACATAGAACCAAATACAGTGGTACCTTGGTTGTCGAACTTAATCCGTTCTGGGAGTCTGTTCAACTCTTGAAATGGTTCAAAAACCAAGGCACAGCTTCCGATTGGCTGCAGGAGCTTCCTGCACTCAGGCAGAAGCTGCAGAAGACATTTGGCTTCTGAAAAACATTCACAAACTGGAACACACACTTCCGGGTTTGTGGTGTTTGGGAGCTGATTTGTTTGGGAGCCAAGCCGTTCGACAACCAAGGTACCACCGAATTTTCATTCCTTTCTCTGCTGCCAAAGCAATGCAACTGAGTTTATAGTTGTCCCAACAAGATTCAAACTATGTGACTTGAACAATCACTTCAGGTCAAAAGTTTTATGGGGCTCCGATATATGTACAAAGCTTGAGGCCCGCTGTCTCATTTATTTTCGTAACTGAAAATTCTGCATTCAAATTACGCTTCTGGATGCATGGAATATCCACAAACACTCTGGAATCTCTAAATGAAGTTAATGTAATTTAATGCAGCAATTGGCTAGCATCCAGTGCTTGATGTCAAAGGTTGCACACCAATTTCTGAACTTAATCCTGAAGGAAAGCTGAAAGAAGCTGAATAGCATTATATTCAGAATGTATCATACCTAGAGGATGAGGGCAAAAATAATTTTGACAGGGCCACTGATCATGTGCTCTTTGACATACAAACTATAAAACTTAAATAGAGTAAGTAGACAGGCCCCTCCAAAAATTGCTGTGGGTGGCAATACCAGGCTCCAGAAGTAATTTAGTACAGTCAAACCTCAGTTGTGGAACATAATCCGTTCTGGAAGCCTGTTTGACTTCCAAAACGTTTGACAACTGAGGCCCGGCTTCCGATTAGTTGCAAGAGCTTCCTGCACTCAAGCAGAAGCCGCATCAGATGTTCAGCTTCTGAAAAAAGTTCGAAAACCAGAGCATTTACTTCCGGATTTTCAGCATTCGGGAGCCGAAACGTTCCAAAACGGAGCCATTTGGGAACAGAGGTTTCGACTGTACTAAGGACATACTGATACTTCCCTGACCAAAATGCTCATAGTGATCTTGAGATGGAAGGTGAAAATCAGGAACACATTCATAGGAGAAAGTTTTGTAGTAACGGATGCCTTCGATTATAATCACAGAGACAGTTAGATGCATATTCTGGTCACAAAAAATATACATTTTTCATTAGCCTCAATATTGTGCCCTAGAACAGTTGGTCATGGAATCCACCAAAGGAGGAAAAACTATGGATGCTGCTCAGGACCTGGTGGAAGTTCAAACACTGTTGAAACCAACTGGAACTAGTGACCACAATGCTATGAAATCCAACATGCATAAGTATTCAATTGTCAAACAAATTCAACATAATCACATTTGACTTCAGAATAGTAATCTTTTACTAGTTCCCTATTTTTAAAGAATACTATTATTATTATATATTAAATTTCTATACTGCCCCTATCCAAGAAATACATACCACAGTAGCAAACAATACCCCTCCCCCCCCCGTGCACGCACACAGTTTAAAAGGCTAATTAAACAAAGTTGAAAGGGTAAATCAAGAGGATAAAATATTCCCTCAAAGCCACAATAATTGCTCAGCTAGAATGTATTCAGTTTATCAGAAAAGATACCACCAAATCCAAGGATGCCAATTTGTTAAAGAAACAGGGAGTCAAAGAAGCTATTAGAAGCAAGAATGCTTCACTCAGAAAACTGATGTTTTGCGCAAATGATAATATGGAACCCAAATTTGAACACAAGCGGACAATAAAGGGTGCCTAAAAAGAATTTGAGGCGCACATCACTAAAAACATTAAGATTGACAATCATGTATTTAGCTACTGTATTTAAAAAAGCCAGACACTTGAACAATGGATGAAGAGGTGATGAGGCGTGTTGAAAGGAACATAAAGAAACTACATAAAATCTGAATGAATTATCTGTACAGTCATACCTCGGAAGTCCAATGCCTTGCAAGTTGAACATTTTGGCTCCCGAACACCGCAAACCTGGAAGTGATTGTTCCGGTGTGCAAATGTTCTTTGGAACCCGAACGTCCGGCGTGGCTTCCACAACTTCCAATTGACTGCAGGAGCTTCAAATGCAACTAGAAACTGTGTTTTGGCGCCCTACAAACCAGTTTCCAGGTGCTGCGTGGAGCCTTGCTTTTATTTCCCAGTTTTGAATGCTGCTAGCGGCATTTACTCCATCAGACTGCAGCAAGAGTGAAATATAGGAAAGCACACTCTGATCAGTTTTGCTGAGACCAGGTTGCCTCCTAGGTTCCATTGTGGCTGATCAGTATAAAAACCATTTTGTTAACTTTTAAGAAACAGCTCCTGGGTGTCCTTGTTCTTCTCTCCTCATCTCTTCCTTTATGCAGTGTTTTTTAGATTGTAACTCTGAAGGCAGGGACCATCTTGTTTTTATTGAAGCCGTTGGGGCTTAAGAGCAGAGTAAAAAATCCCAATAAATACTGTATTTTTGCGTGTATAAGACTAGGCTCCCCCCCTAAAAAATAATGTCAAAAATTAGGGGGTATCATACATGGATACATCTCCCCCATTTTCTTAAATCTGAGTCCCCCAAAATAGGGGGAATCTTATACACGGGGACATCTTATAGATGAAAAAATACGCTACATATTCCTAGAAGTTCTGTTTTTCTCAAAGAATCTTATTACAGAAGACCATCACACAATTGAAAAGGCTCATATTTGGAGCTCACTTAGAATGCTCTCTCTCTCTCTCTCTCTCTCTCTGTGTGTGTGTGTGTGTGTGTGAAAGAGAGAGAGAGAGAGAGAGAGAGAGAGAGAGAGAGAGAGAGAGAGAGAGAGAGAGAGAGAGAAAGAGAGAGTGTGTCATGCTGCTATCTCTCTGGCTTTCAATAAACTATGTTTGAACTCTTAAACTTCCATTTATGGTTTGTTGATTAGTGCAGTGATTGACTACTTGATGCAGAGCCAATGTGCTAATAAAAAGTATTTATTTGCAGAAGGGTACAAACATTTAACTCTAGGTACTGATATGTCCTACCTCCTCTCAAGGAAATGACCAAGCTATTTTCTTCCCCAAATTCATTCTACATCTACCCCTATTCCATAAAGTGTTCCAAGGACCTGTGCTGATATAGAAAATATACAAAGTAACATAGCTGTATGAGGTAAGGCCAAAAGGCAATGCAGTATCTTTTTAAACAACCCAAAAGTCAAGCCTTCCACAAGAGAAAACTACCTTTTTTTTAAACTACCTGGTAAAAAGTAATCAACTTTTCAAAATTTGAAGCCACATCTATTTTTTTAAATCAATTTTTAATTTGCTACCATATAAGCATCTCTATTCTTTTTCCTCTTCTATTTTTCTTAAAAACAAATGAAGCTGCACCCTTACAATGCACCCTTAGCTCCATTCCCTGTTTCCTTTTGCTGTGTTGTAGCATTATTTTCATTTTAGTTTTAGTCTCTAAGGGCATTGGTCTTCACACCATACAATGATCTATCAGTTGAAGACTAATGCCCTTAGAGACTAAAAAATAGAATGAAAATAATGCTACAACACAGCAAGAGGAAAAAGGGATGGAGTCAAACTGGAGCAGCTGGTAACTTTTATTCCTTTACTACTGAAAAAAGAGCCTGAGACAAGAGCGGAATAACCATTTCCATATGGAAGTTTAGATTGTTAGACATAGTCAACATAGTAAATTACACTAAGATATAATTAAAACACCTAAATTCTTCCTGCATAATTTACACACCCAATTATAAACAGTTCATGCAGATGCCTCATCCTTCCTAAGTTCAAAATTTATAGCAGGGTAATGCCTTAATAAGGAGCAACTAGCATAGAAAAAAATAGAGAGAAACTTTCTCCAGGCTGAAAAATTAAGCAAATAGCTTGGCTCTTGAGGCTGATATTAAGCAAATGATTCAATAGCATCCAGAATTAGAAGCAGAGGCACATAACGCCCAAACCCAAGTCTCCTCTTCAGATAAAAGGTAATGACTTCTAATCACTATGTATATTACGGTACCCAATTTGGCTTCTATCAATCTTTGCCAAAGTAAAAAGTATGTTGGCTCTCTCCCTCACAAGGGACCTCTGTTTCCATCTTCATGGGAGAAAGATTTGAGTAACTGTCAGATTTTATATCTCCAAAATCTGGGGGAACAGCTACTGGTGTTTGTGCCAGCAGCCTCTGCATCCAGAAATCATTTTACATCTAGAAAGTACTAATCTGCTTCAATGCCATTCGTGTTTCATTTAAAGAATCTTACAAACTGCAGTCTTTTGGGCTCTAACATGTCCAGCTTTCTCCCCTTCCCCCAGGAAAACTCAAAAGTGGTTTTTTTAAACTGTTTTGAGACATTTTAATTGGTCCTATTATGTTACTGTGATTTTTAGATTTTCTTCTAATAGATCAACACACCTACATACATCCTTTACTGTATATGTTTTTAACTCTTTGGTTCTAGAGAAAAGTAAATATATTTCTATTTGGAGGCATCCCACATTCATCTAACCAGAAGCTCTGATAAATATGTCCCAACATTGTTTGCTGTAAAATGTACTCTGTCCACACCACCGCCTCCACAAGGATAAAACCGGAAAGATCCATCGGTTCTACTGTAGTGAACTCTCACATGTACATAGGGGCTACATTGTTTTAAACAATGTAACACTAAATGCTGACACAGACATGCACCAGCAAAAATATCTAAAAAGCCTTAAATGTATCTTAATCCTTATTCAATCAAGCTGTAACACGTCATGACTCAACTGATATTTCCCTTTCTAGCAAGACTTAAAGTAAGTCCTGTTTGGGATTTATACAAGCAAGTTAAATATTCACACACCCAGCATTTAGCATAAAAGTTTTTATGAAGAAATATTGATATGCTGCTCATCTACATTTTCTGCATGCATGTGCACAGAAACACACAACTTGGAAATGTACAAATTAGTTTCCCATGAATCTCTCAATACAGGTCCAGCAAGAAGTCAATGGACGTTATGGGCATCTATATTGAACTAGGCTTTGTTTCATCACTCTGCTTAATTTCATTTACATTTCTCTAGTTGGCTCCTGCCAACCTACACACTGACAGCAGTAGGAACAAAAAAAATAGAAACAGAATTTCAGAAAGCCTGTCCATTTCCTGCATCTTCAGAGGTTAGCTGAGAAATACTAGGAAAACATCAATTAGGGAAAAAAATTATCTAATATAATTCAGTTACTATATGAAATGAGCCTATTGCATAGCCATGTGAAGGACACTGAATGTCAGATGTACAATTCCACACACACACACCTGGGGGGTGGGGTATTCTGGTGTGTTTTCAGGCCTGATCAACATCTAATTCTGTTTTCTAAAGTTGCTAGCAGAGATCTGAAGCACCTCTTGTGTATTTTAGGGCAAACACATTTAGTGACATCAAATGGACATTTACTTGTCAGAAACAACCCTGCCTTGGGCACCCTGCTTAACGTATTTTCTTCATATAACCTATAAGCCTATAAATATGTTCCTATGTTACAACTACAGGGTGCCAACAGATTGTGATAACTTGAGAACACACTCCCTGCAGGCATTAACTGCCAATTCTTACATCCACTGAAATGATTACAGCTGTCCAACATCCTCCTCGTGTATTTGATGTTATACTGTTCATAAAAGGAAATATAGCAGTTTGAGGGGGAAACAAACATATATTTGAGAAGACACTGGATGACTACAGGAGACCATTTACCAAACACTCTGTGCTACTGCTATGAACAGGAAAGCATTACTATGTTCCTAATACTGATAGGAAATGCAGATATGTGGCAATTCTCTGCATCATGAGAGCAAATGTGGCTGTATGTACACCACTTAATAAATTGCTGTCAGTATTCGCATGCTGTCAGCGCATTCCATAGCATTCTGGGGTTCTAATGCAAGCAGAGAGCTGACTTCACTGCTAAATACATGAGAAATACCCTGCTTTTTCAGGAACTCCTCGTACATCAGAGTGCATCCATTAATAAGAACATCGTGCAGCCATTAATAAGAACATGGAACAATTGATCCATCAGGCTCAATATGGTCTACACTGACTGGGCATTTTCCCCAGCCCTATCTGGAGATGCCAAGGATTGAACCTGGGAGATGTTCATGCATGGGCTCTATCACTAAACCACAGCCCTTCCCTTAGTATAGCTTGTCATAATTTAGATCTCTTAGTTCCAGCTGGAAACCTTCGGACACTTTGTATTTCTAGTGTAAATTCCTCCAAACAAACCATTATCAAGGATGCACAAATACTCCTGTCCAAAAAATTACCAACAAGTCTAATTGCATCAACTCCAAACTAGATGGCACTGGACTGGATAGTACAGTATGTTAAAACATGAATAGCATAATGAAGGGCTACACAGGGACCTTTGCAGACTTTCATCTTCCTATTTCTAAATATTTACTTCCAATGGCAGCTTGCTCTGAAACAAAATAAAAGTGACTTAGTTTGCTCTTAATTCATTGACTTACCTACTGCAGGTGCATCATACTCATCACCAAGTAGAATTTCTGGAGCAGAATATGCAAGAGAACCACAACTTGTTGTGAGTTTTTTCCCAGGCTGGAATTTGTTGCTGAAGCCAAAATCAGTCAATTTCACAAGTCCTTGTTTTTCAAAGAAGACAACATTCTCCGGTTTTAAGTCTCTGTGAACTACATGCAGTTTATGGCAGTAGGATATAGCATGAACAATCTGAGCAAAGTACTTCTTTGCCAGATCTTCGTTAAGCCCTTCTTCGTGTTTCATGATGTAATCAAACATATCTCCTCCATCACCAAGTTCCAAGATTAGGTAAAGTTTGGTCTGGGTGTCAATAACTTCATACAGGCGAACAATATTAGGATGCTGCACTAGTTTCATGCATCTAACTTCTTGGAATAGATGTCCTGTTGCTAGAGTATCTAGCTTGGTCTTGTCAATTACTTTCACAGCTACTTTTTCACCTGTAAAAACATGTCTGGCAAGTTTGACCACAGCAAAATGTCCTCTCCCCAAGGTTTTATCCAAATCATACAGTCCAGCAATTTTTCCATCATATCCTCGCTTGAAACCTGCCATACTGCTTGAAGTAGCAATGCTGGAACTTTTTAAAATTTGTGTCTTCTCATATGAAAGTATTTGAAACAGATGCACAACCCATTTTCACTGCCAAATGTATCTAGAAGTCAAAAAGAATTTTTTTATAGAATATACATTTACTTAAGATAAGAAAAATAAGATTTTACCTACTCTAAAAGCTGGCCTTTGGTCCAGGAAAAAAAAGGTTTAAAAATACTTCCTTGAAAGAGAATTGGAATAGCTAATTGAGATGTGTCTAAACTCTAAAAACGTGTAAGATATGCTGTAGAGTTTTGCAGAGCACTTCAGAGTAGTTAGTTCAATTCAATACCTACACAAGTACAAATTTATTTTAGGAATGAAGAAAAAAAGAATACAAAAAAGGAATTCTACCTGGGACTTTAACAGAAGATTGCCACTGCCTGTGGCTAAAATATGCATTAAATGGGAAGAATGATGAAACTGCTGTAAGCTAATCTAAGCAAAGACATTATTCACATATTGCCATTCATCATTTAATGAGGGCAGCATAACATTAAGATCTGTGGTACCTAACATACAATTAGACCATTCAAAATAAAAAATACCATGTAGTTACCACCACATCAATAGTTGCTTCAAGCAACATCTACATGCTTGACCCATGTATTATGCTAGTGAAGCATCCACAAGTCAAATGTCATCAGCATGATATGCAACCATATAATTAATCACATCCTCTTGGATGCAACATGTACTGGAGTGGTGTGGCAGCAACCATGGAGGGCTACAGGTAATGTCAAATAAAGTTTTAGGAAAGCTCTAATGCTGAAAGTTGGAAGAAAATAATGGTAGCTCTATAGGGCTAGTGCCATCTGATTGGAAATAAGAAAATATAGTTCATCCATGCATTAAGATGTATGAAACTTTGAATATCTTCCAACAAAACAATAGGTACTTCAAGTATACTTCAACATTTGACAAAACCTTGGAAGAAACTAACTCTATTTTTTCCAAGCACAGCAGCTACATCAAAAGTGATTTCACTAAAAAAAATGACTCTGACGTTGCATGGCCAACTATAACTCTAATATATTTCTGCAAGAGCCAGCATCTGTCTGTCTATGGTAATCATTTTACAATGCTGTACTTTACCCCCTTGGTAATGAAACACCACAATGTGACTTTCCAATGTACAGTGTGTGGGCCACACTCATGTCTAGAGGGTATAACCATCACAAGTAGAATTGGCTAGTTCTGCTGGCAGTCTTTCAATTTTCCAGGCTTATTTAAAAGCACTTTTTTCAATGAATGTTAATGCATTTAAAACTCTAACCTCACTTTTCCAAATCATTCCCAGTGTTTCTTCCAACTCTATAATTCCATGTTTCTAATATACTAGTGTATATTTTCAGAACTCCATGGAAGTGCAGCGTCTCTCTCCACAGAAAATGCTTGTTCCCAACCCCTGTAAGCACCCTTAACCTGCTAATACAGGGATATCATTTGGGGGGGGGAATCCTCTTTTTTGTATTAAAATTCATTCATGGTACATTATTATTTTAAAGTATATATGCATGCTTTCTTTACTAATTCCTCATTACAATACAAGATCTCAGCAATCAGGAAAGGATCTCAGTTGCATGTATTAAGGGAGCAGCCAAAAAAACATGCATACACATTTCATGACATATGGACTGCATTCGGACAAAATGTGAACCATGGTTTACCATTATGAGAATAAACTGCAGCTAGCCTCAAATCTGCATACTTCCCCCTTTAGCATGGCCATGAAGAGATCAGGAGTCACTGTTTAACAGGCCAACTGAACTCTAACCTTTGGTTAATCTAAACTATAGTTAGTTAAAACAAGCCAGTTTCATAAACTGGTTTGAGGTTGGCTTGTTTCAACAAACCGTAGTCAAGGTAGTTTATTCAGGTTCAGACACAACAACAAGTTGCAGCTAATCTAAAATGGAAGGGAATCCATCCATACTGCTTCACACGGCCTCACTAGAGGGGGGTGTAATGAAACTGAAGGTATGTTTCAGTTTGCTCTCATATAAGCCTAAAATATGCCTTAGCAAGAAATCCAAATCAATCCATTGTGCACATTTTGTAAAATCAATGTAAAGCACAATCACTAATTGTTACACTAGCAAAACTGCTTGGAAATCATGATATAACTGCAATACCTCCAGAGGAATTTCACAAGCACTGCAGTGAAGTAATTTTTAAAAAACTACATTTGAATAAATCAAAAATTAAATCTACCAACCATGGCACTGCCCTCTCCAAAGGTATCATCTTATCTATGCTTTGCTCACGTAGTTTCAATTCTTCCTCATGTTTTCCATAGATTCATCTGCTGATACTTCCATATCCAGTTCTGAGGAAAGATTCACATTCTTCTTCCCTTATTCCCTAAGGGGGAAAAATACTTAAGTTCTCTTCAGGAATTATATGGCTAACATACAATAAAATGTGTGCATAGAATACCACCCCAAAGTTCAAATGGACCAATAAAAAGAGTGGGTCAAATGTTGACATTCTGAGTAAAACACTCAGCCTGTACAAACATTTAAAGTTTAATACACCTACAGTAGTCCTATATAATAATGTCCAAGTTGTCCCTGCGTCCAGTTGTCCCGTGTGTCCCTGGCTCTGCAACCTATTTCCACAAAACAAGTGTGCAATTGTACAGGTACACCAACAAAATTAAGTCTTTAAAAGGTGGGTTAAAAGTATTGCCCTCTTCCTTAATTGTGAGAAAGAACAAGGGGGGCCAGAAAGTCTCTTGGTGAAGTCCTAAGTTTCAATAAGTAGGGTAACAAAGCACTGTATTACAGCAGTGTGCATAGGGGACAAGCAGTAGCACAAAGGTTTCGGAAGAAGCACATCTTACCCAGTCACTTGGAGGTTTACCACAGGCAACTGGTTAATTAGAAGCCTGCTCTACAGGTTTTATGCAATTCCAATGTTAATAAAAATACACAAAGGCATGTGTGTGTCAAACATTATTAGGCACCTTAAGTGCTTGTTAAGGCATTCATTTATTGTGCACAATATGACCTTGTACATCTTACTCATCATCATTTCACAGAAAGGCGGAAGACAAATGACTTGCCCCATAAAGTCTCTCTAATAACTCAAGGATCCAACCCCAAATTACTGTTGCAGGATGGAGACAAAACAATGGGAAACAGAATTGTGAAAGGAATTTGGGAATGGGGGAGAAAGAATACCATGAAGGTACCTGTCTCTTGCGCTTGTGTTAAATAAGCAACGAAAGATATAAAGGTGACATCAGGCACAACAGAGAACATGATATGAAATAGTGGTGCAAATAATAGACATATGGAAATTGTTTCTAGAACACTGGAAGGCTGGAGGTGCAAGATGATAAAATCAAATCCCAGTGCAGAAGAGCTAGTGGAATTATCAGAATACAAAACCCCTTGTCAAAAAGTGATTTCTGAGCATTCCAGACAGACTCAAAGAAATGACATTATTGCAATCTCTACTTATCCCTTTAAAATATCAGTGATGAGTGCCTTTATTTTCTAGTCAGTACAGTAGATTTAATTAGGAAGTATGACTTGGTTGCCTAAACATTTCAGTAAAGTTAACTGTGGCTCTAAATCTTCTGTTAAACAAAATTCTACAGCATTTATGCTATATTGGCATATATTTATCTGGGGAACTAAAAGGAATTTGTTCAACCATTCAGTGAATAGCTGTTCCAGTTCTTCCAGTTCAATACCTTCATCAGGTACTCTACAAAAACAAGCAGTATACAAAATGCATGCTTACATTTCTTCTCTTTAGATACTGTATGATAACTGTTGATTATGTCACACAAAATGCCAGTTCTAGAAAAGCCAAAATGCAAATTTCTGGGAGAAATTATCAATATGAAAAATGGCAATGCATCATCACTATTCATCTTACTCCATGGGCCAACAATATTAGCAGCAAATGATGCAAAATTTTAATACTCATCAAAGTGTTTCCTTTGTGGAGACTTTCTAAGTGTTTTCTATAGCCTGGGAAAGGAATTGAAAATGCATACTTCAAAACTCTTGCCCATTCTCATTTTCTACACCAAGTATCTATTATTATGAATTCCCAAAAATTGCTATATAAACATAGCAGCCTAAATGAGTAAGAGTGGCTGCACTAGAGGGCAGGCTTTAAACAGATCTGGACTCACATTCTTTAAAAGGAATTCATATCTATACTAGAAGACTGTAGCAAAGCCATATTTAAAGCTCTAACTACCTTAGTAGTCAAATAGATTATTTCCAGTCCCTAAATATATAAGAGCAAGCTTCAAAATACAAGCCACATGAAGCTTCTCCTTCAATTTATTTATTTAAAAGATTTCAATGCTACCTTTTAATGGTACTCCCCTCCCAAAGTGGCTTCCATACAGTACTTCCAGGGTCTACTCAAGGAACAAGGCATTAATAACAAAACAATCCATAATAGTACACATACTGATAAAGGACCTTACTGAAATTAATCATGGTAAATTTTCATCATTCTGGTCAATACAGTGGTTTTCCTTTTAACCACTCAGTGTTATAATCATTCTCAGTGAGACAAACACCATGTCTTTCTACCTACCTGATCCGTTACTACTAACAGCCCAAGAGGGGAGAAATGTATTTTAAACAACAAATACCCCACAGCTTTTGTGCCTGTGTTGGCGTATAAAGCGGAAGTTGATACAGCTTAGAAAAATGGCTGTTTGCCAAAGAGATCATCAATGCCATAATGTGTTTTCGGCATGACAACCCGATACAAAAAAGCCCTTCCACGGGGGGGAGGGAAGGGATGCCAAGCTCTTTCCTTTGTGGCAGATACACTCTGCAGCATCGGAAGGGGGGGGGGGACGACCACGTTAAACGCTCCGGACAAACCTGTTGGCTCCGTCTCCGGCTTGCAGAAATAAGATGCACCGTCATCCCCCCCTCCCCAACCAACCACCACCAAACAGGTATGCAGCTCGGGTGCAAGAACTTCTTAGCCACCCCGTAAGCCTAAGGAATATATGGCCGTGAAGAGGAATCCAGGGATCTGCTCGCTCTCCTCAACACTGCAGGGGAAGGGAGGGAAAAATAAGAGCGCTGGCGACGTCCAAGGCGAGGGTCGAGAAAGGAGGGGGATGTTTTGAACTCAGCTCCAGCCTCCTTTCCAGAAGCGGCTTGGCAGGAGGTGGAAATGCCGGATGCGTAGCATTGCCAAGCCACGCCACCGCCTCCCTCCAGCGTACCTGATACTCCATCCCGCCTCTCTCTCTGTCTCTCCGCTCGCCGTTCAGACGTGCACACGAAACACTCACACGCAGCGCTCCATCTTTCGCGCACGCGCACTCACGCCCCTTCCCCCAACCTGTCGCACGGAGGCGACGGGAGAAGGGAGGGCGCGCGCGGATGCGATGGAGACGGAGACACGGAGGACGGACGGGGCTCCGCGGGGACCCAAAACCGCGGGGCTGGGCCTTCTGCGTCCATCCTTCTCCTGCCGCCTGAGGAGAGCGGCGCGGCCCCAGCACCTCAGACCTCAGCGCCCCTCAGCAACTTACTCCCGGGTGTCGGCGCGGGCCGCCGGCCGCGGCCCTCAGCTCCCTTCCCCAGCGCCGCATGGACAGCGGCGGCGGCTTCTTCTTCTTCGGCTTCTCGTCCCCAGCGAAGGTACCACACGCGCCGGAGGGTCGAGGCGAGCGGCCTCGGCCTGAGCGAGCGAGCGGACGGAAATTGTCTTCTCCTCCTCGTCCTGTGAGGGAGGCTCGCTCCCGAGCGCGAGCGCGCACACACACACCCAACGGACCGCCGCCGCGTTCCCGCGACGTCACCGCGACCAACCGTGGCTCGCGCTCTCCGTCGGTGGGGAGGGGAAAGCGGTGAAAGAGAAAGAGGCCGTTGCTGCGCGTGCGCGGAAGGGGAGGCGGGAGGGAGGGGGAGGAGCCGCCTCGATGCTGGCCAATAAGGGCCTAGCGCCGTCGCCTCTGATTGGAGGGCCGCCGGGGGCGGGGCTGAAGGGAACTGGGATGGCCGTGGCTTGGCTAGTAAGCTTCCAGTACCCAGATGCCTCCGGAAGCGTTGCTAGGATGCTCCTGCATTCATTTGTTTATTTGCATTTGTATGCCGCTTGGTTAAAAATCAAAAAAATCAAAGCGGTTTACAAAAATAGGGCAAAAATCGGGGAAAATCCACAGCCCTCCTCTATTATGCTTTCCTATTTGTTGGAAGCAGTCGTAGTTGTAATAATAATAATAAATAATTTATTAATTTTATTATAATTTAAAGGATGACCACAAACTCTTGGTAGACCACAAACTTGAGTCAACAGTGTGATGCAGCAGCTAAAAAAGCCAATGCAATTCTGGGCTGCATCAATAGGAGTATAGCATCTAGATCAAGGGAAGTAATAGTACCACTATTCTGCTCTGGTCAGACCTCACCTGGAGTACTGTGTCCAGTTCTGGGCACCACAGTTCAAGAAGGATACAGACAAGCTGGAACATGTCCAGAAGAGGGCAACCAAAATGGTCAAAGGCCTGGAAACGATGCCTTATGAGGGAATGGCTTAGGGAGCTGGGTATGTTTAGCCTGGAGAAGAGAAGGTTAAGGGGTGATATGATAGCCATGTTCAAATATATAAGAGGATGTCATATAAAGGAGGGAGAAAGGTTGTTTTCTACTGCTCCAGAGAAGCAGACACGGAGCAATGGATTCAAACTACAAGAAAGAAGATTCCACCTAAACATTAGGAAGAACTTCCTGACAGTAAGAGCTGTTCGGCAGTGGAATTTGCTACCAAGGAGTGTGGTGGATTCTCCTCCTTTGGAGGTCTTTAAGCAGAGGCTTGACAGGCATATGTCAAGAATGCTTTGATGGTGTTTCCTGCTTGGCAGGGGGTTGGACTGGATGGCCCTTGTGGTCTCTCCCAACTCTATGATTCTATGATTATTATTAATTTAAAGGATACAAAAGTTAAACAGATTAAAGTTACCTCAGCTTTCTGAAGCATCTGCAGGCTTGTCAAAATTGGGATTTTATTATTTTTGTATATAATTTTTACTGTATTAAATTTTCTGTTTTACAATTTAAAATACTTTTTACATCCTTAAGATATCAATGACTTCCCTTCTCTTTCCATGGTTCCTTTTACATAAAATAAATCCTGGCATATTTTACAAAAATATACCATTCAGCATTCCATTATTGCATCCATCAAAACTTGTTTACAATGTTGAATTTATCTTAATTCTGCCAGCATTTTCAGCTGTACACAATTATTTCCCATATATTCAATAAACGTTTTCCAAACTTCTCTAAACTTACGTTCTTGTTCTCTTATTCTGCATGTTAAGTCTGCAAGCTGCTCATATTCTGTCAACTTCTGGCATATTGCCTGAGCTAGAGGGACTATTAGTAAAACAGGAATGTTTTGACCCCTTGCTGGAAAGAGCGCAAGTGAGGGCACCTGCTTGATCTCAAGAGGCAGGGAGTTCCAGAAGCGCAGGCGCTGCGGCGCTATTGATTTACTTTCATTTTACTTCTTAACAATTTGTTTATTTGCGTTTTCAAAGCAGAAACAGAGCATACTTGTCCCCCCCTCTGTTTTACTTATTAAATTTATGCGCCACCCTCCATCCAAAGACCCCCCCCAGGGAAAACAAAACAGTAGCCATTGCCGTGGCTGCCCTACCAATGCTCTTCTCCAGCTCAGTGTTGACGGGCTATGGTGGAGCTCAGGTAGGCAAAATAGTCTGCCAGCTCAAGTGTGTGATGCTCTGAGGGCTGGCGACATCCTGACCCAGGATGTTGGTCTTCATCAGGTTGATTGTGAGGCTGAACTCCCTACGGGCTTGGGCAAAACGGTTGATGAATCTCTGAGTCCCGGGAGTGCGCTGTCAAGGCTGCATCATCGGCAAACAACGTCTCTCGGATCAGAACATTTGGTACAAAGTGTTTGGTATAATTCCCTGCGCTTAGTGCACAGAAATAAACCGGAAAGGAAATGTCACTTAGGCACCTTCCTTTCAGAATCCTTTATTTAACATACCTGTCACAATTTCAAACATTTCCTATCTTATAGTACATGGAGTGTTGAAACTTTGACGAGAGCTGGATTCAAATCCCTGCTCAGAAATCCCTGGTGGGTTCAAGAGTAAAGGCTAGAGGATTGGCAAAGTGTAGACGTATAATGAGCTGGAAGGCCACATCTAATTTGCTGCTGCAACAACTGCTAGATATCTTATATAATAATATTTCACACCTTTGTGAGTCCATCTATGCGCTTTTCCCTCCTGGATTGCTTTGCTAGTACTAGCAGGAGAGATGCTATCAGAATGCTGAGAGGGATTGGAAGGTAACAGACTGGTAACAGAATCCACAAATGTTATTTCCTTCTAGCAGTTGCATAGGGAAAAGCCCCTGCATTCCAGGGCTTAAGGGAGACATCAGACGTAAGGTTTTTTTAGCGCAAACGATATATCGACACCCATCCCTACCCTTATGTCAATTTGTATACTGTCCCTGGAAAATGGGGACACTTGGAGGGTCTGAAATGTATGCTGTGCCGTGCTGCCCAATCATTCCTGACTGATATCTTGCTGAGCTCTCAAGCCTCCATCCAGGAAGGGAGGTGGCGGCTCCTCTTCTATACATAAATAATAATAAACGATAATATAAAGCAAATATCTAACACCCTTTTATGCTGGCGCTTATTTTTAGGTGCAAATGAACACCTGCGTCAATTAATGAAGCAGCTGCGGGACATTGTAACCCCCGCCACCCTTGGCTCTTTTAACAGCCTCGGTTCTTTTTGTGGACTGCAAAGAAACTTAATTAAATATAGTGCATGCTCAGGTGTGACAAGACGAGGCATGAAATCCTGCAACCAAACCTCCGCAAGTCATGTCTCAACAGCATAACACCATGGACTTAAAGAGAAGCAATCTGGGAGACTGAATTTTGGAGCTCGCCTGTATATTTGGGGAAGCAGCCTTGCCCCACCCACCCCTGACCTGGACATTATCAACTGCGGTGTTTCAAAATCCAGTCTGGGGCAGCAGCAGGCATTTCCAAGGAAAGGGGTTATCTTGGGCTGACGCAAGGATGGCCAGAATCAAACCACAGATATTGGTGAGGGAGGAGGGCAAGTCCAGCAAGCTCCCTCCTTTGCCAATTCCAAGTGCCACCCTCGGATGTCAGAGGGTACAACTCTGCGGCAGGAGCAGCTCTGCCCCTAGATCTGAATAGGGTGGGAGAGATCTCTGAGTCAGCAAGAATTTGCATAGATGGAACTAAATAACAAGAAAACAACAGAGAACTGGTGTCTTGAGTTTTCTTTTCCCCCTCTTCCCTCCCATTTCTTTATCCTTTTATTTATTTATTTCATAATAATTTTTTATTATTGGTTTCACGATTTAGTTTTACATTCACACAAAAAAGAAGAAGATAACATCGACAAATATAGAATTCTCCGAATTCTCGGACTTCCATCCTCCCTTTCGCGGAGTCCACTAATAACAATTTTTACCGCATGTCTTATCATCCTCTATTTTCTTTATCCTTTTAGAAAAGGGGAAGATTAGACGTGGACACACAAAGCATGGAGAGGCAATGAGATGCTCCCGCACAGCCGTCACTACCGCCGCCGCCATTGCTCGGGATAAGCACCTGCTCTCCTCCTCCCTGAGCTGCCGAGATCACATAACATCAGCCCATAGCTGTCAACTTTCGGATCAGCAGCCTCACCTGTCCCGGGGACAGTCTATGGCAGGCATGTCAAACTGGCGGCCCTCCAGATGTTTTGGACTACAATTCCCATCTTCCCCAACCACTGGTCCTGCTAGCTAGGGATCATGGGAGTTGTAGGCCAAAACATCTGGAGGGCCGCCAGTTTGACATGCCTGGTCTATGGTATATCTAACAATCCAGGATAGCAGCGGGAAACGGCACTGGAATAAGGGAATTTCCAGCAAAAAAAGGGCAGGTTGACAGCTGTGGCTTGGAATAAGGGAGTTTCCTGCAAAAAAGGGAGGGGTGCCAGCTATGCATCGGCCTTGAAAGACCTACATTGCTTCACAGTACGTTTCCGAGCACAACTCAAAGTGTTGGTGCTGACGTTTAAATCCCTAAACGGCCTCAGTCCAGTAGACCTGAAGGAGCATCTCCACCCCCATCTTTCAGCCTGGACACTGAGATCCAGCAGCAAGGGCCTTCTGGCTGTTCCCTCACTGCGAGAAGTGAAGCTACAGGGAACCAGGCAGAGGGTCTTCTTGGTAGTGGCGCCCGCCCTGTGGAACGCCCTCCCATCAGATGTCAAAGAAATAAACAACTATCTGACTTTTAGAAGACATCTGAAGGCAGCCCTATTTAGGGAAGTTTTTAATGACTGATGTTTTAATGTATTTTAAATCTCTTGTTGGAAACTTCCCAGAGTGGCTGGGGTATAAGTATATTATTATTATTATTATTATTATTATTATTATTATTATTATTATTATTATTATTATGTTGGCTCTGGCAGCTCTGGCAGGGGAAATAGGGACACTCCGGGGTCAAAACAGAAGCTGAGATGGCTTTCACCATTCCAGGACTGTCCCTGGAACACTGGGACACTTGGAGAGAATGCAAACTTGCCGATCCATTAACTTTGTAACGGTGTCATTGTGACAAGGCTTCTGAACTGGATTGGGACCCTAGCGCAGGGGTTAGGAGGGAGGGCTAACCCTTTGCCCTCTACTGCTAGCATGCTGGTTTGGATCAGGGGTCAGCAGCAGAAATCCGCATTATAGTAAGTAAATAAATATCCCAGGGTTGCCATATTTCAAAAAGTAAAAAATCAGGACAGCCTTTAGGAAACACTGAAATTGTAGAGTTTTTTTTTTTTTAAGAATCCCCCCAAATTGATGCCCCTTTTTTAATACAAAAAGGCCATGATTTTGACTTGTCTGAGATCCAGAACAAAGCACTGTCTTTTGGAAATTCTGGTAATGTCTGGGGAAATCCGGACATATAGCAGCCCTAAAAATATCCTATTCATTCACAACTCCCTCAGTGTCGTTGGGCTCATTCCTAGAATGGCACACTCTGGAGGGAGATGATGAGAAATTGGAGGGGGAGGCAGGGCCAGATGGAGGCTCTTCCTTTGCAGGAGGCTTTTGGGCTAAAGTACAAGGTATTTATTTATTTGTATAGAATTTATCATTTGTATTTAGTTTTCTATAATACCCCTCTTATTAGCAAGGGAAGATCAACCAGATTAGCCAAGAACACACATTTTTAAGGGTTAATATCCGACAATCTTTGGTAAAGAGTTGATTGGTGAAGTTTCAACAGAGGAACGAGGGAGATTGCAAAGCCTACAGAAAAAGAAAGGCGGTTAGGTGCTTTTTTAAAAAAAATGTTTTAATTAATATTCTCTTTTGAAATTTAAATGTTGCCCTGCAGTGTCCTGCTTCCTTGCAAACAAGAATGGGAAAGGTTGTGTGGGATGATAGAGGAATGCAGTTGACCTCGCCAGCAGGCCATTTGGTTTACAAAGTTGCTAGCTTATAGGCGCATTTACTCAGAGTGAATTGGAAAGAAAACCCTAATTCAGATTGACTGCAGTCTTTGCGACCTTTACATTCTGGAGAAATCCAAACCTGAATATGCATTGCTGAACCGAAGGCATATTTTTTCGTTTTGTTATAACCTTGTCTTCATCTTCCTTCCTTCTGTTGTTCCCTCCGTGCCGAATTTAAGAACCAAAGCTTGTATTGGTGTTTTATTGTTGCTTTGCAGAGTCCCAGGCCCATTGATGGTGCTGTGCAAATAATAATTAATCAAGATCTCACTAAGGCAACCTCTCTGGGAAAGGGGGGGAATGTTTTAAGCAGCAATGTTCCAAAATGAAATGTGGGGGCTTTTATTAATAAAGCCTTAATGCAAGGCTGGGGATATTGTGCTACCCCCAGATGTTGTCAAATCCATCTCCTTTCACCCCCCTCTCAGCCTCACTAAGGTGGTCCAAAGGAAAGCAGAGCAATATGTTCAGCACTAGCTTAGGGACTCCACTCCAAATTTTTGCAGCGTTTACTCCTTAGTCCTTTCTTCTCCCGAAGAGACCTCTGCTGGAAGGAGAAAGCAGAAAGCAGAAAGCTCTCGGAAGGAACTGCATGGCCTGGCTGGGTCATGTACGGAAGGCTGAGTGCAAGTACTGGAAAGAGAGAAAGATGCAGTTTGTTTGAACGTTTAAGGAAGAAGCGGTCATCTTCGAATCAGGAAAACTAAGCCCATGCTTGCGAATGCAAATACTTTGCATATAAAGGTGAAGGACCGCTGGAAGGTTAAGTCCAGTCAAATGTGACTATGGGGTTGTGGCGCTCATCTTGCTTTCAGGCTGAGGGAGCTGGCGTTTGTCCACAGACAGCTTTCTGAGTCATGTGGCCAGCATGACTAAACTGCTTCTGGCACAACAGGACACCGTGACGGAAAGCAGAGCGCACGGAAATTTTCCTGCCACAGCAGCACCTATTTATCTATTCATGCTGGTATGCTTTTGAACTGCTAGGTTAGCAGAAGCTGGGACAGAGCAACGGGAGCTCACTCCATCGGGGGAATTCGAACCGCCGACCTTCTGATCGGCAAGCCCAAGAGGCTCAGTGGACTTTAGACCATAGTGCCACCTGCGTCCCTCTTTGCATACATTCCTCTTTAGCTGTACGTTCTGCCAGTGAAAGCTTTTGGATACTTTAACAAGTGTTTGGACCTAAGAATCGAGTCAGCCTCGCACATGACTTGGCTTCCTCGCTGCAATTCAGCTCCTCGGCCAACAAGAGTCCCATCCAGGATGGTATATTAGGTCTTTGCATGTCCTTATGTTCATGTTTACAACCAGGAAAGGCCTTCAAGGCCTGTCCTCATTGGCAGCCAGTCAATCTAGCCAAATTATCCTATACTAATTAGTCTCTCCTATCCAGTGTTGCAGTGTTTGGAAGCAAGCACAGTAGCTTTCAATGTAAGTGCTAATTAGAGCCATCACAAATCCATGGTCCTCTGCCTCCCTGATTTCCTTGGATTTTCTAGGGAGATGGGACAGATTCTCATTATTTAGTTGGTACGGTGATGAGAATCCGAAGGGAACTAGGATTTAATACTGTTCTGCAAGTGCTGCGGTCAGGGGCACCATCTGGGGGGGAGGGGGATTGGGAGCTAGGGTCCCTCCCCCAATTTTTCATATTTTTTTTTTTTTACATTTAATATATTTTGATATGACTTTATTTTTTAAAAACAAAAAAACGTTATTTGATTTTTAGAAATTTCTCTGAATCTCTAGACTTCCCACCCTCCCTTCCGTGGGTCCTATTGTCAACCCTTTCAACTGCATATTATTTCCTAATCCATTTTTTACATCTCTCCATATTGTCCATGATATATGCTACATTACAAGTGTTATTAAAATCCCGCGGAATTTTTACCTCTCTCTCTCTGTGAATATTGAATAAAAGACATTGGTAAGAGTTTCTTGCCTTTCTGTTACTGGCAGACAGCCATGAGGGAGGAGGATCAGATTCCCTGAAACCTGGCACAATAGTACTTCCATGCATGTGTGGTGATTCTGGGGGCCTGCCTCTGTCGCCACAAATCCATTGGCTCCATCCAAGCGGACATCATTGCCAGAAAAGTCACTTATTGATGGGCACTGGCAGAGTTTCCAGGTTGCTGAGGCGGTGTGTATGTGTGTGTGTGTGTGTGTTTACTGTTTCAACAACATGTACATTTTGTCTTCTCCAAGTGAGAACACAAAGAATATGCTAGGCATGTTCCTGGTGCAACTGCAGCATAGCTGCCTCCAATTCAACATACAGTATCTGAAGTACAGTGGTACCTTGGTTCTCGAACTTAATCTGTTCCGGGAGTCTGTTCAACTCCCGAAACCATTCAAAAACCAAGGAGCAGCTTCCGATTGGCTGCAGGAGCTTCCTGCACTCAAGTGGAAGTCGCGTCAGATGTTTGGCTTCCAAAAAACATTCACAAACTGGAACATTTCCTTCCAGGTTTGCGGCCTTTGGGAGCTGATTTGTTTGACAACTAAGCCATTTGAGAACCAAGGAACCACTGTATAGGATTGCTCTGCTAGTATGGGATCTTTTCAGTGGCAGTTTTCCTTTTCAAGTGGTGCTGAAATTTCGACCTACAGTATCTTGGGAATTGTTCCCCCACCCCAAATGTCAGGCGGCAATCTGTGGTTGGATGAACACGACGGAAAGGCTCTCTGCACATGTTCAGATTGTTCTCTCGCTTATTTGTTGCTCATTGTTACATTCCAGGGCTGAACTTTGGCACCGAAAACAGGTTCTTAGGACTACTACTTCAAGCGGTGCATGCAGACACGCCCAAAGCTCAGCAAGGAGAATGTCAAACTGCACGATACAGTCAGCTTCGTGAAATCCGCATTTATCTGAACAGCCAGAAAGGAAACGAGTCTTTGTGCTTCAAACAACCGCTAAAGTTCTGGAATGCAGTGCTTGGTAACAACCATAGGAAACAATGAGTTTGGAAATCTGTTTTGCGTTTCTTTTAAGCCTCTGGCTTATTCTTTTTTTAAAAAACAGAACAAAACAAAACTCAGAATTAGTGGTAACAACAAAAACAAATTAAACATATGGCACAGGCCACAATTCAGCAACAGTTAAGCACCTTTAGATCCCGATGACTTCTTCGCTTCACTCTCTCTTCAAACTCAACCCAACCTGAATGTACTGTACTTAACTTTGGCCATCTTCTTTCGTCACTCACACAACAATTGATACTACTTGTCGTAAATTTGGTTCAGTCCTGAGCCCCCTAGGTTTGCAGGGGACACACAAAGGAACGCACACATGGCTTTCATCCCTCCGTTCGACAAAGTAAGCAACCCCTGGGGACGGCTCCTTGCATGCAAAGGATTTTCTGGATGGGGATAAATGTTTATTTACATCCAGAAAGAAAGAAAAATCCAAGGAAGTATTGCAGAGTACAGTTAATGCTACCCTGCACGACTATGTCTCCTACGGAATGGCGAAACCTGGAAATAAGCCAGCTGCTACCTTTGCATTCCTACAGGAATTGATTCCAAGCCCGAAACCTGTGCATCACGGTAATCTCGAAAGTGATGTTGACATTGGTGAGGTCAGGCAGACCCCTGTAAGCTCTGCATCCCACATTGACGCTCCGCTGAAAATCAAAGGGAGATCTTCCTTTTGAGGGCTGAAAAAGATTAAGGCATGGAGAAACTCCCCATGCCTTTGATCCAGAGAAAGGCCCTAACTAATTTAAAGCCGAGGAATCTGCAAGTCTCATTTTCTCCTCTCTGTTAGCTTTGTTTTGAAGCTGGAGCTATGGAATGAGGATGCCAGCCCTTCGTTTTTTCACCTTGATTTTGGTCAGCTGGAGAGCCGCTGCTCCCTTCGGAAACATTTTATCAAAATGTCTACTTCCTCGGCTGTACAGTTTATGACATCTCCTGCCAAGTGGCAGCGATGCTCATACCGGAAAAGTTATTTCCAGGGACGCACATTGTTCTCTTTCCCATCAGAGCTACCCTGCTAACTTAGTCTCCTCGGAAATCAAATGAGGAGAGGAGTTCAACTTCACTTTTGGTTTTGTTAATCCATCGCCCCGTTCTTCGTTTTTTTTTTCATTTTGCTTTTAATTCCTATACACAAAGTGTTTTACAAGCAGACGAAACAACAGAATATACAACGAAGGTCACACACATTATGAAAATCTGATCCAATATAAAGAACCATGCTTCACCTGTAGGTGTATAAATAATTTTATATGCTGGATACGGGTAGAACTGTGTTATCAACCACTGAGCTCCTTGGGTTTGCCAATCGGAAGGTCGGTGGTTTGAATCCCCGTGATGGGGTGGGCTCCCATTGCTTTGTCCCAGCTCCTGCCAACCTAGCAGTTCGAAAGCATGCTAGTGCAAGTAGATAAATAGGTACCACTGGGGCAGGAAGGTAAATGGCGTTTCCATGCACTCTGGCTTCCGACATGGTGTTCTGTTGCACCCGAAGCAGTTTAGTCATGCTGAAAAGCGAGATGAGCGCCACAACTCCATAGTCGCCTTTGATTGGACTTAACCGTCCAGGAGTCCTTTACCTCTTTACCTATAAATCATTTAATGTGTCAATATGAATGGAAGTCATTAAAACAGCAGTTGTGATATAAGGGATTGTTATTTTGACTGGAGCGTAAAGGGATTTAAAGGATTTTGGAACACAGAAATAAATTAAACCATCAAACCATCAATTCTAGCTTGTGGGGGACCACCTAAATTGTATAATTTGACATCTCAGTGACTGGTATTATTAATTGTATTATTATTTGGCATTGTTATAATGAGGCTATTATTGGATTATTGTAATTGAAAACTATTAAAAATTAGTACGGTATATAAAAATATAAAGAATCATGAAACATTGCCAGAAGAGGAACTAACTAATGCGATATTCAATAACCGATTAGAATACTGTACAATAGTACACCATGAAATTAAATAGCAACAAATCATTGGACATAAATTCAACATTAACCATTTCAATAAATGACTTGTCACAACCCTCAAACAAATTACGTGTACAAATTAACAGACTTAGAAAATTTGGTTGCAAAATACAAAAGCAAAATATAAATTAACAGATACCGTAGCATTTAAGAACAATTTAAAACACACACACACCCTCGCCCCAAGTAAAAGAATATACAGTATGCACACCTTTTACAGCAAACACAGTCACAGGGACTCCTTTACAAGACAGAACAGGGAAATAGATCTTGATGGGAACATCAAAGATGCGTTCCCTGGCGGTGGCCTGCTCAACATGTGTAAAGCTACAGCAGATTGTCAGGAATACGGTTCAAGCCTCGATTACAAATAAACTGAAGCACTTCAAAGGGAATAACACGCTGTCTCAATCTGTTAGTCCTCTTTACTACTTGAGAAATGTAAGACACATTCCTTATTGCTTGCTTGGTAAATGTCTGAGAACTCTCTCCACACCCAACCACAAACGGCAAATGCCTTCATTCTGAGTCACACCTGAGCGTAACTCCAACGAGATCCCAAAACTAGGGGGAAATGAAGCACTGCAGTATGATATATATTTTGTTTCGCACCCTGTCAAATATCTGATGCGCGTCTCAGCAGCAATGATGCAGAAAGCTGATTGAGTTAATCCGACTCTCGTTTAGGTGTGGTGCGCAAAAGGAAGTGCCAGATAGTCAATGCCGGAGGACTTAATTCATGCTGGGTGCCTTGGGCTTCAGCTCTGTAACTTAAAAAAAAACACCACACATATCAGAACACATCTCCACACCAAGTTAGAAGAGGTGTCCTCTGAGCATGTGCAAAGTGATATTTCCTGATCACCAGAAAACCACATCTCTACATGTGTGAGACTGAAGGCCACTTCACAACCTAATAATCACGATGATAATTTTATTATTTATACCCCGCCCATCTAATAAAACATTAAACATTTTTTTAAAAACTTCCCTATACAGGGCTGCCTTCAGATGTCTTCTAAAAGTCAGGTAGTTGTTTATTTCTTTGACATCTGATGGGAGGGCATTCCACAGGGCGGGCGCCACTACCGAGATGGCCCTCTGCCAGATTCCCTGTAACCTCATTTCCCGCAGTGAGGGGACTGCCAGAAGGCCCCCAGAACCTACAGAGGGGTATTGGGAAATGATTTATAATGAAATGAAAAAAATGTTCAAAACTACTCCCTCCCACACACACCCCAAAACAGAGTCCTGTTTGTTGGGGATAACCCAGATTGAAATTCCTAGATGTTAAAAAAGGTTATTTATGTACTGTACACAACAACTGCAGTCTGTGTTTTGTTAGCCCCCAAATGGAAAATGAGTGATGTCCCAACTAAAGAGGGTTGGCAACTTAAGTTAACACAATGTGCACAACTTGCAGATTTAACGTATAGAACGAGAGAGCAAGAAGAACATATGTTTGAAGAAGACTGGAAAACATTTATTGAATATGTGGAAAGTAACTGCATACAGCTGAAAACGCCGGCGGCATTAAGATAAATTCAACAGAGTAAATAATTTTTTACGGATGTAAAAGTGGAAAGTTGATTTGAATGGTTACGGTAAAATATGCAAGGACATATGATATGTAAAATTAACCATGGAAAGGGAAGAAGGGAAGTCATTGGGTATTTTAACGTTTGTAAAACGTTGATTTGGAATTTCAAAATTGAAAATTTATTTTAAAAAAAGACGATATTTTTTTTAATTTTTTTTTGAACATACTTTTTATTAATTTTACAAAATACAAAAAAACAAAAAAACGGTACATACTTAAACCCCTTTTCCACCTCCTTCCTACCCACCCACATGGGTCCTCCCCTGCCACAGAAGTATCCCATGTATGTGAACAGTCAGAGATGGTCCATTTTATGCTTGGATTTCTGTCCTCCTCCCCCTCCCCTGACCCCAAAGCCCCCCCCTGCCACCAGGGAGCTCCAGCAAACCAGGGCAGTACGCAGGAGGACATCCATCCAACCATCTATTGTCATACCAAAAAAAAAAGAAAAATAGAAATAGGAAAAAAGGGAAAAAAGAAAGGGCGAAAAAAAAACAAAAAAACAATACAAAACAGAAAAAATTTTCTTGCATTCATAGTTGTAAAACCATATTTTGTGGGCTTCCCCTCCCCCCCCTTCCCCGGTTTTCATCCCTTTTTTATCATCTGCAACAGTTTCTTACTTTATAAAAATACACCTTTGTATCTTATACAACTTATAAATCAATTGTTAACATTTTCATCTAATATTCAAATCACTGAAAAATCAAACTCCCATTTTCTCTTCCCGTGCCTAACTTTTTCTCCCTCTATAAGCCTCCATATTTTCACATTTTCCAAAATCCATTCACTTTTAAAACTATAACTATTCTCAATTTAACCTTACATCCCCGATTACCGGCTCCACCCCCCCAATCCAGCAAATTCCAAAATCAGCAGACCAGTTATAAACCTGTTAATCCATCCTTATAATCACAACATCACTTTCCCTTCACCCCACCCCCTGTTTACAGTCTTTTGCCATCCAGGCCACCATACAGGACCCCTGGATTTCTTCTCTTCTCTGCATATTTTTTCCTTCTTCCCTGTGGGCGTTCTGGAGTTCCAATAATACCAATCGTGCCCCCCTCAAAAGCAGGGCACTCCATCCAACTTTTTGTAGAGTAGAGTCATCATTTTTTTCGTGGTGTGCTTCATTTTGTGTTGAATCATCACAGTCCTCATCTTCATCTTTTCCTTCCAAATCACAGTCACCATCATTGTCATTCTCACATTCATCTTTTTCAGTGTCAAAAGCTTCATCTCCTAAAAAATCATATTCCGCCATCACCGTCTGAAATTTTTGCTGTAACTCTTGCCGTCGTGTCTCCTCTTGACATAGCTCTATTCTTGTTTCCCACATTAAGGTCAAAACAGACCGCTGAAACTCAGGGGAACACTTTTTTGTTGACATAATTCAATCCTGCCAAGGTCAAAACTTGTCACGTGGGGTGGAATATGATCACAGTTTATTTTCTCGACTCCATTTTAACAAGCTGGCTGCATTCTTCAAGTCTTGTTAACAATAAAGTTCGAACTCACATTTCACAAGCACTTAAACCAAAAAAGAAATTCCACAAAGTCCAGAAATACAAAGTGAAATAAAAATTGACTTATAAATCCTGATCAACTCACTGGGTTGTCTGGGCTGCCGGCTCCCGAGGGAAAGAAAGGTTTTTCTTAGCCTTTACCTCTTGCTGCAGGGCAGTCATAAACCACAGTCTCTCTCCCCTTTTCACCCTGCATCAAAGGGGAGATTCTCTTTGATGCCTTTGAGGGATCCTTTTGAATTACAAATCTTCTGTTTATGGCTTCGGGTTTCTATTTACTGTCTCTTTGTTGCCGTGGGGGGGGTGGCTTCCTCTTTTC
Organism: Zootoca vivipara; assembly: GCF_965207765.1. NCBI lineage: Eukaryota > Metazoa > Chordata > Lepidosauria > Squamata > Lacertidae > Zootoca > Zootoca vivipara. Next base: position 14,013,740 of record NC_142594.1, on the reverse strand, counting down.
TCCCCTCTCTCCCAGATCCAAATTGTTTTATAATCCAAATCGTGAGGTTACTTACAGTCTTTTCCAATCGTTTTATTTTCGGAAGAATCCAGCGCTCTCCGCCTTCGGCTTGAAGCTTCTCCCTGCTAGAATAACGTTGCCGCTCAAAATGGCCCCCGCGACTTCTACCCTCCTCGCTCCGGAGCTCTTATTAGAGCTAACCGAAGAGTTGGGGAGTCCGGATTGGGTCTGTGCCGAGCAAATTGCCCCCGGGACGCCCTTCCCGAGGTTCTAAGGGGCGCAGCGTCGCTCTCGCTGCCCTCCCCACTCCTAGCAGAGACGGGCCGTCTCGGAGACGAGACGAAACCCCGCCGGTCGGCGCTGGCGCTGAACCCGGAAGCCTCGACGATATTTTTTTTAAAGAGCCTACAGAGGGAACCTATAGATTTCCTTCAGTTTGCCCCTAAACAGAGCCGGCTCAAGACATTTTGGCACCTGAGGTGGACCCCCAAATGGCTTCCCCCTCACCACCAGGAGGTCATGGAAGATCTACATCAGGAACAAGGACGGTGGGAAGAAACAATTCCAGCAGGATCGGCTACCTCACCTTGCCTCATGGATGGGCCAGTCCTTACCCTAAATCACCTCTGATGTTTTAAAGACACCTCCAGTTCATTGGCCAGTCTTTACATTCACCCTTCCTCTGCCACCTATGGGGAATGGGACTCCAGATATACGATACAGCAGCTTAGGGATGTTGTTTAGTCGTTTAGTCGTGTCCGACTCTTCGTGACCCCATGGACCATAGCACGCCAAGCACTCCTGTCTTGCACTGCCTCCCGCAGTTTGGTCAAACTCATGTTCGTAGCCTCGAGAACACTGTCCAACCATCTTGTCCTCTGTCGTCCCCTTCTCCTAGTGCCCTCAATCTTTCCCAACATCAGGGTCTTTTCCAAGGATTCTTCTCTTCTCAGGAGGTGGCCAAAGTATTGGAGCCTCAGCTTCACGATCTGTCCTTCCAGGGAGCACTCAGGGCTGATTTCCTTAAGAATGGATAGGTTTGATCTTCTTGCAGTCCATGGGACTCTCAACAGTCTCCTCCAACACCATAATTCAAAAGCATCAATTCTTCAGCTGTGAGCTGAAGATGAGCCCCTCAGCTTAGGGATGAGGATAGGCAAAAAAGGAGCGGCATGTGAAGGAGAGCCGATGGCTGGCTGCTGCATCTCCAGATTAATCAGCAGCCTTGAAAGAAGAGAGCGACTCTCGGACTGTAACCTGGCAACCCTATTTTCCCTTCACCGAGATAATCTCTGTGTGCAGGTGTGCACCACCACGTGTGAAAATTGTTCCGGCAATTTTGCTGCAAGGATCTACATTTGGGGAGCTCTGCACAGGGCAGTATTCCCAATGCATTGTTTATTTGCTTTTTGCTCGCTTACAAAAGGGCTATCTACGTATGTGGCATTTTGCTAAAGAGCAGGTATGGTGGGCTCTAACCCTGAGGGGCTTCTCAGCGACGGAGTGAGTTCCCATTGCTCTGTCCCAGCTCCTGCCAACCTAGCAGTTCGAAAGCACACCAGCGCAAGTAGATAAATAGGTACCGCTGCAGTGGGAGGGTAAACGGCGTTTCCGTGCGCTCTGGTTTCCGTCACGGTGTCCCGTTGCGCCAGAAGCAGTTTAGTCCTGCTGGCCACATGACCCAGAAAGCTGTCAGTGGACAAACGCCGGCTCCCTCGGCCTGAAAGCGAGATGAGCGTCTCAACCCCATAGTCACATTTGACTGGACTTTACCTAATCCTGAGGGGCTTCTCGGCTAAAGCTGGCATGGGAAGCAACCAAGGAAAGAGAGAATTGGAAGCATGGGTGGGCAGAGGGAAGAATGTGCAATGGTTTGGATGCCTTGTCCTTTGGCTCGGTTGCGAGAGGGTATAGAAACTAGAGGGGTGATCCAAAGCAGGCGAGGGGAAAACTGTGTCCCTCCGAGCGTTGCAGGACTCCGACTCCCATCAGCCCCTGCCAGCGTGGTCAAGGATGATAGGAACTGTAGTTTGTCAATATCTGGAGAGATACTTGTTCCTCACACTGGAAAGTTTCCTGCACGTACCCAACTCCTTCTTGCAAGGATCCCGGGACTGTATTTTGCCTTGATGTAGACAAGACTGAGAAATAGTGACTTACTGGCCATACATTGCTGAATGGGCCTTTTTTTGTGTGGCAGTGCTGTTCCCTAGACTGAAAACCAGCATTCTTGTCTGGTTTATGCTGTCCATTAGTTGTAGGACAGCAAATCAGACACTGACTTATCCAGTTTTCATCAGGGCCGGCCCTAAGGCAAGGCTGGGTGGTGCAATGCGCCAGGCTGCCGGGCCGCCAGGGGGCGTGGTGCCCACCAGACAGCCGCACTGGGGAACGGGGCGGGGGAGGCACCGGAGGGATCTTCGCACCATGGCACCAGGGGCGGGCGCCAGATATGCTTAAGATGGCCCTGGTTTTCATACATGGCGATACACATGTTTTCCTCTTAGGCTTATCAGGGCAGAAAATGCGGCTTCCTTTCCAGGCAGAATCCCAGGTTTCTTTTAAGAAATACGAATGCTGGCTCCCCCTTATCTACTGGACTTGCTGCAAAGCACATATCAAAACCTATATTACAGTGCGGGGACAGTTTTTCATATCCCCCTTACATTTTAATTGCGCCTGTAACTTTTTGCTTTTAGTTTGAATACAGTTTTCAGCATTTTACAGCACAATCCCCATGCATGTCTTCTCAGAAGCAAACCTCGCCGAGTTTCTTTGTGAAAAGTGTACACAGGACTGCAGACTTAGGGCTCAGCCATACTTTTGCTTGTTCCATGCCTAGAAAGCACAGTCTGAGTGGATTTCTGCTTGTCCCTTGGTTCCGAGGCACAGGTCCGACTGGTTTTGCCTCCCTCACCAAAAAAACTTGCTCTTTAGCGCTAAATCAGAACAAACAACAATATGTGGGAAACCCAATTGTTGTTTGTTCTGATTCAGCACTAAACCATGGGTTTTCCCAGGGGAAATTGGCAGGACAAATAGAAGTGTGGTCGAGCCTTTAATTTTACTTCTTGTAGCTTTCTCTTAGCCTGTTTTAATATATAAGATAAGTCAACCATTATGAGACAATGGCCTAGTTTAGACGTAACAATGAAATAATGGTTTGGTCACCCTGACCTCAGCCTCATGAAAACTCCTCCTTTCCTAGCTTATGTGAGCCATAGTTTATCTGATTCAGATGTCATAGTAAAGCATGACTTGCCCAAACTAGGAGTGTGTTCACATTAACTCCTTGGAGTATAGTGAAGTTGTTGGTTTTTTTCTGGTGAGTTTCAGAGGGCTTCTCCCTAGCTGTTGATATCAACACAACTTAATTAGTTTCAGATCCATTTCTGCTTCAGTACACACCAAGGGGTGTCAATGGGCAGGGCATGTCTTCACCCCATGCAACTCCTCGAAAGATTCCATCAACAGTGTCTCCAAAAATTTTACACATCACTGGGAAGACAGGCAAACTAATGCCAGTGTACTGGAAGAAGCAAAGAACACCAATGTCGAAGCAATGATTCTTCAACATCAAGTTTGTTGGACTAGTCATGCTGTGCGAATGCCTGATGATCGTCTTCCAAAGCAACTACTCTATTCCAAACTTAAAAATGGAAAGAGTAATGCTGGTGGTCAACAAAAGAGGTTTAAAGACTCCCTCAAGGCAAATCTTTAGAAATGTAGTATAAACACCAACAACTGGGAAACACTGGCTGCAAGCGCTCCAATTGGAGAACAGCCTTTACCCAAGATGTCATGGAATTTGAAGACGCTCAAACAAAAGGGAGAAACGTGCTAAGAGGAAGGCACGTTTGGCAAACCCTCACCATGATCAACTCCTGCCTGGAAAGCTATGTCTCCACTGTGGAAGAACGTGTGGCTCCAGAATTAGCCCCACAGTCACTTACGGACTTACTGTTAAGACCGTGTTTATGGAAGAAAATTTTACTCGGCTATGAGTGATCGCCAAAGAAGAAGAAGAAGACCCCATGCCATGGGGTTCATACCATGGGTTCATACCATGGCTGGAGATGAATTAGGAATGACTTAAGGACTTCAAGTGGTATGAAACTGGCTGGAGAAACACCACATCAGACAAAAGGAAGGGTGCCTGGGGCTGGGGCTTTTTAAAAGCCAGAACTCATTGGAACTCAGTTCCAGCACCTCTAAGGTGGACACCATTATAAGAGGGAGGTGTTGATTGTGAGTTCCAGATAGCATGGAGGATGCATATGCATTATGGATAATGTCTTGTGGACTAAAAACCCAGCTTGGAAACACAATGAATAGAAATGAGGACGCAGCTCAGGGAGGGAAAGAACCAAATCAGATTAAAGGAGGAAGGAGGGACAGCCCTAAGTACATTCATAATGGCCCTAGTTTGGCATTTATTCCTCAACCAAGGAAAGTCAAACACAAATATTTGAAAGAACAAAATAATAGTTTCCACTTATACCCGGGTGAGCTTAATGAGGATAACTCCTTTGGGGGGGAAAACACCTTTATGTGGAAAGTACCAAGGAGATTTAAGAAGCCAAAGGTCCTGTATAAGTTAACATCCCTCAGTACAGAAGAGGGAAAACCCCTTATTTCTTCCAGCACATCTGTAATCTATAATTTAGCACTCAGATTGGAAAAGTTTTCAAATCATGTCCAATAGCCCAGCATTTGTTTTACATTACTGGTCATGCCTGCTTGCCACTTTGTAGCTTGCTTGAATATTATTACCTTGTCATCAGCAACTTATTTTTTATTGAACATCTTGAGGAAACAAGCATGTACAGTAATGAGACTCCTACAGTGCTGGTTTGTGCACTAGCGGATCAGGTAAGCTAGCTGTTAAATGCAGTTGTTAACTGTGGCTTGAGCAAAGGGTACTGCTCAAGTACATGCGTGGAGGAACAACCCCAAGGACCAGCCTTCGCCCACGTCCATCACTTGAGTATCATGATCTGGCTTCATTCATCTGGGATAATAAGATGGTGGCTGATGGCTTATATAGCTTTTTCACACATGGGGAGGGAGCCACGCAGCGTTTGAAATTTGCCAGGCACCAGGCGCTATTGCCCACTTGCGACCAAGTGAAGATGCCCAGGTGCCAGGAGGTGGCATGCCTGGAGATCCTTGGATCTTACCTGTTTTCACACACTAACACCACATCCTGTACAATTCTACCCATTATATTTTATCTGCACAATCAGAACGAATTTCCGGAACCAAAAAGCCAGGTTGAAAAATACGACTTTCGAGCCACCTGGCCCCAAAATGGCAACTAGACCTTCCATTTTGGTGACTGTAACCCTGGTCTGAGGAGCCATTTGGTGCCTAGCTTGTAGATCCAAATTTCTAACACTGGAGCCACATGGATGCATTTGGTTTGGGCTGTTTGTTGCACAACAGCTTAAATCAACAGGAAGCTTCCTTTGGCGTGGTGGGAATTAGCAATCAAATACTTTCTCCCAGTTGCCATTTCTTCTTTCCTCGATCGTGTCCAAGCCAAGGTCCATTTTAGGAGAACAGCAGACAAGGAAACTCTGTTCTCTCATTCCCAGGGACAACTCCAGAAAGAAAATGGTCTCCGGGGACATAGCCTTCTTGGCATTCGAAAGACACTTCTGTGTGAATCCAAAGTTTGCTTCTCATTCAGCAGCCATGAAAGAAGCAGATGATAGATATCTGTATGGTAGAAACCCAATGAGCCAGCATTGCACAAGCTCGAGCTTAGCCGTGATAACGCCTTGGTGCTGACAAGCCTTTGATGTCACAACACAGCCTTAAACTCATTGCTTTGCTTAAGTTGCTGTCTGACCGTCTTTGCTTCCATGCAAGCAAAAGAGTCGCTTCGAAGCTGCAGCACATTTGCTCAAGTCGATGATGCTTGCTGCTCAAGTGACAGGCTGTCAGCTGTCCAAAGTTTAAAATGCTTGGAAACACATCTTGTTTCCTAGGGAACTTCTCTGCCTTAAGGGGTTTTTTCAAGGTACCCAGGGGACGTTTCATGATAATTACTTTGCATCCAAAGGCAATCAGGGCATAAAAGTTGAACTGGCTCCTCCCACCCCACTAACCGGAGAGGTTCTTGATGTAGAACTCCAATTATGGATCGTACCAAACAGATTTGCATTCCTTCCATCTTCCCCTGTTAAATTTAAACTCCTTTATTTCTAGGACAGGCAATTCCTTTCCCGTCTCCGATCCTCACACCCAACCCTTTGCCGTCCTTAAAGAAGGAGAAAGCCATCAAATTTGCCATTTCCAAAAAAACATGTGAACCAAGACACAGCCGTTCTTCAAAAACTTGAATTTTGCAGTGTGGTTCTCCACAAAAAATGCATACACAGACACACACACACAGACACACACCCCATCAATTTATTAGGAGAATCTGTGCATCTGAAAACCAACCATCTCACTAAACCATTTATCTCAGAATAAGCCTATTTGCATCTGAAATACCTTCAAATGAAAATACCATATGATTTCTTACTTAGCATATATTAAAAGGACATAGTTATTTCTGCATTGATTGATAAACACAAATGACAAACAATTGTGTGGAGTCATTATGTGTATTTTTGTCACATCAGGACGATAATATCTGTTTCCAAGTCTGCTTCCCCTGTTTCCTTTAGGTATTTTTTAAAAGCAATTAAGTAAATCTTGAAATTTGTTAATTGCTTTGCATTTAGAGGCTCCTCATAATCCGAGGCCCTAAATTGCCACTTCCTTAACCTGTACATAAATCCAATACTGTTGGCAGGTTGTGGCTCATGTTCTGCGAAAAGTGTGGCTTCTGTTGAAAATTCGTTGTTAACCAAAGGAAGTGAAGTGGCAGAATGAACTATGCCACATCAGAAAAGGGCAGGGCAGAATATATACGATTTTTTAATTCTCCCCCATGTGGGGCATGAACTGCCTACAAGTATGAAGCTAGAACATCAGAAAGAGCTGTTCTAACTCAGTTTGCTTCTTGCAGTTAGATTGCGACTTTTACACCACAAGAAAAGGACAGGACACACATTTGCTTAAATTTTGCACATTTCCCCCAACATTTTTAAAAATTGATTTTCATACAATTTAACAAATTCAATTCGGTTTACATACAAAATCCCCTTAACGTTTTGGCTTCCCATTCTTACTTCCATGGTGTTTCTGTTCATATCCCTTATCTGCTGCCGTAAATGTAATACTTATTTCTATAACATACCATATATCCCTCATTGCATTCCTTTATCATTCTCATTCCATGGCTTATTTTTCTGGTCCTGCCTGCGATTTCATTTGACTATAATATTTTCTCAGATAATCCAAAAAGAGTCTCCACTCTTCCACAAATGTTCTGGCATGTTGGTCTCGTATTTTTGCCATCAATTTCACCACCTCCGTGTAGTCCAATAGTTTTAAAGCCCACTCCTCTTTTACATTTTGCATGCTATGATTTACATGCAGAAGTGCAAATTTGGAAATAATTGCTAGAATTTAAACGAAAATACGGCTTGTCTCACCGTAAGCGGAAAGTTTCCTCTCCAAGTGCTGTCGATTGGCAACTTCAAAGCCTCTTCTCTTCCTTCTTACATCGTCTTTACATCGGACTTGGGCTGGACAGACAACACCTACAGACAGACACAAGGCCACCCCGCCCCACCCCCCGGCTAACAGGGAGTATTTTACAGGGTAGCGTTCAAAAACGACACCCACTGGGGTGGAAGGTTCACAGGCTTTGAAAGACTTGCTCACAAATTTATTGACAGCTGCACGAATTATGCTAGCTAGGAAGTGGAAGGGGCAAGCAGAATCTAAAATGATAGAATGATATAAAGAGGTGTGGGATATGGCTATTAATGACAAATTAACATGCGCCATTAAGGTAAGATGGGGGAATATGCAAGGGAAATTATTTTGAGGATAAATTTGTACTGTTAAAACAGAAAGGGGTCAAACCATCGCAAGAGGTGTTGAAATTTTGGGAGGTTGGATAGTTACAATGGAATGGTCTCGGTGGTGGGGTGCACATTTTTATTCTTATTTGCCTACGATTATTACTTTGTCAAAATAAAATAAAATTACGACATCTACAAGCTGGTGCATCAGAGTTCCAAACCGTGCTTGCCAGCTTTGGCAGACACAAAAATTAAACTTTTTTTGTTTTTAAATATTCATGTTTCAACAAGAATGAGTATGAAAAAAAAATATGTATCTTTGCCAGCAGAGTGTGTGACTGGCCATCGCTGCACAACCACTGGTTGCACAAAAGTGTGACAGACACCCAATTCCATTCCTTTTTTTAAAAAAGAAAGCATTTCCCCAACTGATTTGGGAAAACTGACAATGCTTTCTTCTGTATTGTGCAACAAAGTGCAAACAGGTATGTTTCTCCGCTGCCCATTTTATTTCTTTCTCTGGATCCATATTTAATGTCCCTTTATAACCATTTAGAACATCATTATATTGGTTCTCAAACATGCACCCTGTGGCCTATTATTTTTCCACAATAATTTGTCACTACTTTTTGAAGCCATCTATGGCTTTGCAAGATCTATAGACCACCAATCGATTAGAGTTTGCAGGTCGCCGATTCGTTCCCTTTCATTTCCCCCCCTTTATTTATTTGGTGCCGAAAGGATTGTTTTTCTTCCGTGGCTCTAGCGCAAGATGCGTACTTCTGTGTGAGCCGTCACAGCTTATTATTAACAGGGCAACATGTGTATTTAAGGAGCTCCAGGAACGGAAATATCAATCTGAAAATGGAGACGGATACGAGAAGGTAAATGACATTACTTTGTTGCAGCAAACACACACACAAAAGAGGCACCAGGTGGAACAATACAATGCATCAGGTGTGGGGAATCTTATTCGCCCGAGGGCTGCATCTTCCTTTCACATGCCAGCAGGCGTGGAGCTGGAGGCAAACTGGGAGGAGCAACTCATTTGCATTTTACCTTTGTTATTTTCTTCACACTCAGTCACTCACCCTCTATCCTCAGACCCTCCAAGGGTCCCTATTTTCCAGGGACAGGCGTTTCTGATTTGATCCCGCAATGTCCCTCTTTTTCTTACAATGTCCCTATTTTCACTGGAGAAATGTTGGAGGGTATGGAGTTATGTGACCTCCAAGCCAAGGAGATAAGTAACTCTATGTCAGGCTTCAGGGAATCGACTTCCTCCCCCGTGGCAGTAGATAAGAAGATCAAACAAAAGGAACGTCTTACCGGTTAGAATCTTTAATAATCACAGTGAGAGACAAAAGAACAAATCTCCCTAGAAATGGGGGTGCTTCCAATTAAGGCTCACTCCCCCCCATCCCTGTTAATCTACATCACTCCTACATATTGCAACCTGAGTTTGTACCCTCTGCGCTTTCTGTTCTGAGACTTTCTGAGCTCTTCTCGACCTTGGGGAGAGCTGACGAATGCTGTCCAATGACTGTGAATCTGTTAGCCCTCTCTCTTCCAGTGTTACTTCTTCATCTAGCTGTTCTCCATCCAGTATTTCCCAGCTTCTGCCTTCTGAACTATGCCCCTCTGCAAACCACTGTTCCAAATCTATGCTTGTCCTCCTGTTCCTGGGAAGATTCAGGATCAGGGGGAGGGGTGGCTTCCCACCATTCCTCCTCAGTGCAGCCCTCCTTAGCACGGTCCCTGACACTCTACAACCTTTAGAAGACATCTGAAGGCAGCCCTGTATAGGGAAGTTTTTTAATGTTTAATGTTTTATTATGTTTTTATATATGTTGGAAGCCGCCCAGAGTGGCTGGGGAAACCCAGTCAGATGGGTGGGATATAAATAATAAATGATGACGATGACGATGATTAGTCAAAATGGAGAACTGGACTTAAGAGTTGTACCTTACAGGTGAAACCAATTACAGTGGAACCTCGGTTTTCGAGCATCTTGGAAGCAGAACATTTTGGAACCCGAAAACCTGGAAGTAAATGCTTCCATTTTCAAACATGCCTCGGAAGTCAAACGGCTTCTGTTGCATGTTTTTCGATTTTCTCAATGGAAATTGCTGATAGCCCTTTGCCCCTCGGTTTTCGAACGTTTCGGAAGTCGTCTGGTCGTCCGGAACGGATTATGTTCGAAAACTCCATTGAAAACAACTAACCCCACCCCAACCCTTCCCCACTCCTCTGAATTATTATCGGCTCAATTTGGAGCCATTGATGGACCTTTAAGTGCGACCAGGCTTGAAAAGGGAGGTTGCTATGCCATGCATTCTTGTTTTTAACATCCATTTTTAAAGACCTGTTAGGGACATCACTAAGTGCTTTCAAGCATCTGAAATAGTCTACAGGCAAGTATCCAACATGGTGCTGACTTGCCATTGATTTCGTTAGGTCCCTAATGCATTATATGAGTGATTATGCACATATGGGAGTAGACACGAGTAATGCAAGAACAATCTTCCTCTCTTATTCATCTGTGTGCGCACACATCACTTAGTTGACAACTTAATCTCCTCTTTATACCTTTCGCATTGTGCAAGTTTAGCCCTAATACAGCTCTTTATTGGCCTGACATGGATACACAATCTGATTTACAGGTGTAGGCTCAAGTTTTTAACTCCATCTGCCGAACGTTGGGGTCACACGCTTACATAAATATTTAAGGACACATATTTACGAATGATGGATTTCACACCAAGGGGTCACACGCTTACATAAATATTTAAGGACACATTTTTACGAAAGATGGATTTCAAATATAACTGTCCATGTAGGAAAGCAGGTAGAGTGACAGACTAGGACCCGGGAGGCCCGGGTTCAAATCTCCACTCAGCCATGAAGCCCACTGGGTGAGCTTGGGCCAGTCATTGCCTCTCAGCCTAACCTACCTCACAGGGCTGTTGTGGGGACGCACCCCGCCAAGGCACCCTGCCAATTGGGTTGCCACAAATATTGCTGCAGATATTTCTGAGATCATGGTCTTTCCGTCAAGTAGCTTTTGTCCAGGTTTGTTAATTGTCTTACTTTAAATGTTGTGAGGATCCTATGCCCTTTTAAAATGTGGGGGGTTGGGGTAGGGGGTTATTGGGTTGTTTTTATTTTGATTATGTATTTTGTGGTTTTATATTTTGATTTTATTCTGTAAACCGCCCTGAGACATCCGGGTATAGGGTGGTATATAAATTCAATAAATAATGATAAAAATAAGACTTGCTCTCCTGAGAGAAAAAGGCGGGAGATAAATACAACAAATAACGTTAACCAGTTTTTTTCGGTCTGTTAAACCTGTGCCCTTGGGGTGTCTCCAGACAGTCACTATTTCGTGGAAGGGATGCAAGTACGTACCAAAACTTTAAGTCTCTGCAGTTAAATTGGATTCAGGCCTAGAATTTTAGGTTTCCATAGTTAACAGTGGATTCAAGGGCTCTGTTGACGAACACACTTAAAAATAATAGTGAGACTTTCTGTGGTTTCAAAAGTGATGGTTTGAGGAGTGCTAACACAGTACCAAATATTTTCAGGAGTGGTGGAGTCGTCGACTATACAACTGAAGAATAAGAAGAATAACTTGTTGGCATCCGTCTGCCTCGGATGACAATGGAGGAGTGTGTCTTTGGGGGTGAAGTTAAACCATTGGAGAGTCATAGTGCCTGCTATGTCTGTAGAGACTGATATGAAAGAGACATGTTTTGTTGCAGCTGGGGCAGACGAAGGTGTCTGATTGTGCTGCTGCAGATGTCCCTTGGTGTTTCTTCTCTCTACACTCCTCCCAGCGGTCATTTCTCCCCTGGTCAATGCTGCGGAGAGGTAAAAACATGCAGCAAAAACTGCAGCTGAAACTTTTTTTTGCTGCCATCATAAGGTAATGAGTTGTTGGAAGGCGAATAGCTATCCAGAAGCAAAATGACACCCCCCCCCGATAACAACAGTTTCTAGGAAGTTCTTTTAAAATAGATGTATATGGCTAAGAGATTGTGAATCCTCCTTTCCCGTATGCCCTGGCTGTTTTGTTGTTTGCTTTGTTCTTTTCCAGTTTAGAAAGAACAATGAGATTTCTCCATCTGTAATCCATGCTGAAATAGAGACTGGAGATTTCCTCCTAAGTATTCTTCCCATTCCCATCACAAGGTTGCGCAACCAGTTCTAGTGGCTATCACTTTAGCTTATGTGGCTGATAGCGCCGCTTCTACGAAGTCCTAAGGCAGAGACAAGAGACGTTTCCAGACTCTTGTTGCTTTCAGATGGGATCTGATAATAAATGGAAGCTGCTCAGTGAAAGCGGATTAGGAGGTGCGTTGCGATGAGCCTGCTCCCCTCAAATATCAGATTTTGGGGGGCTAAAGCGAGGTGTGTGGGGGAAATGAACCTGAAAATGTGGGATAACGCTTGGTACAATGTAAGCTAATTTCTCCACTAGCAAATCAGAACAGTAGCTGCCAGTGTTATGTACTGAGCTGAATCATTGAACAATAGGATCCAGAATCAACAGTCTGATTGGTCCGCAGGAGCCACCCAATCCAACTCCAGGTGGAAGTGAATCCACAACCTGATTGGCCTGCAGGAGCAGCCAATCAGGCTGCTGGCAGAAGTCATCCACAAACTGATTGGCCCACATGTGTAGCCCTGAAGTAGCCAATCACGCAAAGCCCATTGTGTAAATAACGTATATAAGCAGATGGTTTTGGGGAAAGGGCATTCTTCTCTTCTTCTCCTTGATGACTACGAGCTGAATAAAGAGCATGAAATTCACTCTCGACTCCGAGTATATTTCAGCCAATGAAGATGAAAGAGGCAGTTTTACTTTCTGGGGTTTCCAGTGCAGAGGCAACTGGCAGTGACCGAGAGGGAGAGGAGAGGGTTGAGGCAGCAGGGGGGTTAGCATGGCGAGGCTGCAATTTGATGTCTGCGGCCTGCACCCACGCAGTGCCAACCGCCTTGCCCCATCCTTGGTTACCAGCAGTGACCTCCACAATGAGAAGTGCCACCTTATCTTAGCTCCCTGAAAACAAACCAGGATGAATGCTCAAGAGACACATTTTCTGGAAGTGACCAGTGTGTCCGAGCATCTGAGGCACTGGATCTCGCCTATTGCAGCACTATAAAAAAAGGTAAAGGTAAAGGACCCCTGGATGGTTAAGTCTAGTCAAAGGCGACTAGGGTTGCAACGCTCATCTCGCTTTCAGGCCGAGGGAGCCCGAGGGAGCCAGCGTTTGTCCACAGACAGCTTTCCAGGTCGTGTGGCCAGCATGACTAAACCACTTCTGGCGCGACAGGACACCATGATGGAAACCAGAGCACGTGGAAACGCCATTTACCTTCCCGCCACAGCGGTACTTATTTATCCACTTGCACTCACGTGCTTTCGAACTGCTAGTTTTGCAGGAGCTGGGACAGAGCCACGGTAGCTCACCCCATCCCGGGGATTTGAACCGCCAACCTTCAGATCGGCAAGCCCAAGAGGCTCTGTGGTTTAGACCACAGCGCCACCAAGCAATCGGCCATTGGGGCTTGGGTACAGAAAATCGAAGGCTGCCATGTGACCACCTAGGAGTTGTTTCTTTTTGTTTTCTAATGTCTTAGCAATGAAAACAATCGGTGTGGCGCAAGCAAATGTTTGTTCCGAAACAGAGAAATGTTTGAGAACCCCTATTACAGCCCGACACCCAAATCTCTATGACACATTGGCCCATAGCTGCCAAGTTTTCCCTTTTCTCGCGAGGAAGCCTATTCAGCATAAGGGAAAATCCCTTTAAAAAAGGGATAACTTGGCAGGTATGCATTGGCCATTCATTGTGTAGAACCAATGAGCAGCAGGCCGAAGGTCTAGATGCAGGCGCCTGAACCGTTATCTCCTGAGGTTGCAAACAAGGGAGAGGCAGGTGATGGGCACTCAAACAACCAAAATGATACCCAAACTCTCATACAGACCAGAGAACACTGAGCAAGATACAGTCAGCTGTATATGGGGTATATATTTGGGATGTTTCACAGCAGACAGGAAAAAGAACCCTTGAGCCTCATATCCTCAAAACATTTTTTTTTGGGGGGGGAAGCGATGTTTGCTATTCTAATATCCTGCTGGCTGGTGAAAATGTGGAAACGGATGTTATTAACTCCTGTTATCATGAGTATTTATAAGACTTAGCGCCCCAGTCATGATTAGCAAAGTGAATAATGTGCTGTCTTTGGGAGCGTGTTCACACGTAAGGCACATGAATGCCTCAGTTGTAAAGAGCAGAATCAATTCTAAGGGCTCTCCCAGGTGACCTGTTTATTCAGCATTTGCCCTGGTTTCCTGGAACGAAGCTTATGTGGTGGTTACACTATGCCTGACCTCTTAAAGGTAAAGGTAAAGGGACCCCTGACCATTAGGTCCAGTCGTGACCGACTCTGGGGTTGCGCGCTCATCTCGCATTATTGGCCGAGGGAGCCGGCATATAGCTTCCAGGTCATGTGGCCAGCATGACAAAGCCGCTTCTGGCAAACCAGAGCAGCACATGGAAATGCCGTTTACCTTCCCGCTGTAGCGGTTCCTATTTATCTACTTGCATTTTGACGTGCTTTCGAACTGCTAGGTTGGCAGGAGCTGGGACCAAGCAACGGGAGCTCACCCCGTCACAGGGATTCGAACCGCCGACCTTCTGATCAGCAAGCCCTAGGCTCAGTGGTTTAACCACAGCGCCACCTGGGTCCCAGCCTGACCTCTTATTTATTTTAAAAATTTATACCCTACTTTTTGCCACCTGGGTCTCAAAGCAGCTTACGACTATCTATCTATCTATCTATCTATCTATCTATCTATCTATCTATCTATCTATCTATCATCTATCTATCTATCTAACTATCTATCATCTATCTATCATTTCTGAGGTTCATTTTATGTTGTCAATTTTATATTGAAATACAATATATAAAATACAATACTGTATTGGCCTGAATATAAGGTAAAGGTAAAGGTAAAGGGACCCCTGACCATTAGGTCCAGTCGTGACCGACTCTGGGGTTGCACGCTCATCTCGCATTATTGGCCGAGGGAGCCGCCGTATAGCTTCCAGGTCATGTGGCCAGCATGACAAAGCCGCTTCTGGCAAACCAGAGCAGCACACAGAAACGCCGTTTACCTTCCCGCTCTAGTGGTTCCTATTTATCTACTTGTGTTTTGATGTGCTTTCGAACTGCTAGGTTGGCAGGAGGCACAATATAAGACGCACCCGCAAATAAGCCACACCTTTAAAATTCAAGGCTTATTTGTGGGTGCGGCCCGCCTCCCGGCACTACCGCCCTCAACAGGGGGAGGCCGGTGCTGGTGCCCAGTTCCGACCACGCTGCTCCCCCACCTCCTGGCACTACCACCTCCCGGCAGTACCTCCCGCCAGCTGCCCCCCCCATTCAGGGCGGTAGTCGCTGGAGGCAGGCGCGAAGCGCTTGGTTCCAAATATAAGCTGCACTTTAACTTTTCACAGTCAGAATTTGAAAAAAAAATGTGGCTTATATTCAGGTCAATACGGTATATAAAATGTAGCTAGACTGGAGCAGGGGGCAGGTTTTAGCTGGAACTCTCCGGAACTGAGTTTTGGCACCTCTCAGGTGAGTGTCATTGCCATTCTAAGAGAACAAGGGTGAGTTCCGGCACTTCTTTTCCTAGAAAAATAGCACGGAGCTAGACTGGAACAACAACACCCCATAACAAACACATTCAGCAGCTGAACCCTGCAGATCTGTGCACAAATGATAATAAATACCCTCTGGACTTCCAGAGTACTTTGTTTCCTAGAATGACCAATTATGCGACACACTCTCAACCGCCCAAGCAAGGGCTAGGTTTGATTGCATCAGTATTTACAGCCTCAATATACTGGTTCCCTGCGGCCAGGCGAAATATGGACAGGGTTCCTAGACTTTTAGTCACTAGGTAGACGCAGGGCGTCCCACCAGGTTTCCTCACACCTGGTGTACTTTAATCTTCCACACAATTAAAGTTGTAGTAGCCCCATCCTCTTCTTCATCTGACCACCCTATTGTGACCACGTGGTTTCTGCAATTTTAAGGCACCTTGCTCTGGAATTGCACCTAAAGGTAAAGGTAAAGGGACCCCTGATCATTAGGTCCAGTCATGACCAACTCTGGGGTTGCGTGCTCATCTCGCATTATTGGCCGAGGGAGCCGGCGTATAGCTTCCAGGTCATGTGGCCAGCATGACAAAGCCGCTTCTGGCAAACCAGAGCAGCACACAGAAACGCCGTTTACCTTCCCGCTGTAGCGGTTCCTATTTATCTACTTGCATTTTGACATGCTTTCGAACTGCTAGGTTGGCAGGAGCTGGGACCAAGCAACGGGAGGGATTCGAACCGTCGACCTTCTGATCAGCAAGCCCTAGGCTCGGTGGTTTAGCCCACAGTGCCACCTGGGTCCTAGCTCTTTCTAATTTTGCTGTCTTAGGACAACCCTGGCTTACGGCTGGCCTACCAGCCAGATCATTTGTGGATGGTCCCTGATATTCCACCAATATTGTTAACCAGTCTTGAAATACCTACATTGGCTCCCAGTACGTTTCTGAGCACGATTCAAAGTGTTGGTGCTGACCTTTAAAGCCCTAAACGGCCTCGGTCCAGTATACCTAGAGGAGCGTCTCCACCCCCATCGTTCTGCCTGGACACTGAGGTCTAGCGCCGAGGGCCTTCTGGTGGTTCCCTCGTTGCGAGAAGCCAAGTTGCAGGGAACCAGGCAGAGGGCCTTCTCGGTAGTGGCACCCGCCCTGTGGAACACCCTTCCATCAGAGGTCAGAGAGATAAACAACTACCAGACTTTTAGAAGACACCTGAAGGTAGCCCTGTTTAGGGAAGCTTTTAATGTTTAATAGATTATTGTATTTTAATATTCTGTTGTAAGCCGCCCAGAGTGGCTGGGGAGACCCAGCCAGATGGGTGGGGTCTTCTTCTTCTTCTTCTTCTTCTTCTTCTTCTTCTTCTTCTTCTTCTTCTTCTTCTTCTTCTTCTTCTTCTTCTTCTTCTTCTTCTTCTTCCTTTAATGTCAGACTGTAGCCATGTGTGTAGCATCAAATTAATAAAGCATTATTTCGCTGTGGTCCATCAAACTTCCTGAATCTGGCATGCTGCAGTTGTGGGATTGCAACTCTGTTCAGCCCCAGCCAGCATGGGACTTCAGCATCCTACAACACCTGGAGGGCATTGGGTTGATGGCAGTGTCTATTTTGACTGTTTTGGAGGTGTCAAGAATTGAACCTAGGCCCTTTCACGTGCAATGTATGTGCTCTGCCATTGAGCAACAGATCCCCCGAGGGACAGTCCTGGAGTTACAGAAGCCGTCCCGGTTTCTGATTTGATCCCGGAATGTCCCGCTTTTCCTTAGGACGTCCCCAGTTTCATTAGAGAAATATTGGAGGGTATGGTAAAACATCCCTATTTTCTTTTTTTTCAATATATTTTAATTGAGTTTTACATTAAGGTTACCAGATTTTTTTCAATGAACTTTTCAACTTCAATGGATTTTGTATGGGGACTGATTTGTAAATCCGGGGACTGTCTCCGGGAAACGGGGACGTCTGGTAACCTTATTTTACATAACAAATTTGAATTCAAACTTTATACATAAACATCATCATTTAGGATAAGAAGAAGAAGAAGAAGAAGAAGAAGAAGAAGAAGAAGAAGAAGAAGAAGAAGAAGAAGAAGAAGAAGAAGAAGAAGAAGAAGAAGAGGAGGAGTTTGGATTTGATATCCCGCTTTAACACTATCCGAAGGAGTCTCAAAGTGGCTAACATTCTCCTTTCCCTTCCTCCCCCACAACAAACACTCTTTAAGGTGGGTGGGGCTGAAAGACTTCAGAGAAGTGTGACTAGCCCAAGGTCACCCAGCAGCTGCATGTGGAGGAGCGGAGACGTGAACCCGGTTCCCCAGATTAGGAGTCTACTGCTCTTAACCACTACACCACAGTGGCTCTCTGAATCCATTGACTTCCCTCCACCCTTCCATAGTTACCATTATCAATCCCCCCCAACTGCTTCCCTTATTTTCTCCATTTTTAAAAATAAATAATCCATAGTTCTTCGTACATTACAGTACAAACATTACAGTGGTACCTCGGGTTACAAACGCTTCAGGTTACGTGTTTTCAGGTTGCGGACCGCGGGAAACCCGGCAGTACCAGAAAGGGTTACTTCTGGGTTTTGCCGCTTGCAGATGCGCAGAAGTGCTAAATCGTGCTTTGCGCATGCGCAGAAGCACCAAATCGCATCACGTGCGTGTGCAGACGCAGTGCTGAATATATAAGATTGTATGAAAGTTCAAATTGTTGCTCGAGAAACAAAAGATAAAGCACTGAACTCACAAATAAATGTCTCAATCAAGCCCCCCCCCAAAAAAAACCCCAGAGGAAACCACTAATTTCCAAATTAATATGACATGGTAATTTCAGAATAAAGTGAATGAGAAAATTATTCAGAAGGATAGGTAATCTGTGAATTTTAAAGTGTTGTACATCTTACATCCTGTTCATGGCGCAGTGTCTGGAAGGGTACAGGTTCCCCAAAATTATTTTAAGGCTACAGGTATTTGAAGTGCCACCTTTACGATGCTTTTATCACTCCATCTTTTACTGGAGAAAAGCTTTACCAGCTGTACATCTGCCCATCAGGGGAAAAGATAATCCTACTATAAATGTTACCTGATGAAATTCAGAAACTGATGTGATTTTGTGTTTTTAAAAAAGTGTCTATGGCTTTGTAACTGCAGGATTCACAGAGCCCCCAAGAGTGCCATGCATTTGTTTTCGTCAAATGGCCTTCCTTTGTGTAATTCCGCAATAATTATGCAACGATCTCTGGAAAGCTGGAGGGGTGGGATCCTGCCTGAGAGCTGCCCTTGGAAACAAAGACCAAAGAATATTGCAAGAATGTTGTCAAAGAGCAAGGCTTTTATCCTGCTTTGAGCCTCTTCTGCATAACTCCCTTCCTTCCTTTATTAATGCAAAGCTGGGGCAGCAATTGACGAAAAAGAAAAAGAAAAAAAAACCCCAACAACCACACATTAAAGAAATGTGTCAGTACAATGTGTTGTGTAATGGAAATAACCGAGCTGGCGAGGATGTGTTGTTTCTTGCAACCATGAGTTGCAAGATTTGACATGCCTGAAATGATGCTTCTGTGGTTGCTGGAAGATGAAGTCAGTCTCTGAGAATTTGCAAAAGCATGGTTCCCCCCTGCCCCCCCCCCTGAGCACAAAGCTCCCACAATCACTTAGTTACATTTTGGTCTTTAAATGACCTGGATCGCTCCCTGTCCCTAGTATAGAGCCGTAGCTCAGCGGAAATGTGCAGGCCTTGCAGGCAGAGGAGCATCTAAGGAACGAGGGAAGCTTACTTACGCTGAGTCAGAGGACTGGTTCATCTAGCTCTGTAGTGTAGGCATGGCCTGCTGGCTGCTCTCCAGGATTTCAGACGGTAGTCTTTTCCAGCTCTACCTGGAAACGCCTGGGATTGGTGGCATAGTGTGGGTTGCCAGTGCCCGGGGCCATGCGGGTGGGAGGGTGTTAGGGAAACGGATGGAATACGGATGCACATCCAACTGTCTACTCTAGATATGTGCAGGGTTTATTCCTTAGCCTTTTCTTCTCCTGAAGATGTCTCGCCAAGCAGCAGAGGTTTAGGACCAGAGTTTTCCTTCTCCCAGGTGGGCTATCTGCCCAGGTTAACTAGGAAATACAGGAAATGAAACCCTGGAGCACTGGAGCAGCTGCCACTCAGGGGGGAAGGACCAATCGGCTGAGTCGGCATAAGGCGGATTTCAATGCTCATGTGAGACCATGGTAGGTTTGCAGATCAACAACGTTAATAAAAAGGAGAGCGGTTGTGTCAATTAATTATAATTTAATTCAGTTAATTGGATCTGTGGCATACCTCGCCCTGAAGGAATCATTGCACAAGAAGCAGAGCAAGACAATAATTTGAGTAAGACATATGCCGGCTTAATGTTATGTCGACTGTACGCTTCCTAATGCAGCAGAGCAAAAGTCCTTCATTGCTCCTGGTAATGGGCAAAAGCACAGAGCGAGCAATTCCGGATATTGGCATCTTCAAGATCTCATCGGCGAGAATTTCCCTTCTTTCTCGTTTCCCATCTTGCCCAGTTAGCTCTGCGTAATTGTAATTCATCTTGTTACACACAAAAGTGACAGGGAGCCCGTATAAGACGTGCCTCTTTCAAGCAGCTTTCTAAGGGGAGATTTTAACCCCACTCAGTACTTCCGTTGGATTTGAAATGTATATAGATAGTTGTTCTTATATGCCATGGTTCCGAAACGGTTTTATATAAGCATGGGAGAATAGAAGTTCACAAAATTATGGAGAAAACAGACACAGAAAGGTTCTCCCCCCCCCCCGTCCTCTTTCATCACATTGAAACTCATGGCTATTCAAGGAAGATTCAGGGCAGATAAAAGAAAGTGCTTCTTCATGCAGTGCATAGCTATACTATGGAACTCCCTCCAACAGGAGGCACTGATCACTGATGGCTAGTAACTTGGATGTTTTTAAAAGATTAGATAAATTCATGGAGGATAAGGCTTTCAATGGCTACTAGCCATGATGGCTGTGCTCTGCTCCAATAATAATAATAATAATAATAATAATAATAATAATAATAATAATAATAATAATATATTATTTATACCCCGCCCATCTGGCTGGGTTTCCCCAGCCACTCTGGGCGGCTTCCAACAGAAAAATAAAACACAATAATCTATTAAACATTAAAAGCCTCCCTGAACAGGGCTGCCTTCAGATGTCTTCTAAAAGTCTGGTTGTTGTCTTCCTCTTTGACATCTGTTGGGAGGGCGTTCCACAGGGCAGGCACCACCACCGAGAAGGCCCTCTGCCTAGTTCCCTGCAACTTGGCATCTTGCAACGAGGGAACCGCCAGAAGGCCCTCAGTGCTGGACCTCAGTGTCTGGGCAGAATGATGGAGGTGGAGACGCTCCTTCAGGTATACTGGACTGAGGCCATTTAGGGCTTTAAAGCCCAGCACCAACACTTTGAATTGTGCTCAGAAACGTACTGGGAGCCAATGTAGATCTTTCAAGACCGGTGTTATGTGGTCTCGGCGTCCGCTCCCAGCCACCAGTCTAGCTGCCGCATTCTGGATTAGTTGTAGTTTCAAGGGAAGCCTATGGTCACAAGAAGTAATTCTTCTGAATACCAGTTGCTGGAAGCAGAAGGAGGGTAATAATAATACCGGTAATAATAATAATAATAATAATAATAATAATAATAATAATGCCGCCCACCTGACTGGGTTATCCCAGCCACTCTGGAAGGCTTCCAATAAATTAAAACACAGTAAGACATCTAACATCAAAACCTTCTCTATAGAGGGCTGCCTTCAAACCAGTACAAAGCAGCCAAAATTAATCACCTTTCCAGGCCTTTTGATGACAATGGGAGGAGATTTGAGCATGTGTTTCACTCTCCCGCTGAAATCTGCTTAATCTGGACTTGGCTGAGCCCTTTGGTGTGTTTCTTCTATTTCCCGGTTTTCTTTTTTTCCACAAAGGCGAGCTCTATTGTCCTTTAAATAAGCCCATGTTCATTTCAAAGATCCCTGTGCGATTTTAATCCTAGATTGCGGAACCCTTTGATGACCAAAGCTAATAATTACACGTAAGCTGGTCATCAGGGTTTTTTTTAATTTTGTGGTAATGAACGGTGAATAAAGTCAGCACAATCTATGCAGAGACACATCTAACCAGGGGTGCTAACTTGAATAAAATATTGGGGGGGGGAAGTAAGCCTCACCCTGCATAATCAATCACATGATGGGGTGCACACACATTATTTGAATGACAACTAGAGATGGGAAGGCTTGAGAAAAAATGGGGGGAAATGGGGGGGGAACCCAGTTCTCCCATTTTTCCCGCCGACTTTGGGGGGAAACGGGGGGCGGACTGTTTCCCCCCAATTTTTCTGGGTTTCCCCCCAAGCCTTCTCATCTCTAAGACAACGCCCATCAAATATTTTATTGGGTGGGAGGCGAAGGCACCTGGGCCCCTAGGAATTGGCTCCTATGCATCTAACTCTGACTGGCAGTGGCTTTCCTGGGTATCAAGACAGGGTCTCTAAACTGTACCTGGAGGCACCTGGGATTGATACTGGGACCTAAATGCTATGGTCCTTCCGGGAGGCGGGTGGCACTGTGGTCTAAACCAGTGGTCCTCAACCTTGGGCCTCCAGATGTTTTGAGACTACCATTCCCATCATCCCTGACCACTGGTCCTACTAGCTAGGGATCATGGGAGTTGTAGGCCAAAAACATCTGGAGGCCCAAGGTTGAGGACCACTGGTCTAAACCACTAAGCCTCTTGGGCTTGCCAATCAGAAGGTCAGTGGTTTGAATCCCCACAACAGGATGAGCTCCGTGGTGCTGCCCCAGCTCCTGCCAACCTAGTTGTTCGAAAGCACAACAGTGCGAGTAGATGAATAGGTACTGCTGCGGCGGGAAGGTAAATGGCGTTTCCGTGCACTCTGGTTTCCGTCACAGTGTCCCATTGCATCGGAAGCAGTTAACAGTGGTCCCTCGACTTACAAACGTAATCCGTTCCGAATGCACATTCGTAGGTCGAAAAGTTCGTAAGTCGAAGCGCGGCTTCCCATAGGGAAAAAAATATTCGGAAAAATTCGTAAGTCGATGAAACCGCATTTAAAAATTCGTAAGTCGAGGAAACGGCATCAAAAACCGCCAACGGTTTCCGTTCAGATGTAGAAAATTCGTAAGCGTGCGGCCATTTGTCCCGTTTGTAAGTCGAAACCTACGGATGTCGAGTCATTTGTAAGTCGAGGGACCACTGTAGTCACATGACCCAGAAACGTCTCTGTGGACAAACACCGGCTCCCTCAGCCTGAAAGCGTGATGAGCACTGCAACCCCGTAGTTGCCTTTGACTGGACTTAACCATCCAGGAGTCCTTTACCTTTTACCTTTATGGTCCTTCCTCAGTGTTTTCCTTAAGCTTTCTCCCGTTAGGTGTGGTGTGGTAGAAAGAGAAAAATAAGCAACATTTTAAAAACCATGACACCCCCCTCCTCCAAGTGAAATAAAGCTAGCCATAATACAACCACAGGGGAAGAGTCATATCAAGAAACCAAATACCAGATAGTTTCATATGAGTGGATTTTCCATGCGTTCTTTGCCACTTCCCCATTGTGAGCCAAGAATTGCTACAATCACCCATTGGTGTGACCTTTGTATACTATTGAATTTTCCTTGTTTCATAGCCTGGGAGGGTCTTACACATGAGTGGAGTTTCCTTAATGCATTGAAACACTTATTTTCCCAGTAGAAAACATTTCTCTATGAAAACATTTCTCTATGAATTGTCTCTATTAATATGCCCTATCCTTTTTTATCCTTTCCACTCCCCTTTCCTCCCCTTCTGCTACTTAACCCTGGCCAAAATCACCATTGTCGTACTCAGGAATCCAAATGTTGGAGGCAGAAAAAGACACGCATGCAGTATTGCCCGATTGACCTGAACATCTATTTTGGATCTGCTTTCTTCAGAAACAAAATAAAAGGATTAGAACAGTATACACAGTTTGCTTAAACCCTGCCCAAGATCTAGGTTGGGTGGGTGGATGGGAAACCTTCAAACATGCAGATAGAAGGTTTTAATATAATTAAATATCCCGGAGCTTGACGGGAGGAAGTGACAGATGTGTGGCTTGACTCTGAGATCTGCTGAGGCAGCGTCCAGAGGCCCTGATGAAAATCATCTGTCAAATTCATCAGCCACTCAAGACGCTTTATCACGAGGTACAGCAGAAAATAACTCTTTAAACGGGATCGATTTTAATGCACTGGTAAGCTCTTGTTTGGCACGGCTCCCCCCCCCACCCTTTTTTCCAAAAAGAAAAAATTAAAAATCCAATGCTCTTCCGTGCTGAGATACCCCTTATTCCACAGGCACCACCGTTAAGGAGGTTATGCAATGTGATGCTATAACAGCTTTGCCATCTGTAATGAAAAATCGATAGCGTAAGGATCATATTTGTTTCCAGTCGCCGCTCCGAAAGCCCTGCCTCAAAGTCTCAAGCCAAAACGCTCCTCTGATCCATACGATAAATCTTGCTGCGGATAATGCCCTCCCTATGGACATGAAGTAAAGCCCATTGAAAGGCATCCACATACTTTAGTAGCTTATATCATGGCTTAAACGCATTATCTTTCATTGACATAAGACAGGCTATTACAGATGAGAGGTACCGTAGAATCTACTGGGAAGAACTCCTACAAAAGCCTGGTTTAAATGACAAGCAGGTAGCGTTAGAGAAGTGGCACTCTTACGGAACGGCTCAGACCGGGGAACTGCTTTTGGATTTCTGAAAACAATATTTAGTCTGTAAAAAGGGTGGCAAACATTTTTGGCATTTGATATATTCTAATAGTTTGCAGATGATATCACTTTTCCTGATCTGTCCTTAATTGATCGTGGCTTAAAGAGGGAAAATCTGGAGAGAGGGAGATTTTCTGTGTAAATATCCATGCCCTGTGGTTCCCAAAATCGAGCATCTTTTCCCCTGAAGGCCCTGTGCAGTGATTGGCAGTTGGTCTGGGGCTGTGGGCCAATGGGAGCGGGACTGGGAGGGGCCAGATGGCATCCCTTTCCCTCCCTTCCTTTCTCACGAACAATGACATTCACAGATGACATTCTTCCTCGCCATCTTCCTCCCTCTCACAAACAGAAACAAACACAAGCCCTTCCATCACCCTCGACACACACACATGGCATGATGACTCCCACAGGGCTGTTAGGATCAGGTTTGGATCGGCAGACTCTAATCCAGGAGGAGAAAGAAATGCGGAGGGGGGGTGAATGGCGGAGACCTTGGGTTGGAGGCAGGGGCGTACCCAGGATCAAAACTAGGGGGGGGCAAGGGGTGGGCCCAAGGCATGGGAGGGGAGGGGCAAGGGGCGGGGCCAAGGCACAGGAGGGGAGGTGTCACAAAGTGGGGACGTGGGTGGGGCTACAGAGCCCAGGTGAAACTGACTCCAGCCTAATAACACCAAAAGGGGGGAAATCCAGGGAAATAATAAGGAGGATCAGAGAAAGGTCAGGACAAGCAGCTATAAAAAGGGACATTCTCAATGAGCCTGCTGAGGACCAGCTGTGGTTACGCAAGAGCAAGGACAAGGCATATCCCATACTACGCACATGGGCACTCATATTATGAATGAACAGCATCCTTTGCCAGCCTGGCACCTTCCACGTGCTTTGGACCACAACTGCGCTGCCAGAGGCAGATGGGAGTTGTAGTCCAAAGCACACGGAGGGGAATCAGCTTAGCAAAGCCTGCTGTACAGAAATAAATTAAAGTTTGCCTGCTTTTGCCTTATCCCATCTTTTGCCTTATCCCATTCTGGGCTGCATCAATAGGAGTATAGCATCTAGATCAAGGGAAGTAATAGTACCACTGTATTCTGCCCTGGTCAGACCTCACCTGGAGTACTGTGATTCTATGATTATATGAAAAGTATTGAGGGAATGGAGGAGGGGGGGCAAACTGCAAGTTTTAATATTGTTCCATGCCACCCCAATATCCACAACAGTGAGATTCCAGGGGCCCAGGCACTTACCCAGGGTTCATATTTCCACAGTGGAGATAGTGGTGTCTTTATGATGTATTGCTTATTTACACATATTTATAAGCTGAGCCTACAATACAGGCGCTACATAATTATACTTTGTCCATAATAATTTTCACACAACCATCTTAAGAAATTAATCTATGCCTAGGTAAGCCTGTATAGGATAGCAGCCTGGAGCACAGAAACTATCTACAGTCGCTCCTTTCACTTGAACCCCTCACAGAAATCCTGTAGAGCTGGCCTGAAAGGGACCCCAGGGTCATCTAGTCCAACCCCCCGGTAATGCAGGAATCCTGCCCACAGCAAGACCGACCCCTTTCATACGTCCGGATTCCTGTAAGCCTAGCAAGCTGAATACACCAAGGTCCGGACTCTTCTGCCCTGCGAAATGCAACCCAATCGTCTGAATGGTGGACAATGTCAGCAAAACAAATAGGCAAGTTTGAAGACATGGCAAACAGTGGCAAAGTTCGTTATGAGAGGGAGATGGAAAGTTATATTCCTCCTAAAGGAGAGAAGAAGTAAAAGGACTCCAATTCCCCCAAAAGTCCACCACCTGCTTTCTTCCTGTTTTGTTCTGAGCATCGCCCAAAGATAAAAAGCGACTGTTAGGGCAAAATTCTGGGTGCGAGAATGCTCAGCCACCCAGCTCATCAGGCAAGGGCCTGTGGTCGTTGCAGAGTATAAAAGGAAGGAGTCCAGCCACGATCCGGAGCAAACAGCAAGGTTTATTACTGCGCAGCAGGTTCAATGCCAGACTGAATACCATGAACAGGGCTGCAAGAACTTTTAAAAGTTCCCACCACCATCCCATAATGTACATCGAAAGCATCATACATACATCACTTGTGACAGGGTAAAACGTCAGAAAAGGGGAAGGGGCAAGGGGCATTAGCATACAGGTAAACAGGAGGTAAACAGGATTAACATACGGTAACAATGCATGATGTCCCAGGACATTGTTAAGCAAGTACCAGTAAGTATCTGGGAGGGGATCCTTGAGTACCTGGCGGGGGGGGGGGGGAGAATGGGTCCAGGTGTGAGTATTGCCTCTGGCTTCGGAGGGTTGGGAATGGCAGGAGATGGTACCTGAATGGATTATGGATATGCAGAGGAGCACCACCTACCTGACCTACCTGACCTCTTGCTTAAAGGATTATGGCTGTTCCCTGCATCCCTGAGAGCCCTTGGCCAGAGTAGCAAAAGGGGGTTTCATTTAGAAATAAAGATACATGGTATTCATTCATAAAGAAATATTGTTACATAGAGTCTCAGGCAACAGAGAAAGGGTAGGAAAGGGAGCCTTTATTACACAGGGCTTGATCTTGAGGGGGTTCGTGTTGGTGCGATACTAGAGTGGTGTTGTAGGATCAAATGGGGTCCCCTTGAGGGCATTTGTGCCAATCTTGATTCCCAAATGAAGCCTCGTTTGGGTGCCCCCCCCTATAAAATTCCCTAACAGTGAACACCCAGGTTTTTCTATTGGTGAGACAGCAAAGAAACTAAAAACCGTAATACATAACAACATAAAAAATATCTGTTGTCAATGCCAACATACCATCGCTTCCAATGAAGCTACATGCAGACTCTTTATAGCAGGGGTGGCCAACTTCCAAGAGTTAAAAACTGGCAGTGATTGATCTACCCCCTTTTTGGGGTTCAGGTTGAGGTTGTTGAGCTTTTTTTAGGAAGGAAAGCCATCCATGTTTTAGGGGGTTCAGGTCAAAGTTTAGCTTTATTTAGGAAGGAAAGCCCTGTTTTGGGGGCTTCAGGGCAAAGATGTAGAGCTTTTTTTAGGGGAGCCAAAGTTGCTGAGCTTCTTTGGGGGGAGCCAGTGATCTACCACAGATGTCCAGTGATCTATTAGTAGATCATGATCTACCTGTTGGACATGCCTGCTTTATAGCAATAAAGGGGTGCTGGCCCTTTAAGGCTGAAAGAGAAAACTGAGACATCCATGCCCACCCTTTCTAACACACATCTTTTAAGATCACATCACACAGTGGCTGCCCAAACAGCTTGGATGATAAAAGACACAAAGGAGGGAGGACAATTAGGAAAGATATAACACCATTGCATTCCCATGCCTTCCAAGCCTCCTTATGCAAAACCACCCAGTTAAAACGGAACTCCTTTCACACCTCATTATCGCTGGAGGTTTCATTAAACTGATAAAGATCCCCCCTCCCCAAGGACAAGAGTAAAAGCTGTGGTGCCGACCATTTGCTACCTGAAACAAGGAAACAAATTGTATCTTAAATACTGGCACAGGAGCTTTGGAAGGCTCGCCCTGTCCAGCCTCCTCTCTTTGCGAGAGAGAGAGAGAGAGAGAGAGAGAGAGAGAGAGAGAGAGAGAGAGAGAGAGACTTCAATCCTTCAGCAGCCAGCTTCAAGTTCTCTCTCTCTCTCTCTCTCTCTCTCTCTCTCTCTCTCCCCCTCCCTCCCACCGCGATCCCTGGGAGGAACATCAGAGTGAGTGCGGTGTTTTATGTACAGTGTTTTAATCCACACCCCAGCTCTTCCAATTCTGGTTCTCCATTCCCCCCTCCTTGTTTGCTCTAGTAAGAGCAGCAGCAGAATGAGCTGAACGAGCGAAGGCTGTGGGGAGGCAGCCCGGGCGAGCTCCAGCAGGAGGGTGTTGCGCTCTCTCCCCTCCTCTCCCTCGCTGCGTCCTTTTGCTTCTAGAGAGGGGCAGCTGCCAGCTGGCTTCTAGAGTAGGGCAGCTGCCCTAACTTGCCCCATGGTGGGTACGCCCTTGGTTGGAGGAGGGGATCTCCTTGTTCTGCCCTGACTGCAGCCACTTTGGAAGGGGGAACAATGGATGTCAACCCTTTCCCCAAACTTCCTGCAGAGTGAAGGTTGGAGGAGGCTTCTTGCAAGGTCAGCATGTCTTGGGAGTGAGCATGCCACACCTCATCTTTAAAAAGCTTGGCAGTTTGGGTGTGGAAACTTGTTGGGACATCCTTGCCACTTCTGTCCTGTCCTGAACTCCTTCCTCTGCTCTTGAACACCTGAGCTGTGACTCCTGAGCCCAGCGTCTGCTGCTGAGCCTGTAGCATTACATGCCCAAACAAAGGCATCTTGCTTACTTATGAGTGAGAGCTTCTGCTTGTGCACTTGAGGCTGGAGGTAGGATGCAGACATACACACAGAGAGACACCTTCACAGAAGCACCTCCTTAAATTGGCCTTGCGGTTTAAAAAATCCCGGTTACCTGTGAGTTCAATTCGCCCCGTTTCCTTTATTTCTTTTTCTGTTTGTTGAATTTGATTAGGTAGCTGGAAAGCACAGTAGACTTTGGCCTTGGCCTCCTGATAAAGAGCTTTGCCGATAAAAGAAACAAACAAACAAATGAATGTGCTGCTTTTAAGGCCATCGTTGACTGATTAAATCACGGCAACAGTGCTGACACACCTTTGAAAAACCAGCAATCAGGGTGCAATTTTCTTTCCCAACAAAACGGGCAGAATATAACCCCGAACAAGACAGCCCCAACATCACAAATGTGGAAGAATGTGGTAATATCAGAAACTGATCTTTTTGTGCAAGTGAGCGGGTGCTCATTCATTGGTGCCAGTGTCTCTGTCAAAATCCAGAGCCCTGTTGAATCAGACCAATGGTTCATTCTGGTTTAGCAGGAGCAGTCAAACATCAAACATTAAAAACTTCCCTAAACAAGGCTGCCTTCAGATGTCTTCTAAAAGGCAGATACGGTAGCTGTTCGTTTCCTTTACATCTGATGGGAGGGCATTCCACAGGGCGGGCGCTGCTACCGAGAAGGCCCTCTGCCTGGTTCCCTGTAACCTCACTTTTCACAGTGAGGAAACTGCCAGAAGGCCCTCGGAGCTGAACTTCAGTGTTTGGGCTGAGCGATGGAGGTGGGGACGCTCCTTCAGGTATACTGGGCCGAGGCCGTTTAGGGCTTTAAAGGTCAGCACCAACACTTTGAATGGTTTTTGACTCCTGTGCACAGCCTCACATTTCCCACTTTGGCCAGCCAGATAGGAACATAGGAAAGTTCCTGAGCTGGACCACTGGTGCCCTTCGTTATATTGATAGGTTGATACTGGAGTCTGATGCAATCGCATTCTGTTTTTACAAGATTCAGAATCCCAGGACCACGTATATCGATTTGCTTGTCTCTTCATCATGGATGAGTGTGATTGCTTCCAATCTAGCTTGCCCAACTTACCTTTGTCTTGAACTCGTGATTATTTCTGTCCTTGATTTTGAGGCGCTCGCCGGCACGAAGCGTGCAGGATGCAGTTTCAGGGTCTATAACTTTGGCCTGATAACGCTAATGTCTTACAGCATCTGGAATCCACATACTTCATTATGAATCACCCTGTATATATGGTGGTCATAGACCCCAAACCTGTCAAGGGCTGGCTGAATTAAGAGGAATGCTGGGAGACTCCAGCCTAGGGAAGTCCCAGAGGCGGAAGGCTCAGAGCCAGGGGATTGGCGGTACTACACGGGGGACAGGTCAGAGGATGAAGGGGGAGCAGAATGATTGGAGGCTGAAGAAGTGGCAGCTTGAGAGAGAGAGAGAGAGAGAGATGCAGGAATTGGTCTTGTCCTGGGAGTTCAGAAACAGAACAGAAACATCGTCCCAGATCAGGGGTCTGCAACCTTTAAGACAAAAAGAGCCACTTGGACCCGTTTCCGAAGAAAAATAATAAATTGGGAGCCACAAAACAGGGACGTAATTAGAAATTAGAGGGCCCCATAGCAAAATTTGCTATGCCCAATAATCAATGCCCCAAAATGCCATAGAAAATTAATCAGGGCCCCAGTGTACCATAAATCATATTCAGTGCCTGATGTAAATAATAATTAATAATGAGGGCCCAATGTCATCCTCGTCATTATAAAAATAACTTTTAGTTTGGGCTGCCTTGATTACTGGGAATGGGCACCAGCAACCACTGCCTTATGAGTTTGGGCTGCCTTGATTAAAAAAGGGAGAACTTGGCTGCTATATTCCCAGTAATCAAGGCAGCCCAAACTCATAAGGCAGTGGTTGCTGGTGCCCATTCCCAGTCATAGCTGCCAAGTTTCCCCTTTTCTCACGAGGAAGCCTATTCAGCATAAGGGAATTTCCCTTTAAAAAAGGGAGAACTTGGCTGCTATGTTCCCAGTAAAGGGAAATTCCCTTATGCTGAATAGGCTTCCTCGTGAGAAAAGGGAAAACTTGGCAGCTATGACTGGGAATGGGCACCAGCAACCACTGCCTTATGAGTTTGGGCTGCCTTGATTACTGGGAATGGGCAAAACTCTGACTCCCTTATTAGGACACCTGTATGGTTTCATGTGTGTTGCTCTCATCAAGTGAACTTATAAAATTTCCTCATATTGAATCAACCCATTGATTAATACATCTACCTCAATCTCCTGACCAGGCCGGCAGGAGGCCACAGGCAGGCCGCAGGCAGGAGCAGCAGTAGCAAACACGCGCTCCGAGCCCGCAAGCTTTTTCTGCTGCTGGGTGGGAAGAAGCGCGCCCGTTTTAAAAAATAAATAACTCCGCCCCCGCCCCCCGTGAGCCTATTGGTTGCAGAAATGCGGCGGGGAGGGGCTGATTCAGGGAGGGGGCCGACCACGCTCCCTGGGCTGCTAACGTCACCTTGCATCCTTTTTGCACAGCGCACGCGCACAGCGGAGTTGTAGACTCCGGCGGGCGTCGTGCGGGGCGCCTCCTCCCCTCATATCCGCTCCGGAGCCGCAGCAAAGGTGTAAAAGAGCCACATGCGGCTCCGGAGCCACAGGTTGCAGACCCCTGTCCCAGATGGAATGCCCTAATAACAAACACATTCTCCGAGGGACCAACATGACATTATGTGCACATGAGAGGGGGAAAGAAAAGGTTGTGGGGAAACTGCAAAAGTAAACCAAAATATATTTAGGGGTGGAAAGGAACCCTAAGGGGGGGGGACTCTACAAAAACATCCCCGTGAGGACGACTGAGCATGCTCAGTGGCTATGGAAGGTTGATGTCATGTTGAGGCAAGGAGGGAGTAGAAAACCACAGGGAAGTGGTAACGGAATGGAGCCTCTTGGGAAAGGGCTTGGCTTGCTGGCTGGCTAGCAAGCACCCTAAAGTGGAGTACACAAGACTGCCACATTTTGTTGCAGCCCAGTCCTGCTTGTTATTACTCTCCTTGCACTAGAAACAAGTGTTATTTATAATGAAGGCAAGGCGTATTATTGCCGACCATTTTACCCTTGCCTATGAATATTTTAAAAATAACTATTAAGACCGGGGGGGGGGGAGGAGAGTGGTATTTCCATACCCCCATGCTGCTGAGTTCAGCAGCGGGGTGGGGGGGGTGGGGGGTGGGGAGGTGGAAACATTGCCGCCTTGCCAAGACCTGCAGGCGACATTATTCTGTTTGCCTGCAGGATATAATTCTCTTTTAATTTAATTATTCAGCCTTCAGTTGTTAGGAGCTGTACTCTGGGCCAACAGCTAAGCTTTTGGTCATTTTTCTTTTTTAAAAATTGGAACCCCCTTCTGTAGCCAGGATCCCATGCACGAAGTAGGATGAGAGCCATGTGTGCTGAACATTGATGTAGCCCACTGTTGTGTGGTGTCAGTGTACAGTGTTTACAGTGAATCTGAAGCAAGCCATCTGCTTTTCTCAGTCTCCCCCCCACCCCATGCCCAGTTACATTATCCCAGAATTTTGCGGTTTTGGTGGGACAACAGGGGTGACCGTTCATGCTGGCGATGCTCCTCACCAGTGGTATCTCCCCACTCATCCCTTGCCACCTGTTCCTCAACTCTTTCCCCCAGTTACGAATCTCCAGCAAGAAACGAACGGACAGAATCATGGATTCTGTGGTCAAAACAAAATGTACAGTGGTACCTCTACTTACGAATTTAATGCGTTCCGAACACACATTCGTAAGTCGAAAAAACTTGTAAGTCAAATCCCATAGGAATGCATTGGGAGAAAAAAATCGTAAGTAGAAGCAACCCTATCTAAAAATTCATAAGTAGAAAAAATCCTATCTAAACTGCATTCAAGATGGCGGACCGAGCTCCATTTGTAAGTAGAAACATTCATAAGTAGAGTTATTCGTAAGTAGAGGTACCACTGTATGCCATTTCACACCAAGGATGGTATTGGGGGGAAAGAAAACAATGAGACACAGTATACCTGAAGGAGCATCTCCACCCCCATCGTTCTGCCCAGACACTGAGATCCAGTGCCGAGGGCCTTCTGGCAGTTCCCTCCCTGCGAGAAGTGAGGTTGCAGGGAACCAGGCTTTCTCGGTGGTGGCGCCCACCCCATCAGATGTCAAGGAAACAAACAACTATCTGACTTTTAGAAGACATATGAAGGCAGCCCTGTTTAGGGAAGTTTTTAATGTTTGATGTTTCATTGTGTTTTTAATATTCTGTTGGGAGCCACCCAGAGTGGCTGGGGAAACCGAGCCAGATGGGCGGGGTATAAATATTACTACTACTACTACTACTAATACAGGATCTAATCACGACAGATACGGGTGATCTTCACGAGGGCAGGTTACCCCTAAAATGAATGGCGAAGTACCGTATTCCTTATAGACGAGATCACCATTTCTGTCCCATCTGCCTCAAATCTCGGACTTTGCCTTGGGCATTAAAGGCACAGGAACTTCAATGGTGCTGCCCAACAGAGGCACCAACTTGTGAGGGAGATTGGGGGGGGGGGCGAAGTCACGTACATGGCGTGGCATTCTATGTCCCGGGATGTCATATCAGGGCTTGGTTTCCAGACCCTTGATCATCTCGGTCACCCTCCTCTGTCCACGCCCCATCTTGCCAATATCCGAGTGGCACAACTCATTAACCCGCATAGGGATTTAGTGAGAGTTGCGAACAGGCCTATCAGAAATGACGGTGTGGTTGTGGGGTGGGTTTAAGCTAATTGGGAGAACCTGATTGGAGGGGCTGGCTGTCTCTGGGGAGAATGGCATGTATCCAATTTTGATTGACAAGGGGATCTGTTAAGTAGTCAGCGTCCCAGGGGTTCAGCTCCATTCCTGCTAGTGAATTTGATCTGAGCGTTGGTTCACTGTGCTGCGATTGGTATACGGTTGTATCCCTCATTTATCTGCTTTCTTGTCTGTCTGAATCATATCTGTTAGCCTCCCTTTACATTATTTTGTTGTGCTGGTTTCGTCCTTTCTTTCTCTAATTTTATTTTATAATTCTTCTCCCTTTCCCGTCCCCTCCCCTCTCCCCCTCCCCCCCTCCCTGTTCCCTCGGCTAGCAGCCCGTTCTCGGCTGCTGAGGCTCAGCAGTTTGTTTATCGGGAGGCTCCCCCGGCAGCTGCCGGCTGCAGGCTCTTGAGCTGGTGCCCCCCCCCATCCAGCCTCGCGGAGGCCGCGGAACGCGCCTCTGTGCGCCGTTGTTAGCGCGCCTCGGCTGGCTGCGTGGGGCGGCGTTTGTTTTTTCCCCTTTAGAAGAGGCTTGATCTGCGCCTGATTCGGCCCTCGTCCTTGGGCCGGAATTGGCCGGGGGGGGGGGCTGCCGCGTCGCCTCGCGGTCCTTTCGCGCCCTCCTCTCCTTCCCCCCCCGTGGGCGGCGCGCTCACCAGCTGATCGGCGGATTTTTCTTCGCGCGGCTGGTGGGGCGCCGTTGCCCAGGAACCGGCGGCGAGGCTTGTCTCTTCGTGGGCGGGCAGCCGCGGGGGTGGGGGGAGAGGCCGCTGAGCCCGGAAACTTGACGGTGGCCCGGTGCTGCGGAGGCCCGTGGGTGTGGGGTGGGCGGTGACCCGCTGGCCTTGCGGCCTAGTTTGCCCTCTTTTTTCCTCATCCCCGGGCTTGTTTGGCGTGGGCCCACCTCCAGCCGGCCTACAGGCTTCGGCCTATTCGGGCTTCGGTGCGGCCTGCTCCATCTAGTGGCCGCCTATTGCTAGCGCACCCCCCCTTCCTGGTCAGTCATTCCATTAGGGGATCGCTGGCTGCAGCTTACTAGCTGCTCATTCCTCTAGTACCTGGGCTGAGTTGCTGGGCCCCCGCGGGTGGGCCTCATTTTTGTGTGGAGTCACCCCTGGGGCGGGCGCCATTTTGTCTGGGCTCCACCTTTGGTAGGCGGCCGCCATTTTGTATTCCTCTGTCCACCGTTCCCCCCCCCGGCTTGAAAAGGGTGGTTCATTCCTAATTTTAATTTCTTTTATTGTTATTTGGGCTAGGGGTGGATAGTTGGCGGCTTTCCGGTGCTTTAAAGCCCAGTTTCCAGGGAGCCTTAGGTGGGCCTGAGAGTTTACTGAGTCACTCTCAGGAGTGGCGGCCATTTTGTTTTTCATTTGAGCCGACGCCATTTTGTATTCCCTATTGGATAACCTTGCGATTTAATTTCGATCGTTTAGTTGTCGAACTGTTTAAAGTTATTGCCAGTAATCGTTTGTGAGTCTAATCACTGCAGGAATACTTACACCATGGCCGATGGACGGAAGCACATTCAGCAACCCTCTGGGCCGTGCTCGAAGAGGCTCATCAGGGGCCCTTCGCAGGCTCTTCGCTCCCCTCCTATGGAGTCGGCGACTGGTCGTGTGCAGGCCTTTTTGGCCAGCCTTGTGGGGGATCCTGAGGCCTTGGCCAGTTTTGGCTCCGGCCTGGACGCGCTGATGCAGCGTTCGGCTGCAGCTTCAGCCTCTACGTCCGGGGCCGCTTCTGCTTCTGCTGCAGGCCCTGCTCCAGCCCCCATTACGGTGGTGGCGCAGGTTCATGCCCCGGCCCAGATGGAGGCCACCCCTCCCCAGTCTGCAGCATTGTCGCCTGCGGTTATCCAGGAGTCCCCTTCGGAGCAGTCTTCCTTAGATGAGGAAGACATTGTGGCCCCTTCGGGGAGGGTGGCTGTTCCAACTCAGTTGGCTGCTTCGATTATTCATCCCGCTGCCACACCAGCGGTGCGGCAGAAGGTTAAGCCAGGGCTGAAGCCGGCAAAGAAGCGGGCCAAGTCCCAGGGCGCCACCGGGGTGGGGGGGGGTTGCCCAGGTTATTTCGACGCCTGTTCCCGCTTCTGTATCTGTTGTCTCTTCCCAGGCTGCGGTCACTATGCTGGGGCAGGCCCAGTCGTCATCGTCCTCGGAGAACGCTTTA
Source organism: Zootoca vivipara (assembly GCF_965207765.1). Lineage (NCBI taxonomy): Eukaryota > Metazoa > Chordata > Lepidosauria > Squamata > Lacertidae > Zootoca > Zootoca vivipara. The sequence goes on along the minus strand of NC_142594.1, from coordinate 13,978,002 downwards.
CCTCTGCCAGCTAAGACCTCGATGGGCGGAAAACGTCGCCGGTCCAAAAAGTCCAAAAAGCGGGCCAAGCAACGCAAAGATGATTCTTCTGCGTCCTCGACAACAGGTTCGTCGTCTTCTGATACCGATTCAGAGTCCCCTCTTGGCCTTTATTGGGGGTTTGGCGAACAGGCTGGGGGCTTCCCGGTTTGGATTTGGAAGAGACGAGCCAATTCTCACCGCGCACGTTATGGCGCGGTGCAGGACTGTCTGAATGGCCAGTTACTCCCTGAAGTTACGGTATCCACGAATCGGGCTAAGGACATTATCCCAGGGAGTCACCTGTCCTCGAGGCTGCGGTCTCGCATTCTAGATGGTCGGTTCGTGGATATATTTGAGTTGGCCCCACCAGAGGAGGAGGTGCCAACAAAAGAAAAGCAGGCGCCTGTCCCCAAAAAGAAAAGTCAACCACGCAAGGTGGAGAGGACTTTCGAGCGTTGGCTTGATTGTTTTCAGGTTTTTGCGGGAGTTGTCTCGGCGGCTTACCCTCGGCGAGCGGTGCACCTCTTTGTGTACCTGTCCATAGTTCGCTCGGCGTATTCTATGGCCGGGGAGGCCGCGGCCATAGCGTATGACGAGCGGTTCCGCCGCAGGGCCGCAAGAATCTCTTCGGCCCGGTGGGACAGAAAAGACCTTGATGTTTGGACGACATATGTAGCCCCGCTCGTCGAGAAAAAGTCAGCCGAGGTCCCAAAGCCAAAAGCTGCCATGCAAAAGCAGGTTCCCAGGCTCCTGTGCTGGGATTTCAACAAAGGGGCGTGTCAGAGGCAGGCTTGCCGGTTTGCTCACCAGTGTGAGCGATGTGGGGGCAATCACCCCGCGACGTCCTGTTTTGGGGGCCGTCGCCCCTTTCGCGGTGGCAGGGGAGGTTCCAGGTCTGCCACAAGGGGGGCTCACCTGGCCCTCCCCGCCCCGCCCCCCGCCCCTCCCGCTGCCGCAGCCCCCAGATAATTCCTTCTCTATGGCCTTTTCACCTATCAAAGTTCCTGTTTTGTTAGAATGGTTGAGTTTGTATCCCAATACAGGGGCGGCGTCTTACTTGCGGGACGGTTTCTCTTTTGGATTTCGGATTCCGGTGACTTCGCGGCCCGCTGCCCGGAATCCAGCAAATCAGAAGTCGGTGAGGGAGATGCCGGCCGTGGCAAGGAAGAAAATCGACAAAGAAATTTCCTTAAATCGTATAGCTGGCCCCTTTGTGGCCCCTCCTTTCCCCGACCTGCATCTTTCTCCCTTGGGAATCGTTCCCAAGAAAGCTCCGGGAGAATTTCGTTTAATTCATAATTTGTCCCACCCTAAAGGGACCTCTGTCAATGATATGATTCCCCCGGAGCTTTGTTCTGTAAAGTATGCCTCCCTGGATCATGCTGTAGAAATAGTTCGGAAGTTTGGCCCTGGGGCCCTTCTTGCGAAATGCGATATTGAGTCAGCTTTTCGGCTGCTGCCTATTCATCCTGCGGATTTTTGGCTTTTGGGCTTTCAATTTGAAGGCGCATTTTATTTTGATAAGGCTATGCCAATGGGCTGCTCTGTAGCCTGCGCTGCCTTCGAAAGTTTTAGCACCTTTTTGGAGTGGGCCCTTCGTTTTAAGACTGGTTCTGAGGGGGTCTGTCATTATCTGGATGATTTTCTGGTCGCAGGGGCGTCGGATACAGGCGAATGCGCTGCCTTATTGCGGGCATTCGCCGCCCTTACACGGGAATTGGGCGTCCCCTTGGCTCCCGGTAAGACGGAGGGCCCTTCAATTAGGTTGACTTACTTAGGTATCCAATTGGATACCGTGGCTCAGACTTCTTCGCTTCCATTAGACAAAATCTCGAAATTAAAAGGCATTATCGAAGAGGTCTTGTTAAAGGAGAAAGTGACCCTTCGTCAATTGCAGTCCTTGATTGGCCATCTTAACTTTGCGTGCAGGGTGGTGGCGCCTGGTCGCCCCTTTTGTGCACGCCTGAATAAACGCACGGTGGGCCTCCGTTCTCCCCATCATCATGTGCGTTTGCATCAAGGTGAAAGGGCCGATCTGCGGATGTGGCTTGAGTTTTTGAACAGTTTCAATGGGGTGTCCTTGTGGCAGGATGTGTTAATCCTGCACAACGACTTTCAAGTCAATTCTGACGCTGCGGGCTCCCTGGGCTTCGGTTTATTTTGGAATGGCAGGTGGTGCGCTCAGCGCTGGCCGCCTGCTTGGCAGGGGACGGCCATCACGCGGGATTTAACCTTCCTTGAGTTCTTTCCTATAGTTGTAGCCGTTCACCTGTGGGTCGATGACTTCAGAGACCATCGCGTTTGCTTTTGGTCTGACAATCACGCGGTTGTCGACGTCCTTGCCAAACAGTCTTCAAGGTCCCCTCGGGTATCTGCCCTCCTGAGGGCCTTCATTTTGCAATGTTTAAAATTTAATATAGCCTTCTCAGCGCGTTTTATTCCGGGACTGTCTAATGATATCGCTGATGCTTTGTCCCGTTTCCAGATGGAGCGATTCTGGTCCCTGGTTCCGGACGCACAGACGCAGCCGGAGTATTTCCCGGATCGGCTATGGAACCTTGGGAGCTCCTAGTGTTGCAGGGAGTAGCCGCGTCTGTGTCTCCCTCTACTTTACGTGCATATCAGAAGGCCTGGACTGATTTTTTGGCCTTTAGAAGTCAGTCCTCTGCAGTGGTTGGGTCGGCTCGTCCCACTACAGCGCAGGTGTTGCAGTATCTGGCGCACCTCTTTCAATTGGGCAGGGCGGCCAAGACAATAAAACTCCAGGCCGCTGCCATTTCCTTTTTCAGTAAATCATTTTATAATAAAGACCCATGTGCAAAATTTATTGTCCGAAAGGCCATGGAAGGTTGGGGCCGCCTTTGCCCCCCTCGCGGCCTCAGGAGGCTTCCCATCTCTTTTGACCTTTTGTCCAACATGCGCCGGCAATTGCGGGCTGTGTGCTGGTCAAAGTACGAAGCAAGGCTTTTCTCTGCAGCTTTTGCAGTGGCTTTTTTCGGGGCCCTGAGGGTTGGTGAGGTTGTCTATGAGGAAGCGCGTACTGGGCTGTCTAAGGGTTTACTTTTGCAGGATGTGCGCATCTCGTCATCCGAATTGCAGCTTACAATTAGGAGCTCAAAAACTGATCAGTCTGGCAGGGGTGCCGTCATGCGCCTTCCTGCCACCGGTAAGAAGGGCCCTTGTCCTGTCAAGGATGTAGCTAGGTACTTAGCTGACAGGCCCGCAGGGGATGGTCCGTTCTTGAAGCATCTGGACGGGTTGCCTATGACTAGGCAGCAATTTGCTAGGGTTATGAGGAAGGCAATTGCAGCTTGCGGTTGTACGGCTGCAGATTACGCTCCTCATTCCTTTAGGATTGGGGCAGCCACCACGGCTGCTCACTGGGGCTTATCTGCAGACAGGATTCAGAATTTGGGTCGCTGGAAGTCTGAGGCTTACAAACTGTATGTGCGACAGCGTCGCTGATTTATATGTTTTGTTCTTACTGTTTTCATCCAGGACCTGCACCTGTCCGCGTGTGGTTGGTTGGACATTCTATTGTTTACTGGGCCGGCGTCAGGGCCACTGAAACTGACTTCGGGCGTCATCTTGGTCTTCCCCAGCACGTGCAGGTTTCATGGATGGGCCATCGGGGAATGCGCTGGGGGGGATTGTTGCCGTTGTTGCGGGACAGGGTATCCAGGGAGGGTCCCCCTCACACTATAGTTATCCATTTGGGGGGAAATGATTTTCACGAGAGAGATTGCCTGTCCCTTCGCACGGCCATGCAGACTGATTTGGTGGAATTGCAGACCTGGTTGCCTGGGGTGCACCTTTTCTGGTCTCAATTGCTACAGCGCAGAGCTTGGCGTGGCAGCACTGGCCCGGTCAGTCACGCTGCATTTGAACGCATGAGGAAGCGTATCAATAGTGCGGTTTCTAAAAAGGTTGTAGGCTTAGGAGGGTCGCTTATTTTGCACCCTGCGATTAAATCTACCGCCACCTCCCTATACCGCGATGATGGTGTCCACTTGTCCCCGGCTGGGAGTGATTTTTGGTTGGGGGCTGTAGCTTGGGGTTTAAAAAGTTGGTTAGGTTTATGAGTGTTGGCGGGAGCCTGCGGCTTTGTGGCAGGTTAGGCTTTGGTTGATGAGTTTGAGAGGGGCATCGCATGGAGGTGCATGCCCCTCAGTGGTTGCTCTTATAGAAGTATTCCGTTAAAGGAATCCTGGGGCTCCGGGGCTCTAGTCTTTACACCCCCGCACGGTGCGGGGCTGGGGCCTATACAGAGCACGAGCCTTGGGGAACATTTCTGGAGGGGGAGATTGCCTGTTGCACAGTTATCTCCTCCTCCATGCAGTGTTTACTTGACTTTCCTATTGCAGGAAGTCAGAGCTGGTCCTGTCCCACCGTGGGGCAGAAGATTAACCAAAGCCTAAGGCCAACACTCAAAAAATTAATTGTAATTTTAAATAAAGTTGTGGCCAAAATTATGCCAAAACAAAACCTAAAATAATGTGTCCGTCTGAGTTATTGGTTGGGAATTTCTGGGGGGTCTTGGCTCGCAACCAGTACTCCCCAAGGCACGGCAAGCTACTAGTCTTTAGTCCCATGCAGAGCTATTTTTCTAGACAAAGAGGTCTAGAACTTCTCCCTCCCTTGTTCTCTTAGAATGGCAGTGGTACCCGCCTGAGAGGGGCCAGAACTGAGCTCCTTCGAGCTCCAGTTGAAAGGGGGCGGGGAAAGCCCTGGTCCCATATCTGTCTCCATGATCTGAGCCACAGAGGAAAGGAAGAACTTGGAGGTTTTTCAGTGACTCTGTCAACTCACCAAAGTCTTCTTCCAGCTTCATCAGAAGCTCTCAGAGGTCTCGATCCCACCTCCGTCCATGACAACAGCAGGGCTCCCTTTAACTTCAGGCAGAGCAAGAGCTGCCCGGAGATGTGGAGGGCTGACGATTACAGCATCTGGAGCCTGTCAGTGTTAGGCTTGTCATCAACCAAAGAGGCTCATTAGAGAGCAATGTGAAAGGCTTCTCCACTGCCAGGGGCTGAACAGGCTGTTTTCTCTTCCCAAACAGCAGTCACTAGAGCTTGTTGTTGTTGTTGTTGTTGTTGTTGTTGTTGTTGCTTTTGTGTACACACACACACACACACACACACACAGAGTGGTACCTTGGAAGTTGAAAGGAATCCGTTCTGGAAGTCCGTTCAACTTCCAAAACATTCAGAAACCAAGGTGCGACTTCTGATTGGCTGCAAGAAGCTTCTGCAGGTTCCAAGGAACGTTCGCAAACCAGAACACTCACTTCTGGGTTTGCAGCATTCGGGAGTCAAAACGTTCGACTCGCAAGGCGTTCGGGATCCAAGGTACGTACGTGTGTGTGTGTGTGTGTGTGTGTGTGTGTGTGTGTACAGAAAATACTTTTTATGTATGCGACAATAGCAGCACAGATGCTACTAGCCCAGAGATGGAAAGAAGAAAGAGCCCCTTACCAGAGAGGAATGGCAAACCAAGCTGTTGGATTATGCAGAAATGGCAAAACTGACTGGAAAGTTCAGAAACCAAGAAGACAAAAACTTCAAGAAAGAATGGGGAAATTTATTATTCATTTTTGGAGACCATTGTAAGCAGATCAAAACATTAGCAGGATTTTAATCTCGCTTGTAACATAACAAACACTATGGATAACACAGATAGATGCAAAATATAGATTAAGAAATAATATGCAGTTGAAAATGTTGACAATAGGACCCATGGCGGGAATGGGGGGAAGTCTTGAGATTCAGAGAAATATCTTCATATGTATTGTTATAAATTTATATTTATAAAATCAAATAAAAACGATCTCTCTCTCTCTCTCTCTCTCTCTCTCTCTCTCTCTCTCTCACACACACACACACACACACACACACATATATGATTTCTCATATACTGTATATATATTTGACAATATGCAAGTTCCACACTCTTTATATTCAAAAGAACTTGACTTTCATAAACAGATAACTGAGAACAGATCTACAATCTCATGCTTATTCACTTTGTTCCTTATAGAGAGCACAAGTTTCTCCCCATTAGCACCCCTGTTATCAAACCAGACCAGCCACACTGACACAACCTTGTCCTCAGCTGCATTCAGAGAAACCTCTCTCAGCAGCCATTCTCTCTCTCACACACAGAGTAGAACAGAAAACAGTTAAAAATGGCAGTTATTGGAATAACAGTCACAACAGAATGGAATGTGACTCACAGTCAGCCAATCCCATGAGAGAGCTACTGCCAAAGAAAATCCCATGGTAAGAATACACAGCAATTCAACAATGGCCATAGGTCCGGAATCTCCTGGACATTGCCGGGATTCAGCCACTGGAAGCAGTGTCTGGGTGGAAATCAATGCAATGTCCATGAAAATCCAGACATATGGTAACCCATATTGGAAGTGTAGATTTTGGCAAATTTGCTAAATAGTATCTCTAAAAATTCATTCATTGAGATTTTGCGGGGGGACGACGACACATACACACACACACACACACACACACACACACACAGTTCAACAACTTTGCCAAAAGAAGCTCAGCAACTTTTGTGTCCAGATTTTCACTTTTTGAAATATGGCAACCCAAACATAAGGAAACATTCCCATTTCAGGAAATTTAAATCCATTATCCTTAACCAGAGAGGCTGTCTTTAGAAAAGAAATCACACTTGGGACAGAAGGGTTTGGTCCCATTTCCCTGAACCCTTTTGGAGAGGCATGCAATTAGACTCGGAATCCTTTTTGCTGACATTTATTTCATATATGGTTAAGACTATTTGCAATTGCAGGCCTGATTCAAAACGGGGCAGCCATACTTTCTCCTCAAGAATGCAGCCCTGGGATAAAGCCGTATTGTGACACAACAACATGCCCGGCTCCAACATCCAAGGGATCCAAATTGAGACACGTAGTTTTGGGTTAGCTGATCTGGCGTGAGCTAGCTGACTTGCACCAAAAGGCGGGACATCCCAGGATCCAATCAGTAGCCAGGATGGCTTCTGTAATTCTGGGATGCCATGCTTAAATCAGGGTGGTTGGTGCATTCTGTCCCAGGAGCATAGCCTGGTTGCTGATAACAACCTACAATCTGAAATGGCAGCAAGACTTTTTTTGCTAAAGGATGGGAAGATGAACCCTCAGCCACTACATATTTTTTTAAAAAAGCAGAAAACTCTTGAAATCTGTCTGCTCCGAAAGTCACGTTTGCAAAGGATGGCTAGGTAGGGGCGGTATATGGTCCAGGTTAAGGTAAAGGTAAAGGGACCCCTGACCATTAGGTCCAGTCGTAACTGACTCTGGGGTTGTGCGCTCATCTCGCATTATTGGCCGAGGGAGCTGGCGTATAGCTTCCAGGTCATGTGGCCAGCATGACAAAGCTGCTTCTGGCAAACCAGAGCAGCACATGGAAACGCTGTTTACCTTCCCGCTATAGCGGTTCCTATTTATCTACTTGCATTTTGATGTGCTTTCGAACTGCTAGGTTGGCAGGAGCTGGGACCAAGCAACGGGAGCTCACCCTGTCACAGGGATTCGAACCGCCGACCTTCTGGTCAGCAAGCCCTAGGCTCAGTGGTTTAGCCCACAGCGCCACCTGGGTCCCTATGGTCCAGGTTACACAATACTAAAAATGCAGACCAAACCCAGTGTGCATTAGTGCTGATGATAATGGGCGAAAATGAACATGATTTATGTTTGCAGAGTGGTACATTTACAGAGAGAGGCCCTTCTGCGTCTCACTTTGGAAATGTACCCCTGCTGGATGAAAAATGCTGCAATTAAAGAAAGCTATTTTCTTTCAGCTGTGGGCGACTTAATTAAACAATAAGATATGACAGATGTATATTCAGTCTTATCTACATCAGCACATCTAGGCAGAGATTAATACACCCAAATGTACGCATTAGCATCTCACCTCCGTAACTGACAGCACCCTTTTATAAACCCAGAAGTGAGCTCAACTGAGTTCAATGAGTTTTACTCCCAGGTAAGTAGGTGGTCAAGACTGCAGACTATTTATTGCATGTTACTAGAGAGCTGGGTCTGTATGACCAAAACTCAATGGGTTTCTCTTTTAGTTTCCAAAGGAATATCTTGAAAAACTACAACCACTTGATGTGGCTCTAATTTCTTAAAATGTACAGTTTACTTTTTATGATGCTGAATCTGTAGGCCAATAAAGGTTGGCTGGTTGATGCTGAATCTGAAATATTTTAAACACCAGAGCTTAGTGGACTTTAGATATATTGGACTATACGGAGATGGCAAAAATAAGAGAGCAAGAAGACGAAACGTTTGTAAAAGAGTAGAGACCCTTTTCGGACTATCTGAGAAAATATTATACTCAAATGAAATCGCAGGCAGGACTGGGAATATAAGCAAAGGAATGAGAACGAGAAGGGAATGGAATGTGGGATATATGTTATAGGAATAATTATTACATTTAAGGCAGTAGAAAAAGGACTTGAACAGAAACATGGAAGTAAGGATGGGAATCAAAATGTTAAGCATGGAAGCTGAATAGAATTTGTTTAATTGTATGAAAATCAATAAAAAAATTATGGGGGGACGGACGGACACCTGTGCTTTTGTGTGTCATTCCAATACTGCTTTTCATTTTCTGTTGAAAGGGACATGGAAGAATCTAACCACAGACACACACAAGATGGCATTCAGACCAAAAAGAAAAGGCGAGGAAAAATAAAGGATTTTTGCATTAGGTAAAAATTTCGACCCTTTGTACCTTTTACTTTGTGTTGCTTGAAATTCTTCAGTAACAAATAGGACGAGATGTGGAGTATTAAACTCTCTCTCACACACACTTTGAATTCCAGATGATAATAATAATAATAATAATGATAATAATAATAATAATAATAATAATAATAATAATAATTTTATTTATACCCCGTCCTCCCCAGTCAAAACCGGGCTCAGGGCGGCTCACACCAATAAAATTACAATAAAACGTAAAAAGCAATTAATTAAAATACAGATTAAAATACAGTATTAAAATTTAAAATGCAGCCTCATTTTAAGTAGTCCATAAATCCAAGCCATGAGGGAGGAAAAACACAGGGGTCAGACTAAGTCCGACCCAAAGGCCAGGCGGAACAGCTCTGTCTTGCAGGCCCTGCGGAAAGATGACAAATCCCGCAGGGCCCTGGTCTCCTGGGAAAGAGCGTTCCACCAAGTTGGGGCCAATACTGAAAAGGCCCTGGCCCTAGTAGAGGCCAATCTACCCACCTTATGGCTCGGGATCTCCAAAATATTGTTGTTTGTGGACCTTAAGGTCCTCCGCGGGGCTTACCAGGAGAGGCGGTCCCGTAGTGTATACACACTCCACCCTGTATACTTGGGAAATCCTCTCCGACCTGTGCACCATAAGGATGAATAATTTACATGGGGCTGAGGAAAATCCGCCTGCTTATGATAGCCAGTATATCTGTCTTAATGAACATCTATTTTATACCACCCATTGTTTTCCTGCATCGGTGTGGAGATGACCTCAAGAAGCCAGGTCTTCCGTCGTGAGGGGGTTTACAATTTACAAGTGAGGGAAGCTACTTACCAGAACAATAAATAAATTGGAGTTCTAATTGTAGATACACCGAAAAGAAGTTTTTTTTGCACCAAGAACTCTGGCCAGAAATTTCAATGTTAGGAATAAATCCTACTCGCGAGTTACAGTCAAATAAGGTATGTACTGTATTCTGGTAAGACTAACAGTCTTGAATAGAACAGATGAATACAAACAAGAAATGAGCTTCAAATTCACTAGAGTATATATAGTTTAAAGTGTTACAACTTAGAAAATAATAGTACATTACAGTGTAAAGACACAAAAGCTGTCAACTAATAATATCCGTAAATGTCAGTCCGATTCCAAAAGTGTTCGAAAGGGTCCTTTTATATAGAGCCGGAATGCCGAGTCGATTCAGTAAAAGAACCCAGGACAGACAGGGCCCTGTTTCGATATGGACATCTTCGTCAGCTGGTAATATCAAAAATATTAAATAATAACAAATAATACATAGATTACATAAAAAATTCTCAATTGGCATGGCTTAAGTTTTATAGTAGTATCACATAGCATTATATAGCATTTGGTTCCTTACCTAATTTATGAGATCGTGTCGACTTGTGAAATAGAATTCTATGTTTTTCGAATATCGTGTCTGAAAATAACAATAGTAAATCTCCCAACAAACTGTTAGATGTTAACGGATCAATTGGGTGCCTTGGCTTGGTCTAATTTATTTTGATACGTTTAATTTAAAGCGGCCTGTCTTCTCAGCAGCCTATTAACCTGAGGTTGAACTCTTCCTGTAAAGCGAGGGTCGGCAAGGGCTCTTTCCGAAAGCAGTCTGGGTTTGTGGGAGATGGCTTTGTGTTCACACAGGAGCAAAGGGTTGCTGTCAGCTAACTTTTACTCAGCGTGGAGCCCTCATGGCCATCGATTTGAAACCAAGAGGAACCGAAATGGGTAGATTTTTACATCCCTTAACCCAGTGGTGTAACGTGGGAGGAGGCACAGAGGTGGTTGGTCTGGGCACAAAATTGTTAGGGGTGCAAAATTTCAGCACCCGGTGCTGCCTTGATACAGCTGTGTGCTTCCATTGCTGGGCTCCGTTGAAAACGACTTCTCTATGCCAACCAGGAAGTGACCTCCCCAGACAACCGAACAACTCTTCTTTTCTCATCTCTGCAGCTGCAATCTCCTGGGTGACGCAGATGCTGTTAGGCAGTTGAATGTGCATGAATACGTCATCCATTTCCCTTCCTCCTACCCGTGGCCCCGGGTGCTGGCAATTCACGCTATGCCACTGCCTTAACCTGCCATCGTCATGCCATTATTAAGGACTGGAGCTCTTCATTCCTTTGGGAAGTGCACTGGTTCATCATACCTCCCATTTTCCTGGGCTCTTAAATGCTTCTTTTTTGAACCTGGTCCTTGCCCAGCGACAGTCTTGGGTGAGCACTTTGATAAGAGTTAATACTTTGGTTTTGTCCTGCACAATGTTTACTAAGTGTAACTGGAGAGGACATGAGTTGTTGTTTTTGCTTCTCCTCTTTTCCCTGGGTTGGTGGTGGTTTATGTTGATGCCTGTTGTATATGTCTTGATGTATAATACAGTCATAACTCATGTTGCGTCTGCTTCAGGTTGAGTCTTTTCAGGTTAAGAACGCTTTTCAGGTTAAGTTACTTCCAGGTTTCGCTGCGCGCGCATGCACAAAAACATTCTGCGCGGTTTGAACATGCGCAGAAGCGCTCTATTGCACTTTACGTGTGCGCTGAAGTGCCGCTCTGGTTGCAGACTTTTCGGGGTGCAAACGGCACCCCGGAACGGATCGTGTCCGCAACCAGAGGTAGCACTGTATAGAAAAAGCAAAAGAAGGAGAAAGATGAGTTTGAAGTTCTATCATCCGACGGTCAGAGCCAGCAAATCTCCTGGGTAACTGAAGTCCACACTTTCTCCCTTTCCATTTCCTCTCAGTTGTGCAGATTATTTATTTTAAGACACAACATTTTGAAAGATGTACCTGGATTTAGAGGGCTGTATGGCCCTCCGAATATTGCCGGACACCTCGGCAGCCATTTCCTGTTCTTCCTTTGTATTCAAGTCTTCAATCATTGCAAACTTTTTTTAAAGACCCTGCCAGCTGATATCAAAAACCTCTTTATTGGTTCATGTCCAAATTTATCTGCATAAAACAACTGAAATATTAGACTTGCTAAATAAAAAACTGTTCTAGGTGAAATGGAAATGATTGAAAGCTTTTCCTCCATCAGTGACACTGAAATGCACGGTTGACATTAACAAGGAGGTAGAAAGATGCTTCTTTGGTCGGTTCCTCTCCTCCCTCCCGCCGCTGCAACGTTATTCAAAACAGAAGAGTATCAGTAAGACAGCATCTTGGTTAATAAGGAAGGTCTGGGAAATGTCCGACAACGCAGCCCTGTATATGCTATGGGGTTCTGACTTCACAATTACTCATCTTCAGAAGCAGTCCTGCTATGATAAAACAATAGCTAAAAATAACCTCCCCATGTTCACAGGTACCGGTAGGAACACTCCCATTGGTAGACGATGGAGACAAACAACAGGAGTTGAGATTTTTGTCATGCACAGCAAATGGGCAGCCCAAGCACATTGGGTTAGCCAGTAGTTTGATGGGACGTAGGGCTCACCCAAACTTTGTTTGGTGCCACGCTTTCCAGGCACAGATTTGGACTTTAAAACACAGCAGAGACTGCCGTGACTTTAAGAAATATGGTTTATTCACCTGTTTACACCTTCAGTCTGCATGGAGGGAGCCCTGATCTTGCAGCATGGTCATTTCAAGAGGAGTTTGTTCTCTCCACAGCAGTGCAGCCCTGATGTCCAAGCCAGCCTTCAGCCAGCCTGCCCAAGATGGATCCCAGTCTTTTCTCTTTCTTCTTCCCAGAACACCTTGCTCAAAACTCTTTCCCTGTCACTTCAAACGCACACCCCATCCCCTTGGTAACTAACATCTGTCTCCCCAGGCCAGGCCAAAGAATTCCTCTCGGGTGGCCCAGTGGCACCTTTTGTCATGTTAACAGTGTTGCTCTTCATTAGGCCAGGCAGGCTAGTTTGCATAAGCCAGCCCAGTGATTCCCTATCTGGCACAACTCTGCAGCTTGTACTTTCAGCCGCATCCCAATTAAACAAAATCCTACCATTTATTAATTTCTACGGTTTAGCCCCCCCCCCAATCTATAACAGCTACATTTTTTGATTAGCTTAACGAAAGGAGAATCTATCTTAGCCAATGTGCCCTTTCTCATTCACCACGTATGGATGTAGTTTTTATCTTCTTTTTGGTGTTTCCAACATTTCAAAGGGATCGTGGAATATATTTTGAGCCCTTTAAAAACAACAACATGTAGTAAGGAGAGATGCCCTAGATTTCTGCAGAGTAAAAATTGCCTCATGCCCAAGATCATCATCTTTTCATTCTAGGGGTGTTCAGTGGTTGCAGAACAACCTGGTGTTCACCAAAATGTAGGCAAATTTCTTCTCCTTCTCCTTTTGAATTTATTTATTTTATTTATACTTTTCAAGTTTATACATTTCACTAGTTCTAAACATTTCGCTAATTTTACATTCATTTTGCCATTCCATAATTTGACTCCCTTCCCCTTCTTTCTGCGGTTCCTTAAATTTATTTTCAATACCTTCTGCATACCCAAATTAACATTAATTTGCTCATTTATTCATCTTCTTTAAATATATACTCTTATAAAACTGCAGGTTGTTGCAGTAATCCTGCCAATGTTTTTACCTGTTCATAATTTATCTGTAAATATTCAATAAACCATTTCCATTCTTTTATTTTAAACGATTGTTATTTTGATTTCTTATTCTTCTGGTAAGTTTCGCCATTTCTGCATATTCCGTAAGAGTTTGTAGCCATTCTTCCTTTACTGGGACTTCTGCTTCTTTCCATTGTAGGCAAACTTCTAATTCCATTTTCTTTTAAAGAAGGAAGGAAATTGGTTGGCTTTGAATTAAATTGGGAACGATTGATATTGAGGGCAAAATTACTGTCTCCTTCAGTGCAATTGGATTTTCCATGTCTGTGGCTGACTTAGTTTTTCTGCAGCAACTCAGCACACCCTATTAATCACAGTCTGATCCAGCTAAGAGACACAGCTGCATGTCTAGTCAGAATGACTTAGTGTCAGTACCACAAAAAATGAGAAGATCTAGCTTTATGGCATACAAAACTCATACTAACATTTCAATAATAATTCCACGAGGGAGGCCTCCGAAGCTTCCTTAATTCTGCAAAGTTCACGTACGGCCTCTGTTCTTTAATCTTGTTTGTGTGTTTACCACATCATCACTTGAATATTTGCATGTGTGTGCGTGTCTCGGGAGATGTGTAGCTTTTCAAGGTGAATTTGCAGGAAGGAGCTGAGGATAAAGACTGCCAAAAGTGATCTTTCCCTGACGGAACATCTCAAACATTTTGCATCCGACTTCTCCGAATGGAAGGATCCGCCGGCAGATGTCTGCGCGATTTCTTTGCTTTGCTTTGCTGCGGTCTGTTGTTTTTGTCAGTTTCGTACATGTCCCTGTCAACAGAATGTAGAGAAATGACACTCAGCTGGCAGTTAAGGGAGAAGAAGATTGGAAGGAACTGAAATGGGTGGCAGAATGTTGTGGGAAGATTGAGGGATGGCATGCAAAAGAAAGATGGGGACTTAGTGGTTCTAACTTAGGGTATTCTCTTCACACCAACAATGGTTTAATAGCAGCAAACAAACTTTACACATGCTGCACACAAGCACCTCAGGGCCGTCTCTAGGCCCGGGCTGGGTGGTGCAAGGCGCCAGGGCGCCTGGCCACCGGGGCGAGGAAGGGGCGCCTAACGGCTGGTGTCTGGGAGCAGCTGCTGCTGGCGCCCCCACCCCCCACGGCGGCAGTAGTGCCCGGCCATTGAGCTTCCTCCATGAAGCAGAATCAGCGAGACTCCTGCCTAGAGTGGCACCATGCGCCTGCTGCCACTATAGGCGGGAGTCTCACTGGTTCTGCTTCATGGAGGAAGCTCAATGGCCGCATGCTACTGCCACGTCCTGGAGCGGCCGCTGGAGGGAGACGCCAAGGAGAGGCCGGTCCAGGGCGGGAGGCTGAGCAGCCCCTTCTGCGGTAGGTGGGCTCTGCGCCCAGGCCAGCCCCCTGCAAGGTGGTGCGCGCCATCCAGGCTCCGCCATCCTCCATCTCCGCCCCTCAGCCGCACGCTACTGCCGCTGTGTGAGGGGGGGGGGCGCCGGAGGATTCTTGAACCACGGCGCTGGATACCCTTAAGACGTCTCTGCCCCACCTGAAGCCTCTTTTCCTTTACAATGGACCCATCTGAACAGGCCAGTTTGCTTTGGAGAAGGGACAGGGAGGCAAGGAATGCTGAACTGTCATGGGCTGGTTGGACACAGAGGAAAGGTGGGAGGAACCAGTTGGGGAACCACCAAAGGAAGAAGGCTAAGAAGACTGGGAGGACAAGATACAGTACATCATAAGAGCCTACGCAACACAAAACACTGTTGCTGTATGTAGGCTTTATTTTATTTGTTTTTTTATCTTATATTTTGGAAATGTACATCCTGGATTCTTTTCTTTAAATTTGGGGAGGGGGGGCGCAAGAGAGTGGGGCCCTAAGCTATAGCTTGTTTAGCTTATATGTAGATCCAGCACTGATAACAGATGTTAACATTCAAAAAAAAATAAGAAAGGTGAAAAGGGGGAACCCTTTGAAGTCGGTGGTGCTTTGGCAAGTGGCCTGGGTGGAATTAATGTGGCTCATTTTGTAATGAGAGCTGGGCTGGAGCAACTGGGCTGCTGCATTCTGTTTGCTGGTTGGCAAAATTCAAAGCCGGTGCTTTTCTGAGAATGGAACTGTTGACTCTCTAACTGTGCCAAGAAGGCAGTGGAGAATTTATTCAATCTTCACAGGGCCTTGAACATTCCAAGATAAAAATATCTTGATCTGGGGCTTTAGATGGCAAGGAACTATTTCCCTCTCCATATCTCCCCCCCCACCCCCCGCCTTTAAAATCAAAACATGGCTAAGCTGATGGACTACGCCGAATTGGCAAAGCTGTCCGGAAAGTTCAGGAACCAAGAATACAAAAACTTCAAGAAAGAATGGGTGGGGTAGGGTTATAATTTATTTAGGAGACCACTGTAAGCAGATGACAACTTTAGCAGGATTTTAATCACACTTGTAATGTAACAAATACGATAGATGATACGGATAAATATAATATATAGACTATGATAGAATATGCAGTTGAAAATGTTGACATTAGGACATTAGGCCGGGGTAGGGGGAAGTCGCGAGATTCAGAGAAATCTCAAAATATGGTTATCTATTTGGTCTTGTTATAATTTTTTGTTTTGTAAAATCCAATAAAAATATTTATAATTAAATTAAATTAAATTCAAACTTGGGTTAAAAGCGGCAGCATCTGGACGCACCAATATAAGGGAAGGTTGTGCTTTGATGCCAGTTTGTTGCACTTTGAGAAAAAGGACAGACCGCCGCACTCCTGCTTTGTTTTTGTTTTTGCTGTGGTATATTATGGTTGGAGGCCTCCTAAAATGATTAAAACAGCACAATAAGTTTCAGCTGGTGAATGAGTGCGAAATAAAGAGCATTCAGCACCAGTTTTTACAGGTATTCCTTTACTTACTTACTTTATTTATATTCGCTGCTTTCCGTTGTAAATGGCCCCAAAGCAGTTTCCATCTAGCAAACCAAACAGTACGAATAACATATATGAACTAAAGTTTAAAATGGCAGCATTTTTAAAAAGGAAACACAACGGTTCGAACCGTTAAGGCAGACAGTAAACAACAGCAGCTTCGGAGTGGTCCTATGAACAAGTGGATCTTCGCCATAAAATGAAATCCTGTTGGAGTTGTGGCAATCCAAACCTCTAAGATGCCACATCCTCAATGATGAGACAGGTAGTGACCCCAGAGATGGGCTTTTGGGGGGCACGTTTGCAGATCATCTTTCCCAGAAAAGGGCCATGTGGAGACAGGCGATTCATCTGGTACCCTGCTCTCAAGATGTAGAGGTCTTTCAGAACCAGCATTTTGAATTATCTTTTTATTCATTATTTATCCCGCCTTTCCTCCGAGGACCTCAAGGCGGCAAATGTGGGGTCTCCCTCCTCTGTTTTGTCTTCACCACAAGCCTGGGAGGTAAGTCAAACTGAGAGAGAGAGGGACTGGCCCAAGGACGCCCAGTGAGTTTCACAACCAAGGCTGCTTCTACACAGCTATGAAAAATGCTATGAAAATGCTCTGGGGAAATATTCTGTTTTGCAATTGAGAATATTCATTTAAACAACCTTAAAATGTCAATGACTTCCCTTCTTCTCTTTCCATGGTTCAATTTGCATATCATAAATTCCTGCATATTTTACATAAACCAAACCATTCAGTACATCCACCAAAACTTGTTTACACTGTTGAATTTATCTTAATGCTGCCAACGTTTTCAAGTGTACACAATTCCCCCCCCATATATTCAATAAACATTTTCCAATCTTCTTCAAACGTATGTTCTTCTTGTTCTCTTATTCTATATCAGGCATAGGCAAACTCGGCCCTCCAGATGTTTTGAGACTACAATTCCCATCATCCCTGACCACTGGTCCTGTTAGCTAGGGATGATGGGAGTTGTAGTCCCAACTATGCCTATGCCTGTTCTATATGTTAGATCCACAAGCTGCGCATATCCCATCAGTTTAAGTTGCCATTCTTCTTTAGTTCGGACCTCATTTGTCAATCTTATCGTCTCTCCTATGGGTGTTGCTACGTGCCCTGTGTCTTTGAGCTCTTTGCTCTCCTACTTTCAAGGCTCACCGGGTTTTGGGAGACGGAGGGTCTGGAATGATTTCTAAAGACACTGTGTCCATCAGCTGTCACCCCCCTGGTGCTTCCTCTTCCTTCTCCTCTCCCAATATTTCCAAACTTTCCCCCCTCATCTGCCTCTGAACTTTGACCTCCCTCAAATCCCTGTTGTAAATCTAAACTTTCTTCTTCTCCTCTGGAACGGTCAGGCTGGGGAGACGGTCTCCCCCATTCCTCCTCTGCCCAGTCCCTGACAGTTCCTCAACGAAGTACCTTATTCCAGCTCAGAAACTCTGAGGCAACCTAATTTAAGAAGAGAACGTCGGAAGAGATTTGGATAATGTCTCTTCTGCTGCCCCTACTTAATAACGAAGCTAGATTTAGCATCCCGATAATTAAAAAGAAGAAGAACTTTGGAAGAAACGAGACATCGTCTGCAGAAAGCTGGAAATTAAAAAGACGATGAAGAATGATCCCTATGTCTTATTCAGAAGTCCCGTCTATATTTAACATGTTGTGCACGAGGAACTCCTCTATTAGCTCTGTTCCGTCATTTGTCTCTGTGCAAACCGAGTGTATAGACAAAGATAGAAGCTTTAAAAATTACGCAAGGAGGAAGTAGATAAAGAAAAGTTTTTTGCTCCTTCTCTCATAATGCTAGAGCTCAGAGGCATTCAATGAAGCCAAATCTTGGAAGATTCGGGACAGACAAAAGAAAGTAAGTTTTCACATAGTGCATAGTTAAACTATGGAACTCGCTCCTGCAGGAGCCAATGATGGAAGATGAAGCTTTTAGCTATTATGGCTCTTGTGTTTGGGGCCTGTGGAAGCAGGAGATGAGGGAGCCCAAGAGTCAGAGATTAGTCAGGCTGGTGAAGAAGCCGGGGGGCTTCCTCTCCTACTATGACAAGCTCTCCTCTGCCTGGTTTCCCAGGACTAGGAGTGGTATGAAGTGGGAGGAGAAAAGGCAGGGGCGCAGGCATAGTCTCAGATTGCTTGGGAAAGGCCTGGGAGAGGAGGAGACAGGCAGCTGTGGGAGGGAGGGGAGCTTCATTCTCCACAACTGCTTCACACAGGCTCTTGCAGACAAGAATGACCGAAGGAGAGTCCTTTTTGACTCACAGCTGTCCATGGAGGCCCAGGTCAATTCTGCGTCCAGGGCAGCTTTTACCAGCTCCATCTGGTATGCAGGCTGAGACCCTACCTGTCTGTGGACTGTTTCACAGGTGCTGCATGCTCTGGTTATCTCCCGCTTGGACTACTGCAATGCGCTCTACATGGGGCAACCTTTGAAGGTCCCCCAGAAACTACAACTAATCCAGAATGTGGCAGCTAGACTAGTGACTGGGAGTGGCTGCTGAGACCATATAACACCAGTGCTGAAAGACCTATGTTGGCTCCCAGTACATTTACGAGCACAATTCAAAGTGTTGGTGCTGAGCTTTAAAGCCCTAAACGGCCTCGGCCCAGGATAACTGAAGGAGCATCTCCACCCCCATCGTTCAGCCCGGACACTGAGATCCAGCACCAATGGCCTTCTGGCGGTTCCCTCCGTGCGAGAAGTGAGGTTACAGGGAAGCAGGCAGAGGACCTTCTCGGTAGTGGCGCCCATCCTGTGGAACACCCTGCCATCAGATGTCAAGGAAATAAGCAACTATCTGACTTTTAGAAGACATCCGAAGGCAGCCCTGTTTAGGGAAGTTTTTAATGTTTGATGTTTTATTGTGTTTCTAACATTCTGTTGGGAGCCGCCCATTGTGGCTGGGGAAACCCAGCCAGATGGACAGGTTATATAAATAAATAAATAAATAAATAAATAAATAAATAAATAAATAAATAAATAATGCTGTTCCTTCTAATAAAGAGTTAACTTTGCTTACTCTTTGTGATTTGTTGCCTAAACTGGCAGGGAGCAGCTCTCCAGGATTTTGACTGGGGTGTCTCCCAAGGCAACCTGGAGAAACCAGTGATTGAACCCGGGCAGGGGCAGAGAGCGGGCGCGCTGCCCCCAGGGACATGGCACGCTTTCTGGGGGGGGCGCGTTGCGCACAGGGGCAGCGTGCACATTTGGGGCGGGGCACGTCGCGTGCAGGGGTGGGACACGTGATTTGGGGCGGGACGTGTGATTTGGGGGCGGGTGCAGGGTGCGCCGTGCACAGGGGCGGGGCACGCATTTTGGGGGTAGGGCGGGCAGCCACGATGGCGCCCCTGGGATCACGCTGCCCGGGGCACTCCACCCCCACCACCCCTATCTTCCTATGCCCCTGAACCCGGGATCTTTTGCATGCTCTACCACCAGGTCCTGGCCCTTCTTGAGGAATTCCTGAATAATTGTCCTTCTTGGGTCTGAGAAGACGAAATTGGAAACGGAATCCCCTTTCTGAAAGTTTCCCAATGGACTAATGCATACAGTCCGCAGCTACCCAGATCCGACTGCTGAAAAACACTTGATATATAATGAATTGAAAAGGAAGTTCAAAATAATTTTTTTATAAAAAACTCAGAAGCTTTTCTTTTGGGAATTATCGGGACAGAGCTACCTAAATTTTATATGTGACTACAGCAGCCCCAAAGTAGAAAGAAGCAGAGGTCCCAGTAAAGGAAGAATGGACACAAAAACTTATGGAATATGCAGAAAGGGCGAAACTTACAGGAAGAATAAGAAATCAAGATAACAAACTTTTGATAAAAGAATGGAAATTGTTTATTGAATATTTACAGATAAATTGCAAACAGATAAAAACATTGGCAGCATTATTGTAATAACCCGCAGTATATATTTAACCAGATATTTAAAGTAGATAATTAAATGAACAAGTCAAATGAATTTGGATATGCAGAAGATGTGAAAAAATAAATTGAAGGAGCCGCAGAAAGAGGGGGAAGGAAGTCAAATTTTGAAATGTGAAATGGATTGTAAAGCTAATGAAATGTATAAATTTGAGAAGTATAAATAAAAAACTGAAAGAAAAAGACTTGCAGCTGTGAAAACTGCAGAATCCCTCCCCCCAACAGCTTTAACCAGGGGAGATGTCAACCTGTTTCAGAAGGCTGGGGCAACGTGGCTTCTTACCATAGCTGGAGAGGCATGTGCTGTTTTTGGCAATGCGAAGCAGGTCCTGGATTAGGTCTGCGTTGTGCTTTAGGTGCCGCATTCCTCGCCGACATTTGTTCCAGGTTTGTGCTGATTGCAGAAAGAGCTGAGACGGATAAGAGGCAGAACTTGGCACCCCAGGTGGGCAATAAACAGAGAGAGCAGTGTCTCATAGGGTGTTGTTGTTGTTGTGCTGGTAAAGCTTATATCTAATCCTGCGCTGCTGAGTAAAGCTGGGACCGATTCAAGAATTCCCGGGTGTCCAATTTCATTTGTCACTTGTGATCTTTGAACTGCTGATTGCTCTTGAAAGGGCACAAGACCTTTGGCAATTCACACTAGATGCTGGGGGTAGCACTTCTGAATCGGCCTTTTGCCAGGCACAGGAGACATTAGACGCCCTTTTTGACATCCTTCCTGATAAACTGCACAATTTTTTGCGCAAGTGGGATACACAACCAGTCTGCCCACTTAGCATACCTGCCAAGTTGCTGTCAGAGAAATAAGGGACCGGGCCAGAAATAGCAGACCGGAAGTCGCACTGCAGCCATTTTGGAACTGGGCAGAGCAGCATCAAAAGTCGCTGCTGAGCATGCTCCGCCCAGTTCCAAAATGGCCGCCGTGCCAGAATAAACCAGGAAAAAACAAAAAAATCCGTTTTTTCAGCTAGGAACAGCTGGAAAAACGGGGATTTCCCGGGGAAAATGGGAGACTTGGCAGCTATGCCACTTAGCATACTGTCATAGATTTGCAGACTTTAATAAATGGTGGGATTTTGATTATTTGGGATGTGAAGGGAGAAATACAAGCTGGCTCCCTCCGCCTGAAAGCGAGATGAGCTCCGCACCCCATAATCGCCTTTGATTGGACTTAACCGTCCAGGGGTCCTTTACCTTTACCTTTTTTTAACTAGGAAAATTGCATACAAACAGAAGGAGAAATTCACACTCTAATGCAGATGAATTTTCATGATTTGAAAAAGAAAACTCACAAAATGGTGGGGGAAGGAACGTAAGAAAGACCAGAAAAAATGAGGAACTGAATGAAACTGAAAGGGATGCAATCGCTCATTCCTAGCTAATGCCGCTCTCTTGTGCATGGGGTGGCACTATTTTGGGTACTGTTATGAATAAAATCTGGCCTTATTCCCTTATGGGGTACATAAGAGCCTTACAGAGTTCTCCATCGGTAAGAGGAAATGACAGAGCCAAGCAGAGAATATTGAGAAGCAAAGCAGCTAGTAAGCTTGATCTTTATATTGACTGTTGCAACAGGGTCTTCCCTCATGGCAGGACAAAGGAGAAGAAGAACCCCGAACAAAAACCTGCCCGCCCTTATATAAACAATTTAAAATCCCCCCTCCAATCAGAGCCACCTGCCCGCCCCCTGTACCCCCAAAACAGTACTTCTGCCTTGTCAGGATTCAACCTCAATCTGTTAGCTGCCATCCATCCTCCAACCGCCTCCCGACACTCACACTGGACATTCACTTTAAACTTACATACTGCTATATTTCATAATTGCCTTTCCAGCAGAGGATAAAACCTAGCTAAAGATTTGAATGAGCAGGCATCAAGCTTATTTGATCGATATATATGAAATGAAAGATGGGAAATGGCAAGTTGGGGAAGCTTTGGCTGCCTGTGTTTTCTTTCAGCACCAATGTGATCTGTCAAATTAGTCTCTGCTCAGTCTCCGGCACTATATTTATCACC
The DNA here is from genome assembly GCF_965207765.1 of Zootoca vivipara. NCBI lineage: Eukaryota > Metazoa > Chordata > Lepidosauria > Squamata > Lacertidae > Zootoca > Zootoca vivipara. The sequence continues at coordinate 13,955,763 of NC_142594.1, read as the reverse complement.
AGCCGAGATTAAGTCCTTAGCTACTTGCGAGTTATGCCTTCTGGGCCTTAGCTACCACCTGCCAGCAAGAAGGAGGATGTTTGCTTTAGAACAAAAAAAATATTTAGAGCGGAATGCTGAGAGATGGAAATGCCAAGAGATAATATTCTGCTTTCCTCTGCGAATAATGAAAAAACAGAAGAGCATTCAGATCCCCCACAATAGCTTCCACGCCATGAAGATGGCCTGCTAATCAGGGCTGCGTGATTTAACTTTTCCTGCTTTCGGGAAGAAAAACGAGTCTTACAGCTAGGAGAGAAATTGCTGTCATTTTCATGCACGGAATGTATCACTTGAATGTTGCCTTTTTAAAAATCACCTGCGCATTCTACCAAATGGCAGATTCGGGAAAGGCCAAATTGTTGTCATCGTCTTCACTGGTGAAAACAGCCTTTGAGAAGATAGCCTTTAAAAAAAATAATCACCTGTGCATTTGACCAAATGGGAATAACAATGATCATCAACTTCACTGGTCAAAATAGTCTTCGGAAAACCGATGAGATGTTGATCCCAGAATGATGACTTTCTTTCTTTCTTTCTTTCTTTCTTTCTTTCTTTCTTTCTTTCTTTCTTTCTTTCTTTCTTTCTTTCTTTCTTTCGAAGCCTTTGCCTTTGCCAAGTTAAAACCCAAGCCTTGATTTTTTCCTTAGGGTTAAGATATAAGTTCAGGCAGCTACATGGTGTTAAAAACTCACTGTAGCTTAAAGACAACACGGCCCTCTCTCCAAACATGCCTACAATATAAATTTAAATCTACTCCATACCATTTTAACCATCATGTCGTTTCCAAGCGAGAAACTATGGGAATTGTTCTCAGAGGGATTAAGGATGTCTAACGGAGAATTCACAGCGACAAGATTAACATTCTTAGAGTTTTGAGAGAGAAGCCATGACATCGTAATCAAACCCCAAATTCCACGTACAGACAGAGAGTTCATGGTTCAATCAACCATACGGAGATAATTTCAGACCTGAGGTCGGCAACAAACAGAACAGAATGCTGTCTTAAAATACCACCAACCAATGAAAGGAAACTAGTTTTTCTCTCTCCTTCCTTTTATAGTGCTTCTCTCTGTAAGAAAGATTTTTTAAAAAAAATACAATAAAATTGAGAGTAATCCTTTAAATCATTCCCTGTAGTGTTGTTAAGCTGCAGGAAATAATCTGAAGCAGCCCTGTTGGTTGGTTACACTTTTGATTTGTTTGTTTGTTCTGCTTTGATCCTGCAATTAGTTTATCGTCTGTCAGGGATGACGGTTCAGAAGTAAATAAAGAGAGAAGAGAATAACTGAAGAGTTATCATAGTTAATTCTTTGCCACGTTCATGGAACGGATATGGCTTCTTAAGTAACCTCAGCTAAAATATACCAAAAGCCAACCGTAACAAACAATTTTAGCACCCATAATAGTAAGATCATTTTAACTAATGGCATTTGCATGGCTTTTATAGGCTGCTCTTCATTTACAAAAATATCCAGGATGGCTCAAATTAGCTAAAGAGCAATGACAGCAAGCTCTCTGACTTTGCCTTGTGAATAGAACACCTTGAATTTGATTTCATGCATGTGATACATATATGGCTCATGTGCTTCTGGCTAGCACTCTTTATAAAGACTTAAAGAGTGAGGTTATTACCCCTCTATTATTGTCCATGCCGGGTCGCTCAACCATCGCCACTGTGTCCTTTCTGTTAGCAGATCAGGATGATCAGGTGACAGCAAAAACGGCAAGGTTTTTTAGCAGGGGCGATTAGAATAACATCTATTATTTGATTATTGAGGCAAGCTCCCAAATTGTCTTTTCTATACCTAAGTTTTTACCTCTATCTTCAGTACTTTTTATTTTATTGCTATGGCTAGAAGAATAAAGATTATTCTGATTCTAAATGCTGTTGGCATCTGTCTGTTTTGAGTGTGTCTCCAGGGGTGAAATTTCCGGGGAACTTTAGATTTCCTTAAAAATAGCTATATAAAAAAAAGCTCAGCAACCTTTGTGCCTGTGAAAATCTGGACATATGGCAACCCATATTGGAAAGGTAGATTTTGGCGAATTTAGTAGCCCTAAAAAATCTTTGTTGTTGTTGTTGTTGAGATTTAGAAAAAAACAACAAAAACTCAACAACTTTGAGGAAAGCTTAAAAAAAAAAACAGCACCAAATTTGGCAAAAAATCGAGAAAAGTTCAACACAACAGCTTTGCCAAAAGAAGTTCAACAACTTTTGTGTCTGGATTTTCACTTTGTGAAATATGGCAACCCCCTAACATAAGCAAACATTCGCATTTCAGGGAATTTAAACCCATTATGCTTAACTTAATGTGGGTGGCGCTGTGGGTTAAACCACTGAGCCTAGGGCTTGCAGATCAGAAGGTCGGCGGTTCGGATCCCCGTGACGGGGTGAGCTCCCGTTGCTCGGTCCTAGCTCCTACCGGTACCAACCTAGCAGTTGGAAAGCACGTCAAAGTGCAAGTAGATAAATAGGAAGGTAAACGGCGTTTCCGTGTGCTGCTCTGGTTCGCCAGAAGCGGCTTAGTCATGCTGGCCACGTGACCCGGAAGCTGTGCACTGGCTCCCTCGGCCTATAGAGCGAGATGAGCCGCGACTGGAGCTAATGGTCAGGGGTCCCTTTACCTTTATCCTTAACCAGAGAGGCTGTCCTTAGAAAGAAATCACACTTGGGACAGAAGGGTTTGGACCCATTTCCCTGAACCCTTTTGGCGTGGCAAAGGATTCGACTCGGAATCCTTTCTGCTGACCTTTATTTCATATACCAGCGGCACTGAAGGGACTTCTGTGTGACATAATCTAGGGAAGTTCATATGGAAGTCTCAGGCTGCACAGACAACGAGACCTCCTTTCGGCTTCGCTGAGGAAAGCAGAGCAAGACGTTGGCACCAGCTTGGCTGCAGGAGTTTCCGGAAGGAGGCATACAAGGTGCCATCCGACCATCTTAGGGACTCCGCTCTGGATTTGTGTAGGGTTATGGGATATTGAAACAGCCTAGTCTCCAAGGCAGCATGCACCAATTTCCCCCATTCCATATTCCCCGCACAACAGCCCTGCGATGTAGGCATTTGGCTGAGACTTAGGGACTGTCCCCAGGTCACCGAGTGAGCTTCATGGCTGACTGGAGGACCTGTACCCTGGTCTCCCAGCTCCTAGTCCTGGGACAGACAAACCGCCAGGGGACGTATTATTTTGTTTTGTTTTTTAAAAAATAATTTTCTTTGATTTTTACAGATATAAAATTATAACAATGCCACCTTACACATACACATTTAAAGATTCCTCTGAATCTCTGGACTTCCCACCCTCCCTCCCATGGGTCCTATTATTAAACTTTTTCTACCGCTTCTTTTTCAATAGTCCATACTTTATATAACTCCATTATCTCCATAGTATACTTGCTACCTTACAAGTGTTATTACAATCCTGCTAATGTTTTCATCTGCTTACAGTGGTCTTCAAGATAAATTATAAATTTTCTCCATTTTTGTTAAAGTTTTGGTCTTCTTGGTTCCTGAACCTTCCGGTCAGTTTAGCCATTTTGGCATAGTCCAACAGTTTAATTTGCCATTCTTCTCTGGTAGAGATTTTATCTTCTTTCCATTTTGGGGCTAATAGCATCCGTGCAGCTGTCACCACATACATAAAAAGTATTTTCTGCTCCTCTGGCTGTATGTGTGTGTGTGTGTGTATATATATATATATATATATATATATATATATATATATATATATAGCGTTCAAGTTAATTTGAACATATTTTTCATCTCATTGTATATCATTTTCCAGAATGCTTTTCTTCTTCTTCTTTGGTGATCACTCGTAGCCGAGTAAGATTGTCTTCCATAAACACAATTTTAGCAATGGGTCCGTAAGTGACTGTGGAGGCCAATTCTGGATCCACATGTCCTTCCACAGTGGGGACATAGGTTTCCAGGCGGGAGTTGATCACGGTGTGGATTTGCCAAGCATGCCTTCTTCTTAGCACGGTTCTCCCTTGTGTCCTGAGATCGAGTTTCTTCAAAGCCCATGACACCTTTGGTAAAGGCTGTTCTCCAACTGGAGCACTCACAGGCCAGTGTTTCCCAGTTGTCAGTGTTTAAACTACATTTTAAAAGATTTGCCTTGAGACAGTCTTTAAACCTCTTTTGTTGACCACCAGCATTACACTTTCCATTTTTAAGTTCGGAATAGAGTAGTTGCTTTGGAAGACGATCATCAGGCATCCGCACAACATGACCAGTCCAACGAAGTTGATGTTGAAGAATCATTGCTTCAACACTGGTGATCTTTGCTTCTTCCAGTACACTGATATTAGTTCGCCTGTCTTCCCAAGTGATGTGTAAAATTTTTCGGAGACACCGTTGATGGAATCTTTTGAGGAGTTGAAGATGGCGTTTATAAGTGGTCCATGTTTCACAAGCATATAGTAAGGTTAGTAGTACAATAGCTTTGTAAACAAGCACTTTGTTTTCCCTGCGAATGTCCCAGTCCTCAAACACTCTGCACTTCAATCGGGATAGAGCCGCACTCGCAGAGCTCAGGCGATCCAGAATGCTTTCATTCCCTTACAAGACCACCACATATGATGAAAGGTGCCTTATTTTTCTTTACATTTCCAACTGATTTTTGTACTTGTCTTATACCTTTTTGCTAACTTACTAGGAGTCAGATACCAAGGGGACGTATTATTTTGAACCAGATGCTTGGATAGCCTCTCAGTACGACCTTGATTTCTTTTGCTTTAGCAAAACACTGTAAGGAAAATATATCTATTTAGGAATGCTTTTGTGGCACTGAATCCTGCTGTAGCAGAGGGTCAAGGTCTTTGTCCTATACTTCCAATGTGACCAGTTGACCTGCTGGAGCTGCAAAAGCTATTCGCAGCGTGTTTCTCTTTAGACACCCAGCCCATTGCTTGCATACCTTTCCCCCATATCGAGCATACTTCCCTATCAAGAGTTCCCCGAATGCTTCGGTAGCTCTGGATCACATCCCCATAATGTTTATTTTCTCTGCAGGCTCATATTTTCCATGAAGCGTGCCACGGAAACACTAGAACCAGAGAAGAGTTCTCTGCCAGCTTATTTAATGTCATGGTTTTTCAGCCTGGCAGCAGTTGCAATTTGCCCTCATAGCAGTGAGGTGGGGAGACCTCAAAGCCCTTCTGCTGCGCCCATGTTTGATTCCAGCTGAGAAAAATCACAGGGGTGAATCCAGATTTTTTTGCTCGCTTGTTGCATGCATTGTTAGCTATCTTGATTTACTTTACGGAAGTTTTTTATGTACCGTATTTTTCTGTGTATAACACGCCCCATGTATAAGACGCTCCCTATTTTTGGGGACTCCAAATTAAGAAAATGGGGGGAGGATTGCCCAGAGTTTTTGAGCATTTTGGGGGGGGATTGCCGCAAAAAAGACCGCCCTCTTGCTGCAGCGGCAGCCAATCATCAACAACCCTTCACACAGCCACTAATCACCCGCTCGTGGCTGCAACCAATCGCCCGACCGCACGCAGCACTATCCGTGTATAAAATGAGCCCCAAATTAAAACCTTATTTTTTAGTTTTAAAAAACCCTAGTCTTATACACAGGATGCAAGTGGCACTGTGGGTTAAACCACAGAACCTAGGGCTTGCCAATCAGAAGGTCAGCGGTTCGAATTCCCGCGACAGGGTTAGCTCCCATTGCTTTGTCCCAGCTCCTGCCCACCTAGCAGTTCGAAAGCACGAAGTGCAAGTAGATAAATAGGTACCGCTCCGGCGGGAAGGTAAACGGGGTTTCTGTGTGCTGCTCTGGTTCGCCAGAAGTGGCATACTCATGCTGGCCACATGACCTGGAAGCTGTACGCCGGCTCCCTCGGCCAATAACGCGATATGAGCGCCACAACCCCAGAGTCGTTTGCGACTAGACCTAATGGTGAGGGGTCCCTTTACCTTTAGTTTTAGTCTTATACATGGAAAACTATGGTATCTATTTTTAATAAATGTTCTGTTTTACAATTTAAAATACTGTACTCATTTTACATCCTTAAGATATCAATGGCTTTCCCTTCTTCTCTTGCTATGCTTTTCCTGGCTGCCAGCCGTCAGAAAAAAAAGAGGCGTAATTTGAAGATAGAGTCATGGGACAACACCCTCTCCAAAATAATACTCAGGGCTACCAGATACTGTCATTTTGCTTTTATTTATACTTGCCCTTTACAAATTATAATACTCACAACAGCCATTTAGCAGGATGAATGGATGTCCCTGGCTTACCCTGAGTCAGTCCTCTATTCAGCACGCTCAAAAGCTGTTGTTCGTATTATAATTACTTAGAGAGCAGCTCCCTAAGGTCTTAGACAGAGAGGCAGGATCTCCTGGAAGCAGGGCCGGATTTAGGTTTGATGATGCCCTAAGCCAGGCATGTCCAACAGGTAGATTGTGATCTACCAGTAGATCACTGGACGTCTGCAGTAGATCACTGGTAGATCATTGGCTCCCCCCCCAAAAAAGAAGCTGGACAACTGTGGCTCCCCTAAAAAAAAAGCTCAACATTTTACATTTTCCCTGAAAAAACTCAACAACTTTGACCTGAACCCCCCAAAAAGGGGTAGATCACTGCCAGTTTTTAACTCTGTGAGTAGATCGCAGTCTCTTAGAAGTTGGCTACCCAACTGTAAGCTACTGAAGGTAATGGGCCCCTTTATATGTCCCGCTGTCCTTTGTCAGCAACAAATTGTCACTGTTTTTTGTGTTGAATATATGCTATATGGTAATTTATGGACCTAATACTCTAGGTATCTACAGCCATTTGCACATGCAGAATGTAGGCACCCTATATATATAAATGAGCAAACCAGTGATATTTTAGGGAGCAGGCTAGCAGGCGGGGCCCATTACTTACATCACAGGAGCCTGCACAACACAAAACACTGGTTTTATTTTATTTGTTTTCTATCTTATATTTTGGAAATGTACATCCAGTGTTTTTTCCACTTTAATTTTTTTGGGGGGCCCCCGAGAGAGTGGGGCCCTAAGCTTTGGCTTGTATAGCTTATACGTAAATCTGGTACTGCCTGGAAGGGCTGGTAACGACCCCTGTCTAAAACCCACCGAAAGCCACTGCCGGTCACTATAAACGATGCTCATGTAGATTAACCAATGGTCTGAACAGGTATAACACACATTTTAGGTTCTGCTTTCTTCCAACTGATATAGTCAAAGCTAAGGTTGCCATCTTTCAATTCCTGAAACCCGCAATGCTGTTGAGTTTTTTTTTTTTTTAGGAAGACCCCAAAATTGTTGAGCTTTGTTGACATTTTGGGGGGGGAACCTAATCCAAAAACAGTTTTTTGAGCTGTTTCCACCGCGTTTTCCCTGACATTTTGCTGATTCGGCCAAATCCCCCCCCCCCGGTGCCATTTTTATACCTGAAAACCAGGACATGTCAGGAATTTTCCTGACGTATGGCAAGTCTAGTCCAAGCAGAGATGGCATCACAAGGTGGAATCCTCGGGCAGCTGCTGAGCGCAGACCCTCCAGGTGTCCCTATTTTCCAGGGACAGTCCCTGATTTACAGAAGCCATCCCAGTTTCTGATTTGATCCTGGAATGTCCCGCTTTTCCTTAGGACACCCCTGCTTTCATAGGAGAAATGTTGGAGGGTATGCTATCTGAGTTCACCTTCTGCAGAAAGACGATTGATTGATTGGTTGATTGATTGACCATTAGGAGACAGTGGCAGTGGGGCCAGGGGTGTCTTACCCATAGAGGCTAGTGGCGCAGGGCGCCAGGGCGCCAAGTTCTGGAGGTCGCCAGGGAAAAGGTGGAGGCTGGACGCGGTGCCTCCCGGCATTAGCTCGCCACCCTCGCCCGCCTCCGCCCTGCCGTGCCAAAGCAGTGCTGCGCCCATAGCCTCCGCCTGCCGTGGCCGCCATGGCACGAAATGGCCAGCTGAGCTGGGAGCCGCTGCGTCCAGCTTCCGTGTCTTCCCCGCCGGAGGAGCTGCCCTCCAGCCACTGCCCACCTCCTCCAGCCCTGCAAAGCTGGGTGTGTCGTCGTAGTGCCATCCACCCTAAAAAAGATCAGCAACTCTGGGAAATTGGGGGGGGGGAGGCGCCGGAGGGATCTTTGTACCACGGTGCCAGATATGCTTAAAACGGCCCTGAGTGGGGCTGGATTCTTCTTCTTCTTCTTCTTCTTCTTCTTCTTCTTCTTCTTCTTCTTCTTCTTCTTCTTCTTCTTCTTCTTCTTCTTCTTCTTCTTCTTCTTCTTCTTCTTCTTCTTCTTCTTCTTCTTCTCCTCCTCCTCCTCCTCCTCCTCCTCCTCCTCCTCCTCCTCCTCCTCCTCCTCCTCCTCCTCCTCCTCCACTGAAAAACGGAGCCCTTACCTCCGGAACTTTCTCTGGCAACGGTTCTCACACTGTTCTTTTTCCACTCGGCAATCTATCACTGGTCAGCAGCAGATGCGAGACATTCTGAACTTTGCCTGGTGGAGCTATTCTGAGCAACCTGCCGATCGCACCTACAGGAGGGAGATCGCATTCACAAAGGGAAATAGCTGAGGAAGAAATCCCGCCAAAGACCAGATCACAGGATTCCTTCCCAGTTACCCCTTTAGAGGGGTGCAAATGGCTTGTGGCAGTGCTTTGTTGCTGCTGCGGTTCTAAAAGGATATCTGTGGGACTAGACTAGGAGATCATCATATTCTGAAGCAAAGGAGCCTGACAAATGATCGTCCACAGCCCAGATATGCAACAAAATCACACGCCTGTTTACTGAGAGGCAAGTTCCAGGACAGGAGAGCCAGCTTGGCCCCGCAACTGTGGGTGCCCAGGGTGCCATGCAGCGTGCATGGCCCTGGCGCCGAAATTTGTGGCTGCCCGGCCCCTTCATGGTGAATTTTGTGGGTGCTCGGGCACCCAGCGCCCCAGGGAACCGGCACTTGTGTCCCAAGAAGTGGTATGGTCCGTCACATCCACAACATACACTTAAAGCACATGGCATAATTCTCTTTTTTCTCTTTTTTCTTTATACTTTTCAAATTTATACGTCCATTTCATTAATTTTACAATCATTTCAACATTTCAAAGTTTGACTTCCTTCTCCTTCTTTCTGCGGTTCCTTAAATTCATTTTTTAATATCTTCTGCATATCTAAATTCATTTTATTTGCTCATTTAATTATTTACTCTTATGAAACTGCAGGTTCTTACAATAATTCTGCCAATGTTTTTATCTGTTTATAATTTATCTGCAAATATTCAATAAACCATTTCCATTCTTTTATTTTTTAAAAAAGTTTGTTATCTTGATTTCTTGTTCTTCCAGTAAGTTTAGCCATTTATGCATATTCCATAAGTTTTTGTATCCATTCTTCTTTTGCTGGGACTTCTGCTTCTTTCCATTTTTGGGCTCATGTGGTGTTTGTCAAAGAATCATGGGAACTTTTTATTTTATTTTATTTTATTTTCCATCCACAGTTAGCACTGGGACAGAAGACTGAGTGGGCACAAAAGACATGTGACCACAGTCTTCTCCACTAAGCTAAGATGTATGGCATTTCTATTTATATTACATTTTTTCTAACTGTTAAAGATAGATTAGAGCATGCAGATTTCATGCAAATCGGTGTCCTATTTTGCCCTCTCGTGAAGCAGCTCCTCTTGTTTGGCGAGGCACGAGTGCCCTTTTATTAATACTGCCGTAGCTTAACAGCTCCAGATTGCCATTACTTAGAATTAAAAAATGCTTCACGGACCCAAAAGTAGGCCTGGTTGGGCTCGATATTTTCACCTGTAGTGCTGTTCTGGTGGAGGCAGCAAAACGATAAAGCCTTGCAGTGACTCTGGAATAAATCTTCCTAACCTGACAGCTCATAATACTAATAAATACAGGGAGAGTTTATTTCTCCCTCTGTCCAGGGAGAAAATGACTGCTTGGGAGTCTGCTCTGGCTACTCGAGCGCTTTATAGATGATTACAAAGTCAATCCTTTCGGTGTCGTGTGCCAAGGGCACCATCTTAATAATTAGAAAAAGTCCCACGTAGTCATTTAAAAAGAACAAAAAACAAATCCTTGGTGATGACCATTATCCCACCCCTCTTGCTGTTTATGTAGACTGCCTTCCTTCCTTTCTCGCTGTTTCTTTCATTTACGTCCCCTCCAACATGCTTCCGATGAAAATAGGGACACCTGATTCCATACCCTACAACATTTCTCCGATGGAAATACAGTCGTACCTTGGTTTTCGAACAGCTTATTTTTTGAATGTTTTGGTTTCCGAACGCCGTAAACAGGGAAGTGACTGTTCTGGTTTGCGAACTATTTTTGGAAGCCGAATGTCCGACAGGGTTTCCATGGCTTCTGATTGGCTGCAGGAGCTTACTGCAGCCAATCGGAAGCTGAGCTTTAGTTTCCGAACGTTTTGGAAGTTAAACAGACCTCCGGAATGGATTCCATTCGACTTCCAAGGTACCACTGTGTGTGTGTGTAAACAACAACAACAACAACAACAACAACCAGCTCCAGTGACTGTTTGGGAAGAGAAAACAGCCTAAGGAAAAGGGGGACCTTTCAACTTCTGTAAATCCGAGACTCCCTGGAAAATAGAGACACTTGGAGGGTCTGCGATTACGCAGAATGATAAACTCCATATATATTTCCTATCCTTTGGTGATCCCTTTCAGGACACATCCTGGAGTCGGCATAGACAGCACTGAGCTAGAGGGACTTGGTATAAGGCAGCTTCTTAGCTTGCCCCCAAATATTCTGCAGGGCTCATTTCTACACACTCCTATCGACAAACAGCTCCATCCAGGCCTGCAAGACCACATTCCAGGCTGGCAAAAACTCTCGAGGAGAGTGTGGAGCAAGGCAAGTGAGGGGGGGGTAGCCTAGACCAGACAGAGAGGGCCACTGTGGTCTAAACTACCAAGCCTCTTGGGCTTGCCAATCAGAAGGTCGGCAGTTTGAATCCCCGTGACGGGGTGAGCTCCCGTTGCTCTGTCCCAGCTCCTGCCAACCTAGCAGTTTGAAAGCATGCCAGTGCAAATAGATAAATAGGTACCACTGCGGCAGGAAGGTAAACAGCGCTTCCGTACGCTCTGGTTTCCATCACGGTGTCCCGTTGTGCCAGAAGCGGTTTAGTCATGCTGGCCACATGACCCGGAAAGCTGTCTGTGGACAAACACCGGCTCCCTCGGCCTGAAAGTGAGATGAGTGCCGCAACCCCATAGTCAGCTTCGACTGGACTTAACTGCCCAGGGGCCCTTTACCTTTTGTAGATGGAAAGTAGCAAATAACTCCGGCTGGGTTGTTACAAACAATTCGGCTCTCTTTTTCCCAGCCCAGGACATTTCGCAATGCCTGCAGTCACAACATCCTCCCCGCTTTTTGAATCATAGCATATGACCAAATCGCTTTGGTCTTTTCCTGTGTCATTAGCTACGACTTAAAGCGAGTGGAATCTGGTCTGTTAAGATCGTGGCTGATGCCCAACTGATTGCTAGCTTGGATCATGCCGGCCTCTGGCAGCCAGAGAGGTCATCTTGGAGGAAGACTTTTTTTAAAAAGGGGGTCTTGGTTATTGCATCTACTGAATATTTAACCTATGAACAACTCCGAATGTGATGCTTCACGCTGAACCTCCTTGTTTTGTCCTGCTTTTATTTGCACTGTGACACAACATCGCTGCTATTTGTCTTAGCCAAGCACTCGTAAGAGCAGGTTATTAAAATGAGTCAGCCTGGAATTTGACAGCTCTCACATTGGAATTCACTAGGTCAGGAAAGGACAGAGGAGGACGCTAGCAACAGGGGATTAAAATATTTGCTAACTTTAAAGAGATTCCTTTTATGCAATGCACACAATTTATCAGAGAACACTACCCATGACAGGCCCAGAGGTTAGATAACATAAACAAGGAGTTTTATTGGTGTTCGTTTTTTCTGTGAACCTTTGCAATGGCTCACCCTGAATGGTTAACTCAGTGTTTCTCAACCTTTTTTGGGCCACGGCACACTTGTTCCGTGAAAAAAATCACGCGGCACACCACCATTAAAAAAGTTAAAAAATATAACTCTGTGCCGCCCTATATTGACTATAATTATGACTGTAAGAAACACTTGCCAATTGCTGTGTTGGTTGCAATCTCCTGTAATAAGGCTTCACAAGCCGCTGATTTCTCTGCCAGCACGTGCTCCTCGGCGAAGAGGTCGCTCACTCCCTGACAGAGTGACAGTTTGGATGCTGGCTGGACAAAAGAGGCTCTTCTCTTTGCACCTATGGAGTCCCTGTGCGATTTTTATGCGTTACAAAATGCATCGTTTCATTTCCACGTGGCTCCGCTCCTCCCGTCGAACCCGGCTGGGCCGTCCCGAGGTTGCGGTGTATGTTGGGATACTGGGGTTTCTGCTGCTTTTTCCTCTCTGGGGGGTCTGGGCTGAGGTTGCGGCTGCAGAGATGGTGAGTAGGGGAGGGGGAGCGCTCGGCGGCTTTTGATTGGGTGCGGAAGACCATAGACAACTAAGTCAAAGGGACGCTCGAGGAAGAACCATAGAGATAAAAGAGAGAGCGGAGAGTGGTGGTGGTGCGGGCGGGGCAGGCAGGCGGGTTATGACAGGAATCACCGCCATCTTGTGAAGGGCGCGCTCAAACGCAGCCATGCTGAGAAGGTTCTCCACACATAGGTACGGTAGTTCTGCAAATCGCCCTTCTCGTTGCCGCACGTCGCGGCACACCAGCCAGCGTCTCGCGGCACAGTAGTGTGCCGCGGAACAGCGGTTGAGAAACGCTGGGTTAACTAACTGGTTGGCCAAGGTGGGGTGCTGAGCAATACAAACTCCAGCAAGAATTGGGGGTGGAGATGTAACGTTTGAAGAGAAAAAGGACTGGCAAAAGAGCTTTGGTCCCATTCCGTATATTTTACTGTCCCAACGTGAACTTGCAAGAAACAGTTCTGCAAAAATTCCAGCTAGAATCAGAGCAAAGATGGCTGTGGAGAACACCAATGGGCTGGTGCACACACACACACACACACACCTTTTCTCATCCACTTTTTATTGCTAATCAATTTTATAAAATAATTCTAGAAGTGTGTGTGTGTGTTTGATACCGACAATAGCTGAAGCAGTGATCAACTTTCAGGGATCACACCACTAGTGTAGGGACCCATGGAGGTGGGCTGAAAGTGTTTCTCTTCATCTTTTCTTCATTTCTTGACAAATGTGACTCAAGGCACTTCCAGACTGCCCGTATTTTCTTTCATTCACATATATATTCCGTTTTACAATTTCAAATACTCATTTTACATCCTTAAGATATCAATGACTTCCCTTCTTCTCTTTCCATGGTTCGTTTTACAGATCCCTGCATATTTTACAAAAACTAAACCATTCAGTTTTCCATTATTGCATCCATCAAAACTTATTTACACTGCTGAATTTATCTGAATGCCGCCAGCGTTTTCAGCCATATATTTCCCGTATACTGTATTCAATAAATGTTTTCCAATCTTCTCTAAATGTATGTTCTTCTTTGTTCTCTTATTCTATATGTTAAGTCTGCGAGTTGTGCATATATTGCCAACCTAAGTTGCCATTCTTCTTTGGTTGGGACGAGCAAGGTCCCAACTACAGACCGACCCAATTTTTGATCTGTCCATTATTATTATTATTAGTAGTAGTAGTAGTAGTAGTAGTACAGTCATACTTCATGTTGCATTCGCTTCATGTTGCGTCTTTTCAACTTGCGAACGCGGCAAACCCGGAAGTGTTTACTTCCAGGTTTCGCTGCGCATGCATGTGCAGAAGCGCTCTATCACGCTTAGTGCATGTGCAGAAGCGCCGCTCTGCTTGCTGACTTTTTGGGGTGCAAATGGCACCCCAAAATGGATCGTGTCCGCAACCAGAGGTACCACTGTATTGTCTTGGTGTGATTAACTTGACCGGGAGAACAGGAACATGTACATACTCACCTTTTGTTTTACTTAATGGGTACGAGGTGAAGGTCAAGGGAGGGATGGGGGAAAACACAAATGCTCAGGTTTCTGCCAGGAGACCCCTCCCAGATTATGACACAACTGTGATGTAAAGGGCCAGTGCTAGGGTTTTTTGCACCCTAGGCGAGATCACCTTCTGGCGCCCCCCCCGCCTTCCCGCTCAGTGATTGGTCAAGGAGGCGCGCGAGGGGAGGAGCCTAGAGTGTGGAGCGTGTCCTCCCCTGCCCCGCCCCGCCCGAAGGCCGCACTCTCTTTTTTCCTTTTCTTTTTTTAAAACCCGTCTGCCTAACAACTGGGCGTGCACACGCTCAGGTTCCCCCGTCTCCCCGCCTGCTTCGATTGATTGGTTTGAGCACACACACACACACACACACACCAATTTCTGGCTCCGTAGTGTGGCTTGGCCCTGCGCCCCCTGCAGGGCATTGCAGGGAAGTGCCTCTGCAGCAGCAAGCAGGAGCAGGAGCGAAAGCGGCGGTGGCGGTGGTGGCAGAGAGAGCGTTTGCAAGCGGGGAGACACACCAGCGCCCCCTCCATTTTGGCGCCCTAGGCAACTGCCTAGTTCGCCTTAATGGACGCACCGGCCCTGCCGGTATATATGATGTATATGTGATGCTTCACTAAGGGTGGGTAAAAAGGGAAAGTTATTAAAAAAGGAGCCATCCTATGTTCTGGGCTTCTTCCTGCTTCTTCCATGTGATGGTTGGAAGCCTTGTTGCAACAATAAAGATCAGGCCTACAGGCTGCTGTTTTGCTCCTATATTCTTGGCTGGTGTCTTTGTTTGGCAATCCGAGTGAGCCCGGAAGATTTTCCTATAACAGCTGCAAGGAGCACATTGATCATGGTGTGTGGATCTCAGCGTACTATGAAAATTCCAAGCCAATCTGAACACTGGTTTGCAAAATATCCACGAAACACCATTCTCTGAGATCTCTGGGGTATCGATTTCCTTGCAGTAGGAAGAGAAACTAGACAGGAGTGATGGGAAATATCTGACTCTCCAAATGTGGTCGGACTTCCAGCTAGCATCACACTGACCATTGGATGTGCTGCTGCCTGGTCCTGATGCGAGTTGTAGTCCAACAATACATGGGGACCTCCGGTTCCCCGTCTTGCCGGATAGGAACCTTCGTCCAGGTTTTTTTTTAAGCCTGTTGCTCTGAAGGGCGTACTTTGTACAGTAAAGGGCTCTTCCAACGTATTTTGAATGCAGGATAGGAAAAACACAATCATTGCCTGTCAGAGATGCCAACTTCATGTCAGTAATCAGTCTGAGAGTATTATTTGCTGTGATACTGTCAGGATTTCTCTCAATTTGCCTGAGGTTTTGGCAGGAATCTCTGCCCCCCCCCCAATACATTAAGATGCTTAAAGGGGCACAGCGGTGTCAGGATTTGTAGGAATATTTTCAGAATTCTTCCGTCCAGTTAACCTGCGAGAGGAAGAGCAAATTGTTCTTATCAATGACTAGCTGAGCAAACGTTTACCCTTAACACCCCCACCCCCCAAAAAATCAAAAGCAATTGCTCTCTTTTACCTATTATTATACTGTCTGCTGCTACGTAGTCCGTTCAAGCAGACTAGAGAACAAATCAAGATGTTGCAGTAATGACAAATGAAACATTTACAGATTTCCTTTTCATTCAAGGAATATTCAAGGTGGTCTCCAATCCTTAAAAAACAGCAAATAAAAAATGTGTTCCCATACATGTCTATCCAGTGGTAAGCCTCATTACGTTCAGTGGGACCTGCTCTCAGGTAAGCAGGTATAGGATTGTAGTCTCAAACACTGACCACACAAAAGAACATAAGAAAAGCCTGCCGGGTCAGGCCATTGACCCATCATGTCCAGAATTCTGTTCTCCCGGCTAGTAGCCATCGAAAGCTCTCTCCTCCATGAATGAATGGATTTACTTTATTCGGTCACAGGCCAGCATAAGCGAAACATTTAAATAAATAGCATAACAAGATGAATCTAAGCAAATAATTATTAAATAAATGGGGCAAAAACCAACCACAGATTAAAACATATACATAAAATACTTCAGGCGTGGCCAACTCCCAAGAGACTGTGATCTACTCACAGAGTTAAAAACTGGCAGTGATCTACCCCTTTTTGGGGGGTTCAGGTCAAGGTTGGTGAACTTTTTCTATGAAGGAAAGCCCTGTTTTTTGGGGTTCAGGTCAAAGTTGCTGAACTTTTTAGGGAGGAGGAAAGCCCTGTTTTTTGGGGTTCAGGTCAAAGTTGTTGAGCTTCTTTTAGGGAGGAGGAAAGCCACATTTTTGGGGGATGCAGGGCAAAAATGTTGAGCTTTTTTTTTAGGGGAGCTAAAGTTGTTGAGCTGCTTTGAGGGGAGCCAGTGATCTACCAGTGATCTACCACAGACGTCCAGCGATCTACTGGTAGATCACGATCTACCTGTTGGACGTGCCTGAAATACTTGGTTAAGCATAAATAATTGGTGGATAGAACTAATAAGAGGGATTAAAAAGGACTCGTTAAACAGCTATAGGGGATGAAGCTTCAATGATACAGATCTAACAATATGGGTCTTCGTTTTAGGACCGATTTGTAACATAGACCATCCTTCGACGAATATCTATCATGGCAGCGCAGAATCTGGCGACTGAATATGTGACTTCTGAGCTTTCGTCCTGTAGTAATAGGGAGATGTTGTGTTGTTCTGAACGCCCAGGGAACTTATATAGGATGGGCTGGATAAACCTGGCTCGAATGTCTATATAATACTTGCAATAAAGAAGGGCATGTTCCATGAATTTGTCTCATCCTCTTTTAAAGCCATCCAAGTTGTTGATCATCACTGCCTCCTGGGCCAGTAAGTTTAACTGCATGAAGAAGCACCCATTGAACTCAACGGAATTCACTTTTGAATATTCATGCAGAGAATTGCACAGTTGAGCAGGGGCAAAGCTCTTGAGAGTGAATAGCATTGGATTAAAATCGAAGCCATTCAGAAAACGGGGTGAAATAATCTACCTAAGAACTTGGCAGAATAGTCCCTTAATAGACTAAGGTGATGATCCTATATGCACTGACTTGGGAGTAGAGTCCCTATTGAAAACAATGAGATGAAGGCCAAATGGCAAGTTTTCGGATCGCAGTGGGCTCCTGTGTGCTTTAGGGCCTGAGTGAAAAAGAAGAGGAGATGTTTTGCTTACACACAGCCCCTTTTACAGTTCCGTCACTTCTCCTTGTGAGTCTGAATCCTCTCGGGATTTTCAGTGCGATGGGAAATCAGAGAGAGGTTCCTTTTTTAGGAAGTGCGACGGTCCGTCATATGCGCATCGATTTTTCCATTGACTTTTGCTGGAGCTTATATATTGAACAGACATCTGTGTGTGTGTGTGTGTGTGTGTGTGTGTGTGTGTGTGTGTGTGGTGTGTGTTTAAAAAATACCCACTCTGACTGCTGAAATATAGGAAGACATCATGCAAACATGATCAATGATGACAAATCGGATGCAGTTTGGGCCCATGCTAATGGTCTAGCTTGGTGCTTAATGAGAGCCTGAGAGAGCACCTATTCCTCTTAGCATCCCTTGTCCAATCTCTCCCTCCCACAATGCCACTTTCCTTACACACACAGTGTTTCCACTCCACCCCCACCCAAAGCTTTTATTCCTGGCTTTGTCCCTTTAGATCTTTATGGTGCATCAATTTTTCCATTGCTCTGATTATGTAATGCTGGATCAAGTAATCTCCGGAGGCCACCAGTTATGTTTCCGAAATGGCCAGGGGGGATATCACTTTCCGGATGATGCAAAGAGCTCTCTGCCCCTCCGCCCACCCCCAACCCCCCGGGCAGCGACCTCATCCCCACTCAGTGGCATCTCACAGCTGGGGAATAAAGGATTTGGTTCTAATGTCAATTTCAGACTGCAGATCAACAGCTGACCAAACAAGATCGGTATAAAAACAACAGCTTTAAAGCATTCTTAGCTATTTATTCCCCAGGCTGGGATGGGCAGTGCAGCTCACCCAAGAACGGGTCATTTAACCCTCATTTGGTGTGAAAACATTGCGTTATTTTTTCCAGTGCAGATCTACTCTTAGGAGAGCCTGACCAAGAGTGGACCTTAGTCCCTCCCTCGCTCCCTCCAATTAAATTCAGGGATGGGGCACTTCCTTCTTTTAAATTCAGAGATGGGGAGCTTCCTTCCTTCCTTCCTTCCTTCCTTCCTTCCTTCCTTCCTTCCTTCCTTCCTTCCTTCCTTCCTTCCTTCCTTCCTTCCTTCCTTCCTTTAAATTCAGGGATGGGGAACTTCCATCCTTCCTTCCTTCCTTTAAATTCAGATATGGGGAACTTCCTTCCTTCCTTCCTTCCTTCCTTCCTTCCTTCCTTCCTTCCTTCCTTCCTTCCTTCCTTCCTTCCTTCGAATTCAGGGATGGGGAACTTCCTCCCTCCCTCCCGCCTGCCCTCCCTCCCTTTAAGTTCAAGGAAGCAGAACTTGGGTTTTCCAAATGTTGTTAAACTCCATCAACCCCAGCCATCATGATCAATGGGGAGGGATGATGGGAACTGGAGTCCAACAACATTTAAGGAACAACATCCCCATCTCTGCTGAAGTCCAACAGCCTCTGCATTATGGTTGTGTGGAATGTGTAGACCTCCATATGTTGTTGGACTGCAACTTCCACCGTCCCTGGCCATCAGCCATGCTGACTGCGCATTCCCCACCATGTGTTGTTGTCTTTTGTGTTGTGTACCTGAAGGAGCGTCTCTACCCCCATCGTTCCGCCCGGACACTGAGGTCCAGCTCCAAGGGCCTTCTGGCGGTTCCCTCGTTGCAAGAAGCCAAGTTGCAGGGAACCAGGCAGAGAGCCTTCTTGGTAGTGGCACCCACCCCCTGTGGAACACCCTCCCAACAGATGTCAATGAGGAAAACAACTACCAGACTTTTAGAAGACATCTGAAGGCGGCCCTTTTAAGGGAAGTTTTTGAAGTGTGGTGTTTTATCGTGTTTTTAATATTCTGTTGGGAGCTGCCCACCTTAATAGAATAGAATACAATTTATTTATTTTTAAAATCCCTCTTTCCAGGGAACTCTGGGAATTGTAGCTCTGGGAGGGGCAGAGTTCCCAGGATTCCTTGGGGCAAGCCATGACTTTTTAAAGTGCTACAATACCGCTTTGGGTGCATAGCGCAGAGGAGGACTTGGATTAGCGGGTGTGGACCATTTCTTGGACTAACGGGAAGGACAAAATCGCCCTGGCAAATGTTCCCACCACCACGTCAGACCAGAGCTCAGCTCCTGCTTATGCTTCCTCGGTGTAAGCCTGCCTGGCAGAATGAAGGCTTTGGTTTTATTCCATGCCCTTTTAAGGCCAAACCTCATTGACTAAATTGTAACCGGGTCAAGCTCTTTAGAGGTTGCCATTTAATAGAAATGAATTTTTTTTACAGCTGAGTAATGGGTTCTTTGTACAAGCAAAGCTTTCCTCAAAATTACCTCCTGATTCTTTTTGCGTGTGTGGTTTATTTATTTTAAAAAAATGAATAAATAGGAAAGGCAGCTCTCTCTGTTCCTTTGAATACCTAGGACATTTTGGCCATGGTGGATAACGGTTTAATTAATGACTCACATTCATAAGGGCTGATCCTGATTAACAACTTTGCCTCAGTTACTCTTGCGCTCTCGCTCTGTTCCTAAATAGCACTACTGTACAGTATTAAGTTAAAGAGCTCGGGGAAAATTTCTTGTGGTGAAAATAAACTAAATACTGCCCCCTGTCAGAATCTGAGTGGAACTGTTCAGGTGACTCTTTCCCCTTAAATTTATAATAAGGCCTTCAAAGCCAGTTGATGAGTAATATTTTTTTTCACTCTTTCACCCACAAGGATTTTAACGGACATTGATCTGATATCAGCACAGAAAGCAGACCATTCTAAGGCGACAGTCATTTTCAAATGCAAAAGGAAATGTTTTTGCACAAATTTAATAATAATAATAATAATAATAATAATTTATTATTTATACCCTGCCCATCTGGCCGGGTTCCCCCAGCCACTCTGGGCGGCTTCCAACAAAATATTAAAATACAGAAATCCATCAAACATTAAAAGCTTCCCTAAACAAGTCTCTTAAATTTCAGACGAATGTTGTCACCCGTTCTTTTGGGTCAAGGGCATGTACAGTTGATACAGTTGCCAAGTCAACCAGTCTCTTTTGCAACATTACGGAGCACAGTGCTATTTTTCTAGGGGAAAAAAGGTGCTGGAACTCACCATGAACGTCTCCCTTGTTTAATAATAATAATAATAATAATAATAATAATAATAATAATAATAATAATAATTTATACCCCACCCATCTGGCTGAGGAAACCTGAGCGGTTCCCAACAGAATATTAAAAACACGATAAAACATCAAACATTAAAAACTTCCCTAAACATTTATATACAGTGGTACCTCGGTTTATGAACACAATTGGTTCCGGAAGTCTGTTCATAAACTGAAACGTTCATAAACTGAAGCGAACTTTCCCATTGAAAGTAATGGAAAGTGAATTAATCCGTTCCAGATGGGTCCGCGGTGTTCATAAACCGAAAATTCATAAACCGAGGTGTTCATAAACCGAGGTTCCACTGTAATGTTTATTTTGGAACAGTTCTGGCTGAAAAAAAGCCCTGCCACCCCCCAATGGCTTCAGGTAGATATTAAATAGCACCAGCGATAAGATTGACCCCTGCAGCACCCCATAATGTAGAACCTCCTATTCCCTTCACAGAGCTATTCTCTGCACCCTTAACAAATTACAGTTCCCAGGATTCTTTGCAGTTTACCTCTCACACCACCAACCCCCCCTAGTCCTGGTTTTCTGCCTCAGCCAGATAGGCAGACTCAACGCCAAGCTACACATTACACTAAACACAGAAAATGGCTTCAGTATGCAGGGTGGCCTGGGCTCCTGGACAACATCATGGCCCAGTCTGGATCAGGCCCTATCCCAGTTTCTGGCCAGATATCTCCCTCTTCTTCCTCCCACCTTCACTTCTGTGTCCAGGGCAGCTGTCTACCAGCTCCATCTGGTACGCAGGCTGAGACCCTACCTGCCCGCGGACTGTCTCGCCAGAGTGGTGCATGCTCTGGTTATCTCCCGCTTGGACTACTGCAATGCGCTCTACGTGGGGCAACTTTTGAAGGGCACCCAGAAACTACAACTAATCCTGAATGTGGCAGCTAGACTGATGACAGGGAGTGGCCGCTGAGAGCATATAACAAAGGTCCTGAAAGATCTACAGTACACTGGCTCCCAGTACATTTACGAGCACAATTCAAAGTGTTGGTGCTGAGCTTTAAAGCCCTAAACGGCCTCGGCCCAGTATACATGAAGGAGCTTCTCCACCCCCATCGTTCAACTCCGACACTGAGGTCCAGCACCAAGGGCCTTCTGGCGGTTCCCTCCCTGCAAGAAGTGATGTTACAGGGAACCAGGCAGAGGGCCTTCTCGGTGGTGGCACCCATCCTGTGAAATGCCCTTCCATCAGATGTCAAACAACTATCTGACTTTTAAAAGACATCTGAAGGCAGCCCTGTTTAGGGAAATTTTTAATGTTTGATGTTTTGTCATCTTTTTGGTGTTCTGTTGGGAGCTGCCCAGGGTGGCTGGGAGGCCCAGACAGACACTGGCGGAGAAAGAGGACTGTGGGGAGAGCGCACCTCTCCCGCCAGTGCGATTCCAGTGGGGTTCCATCGTGGCTGCCCCCGCCTGTGCTGGGCACCACACCCCCACAGGTGGCATGCCACGCCCTCAGGACATGCGGCACACCCCTGAGGGCGGCGCGCCATACCCCCAGCACACACGCCAGCACCGCCCCGTCTGCTCTACGCCCCCCGGTGCCGGAACATGAAGCTCTGCCACTGCAGGCAGATAGGCAGGGTATAAATTATTATTATTAGTCCTAAAAGGGCTGGCTGCAGTTTAGAGCATCTTCCGAGGGCAAACAGCAGTGAGGTGGATATTCAGCAGAATAGCAGCCCAGCGATGGAGATAAATCCAGATTGGGGTTCCCTTTAGCTGCTTTTCCTTCAAAATAAACACAGCCAACTTAAGCATGCTTAAAACCAAACCAAACCATGGTTAAAGCAATGTTTGATCCTGAGCTATCATGAGTCAAGGACGCTCTCTCAATTTCACTTCTAGCTTAAATACTGTCAGCTAGAGATGGATGAATCTGTCACTTTTGGTTTCTCTCCACTGCTCAATCTTCCACTTGCAAGTTCGGTTCCCCACATTTCTGCATCACAGCAATTCATCAGCATTCCAGTAGAAATTTACTGTACTGTACTTGCAAAAATATTTTTATACTGCTAGATCAGAGATAGATAAATAATATGCTGCTTACAGCAATGAAAGCATAAAACCATACATTAAAACCAGTAAAAAAATTATCCCGAAGTGTTCTCAGCTGTACACAATTATTTCCCATACAGTGGTACCTCGCAAGACGAATAGCTCACGCAACGAAAAACTTGCAAGATGAAAGCATTTTGCGATCTTTTTGTTGACTCGCAAGACAAATTTTTCTATGGCCGTGCTTCGCAACACAAATTTTTTTGCTTTGCTTTGTTTACATTGGAAAACCGCAAGACGAAATTTTTGCAATACAAAATGACTCGCGGAATGAATTAATTTTGTCTTGCGAGGCACCACTGTATATTCAATAAACGTTTTCCAATCTTCTCTAAACGTATGTTCTTCTTGTTCTCTTATTCTATATGTTAAGTCTGCGAGTTTGTGCATATTCTGTCAACTTAAGTTGCCACTCTTCTTTGGTTGAGACCTTGCTTGTTTTCCAATTTGGGGGTTAACAAAACATAGGCTGCAGTAGTGGCATACATAAATAACCTTTTTTGACACCTGGTAATTTCAGTCTGAATTATCCCCAACGAAAAGGACTCTGTTTTTTTTTTTAAAAAAAAAACTTCTTCCACCTCATTAAGTCAATGAACACAGCTAATAACACCAGGAACTATCCATTTCCCTTTCATTGACTGTCACTACTGCAAATCGCTGGTTCCTTACTCCTGGCCTCTGACTTCACATTTAGCATCATCACAAGGGTGACTCGTACTAATAGCTAATGACTTTCTCTCTCCTTGCTTACTTCTCCTGGTCATTTAAAGGAAACGAGCTATTATCATTCAACCACCTCATCTCCTGTGTACTGGGCTGCTGTGTAGAACAAAACTGAAGATACTCTTCTCTCTCTCTCTCTCTCTCTCTCTCTCTCTCTCTCTCTCTCTCTCTCTCTCTCTGTGTGTGTGTGTATGTGTACTGTTTCACTTTTCCTTCCCTTCCCTTGAGAAACAAAACTAGTGCTAGGCAAAGAAACACCACGCTGTCCCAAAACTGGAAAAATAATTTAATTCATTCTGAACCCAATTTAGAAACCAATCAACCCCTATTTGCCGGGCCGGCTGTATGGCCAGGGGGGGCGCCACACAGCCGCGCCTGCCCGCCCACCGCCCGCTCCGTCGCGCAGCAAGCCCGCCCGCCCGTTGTGCAGCAGCACGCTCGGCGACCGCGCTGCACACTGAGCCCGGCCACCCGCCTGCCCGTCGCGCTGGAAAACGGGGCGGCGGAGAGATCCGTCGCACCAGGGCGCCAGGGCGCCAAAGGTGCTTAAGACGACCCTGCCTATTTGAGTCCATCTTCTGTTGGATCTGCACCCCTTTTGCATAGGCCCATACCTCTTGAACCTGTACCTGGCCCCACCGGGATGCAGACCCCCTGTGGGTGTTAGGTTCCCATCCCAAAACGCAACAGAGACTCTTGCTTGCAAGTAGGGAAGAGACCTTTATTCGGGGTAATAACTTCTTATTTTCTTCTTCGGCAATCACTCATAGCCGAGTGAGATTGTCTTTCATGAACACCGTTTTAACAGTGAGACCGTAAATGACTGTGTAGGCCAATTCTGGATCCACACGTCCTTCCACAGTGGGGACATAGGTTTCCTGGTAGGAGTTGATCACGGTGAGGGTTTGCCAAACGTGCCTTCCGCTTAGCGTGTTTCTTCCTTTTGTCATGAGTTCGAGCATCTTCAAAGTCCACGACACTTTTGGTAAAGGCTGTTCTCCAATTGGAGCGCTCAGACGCCGGTGTTTCTCAATTGTTGGTGTTTATACTACATTTTTAAAGATTTGCCTTGAGAGAGTCTTTGAGCCTCTTATGGAAGCTAGGAAGCTGTCCCAACAAGTTGACCTAACCCGTCCACCAGGGCCGTCTTAAGTATATCCGGCACCATGGTGCAAAGATCCCTCCTGTGCCCCCACCTCCCCATTTCCCAGAGTTGCCAACATTTTTACGGCACTGCAGGCAGCTTTGTGAGGCTGGAGGAGGTGGGCAGCGGCTGGAGGGCAGCTCCTCTGTCCGGGAAGAGGTGGAGGCTCTGGGCGTGGTGCTGCTTCAGCGACCTGATGCAGGGAGGCGCTGCGCCCAGCCTCCGCCTCTTCCCTGGCACCCGTGCTGCGGTGGCCACGGCAGGCGGAAGCTCCGGGCACGGCGCTGCTTCGGCGCGGCATGGTGGAGGCGGGCGAGGGCAGTGAGCTGATGCCAGGAAGTGCCACGTCCAGCCTCCACCTTTTTCCATGCACCCTCCAGAACTTGGCGCCCTGGCGCCCTGCGCCACTAGCCTCTATGGGCAAGACGCCCCTGCCTTCCACCAAGCATTTAAAGATGATGTGGGAGAGGCTCACCCATGGGACTCTTTTGCCCTACGAGTCTGCTGTTCCACATGTTCCACTGTGATGGGGGCATCTGATTCTATCTACAAAGGCAGTACCTGGTTCGTCTTGACAAGACTGTCTCCTGCCCTTCTGACTCCAGCTCCTCCTCCTCCTCCTCCTCCTCCTCCTCCTCCTCCTCCTCCTCCTCCTCCTCCTCCTCCCTGGTTAACATCCCTACTCTCTCCCTGGTGAGGATACTGTGCTCTGCAAAAGAGGTAGGAGAGAAAAATGGCAGTTGTCGCCCAAAACATCTGCATGGGAGCAGGATGGTGAAAGCTGATCTATGAGGAGGGTAAATTGACTTTTCACATGGGTCTTGCAAAGCAGCTTTGAGGTGAAGGGAACAGGGACTAAGTCTGGTCCGTTGAATGTGGAGCCACTCCAGGGACACAGTTTTTTAAAAAAACAAAAACCTTTAGCTGTTTTAGTTTCAGGATATGATTGCAGAGCAAATGGTGCTGAAAGGGACGCATGAATCCTCAAATGAGTTTAATTTCTGCCATTAGGAAAAAACGTGGCTAAAGAAGTAACTGATTTATTTCAATATCCAACGAGCCACTCCAATTACAGAAAAGCAAATCGCCAGAGAAAACCGGCAGCCATAATTAAGTGAGCACAGTAATTAAAAATGTTTCCCAAGATACCCGATACGTGACACCCCCACCAGGCGTTGTGCTGATTTTTCCCCCCTATCCCTGATTCCAAGCAAATGGCATCTCCAGTGTTGCCATGGTTACAGATGCAGGGAACAAGAAAAGCTGTGATGAGTCTCATTGCACAGTGACCTTGTGGCGCTCTAAGTATAATGGTTTAGCAAAATTTGTATTGGAAAGAGCCAAAAATGTTTGTTTACATACAAAAATATGTGTATTGGAAAAAATGCATTGTTTCAAAGTTATCTAGATGTTTCTTATTTCTAAAACAACTTGTGCTAAAGTCAAGCACAAGGCATCAGTCACCTCTGCCCTAAAAGCCTCTAGTCTAACCCTAATCTCAGTTGTGTAGACAGGGGCAGGTGGAGGGTGGGGGGAGAGGAGAAATTCAGCTCACATTTAAAAGTGAAATTCCTCAATTTGCACTTTCCAAAACGCTATAGCCCCCCCCTTTGAAATTCACACTCCTCCAAATATTGCCATGCACTTTTGCATTTTTAATGTGCAGGGGGAAAAGGAATATGCTGGAGTGAAATGGGCATACAAAGGAACATATTAGTGAAAAGTAATAAACAGAAATGCATTCTATTTCGGGAAATTGCACACATATGTCTACACGTCAGGAGAAATTTGTGCGAAAATACTGATGCATTTTCATGAGGATTTAAGAAGACTAAATCACAAACTGATGTGGCAAATGGAACTTATGAGTGGCAAAAGAAGTAATTGAGAAAATCTGAGATTGACATTTGAAGGCAGCCCTGTTTAGGAAAGTTTTTTAATGTTTGCTGTTTTATTGTATTTTTAATATTTTGTTGGAAGCCACCCAGAGTGGCTGGGGAAACCAAGCCAAATGGGCAGGCTATAAATATTATTCAACAATGAATTGTCTTTAATGTACCATAAATCTCTCTTTCTCTATCTCCGTGTGGAGAGGTGAGTGCCATTGGTTCCAAAATGGCACCATCTACCCACAAGAAGGAGCCGACAGCAAGTTTGGGGTCAGCTCTCCCCCTCCAGCTATGCCTTCCCCAGCCCAATACCCCTGTCCCCTCCAACATTTTTCCAATGAAAATAGGGATGTCTTATTCCATAATAATATGCCCCAGCCACTCTGGGTGGCTTCCAGCTTATACAAAAACATAATAAAATACAGAACATTTTTTTAAAAAATTCCCTGTACCTTCAGATGTCTTCTAAAAGTTATAGAGTTACTTATCTCCTTGGCTTGGGCGTCACACAACTCCATACCACAACTCCACCCACAACACAGGGTCTGGTTGCCAGGTCACACTGCAACATGTGCCCTCTGGTTGGGGACATGGGAGTACCCAGCGAGGGGCGGGGGGCAGCTGCCCCCCCCCGAAACAAAAAAAAGGTTATAAAGTGATGAAATGAAACAAAATTAGGTAGTTGTTTACCACACTGAAATGGTATAAAAACCGAGAAGTATTTAGAGCCACCTAGCGACTGGTAGAGGAATCTATTTTAAGCCAGCCATTGGGATTCAAGGGAGGGAGAGGTCTCTAGCGGGCTCTAGCAGAGAGAAGAGGGAATCTTCTGGAGGGGTCTAGTGAGTTCCGCGTCACTAAACTGAGCCACCCGCTGCTAAACTGAGCCGCCCGCTATTAGTTTACCTTCTCATTTACATTTAGAAGACATCGAGGCTGCCTAAATGGATATAAGAAACTGGTTCCAAAAAGGTAAGTTAAGTAATTTCTGAAGAAAATTAAATTTTAAAGGGTAAAGACCTGGCTCAGAAGTACAATGGGGGAGGACAGACTGACTGGGTTGTGTTTGATGAGCGTCCATCGGAAATTCTTCAAGGAAAATCAGGACTGGATTGAAACGAAAGTTTTGAACAAGTTTTCTTCAAAGCCAAGAAAAATGATATTAGTATAAGACATGTAACTAGAATAAAAAAAATTTTCAAGCAAATAATTGTAATAACTACTGTAATAAAGCACTGCTATAATTATATATAATTTTCTTAAAATTTTGGTTTCATTCGCTTTTTCCGTGCTGAAATGTCACAACCTGAATGACCATGGCTTGCCCCCCCCCACTTTTGATCCTGGGTACGCCCCTGGTTGGGGAGGACCCGATATATCCGGGACGTCCAACTCCCAAGAGGCTGCGATCTACTCACAGAATAAAAAACTGGCAGTGATCTACCCATTTGGGGGGGGGGTGCAGGTCAAAGTTCTTGAGCTTTTTAAGGAGCAAAGTCAAAATTGTGGAGCTTTTCTTAGGGGAGAACAGCAAATCCTTATAACAACCAGGGGTCGACCTAGCACTTTTGCTTGAGGCATGACGGAAGATGGCCAAACATTCCATCACTCCGACTATCAAGGGCTAATTAGAGGCTGTTATGGGAGTAAAGCAGCCTCCCAAATTCTTCCTGGAGGAGGGAAGATGCAGTCTCATCCGCAGATGTCCACTCAACCCGGTCCCAAATTCGGAACGAAGGAGGGGTTGGGGAGCACTAGATGGAAAGCACCCGAGATGGTCACACTCCTGGATGCCGCCACCCCCCCCCCAGCGCATCAAGTTCCATTACTTAAGATGAACAATTAGATTTAAGTTTTGGACATGCTTCGGACGAAAGGAGGGAGGATTTAATCTGCTAAACAGCCCAGCCACTGAGGAAGACAGTTGAGGAAAGATTACTGGAACATCAAAGACAGACTGGTATGTGAACAGAACCGATGGTGAGGTGAGACTTATCATTATTATTATTATTATTATTATTATTATTATTATTATTATTACCATGCCTTGATATCTATCTAACAAAACCCCATCAGAAGATCCGTTTTAATATCTATAGCAAGTGAGAAGGGAATTTTTGACATCCATTGAAATATTATGGCTTTAAAAGTATATACTGTGCGGAAATGAAAATACAACATAATTAAGACTTTGATTTGCGGCTCGCTTGGAATTAGGATCAAAGGCTTCCCTATTTCGCTAATCATAGTCAGATACAGATCTCTCTTAATTGCTGGACTTGGGATAAAAACTCCTCGACGGATTGACAGAAATCATATCTTATTAACAATGACGCAGCTGAAATTGGAAATTCACCATCTTGGAAACCAACCGAGTTGCAAAAGTGAAAGTTATGGGGGGGAACACTTAATATGCTTTAATATTTGTACCTCCAGTCTAATGTGGTAAATCCCCCCCCCTGGAAAAACTATATTGTTGCAACAGGTTTGGAAAATTATTGAGCGGACGCCTAGATTCATCGGTGTGAGATGGCGTTAGACAGGAGCATCTGCTTGTTGTGAAAAGACCCTTGGAACGATTTGGCAGAATACCAGCATGTGATGAGATACTGTGAACTAATTGGGGAACCAAAGATATAAAATCCACACAGAAGCACATTATTGTTTGTCTTAACTCGCTTGTGGGGAAAACTCAGAGGCTGTGAATGAAGAAGGATGATAACAGAAAGAGACAGAGAAATAAGAACTATTGGAAGATATGAAATGCAGCTTGATTACGATGTTGATTAGAGCTCTCCAAAGTTTTGAAGCATGGGGAGTCCTACCAAAAGTATAATTTGGCAGAATATTTGGACTATTTGATATGAATATGTATAATGTGGAATATTTGATTGGATTGTTAAAATGGAAAATTCAATAAAAAATGATTTTAAAAAGACAACAACCATGTCCTGTTGTTGGACATCCCTGATATATATGGTCGCTCCTCTTCAAAGTTGATCTGCTTTGAGTTCTCCTTTTCATACTTGCATCTGGAAGAAATGAGCAGGGAAAAGAAACATCTTCTCTTCATAGATCCATACGTCTCGGGAAGCACAGATTTTCTTGGATTCTGCTTGAGGTATGCCCTTTTAAAGCGGCTTATTTACTGTGCATGTAGAAATCAGAGAGAAATTGTTGTGCTCAGTGGGGTGCTATGGATATTTTCGATGAAAAATAAAAATAGTCTCAGCTGGTACTTTAAAGAGTGTTTCACGCCGTCTGCCTTCCTCATTATGACAATATCATAGGTATGTCTTCCTATTTTTATTATTTTTAAAAAGAAAAACACGGTTAAGGAATAAAAAATGCTAAGCAGTACATACAGTTCTTGCATGGAAACCAAGGGAGACAATACGTTTTCTTTTTAATGTGAGCAGCTTTTTATGTACCTTGGAAGTCGAACGGAATCTGTTCCAGAAGTCCGTTCTACTTCCAAAACGTTCAGAAACCAAGGCGTGGCTTCTGATTGGCTGCAGGAAGCTCCTGCAGCCAATCGGATGCTGCAGAAGCCGCGTCGGACATTTGGGTTCCAAAGAATGTTCGCAAAACAAGAACAGTCACTCCGGGTTTGTGGCTTTCAGGAGCCAAAACGTTCGACTCGCAAGGCGTTTTGGATCCAAGGTACAAGTGTATTAAGAAAACTCTTAATCCTTTTATCTGTAGGTTATTAGTCACTGGAATAATATTGGACAGAAGCTGAAAGGACCTGGAAAGGAAACTCCAAACATACTGTTTATTTAAAGCATGCACCTGTCCAAGATTCCTGGGAATTGTAGTTTGTTAAAGGTGCTGGGAATTGTAGCTGTTTGCAGAGGGTAAACTAACTACACTTCCCATGATTCAAAATAATACATTTACAGTGTGAGCCTATGCATGCCTGCTCAGAAGATAGTTCCACTATCTGCTACTCTATTTTATTTCATTTTATTTATTGAATTTCTATACCTATACACAGAGGTCTCAGGGCTGTTCACAGAAAAGACCACAAAGATCACAGTATACATCTCCTGAGCAGATAGAGATGTATACTGATGTAATGCCACCTTTTATTTTTTAAAGGATAATTCTGTAACCCAAAAGAATAAGGATTTTGGAAATCCCAGACTGAGCTACCCCTTGAGACATGGCTCGACAATATCTGGGACGTGGCTATTTCAGAGCAACTAACTGGACTTCGAAGGCTCGCAGAAAGTGTTATAAGGAGAGACACCTTTGATGAAACCTGTTTTTGTTTTTGTTTTTATTTAAGGGATGTAGGTAGCAAATTTCTCCCACCAATTTTGCAAACATGTCTGCGGAGAGCCTTACATTGACCGTTCAAGTCTTAAGATCATGCAAAACGATGCAATGATTTCAATGCTATGTTTATTCATTCTTTTTCTCGAGAGACTGCATTAAATTTTATTTTATTTATTTTTCCGTAACAAGGGGGGGGGAGGAAAAGGAGGTTGTTGCTGTAATGTCAATCATCTAGGAAGGCGCTGAAGAGACTAACAGACTGCTCCTAAAATGCTCGTAATCCTGCGATAGATAGTAACAGATGAGCTAAGCAGAGTAGCTGGCTTGCCAGAGTGGCTTTTGAAACATGAGCAACTGTGCGGAATCAGAAAAGTGTGAAAATCTGGTCGCTACATAAATTATCGGCAGCGTTTGTGTCAGTTACAGACTGTGCTGTAAGGAGGAGACGAGGACTAATCCTGACAACGAGGCTACATTAGCATCATGTGCCTATTCAAATCCATCATCTCTGGTCTGGCTAAGGGGGGAATTAATGTCAACAAGAGGAGATTATTCATTGTCTTTTTTTCCTTAGTATATATCTTTATTATTTAATTTTTTTAAAGCAAACACATTACATACAAACACATATTATACATACAAACATATATTATACATAACAGTAACAAATAACAAATACCATTGTTCTATTATTCATTGCCATTGCTCCCAGATCTTGAAGTCCTCAAATGGTGATGTTTATATGGCTTTGTTTGGATTTTTGTTTTGGATTTCTACCATCTGTCCCTTTGGCAAAATGAGCTCGAGGCGAGTGCCGTACTCAAATTCCTCCAGTTCTCCTTGGCCCTATGCCTCAGCTGCCCCTTTAGACGAGGCATCCCCAAACTTCGGCCCTCCAGATGTTTTGGACTACAATTCCCATCATCCCTGACCACTGGTCCTCTTAGCTAGGGATCATGGGAATTGTAGGCCAAAACATCAGGAGGGCCGCAGTTTGGGGATGCCTACTTTAGACGGTCCTGAAATTAACCCACAAATAGGGATGGCCTGACTCTGCACATCATTTAAGTGCCCCACTGAATACTGGAGCTCAACGACAGCCGCGGGGATGCTTCTACCCTAGAGATGGAAGTCCCTACCAGAGAAGAATGGCAGACCAAACTGATGGAGTTTGCAGAGGTGGCGAAAATGACCGGAAGATCAAAAATTTAATAAAGAATGGGGGGAATTTATAGTGTATTTGGGAGACCACTGTAAACAATTGAACTCATTAGCAGGACTGTAATAACACTTGTAATGTAACAAGAACTATGGACACTTTGGGGAAAGAAAAATTGGAGAGACTTAAAATATGCATGGGAAAGGGATTAGCAACGGAACCCATGGAGGGGTGGAGGGAAGTCAAAAGATTCAGGCGAATCTTTGCCTATTTGTTTCTGTTTTTGATTATGAATGGAAATAATAATTTGTAAAACCAAATAATATATACACACATATTTTTAAATCATAGGGTGGAAAAAGAATATTGGAGCTCAACAACCCCAAACACACTCCTGGGAAACTCCCGACTCCTGAAGGAGTCCATACCACTGTCCAACAGATCTTACTGTCAGGGACGTGGGTGATGTTGTGGTCTAAACCACTGAGCCTCTTGGGCTTGCCAATCAGAAGGTGGGCAGTTTGAATCCCCACGACGGGGTGAGCTCCCGTTGCTCGGTACCAGCTCCTGCCAACCTAGCAGTTTGAAAGCACACCAGTGCAAGTAGATAAATAGGTACCACTGCAGTGGGAAGGTAAACAGTGTTCCATTGTGCCAGAAGCAGTTTAGTCATGCTGGCCACATGACCTGGAAAGCTGTCTGTGGACAAACGCTGACTCACTCGGCCTGAAAGCGAGATGAGAGCCGCAACTCCATAGTTGCCTTTGACTGAACTGTCCAGGTGTCCTTTACCTTTACCTTACTGTCAGAAAGCTCTTCCTGATGTTTAGTCAGAATCCCCTTTCTTGCAACTTGAAGCCATTGGTTCGAATCTTCCTGCCCTCCAGAGCAGGAGAAAACAAGCTTGCTCCATCTTCCATGGGACAGCCCTTGAGATATTTGAAGAGTGCTGTTGTTTCAAAAGTGATTTAATGGTCACTTTTAAGATCTGAATTTCAAAATGCTGCAACATGTTGTTGGACTGTAACCCTAATCATCTCTGACCATAGGGCATGCTGGCCAATGATAGGAACTGGAGTTTAAGGGCCACACATTCCTTGTCTCTGGCCTAGGTACCGGTACCTTGTCAGTGCCAATCTGGGGGGTGGGAGGCAACACGGATATACCGCCCTCTATTTCTCTAGGGCAGGCATCCCCAAACTTCGGCCCTCCATATGTTTTGGACTACAATTCCCATCTTCCCCAGCCACTGGTCCTGTTAGCTAAGGATCATGGGAGTTGTAGGCCAAAACATCTGGAGGGCTGCAGTTTGGGGATGCCTGCTCTAGGGTTATGTAACGGTGAAGGACTGCTGTCAGTTTATTGCTCATGAGAAATCCTTAAAAGCAATTGTCTGATGAAACCTAGAGCTGTTTGATTATTGCAGGAGGGGGAGAGGAAATGTCTTGTTGCACTTCAAAGACTAACACGGAAGACTGTGAGTTTTTGATGCAATGTGCTAACATAGAGACACAGCCCCCCCCCTGCGGAAATGGTTAGAACAATGGGCTTTGCTAATTATCAGACCTTTCACAAAAATCCACCCAGCATTAGCCTGTCGATGCAGGAGGGCGATTTCACTTGGGGGGCTTCCAGCCTTAGTCTGTATTAGCTTAGATCCCGACATGAATATATTCTATCAAAGCACCTGTGATGTGCAGTCGGGTGGGGGCAGGGGAGTAATGCACAGCTATTAAAAACTTAGTTTTCCCCAGATGCACATCAACTGATCAGGGCCAAAGACTTCAGCAGTTAAAACCTGACATTAATTTGCTGGAAGGATGCTTAACAATCGTATCACCTTGGGACGATCTCATTATGCAGACAAACACCAGCTAATATGAGACGACGTCGCAAGCCCTCTCTGATTCTTATTCTTATACCGTTATGGAGCAGCAGGCGGAGTTCTCTTCGATTAAATGATGATGTGCAAAATTCCTCCTTGCTATCAGACTGATGTTGACTCACAAGATTTGCCAGATGAAATCTGAACATCAGGACAGAGGGATTTGGAGATGGTCCGAATGGGGCCTGTTCCCAGTACTGTCAGGTCGGGCACAGACCAAAGGAGCCTGTGGCTTGGGAGAGAATCTCCCTGGCGTGACCAGGGGAAAACTTTGGTCATCTTTCTTACAGTGGTACCTTGGTTCTCAAACTTAATCCGTTCCAGAAGTCCCTTCCCAAACCAAAGCGTTCCAAAACCAAGGCGAGCTTTCCCATAGAAAGTAATGCAAAATGGATTAACCCGTTCCAGACTTTTAAAAACAACCCCTAAAACAGGAATTTAATATGAATTTTACTATGTAACGAGACTGTTGTTCCATAAAATGAAAGCAATAAACAATGTGCTGCAGTCACACAATCAATCAATCAGTAGCTGAACTGGGTTCCACACAGTCACAAAAACAAATGAAAAAAGAGCCGCAAAAACAAAAACGCAAAATAAATAGCAAAAACAGACAGACCTCAGTGTAACACTCAAAACGGAAGTGTGGCACTCAAATCGGAAACAACATTCAAAATGGAAGCATGGCACTCAAATCATAGAATCATAGAGTTGGAAGAGACCAAAAGGGCCATCCAGTCCAACCCCCTGCCAAGCAGGAAACACCTTCAAAGCACTCTTGACATATGCCTGTCAAGCCTCTGCTTAAAGACCTCCAAAGAAGGAGACTCCACCACACTTCTTGGCAGCAAATTCCATTGTCGAACAACTCTTACTGTCAGGAAGTTCTTCCTAATGTTTAGGTGGAATCTTCTTTCTTGTAGTTTGAATCCATTGCTCCGTGTCTGCTTCTCTGGAGCAGCAGAAAACAACCTTTCACCCTTCCTCTATATGACATCCTTTTATATATTTGAACATGGCTATCATATCACCCCTTAACCTTCTCTTCTCCAGGCTAAACATACCCAGCTCCCTAAGCCGTTCCTCATAAGGCATTGTTTCCAAGCCTTTGACCATTTTGGTTGCCCTCCTCTGGACACGTTCCAGCTTGTCAGTATCCTTCTTGAACTGTGGTGCCCAGAACTGGACACAGTACTCCAGGTGAGGTCTGACCAGAGCAGAATACAGTGGTACTATTACTTCCCTTGATCTAGACGCTATACTCCTATTGATGCAGCCCAGAATTGCATTGGCTTTTTTAGCTGCTGCATCACACTGTTGACTCATGTCAAGTTTGTGGTCTACCAGGACTCCTAGATCCTTTTCACATGTACTGCTCTCAAGCCAGGTGTCTCCCATCCTGTATTTGTGCCTTTCATTATTATTTTTTTGCCCAAGTGTAGTACTTTACATTTCTCCTTGTTAAAATTCATCTTGTTTGCTTTGGCCCAGTTGTCTAATCTGTTAAGGTCATTTTGAAATGTGATTCTGTCCTCTGGGGCAGCGTTTCTCAACCACTGTTCCGCGGCACACTACTGTGCCGCGAGACAGTGGCTGCTGTGCCGCAACGTGAGGCAACGAGAAGGGTGATTTGCGGCCAATAGGCAGCGCTGACCCGCCGGAAAGGAAACCGGCCGGGTCAGTCTGGAGGGCGCGAGGGCGCGAAGGGTGTTCCTCCGTCATCTCCTCGCGCTCGCTCCCTGAGCGAGGCAGCGCTTCATGGCTGAGGCCGCCTCCTCGCGCTCTCCCCGCGCGCTCAATGGAGAAGGCAGCGGCGCAGGGCGGCGGGGACTCTGGAGCAGCAGCAGCCCCGTCCAGCGGCGGCAGTAACAGCCGCAGCCGCAGCAGCAGCCGCCCCACCTCGGCGGGCTCCTCGCCATCCTCCTCCGCCAGCCAGGGAGGGCTCTCGGGCTGCCAAGGAACAGCGGCGGCGGCGGCGGCTACACCAGCGGGGAGGCCGGAGGGAGGCGGCGGCAGCGGCAGCAGCAGCAGCCCCAGCTCAGCCGCGGCCAGCCCAGGAGGGAGCGGGGGGCTGGCGGCAGGCAGGACGACGGAGGCGGTGCTCGAGGGCTCTCTCAGCAAGTACACCAACCTCATCCTCCCTATTCCTCAGTCCCCCACCCATTCCCAACCCCCAGGATTTGCCCTGTCTTTTAATGGTGGTGTGCCGCGTGATTTTTTTGACGGAACAAGTGTGCCGTGGCCCAAAAAAGGTTGAGAAACACTGCTCTGGAGTATTAGCCACCCCTCCCAATTTGGTGTCATCTGCAAACTTGCTCAGGATGCTCTCAAGCCCATCATCCAAGTGATTGATAAAGATGTTGAATAAGACTGGGCCCAAGACAGAACACTGCGGCACCCCACTAGTCACTACTCTCCAGGATGAGGAGGAGCCATTGATGAGCACCCTTTGGGTTCGGTCAGTCAGCCAGTTACAAATCCACTGAATGGTAGCATTGTCAGTGTAACACTCAAAACAGAAGCATAACACTCAAAATGGAGCACATTCAGCTTCCGAAAAATGTTATGTCCAGAATTCAACTTTATATTATTTTAAACGATATACCAACTATGAGGCGTTTGATAACGAGTCGACATAAACAGGCTCTCCGCACCCTTAAAGGTAAAGGTACCCCTGACTGTTAGGTCCAGTCACAGACGACTCTGGGGTTGCGATGCTCATCTAGCTTTACTGGCTGTGGGAGCCGGCGTACAGCTTCTGGGTCATGTGGCCAGCATGACTAAGCTGCTTCTGGCGAACCAGAGCAGCGCACGGAAACACCGTTTACCTTCCCTCCGGAGCAGTACCTATTTATCTACAGTACTTGCACTTGACGTGTTTTCGAACTGCTAGGTTGGTTGGCAGGAGCTGGGACCGAGCAACGGGAGCTCACCCCATCACAGGGATTCGAACTGCCGGATCGGCAAGCCCTAGGCTCTGTGGTTTAGACCACAGCACCATCCGCGTCCCATCTCCGGACCCTTACTTCTGCTCAAAGACTCATACCCACAGCCTTCAGATGCATGTTTCCTGGGATAACAAACTCACCTTGAGTTCTGTGCAAAAGCATCTGTTATTACAGCTTCACAACTAGGCCTGGATCTCTCCCGTGTCTTTAAAAGTGCATCTTATATCCTCTTTGTGTTAGACCTCTCTCTCCACCCCACATCCTAACATCCCTCTAAAGTGGTCACACACAGAACTTCCTGGTGAAGGTGGGGGTTTCATAAAATCCTTGAATTGTAGACATGGAAGGGACCCCAAGGGGTTATCCAGTCCAACAATGCAGGGTTTGTTTTTCCCCCCAACGCGGAACTCGAACCCACGACCCTGAGTTTAAGAACCTGCGACTGAAGCCAGACGTTCTGGCTCAAGTCTGCTTGCGTCATGCATTACTCCGGGAAGAAAGAGACGTGTGGACCCCATGCAATGTGTGACCCACTCTCTGCCTTGTGCACGCGCTCTACAGGATTCCCTCTTGCAAACAGATCCCCCCCCCCGCACTCCCTTCCTTAGAAGAAGCCAACTGGCTTTAATGATTCAGCCTTTTCCCAGCTTCCTCCCTCCCGAAATACCCCCCCCCCCCGCATTAAAGAGAGAAAGGGCGGCCCACGGCCCGCCTCCCCAGGTCCCCTCCCCCAGCGATGATCAAGGGAGGAGCGGCCTGTCTATCACAGAAAAGGGCGGGGCTAGAGGCTCCTGCTCCCCTCCCTTCCCTCCCTCCTTCCACCCTTCCCTCCTTCTTTCTCTCCCTTTCCAAGTTTCCGCTCCTCCCTCCTTCGCGCGAACCGTCCCGTCGCTCCTGCTCGGCGCCGGGGGGCTAATTCGGTGCCAAGGCGGATTGCTCAGCCGGCATCGCGCTCCCGAATCGGGAGAGAGAGAAGGAGAAGCCGCCGCCGCCGCAAGAACTGCTGCAGTGTCCTAGGAAGGAAAAGCAGCGGCAGCAGCAGCGTCGGCAGGGGGTGAGGTTTGGCACCTGGCCGGTAGAGGGGGCTGCAGGGCATTTGGGGGGGGGTGGCAGAGGCTGCAAATGGATGATTTGCAGGATCAATGCCCACCCGCGCGCCGGAGTTCCAGAATGGAACGTTGATCATCTCTGGACGTTCCATAGAACGCGCAGAGAAATCCTCCCCCGCTCCTGTTAGACACCCTCCGTTGTTTCGATGGCGTTCTGACTGCAAGATCCTGATTTGAGGGCAGAATATTCCGATTTATTCATTTATTTCGCGTGCTTGTGTGTGTTTGTGTGCGTGAGATTTTGGTGCTAGAGATGCTCCGGCGCAGGCTCTTAGTACGCACACGAAGCGGAGAAATGCCCAGTTGATCAGGCCAAGTGCGGGATCGGGGTAAGTTTTAGATGGCTGATGAATGATAAGGGCTTTATTTCGCCGTGGTAGATGGATGGATGGGCAGACAGTGCTTTTGGGGGGGGCGGGGCGGGACGAAGTGGTACACATACCTCTAATCATTTTGTGAATCTTTGTACTTTTCTCCATTTACTGTATTCATTTTTCCCAATTTGAGCTATAAAATTGTAATTTTCTTGAGTGAAAATGAGAGCACCCCTAAACATTTTAAAGGGGGGAAAGCACTGGATAGATAGATAGAAAGATAGAGTGCTTTTTTTCTGGGGGCACGCAGGGGTACGTATACCCCTAAACATTTTGTGAATCTAAGTTTGGCCTTATATTTCAATATGAGTAGGAAAATGAGAGTACCCCTTAAACATTTTTTAAGAAAAAAAGCACTGGGTAGGTAGGTAGATTTTTATTTAATCTTTATTTTTTATAAATTGTATAAAATTTTCTGTTTCACAATTTTGAATACTCATTTAAACATCCCTAAAATATCAGTGACTTCCCTTCTTCTCTTTTCATGGTTCATTTGGCATACCACATATCCCTGCCTATTTTAACACAAACCAAACCATTTGGTATTCCGTTATTACATTAATCAAAACTTATTTACCCTGTTGAATTTACCTTAATGCTGCCAACGATGGATAGATAGTTTTTAATGGTGCTTTATGACATTTAGGAAATGTTAGCAACCCAGTGCTGCTTGTGAACCGGGGAAGGAATATTAGTGTGGATCTCTTATCCCCCGCGGCATTCCTTCCGTACTTCGTTGGATCTGAAATTTGACTTGAGTGTAAACTCCTGTCCTTTCGGGGAGGGGGGGGGATAAGGTCTTTAAATCTTTTGTCGTATTTTACAAGTGGAGGACACAAGGAGCAAATAGGAGTTCAACTATACCAAGTATCTACTTAAGAGTTATATGCCCTGTAGCGAGCCATTAGGGAGCACTGCTTCTTGGGTTTTCCTCCTCTTAAAAAACCCCAACCCATTGCGTCCTCTGAACGTCCAAAGCCCATAGACTGGCAAAGATGGGCATGTGCCTATGTTTGGGTGTAGTATTTGTGCCTGATCGTGGGGTTCCTATGTGCTGCCATTCATAATTGTGGCGCGTCTCCATACAACTCAGATAGACTTATATAAGGTATGCAGCGCCGTCTTTAGCAGATGTGGCGCCGGGGTGCAAATATCCGCTCAGCACCCCTAAATTACCGCGGATAGTGGGGGGGAAGCTGCGCACTGCCAGCCATGGGTGTGTGTGCATGCACAGCTCTCCCCATGCCGCTGCGGGAGAGCAGTCCCCGCAGAGGTTTGGGAGGGAAGCTGCGCGCCCGCCAGCCATATGTTTGACGGGGAGCATCTGGTGGGCGTGCAGGGAAAGGGGAGACCGCCGGCAAAGCCACGCAGCTCCCCCACTCGCTGAGTGGCCTGCTCCCCCGAGAGGCCTGCGCCCTGGCGCAAGGAACCACTACGCCGTATGAGAAAGACGGCTCTGAAGGTATACGTGGGTATTCGTCACTTAAAGCACACTCTTCTGTGCTTCTACGCAGAAGTAAGTCCCGCTGCATTAAGTGTACATAGGACAGCGCCCTTTATGACTTTGTCGTGCAACATCCCTGCAGCCTATGATGCTCTGAATGCTCGCTCTGTGCTTTGATCGACATACCATCCAAAACTGGTTTGAAGTCCATACCACAATGTTGGTTTCATAATTTTTGATCTGGCATTATACAGTATTGCGAATCATGATGTCTGTGCGTTATGGAAAAACACACACACACACACACACACACACACACACAATTGGGGGGGACGGGACTGTGAAGCTGGCCAAGGCCTCTTCATAGCTCCATCCTTATTTCAGACATTGTGATATATCAGTTGAAAACCAGCCCTACCCACAAGTAAAACACCAGTCTGCAAGGGCCCAAAGATTCACATTTGTTTCCAAGCGCTTTTTCAGAAGTAAGCTATGCCAGAGCTATTGTACTCTAAAGCTATTCTTTTCAAAGCGTACATCACAACCTTGGACGACATTGTGAGATGTGATTAAGGTCAAGGCCCCCCGGGCTTCTTCTTGTGTGTCTCATGACCAGGATAGAGGCAGAGGGCTCACTCACCTTTTCTAATTTATTGTGGGGGTATATCTGGGTACAGTAAGTTATCTGGGGGGCAATGGATTGCTCCTCTATATTTTACAGACCTCCCTCTGTCTAGTTACCCTTCACAAGCCTTCAATCTCACTTACCTGGGAGTAAGCCCCTCTGAAATCCATGGGACTTATTTCTGAATAAACATGCATATGGATGCACTGTAAAATACTCAACTGGGTGGGGGGAATATCCCCAATACAAATAACTGCTTTAAAAGAAGAAGAATTAATTATCATATGCAGTAGCCTAAACAACAGATGTTAACATTGATTTTATTGATTTCTCTTCACCAGCCAAGGTCAGAAAGCCATGAACAATAAAGGGAGCAAAAAGCTGGTGAGAGATAAGAAAATATTTCATAATGTTGCTGTGAAGTGTGTTTATTATCCTGTGTTACTTTGGGCTGCTTAGGAAGAGTTGTACCTCAACAGTACAGCACTGTGTTTCCAAACTGGGGGCTCCCACTGTTTTTGAACTACAGTTCCCATCATCCCTAACCACTGATCCTGCTAGCTAGGGATGATGGGAGTTGTAGTCCAACAACACCTGCAGACCAAAGCTTAGAAAACACTTGTATAGCACAGTGGTTCCCAAACTGTGGTCCATAGACCACCACTGATCCCTGTGCGTCATACATTAAATATCAGACTTGTTTTTAATTGTATTGTTTTATTTTTGTTTTCATTTTATTTTATTATTTCATCTGGCATTTTTTCGTTCTATGGATACGAGAAAAAGCAACATAAGGAAGAAAAGAAGCAGTAGAAATTATATGACAGCATTGAGTACAATTGCTATAGCAGTGGTACATGTGGGGAAAAGTTGGGAACCACAATTGTTGTCTGGAAACATGGTTTCCATGTTGTTTGAAGCCAAACCATAGCTTAGCGTGAACACGTGAGCTCCTGGAGAGAAGATTGTGGCTTCTTTGCTCCTCTTGAAATCATTCTGCTGCTGAGCTAAGCCATGGTTTGTCCTAGCAAGTCATCTAAACCTGGCTTTATGGTTTAGCTTACATGGTGCGGCAGCAGAACGACCAAGGAGGAGCAAAGGGATCTCCGGGAGCCTTCCTGCACATTCATGCTAAACCATGGTTTGACTTGGTGTGCCATGCAAACTAGGCCACCACAAGAGATGTCTGAGAGGTCAAAATGGTTGCTTGCGTGATTGGCATTTTCTTCGGGGTATTTGGAGATGGGGTGCCTGTTTCAGATACTGCTGAACAGTTTCAGTCTAGAGCTTTCCGCTATGTGCAGGCAGAATGAAGAAGACCAATCTTCTTGTGCCAGATTTTTGTTTTGGGTGGTGGAGTGGAAGCATGAGATTGCTGAATCCCCAAGCTCTCCCCTTCCATCCTCTGCTGTAGGGGTGAGGAACCTCAGGCCCAGGGACCAAGTACAGACCTCTCTGTTTAGCCTTTGAGACTTTTCCCAAACCACTCTCCCGGAGTGCTCTCGTTCTCTGTTCTGTTCATCATGCTTTGCAAATATTTTGACTCTCCCTTTCAAAAGATCCTTACAAACATCTTTCCCTTTGCTCTCTCTCTCTCTCGCTCTCTCTCTCTCTCTCTCTCTCTCTCTCTCTCTCTCTCTCTCTCTCTCTCTCTCTCTCTCTGTTGCATAATATTTCACCGGGGAAGTAGATTGTTGGTGACAGCTGATCTCGTCTTAACCCGGGCAAAAATGCATAGTAGTCCTACAGCTTTGAATACTGAAGTTCACATTGCGGTCCCGAGGGCTATGGGTTATTAATAAAAAAATAGGGAGTTACTTTTTTGGCCAGGCACATCTATCTTTGTTTTTGAAACGGGTGTTCAAAATCTGACAGCATAGCGCTGTTTGAGTAACCCATAATCGTCACACAATTGATTCTGCTTAGAAGAACATTAGCACATCTGAGTCTTTTCTTTTTGTGTCTTCAGTGGGAGAATTAAGCAGGTATTCGTGTTTCTCCAATTAATGTACAATACATTGCACATACTCCCCATTGAAGTTGCTTTTATGCCATGCCATGCCAAGCCAAGCCATGGTTTAGGAGAGAATGTGCAACCATGTGGCTCCTCCCCATTCTTTCTGCTTCTGCGTTGATCTAAAAAACCATGGTTTGCCTTAGTGTTTCCTCTGAACCTGGGCCCATGGTTTAGCTCTTTGCAGATGAACTATGAGCTGTGACCAAGGTCTGCCCTATGGGTTATGGCTTGTGGTTTGTCTACGAGAGCTAAGCCACAAATTTGGGTTTGGACAACACACCGAGCCAAAGCTTAGCACAACATGCTAACCAGAGACTTAACGTTGTGGCTATCTGATGTGAAGGAGCAGCCCAAATGTGGATCCAACTTCGTATGTATCCACCGCACTGCAGCTCTGCCCTGAA
Source organism: Zootoca vivipara (assembly GCF_965207765.1). NCBI lineage: Eukaryota > Metazoa > Chordata > Lepidosauria > Squamata > Lacertidae > Zootoca > Zootoca vivipara. Next base: position 13,913,359 of record NC_142594.1, on the reverse strand, counting down.
TGCAGGTACTAAATGCAGTTACTTCAAAGGATGTCTTGGTACCTAATGTGGATTTGCTTCTGTTGGTGTGAAAACAACCCCAAACACCTTACGTCTCTGGTTTGAAATACAGCATCAGTCAGTTATGAAAAATACATGGCATTCCTGGTGAGTTGTAAGGGATACGGTGTAACAGATACTTGAAGTGCCTTAGGGCAGGAGTCAGCAAACTTTTTCAGCAGGGGGCTGGTCCACTGTCCCTCAGACCTTGTGTGGGACCGGACTATATTTTTTGGGGGGAAATGAACGAATTCCTATGCCCCACAAATAACCCAGAGATGCATTTTAAATAAAAGGACACATTCTACTCATGTAAAAGCATGCTGATTCTCAGACTGTCCACGGGCCGGATTGAAAAGGCGATTGGGCCGCATCTGGCCCCTGGGCTTTAGGTCGCCTGCCCCTGCCTTAGGTCTTGCAATTTGCAATAGGTCTACGTCCTTTTTGGCCAAACGATTCCCAGGCCACATCTAGGACATCCAAGGATGCCGGAGAAGTCTGACGAAAACAGGAGAGGAAGTTGCTGGCTGTTTGTTTTGCTTATTCATCCTATGTCTCAAATGGAAGTCAGTCGATGCTCAAGATTGCTATTTGCTGCCGCTGTTGCTTTCAGTCGAACAAGCGATAATGCAATTGATTCCGCTTCCCGACGCATCTGTACTGCGCTCTCCTTGCGTTGAAGTGAATGGACTGGAGTAATGTCATGACAACAGCAGACAGCAAGACAAAGAACATAGCTATTGGCAGAAGGCTGCAGTGGAACAGAAACAGCACTGTGTATGATGCCTACTGGGTGGAATTGGAAGTGATGCCCTTTGTATACCCCTAACGGCATCAAGCAAGACAGACGGGGGGCAATTTTGCAGATTTTGCCACAGCCTAGCCAACTTTGTCCCGTGCCGTGTTCTTGATGGCTTTCAGAAAATTAATAATAATAATAATAATAATAATAATAATAATTTATTATTTATACCCCACCCATCTGGCCGGGTCTCCCCAGCCACTCTGGGAGGCTTCCAACAGAAGAATAAAACACAATAATCTATTAAACATTAAAAGCCTCCCTGAACAGGGCTGCCTTCAGATGTCTTCTAAAAGTCTGGTAGTTGTTTTCCTTTTTGACATCTGTTGGGAGGGCGTTCCACAGGGCAGGCGCCACCACCGAGAAGGCCCTCTGCCTAGTTCCCTGCAACTTGGCTTCTCGCAACGAGGGAACTGCCAGAAGGCCCTCGGTGCTGGACCTCAGTGTCTGAGCAGAATGATGGAGGTGGAGACGCTCCTTCAGGTATACTGGACCGAGGCCATTTAGGGCTTTAAAGGTCAGCACCAACACTTTGAACTGTGCTCGGAAACATACTGGGAGCCAATGTAGATCTTTCAAGACCGGTGTTATGTGGTCTCAGCGGCCGCTCCCAGTCACCAGTCTAGCTGCCGTATTCTGGATGAGTTGTAGTTTCCGAGTCACCTTCAAAGGTAGCCCCACGTAGAGCGCATTGCAGTAGTCCAAGCGGGAGATAACTAGAGCATGCACCACTCTGGCGAGACAGTCTGCAGGCAGGTGGGGTCTCAGTACAGTATGTTTTAATTTTAGCTGTATTGTTTCGTTCCTTTTTTGTGTTTGCCATCCTGGACTCCTTTGGGGAGAAGGGTGAAATGAATATAATGAATGGATATTTATATGGTAGCGTAGGAGTTATGCAGCAGCCTGGTAGCTTAGCTCATGGTTGCCTTGCCTTCTGATCACCCCCTGTTGATATAAGGGTCCCTGAGTGAGTGAGCAATTGTGAGAGCCTTACTGCCACTTGCAAGCAGGTACATACAGAGGAAAAGTTTGCGCTTTGAAATGCAGCGTGTTCCAGAAATGGTGAGTCGAGCTCATTAATGGTCCATCTAATAAATAAATCATCCCTGGTGCTTTCTTACAGAGCGACTGCATCTTTTAAAAGATGGGAGGTGCTTTGCTGCACAGACTGCAAATGTGAGATGTTAGAAATTTATGGCCACTTACCTCCTCCCCAGGTTTAGAAACAGACAAAATTATTCACCCTAGGCATCACGAGAGTGGCCATTTTATTTTGGATCCCTTTCCTGGCTATCCCAAACATGGAATTCACCTTTCTCACAGCTGCCGGGTTGACATTTTCTGGCGCAATCCACTATGATCCCAAGAGCTCTTTCCTGTTAAGTCACCGCCGGCTCAGTCCCCATCAGAAGCTGCGGTACAGAATATATTTTGCCCCAATGTGCCTCGCTGTATACTAATTTTTGCTGCACCGCATTTCATTACACATTGCACTCGCCATCGGTCTGCCGCGAGTCCGTTACTGATAAAAAAATAAAGCAGCCGCTAAAGGACTCTAGCATTATTGCAAAATGCTGTGACATGGGCTTTTGGCATACAGTTTAGCAATGTGATTGAAAAAAAATGCAGATATTGCGAGTGTCTGATTTATCTCCCTTGGTTTGTTTTTCAGCACAGTCCAGCCGGTGATTTTTTTACAGCTGCAAACGTCAAGGAGTATGACGTCCGGCCTGGATATTCAAGCCCTGAAGAGGAATCAGAAAATCAACTTGCTTTGAATCTTCAGGTGCTGGTAGGTATGTTCAAATCTATGAATGTTTAGGATTTCATTGCATGGCATGGTTTCCTGTTCTGGGAGATCTTATATACATAAGAAGCTCCTACCTTCATGTGGGAGGAAAGTTTTTACTGGAGACAACCAAAGCATTCAGAAAAATTCATGTGGCCCTGACTTCCTAGGACTCTGTCATTCAAAATGCGAGTAATGGAGGGTTTTGTTTTGTTTTTTTATATATATATATAATTTTTATTAAGTTTTCTGTTTTACAATTTAAAATACTCATTTTGCATCTGTAAGTTATCAAAGATTTCCCTTCTTCTCTTTCCATGGTTCCTTTTTGCGTATAATAAATCCCTGCATATTTTACAAAAACTATATCATTCAGTATTCCTTTATTGCATCCATCCAAACTTGTTTACACTGTTGACTTTATCTTAATGCTGCCAACGTTTTCAGTTATTTCCCATACATTCAATAAATGTTTTCCAATCTTCTTTAAACCTATGTTCTTCTTGTTCTCTTATTCTATATGTTAAGTCTGCGAGTTGTGCATGTTCTGTCAACTTAAGTTGCCATTCTTCTTTAGTTGGGACCTTGCTCGTTTTCCATTTTTGGGCTAACAAAACACAGGCCGCAGTAGTAGCATACATAAATAACCTTTTTTGACACCTGGGAATTTCAGTCTGAATTATCCCCAGCAGAAAGGACTCTGTTTTTTTTGGGGGGGGGAGTATTTTAAAACATTTTTTCCTATTCATTATGGATCATTTCCCAGTACTCTTTTACCCTTTTACAGGTCCACCACATATGAAAGAATGTTCCCTCCACATATTTTGTGCGTGTGAGTTCACCAATTCAAGAATTCCTTGCCCCAGTGGCGTAGCAAGCCGCTCCGACACCCAGGACGGCAAATTGCCGTGCACCTGGGGGGCGCGCGGCATCGCTACGTAACGATGCATGTGTTGCTACATAACACGCATGCACAGTGCGATGCTGCGTATGCGTGTTACGTAGCGGGGTATTGCCGCACCCCCCAGTGACTCCAAAGCCACGTGCCTCCAGCTTCAGGTAGAAAGCCCGCTCGGCGCGGCGGCGGGGAATTCCACTTGCCACCCCCACCCCCCTGGTGTGCGCCGAGCGGACTTTTTGCTGGGAGACTGGAGGCTCGGCTTGGGAGTCGCGGGGGTGGGGCGCCAAGTGGCACCCCCCCCAGAGTGGAACCTGGGGCGCATCGCCCCCCATTGCGACGCCCCTGCCTTGCCCCCGGGTGTATTTTGCTGCTGTGAAATATGTGGCCATGCTCTATTCCTGCCCTCCCTATTCCACTCAATCACCAATCAAGATACTATGCTCAGAGTTTTAAATGCTGTGTATCTGTGGGTTCCACTTAAAATCAGGATTTGATTTTGTGCTGAAGCATTCGCGCATGTTGTGCTTAGCTGCTTTCCATCGGCACCATCATGCCTGTTCACTTGCCACCAGTAAGAACTGAACACCCAGTGATGCTCTGGGTGCTTTTTTGGACTACAACTCCCACCATCCCTGACCACTGGTCCTGGTACCTAGGAATGATGGGAGTTGTAGTCCCAAAAAACAGCCAGAGACTCAAGTTTGGAAAACACTCAACTAGTCCAATGAATCGATGAGGTGCATTTTTCGGTTTTCTTCCTAATCTCCCGTCTAAAGCTGCTATCTTCTGCTACTCTTGTGTGGAATCAAAATAGCTCACTCCTAAACCGTACAGGAGATTGCAGCCTAGGAAAATGGATTTTCTGCCAAGAAATAGCCTATCGCTTAGATATAGCATGCTTGGAGAAAATGTACGGTAGTTTGTCGGCACTGAACCGTATCCCCAACCATCATAAGTAGGACTAGTTTGATAGGAACCGGGGGGGGGGGGAGGTAATTCAGCTGCCTTCTCTTTTCCTCGTGGTTGAAAATTATTTTTCTCCCCCAGTCTTCTTCATGTATGTATACTGTATGCTTGGCCTCTTCTTTGGATGTTTAATTGCCTTAAAAGCACAACAGGCTTCCTGTCTGCCTCCCAGGCAAACACTTGAGCTTTACCAAATGGCACCAGGTCTCAATGATGTGGATAATAATAATAATAATAATTTATTATTTATACCCCGCCCATCTGGCTGGGTTTCCCCAGCCACTCTGGGCGGCTTCCAACAGAAAAACGAAATAAAATAATCTATTAAACATTAAAAGCCTCCCTAAACAGGGCTGCCTTCAGATGTCTTCTAAAAATCTGGTAGCTGTTTTCCTCTTTGACATCTGATGGGAGAGCATTCCACAGGGCGGGCGCCACCACCGAGAAGGCCCTCTGCCTGGTTCCCTGCAACTTGGCTTCTCGCAGTGAGGGAACCGCCAGAAGGCCCTCAGTGCTGGACCTCAGTGTCCGGGCTGAACGATGGGGGGTGGAGACGCTCCTTCAGGGTCATTTGTGGATTTTCAGGAACGGCAGCAGATAATCCCGAGTGGAAGGCTGACCACAGGGCGGCTGGTAAATTGAGGTGAGCCAGCTGGAGCAATAGGAAACCGCTAACTTGACGGCTGGAGCATGCTCAGACTGCCTCTGCAGGAGGAGTCGAGAGACGGCACTTTGGGTTTGCAAATGAAACACAAAACGCCTGCTCTTGCAGCTGTTACAGGACTTTGGCAGAAGGCAGAGAGTGGGCAGGAAAGCTACAGAGCTTGTTTCCTTGCAAGAAAGCTTCTTCAGGGTTTCCTCCTACCCAGACCCTCCAAGTGTCCCTATTTTCCAGGGATTTACAGAAGCCGTCCCAGTTTCTGATTTGATGTCCCTGTGTATCATCTAGCTCCCGGTAAGAGGAAGCGTTTGTAGGAAGCGTTAGTGCTTAACTCAGTGCAGACCTTATAAGTATCGCTCTTTTCCAGGGTCAGTCTTGGATGTACCGGTTCTGATTTGATTCCCGAATGTCCCGCTTTTCCCTAGGACGTCCCTATTTTCATCAGAGCAATGTTGGAGGGTATGGAATAGGGCGTCCCTATTTTCGTTGGAGTAATGTTGGCGGGTATGGAGTTATGTGAGCCCCCGAGCTAAGAAGATAACTACCGTATTGGCCCAAATATAAGCCGCACCCGAATACAAGCCGCTCCCTTAAAATTCTGCAGGCACTCTCACCTGTTCCGTTTTACCGTATGTCTGTTTCAGCAGCGATATCGTAAAAGCCCATTTTTGTAAGGTCGCAAATTTAAGCCGCAGTTTAATTCATGGTCGGAATTTGGTGAATTTTGGCTTATATTCAAGCCAATACAGTATACAACCTTTAGAAGACATCTGAAGGCAGCCCTGTAGAGGGAGGTTTTTTAAATGTTTAATGTTTTATTATGTTTTTATATATGTTGGAAGCTGCCCAGAGTGGCTGAGGCCACTCAGTCAGATGGTTGGGGTATAAACAGTAACATTATTATTATTATTATTATTATTATTATTATTATTATTGGCGTCCCTATTTTCATCGGAGAAATGTTGGAGGGTATGCCTTCCTCCATCTTAGTGGGGGTGGGGTTTCACTTTCTTACTTTTTCTTCGCTAAAGTGGGCTCAGGTGTGCATTCCTACATGTCCTGAACCCTTAATCTGCCCTTGACGACACTTCTGCATAGTAAAAAGAGGTGGCAGTTTCTTGAAATTATTAAGTTTGCTTGGTGAGTGTTAATTGCAGTCATGCTTTATTAGGTGTGCTGGTTACACATACAGATACTCAGTTGCTCATTCTGCTTTTATAAAAAGACTACCCTTCAGACTCATTGTTTTCCCTTCTTTTGGTCAAGAGATGGGCCGTGCAGTATTTAAATGAACACATCTCTTTTTCTCCACCATCTAACAACAACAACAACAACAACAACATATCATCATTATTCTTATTTATACCCCGCCCATCTGGCATGGTTTTCCCAGCCACACTGGGCGGCTCCCAACAGAATATTTAAAGCAACATAAAACATTAAAAACTTCCCTAAACAGGGCTGCCTTCAAATGTCTTCTAAGCTTGTACTGTAGGTTGAGGAATAATGTTCATGTCATGTAATAATGTAATCATGACTGGGTTGGGATAACTTTTTAAAAAGTTTTGATTCCCGCCCCCTCCACACCAGAGTTTAACTTGGCCCTCGGAGCTTTATGTCGATGGATTCAATGCCTATATATTGCCATGGAAAGGCTCTTGACCATTTCCCTCTTGTTGCCATCCTTGCCCAGCCTTTCTGGACAAGCTGCTATTTGGGTTTTTTTTAGGTTGTTGTTCTCCTCGCTGATGAGAACATTTCTACCGGTATTACATCCAAAAGTCCTGCCCGGTCTGAGCCAGAGGAACAACATTGTATACAGTCGTACCTTGGAAGTTGAACGGAATCCGTTCCAGAAGTCCGTTCGACTTCCAAAATGTTCAGAAACCAAACACGGCTTCTGATTGGCTTCAGGAAGCTCCTGCAGCCAATCAGAAGCCACGGAAGCCCCGTCAGACATTCAGGTTCCAAAGAATGTTCGCAAACCGGAACAGCCACTTCCAGGTTTGCGGCGTTCGGGAGCCAAAATGTCCAAGTACCAAGGTGTTTGGGATCCAAAGTACGATTGTACTTTATTTTCCTCCCCATACACTCCTCCAGCAATGAATTTTTATAAGGCATAGTTGAGCAAACCATTTTCTATTTGGTAGCCATTTGGTACCATCTGTGCCTCCGTCTGCGGCGAGACGCGCATTTTTGCACTGCTAAAATTAGAGAGGAATCTGTTTGGTGCAGCTGCTTCGAAAAGTATTTTTGAATTTTATCAGCATGTCTTCCTCTTTGCATGAAAGCTGAAAAATGTTTGAACTTACTTTTTATATATATAAAAAAGAAACTTTACAGGAACATTACCAAGATGATAATTAATTTTCCTCCGGGTTTCTGTCTCTCCTTCTTATTTTAGACCTCGTTCCACAATGTTAAAGAGGACTCAGGATGCCTCCCTCTTCCTCTGTCTTTGCCACCTGCCCCCCTGCTAGGGTTTGCATCCAGAATGAACATAGCAGCTGTGTTTAATGCCTTGCTGGTGTCTCTCCTCGCAGCCGTGCTGTGGAAATACATCAAGCTGCGAGATCACGCCTTCGTGTTGGAAGAGGAGCTGGTCCTCACTCGCCAGACGCAGGAGCTCTCTCAGGTCCGCATCGACTACCATGCTGCTCTTCAAGCCTTGGTCCAAGATGGCACCAGGATGGTGTGCACTGGGAGAATGCACACGGACCGGATCTGCCGTTTCGAATCCCTCTGCTACTCCACGGAGGCGGAGGAGTTCATCTTCTTCCACAGCAACTCTTCGGTCATGCTCCCCAACCTGGGCTCCAGAAGATTCCAGCCTGCCCTCCTTGATCTCTCCTCGGTGGACGACCACAACACACAGTATTTCAACTTCGTGGAACTGCCTTCCGCATCGCTCAAATACATGCCCAAGCCGGTGTTTGTCCCCGACGTGGCCCTGATTGTGAATCGATTCAACCCGGACAACCTGATGCATGTTTTCCACGACGATCTCCTCCCGATCTTCTACACCATGCAGCAGTTCCCAGATTTGGACCTGGATGCCCGGTTGTTTTTCATGGAAGGCTGGGGCGAAGGCCTGCACTTTGAGCTGTACAAGCTGCTGAGCACGAAGCAACCGCTTTTGAAAGAGCAGCTGAAGACTCTGGGGCGGCTCCTTTGCTTTACCAAGTCGTACGTGGGCCTGTCCAAAATCACCACGTGGTACCAGTATGGGTTCGTCCAGCCCCAGGGGCCCAAGGCTAACATCCTGGTCTCCGGGAACGAGATCCGACAGTTCACCAAATTCATGGCGGAGAAGCTGAACGTGAGCTCGGAAGGGATGCCCGGCGAAGAATATATTGTCGTTTTCAGCCGGACCATCAACAGGCTAATTGTCAATGAGGCAGAACTTATTCTGGCACTGGCCCAGGAATTCCAGATGAAAACCATCACCGTTTCCATAGAAGACCACACTTTTTCAGATATCGTGCGCCTGATCAGCAATGCATCTATGCTGGTCAGCATGCACGGAGCGCAGCTGGCGATGTCCCTCTTCCTGCCCAGAGGAGCCACTGTTGTGGAACTCTTCCCTTATGCCATCAACCCTGAGCATTACACCCCTTACAAAACACTGTCTACTCTCCCTGGCATGGACCTCCAGTACATTGCCTGGACGAACACCGAGAAGGAGAACACGGTGACTTATCCGGACCGGCCTTGGGATCAAGGAGGAATTGCCCACTTGGACAAGGCGGAGCAAGACCGTATTGTGAAAAGCGGCGAAGTTCCGCGCCACCTCTGCTGCCGCAACCCTGAGTGGCTTTTCCGCATCTACCAGGACACAAAAGTCAACGTCGCTTCCCTGATCCAGGCGATCAGGCAAACGGTGAAAACGAAGCCTGGGCCCAAGAGGCAGAAGGGGACGAGCGGCCTCTACCCGGGCAAAGTCAGAGATGCCAAGTGCCAAACCTCCGTCCAGGGCACCAGCGAAGCGAAACTCTCTGTGTCCTGGCAGATCCCTTGGAACCTGAAGTACCTGAAGGTCAGGGAAGTGAAATACGAAGTGTGGATACAGGAGCAAGGGGAGAACACGTACATGCCTTTTATCTTGTCCCATCAGAACCACACCTTTTCCGACAACATCAAGCCCTTCGCAAACTACCTGGTCTGGATCCGTTGCATTTTCAACAAGAATCTCCTCGGACCCTTTGCAGATGTGCTGTTGTGCAGCACGTAATCGCCAGCCAGTTTAGGGTGGGGGGATTTGATTCCACCAAGGGGCTTTCAAATAAAGCAGTCTGGTCCCGTCGACCTCTCATTTCTCATGGGGTTGACCAGGACTTTGAAGACCATGCTAGTGCCTCAGTCTCCATTTTATGGTGTTCCGTGAGTATTCTCTGCGTGGCATTATTTTCCGTCGCTGGCTGAGCTCTCTTGGTCCTTGAAAGAAGCCTACAGGCAAGGAGGTGACAAAAATGAAATCGGAACAGAAAGCAGCCATTGTACCTTCACAGTAACTTTCAAAATCTCTCTTTTGTGTAGTGGATATTTCAAGCTCAGCTTTCTACCGGGATTTAATGACGTCTCTGGCTGGGCAATCTCTTTCGTATTCTCCACTGTTTATTTTTATGCTCCCCCCCCCCAAATATCTGTATCCCAAAGCAAAATATTTGGTACCAGAGTTCTTCATTAAATGGTTGAAAACCTACCCAGGCAATTTCTCTTTCTTTGATATTTATGCTTGAAATTTTCTGGAGGGTTATTATATGATAAAGCTCGCGTGTGTTTTGATTTGAATTATCAGTGCTTTTTTTCTGGAAAAATGTTTAGGGGTACTCTCATTTTCCTACTCATATTGAAATACTGCCCCTCAATGAGGCCAAACTTAGATTCACAAAATGTTTAGGGGTATGTGTACCCCTACGTCCCCCCAGAAAAAAGCACTGTGTATTATGATTGGTTTAACCATTCGATTTCGCACCTTGTATCATCTAACTGCCTGTCCTTTTTGTTGAAATAAAAAACTGTTTAAATGTTAAAACTGTGATTTTAAAAGGCAGGAAAAGTCATCACAGAGGACGAGCATGTACACAAGCAAAGGTATGTAAAGGTAAAGGACCTATGGACAGTTAAGTCCAATCGAGGGTGACTATGGGGTTGGGGCGCTCATCTCGCTTTCAGGCTGAGGGAGCTGGCGTTTGTCCACAGACAGCTTTCTGGGTCATGTGGCCAGCAGGACTAAACCGCTTCTGGCGCAACAGGACTCCTTGACGGAAGCCAGAGTGCACGGAAACACCGTTTACCTTCCCGCTGCAGCAGTACCTATTTATCTACTTGTACTGGCGCACTTTCCAACTGACAGAGCAATGGGAGCTCATCCCGCTGAGCGGATTCAAACCGCCAACCTTCTGATCGGCAAGCCCAAGAGGCTGGGTGGTTTAGACCACAGCGCCACCTGCATCCCATGTACACAAGTATTGTGATATGTACCACTTTCCAGTTTTGACTAGGAGATTTATAAAAGTGCTCAAAATCAGATTTACGTTCAATTGATAGCAACATGCCATGCCGTTTGGTGCTCAGATAATTGTTGAATTATGAGAAATATTGTTTGAAATTGAGTGAAAAGGATAAGCAGGCATCAGCGTTCCAAGGTCAATTTCAGTGCTGTAAGTTGGAGTGGCTGAGAGTAACCTGATTCCCTTTTTTGATACCCGCCCCCCCCAATACAATGACAAACAAAAGGGACAACAAGCAGACTTGGAATTCAGCATATTATTTTCAGGGTGCGTTTAGTAATACACAGAGCGGGTGCCACGACCGAGAAGGCCCTCTGCCTGGTTCCCTGTAACCTCACTTCTCACAGGGAGAGAACCACCAGAAGGCCCTCAGAGCTGGACCTCAGTGTCCGGGCTGAACGATGGGGGTGGAGACGCTCCTTCAGGTATACAGGACCGAGGCCGTTTAGGGCTTTAAAGGTCAGGACCAAAAATTGTGCTTGGAAACATACTGGGAGCCAATGAAGGTTTTTCAGGACCAGTGTTATGTGGTCTTGGCAGCCATTCCCAGTCACCAGTCTAGCTGCCACATTCTGGATTAGTTGTAGTTTCCGGGTCACCTTCAAAGGTAGCCCCACGTAGAGGGCATTGCAGTAGTCCAAGCGGGAGATAGCTAGAGCATGCACCACTCTGGCGAGACAGTCCACGGGCAGGTAGGCTCTCAGCCGGAGTACCAGATGGAGCTGGTAGACAGCTGCCCTAGACACAGAACTGACTTGCGCCTCCATGGACAGCTGTGAGTCCAAAATGACTCCCAGGCTGCGCACCTGGTCCTATGGTCATGGCCACTCCCAGTCACCAGTCTAGCTGCCCTAACAGCCCTCAGCAAACCACAGTTCCCAGGATTATTGCTTAATGATCATTTTTAAAGTGTCTGGAGGGGGAATGGGTTTGGGGAAGGTTAAGCATTCATGTGCACATTTCCTCTTTGTGGGGCGCACCCTTCATCATTTTCCAGCTGTTTGGTGGAAACAGCATTTTCCAGCTTCCCAGATCCAGGTTTACTGTTGAAAAGCTCAGGAAACCTTTTGCCTCAGCGATAAACTGTTTTAAGTAACATCATGGAAGTGTGCGCACGGCAATTGTGCAAACGTGAATGTGCATTAGCTGGGCCGCTCATGTGCACACCCTCATTTTTCAGATGTGATGCCGAGCCATTTATTGGGCCGCCCATTCTGCAGTCATCGTAACGGCTTGACGGAGAGGAATCTGTGCAAATTGATTTTAGTTGCCATCAAATCGGCAAGCCTCCGCAAGGAGAAGGTTCGCTGGAAAATAATGACACCCTTTGGGCTTTCATTTATCCATTAGCATCTGTCAACTGCTTCAAGCCATATATTTATATTGGGATTAATGAGATCCGATGAGACCCCCGTGGGCCATTGCTTCTTTCCGTTGCAAGTTTCGGGATCTTTGACTCGCTCTTAGACGGACAGGATGGGTCTCACGTTTGCAAAACTTACCGGAAGAATAAGAAATCAAGACGACAAACTTTTTAGAAAGGAATGGAAGTGGTTCGTTGAGTATTTGCAAACAGGCTGTAAACAGATCTAGACACTGGCAGGATTATTGTAAAAACCTGCGGTTTAAAAAATATATACAGTGATACTTCGGTTTTCGAACATCTCCATTGATGAACGTTTTGGAACTCAAACACCATAAACCCGGAAGTAAATGCTTCAGTTTTCGAACATGCCTCGGAAGTCAAACCGGAAACGCAGCTTCTGTATGGAGTTTTCCGTATTGAGATTTCCATTTTGAGTTTTAGGGTTTTCAAATGTTTCGGAACTCAAACGGTCTTCCAGAATGGATTACGTTCGAAAACCGAGGTACCACTGTATGAGATAATAAATGAGAAAAGACCATTTAAAAAATGTTTTGTTTTGTTTTTAATTACATTTTTATTCACTTTTCTTTTTCTATCATTACATACATCTCATATCAATAACATTTATATTACATGACCTCTTCCCTTCCCTCCCGGGCTTCCCCCAGCTTCCACTTCTGGTTTGTTTCCCCCTTATTACATACTGCTGTTTCTTAAAAATCCACTATATCATTTCCTTGTTGCTTTAAATGTTATTTGCTAATAAAGATGTGTATATTTAAATCCTGCCATCAAGTCATTAGTCTTCTTTTTTTCTGCAAATATATTATAAATGGTTCCCACTCTTTTTTCAAGTCACTGTTCTCCTTTTCTCAAAGTCTATCCGTCAATTTTGCCAGTTCTGCATAATTCATCAATTTCTCTTGCCATTGTTGTTTGGTTGGAATTTCTCCAGTCTTCCACTTTTGTGCTATCAGAATTCTCGCCGTCGTAGTAGCATACATAAATAATGTCCTCTTCTCTTTCGGCAGATCTTGCCCTAAAATACCTAACAGGAAGGCTTCTGGTTGTTTAACAAATGTCATTTTCAACATTTTCTTCAATTCATTATATATCATTTCCCTTTACATTTTTACAATCCCACCACATATGGCAGGGGTGGCCAACTCCCAATAGTCTGTGATCTACTCATTGAGTTAAAAACTGGCAGTGATCTACCCCCTTTTGGGGGGGTAAGTTGTTAAGCTTTTTTTTAGGGAGGAGGAAGGCCCATTTTGGGGGGTTCAGGTCAAAGTTGCTGAGCTTTCTTAGGGAGGAGGAAAGCCCCGTTTTTTAGGAGGGCAGGGAAAAATTGTTGAGTTTTTTTAGCGGAGCCAAAGTTGTTGAGCTTCTTTGGAGCGAGCCAGTGATCTACCACAGACGTCCAGTGATCTACTGGTAGATCACGATCTACCTGTTGAACATGCTTGTCTTATTCTAGATGTTAGGTACACAAGCTGTGCATATCCCATCAGTTTAAGTTGCCATTCTTCTTTAGTTGGGACCTCAATCATTTTCCATTTTGGGGCTAACAAAACACAGGCTGCAGTAGTGGCATACAGAAATAACCTTCTTTTTTTGACACTTAGAATTAGGAAATATGATGCTCAAATATTGTGGTGTGGTACATTATTTCCAGTACCTTGCCATTTAAGGCTTCAATTCTATACGCCTCTCCCTGGGAGTATATCCCATTAAACTCAGTGTCGAACTTACTTCTGGGTAGATATTTCTACGAGTGCATATGTAGATATGAGTTAAGTTTATACAGTAATAGTTGGATGGGGGTCAATGATTCACCCTTTAACTTCCCAGGCCCTTTAATGATTTGACTCATAAAGTACCCTTTAATGAATAACTAATATTTCCTTCCAGACTGTATAGCTTCTTTTCTGCTTGAATGAACACTCGGGAGGCTAGCATGAAGGGAAACCGGAATCAATTTATTCTTTCTTTTGCCTGAAGTCATTTGAATGTGATGTTGCTCTCAAAGGGTCAAATTCCCTCACGGAGAAATTGAAGCAGTTGAGCAAATGTTAAAAGAACTCAGAATGACTAGGTAAATTGGTTTGGCTTTCCCTCTCCTTTTTTTGGCATTTTTTTTAAATACCTTTTTAAATAATAATTTTTATTAGTTTTCCATTACAGTCCAATGATAGCCTCGTTATAACAATACCAATTAATAATACAAATATCAATACCAATCGTTCAAATACGGAATTATATCATTTAGATAAAGTGGGGGCCACCATGTGCTAGATTTGATTATTTTCTTTATTTCTGCGTTCCAAAATCCTATTAAATTCCATTACATTCCGGTCATCGTAATAATCCCCTATACAAAAACTGCAATATTAATAGCTTTTATTCGTGTTGACACATTTAATGATTTATAAAACTGCAAGTGAGGAACTCAAAACGATATCATTGTTGTTCCTGTGTGTGGCAATTATTCTGTCCATGGTGTTTCTTCCTGTCCTTGTAAGACGTTATGTCTTTCTTTCCCCAGGTTGCTGCTGTTATCCATCATGCCTTGGGCAGAGCTTTAATCACCTTTCCTTTAATAGGGTATTGATGCTGGGGAGATAATATTCACCCACCGCCTGAATAGCCTTCAGACTTTTAATGGAACGTCAACACCTTAATGGTGAACGTTGGCTGTCATTTGCCGCAGCAATGACAGTGTTGACGGCGTCAAGTTCTCCCTTTCTCACCTTCTCCCCTGTCTCATTATCATGACCAGAGATGATTTACATGAAAATAGGATATTTATTTTGTGACGGGTTCTTCCGCCTGCCTCCCCTGATAAGTCATCTTAATCATCTCCATGGCAACTGGCTGCAGCCCGACAAAAAGGCAGGAACACGTTTGGAAAACGTAATAAAAACATTATACTACAAAAAGATGCAATCCCAAAAAATTGGGGCTTTTCAAAGTTGTCCTCGCCTACTCTTTCAATCCGGAGATGGCAGACAGAGGAGATGGTGTTTGAGTTGACCGGATGCCAATGTGATTTGCTACACCCAGGAGCACAGAAAGAGAGAGGGTTCAAGCGCAGAACAGAGTGACCAAAGCAGATCAGTTTGAGTTGCCAAGTCCATTTTTACTGTCGCTACTTAGGCATCTCTAAAATCCAGCCTTTCCGCACCCCCCCCCTTTTAACAATGCTCCACTAGCCATGTGATTGTGAAAGAAATGGAATTTCTAGAAAGATTTTACCAGTTGTGCAAACGCTTGCTGGTAATGAGTTTGCATATGGTAATGTTTAGGTTAGGGTTGCCACCTGTCCTATATAACATCAGGGGTGGCCAACTCTCAAGAGACTGCGACCTACTTTCAGAATTAAAAACTGGCAGTGGTCTACCCCCATTTTGGGGGGGTTCAACTCAAAGTTGTTTTTTAGGGAGGGAAAAAAACCTTTTGGGGGGTTTAAAAAAGCATTTTTGGGAGGGTTAAAGGCAAGGGACGAAGGGGTAAAGTCACTCACATAAAGATCGCTATGGATGAAAACAGCACAGAGAAAGCTCCGTTGTCCCAGAGATCAAACAACAATTGGGGGCGGAGCGAGGGGGTGGGGAAGGAGTCCGTTTTAGCGAAGCTAAGGAAAGGGAACCAGAGATCAACCGCGATCTACCAAAACCTCGCGGCGATCTACCAGTAGATCGCGATCGACCTGTTGGATTAGGGACGCAGGTGGCGCTGTGGTCTAAACCACTGAACCTCTTGGGCTTGCCGATCAGAAGGTCGGCGGTTCGAATACCTGTGATGGAGTGAGCTCCCATTGCAGTTGGAAAGCAACGCCAGCGCAAGTAGATACCGATGGAGCGGGGAGAGAAACGGCGCTTCCATGTGCTCTGGTTTCCGTCATGGTGTCCTGTTGCTCCAAAAGCAGTTTAGTCCTGCTGGCCCCATGACCCGGAAAGCTGTCTGTGGACAAATGCCGGCTCCCTCGGCCTGAACCCCATAGTTGCCTTTGACTGGGCTTAACCGTCCAGGAGTCCTTTGCCGTTTACCTTTTTTATAATACAGGATTGTCCCTTATTTCAATGTAAAACACTATGTCCTGTATTGATTCAATATAGGACACAGTTTCCCCTGTTTCTGCTCTCCTGCTGCATGCATGTGCCTCTCACTTCTTTCCTTTCCTTTTTTTTATCCTCGCTCCTTTTCTTCATCCCAACTCCAAGGGGGAGCAAACCCAGGGCAAGGCTTTCCATGTTGCTCCTTGCAGTTCCCTGAAGCTTCAGGTGGGTTAAGGCAACCATCTGCAGAGCTGCAGCATGGGCCCTGTCCCTTAGAGAGCAACAATGGCCAATGGCTTCAAGTTGCAAGAAAGGGGATTCCGACTAAACATTCGGAAAAACTTTCTGACAGGAAGAGCTGATCGGCAGTGGAACAATCTCCCACGAGAGGTGGTGGACTCCCTCTCTTTGGAGGTTTTTAAACAGAGGTTGGATGACCATCTGCCATGGATGCTTTAGCCCAGATTCCTGCATTGGAGGGGGTTGGACTAGATGACCCTTGGGTCCCTTCCAACTCTACAATTCTATGATTCTATGAAATGTGCCACATTGCCTGTAATTCTGTCTGTTTCACACCCATCTAGCAAGGTGCAAATGCGTCTTCTGATGCTCGTGTGATACCCACTGACCCTACTAGGTGGATCTCATAGGGATGGCAATATTCATCTTCATCTCATTGCATGTCAGAAGGCACAACTGGGTTGGCATCGGGTCCAGAGATTGGCCTTTCCACAAACAATTTAGCAGTGGTACAGTGGTACCTCTGGTTACGGACTCAATCCGTTTCGGGGTGCCATTCACACCCCGAAAAGTCCGTAACTAGAGTGCTTCTGCGCATGCGCACGTGGTGAAACCCGGAAGTAGACACTTCCGGGTTTGCCACATTCTTAACATGAAAAAACGCAACCTGAAGCGGCCGTAACCCGAGGTATGACTGTATGTGCAAGAACCATACACTATAAAACAGAAAAGGTGATGTGGGATGATTCCTCAAATCTAAATACAACAGACCCATTTTGTCACACATTTTTTATAAAAAAAAATTTACCGTAGCTTTATTTTCAGAATTCACATATGACAGAAGTTACATAGCCAGTCAAAGGCCTGTGTGTCTGCTGGCAGATCTGGGCACAGAGGTATTTTCACAGACAAAGCTCGAAGACTCCTTTTTGTTGCAGGTGAGCGTGTCACCCTTGTCAAGAAAGACTAAAGCGAGGGTTCTTTTGTGACGGTTAAGTTGTGCTCCTGAATATACCGAAGCAGAATCTGTCCTCTCCTGTCGATGGTTTGGAGCCAATGCTTCATTCCTTCACGTCCCCCCTGGTTTCCCCAGAATTCCTCATCGAGATACAGAGATTGCAAAAGCAGGTTTTGCAAGCATCCTGACTTGAGCACAGTCACAGCTGTCTCAGGAAACCTGACCAAAAAAAATTGAAAGTTGTGTTTTTTATAGACAGAATCCCATATGTGCATGAAGGCAGCATACGAAGCAATCCAATCTGCTCCCTGGGATCTATTTATTTTCCGCCCAATATTTATCGAAGGATTAATTTCATCCAAATCTCTAAATTTCTTTTTTTTTATTTCTAGATATTTATATAATTATCTTTAAATACGTTAATATTCTTAGCTGTTAGCCATACCCCCAAGTATTTAACTTTTTTATATAGACACAAGTCGGAAACTTGTTGTAGATCCTTTTTATGTTGTTTTGTCATATTTTCCACCAAGAACTTAGTTTTATTTTTATTTAATTTGATACCTGCTATCTGTCCAAATTCCTGGATCCTCTCCAACACTTTTGGTAAACTGTTCTTAGGATCTTCTACCATAATCACAAGGTCATCTGCAAAAGCTTTTAATTTATATGCTTTATTTCCTACCATTATTCCTTTTATTGTATCATCTGCTTGTATCTTTTTTTGCCAGGGTCTCTAATACTAATATAAATAATAATGATGACAGGAGACACCCTTGCCTTGTCCCCTTCATTATTTTACATTTTTCCGTGATCCCATTGTTCACAATCAGCATAGCTTGTTGTGCTGAATAAATTGCCTCAATAACTTTACCAAAAACCTCTCCAAAATTCATCATTTCTATCATTTTCTTCATAAAGGCCCATGAAATATTATCAAATACCTTTTCTGCATCTATAAACATTAAAGCAACTTGTTTCTCATTTCTGACCTTCAGATTATTATTATTTATTAGATAGGAAAGGATATTTGCTAAACCATCTCCTCCTCAAAAGGAACAGGCTGTCCTAGTTGTATCATCAATATTTTGGGTACCGTGGGGAGGAAGTGTTATTGAGCTTATACAGCCCACAGGTAATATTTGCCAATGCCCATCTTACCCGTCTATGCCTTGCAGCAGCCTGAAGTTCAGTTTTGTGTCTGGGTGGTGCAGTCTGCCTGCGTTGTCAATAAATACTAAGTGTGAAGGCTTGCTCCTCCGGATCTGGAAAAGAAGAATCAACTGAGGACACGGGTGCATGAATGTGAACAGTCTGTTACAGAACATTTTGGGAAATGTTGGCATGTTTGCCCTACAGCTCGGTGCTTTATGGCCATTTTTATGTGTGCAGTAATATCCTCCACAAAGCAATTATGCTTACATTACTAAATGCAAAGTGGTCCGTAGCCGCAGAAGTCTCCCGCTTCCCCCAAGAGACTTCGTACTTCATCTTCTTTCATTCCTATTTTCTTTAATCCAAAATGTTTACTTTGACATTTAGGGCCAGGGGAGAAGTTTTAGTAAGAAGCAATAATGCATCGCCAGGCTAGTCCACAAATCACCAAGTGTTAGAACAGAAACTCAGTAGTGTTAAAAAGGGCAAAGGATTGTGGACATAATATACAACTTTCATCATGGGAGAAATTATGGAGGGAGGATTTAAAATTCACAGCATGCTGCACATTGAAAGAAAATTATATGAAAATGATGTAACATTGGTAACTGGCTCCTACTAGACTAGCAAAAATGTATAGAACTGCTACAAATATATGTTGGAAGTGTAAAGAGAAGGAAGGCACACTCTACCACATGTGGTGGACGTTGAAGATGACAAAAGCATATTGGGAAATGATTTACAATGAGTTGGGAAAAAAATATAAAAAATTCCTTCAGTAGCACCTTAAAGACCAACTAAGCTTTTATTTTGGTATGAGCTTTCATGTGCATGCACACTTCCTCAGAATACCAAAATAAAAACTTAGTTGGTCTTTAAGGTGCTACTGAAGGATTTTTTTTTATTTTTTGCTTTGACTCAGACCAACACGGCTACCTACCTGTAATTGGAAAAAAATGTTTAAAATAACTTTTGTGGAAAAACCAGAAGCTTTTCTATTAGGAATTCTAGGTCCAAAAACACCAAAGGAACAGAAAAGACTGTTTATGTACACTACAACAGCTGTGAGGATGTTATTGCCCCAAAGATGGAAGGAAGATAAAATACCTACAAGAGAAGAATAGCTGGTGAAGATGATGGACTATGGCAAAATGGCAAAAATGGCCAGGAAGATCAGAGATCAAGAGGATAATAAATTTAATAAAGAATGGTGAAAATGTATAAGTTACTTAAAAGAACACTAGATTCAGGTAGGTAACCGTGTTGGTCTGACACAGTCAATATATATATAGCACCTTAGAGACCAATGAAGTTTGTTCTAGGTATAAGCTTTCTTATCTGAAGAAGTGTGCATGCACACAAAAGCTTATACCAAGAACAAACTTAGTTGGCCTCTAAGGTGCTACTGGACTTTTTTTTTATTTTTATATATATTTTAAAAGAACACTGTAAACAATTAAAAACATTGGCAGGATTTAAAAAAAACACTTGCAATGTAACGAGAACTATGTTGAGAATTGAGTGTTAAGAAAATATGGAGAACATTATATGATGCAGTTGGAAAAGAATAACACTGGAAACCATGGAGGGGTGGAGGGAAGTCCAGGGATTCAGAGAATCCTATGTGTATATGATCATGATTTATTTGTGACGTTAACTGTCAGAGCTAAATATGAATAAAAATATTTTTATATATTAAAAACGTGTTAGAAGAGAAACAAACTCAATTCACAGTGAAGTGGCATACCAAGATATGAACCAAGACCAGCTCGGCAGGGTTTTGGCACTTCTCGTGGAGCATTTCCTGAACACAGGGCTCAGAAGGATCTGGCTGAAAGCCACAGCAATATCGATCCAGGCGGTCGTGGACCTGCGGGAGATGCGGAGGGTTCAGAGGCGTTAGAATTCTGTATCTGTAATGTCGGACAGAGACCTTTCCTTGTACGGAAGACAAATATTTGCTGGTGGCTGGCAGACAATCTCTAGGTTGTTTGTCCTTGGAGACTGTGTGGTCTAGTGGACTGCAGAGTAACCTATGCTCTGCAGCCAAATTCCCCATCAATCGTAACTGCCCAGTTAATCACACTTTCAGCCCCATCTATTAAACAAGAATGTCGATGGGAACCAGGCAGAGGGCCTTCTCAGTACTGCCTCCCAATTGAGGTCGGAGCCACAGGGAGGCAAGCAGCGAATGGGACGGGCCTTTGGGGCTGGGACGGGGGCACCTCCTCCTCGTGGCCTGAGAAGGGATGCCCACGCACAACCCGACCTTGGGCTGGCCGAGAGGGAGGGCGCTTCTGCCGCCCACCGAGGAGGGAGGGAGGAAGAAGAAGAAAGCGAGAAAGCATTGCTGGAGCCACATGCGTTGCCCAGAGCTCCTTGCTGCAAGGACAGGGGGCCAAGGCGACACAGCAGCCCTCCTGGCTTTGCTTTTCTCCGCCTTATCTCTGCTCCCAGGTTGGGGCTAGTTTGCAAGGAGAGACTCCCTTGATTAGATGCTGGCCGACGAAAGGACTGGACATTGCCCAGTCCACCAGGGAAGCGCAACACTTGCCTGGAGCCGGCAACCCACGCTACGACCCTGGCGACGGGCACCTCTTGAGGGCACGCCAGACCGTGAGAGGTTGGCCTACCAGGCTGTTTAGAGCATAGCGCATCCACCTTTCCCAGGCCTGGTGTCATATATGATGGGAGATGTTGGCTAAAAGTAAGTGCAGGGAGGACACACTGAAGCCTGTGCTTTGTGAAATGGGCCACGTATTTCAGTCACCCTGCAAAGCAACAGAAAAAGGCATCAAATGCCAAGCTTCCGATGCCAAGGAAAACTCAGGAGTGCATTGGAGCGAGCTCCCGGTTCTTCCTCCCCACCCCGCTGAATTCAAGTCAGGGTTACTAAGCAACTCCACCCCCCCCCTTGCAACCCAGCTGAGTTCAAACCTTGATGGCAAGGAAGAAGCGTTGCCCAGCTTAGAAATACCAGTAGGAATTGAGGGGGCTCGGCCACCACCCATTCTGAAAAAGCAATTGTCTGGTAAGGTTGGAGGCTGCTGAATAGGCCAGACCATCTTGGCTGTGAGTGCTGGAAGACCTCATCTGGAGTCTCTGACTGACTCCAACTACAAAAACGGAAGCTGATGAAAAGACTCTTGGGGGTGGGGGGGTTGTTTTGTGGGTTACGTGAAGTGGGGGTCAGGAGCCAACTCCTAGGGGCTGAGGTCCCTTTGGCCCCCAATAAAGTATTTCAGGGGGCTCCCCCCCCACACAAGTTGATGGGCATTGCCATTCAAAGAGTGGGTGGGTACCACATCTTGCGATTGGGCTGGGCTGGGCTGGGCTTTCCTACCACCCCCCAATATTTTACTCAAGTTGGCACCCTTCGGTGAGGGTTGTTGCTGTCGTTGCTCTCGGTTTTCTCCATCTTTATTTCAGATTTTGCTGCGACTCGTGCAGAAACGGTTCCGTTTGGTTGCGTATTTTTTTAATAAAAAATGCTTCATTTATTGTTTGTGAGTCCTGTTGCGATGGGGCAGTTCTGCATTTGCTTCATGTTGCAAGTCGCCTCGAGCATGGTTTGAACCGCATGCTCCAACCTGTGCAGTTTAAATGAGGCGTTGGTTTCTGGGGCGATTTCGTAACATGAGAAAGCACCGTTTGTTCTCTTTTTCACTGTACCGATAAGTCTCGCCATTTCAGCAGATGGCACGTTAGCGGAACATCTGAAAGTGTGAGAGTTGGCAGCCGTTTAATGATGGTTCAGATTTCTCGCATTCTGGGGTTGCCAAGGGAAATACTGACACCTTCCAAAAATTATCCGAGAGCCACCATTACACAGTTGGTGGCATTGAAATTAACGCTCTTGCATCCATCCCTCCATGGATCTGTACAGTATATTGTTCTTAAGTTTGGACAGGGCGGGGAGCAGGCGAAGGTAATGTGTATTTTATGGCTCTATCGGGAACATAGGAAGCTGACACCTGGGAATTTCAGCCTGAATTATCCCCAACATAAAGGACTCTGGGTTTTTTGGGAGAAAGTACTTTCAAACATATTCCCAATTCCTTATGCATTTTTTACCTTAGCTTCCCCCCTGTCTAAACGCTGTCTCCCTGTTGCTGGTTGCTCAGCAGCGTCCTCTAGTGTCATATTTTAATAACACATTGTGAACATTAAAAATAGGATGTCATGTGTCCATATACAGGTGAAACTCGGAAAATTAGAATATTGTCAAAAAGTGCATTTATTTCAGTAAAGCAACTTTTTATTTTTATTTTTATTTTATTTTTTTGCAAATGCACAGTAATAAAACAAATAGTTTCAATAATACAAAAATAAACATTGCTATTACATTTCATTAATTAATCAATTACATTACATTTATAATTGACCCGCCTAACGACAAATAATTACAACAAATAAAGGCTTGACATATCTTGCTTTGCATGTCATGCATCTATCTCATATATTGGTTTCACCTTTTAAGTTGCGTTACTGAAATAAATGCACTTTTCGGTGATATTCTAATTTTCCGAGTTTCACCTGTATGTTATCAAAACCATTCCTTAACATTAAAAACCACGAGTGTAAATCTATGCTTGTGGCCAATCTCTTTTGCAATGCCTCTGTAAGGTTTTTCTTCTTCTTCAAAGAATAAAACCTTGTTCTCCCTTGCATTCCACACTTCACGCAACTCTTTATCTCTACAACCCTTAGTACCTGCCAAAATAAGTATTAAAATACACACACCGAGCAAAAAAAAAAAAAAAAAGTTTGTACCTGGAAGAAGCAAAGAAATTTTGCAATGATGCCAAACCCCAATTGCTGCATATTAACTGCCCAGATAGCCTGGCTATCCCTGTTTACTTCAACAAAACTTGACAGGTTCAATGGGGTTTGGGGTCCAAACTAGATGTCAACATAGAAGTTGCATTTAAAAGCATTCCTAGTGTTATGCTGCTGCTGGTTGGAAGTCATGGGGAGATACTTAACACTTTCCCAGGGCCGTCCTTTCCATTTGGCTTAGTGGCGTGGTGCGCCAGGGCGCCTCCCCATCTGCTGGGGAGCCCCAGCAGCCCCGCGCATTCCTCATGTTCAAGGCGGTGAGCGAGGCGCTGCTGCTGAAGCAGCCTAGCTCTGCCACTGCCTCTCCTCCGCACTTGCAGGGGGCGGTTGACTGTATTCTCCGCCGTGCGCTGTTCCCGCCACGCCCCTCGCAACAGCAGGCTTGCTAGCTGCCGTTCCAACGGTGCATAGCAAGCGGGGGGGGGGTGTCGGAGGAATTTTCCACCACACTGCTGGATACCCTTAAGGCAGCCCTGCTCTTTCCCTTCTGTCTGCTTTTCAGCTCGAAACCTCGCACCCCTTTCCCCAGCCACAAAGCTACAGAGAAAAGCAGAAAGGGATAATTTGGGGGCGCAAATGAAAAATAAGTCTATTGGTGTTTTTTGTGCTGCAGTTTTTGGAGGATAGGTTTGTCGAAGCGTGTGTGCACCTGTGCTACCTGTAGCACAATCTCATATGGAAACTGGGGCTGTGAGAACTGCCAGGTATTTCAAATCAAGTCCTGAAAATAGCATCTGCTTTGTTGTCGTTTTTTTAAAAAAATCACCCACAGCACTCTCTCTCTCTCTCTCTCTCTCTCTCTCTCTCTCTCTCTCTCTCTCTCTCTCTCTCTCTCTCTCTCTCTCTCTCTCTCTCTCTCTCTCCAGGAGATTTTTCTTGGCAAGGAACCCTTATTCCTGTGGAGAGCTGTTCACAGAGCAATTGGAATTATATCAGCGACTCAAGGTGTTAAAAAAAAAATTCAAAACCACAACCAACAGTAATAGTCTCTCTCTGTGCAGTTTAGGATGGATTTCCAACGAGCGCAGCTGGTCTTTGGGAAAACATGTGAAGGAGCCATATATTAAGAGAGCGGCAAATAATAAGATTATGGGAAAGTCTTGTGCTCACATTTAATAATGGAAAAGCTCTCTCATCTTGGTGGGATTTCTAAACGGCTCTGCAAAGAGTTATTAGGAACACAAGCCATCAAGAGAATGTGGCTTGGTTCTCTGCATGAGCAAATCTCTACAGGTCAGTGCACTTAAATCAAAATCTCGGCCCAGCATGGCATAGGAACAGCAGAAGGTGCCTTATACTAAGCCAGGCCATTGATTCTTCTTTCATTTTTTTTTACGAAGTAATAATCATAAATAAATAAGAATAAAAATGTGCAACCCACCACCAAGACCACTCCATTGTAACTATCCAACTTCCCAAAATTTAAACACCTCTTGTGATGGTTTGACCCCTGTCCGTTTTAACAGTACAAATTCTACAAACACCCTCCATATCTTCTCATCTTATTCCCCATCTTATCTTAATGTCACGTGTTAATTTATCATTAATAGCTATATTCCACACCTCTTTATACCATTCTACCATTTTATATTCTGCTTGTCCCTTCCACTTCCTAGCTATCATAATTTGTGCAGCTGTCAATAAATTTGTGAGCAAAACAGCCAAGCCAAGCCAAAGCAATTTTGGCGGACTTAAAGATGTTCATTTGTCGCAAATTGATTCTAAAGACCATGCAGCGCAAATTTTAAGTGATTTGGAGCGTTTGTATGGAAGCATCAAGAAGTGTTCTCGTAGAGAATTGACATGTGATATTCCAAGGCTTAAAATGAACTCTAAAACGGAGTTTTCAAAACATGTGAATGAATTTATGGCTGTACTCATAAGGAGCACAATTCGGCCTCTTATCATGACTTGGCAGCCAGGGCCGGTGCTAGGGCTTATGCGCCCTAGGCAAAATCACCTTCTGGCGCCCCCCCGGGCACATGCGTCATGACGCACGCACAACGCCGCTGACGCCCCCTGCGTCCCCTCCATAGGCGGGAGGAGCGCAAGCCAAAAGTGCAGCGAGCGAGCTACGGGCGCTGCCGCCGTTCGCTCGCTACAGCCACTGAGGAGCTCACAGCGTCCCCTCCATAGGCGGGAGGGCGCTGAGCTCTCCTTTTGGCTCGCGCTCCTCCCGCCTATGGAGGGGACGCTGTGAGCTCCTCAGTGGCTGCAGCGAGCGAGTGGCGGAGGCAGCAGAGGCAGCAGCAGCAGTGCCCATAGCTGAAGGCTTCAGCTACGGGCGCTGCCGCCGCCACCGCTCACTCGCTGCAGCCGCTGAGGAGCTCACAACGTCCCCTCCATAGGCGGGAGGAGTGCGAGCGCGCGCTGTGGGAGGGCGGCGGTGGCGCGGGGTTTTTGCGGGGCAGGCTGGCCAGCGCCCCCTCCATTTCACGCCCTAGGCAACTGCCTAGTTGGCCTAAATGGACGCACTGGCCCTGTTGGCAGCTGCACTGTTCAGGAAAAGGAAGGAAGGAAGGAAAGAAGGAAGTTTGCTCCACCACAAGGTTTACCTGCAAGAGAAAGTCAAAGAGGGCCAGTTTGGCCCATTCCGAATGCAGGACGGTCAAACATTGTCCCTTCCCAAGAGATGTTCTGGAATCTTCCATGCCACACCGTTGCCTCAGCAGCTCCTGGTACTGCTTCCACCCTAGAGCAAAAGAGTTCTGGTCGTTCCCGGGATCATTCAGATGTTGTATGTCAGGGGCCCACCATACGATGGGTCTGGCGGCACCGTCGGTGTATTTGTAAGGTAACAGGGGACTGCTGAACTTCCTGGCCACTGCAGGCAGGCTCCGGTGTAGCCCCAAGACTCTGTCCAAGTGGAAAGCCAGAACCTCATAGAGGTCGGTGGGCCTTTTGATTACCCCACACAGCCCATTGGAACAGAGTCTTTTGGCATCATGGGGAATGCCATCTTGGCTGGGCGAAAGGACGACCTGGAGTATTTGCCCGTGGGCAGGGATTCGATGTTTGCTCACAACTGTGCCATTGGCAAGGAGTTTCATCTTCTCCACATCGTCCAGGGTAAACCACGGTAGGGCATTCTCGCCCAACCTCAGACTGCTCTCTCGTCTTCCAGAAAAGCCGTTGGGTTGGGGCTCCTTGCACCACTGTGATTTCTGCAGCTCCTCCGTGTCTCTGGCCCAAAACGGAGATGGTTCTGGGTTCTGAGAGTTTTCCATCGGTCCCCCAATGCCTGTCGTGCTGCGGAACGACTTTCTGCCTGAGGTGATGGCTTTGATTATACCTGAGCGTTGATGTTCGGCTCCAGCTGCCTGCGCATCTGAGTTACATTGTTCCTGTGAAGAAGTTCGCTGGCCTGTGGATGCACTCTTGAGATATAAAGGCGCTCCAAACTCTGCATCTCGGAAAGGATGAGAGGACGGAGCCAACTCCCTCTGCGGTTTCCGACCCACCACTTTCTTAGCGCCAAGAGAGGAGCTCAGATCTTTGCTGGCAAAAGGGACATCAAACTGTCTCACATTTTTATGGTCAGTCATAGAGGGATAGGCTTGGAGCCGGAGTTCTCTGCTGCATTCGGAGATTTTTGCTGCGATGTTGTGTTTCTTAACCTGCCCCTTTGATTTTAAACCCCTAAGATTTCGCCCAGCCTGGCTCTTCTGCTTGCGGGCTGAGCTGGGGTTTGGCAGAGTTTGTCTTCCCTGATGGCTGGGCCATTCCCAGCGGCTTTGACGCCAAGCCTGCCAGGCAATGGGGGCAGTGGAGGGTGCCCACAAACGCTTGGGACGGGCAGCTTTCCCTCGAGGCTCATTCCCAGGCAGGTATCGAAAATCGGACTTCTTGTAGCTGTTCAGGGATGTCGACGAGAAACTAGTAAGAGCCACCACAGACAAGGCGAGCAAGAAGCAGAAACCAGTCACAGGAGATTTCTTTAGCCTCATTCGATACCATGTTCTCTGGGCCTGTGGAATTTGAATAAGAAAAAGAGGGATTTTTTGTAATATAGACATGGAAGCATGGGAACGATTGCGGAAGAGAGATATAAAATTTACAGCATGGTACGGTCTAAGATAAAATTACAGTCATGCCTCAGATCCTGAATGCCTTGGTACTCAGACGTTTTGGCTTCCGAACGCAGCAAACCCGGAAGTGAGTGTTCCGGTTTGTGAATGTTCTTTGGAATGCCCGATGCAGCTTCCTCAGCTTCTGATTGGCTGCAGGAGCTTCCTGTAGCCAATCAGAAGCCGCACTTTGGTTTCTGAAGGTTTTGGAAGTCAAACGGACTTCCGGAACAGATTCTGTTCAACTTCCAAGATATGACTGTATATGAAAATGATATATCAATGGTATCTAACATTGAGTAAATTGGCAAAAATGTATAAAACTAAATCAAATAAGTGCTGGAAATGTAATGAGAAAGAAGGGTCTTTTTATCATATGTGTTGGTCTTGTAGTAAGGTTCCTGGGAAATGATATATAATGAAATGAAAAGGATGTTTAAAATAATGTTTGTTAAAAAAACCCAGAAGTTTTTCTCTTGGGAATTATAGGTATAGAACTACCTAAATTGTATAGAAATTTATTCATGCATGCAACTACAGCAGCAAGAATGTTACTTGCCCAAAATTGAAAAGAAGAAGTCCCAGCAAAGGAAGACTGGATACAAAAGCTTATGGAATATGCAAAAATGGTGAAACTTACCAGAAGAATCAGAAATCAAGAGAACAAGCTTTTTATAAAAGAATGGAAATGGTTTATTAAATATTTATGGACAAATTGTAAGCAGATAAAAACACTGGCAGAATTACTGTAATAACCTGCAGCTACATAAGAGTATATATTTAAAGAAGATAAAAAAATAAGTTAAGTTTATTTGGATATGCAGAAGATATTAAAAATAAATTTAAGGAACCGCAGAAAGAGGGGGAAGGAAGTCAAGTTTTAAAATGTCAAAATGACTGTAAAGACAATGAAATGTATATATCTGAAAAGTATAAATAAAATTTTAGAAAAAGAAAGAAAAAGAAGGATTTGTCACAAAGGCAAAAGTGGGCAGAGTGGTGAATGTAACTTACTATCTTTTTTCCAGCTATCTTTTATTAAGTTTCAACATTTTTAACATATACAGTCATAACACAATTTCATCTTTTCTCTTATTCTTGTCGACTTTTTTTTACCATGCTTTCCCCCTCCCCTTCTGCTGCCCCCTATCTTCTTGCGGGGTAGGTGCATCTAAAATACTATGCAAAGGGTTAATGCTGTAGCATAGCATCTTGTGATGTCATATATATACTGAGCATAAGGACACAGGTGGCGCTGTGTTCTAAACCACTGAACCCTGACTGTGTTATCTTGTAACATTGTGATTACTTAGGTGAATAGATGGAAGCAGGAATCTAAGGAGAATGATTCCCGCTTCATATTTCTGTACAAGTGTAGCGATGTATCCTCCAACTTTTCTCTGATGAAAATAATAATAATAATAATAATAATAATAATAATAATAATAATAATAGGTAAAAAGGTAAAGGACCCCTGGACGGTTAAGTCCAGTCAAAGGCGACTATGGGGTTGCACTGTGATGGAAACCAGAGCGCATGGAAACGCCATTTACCTTCCCGCCGCAGCGGTACCTACTTATCTACTTGCACTGGTGTGCTTTCGAACTGCTAGTTGGCAGGAGCTGGGACAGAGCAACGGGAGCGTACCCCATCGCAGGGATTCAAACCGCTGACCTTCTGATCAGCAAGCCCAAGAGGCTCAGTGGTTCAGACCACAGCGACACCCGTGTTAATAATAATAATAATAATGGTAACACTGAGAAGGATCAGGAACATACCAGAGAGTAAATTCTATTGAACTCAGTGGGACTTAGTTCTGAGTAAAACTGCTTAGGATCGCAGTGTAAGCCTGCACAATCTTTACCCAGTTACCTGGGAGTATGGTCCATTGAATACAGTGGGACTTGCTTCTCAGTAGACAGCGTGAGGCTCCATTTACAGTAAAGGAATACATGCATTTCCTAAGAAATAGCTGGCTGCCGAAGCATTGCGACTAAAGAATTTAAAGCGGATTGGTGACTTTTCCCTTCAAAATAATAGGAAGGGCTTTGGACTCCGACTTCACCAGTTCCTCCGTTTGGGGCAGGAATTGTATTTCAGGAATTGTATTTTCAGTTTTTGCACCACTTTTAATTGTTCTCCACAAGGGGAGGGGAGGAAACAGGGACATTCCAGGATCAAATCAGAAACCGGCACAGCTTCTGTAATTCTGGGATGGTCCATGGAAAAGAGGGACACTTGGAGGGGACCTGTAATTCATACCAGCTTGTGTTTCCAGAGTAGTTTATCATGCTAATGAGCACATCTGAGACCATCCAAGAATGGCTTGTGCTCTCGGTCAGGACAAAGAAGTTTGATTACCTGACAGGGGAAACCAGGAATTTGTAAATATTTCCATTGTATCACTTTTTTAAAAAAATAATGACGAGCATTGTTTAATCTCACATTAGCTTTGGTTGAATTTATGGAAAGTGTTTTACTTATTGGAGAAAATGTACTTAGTACTTTCCTTTCTTTTCTTTAATTTAATTTTTTAATTTGAATTTCATAATTACAAAGATACAAAAATAAAAAAATAAAAAATCAATGAATAATAAATAATAAATACATATTAATTAATATACATGAAAAGAATCAAATACCCAAAAGAAAGAACAAAAAACAATTTGTTCCTCCCCAATAATTTCTACCCCTACAATCACCACCACCACCCACCCCATAGTGCTTTCCAGCCCTTCTTATATTGCACAATTATGTTCTTTATTCATATACTGTATATACCTGTATCCATACTTTCCCTTTTTAATATTCCCTTTTTAATATTCATTTGTTTGAGCCTTCACAAATCTGCTGAAAGATCAGCCTTCTCTACAAAACCTCTACAATGTATTTCCATTGTATCACTTGATGGGTGTTGTTATGTATTCAGTGCTCTGTGTTTGCCTGAGCTTGAGTCTGGACTAGACTAAGGATTCTGAGCTCCTGTGTTCTGATTCGATACATGATGTCCAATCACAGAGCATTTCAGGATTTGGGCCTCTGCCATTGGCCCTTAGACTCTGAGTTGTGATTCGCAGCTTGGAAGTTTAGACAGCGAATCACGTTGGGAGTGGGAGTGACCCAGGCCTTCAGGAATGTATAAAAGCAGCTGCTTTGCCCCTGTTTCCGAGTTAGGTAGTTCAATATAGGTTCTTGCTGCCTCATGGGAACCCACCTACATTTCAATGGGTGTGAGGTAGAGGGCAAGGGATAGATGGGGCAAACCTGATTAGCCGGTTTCTGCCAGGAAAAAACCCCTCCCTGTTTGTGACATATCTATGATGTATCCATGATGCTTCACTAAGGGTGTTGTAGGTACAAGGGAAAACTTATAAAAGTAAGAGCATCCTTTTGTTCAGGGATTCTTCCTGCTTCTTCCATCTGGTGGGTGGAAGTCCTGTTGCAATAGTCTTTTGAATAAAGATCAGGCCTACAGGCTGCTGTTTTGCTCCGATATTCTTGTCTGGTGTCTTTGTTTGGAAATCCAAGTGAGCCCAAAGATTTTCCTATAACACCTTTAAGCAGACACCAGCACGGCTAGGCTCCAGGAACTGAGCCTTCGCAAGCGAGCAAACTCCCAGCCTCGTTCTTGCGCATCGCAAAGCTTCTTGTGGGCTCCCCAGCCTCCTGGCTGAAAGACTGGATAGAATTTCCTGCCCCGAAAATAACCCCTAAGCAATATAATAGCTGAGCAAAGGGACATGACAGAAGTCTCTGCATCAAACCTGAATAAAATTAAAGCAAAGTGTCCACATTGGGGGACTCTGAATCCAGCAACGCTATGGTACCTGAACAAACTCCAAATGAGGCCTTTTCTCCATCTGTACCTCTTGCTCCTCAAAGTCCCTTCCTTATTATTATAATACATTCTCTCCAGGACCTTTGCTGCAAGCTTGGTCTCGCATCGCGAAAAACAGAACCAACATAAATTGCGAGGAGATGCCAGAAATCTGCTATTAATTTCCTTGTCGGCTCCTGCTCCGATCTCTTCAGAGGCAGCGAACATCCTCTTCTTGATGTATTCCAGCACCTCTCTCTCTCTCTCTCTCTCCCCCTTCCAAAGACAGTGATTGACAAGATCGCTCCCTGTCCTGGTTAAATGCCATGACGATGGAATAAAATAAATAAATAAATAAATAAATATATTATTCCTTGTGTGTGTGTGTGTGTGTGTTTTCATATAGGCTGCAAATGCAGAAAAGTACAGCAAAGAAATTTACTGTAGGGTGGCCACTTAATGCTTTGCCGGGGGGGGGGGGGGAAATGCATCACTTTAAATAAATTTTAAAAGAGGGTGCAGACTTACTTATTTATGCAGAGTAGGTTACTGTCCAGGTGTTGACTATTGGTGGGCAACATCAAGGCTTCTGGTCTCCCTTCTTACAGTTTTTTTTCTAATCTTTTATCTTTTGTTGTTGTTGTTGTTTAGTCGTTTAGTCGTGTCTGACTCTTAGCACGCCAGGCACTCCTGTCTTCCACTGCCTCCCGCAGTTTGGTCAAACTCCTATTCGTAGCTTCGAGAACACTGTCCAACCATCTCATCCTCTTGTAGCCTTATTAGCTCATAAGGATCCTTAAGTTGCGCCCAGGCAGGGACAGGGACAGCCAATAACGACACCGAGGGTTGAATCCAGAGGAAGACTTTAATCTCTAATTAGAGAGACTCTTGGTGATCCATATTTCACGACAAGAGTAAAGAAACACAAATTTGCAAAGATTCTTATACACTTCTTGGGCTCCTTTCCCCCTCCTCTGTAAATGTGCGCACACAAGGGGGTCATAAGTTACAAATACATATAAGGATCTTCCTGTGTCCGGTTCTTCTCATAAACACATGCTGACTCATGCTTACCCCGGTAGCATCCTCAAGCAGCCTTGAGTGGGGGCTTGAGTTCCTATCTATCTTGCCTGCTCTGTGCGTCAGACTGCTAGCATCAGACTAGACAGTCATCCGGCCTTGGTAGCTAGCTGTCGAATGTTTTCATTACACTTCGGCCTACTTTGGTACAGAGGCACTGAGAGCATCCACGGAATATGGGGGGGGGAGGGGGCTAAGCCATACACTCAGAATTATACAATGCAGGCAATGCAAACTATAGGATCAGATCTAGCTCAATAACATTATTGGCAAATCTCTCCCTTCACTCTGTCGTCCCCTTCTCCTTGTGCCCTCCATCTTTCCCAACATCAGGGTCTTTTCCAGGGAGTCTTCTCTTCTCATGAGGTGGGTTTTTCAATCTCAGAGCAGACATCCCTTCCAACAGAGGATGCCTTCAAACAGAAGTCTGTCCTCTGTAAAGTAAGGCACATGGTCACCCCAAATTGCTGGAACAACTATGCTTTAGCACAGGCGTAGTCAACCTAAGGCCCGTGGGCCGGATGCGGCCCAATCGCCTTCTCAATCCGGCCCACGGACGGTCCGGGAATCAGCATAGAATGTGTGCTTTTATTTAAAATGCAGCTCTGGGTTATTTGTGGGGCATAGGAATTTGTTCTTTTTTTTCCTTCAAAATATAGTCCAGCCCACCACATGGCCCACGGCTGGAAAAGGTTGCTGCTGACCCCTGCTTTAGCAGATCTACTAGGAGCAAATGTTTCCAGCCTGCTGCTTTATGCTACAGACTCCAGCTCCCCAACCTTATACTGTACTCAACACCAAGGTCTCACAACAAATGTAACTGATTTGTAAGAAATACAGTCGTACCTTGGTTTTCAAACAGCTTAGTTCTCGAACATTTTGGCTCCCAAATGCTGCAAACCCAGAAGTGACTGTTCCAGTTTGTGGACTATTTTTGGAAGCTGAATGCCTGACGGGGCTTGCTGCAGGAGCTTCCTGCAGCCAATCGGAAGCCGGGCTTTGGTTTCCAAACGTTTTAGAAGTCGAACGAACTTTCAGAACAGATTCCATTCAACTTCCAAGGTACGACTGTACTGTGCAACCAGAAAAAAAGGACAAGGCATGTAATTTTGTAAACCAAGAAAATCTTTAATAAAAATATTTTTTTAAAAAAGAAAATAAAAAGAAAGAAAACAGTTTGCAGTTTCCAAGCACAAAAATACTGCTTTCTGGTTTGTATCCTCTGGCTTTGGTGAGTTTTGGCTTGAATCCCTTCTTCTCTAGGCCGACCACCCTCAACAAAATGCAATCCGCTGTTCTTTCTCCCCTTTCACAAATGAAAGATTATATCTTAGAAGTAAATGCCTTGTGTTGATTCTGGCACCCAATATCAAAAGGCTAAAGCGGCTTAGCGGTTGTGAAGAAGATGGTGTGGAGATTGTGGGGGGGGGGAAAACAACCCACAACTGTCTTGTTCTGCAAGCACATGCTAAACATTTCCCCTCTAAAACGCCTGCCTGCATCAACTCCACACTGACAAAGGAGAGAGATGTTTTTATTTTATGGGTGAAATTCAGCCCTGTGCCAAACCCATACATATGGTTTTGATTGCTGGCGTGAATACAAGAGAGGTGGGACAACAACACACACACACACCCCGGAAGTTTGGAACATCCCTTGGAAAGGGAGCATAGCGCTGCATGTGTTGCTTGCAGTTTCAGTTCCTGGCATCTCCACTTAAAAGGATCCGGTTGAAGCAGGAGATGGGCAAATCCATCAATATCAGTTTCTCTCAGTTGCTGGTTTCCCCAGACTTAGGTCCAGTTCCACACATTTCCACATCAATTTGCAGGGTGTTCTTTTTAAGACTTCGTGAAAATTCACCAGCACTTCAGCACAAATCTCCCCTCATATACATGTTTGCATGCAATTTGGACAGAAAGTGGTTTTTGTGGGGGGGGTGGGGGGGTTGCATGCTGTTTTCACTAATTTATGCATCCTGAAGCCCATTTTACCATACTATATTCTTCTTCTTTGGCGATCACTTGTAGCCGAGTAAAATTGTCTTCCATGAACATGGTCTTAACAGTGAGTCCATAAGTGACTGTGGAGGCCAATTCTGGATCCACACGTCCTTCCACAGTGGGGACATTGGTTTCCAGGTAGGAGTTGACCACGGTGAGGGTTTGCCAAGCGTGCCTTCCTCTTAGCACATTTCTCCCTTTTGTCCTGAGTTTGAGCATCTTCAAAGCCCACGACACCTTTGGAAAAGGCTATTCTTCAACTGGAGCACTTGCAGACCAGTGTTTCACAGTTGTCGGTGTTTATACTACATTTTTTAAGATTTGCCTTGAGAGAGTCTTTAAACCTCTTTTGTTGACCACCAGCGTTACGCTTTCCATTTTTAAGTTCGGAGTAGTTGCTTTGGAAGACGATCATCAGGCATCCGCACAACATGACCAGTCCAACGAAGTTGAAGTTGAAGAATCATTGCTTCGACACTGGTGATCTTTGCTTCTTCCAGTACACTGGCATTAGTTTGCCTGTCTTCCCAAGTGCTATATACACATTGCTTGTCTGGAAAACAGCATTGCAAAACTTGGGGAAGTGTGATTTTTGAAGAGTGGCCAAGTTTTGCTTTGTGTATTGATTCAGAAAGTGTAAATTTGCCTTTAAATGAGGACTGCTTCTAATCTGTTGCTGATCCTGAGGTGGGAGGCGATGGGAAAGACCTTACCCGGTGCCTCAGAGATCTGGTGCCCGTCAGATGGGAATTCCCTGAAGGAATTTCCTTTGCTTATAAAAGTAAAAAACAGAGGTGTGTAGAACCAATGAAAGCTTGTGCCTTTGTGAGAAGATACAAAAAAGACTTTGGTGAGATTCTAGGAATTCAGCACGGAGGAGAAGAAGAACTGCCACTAGGCAGTTGAATGTGTATAGGTCCTTCCATCCCTTTCCCCACTTCCATGGCCCCGGACATTGGCAACCCACACTATGCCACTGGCTCCAAGTTGTCCCTTGTCAAATGTTGGCACAATTACGCTACTTAGCTAAGGAAAGAGAAAAGCAAATGTGGGGTGGGAGAGAGGGTGGGAGAAGCAGAGGCAACCATTCCTTCCAGAGAAGGAAGCTGTTCTTTAAAAGCACGGTAGCCCAGAAAACAGTCCACAGTTATTTGCACCCAGACTGACACTGTAGTTGCTTTTCTTTTGGGGGGCGTTGCCATGAATTAGGCCTTGAGAAAGAAGTCAGAATGCAATGAGCTGGCAATCATCTTGTCTGGATTCTCCATCAGCAGAGGCTGAATGAAGTCGGAACAATTCTAGGCCGAAGATCCCGCACGGAAGGAACCACAGTCTTGTTTTATATTTTTCTTTCTTAATGGGATTACCAGCTCTGACTCCAAACGGCTTCAAAAGCTGTCGTGTGCCTCCTAAGATTTTGCAAAGTCGTACTTTGTCATTTGTTTTTCTGAAGGAAAAAAAATGCTTTACATATTTAAGAGAAACCTCTTATTTTCACACCGCATACAAAACCGCAAAACACAGATATTCAGTTTCTTCAAGATTTGCAGTGTGCTAGTTTGTTCCTCACAGGGGACAGCATCGTGTTCCCTCGAAGGCATGCAAGTCAGCAGATATGGTCTCCATTTTCTTTCCCCCAAGGAATGCATAATGTGCATTCTTTAGATTCCGAGATACGCCAGATGAAAGGAGTGGAATTAAGAGTGGGGATCCCTGCAAGTCGCTTGGAGTTTACTTTTTGCACAAAAATGAAAGGGGGGGGAAGCAACTATAATAAATCATCATCTTTAAAGGAGACTTCCCCCCTTAAAAAAAAAGGAAAATAATTTCCACTTGTTCTGATACCCCATTGCTGCTGCCGTCGAGAGAAAATAACAGCAAAAAGCCAACACACATATACCCCAAATCACCACTCATGAAAAGGAGAGTCACCTCTCCAATGTGGCTGTGTACATTGGCCACGATCCCAAAGTCTACGCAAACGCAGGTTTCCTCCAAGGTCATCCCTGACCCAGTTCCTGGCCTGGCTTGGCTTGCTCCCATGAGTCAACAAGCCCACTTTTCCGGACACTCAAGAGGTTAAAAAGTGGGTTGTGGGTTTGCCAGTTTCTTGAAGTGAACTGAATTGGGAGTCGCTGCCGCTGCGGAAACATGAGAGAAAGGCCCGAGTCCACAGGCAGACTAGAGATCTCTGCTGCCGCCATTTCCGCATGACATCAGCAGGGTTTTTTCGGCCGCAGGCACAAAGCATGAGCAGAACCAGCCCTATCATTTGAGACTGTGGGCAATCGTAATTGTAACAGAATATTTTGAGCAGCCAAGATTTTTCTGCCGCTGACCGAACAACAAGGAGTGAAGACGAGCACCATCCTATGGGAAACGAATGGCTCATGGTTAGGGGGACATCATAGAGATAGAAGGAGAGGCACCCCACTTTCTGGGTAACACCCACAATGCCACAAGAATGAGCAAGGTAAGTCCTACCCCACTCAGCAGTGGGTCTTGCCAGCCATGTGGCCCAATGGGTGGGTGGCTGACCCAAATACACAATGAATGAATGAATGAATGACTGCGCACATATACTGTACTACAAAGATCAGATGTGCCAAAATAGCACATCCAGCTGCCTAAATAGGTGTGGTGCAGGTTTGCCTGAAAAGACTTAGGTTAGAAGAAGAAGAAGAAGAAGAAGAAGAAGAAGAAGAAGAAGAAGAAGAAGAAGAAGAAGAAGAAGAAGAAGAAGAAGAAGAAGAGTTTGGATTTGATATCCCGCTTAATCACTACCCGAAGGAGTCTTAAAGCGGCTAACAATCTCCTTTCCCTTCCTCCCCCACAACAAACACTCTGTGAGGTGAGTGAGGCTGAGAGACTTCAGAGAAGTGTGACTAGCCCAAGGTCACCCAGCAGCTGTATGTGGAGGAGCGGAGATGCGAACCCGGTTCCCCAGATTAGGAGTCTACCACTCTTAACCACTACACCACACTGGTTAGTTGCTTCTTTAAGCAACGGAGAAAGTCGGCATGTTGCACGCTGAAAGAAAACTATATGAAAAGGATGTACCATTCGTATTTGGCTCATAGTAAGTTAGCAAAAATGTGTAAGACAAGTACAACTACCTGCTGGAAATGAAAAGAAAAAGAAGGCACCTTTCATCATATGTGGTGGTTGTGTAAGGTAATAAAAGCATTCTGGGAAATGATATATAATGAAATGGGGGGGGAATGTTTAAAATAACCAGAAGCTTTTTTATTAGGAATTGTAGGTACCAGCACCCCAAAGGAGCAGAAAATACTTTTTATATATGCAACAACAGCTGCACGGATGCTTTGAGCCCAGAGATGGAAAGAAGACAAAGTCCCGACCAAAGAGGAATGGCAAACCGAGCTGATGGACTATGCTGAAATGGCAAAACTGACCAGAAAGCTCAGGAACCAAGGGGACAAAAACTTTAAGAAATAATGGGGAAATCTGATAATATATTTAAGAGACCACTGTAAGCAGATGAAAACATCAGCAGGATTTTAATAACACTTGTAATGTAACAAATACTATGGGCAACATGAATAGATAAAAAATACGGATTATGAAATAATATGCAGTTGAAAATGTTGGCAATAAGACCCATGGAGGAGATGGGGGAAGTCTAGAGATTCAGAGAAATCTCTAAATGTGGATATTTATTTGGTATTGTTATAGGTAACTCTACGCTTGTTAAATCAAATAAAAAAATTATTATTATTTTTAAAGGAGAAAGAGCCATCCATCACACAATTGACAACTCTGGGCCAGCTCCATCCAAGAGTGCCAGGCTCCCTTTAATATGCAGGCGGCATGTCTGCATCTGTGCTCAAATGTGCAACCTTGCACATATTTTTGAAACCACTACAGCTCTCTCAGACAAAAGGGGAGGGGGGGCAGGCTCAGCATTCTTGTCCTCCAAGAGCCTCTACTGCTAAAACAATTCCCTTTTCGCTGTCTTGCTAACACCTAGAGTCGGGAATCGGTAGGGATCCTTGCCGCGAGTGCCACCCTGTGTTGTGCTGAGGATTACTTGGAAAGTTGAGATCCTGGCCAGTAGGTGTGGAGGGAAAGAATTGGCTCTCTGATTGACTTCCTGGACGAGGATTCCTAGAAGCTATACTGGAACTAGCTCACATAGTAATGCCAAGAACGTCAGTTGGCTTAAGGAAATAGTCACAAATACTCTCTCTGAAGGAGACTTCCATCTTTCCTTAAAAGTAAATCAACTTTATGAAGTTTTGTGGAAGGGAGAAGGATGGTTAACCGATGCTTGCATTGCAGCACTCGACACTGAAAATCACTGAAAAAGGGTGGAAATATTTGCACATGGGCAGAATCTTGGAAAAGGCACAGTCTTGCTTCCTGTGTTGGCAGAGAGCAAGTCTTGGGCGGGTTCAAAACCCAGCTCACTCCTGGAGCACACTGACCAGCCTTGGGACAGTCCATTTCTCAGACTAGCCTACCTCGCAGGGTTGTTGGGAGAAAAAAACAAGAGTGGGCATACCATGAATGCTGCCTGAGCTCGTAAAAGTGGAAAGGATTTCTCTCGCGTGAAGGCATTTTGTAGACTGAAGCTACAGCTCTATTGGGGCCAGCCCTGCTGTCGGACAGAGTCGGGGGGGGGCTGCCTCAGGTGACAGACACTGAGCGAATGGCAACAGCCCTCCATTCCTCCCGATTTCCCTGTTGCCCTCAGGTCAGGGCCGGCCCTATGGCCAGGCTGGGTGGCGCAGGGCACCACGGCGCTGGCCGGCCGGTCCGCCGCGCAGCTGCCCCCACGGCAACTGTGCTGTGCCGGCCCACCCGCCGCACAGCAGCGCCTGTGGCAGCCGCGCTGCGCCCGCCCACCGCGCTGGGAAACGGGGCGGGGGGGCGCCGGAGGGATCCGTCGCACCACGGCGCCAGGGGCGCTTAAGACGGCCCTGCCTCAGGTATACCATCCCATTGTCAGTAAGATTCCTCTGCCAGGATGGTGGAATTCTCTCTATGGCCTGGGGTAGCAGGTTCCTCCTTTGCCTCAGGCAGCAAAATTCCTTGAGCTGGCCCTAAATCCTGTTCAGTGGTACCTCAGTTTACGAACTTAATCCTTTCCAAATGTCCGTTCTTAAACAGAAAACGTTATTCAACTGGGGCGCACTTTCCCTAATGAGGCCTCCTGCCGCCGGTGCCCTTCCACCGTTCGGATTCCGTTCTTAGACCGAGGTAAAGTTTGCAAAGCGGGACACTACAGAGTTTGTAAACCAAATCATTCGTAAACAGGACTGTTCTTAAACTGAGGTACCACTGTAGAGTGGTACCTCGGTTTAAGTACACAATTGGTTCCGGAAGTCTGTACTTAACCTGAAGCGTACTTAACCTGAAGCGAACTTTCCCATTGAAATTAATGGAAAGTGATTTAGATGACAAACCTAGACAACATCTTAAAAAGCAGAGACATCACCTTACCAACAAAGGTCCGTATAGTTAAAGCTATGGTTTTCCTAGTAGTGATGTATGGAAGTGAGAGCTGGACCATAAAGAAGGCTGATCGCCAATGAATTGATGCTTTTGAATTATGGTGCTGGAGGAGACTCTTGAGAGTCCCATGGACTGCAAGAAGATCAAACTTATCCATTCTGAAGGAAATCAGCCCCGAGTGCTCACTGGAAGGACAGATCCTGAAGCTGAGGCTCCAATACTTTGGCCACCTCATGAGAAGAGAAGACACCCTGGAAAAGACCCTGATGTTGGGAAAGATTGAGGGCACAGGGAGAAGGGGACGACAGAGGATGAGATGGTTGGACAGTGTTATCGAAACTACGAACATGAGTTTGACCAAACTGCGGGAGGCAGTGCAAGACAGGAGTGCCTGGCGTGCTCTGGTCCATGGGGTCACGAAGAGTCGGAAACGACTAAACGACTAAACAACAACAGATGGGTCCACGGAGTACTTAAACTGAAAGTACTCAAACCAACGCGTACTTCAACCGAGGTATGACTGTATTTGGGAGTAAGCAACACTGAACACCATGGACTTCCTAGGACTGCACTTCTAGAAACAAAACTCTTACCATGCTCAGATGGACGGTTTCCTTCCTTTGACTCCCACCTCCTGTCTTTACCTCCGGCAGAAGACCCCGGGCTCGGTTGCCTCTTTTGTTTGCCCATTAATTTCTCATCACTCAGCTGGAGGACCCCATATGTTGAACTTCCCAAGAGCCCAGAGCATCAGCCGTCAATATCTGTGGTCTCTCTTCATTTCTCGCTCTCTCTTGCAGTTACTTCAAGGTGCTTTCCCAGCCGCCACACTTTGTTGGGAGAGTTTGGTTTGCAGGCTGAGCCTCTTACTCCTCTTTCAACCAAAAAAAAGAAAGAAAGAAAAAAGAGGAGGGAGTTGGATTTTCAAAAAATGCAGCCTGTGAATCTCTTGCTAAACTTTCCAGGTGCTGCTGTGGCTCGTAGACGTGTTCAGGGGGACCCTGTGCAAATAGGGAAAAGATGGTTCTGAGCCATAGGACGAAATGCTGGCTGAGCAGCCAGCCAACTTAGTTGCTGAGTGTTCAAAGTGTGCCAGGACTGGCAGACTTGTGGGAGGGGGATCAGAGGAAGGGGGAAGGCCTGCTCACATTGCAGAAGCTCTTTTCACAATAAAAGCCTTCTCGGATTTCTCTTGAAACACTAAAAGCCTGAGCCGCGAGCCTTAGTCCTAGGGGGAAGCCGGCCAGGTGCTCCTCTTGCGCAGAGTAGAGAAGTACACTGAGTTGTTTGTGGCCAAACAGTTAGCCAATGAATACTAGGTTGGACAGAACGCAGAAGAGGGTCGAGGAGGGAGGCAGTATGGCGCAGTGGTCAAAGCAGCGGTTCCCAGCGTTGGTGGCATTGCCCCCAGATGACTTGGGTGGGTGCTAAGAAGCAAGGAGATCAACAGTTATCTCATTGTGCAGTTATCTTATGCGCAGTATCGTTTGTTTCTTTGTTTGTTTTGTTTTGTTTTCCAGTTGCCGTGTCTAATAAAGGGACCCCTGACCATTAGGTCCAGTCGCAGATGGCTCTGGGGTTGCGGCGCTCATCTCGCTTTACTGGCCGAGGGAGCCGGCGTACAGCTTCCGGGTCATGTGACCAGCATGACTAAGCTGCTTCTGGCAAACCAGAGCAGTGCACGGAAATGCCGTTTACCTTCCAGCTGGAGCAGTACCTATTTATCTACTTGCACTTTGATGTGCTTTCGAACTGCTAGGTGGGCAAGGGCCGAGCAACGGGAGCTCACCCCGTCGCAGGGATTCGAACCGCTGACCTTCTGATTGGCAATCCCTAGGCTCTGTGGTTTAACCCACAGTGCCACCCACGTCCCTGTCCAGTTCATTATTTCTGTTGTGCCTCCCAGCATTTCAGGTTGCTATGCAAGCATATAATATTTGTACACCCGCAAGCCCACGATTTCTTACAGCTGCCGCTAGCGAGCTTCTGTTCGTTTTCACCCTCGTCATAATTATTCCTATTATCTTTATTATTGCTATAAGCTTGGGAGGGGTGGGGGTTCAAGGCTCCCCTAAATTCTGGGATCCGGGAAAGGGTTCGAATTCAACCAAGTTCTGTGTTAGTTAGGTGAGATGTGTCTAGGATCTCAGTGTTCCTGATCTGAGCTGGGAGGGGTCAGTTTACAAGGGCTAGCAGACTTGGGAAAGTGGGGTCAGAGCACTGTGTGGGTTGACAATTTGAACCCGGGACTGTGGCCGTGGGAGAAGCTGGACCCTCTTGGAGTGTAATGCTGGAAGCCCCTCCAGCTCAGGTGGTGTATATGTGTAAATAAACCATATATAATAAAGACACTACAGTCTATGCCGTGCCTCATTTCCAATCCTGCCTTGGACCCCTGTACTCTCCCACAACACAGAAATTGGGGTGGCACGTAACATTATTTTGTAGGAGCAGTGTTTTCCCTTTATTTAAGGCTATGAGTAGGTTTCGTTGATAAAATTCACAACAAAATCGACCCACAGTCTTAAGAGGGATCCCATCCCTCAAAGTATTTGTCATCGTTTAGTCGTGTCCGACTCTTCGTGACCCCATGGACCAGAGCACACCAGGCACTCTTGTCTTCCACTTGTCAAACTCATGTTGGTAGCTTCGAGAACACTGTCCAACCATCTCGTCCTCTGTCGTCCCCTTCTCCTTGTGCCCTCAATCTTTCCCAACATCAGGGTCTTTTCCAGGGATTCTTCTCTTCTCATGAGGTGGCCAAAGTATTGGAGCCTCAGCTTCGGGATCTGTCCTTCCAGTGAGCACTCAGGGCTGATTTCCTTCAGAATGGATAGGTTTGATCTTCTTGCAGTCCATGGGACTCTCAAGAGTCTCCTCCATCACCATAATTCAAAAGCATCAATTCTTCGGCGATCCGCCTTCTGTATGGTCCAGCTCGCAAATACAAAGTAACATTGCTTCTTGGGGATAGCTCTCATGTCCTAAATCTTTTCTGGCAACAGATTTTTTCAGTGTCAATGTTCCCTGGAAACTGTTGCTGCAAACATGCCAACCCCCCTGGTAGAAATTAGGCACACCGATATGCAAACTGGGAACTGGAAATGTTGGGCGGTTTGAAATCAGTAATGATACAATGGGCAAGGGATAATGGATATAATATACAATTGGCACCATTGGAAAAACTATGGAGGGAAGATCTAAAATTTACAACCTATTGTATGTTGAAAGAAAATTATATGAAAATGATGTGTCGCTGGTACCGAACTCCTACTAAATTAGCAAAAATGTATAGAACTGCTACAGATATATGTTGTCCACATGTGGTGGACGTGCTAGAAAACAAAAGTATATTGGGAAATGATTTATAAAGAGTTGAAAATATGTTTAGAATTACTTTTGTGGAAAAAACGGAAGCTTTCTTACTAGGAATTTTAGGTTCAGAAATACCCAAGGATCAGATGGGACTGTTTATGTATGCTACAACAGCTGTGCAGATGCTATTTGCCCAAAGATGGAAGGAGGACAAACTACCTACAAAAGAAGAATGGCTGATAAAGATGATGGACTATGTCGAATTGGTGAAAATGACCGGGGAAATTGGAGATCAAGAGGACAATAAATTTAATAAAGAAAGGGAAAATTTTATAAGTTACTTAAAAGAACACTGTAAACAATTGAAAACATTGGCATGATTTTAAAAAACCACTTGCAATGAAGCGAGAACTATGGTGAGAACTGAGTTTTAAGAAAATATGGAGACTACGATATGATGCAGTTTGAAAAGAATAACTATGGAAACCATGGAAGGGTGGAGGGAAGTTCAGGGATTCTGAGAATTCTATTTGTAAAATGATTATGATTTATGCATGATGATAACTTTTAAAAGTGAAAATGAATTTTTTTAAAGAGGAAATGTTGGGCTGTTCTTACACTAAACAGCTCCCTCCTGTCCGCCACGAATCCCATCGGTCCCTTGATGGTCAGGCAGGATGGACAAACACAGGCATCCCCAAACTTCGGCCCTCCAGATGTTTTGGACTACAATTCCCATCTTCCCCGGCCACTGGTCCTGTTAGCTAGGGATCATGGGAGTTGTAGGCCAAAACATCTGGAGGGCCACAGTTTGGGGAGGCCTGGACAAAGAGGTGCAACTGGGCGAGTCAAGCTGAAAGCACTCTTGTTCCTTCCTCCCATCCTTGCTCCTGTCCTCGATACAATACGGCGCATCAGTCTTGTCCCAGAAAACAGGCTGGCTTTGCCCGCCTCACCTCCCCAAGGTCTCAGGCCTCGGCCGCCTT
The DNA here is from genome assembly GCF_965207765.1 of Zootoca vivipara. Lineage (NCBI taxonomy): Eukaryota > Metazoa > Chordata > Lepidosauria > Squamata > Lacertidae > Zootoca > Zootoca vivipara. Next base: position 13,869,323 of record NC_142594.1, on the reverse strand, counting down.
TCCAGGTGTGCCAAAGAAAGACAGAAAACAGAGCTGCCTATTTCATTTCTGCGCCCGTTCCATTATTCTCCTCGCCACGGACTGTGAGCTTTAGCCAGTTTAATGATGTGAAGCATTAATCGTTTAATCAATGAGGGTCAGTTGTAATCAGTGGGGCAGCAAGTTGAGGGCACGCTGGTTATTTATTTGTTCGTTTTGCTTTACAGCATTAAGGAATCAGGGAGAAATCGATGTGGGTTCATGCACCCCTGAATTTCTGCCCTCTACCAGGACAAAGTGTACACTAGTAGCAAGAATTGTGGAAATCTCATGCTCATTGGCTACATTCAAATGAAGGTAAGCTACTGCATATCAACCTAAGCAAGTTGTGCTTCCTTTTTCTGGTTATTTGTCTATAACTTTTGATAGAATACAGATAATCAGCGCTTTTTTCTGGTGGTACGCAGGGGTACACATACCCCTAAACATTTTGTGAATCTTTGTACTTTTGTCCACTTGCTGTATTTATTTTCCCCAATTTGAACTATTTCAAATTTTCTTGAGTCAAAATGAAAGTACCCCTAAACATTTTTTTAGAAAGAAAAAAAAAGCACTACAGATAGTTGAACAAACTGTGTTGCATTACATTCCTCATTCAATTACCTTTCCATTGATATATAATTTTATGGTATTACTCCAAAAATAAAAATAAAAAAGTGGTGTCATGAGCCATCCAACCTCAGAAATACTTTTTCCAAAAGGTTTCAACAATTTTGGCCACTAGTGTATGAATTAACCAGGAAAAGGGGGACAGGAAATGTATTTGTATCCAGGGAGACGGTACCTTTGCAAAGCAATGTGCCGAATGAGCACGATGGGAAAGAAAAGAAAAGCCACGCTTCCACCGGAAGGAAGCACAATCACACAAAACTGTAACTGTGTTGGCAGAGGGTTGGGCTAGATATCCCTTGGGGTCCCATCTCAACTGGAAAATTCTAGGATGTTATGCAAAGGAAGAAAGCGCTGGCCTACACTTCAGTCGTCTATCCACAGGACTGATCCATTGTATGACATAAGAATGGCACATTCCATAAGTGTGCGGCCACAGTCTAGATTTGTGTAGGCAGACAGTGGTGGGTGACCAATGGCTTCTCACCAAAATTTGGGCAGGCATGTGCTTGAATGCCTATAGTGAAATATGCAGGAATGTATGATACGTAAAATGAACCATGGAAGGAGAAGAAGGGAAGCCATTGGATATTTTAACATTTGTAAAATGTTTATTTTGAAATGTAAAATTGAAAACTTAATAAAAACCATTTTTCACCTCCTGGCAAATAAAAGGGGAAGAAATGGAGGCAGTGAGAGATTTACTTTCTTGGGTTCCTTGATCACTGCAGATGGTGACAGCAGTCACGAAATTAAAAGACGCCTGCTTCTTGGGAGAAAAGCAATGACAAACCTAGACAGCATCTTAAAAAGCAGACATCACCTTGCTGACAAAGCTCCGTATAGTTAAAGCTATGGCTTTCCCAGTAGTGATGTATGGAAGTGAGAGCTGGACCATCAAGAAGGCTGATCGCCGAAGAATTGATGCTTTTGAATTATGGTGCTGGAGGAGACTCTTGAGAGTCCCATGGACTGCAAGAAGATCAAACCTATCCATTCTGAAGGAAATCAGCCCCAAGTGCTCACTGGAAGGACAGATCCTGAAGCTGAGACTCCAATACTTTGGCCACCTCATGAGAAGACTGTTGATGTTTTTATGACCGTGGTGCTATAAAGTTCATTAGTGGGTCATAAAACACTTGTGGACCCACGCTGCCAAGTTGCAATGGTGCCCAGCCACGTTCCCGCTGTGCCAGTTTAAAATCCTCTTCTTGTATCTAGCAGAGTTACTGCGCAACTGGAACCAGATAGCAGTTTGCCGGTGTCTTCAAGAAAACAAGCACACTGTAGCTTCAAAGACTAACTTAAACTTTATTTACTGAAGCTTAACATAATACATCTAAACCAACTGAACTAAGCTGCATTTTAGCAGCACTCTTATCTCTTAACACTCCTCTCACCTAACTTTCTGCTCTCATGCTCCGACTCAAACTTCACACAGACAGAGAGAGAGAGCATTCTCTTTAGAGCATGATTTATGACTACACGACAATTAGCAATCAGCGCACAGCTGTGGGCTAGCACCCAGAGAAATAAGAACGCCTGAGAGGGTTTTTTAACTCCTTGCTGTCCAGAATCCCAACACCCCCTCTCGTTCGCAATGTCCTGGGTGCGATTTCAACATCAACTCTATCCCATGTTCAACATTTCACAGAACTTATTGTGCTTTTCAAAAGTCAATGGCTTGGTAAACCCGTCAGCAAGGTTTTCCTGACTAGAACAATATCTGAGCCTGATTACATTTGCTCTTACACTTTCACATACATTTTTGAAGCGTATATCCAAGTGTTTTGTTTGTGCTTTAAATTGGCCTGAATCTGCCAATTTTAGGCATGCTTGATTGTCTTCCCATACTGTTACAGGCAGGAAACAATTCTCACATATCTCCCTGACCAGACATGTGTAGAATTCCAGTTCTCTGCACACACCCGAAAGAGCGCTGAATTCTGCCTCAGTCGATGACAAAGCAATGAGGCTTTGACGCTTTGAACGCCAGCCAACCACTGAACCTCCGAACGTTACCACCATTCCGGAGATTGACTTCCTGTCAGCGGTATTGGCCCAATCCGCGTCAGCCCAGCACTGAAGCTGTGTATCACCCTGAGCGGATAATTTAAGGCTGAATTCCTTGGTCTGTTGTAAATACCTAAGGACCCTTTTTATACCATTCCAGGCCACAGTAGAGGGTTTTGAAGCCTCTCGGCTCAGGAGATTGACCGCAAATGCTATGTCGGGTCTACTCCATTGGGACAGATAAAGCAGACTTCCCAAAGCAGATTGGAACACCTCCTGGTTCTCAAATTCTGGTTTTTTCTCTAACTGGATGTCTTTGAGAAAACACACTTCCATTGGTGTTCTCACACCCTTACAATCTGTCATTTTGAACTTTTGCAGTAATTGCTCTATTTTTGCCTTTTTGCTTAGTAAAAAACTGCCATCATGTTCTCTTTGGATCTGAACTCACAGGACCTAGTTCTTTGAGTCTGAAGTGCTGCTTCAGCTGCCTAGCAAACTCCTGCACCTGTTTGTTTGTCTGGGCAACAAGAATAATGTCATCAACGAACACAAGAGCTAGTTCCTGCTGCGGGCCTGACCCTTTCAGGTACAGGCAGCTGTCTGCCAGACTCTTTTGAAACCCTAGCTTGTTCAGAGCTTCATGGAGACATTGGTTCCAATTTCTGGCCGATTGTTTCAAGCCATAAATGGAACGGTGCAGTCTCCATACCAGTCCCGGCCTATCGCCCTCGAATCCAGGCGGAGGTTGCATATAAATCTCCTCTTGCAGTGGGGAGTTCAAATATGCCACATCAATGTCAAAATGTGTGACCTCTGAACCTCTCTGCGCTGCAACTGTTAGGAGCAACCTCATTGTCTCACTTCTAGCTGTGGGCGCATACACCTGAGAATAATGGACCCCAGGTCGCTGGCTGAAGCCTCTGGCCACCAATCTTGCCTTATATTGTGGCTCTCCACCTGGGGTAGGTTTTAACCTGTACACCCAGCGACAGCCCACTGCCTGCTGGCCAGCCGGCAGGGTTGTGAGTGTGTAAACCCCCAGAGATTCCATGGAACCAATCTCCTTTTCCATGGCTTGTTGCCACTTGCAGAACTCTGCCTGAGGCAATGTCTGCACCTCTGCGAAGCTTTCTGGTTCACACTGTGCAAACCCTGCGTATATATTGGCCATTGAAAAACGATCAGGAGGTTTTCCTTTGGTGGTGCGCTTAGATCGTCTTGGCACCTCAACCAACTCCTCCTCTGACCCAGACGCACCTGTACCGGACTCTGCCTGTGAGTCTGACATACCAGGTGAACCACCACGTGACCTGCTTCTCTTGCCACGTCCCCCTGGACTGGCTCTGGCTGATGGTGACAAGGGAGACCTGTTGCGCTTCTGCCTGCCAGGCCTTGCCTGCGGCGAAGAGAACGGACTCCTGCGGTCTGGCTTCACCTCCCTGTCTGGGCTTGCCCCCTCTGACTTGACACTCTGAACCACATCCTCAGCAGGTTCACTGCCACCAGTTCCATCAGCGTTTTTCTCTGCTGAATCTAAACCACTGATCCAGCTTCTAAGTACCTCAGGGTTTGCGTGAATTCTGGTCCAGCCACTCTGTTCGCAAAATTCAGCATTTCGGCTGATTGTCACCTTGGACCGATCACCCCCTGGGTTAATAAACCTCCAGGCCTTGGATCCTGGCTCGTATCCGCAAAAAATCATTTTTCGTGATCTTGGGCCACCCTTCCTGCGCAACGGCCTGGGGATCAATACCCATGCTTCTGCGCCAAATGTTCTGAAATAATGTACTTTAGGCTTTCTGCCGTGAAGCATAAAATACGGCGTGTTTCCTACCACTGAGTTGAACGTCCGGTTCAACGTGAACGCTGCGGCCTTTACAGCTTCTGCCCAATAGCACCTTGGTAGCCCTGAGTCAAACAGTAGAGCTTCCATTGCTTCCTGAAGCACCCTGTTTTTCCGCTCTGAAACTCCATTCTGCTGGGGGGAGTAAGGAGCTGTCATCCTATGCTTGATTCCTTTTGCCCGGAAAAACCCCTGCAAACTAGAGGCCAAGAACTCCGCACCTCTGTCTGTCTGAAACGATTTGACTCGGGTGTCAAATTCCAGCTCAATTGCAATTACCCACTCTCTTATTTCATTGGCTGCCTGACTTTTGTCTTTAAGCGTAAAAACCCAAGACATTCTAGAGAAATCGTCCGTTAGACACAAAATGTAACAGGAATTCCCCATACTAGCCACCGGCATCGGCCCACAAAGATCTGCGTGGACAAGCTCAAATGCTTGCTTCGCCACTCTATCAGATTTTGGAAAACTGGCCGTGTGGACTTTAGATTTCATGCAAGCTCTACACTCCAGGAACTTAGAGCAGTCCTTCATATTGCAGCCAATGGCGCAATCCACCTGCTTGCGCACATACCGCCAGTTTGCATGTGAAAAACGTCGGTGCCATAAATGAAGGCATTTGTCATGTGCGGGAATGTTAGCGCACTTGGCTTCTGCTTTTTCAGACTTAGCACCGCCCACCTCAGCAACTTGCGCCCCCTTTGAGGCACCACTGTCTGTTTCCAGCACGTACAGACCCTTGCGGCCTTGTACCTGGACTAACTGCTCACCATCCTTGGAGATGGTACAGACCTGGTTCCCAAACTGCACCTGAAAACCAGCCTGGTCTAAAGCATAAACAGACAATAACCCACATTCCATGCCATCCAGTACATATACATCAATATCAGATTTTAAACAGGGCATAAACCTAACAGCAACTTTTGTAATGCCTCTCTTTGTAGCATCAGCTAAGGTGACTGTAGTCCCAGCTGGAATTTTCCTGCAATTTTTCATCTGGTCACTAGGTGGGGCTAGGTGACTACTCGCGCCACTGTCAATTATCCAGCGTTGTTTACAGTTGGTTTTGGCCTGTCCAACAAAAGCATATGCAGCTGTCCTTTGATGTGTTCCAGCACCGCTGCCTCTGCCCCGACGCATCTGGCCTCTTCCAGGACGTGCTCTTCTCCTTATCTCCCAGTTACCATGGAGATTTGCCTTGGGGCAATTTCTCTGCAGGTGTTGCTCAGAGTTACACACATAGCACCTCTTAGCTTCAAACGCATGCACAAAGTTCTCAGCTACTTCTGCACCCCCACGCCTGGGTGCTGGGCAACCTCCCTTCGCAGCTTTCTCTTTCTCTCTTAGCCTTTTGTTCTGATGATCCTCCAATCTGCCTGTCACATAATTTAGATCAAGCTGATCTTGAGGCATGGCTTCCAACGTGAGAGAAAGTGTCTCATAGCTGGGGTCTAAAGAACTCAACAAAATGTAGACTTTCTGCTGCTCTGTGAAGGGTATCTGTAGTTGCCTCAGTTTATTAAACAATGCCAGCATCTGGGATATATGCTGCTTTACGCAGCCCCCTGGCTCCAAACGCAAATCAAACAGCTGCCGGGTAACGTGAATCCTGGCCCCTGCTGTATCACGCTGATATACGCGTTGCAGAGCCTCCCAGATCTCGTGGGCGTTCGTGGCCTGGTCTATGTGCACCATCTGGGATTCATCAATTCCCATGGTTAAATAAGCGACAGTTCTCTGGTCCTCCCTCAGCTCTGCAGCCGCAGTAGCTGGAGGTGCTTGTGCGGGTGGACCCTGTGTACGTGCCCAAAGCCCTTTAGCCACTAAAAAAACCTCCATCTTCTTAGACCAGTCCACCCAATTACTCCCCATCAGTCTTGGGAATGGCACCACGAAAGTTTCCTGAGCCTCAGCCATCTTTCCCCCTGGGGCTGGTGATACTCACACTACTGCCGCTGCACTGTTCTCTCCAGCTTCCAGCTCTCAGCACTCAGCTCCCAGCTCCGGAAAATGGCTTGCTTTCACCAGCGAGTTTCTACTGACCTGTGCCTTAACAGCATGCACAGGCAGGCCTCCAGCTGGGCTTCTCTAAGCTACCGGCTCTTGAAGACACTCCGACCTCCTGTCCTGGCAATCCATCACCTCAGGACGCGCTGCCATCAAAGCGTTGCTATCTTTCCGTGTGCTGGCATAAACAACCATAACCTGTTGATGTTTTTATGACCGTGGTGCTATAAAGTTCATTAGTGGGTCATAAAACACTTGTGGACCCACGCTGCCAAGTTGCAATGGTGCCCAGCCACGTTCCCGCTGTGCCAGTTTAAAATCCTCTTCTTGTATCTAGCAGAGTTACTGCGCAACTGGAACCAGATAGCAGTTTGCCGGTGTCTTCAAGAAAACAAGCACACTGTAGCTTCAAAGACTAACTTAAACTTTATTTACTGAAGCTTAACATAATACATCTAAACCAACTGAACTAAGCTGCATTTTAGCAGCACTCTTATCTCTTAACACTCCTCTCACCTAACTTTCTGCTCTCATGCTCCGACTCAAACTTCACACAGACAGAGAGAGAGAGCATTCTCTTTAGAGCATGATTTATGACTACACGACAATTAGCAATCAGCGCACAGCTGTGGGCTAGCACCCAGAGAAATAAGAACGCCTGAGAGGGTTTTTTAACTCCTTGCTGTCCAGAATCCCAACAAAGACTCCCTGGAAAAGACCCTGATGTTGGGAAAGATTGAGGGCACAAGGAGAAGGGGACGACAGAGGACGAGGTAGTTGGACAGTGTTCTCGAAGCTACCAACATGAGTTTGACCAGTGGAAGACAGGAGTGCCTGGCATGCTCTGGTCCATGGGGTCACGAAAAGTCGGACACGACTAAACGACTAAACAACAACAACAATTGGTGAGAGATTAGGAATAGGTGGGAATAGAACCTCCAGGTCCTGAGGCAGTATATCTCAATTTTTCAGGCAGTAGGATTAAGTGGAAGTAGAAATCTCCACCTGCCCATTAAGCCTTGTTTGTGCACTTCCAAGCAAGAGGAAGCACTTAGATGGTAACTTTTGAAGGCAGGGGGCTGAATTAGATGGAGATTGGTTGGTTTGATCTATATCTCCATTTTTGTGTTGTTGCATTTCCGTTTTTGTTTTTTTTTTCTAAATGCAAGTCTTTTACTATACCATTGCTTGCAGTTCTGAGAGATCTAGAAGCAGGAGAAATGTCACCTCACCTGTCTGAATTCTCCAGCATTCATGTTCAAACATCATTGGATGCTTTTCTCAGGCACCCTGGCTTGGGGAAAATATGGTGTTTGGCTTTCAGAGGGAGTGATTTTATTTTTTCAGTGGAGCTTGTTGGAAGTGGGCAAGCAGGGCAGCGATTCGGGTCTTACCCTTCCTTTCCTGGTTTATTTGTAAAATTTATATGGGACTTTTCACATACAGTTTCACAAAAGGCAATCATAACACAGCATAAATACAGACAATTACAAAAGGCACATGAATAGGCATGAAACAGGCAGAGAAACAAAATCTACCCAAAAATGGAAAACGAGCAATGTCCCAATTAAAGAAGAATGGCAATTTAAGTTGACAGAATATGCACAACTCACAGACTTAACATATAGAATAAGAGAACAAGAAGAACATATGTTTGGAAAAAGTTTATTGAAAATAGGTGAAATAATTGTGTCCAGCTAAACGCTGGCAGCATTAAGATAAATTCAACAGTGTAAACAAGATTGGATGGGTGTAATAATGGAATACCTGCAAAATACACAGGGATTTATGATATGTAAAATGAACCATGGAAAGAGAAGGGAAGTCATTGGATATTTAAAAAATTTTTAACTGTTTATTTTGAAATGTAAAACAGAAAATAATAATAATAATAATAATATTAATAATTGCTTCCAGTAGCACCTTAGTACCAACTAAGTTTGTCATAGGTATGAGCTTTCATGTGCATGGTAATAATAATAACAGCAATAAATTACAGAGAGAAACAAAATCTAGACCACAGACAAGGAAGTTAATGGACCAATGTAAAGGTAAAGGTAAAGGACCCCTGGATGGTTAAGTCCAGTCAGAGGTGACTATGGGGTTGCGGCGCTCATCTTGCTTTCAGGCCGAGGAATGACATCCGGGTCATGTGGCCAGCGTGACTAAATAGCTTCTGGCGCAACAGAACACTGACGGAAACCATAGCGCACAGAAATGCCGTTTACCTTCCCGCCGCAGTGGTACCTATTCATCTACTTGCACTGGTGTGCTTTCGAACTGCTAGGTGGGCAGGAGCAGGGACAGAGCAACAGGAGCTCACTCCGTCACATGGATTCGAACCGCCAACCCTCCAATCGGCAAGCCAAAGAGGCTCAGTGGTTTAGACCACAGCACCACCCACGTACCTGGACCAATGTAAATAAGGCATAGCCGGATGAACGAACCTTTTTGATAGTGAACGAAAGTGGCAAAGGTAAGACAGGGGCTGAAATTACAGTACAAATATTTAATGCAGGGATCAGGAACCTCTGCCCCTGCAGATGTTGCTGCTCTGCAACTCCCATATTGGCTGGAATGGATAGGAGTTTGAATCCAACAACATCTGGCTTGCCAGGTTCTGTTAAGCTGTGATCTATCAAATCTCTGGCACACGCATTGAAAGGTAAGCAGGGTCCATGCTAAGTTTTCATTTGGTACAGATTCTTCTTCTTGCCAATAAGAAAACAGCACCCGTTGCCCGAGGATTTCAGATGCCCACCTCCGAGTGTGAGTCAGTTTCTATCCGAATTGGAAGAGCTTTTTGCAAGGTTATTTATCTTAGCAGAACTCTAGTGTTGCTCAGAGAGACATTCGAAATCTCACGTTTATTGGGTGCTCAGAAAAGCCTTGCTTATTTAAATAATCTCATCTGGAGTTCTGCAAAGGCTGCTTTGTGGTTAGAAAAGCAATTGGAAGCTTTTCAGTATGCACAGTTGGGTCAAGCCATTGGAATGAGTAAATACTTCTGGAAGGCATGATGGTTGCATATTTCCTGCCGCCATATGGTTATCTGAGTCTTAATCATAACCAGGGAATAAAATAAGTATTTAGGAAATGCAAAAATACTCCAGTTTGGGGGGCGGGGGGGCATATAACCTTAGCACAGATGTTTATGTAATCTCTAGGATACGGGTGTTTGTTAATTTTTTCATAAAAAGATTCTCACCTATTGCCAAAGCTCTCTTTGGAGGTGACATCCTGTTTCTATATGGAAACAAACTTCTTTTTTATTGCAAAATAAAAAAAATTCCTTCAGTAGCACCTTCAAGACCAACTAAGTTTTTATTTTGGTATGAGCTTCCGTGTGCATGCACACTTCTTCAGATACACTTGAAACAGAAGAGTCAGACCCTTATGTACCGTATATACAGAGGGTGGGGGGGTGGGAATGGGTGATGGGTGATGGGAGTGGTAAACCTGTAGATGGCTGTTAACGACTGCTGATGACTGCAATTGATCCTGCGGGGGAGGGGGGAGCAAGGGCTGAGGTGCTAAAGAAAGCTTGATCATGCATAATGAGATAAGAATTTTTTATTTCTTTTTTATTATTATTTATTGAATTTATATACTGCCCTGTACCCGGAGGTCTCAGGGCGGTTCACAGAACAAAATCAAAATATAAAACCACAAAATACATCATCAGCATCAATATACTCTGCAAGCTTGTCTTCTGTTTCCCATTCTAGTAAATAATTAAACATTTTAGACAGAAGTTTATCCTTATTTTGTAGGAGTTCTTTTTTTTCAAATTGTGAGCTTTGTCCAAAAATCCATTCTTTCTATCTAATTAAAACATGCTGTGTATCTGGTGATATTGCAAGCAATGTGTAACTAGGCTCCTTAAGTTTTCCATTGATTTCAGTTTGGGTTCCCCTCCCTGTAAAATCTCTTACCAATATTATTTAACGCCGAGCTACATTGTAAGGCTGCCACAAGCCATTCTCTTTCAGCCACAGAACACACAATATGGAAATAATGGGCTGTATCTATATTAGCTCTGTGGCATTTTAAAAATATGTTTTCAAGCTTTCCCCGCAAAAGGGTCCGTCTCCAGTTTGGTAACAGCATACATACACCCAGAGGGAAACCCAGTTTTTAACAACTGTCCCACACTGTGACCGTTGCTTGCTTATCTCTGTAGCCAAAAAAAGCTTTCGTATTCTTCTTAATTACTCAGAATGCTCAGCCCCTAACAAAAATGATGATAGGACATCCGTAAGCTGAATTTCTTATAGCAAGCACTATATCTCTGCCGCAGGATGACTGAGAGTTAACCATTTTGGTATATTGCCCAACAAATGTCTGCGGTTAAATTTCCTTATTTTAATATTCATTTGCAAACAGATTGAAAAACAACTGGTGCTTCTAATATCAACATCCATTTTATTTTCTGCACCGACTCTCGATCCCCCTTCTGTCCATCAATAAAGCTTGAGATAATTTGATTGGGATGAATACTGGCAAGTTGAGATAAATGACAATTTTCCACAGGTACAGATTTGCAGTGCTCGCCTGACAATTTTAAGGGAAATGCATGATCATGTTTTCCCCAAGAGAACTTTTCAAAAGGAAGAAACAGCACCACCTTGTGACACATAGTTGCCTACTGTTCTTGTGTAATCATTTGCAGATGCCACGGGAAGGTTGCTTCTTCTTCTTCTTCTTCTTCTTCTTCTTCTTCTTCTTCTTCTTCTTCTTCTTCTTCTTCTTCTTCTTCTTCTTCTTCTTCTTCTTCTTCTTCTTCTTCTTCTTCCAATACCTATAAACCTCCTCGAGGTTTCTAAAGGATGTACATCTGTTAAAAGACTGTCCCTGCCCACAGCTTCAAAAATCTAACAGGCACGACACAAAAGGAAAAAGGAAAAAGGAAAGGGGAGGGAAGAGGAAAGCAAGCTGTTCTTTCTCCAGCTCATCAACAGAGCCAGGTTGGTCTCTCCCTTGCCATGATGAGAATGCAATCTCCCAAATAAGACGCAAAATGGATGAAAAGAGGGGGATAGATGAGACAATGTTCCAATGTGCACATTTTTCAAATCACACAGGTTAGTCGTGGCAATGTGTAGCCAGGCAGTGGAAAGAATTGTGCCACCAGTTGTTCGCGACTGTACCTAATGGTCAGGGGTCCCTTTACCTTTTACCTCTGTGAGTAAGCACCAGGAAGCCCTGGACTTTTGTTGGGGATAATTCAGTTGGAAATTCCCAGGTGTCAAAAAAAGGTTATTTATGTATGCCACTACTGCGGCCCGTGTTTCTTAGCCCAAAAATGGAAAACGAACAAGGTCCCAACCAAAGAAGAATAGCAACTTAAGCTGACGGAGTTATGCGCAGCTCATGGACTTAACATATAGAATAAGAGAACAAGAACATACATTTAGAGAAGATTGGAAAATGTTTATTGAACATATGGGGGGGGGATTGTGTACACTTGAAAACGTTGGCAGCATTAAGATAAATTCAACAGTGTAAATAAGTTTTGATGGATGTAATAATGGAATACTGAATGGTTTAGTTTACGTAAAATATCCAGGGATTTATATGCAAAACTAGTGGTTTTCAGCCCGTTTAATAACGGGCGCTAGAATCCTGGGGTTCGGAGAAGCGCTTGCGCAGCGCTTCTCCGAACCCTGGGACCTGTCCTTGCTGTCGGCGGCAGGGGGACAGGAACGGAGGAGAAAGCGCTGCTTTCTCCTCCTCCGTTCCTCTCCCGCAGCCGCCGACAGGAAGCAGACATCCCAGAGTTCGGAGAAGCGCTTGCACAGCGCTTCTCTGAACCCTGGGACCTGTCCTTGCTGTCGGCGGCAGGGGGACAGGAACGGAGGAGCGCTTTCTCCTTCCTTCCTCTCCCCCAGCCGCCGACAGGAAGGACGCGTGCACTCTCCCCCCCCCTGCCTCCTCCAACCGCCGCTCCTCTCACGGGCCAGGGAGGGTTGTGAGGAGGCCTTCGCCGGCCTCCACCCTCGCTTCCCTGACGTGCCCTGCAGTGAGGCGGTGTCCGGCGGGAGCGGCGGTTGGAGGAGGCAGGGGGGGAGAGTGCGCGCGGGCAGTCTCTGCTGTCCAATCCCTGTATCCCTGGGGCACATGCGCAGTACCTCAGGGACACACGGGACAGCTTGGACGCAGGGACAACTTGGACATTATTATATAGGATGAACCATGGAAAAAGAAGGGAAGTCATTGACATTTTAAGAATGTTTAAATGAGTATTTTAAGTTGCGAAACAGAATTTTTTAAAATATATACATATAAAAAGAAAACTGCTCCTTCCAGAGTATTGCACTGCATTGTTTTATATTGGCAAAGGAATGGCTTTTCTCCCCCTACCCTCCCCCATTAAGAGTTTGTGTATTAGGTTCCTGGTCTGTTCATGTAGAACAGACATGTTGTGCTACAGTGTTAAGTGAAAATATTGTCTGTTTGGGCAAGGCAAGTGAGGAGGAGTGAGAGATTTATCTTGAGGTAGTGAACACATTTGGATTTTTGAGGCAGTGCCACGGGCGTCAGTCCCGGGGGGGGGGGCATGGCGGAAGATGGCTGCCACATCAAACAGTGGAGGATCATTCATTCATTCATGCTCACCCCCACATCAAGAAAAGGCTCCGTCGTCAACCACAGCCATATTTTCTCTGAGACCGCTCTTTTTCTCTCTCCTTTGCTCAACAGAGGGCACACCGTTGCCCAATGAAATGTTGGGAGCATTTTAGACAGGGAGGGCATTTGGCAGACAGATGTTTCCATTCCATACCTGCTAAAATCCCGCAAGCCCACATGGCAGTCCAGCAGGGCAAAGGTGCATGGAGGGAGGAAGTGTGTGGCATAAATCTTTGATTGTGTAGATCTCACTTGATGATGAGGGGAGAATGGGACGGTCATAATATAACAAGTACTGCCTCCTCAGCCCAAAGCTTGTTGGTCAGAAGCAACCAAGCAATAAAACCCAATAAATAAAAGGCAATAATTCAATCTTGGTTTCACATTATTACAGCTGCAGAACTAAAAAACTGGGTTTACTCCATGGGAAGGCATTGTAAGGCCATAATTAAAGCTAAAGGTTTCCCAACTAAGTATTAACTGGCATGGTGAGAATTTGTGTATATCTCATTTTTTCTATGTGTTTCATGTTTCCTCTTTATGACTGCTGTTGTAATAAATCACCCTTCATAAAAGTTATTGCATTACATTCTTCACTAAGCTATCTTTCCACTGATATGTATTTGGTATTACTCCAAAAAAGTGGTGTTACGAGCCATCAAACCTCGAAAATACACTTCTTACAAAAGGTTTCCACAAATTTGGCCACTAGTGTATGTAAAGGACAAACTTGAACAGTTACCCAAAAGACATAAGTTTTAACTGGCTATTGCCTAGTTGACACCTGCACCAGGTATCGATTTGCCTGCACTAAGATGAATGGTAATGGGACGCAGGTGGCGCTGTGGGCTAAATCACAGAACCTAGGCCCTAGGGCTTGCCGATCAGGTCGGCGGTTCCAATCCCCGCGACAGGGTGAGCTCCCGTTGTTCTGTCCCTGCTCCTGCCAACCTAGCAGTTCGAAAGCACGTCAAAGTGCAAGTAGATAAATAGGTACCACTCCGGCGGGAAGGTAAACGCCGTTTCCGTGCGCTGCTCTAGTTCGCCAGAAGTGGCTTAGTCATGCTGGCCACATGACCCAGAAGGTGTACGCCGGCTCCCTCAGCCAGTAAAGCGAGATGAGCACCGCAACCCCAGAGTCGTCTGCGACTGGACCTAATGGTCAGGGGTCCCTTTACCTTTAAGGTGAATGGTAGCCATTTTATGCACATCTTAGTATTCAGTTTTTATCAAAAATCTGGCAAAAGCAGCTGAAGAAACAGTCATACAGCTATACTAGGTGCACATGAAAATCTTTTATTTGCTGACAATTTATGCTTTTTTGGGAGGAGCAGCGGCAGCCTTTTGCAGCTTCTTCACTTCGTGCTTGATGATTCTGTTTCTCTGTAAAGGAAACAAAATTATACACGGTTGTAAGCAGGACTCACGTTTTCACCCTATCTAACTGACTTTATTACCCTGTTTTCCCTATTTTAAGACTTAGTCATAAAATAAGCCATAGCAGGATTTTTAAGCGTTCAGCCATACCCCGAAAATAAGACATAGTGATAGACGCAGCAGCAATGCCGGCCACGGCAGGAGGGGGGGGGAAATAAGACATCCCCTGAAAATAAGCCATAGTGGGGTTTTGTTTTGTTTTTTTGAGGAAAAATAAATATAAGATGGTGTCTTATTTTCGGAGAAACACAGTGGTTACTAGTGTTTGAGTTGCAATGCAGACTGGGGTTATTTTGCTTGAGCTGCGGTCAACAATTTCCGTTTCCATTTCGCAAAAGTTAAGCTTGCAGAGACTGCGCAGAAAGGACTGCAAAAGTGCAGAGTGAGTGACAGAACAGGTCGGGGGCAGCCCTGTGATAAGGCAACTGCTTCAGGCAGCAGATTGGGAGGGGTGGCAGACAGTCCCCGACCTCCACTTTGAGGTCGCCTCTTGTAAGGAAGGGAGCACTGCTGCAGTGAGCCTTTAAACAGACAGCAAAAATGGTAGGGCTACCTCACCCACAATGCCTCGAATGACCCCTTCCTTGGAGCGCACAGCATGGAGGGCTCAGGTGCGAGGGTGAAAGATGGAGAGGGAAGTGGGAGGTGAAGGAAAAGGCAGCCATCAAAATAAAGCACTGCTTCCCAGCAAGGCAGCGGAGACAACCCTAGAGCCAGCGAGTTGTGTTCCATCCACACATGGCTAGCAGCTGTATTTGGACCCACTGCAGTTTCCAAGGGGTCTTCAGATGTAGCCTTGCATACCATGAATTGCAGCAGTCTAATCAAACCCAGAACATGAAACTACAAGGTGCTCACACTGATATGAAGGACAGTTCTGTTCAAACAGTTATTAAAATGACAAAGGAAAAGGAATATAAATCTAGATTGCCAGCAGTTTTGCCTTTACCTACCATTTTCTTGGCCTTCATGACCTTGTAACGATCAAAATCTGACATCTTGGCTTTCTGTGGAAAGATTTTCCAGGGCAGACAAAAAAATAATTGTTAGAAATATAACCACCTTGCTAAATAAGGCTGAGTTTTGTTCAAACTTTCAAACTTGTTTTCAACCCAATGAAGTACATATCTCATGCCTGCCAATTTAGCTTCTGAGCATTCTTATTTATCTTATTACATTTAGATCCTGCCTTTCCTCTAGCAAGGTCAGGGTAGCGTACTTAGTTCTGCTCGTTTGTCCTTTTTATCCTCGCATCTCTTCTGAGAGGCAACATTTGAAATTTGTCAGGCACTAGGACATCTCCACCACCTGGAGGTGCAAGCCTGGGGATCCTTGGATCTTGCCTGTTTTCACTCAATAGCAACACAACTTGCAGAATTTTGTTGTATTTTATCTGCACCATGATAATGAATTTCAGGAACCAAAAAGCCATATTGGAAAACACAACTTTTGAGCTGTCTGCATGCATTCCATTTTGGTGACTTTAACCCTGATTTAAGGAGCTGTTTGGCGCCTAGCTTTTACAGTATATCTGAGTTTCTAATACTGTGAGGTAGATTAGGTGTGAGAGAGAATTGCTCCAGCAAGGTCTGCGTGGTACGCCAGTTGCCTGTTCTGAATGGTACTTCGAAGAGCATGCAGAGTAGATTTGTTTAGTGTTAATTATAGCTGTTTTTACTGGCCCTTCAAAAAAAAAACTTCTGGGCTCTTCAGAAAACCAGGAACACAGCAATAAGCAATTAAGGTTTTAAGGGGGGGGGGGAGAGAAAGAGTGATCCATTGCAACACCTAAAGGTCCTCTCCTAAATGAACTTAGCATACCGGCAGCCAGGCACATGACAGAGGTGGCTTTTTAACTGAATAGATTTAGATTCAACCTTGTTGACCTACTGGGACTTTTGCTGCTGAAGTCATCCTACTAATCATTCAGTTGCCCACGCAACAGCTTATTTGGCTAGTTTAGCATCAGTATTTCAGCCCAATGTTGCAGCCTTCATTTTCAAAAACATACCTTCTTCCTAGCTTCAATTTTTTGTGCCCATCTGGTGGTTTTCCACTTCTCGTTAACGTTTTCCTTCTCCCAAGCAGCTCTCACATACTTTTGACGAGCACTAATTTAAGAAAAAAGCACCAATATTTGTTACTGAAACAAAACACCAGCTCTCATTATCAAACAAATCTCAGTCTCATTTTCAAATGATTCTCTCATTTTCAAACAAATCTCAATGCACTGAAAAACATTCTACTGTACACTGCATTTCCCTGCTAGCCTCTTGACCTAATAGGAAGGGGTAAAAGCTTTGTAGCAACCATACACCTAGCCCTTCAAAAAATAGTCTCATAAGAGCCGCTTAGAAAAAGTAACAGTTCAGATCCTAACATGGCTTGAAGAATTATCTGTATGGAACGGACTTTTGCTTTGTAAGGACAGTGGTCACAAACAGCAGGTTCTTCTGTTAGGCAGCCTCTAGCAACTATGATTATGTGATGTCATAGTTTCAGCAGACATTCTGAAATCATTTTTATTTGATTTTACAAATATAAATTTATAACAATAACAAATGCATATCCATATACAGATTTCTCTGAATCTCCAGACTTCCCTCCATGGGTCCTATTGTCAACATTTTCAACTGCATATTACTCCATAATCTATACAGTCATACCTCGGTTTAAGTACGCTTCAGTTTGAGTACTTTCAGTTTAAGTACTCTGCGGACCTCATACTTCGGGTTAAGTACACTTCAGGTTGAGTACTCCACGGACCCGGCTGGAACGGATTAATCCACTTTCCATTACTTTCAATGGGAAAGTTCACTTCAGGTTAAGTACGCTTCAGGTTAAGTACACACTTCCGGAACCAATTGTGTACTTAAACCGAGGTACCACTGTATTTTATATCCATCCATATTACCCACCGTATTTGTTACATTACAAGTGAAATTAGAATCCTGCTAATGTTTTCATCTGCTTACAGTGGTCTCCTAAATAAATTATAAAATTTCCCCCATTCTTTTCAAAAGTTTTTGTCCTCTTGGTTCCTGAGCTTTCCAGTCAGCTTTACCATTTCGGCGTAGTCCATCAACTTATGCTTGCCATTCCTCTCTGGTAGGTACTCTTTCTTTTTTCCATCTCATAGTTTCAGCATACATGACCCTATCATGCCAGTCCTTTTGGGGGGGGAGGCAGGGGGAAGGTTTGTGAAGTAAGGGCTGATACCCATTTTTAACATATGCAGTGGGTTGGGACAAGCTAGCAAACTAGGGCCTTCAGCCCAACTATAGCAGGATACCCTTCAAGCTGATACAAAGTGAAGCCTTCCTCGAAAATGAAGGAGAGTCCTATGAAACCACACATCTTCAGCAAAGATTTCAGCCAATGCTGAACATGATAAACAGTTAACAGAAGTGAGTATGATGCACTTTGCTACAGCAGTAGCAATGCAAGCTATTTCCACAATTTTCCAAGTTTAGAGAGGCAGTGATGCTGGATTACAAAAAAAGAGAGAGACAGACACAAACCTGTGAGGAAACTTGAGAACAAAGTCAGTCAGCTGCATGCACTTGAAGGGCATAGCTTGCCTTCTGACACCGCTGCAGGGACCATCTACTAGTGCCTAAAGAAAAGAGAAGGTTTTCAATAGGACCCTTGGATTCAGGGAGAAAAATACAATACTGTTTTGCCAGTCTAAAAGAAAACCTGAATCGATTTAGATTCTAAACCTAAGCACAGAAACTTCAACAGGGAAAAGGCACACAGCACCAGTCGGCAACCATTATTATAAAGCAGCCGTTTCTTGAAACCCAGAAGTTCCCTTGCTACCTCAGTAGCTCACCTGCACACAAGTGGCAGAAAGAAAAGCATCTATGGCAACATTTTAATGGCTAAAGTAGCCATTTAGAATGCAGTTTGACACACAATTTCCCTGGGAATAAGCCCAACTGAATACAGTCACACCTCATGTTGCGTCCGCTTCAGGTTGCGTCTTTTCAGCTTGTGAATGCGGCACCCGCGGAAGTGTTTACTTCCAGGTTTCGCCGTGCACGCAGAAGCACTGCTCTGGTTGCGGACTTTTCGGGGTGCGAATGGCACCCCGGAACAGATCATGTCTGCAACCAGAGGTACCACTGTATAATGGGACTGACTTCTGAGTAAGCATGCATGGGATTGAGCTGCACATGTTGGACAAGGCAACTGGGATATGGCAGACTACAACAATAATAATTTGTGGAAACGTTAAATGTCTGAAAGCCTAACCTTTAGCACAACCCCACCTAAATCTTAGGTAATTGCTCAGTGTCACAGAGCACACACAGACCAGTCATAGGAACTACCGGTAGAAGCCTGAGACCTTCAAAGACTTACATGGTGCTTTTTTACAGGCAAACTAAGGACCACCTGCACCCATATGAACCCATACGCTTACCTCTGTAGTGGTATGTAAAAGGGATAAATTAGTAACTAATTATATATTTTAGGTTGCATATTTCATTACTGCTGGGTTGCTTCAGCACTCAAGTATTTGAAAGGACTTATGTTTAGTAAAAAAATAATGGCACCGACTCTGTTCCTTCTCAATCATCAAGAGACACAAAAGGTAGCATTCAAACTTACCCTGTTCTGATCAATAACATCCACAATCGCTACCAGCTTGCCCGCATGTGGTCCAAAGGAAATATAGGCAACTCTGCCAATCTCAACGTAGCGTTTGAACACCTTAAAGAGACAGGACGTTATTTTAACAACTTACAATGGTGTACTGCTGGGCACTTAGGAACACTTTGAACTGTGAACCTAGCACTATTACAGAACAGCAAAACAAAACAAAACAAAAAAGACGCCCAAGAAACAGTAAAACTCGAGATTTCCTGAAGTGCTCAAGAAAACTAGTGGACAGAACAAAATATATTTAAATTATTACATCTAGGTATCATGAACTTCTATCCATCATCAAGCCCTTGCTTGAAGAGCTTACCCCATCCCCTGCATCGTCCCTTACCTGTAACCAGAGTTCCATCATTAACCACCTTTCCCATTGGGTAAAATCACCAACAGCCAGGGGCTGAGAGAATTATTGGAGGACTTGAACAAATGAAGTCATTACCCCTCCTTCACCCTTCAAAACAATTTTGAAAGGGTAAAAAGTGCTTCAAAACAATTACACAATTCCCCTCGTCACACTTCTATGGTAGGCATTTTTACCCTTTACTTGTTTAGATTGCACAGTCCCTTTGGAAAGACAGAAAAGAGCGAGCCCTTAGTGCTTGCAATGTACACTGGGAGAGGGCAGACAAGAGTAAATTGGGGGGGGGATGAAATGCGATGAGCTAGCAAAGGCTTCGAGGAGAAGACTTGAGTTCTGAAACGGGATCCGAATAAGTATTTCGCGGGACGCTGCAGGGGCATTTCCTTGCAGAAGCAGCGAGCAGGAAGTGGCATCTATGCTATTCATACACAGAAATGCGCGGGAGGGTGTTTCTTTTAAATGAAAATCGTGATTTTTTTGGGAGGGGGGTGAGAGAAAAAAGCATCTCTCTTGCCAATAGAAGCATCTCTTACTGCCTCTGCATAAGGATTTGAACGGCAGGCAAGAAAAGTCTGTAAAAGCTGCGCGGAAGAGCGGGTTTCAGGCGGCAGCTGCTGCTGTTCCGCGGGGCCTGGCTCTTCGCATGCGGGCCGACGGCTGGGTGGCACGAGGTGGTTGGCGGCGGGGCTCCCTCTCCCCGAGATCGCATTCCCCCCCGAGACCGCACTTTCCCCCTCCGTCCCCCTTATTGCCCCCCGCTCCCCGCCCCCCTTGGCCTATTCCCCCCCTCCGAAGCCCTACGGTCTCCCCCCTCCCTCAAGCGAAGGCCCTTCCCGGCCGTCCCCCCGCCTCACGCCGCTCCCCCCGGGCGCCTTCCCCGCCTCACGTGAAGGGCAGGTCGCGCGGCTCCCCTCGACGGCCATTCCGGCCCCCACCCAGTCGCCCTCGAGATAAAGCCATGCGGAGCAGGCTGCGCTCACCATGATGGCCGCCTCACGAGCCGAAGGCCGCGGGGAGAAAGAAAGAGCCGCTTCCGGTCGCTTCGCGTATCCGTTTCCGCTGCTCTGTACTGCGCAGGCGCCCCGGGCAGGACCTCATGCGTCGATTCCCCTCCGCGTTCATTCGAAGTCGGTCGGAGGGGAGGGGGTGAAGAAGCCTCCGCAAAGGCGCATGCGCATTAGCGGATGCGGAGAGAGCCGGGCGAATCCGAGGGCTCGGAGAGCGCGCAAGCGTCGCGAGCGTAGCTGAAGTCCGAGCGCAGGTTGGGAATGGGGAATACCGCTTCTTCGCGAAGCGTACGCGCATGCGCGCTGAGCATTCTGTGTGCCACGGGGATGATTTAGAAAGGAAGCGAATATTCCGAGTAGTTGGACAGTCTTGAGATGCATGGAGAGTGCAATGCTCTGCTGTGTGGTGGTGCTTTGCAAGGCAGAGTGAACAGCCCATATCGGAAGTGGGTTTGGGGCGATTTTCCTATTAAAAAAAGATTTTAAAATTTTCTTTCTTTCTTTTTTTCAACCACTTTGGGAAATTTTCGAAAATCGTGAAAAACGCAGGCAGGAAAAAGACAAGAAAGCTCAACTGCTTTTGGGTCGGGATTTGCACTTTTGGAAATATGGCAACCCTAAAATGACTGAGCATTTGTTCATCTGACTCACATTCACTTTTTGAATCGTAAAATAAAAGGTTCTTTACGTACTTGCAAGCTGTATATTACCCGTGCACACAGTTCCCCCCTTCAATTACTGTTATACATGGAGTTGTAACAAATAAAATGTGGAAAGAGAAGTCATAGATATCTTAAAGGTAAAGGGGCCCCTGACCATCAGGTCCAGTCGTGTCCAACTCTGGAGTTGCGGCACTCATCTTGCTCTATAGGCCGAGGGAGCCGGCGTTTGTCAGCAGACAGCTTCCAGGTCATGTGGCCAGCATGACAAAGCTGCTTCTGGCGAACCAGAGCAGCACACGGAAACGCCATTTACCTTCCCGCTGGAGCGGTACCTATTTATTTACTTGCACTTTGATGTGCTTTCGAACTGCTAGGTAGTTCCCTCCCTGCGAGAAGTGAGGTTACAGGAAACCAAGCAGTGGGCCTTCTCGGGTAGTGGCGCCCATCCTGTGAAACGCCCTCCCATCGAGGAAATAAACAACTACAGTATCTGACTTTTAGAAGACATCTGAAGGTTAGGGAAGTTTTTAATGTTTGATGTTTTATTGTATTTTTATTATTACTATTCTATTGGGAGCCACCCAGAGTGGGTCGTGTATAAATTGATGTTGTTGTTGTTACAAATGTGAAAACAGAATTTGTCTATCACCCAGAGTTCTGGAGTGACCAGTGTATTATATTAGCACTCCTTGTATTGCTCCGATTCCATTTTCTCTGAACCCAAAGGACCTAGACCTGCCTTTTGCAGTATAGAGCTAGTTGCTTTTAGGTACCATACATAGTGACTGTACCGTTCCAGAGCACTGAAAAGAATAAACTGTCAGAATCTTCAGTGGCCGTTGAATGCCTGAAAAGATAATCTGCTGGGCATGGCAATTGTGATTAATATTGAATTGTTTTGTGGACAGATGAAAGGCGATATTGGAAGGCATCTAATGAACAGGAAAATCGGCCAAAGTCTTAATAAATAAAGACACTTAAAAAGGGTTACCGTATATGCAATCACATGATATTATGATAAGGGCTGATCTGAAAAGCCCAATGATTTGATTGGTTTAGGATGATGTCATTGGGTTGCAACTATTAAGACTGCTGTGATCCTTTCATTGGTGAAATGAAATGACGTGTGTAATCTGGAAGTGTATAAAAAAATGACTTTGGATGTGGTCCTTGGCAGCCTCCTCCTTATTTTTGAGACTGTCCCTATGCGTATTTGTATTTCAATAAGGGTCTTTATTTTCACTTGGAGCCTGCACCCTTTTCTTTGGGGTTTCTGGGAGGAATACCTCCGGTCTAGGGACTTCTTTTTAAATTTTCCCAACAGATGCATCATAGAGGCACCCTTTACTGCTCAGGGCTTTTTTCTGCCTGTACTTCATTTCGTCTTGTTGCTGCACCTAAACAGCTCAATTCGGAAGCACCCGCCGTTTTCCTTATGTCGTAAAACACTGCTTTTTCAAATAAGGGACCGTTCTGTTCTCTCCGTTATAAGCGTATTTATTCTACTGGAAACACATGGTCGGCATGGCAGGCGTTCTTTCGCATACGCGACACCACACACGAATACACGAGGAAGATGAGGCACAGTAACGCCACGGCCGTGAAGAAAAGAAGCAGCCCAGCAAACAGAGAGGGGCTCATGGGGGACAAGATCCTATTGCTCTCTGCTGGAATCATGTTGGTGAGACTGAGCATGTAGCCTAGCGACCAAGCTATGCTGCTGTTATCGACCTGAAACAAAGGAAAAGAACAGCAAATTAGACTCTCCAGATAAGAAACCTCAGGGCCATTCTAGAAGACAGAAGATCTGCTTTTCCTGTGTACTGTGTTGCTCCTTTCATCGGATCTGCACACATAGCGGCATTTCTGCATGAGGGATGAGCAGTATCTTCTGTTCAGGGAGGCTAATCTTTATTGTCATTGTCCCATGCAGAACAACAAAATTGAGAATCTACATCAAACTTACAACAACCGTCAGCCTACTATCCAAAAAATGCATATCGACTCGCTACCCATCCCGCCTATACATAATTAACCCCCTAAAAACTCTTAATACCCCTCCTGATTTGCCCCCTAAAACTCTGATGCCCCACAACTGAATACAGACCCTCGCTCACAGACTGCCTTTTGCTGCATTCAAAACCAAAATCGCTCTTGGGTAGAAGCTATTTCTCAGGCGGCTTTTTTCTGGTCTTTATGACCCTAAACCGCCTTCCAGAAGGCAGAAGCTGAAAGAGATCATTTCCAGGCCCGTTCTTCCTATTGGGGATACTGGCGCGTTGCGCCAGGGCGCCGCCCTCTCAGGGGCACCTCTCAGGGGGGAGTGGGGGAGCTGCGCGGCTTTGCCAGTGGTGTCCCCTTTCCCTGAATGCCGGCCACCATGCCGCGCTGGACCTCTGGCAGCCGCGACTTGGTGGGGGGGGTGTCCTTGCCGCCAGCCCATGCACACCACCAGGCCAGCGGCCGAGCTCCAGAGGCGGCGGCCCGGGGCGTAGCTCCATCCTGCCTGCCTGCCGGGGCAGGACCCGGTCCACTGCTGCTACTGGGTGGCCGCTGGGTAGAGGTCGGCCCGCCTGCCGGCTCCGCGGCACCTGCCCGCCCGCCTCCACCGTGCACTCTTGCCCTCGAGCTTTCTGCTCGCTTCACAGCCCTCGAGTTTTCTGCTCGCTTCACAGCCCGGCCGCTCCTTGGACGAGGCGAGGGAAGCTCGGGCGGGCAGGGAGCAGCGGCAGTGGCGGCCCTGTCTATCCCGAGCACGCACGGTACCCTCGGCGCCTCGGAACGGGGTGGGCTCTTCCTTCTTGGGGCCTCTCCCTGCCCAGCGTAGCCCCTTGCCTGGTTCCTGCCCCTCTGCACTCCCTGCTCTTCCAAAGAGGGACGAGCCCGCCCAGAGGGAATCCCTGCACCAGGGCACCAGATAGGCTTAAGATAGCCCTGATCATTTCCGGGGTGCACACTATCTTGCACAATATCTGCAGCTTCCTTATAGCACCTGGAGGCATAGATTTGATCCAAAGAAGAGTGCACTCAATTATCCTCTCCGCAGTCTTTACGACCCTGGACAGTGCTGTTCTTTCTCCAACCGTGCAACTCCCAAACCACACACACAGACCACAGATTAAGACACTTTCTACAGTACAGTGGTAAAATGCCCTCAGCGGGTCCTTTGAGAGATTGTTTTCCCGGAGGATTCTCAGAAAGTATAGCCTCTGCTGTGCTCTCTTCATCAGGTCTTTGCTATTTGCTCCCCATGTTAGATCATCTTTCAACTCCATTCCCAGAAGTCAAAACACCGAGACCTGTTCCACACACTTCCCCTTGATATTAAGTGTTTGAATATTCAATTTACATTTCCTAAAGTCCACAGTTTGGACTTGGTATTTGATGCTTTCCAAAAGAAAGAATAGGCGTTTTAGTCCAGATCGACCCGCTTCAAATGTATTGGGAAATCATGGTTTTCCTTTGCAACCTGGGCTTTGTGCAGCCTCCACTGTTCCCTCTGCCCAATTTAAAAAACAAAGACCATTTTTAAAATTAAAATTTAATTTACTGACTGCTCACATATGATCCCTACCAGTGCTTTCTTCCTCTTTTTTCTTTTTTAATAGGAAAAAGCACTCGCCAGGAAATCCTTACGGCAAGCACCACACTTTTAACATTTGAAAAAGAAAAGGTGCTAACACTGTGTACCCTACAGTACCTCCAGAAAAAAGTACTGATCCCTAGGGGGATGCCAAAAGTTTTGGTGTCCCCCATTTGTTCATTAATATACACACATACAAATGTAAATATACACGCAGGTATGTATTTACTGACCACCCACAAGGGTCCCCTGCTCTGATGCCACACTGCACCTTTCGACGTGCAACCCATGGAGGTTTGGCCAAGGGTTAAGGCATCCATCTACTTGAAAAAGAAACCTTTGCCACCACTTAAAAAAACCTCAAGCTGCCATCTGACAAAGTCCTGGGGGAGCGTCATAGCTCAGTGGTAGAGCAGAGGGTCCCCAGCATCTCTGAATCAGGCTGGGAGAGGCCCCTGACTCATATCCAAGAGAGTCACTGCCAGTCAGTCTAAGCCAGGGGTCCCCAGACTACGGCCCGCGGGCCGGATGCGGCCCAATTGGCCTCCCAATCCGGCCCGCGACGACCCCCGCTGCCGCTGCCCGCTCTTACAGCGCGCGGCGCGGCAGCGCTCTTCCAGGTCGGAAAAAAGCGTCGAAAATCGTTTGTGCACATGCGTATGGGCCTCTCCCAACCCAGAAGAGGTCATTTCCGGTGCACTTCCGGGTCGGGGGAGGCCCATACGCATGCGCACAAACGATTTCCGGGGCTTTTTCCAACCTGGAAGCGCACCACCGCGCCAGTAAGTGTGTGTGCACACGGGCCCACACTCCCCTGCCCTCCGGCCCAAAGCCTGGTCTGGGTACCCCTGGTCTAAGCAATCCTAAGCTAAACGTACAGATGCTCGGACTCTGTAAACCAGCTTTCTATGTCCCTAGTGGCTGGAAAAGTTTTACACATCACTTGGGAAGACAAGTGAACTACAGTAATGCCAGTGTCCTGGAAGAAGCAAAGATTACCAGTGTCAAAGCGATGATTCTTCAACATCAACTTCATTGGACTGGTCATGTTGTGCGGATGCCTGATGATTGTCTTCCAAAGCAACTACTCTATTCCCAACTTAAGAATGGAAAGCGAAATACCAGTGGACAATGAAAGATGTTTAAAGACTCCCTCAAGGCAAATCTTTAAAAATGTGGTATAAACACCGACAATTGGGAAACACTGGCCTGCAGGCACTCCAATTGGAGAACACCCTTTCCAAAGGTGTCGTGGACTTTGAAGACACTCGAACTCAGGACAAAAGGGAGAAACGTGCTAAGAGGAAGGCATGCTTGGCAAACCCTCACCGTGGTCAACTCCTGCCTGGAAACCTACATCCCCACTGTGGAAGGACGTGTGGATCCAGAATTGACCTCCACAGTCACTTACGGACTCACTGTTAAGAGCGTGTTCATGGAAGACAATCTTACTCGGCTATAAGTGATCGCCAGAGAAGAAGTAGTGGCTGGAGCAATTGTGTTCACAGTAAAGTCAACTGTGTTCCAAATTTATTTTTAATTTTTGCAACGGTTAAGAAACATTTCTTGACAATGGCTCTGAGTCCCTAACTTTGTTTTCATCTTTCAAGACTTCCACCCTTAAGACTTCCACCAAGACTTCCAAAGTCTGAATCTTTCAAGGCTTTCAAGACTTCCACTATCTTTTTTTGATGGGGGGGAGAGTTAAACTTACTTCCTTCTGAAAGCGAATCTGTGGCCAAGTCTCTGCACTGAACTTATACCCGTGTATAAGCAGGTGATAGATGTAGTTCGCTGAAAAGCAGTAAGATTTTGCGTAGATTTCATCAAATTTAGGTATCATGTACGGAAGCTGAAAAACAAAAATGGTTACTCAAAACCAAATCAACGTTAATACTTATTTATTTCGTTGGGGAAATTTCTACTCTGGCCTTCTGTTATGATCATGGTCATTATGGTACTCTGAAAATTCAAGGCAAGACTCTTGGTGTAATTACGGTAGCTCTGAATACGAGTTTGTCAAGGGAAAGAAATATGGCAAGGAAACAATATGAATGTGGAGCTCTGCCTGGAAGCAATCATGCCAAATTGTTTCAATGTGATATATATTATATTTCTAGAGGATATTTGCTAAGACGTCTGCTAGAGAATAGCAATTTGGTTTTAGTAATTCGTATAGAACTGAGTATGAGAATAATAGAATCATAGAATTGGAAGGGGCGCTAGTCCAACCCCCTCCAATGCAGGAATATTAGATTTTTTTCTGTTCTATTCTAACAACAAAAATTAAAAGCATGATCCAGCAACAGTTAAACACTTGCATCTAGATAATTTGGCTAGGTAATTCTCAGCATTAGGAATATGGTTCTGTTGTCAAGTTTCAGAGTCTGAATCTAAATTTTATGAAAAGCAAGAGAGTACAATTCTATACATATTTACTTGGAAGTAAGTCTCATGGTAAATAGTGGAAATTATTCACAGGAAAGTGTGCATAGGAATGCAGCCTAAATAAATTTTGTCCGGTCATTTTTCCCCTTAGGCATTTCGATGAAAGTTTACCCAGGTATAGCAAACTTTTGTCAACAGTTCCCTTCTAAAAGTTCAGAAGATCGATACAGACCTGATTCCAATTCTCTGAACATAATGTCCACATGCTTGAATTAAAAACAGCCAGTGAAAATTCTCCAGTTAAATTCAGAGCATTGACTGTGTAGTAAAATCCAGAAAAGGCCTATGGATTAAGGCAGGTGAAAGTTAGATCTCAACTGTGGGTTGTTGGTTTTTTTGTTTTTTAAAAAACTTATTTATTTACTATTTTACGAAAACAAAAGCATGACAGAAACAAAATGGAATAAAAACTGTAAACACACAAACATGTGTATGTATAGATACATGATTCTAAACCAGGGGTCAGCAACCTTTTTTAGCTGTGGGCCGGTCCACTGTCCCTCAGACCATGTGGTCGGCCAGATTATATTTTGGGGGGGAGAAATGAACGAATTCCTATGCCCCACAAATAACCCAGAGATGCATTTTAAATAAAAGCACACATTCTACTCATGTAAAAACACCAGGTAGGCCCCGCAAATAACCCAGAATGCATTTTAAATAAAAGGACACATTCTGCTCATGTAAAAACACACTGATTCCCGGACCATCCGTGGGCCAGTTTGAGAAGGCGATTGGGCCGCATCCGGCCCACGGGCCTTAGGTTGCCTACCCCTGTTCTAAACAATAGTTCACCAAATTTCCTTTAGAGTAACACATGGGGAACACAAATCAGACTTTTATCCTGCATGTTATTCCAGAAATTTCTTAATAAAACCCCTCTTCCAATGAATATTTATTTTCTTGAAAATGCCTTATTTAGCTCTTATCTGGGAAATCATTCTTATCTAAGTTTCCTCCCCTGTTCATGCAATAATAGCAATCAACTTTTCAACTTATCTTTTTTTCAACTTATCTCTTAATCATACATAACATGATTATTTGGGGGCCTTTAGATAAGCAATATCCTGTAATTCCTTGAATAGTTTCCAACACAGTTGTGGTTCTAGTTGTAAGGAAATGCTGACTACAAAACTACACACACACACACACAGCGCACAATAAGCACCAGGAAAATAAGACATACCACAAAGTTCCCTTTAACCTTTGGCTGATAGACTCCATTAAACGAACAGTCTTCCTTCTCCCTGCAACTTGCGAAATCAAATAACTTGGAGACGGCTTGCCTGCAGAGAGCTGGATCTCCACTTCCAGTGACATTTACAAGCTGGTCTGGGTTGTAGTTCTCTGGCCTTAGAAATGCCGTGCAGAGGCTGCCGTACAAGTATTTCATGGTTAAAACAGTTTTATAATTCCGAGGATAGCATGGATTATTGATCCCGGATTTATCACCTGAATTCTGGCAGTTGACAAACAACAAACAAACAAGGAGGTTTTAAACAGGAGGAATAATTTCAGCAGGAGTCATTGTTACAGGCAACGTCACTAAAACAGACTGTGTATGTTTTGCATTTTCCCCTTACCAACATGCATCCATAAAGGGAGGCAGCTTTGCAGTAGAAAAACCTCCCCCAATGCTTCTCTGAATTCCACCTTTCTGAAGTTGCTTTGGCTTAATAAAAACCATTGGGTTTTTTGTTACATCAGCTTTGGACTTCCTCTGTTTTCTCGTCTCTCCATCTTCCCCTGTGGCCAGTAACTTGGACTGACGTAACTTAGATTGTCAATCGCTTTTCTTTTCTTTTTTTGGTGTTGTCTTAAAAAATCTCAACCATTCCTAAACACAACTTTCGGGGGGCATCCCGCTTTTTTTACTTTTTGAAATATATGTCTCTGGGAGAAAGAGGACTGCTGATTGAATCTCCACTGCCCCAGGCTTTTTGTTATGAGAAAATAGCAACCAAGCCATGCTCCACTACTGAACTCTGTACCCTTCTCTGCATTCAAGAAGCAGACCGTCCTAGCAGAGAAGAGGATTCCTTCGGCCATACCTGTAGTATCGATGCCAGCAGTTTTTTCTCTGCTTCATCTCTCCCGTAACACTGGAAGCTGTGCGTGTACACGCTGTATTCATAGCCGTACAGCTGCACTGGCAGCGTGCTGTTGGTCGTGTCGCCAGTCTCATCGGGGATGAATGATATTTGGGTGGAGGCCCCTCCTAAATCAAGGGCGCCCGTGGTCTCTGCTCCGTGGGGATGGACCCAGGCCCTCCAAAGGTTTCTCTGGAAAGGAAGAACTAGATTTGACATCCCGGGCTGCCACGGGGGCTCTGCTCTCCTGTCTAGACTTTCCCTCCTGGGGTTACAGGGCGTCACAAAAGTGCGCTGTAGATCGATGCGGAAAGTGCTCCCAAGATTACCTGCGGGAGTCGTATCGATTGGAGCGTTCTTCCAAAGAATGAAGCCGAAGAAGTAGCAAGACGCTGTCACAACAAGATTGTGTAATAGTATAATTCACCCTACGTGCATTTGATCAGGGTGGTAGGGGTATGATATGCCAACCAGGCCTGTATTGCGAGCCAAATGTGTAGGCAAAGGTGTTCAGCCCGTGCACATTCAGCAGCACAATGCTGAAACCAACAGGATGGGCCAGTTCCAGGTTTGAGGGGGCATTGGGCAAAGTGTTCCCCACAGTCTGTGGGCACTGGCAGGCATACCTGGCCATAAAACAATGAACAGGATGTTGATACAATGACTACTGCAATCAACATGAGATAATATCACCAAGGAGCGTCTCCACCCCCATCATTCTGCCCGGACACTGAGGTCCAGCGCCGAGGGCCTTCTGGCGATTCCCTCGCTACGAGAAGCCAAGTTACAGGGAACCAGGCAGAGGGCCTTCTCGGTAGTGGCACCCATCCTGTGGAATGCCCTCCCACCAGAGGTCAAAGAGAACAACAATTACCAGACCTTTAGAAGGCATCTCAAGGCAGCCCTGTTTAGGGAAGCTTTTAATGTTTGATGGATTTCTGTATTTTAATATTTTGTTGGAAGCTGCCCAGAGTGGCTGGGGGAACCCGACCAGATGGGCGGGGTATAAATAATATATTATTATTATTATTAATATTATTATTATTATTATTATGAAACTGGTGATGAAAGCAAACAATAAACGTCCCTAGAAATGGCAAAAGCAGTTTCTTTTCCAAAGAGGTTTTCTTTTATAACAATTGCAAACGCAGTAAATGAAGAGTTCACTTATGATCTATCAGGGGTTCAGTGCTCATTTCTTCACTTTCCAAAATAGGTTTTATCTTGAGCAATTGCAAACGCAGTAATAAAGATAAAATAGTTGCCCAGGCTTCCATGGCAGCAGTGGCACCACTCTGAGCAGCTCCGGGCGGCTAGGTCTAGCTGCCCTTTTAGTTTCCCACAGTGCATTGAGGGAAAGTAGGCTAGATCTGGCTGTCTGGCACTGCTCAGTGCCAAGCCAGAAAAATAATGCCACCCCTCAAATCAGCGGACAGAATCAGTGGCCTCTGTCAGGGCACTAGCACCTTGGCAACTTGGCCAGCTGCTATCACCACTCCTATCAACAGAGCTCCTTATTCTGTGCATGGGGAGAGAGTTTGCTGTGGGATTTTGTCAGACAGCTGTGAAAGCAAAGGGGCTGCCATACATAGGGACAGGGCTATTGTGCCATTAATTCCTCTGTCCCCGGTTTGGTGTTTTAGCACCAAAGGATAAAAGGAAGATTGCTCCGCTGGGAGAACTGGGTTAATCTGGGAATGGCATGGCTTAGGAGGACATTGAGTGTGGAATGTAAACCACAAAGTTGCACCTGCAAGTGTGATCAGGATGTCTTAGGGGGGCGGAAAATGTTGCAATCTGCTTGGCATATTCTGGCGTGAGGAATTGCCTCTACAATTTAAAATGCCTGTGAAATTTAGAGGGGTTTCCTTTGCCCTGGGCGAGCTACATTTGAAGGTGACTCAGAAACTGCAACTAATCCAGAATGCGGCAACTAGACTGGTGACTGGGAGCGGGCGCAGGGACCATATAACACTGGTCCTGAAAGACCTACACTGGCCCCCAGTTTGTTTCCAAACAGAATTCAAAGTGTTGGTGCTGACCTTTAAGGCCCTAAACCTGGGGTCGGCAACCTCCGGCCCATGGGCCACAAGCGGCCCACGGGGGTCGTTTAAACGGCCCACGAGTCGCTTCCAAACCGAACCACCCACTCGGCGAGTCCCCGTGCGTTGCGCTAAACCGGCACAGCACAGAGCAGGGACTTGCTTCCGTGGTGCCGGAAATCATGTCTGCGCAGACACAGATGCTGAAAAGCGCATCTGCGCAGATGTGATCTGGCCCACGGAGCGATCTTTGCAGGAGTGAACCAGCCCAGGCAAGGAAAACCTTGCCGACCCCTGCCCTAAACGGTCTCGGCCCTGTATTCCGGAAGTAGCGTCTCCACCCCCACTAAGGTCCAGCTCCGAGGCCCTTCTGGTGGTTCCCTTACTGCGAGAAGCGAAGTTACAGGAAACCAGATAGAGGGCCTTCTTGGCAGTGGCACCCTCCCTATTGAACACCCCATCATATGTCAAACAGATAAAAAACTACAGTACACAACTTTCCAAAAAGACATCTGAAGGCAGCTCTGTATAGGGAAGTTTTTAGTGCTTGATGTTTTATTATTTTGTTGTTGTTGTTGTTGTTGTTGTTGTTGTTGTTGTTGTTACCCCACCCATCTGGATGGCTTCCAGCAAAATATAAAAAATAATAAAATGTCAAATGTTTAAAACTTCCTGACAGTCTGCGGGCAGGTAGGGTCTCAGCCTGCGTACCTGATGGAATTTATAGACAGCTGCCCTGGACACAGAATTGATCTGTGCCTCCATGAACAGTCCAAAATGACTCCCAGGGTGCACACCTGGTCCTTCAGGGACACAGTTACCCCATTCAGGACCAGGAAGTCCCTCACACCTGCCCACCCCCTGTCCCCCCAAAACAGTACTTCTGTCTATATTTGTTGGAAGCTGCCCAGAGTGGCTGGGGCAACCGAGTCAGATGGATGAGGTACGAATAATAAAATTATTATTATTATTATTATTATTATTATTATTATTATTATTAAACTTTAAATGGGTTTTGTTGTTTTAAGAACATGACCCAATGTCATCCCCTTATATGATGTTTTATGCCTTTAACAGGAGAGACCAGTTTGCTAGGTAAAACAGAAGACTAATGCAAGGCAGGAACCTTTGCTATAAAGATGTTAGTACTACAACCACAGTTTTAGGTGGTTGTATATTTATATACTGTATGTATACATCATACCACAATCTTCCCTTGCCGGTGTGTGTGTGTGTGTGTGTGTGTGTGTGTGTGTTATGCTAATCTCAGTGTACATCCATTCAAACACTAGCAATTCATCAAAGAATAGTATGCAATAAAACATGCAGCTTCTTCCACGCACCTCCAAGAAATTGCCCATTAAATAGTTGGCTGTTATCCATCCGTACACACCTTCCTCTTGCCCGGTTATGATTTGAGTGCCCCTAAATTCAAAGGGCAGGGCTGCGAAGTAGCTTTGAATGCTCCGAAGGACTTCATGGGCTGCTGATTCATTTTGCAACCTAAGCAAGTCACAAGAATACAAAAGGCTGAGTGGCCAAAAGGAGATGTTCGCCCTTCGTCATCTGCCAAATCTAGTGACTCAGCTTGGCAAGTCAAGGGTTGATTCATACATGCATGTACATCACTTAATTATTCAACATCGGATGGTCCAGGGAAATGTGTGGACTGCTTTCATGGGAAAATACCGTGTCCGAAATGATAGCAGGGGATATGAATGTTCTACTTTGTGCCGGCTGGTTCACACATCAATAGTCAATGCTCCGGTTTGCACATTACAGTAAACGGTAGTTAGTGTTAGGATTCATTCCCCGTCTGCAGTCATAGGGTTATTGTGCATCATATGACTGTATGTGTTTTCATTCCCACAGAGTGGAAGTGACGTAGACAGGATGTTTACGTGGGACTGTTGTTCCTTTGTTCTTACTCTTTACTGGCTGTGATGCCAGAGAGAGGGAGCCATGATGTAGAGCTCTGTTTGTTTATCTGTAAATAAAGCAGTTTAGCCTTATTTACTGACTTGTGTGTTGTTCATCACGTTTGTGAGAGCAATCGCATATTTGGCCTGTGGGACCAGTCTAACAGCTGGCCCCCGGGACGGCCGAATTACTGACAGTTAGTGGTATACCATGAATATCTGGGCTGTGAGTCCCCTTCCCACTCACACAGAGAGAAAACAAACCATGAACTCTGGCTTAGCTGAACCACACATCATCAGTTGTTTTGAACCCCCCCCCCAAAAAAAGCCCCACACTCAGTATGCCGAATAACAAACCATGGCTATAGAGTGGAGCTTGTTGGGAGCATCTAAACCCTGGTTTATGACTCCTAGTTTATATGGGATGTTAGCCAACAAGGATCATGGTTTCTTTTCATTCTTCTTCTTATTATTATTATTTTCCCCACCACCGAGGCCATTCCATTATAACTATCCAGCCTCCCAAAATTTCAACACCTCCTGCGATGGTTTGACCCCTTTCCGTTTTAACAGTACACGTTCCATATCTCCTCAAAATCACTTCTCCCCGTCTTATGTTAATTTATCATTAATAGCTATATTTCACACCTCTTTATACCATCCTTCCATTTTATATTTTGCTTGCCCCTTCCTAGCTATCGTAATTTGTGCAGCTGTCAATAAATTTGTGAGCAAGTCCTTCCTAGCCTGCGAACTTTCCAACCCATCGTAAAATTGATAATAATGCTACCTCTGGACTTTTGGTCAGCTTTCTGTTATCTCCTTAAACACCCTTTGCCAAAAAAATTGTACATATTTACACCCATGATTTGTTTTCTTCCTGCAAACGGGGTTGGACTAGATGACCCTCGGGATCCCTTCCAACTCTGCCGTTCTAGGTTTCTATTATTCTACGCAAGAAGGGAGAGGAGCAGAGAGGAGTGAAGTGGGCATGATTGCTCATGCACAGGAAACCACGGTTTAGGCTTACTGTGATGTGCGAGCTGATGTGTACTGAGACTAGTGAGAGAAGAAAATGCATGTGCAAACAAGCCCCAAGACACACAGCCAGCTAGACCCGTCGGCACAATTTGATGCATGTGTTCTGGGATATAAGGGCTTCTGTGTTCGACAAGGCTTGCTCCCAGGTAAATGTGTCTAGGATTGCATGCTCATTCATCTCCAAAAGATTCAGCAGAACATTATTTAAAGCTGCCAAGTATGTTTCTCCTCATGTCTTCTCTTTGGCGATCCCTCGTAGCCAAGTAAGATTGTCTTCCATGAACATGGTTCTAACAGTGAATCCATAAGTGACTGTGGAGGCCAATTTTGGATCCACGCGTCCTTCCACAGTGGGGACATAGGTTCCCGGGCAGGAGTTGATCACGGAGAGGGTTTGCCAAGCGTGTCTTCCTCTTGGCACGTTTTCCCCTTTCTTCCTGAGTTCAAGCGCCTTCCGAGCCCATGGCTGTTCTCCAATTGGAGCGCTCGCAGACCAGTGTTTCCCAGCTGTTGGTGTTTATACTACATTTTTAAAATATTTGCCTTGAGAGAGTCTTTAAACCGCTTTTGTTGACCACCAGCATTACACTTTCCATTTTAAAGTTTGGAATAGAGTAGTTGCTTTGGAAGACGATCATCAGGCATCCGCACAACATGACCAGTCCAACAAAGTTGATGTTGAAGAATCATCGCTTTGAAACTGGTGATCTTTGCTACTTCTAGTACACTGGCATTAGTTCGCCTGTTTTCCCAAGTGATGTGTAAAAAATTTTGGAGACACCATTGATGGACTCTTTCGAGGAGTTGAATATGGCCCTAAACGGCCTCGGTCCTGTATACCTGAAGGAGCGTCTCCACCCCCATCATTCACTGAGATCCAGCACTGAGGGCTTTCTGGCGGTTCCCTCATTGCGAGAAATGAGGTTGCAGGGAACCAGACAGAGGGCCTTCTCGGTAGTGGCACCCACCCTGTGGAACGCCCTCCCAGCAGATGTCAAGGCAATAAGCAATTATTTTACTTTTAGAAGACAACTGAAGGCAGCCCTGTTTAGGGAAGTTTTTAATGTTTGATGCTGTACTGTTTTTAATATCTGGTTGGAAGCCGCCCAGAGTGGCTGGGGAAACCCAGCCAGATGGGCGGGGTATAAATAATATATTATTATTATTATTATTATCATCATCATCATCATCATCATCATTATTATCATTATTATTATTATTATTATTATCATTATTATTATGGCGTTTATAAGTGGTTCATGTTTCACAAGCATACAGGAAGGTTCATAGTACAATAACAATAAGGTTGTAGTAGAATTCCTGTACTACTACTACTACTAATAATAATAATAATAATTTTATTTCCCAGTCAAGACCGGGCTCAAGGCGGCTAACAACAAGAATATCAAAGCATAAAAGCATAAAAGAAACAATTCGATTAAAATGCAGATTAAATACAATGTTAAAATTCAATTTTAAAATTAGGAATCTACAAGTGCAACCTCATTTAAATATCTATAGGATAAAGCCTTAGGGGAGGGTAACACTGGGGTCAGACTGAGTCAGTCCACACCAGGAAAAAGAATATGCTGTGGATCTTATTTATACGGATTACCATATATCCCGGCGTATAAGACGATTGGACGTATTAGATTACCCCCAACTTTTCCAGTTAAAATACTGTATAGAGTTTGGGATATACTCGCCATATAAGAAATAAGACCCGGCGTATAAGACGACCCCCGACTTTTGAGAAGATTTTCCTGGGTTAAAAAGTAGTCTTATACGCAGGAATATAATTACAGGTGTGTTTTTAGCACAGTCTATGTGCACCCAAAGACCACTCATACAGCAGTTGTAAGACACCATTCCCAAGTATCAGATCTGGCTTTTTTTTATAAGAGGGAGGGAGGGAGGAAGAGAATAATCCCAGCAAACACTTTCTTTATTCAAAATAAATAATTCCTGCCTATATTCCTGCGTATAAGACTACTTTTTAACGCAGGAAAATCTTCTCAAAAGTCGGGGGTCGTCTTATACGCCGGGTCGTATTTCTTATACGGTGAGCATATCCCAAACTCTATATTTTAACTGGAAAAGTTGGAGGTCATCTTATATGCCCAGTCGTCTTATATGCCCAGAAGCATATACGGTAATCCAAACCCATCTATAACCTGCCGGGTGTGTTGAAGGCTACATGACATAGCATGAGTGACACATTGGCCCTTATCTATACTATTTGTCAACA
Source organism: Zootoca vivipara (assembly GCF_965207765.1). Taxonomy (NCBI): domain Eukaryota; kingdom Metazoa; phylum Chordata; class Lepidosauria; order Squamata; family Lacertidae; genus Zootoca; species Zootoca vivipara. The sequence goes on along the minus strand of NC_142594.1, from coordinate 13,832,676 downwards.
CTTAAAAGACAAATCTGTGCACGCACAAAGGATTTTATACAACCACTGGCACATACATAACAACAAGTGCAGGCTGTTGTCAGGTTTGCAACATGGGCCAAGCTGCCACTCTCTCCCTCTTCCTTGGTTGTGGCAGCCCATGGCACAAAGTCCTTGTTTGCCCCCCTCCCCCAAGATTACACATCTATTACAAAATATTCAGGAACACTCCGATCTGGGATCGACCATCTTCTATAAGGCAGTCAATAGTCACAACAAGTTGAATCTGAGGGAAGATTGTACTCACCAGCAATATACCCTGGGAAGATCCAAATCCCTCTTCGGTTTATGGGCGTTGTCTTAACATGCTCCTATCTATTAATCCCCATAGACTGATAGGTTTTAAGGCGAGGACGAGAAAACTTTGTCATGAATAATTTCCCCCGGCTTTATCCACTTAACAATGGATAAAACGATCCACACAACACATCAGCATCTGCTGTGGTTTCCAACCATACCTCAGGAGTCTCATGCCAGCTGTGGCTCCCAGGTAGACAGGTGTGGTTGTATGTAAGTGCAAAGGAATTTTCTCCTTTACTTTATCCATGCAGTCATTAATGGGCTTAGCAATTTCTTGAGGGTTGCTCGCATAGCTGGATATCCCAGGACCTAGGAGAGGGGAATCAATGGATTCAGTTTTGTTACTCACCAAGATCATCAGGACTTTTACTATTCCGCTTTATCTTTACGCTAGCGTCATTCTGAGCACTTTTGCTTCTTTATTTGGAAAGCAAATAAATAAAGTTAGTAAGTAAATAATGTGTAGGAACACTTGAACATTACAGAGGCCATGGAAGCATTGAATTCTAGATGCAGAGAAGGCCTTTGACAATGTTTAATGGACTTTCATGGAAAAAACCTATTGAGATGATGAACTTCGGAGAGTCATTTCTTAGAGGAATTGATGCAATTTTATTCTGACCAACAGGCAATGCTGATAGTAAACCATGTAATAACAGGAAAATGTAAAGTAACGAAAGGGACAAGAAAGGGATGCCCCCTGTCACCATTATCATTAGTTTTAGAGACCCTGGCTAGAAGCATAAGATCAGATGAAGATATAAAAGGGATAGCAGTAAGTTATAAAGCATATAAGCTAAAGGCATTTGCAGATGACCTTGTGTAGAAGACCCTTTGGCTAGTATACCGAGGGTCTTGGAACAGATTCTTAAGTTTGGAAAAGTAGCAGCTTTTAAATTAAACAAAAGTAAAACGAAAGTATTGGTGAAAAATGTGACGGAGCAATATAAAAAAGACCTACAACAAGTAACAGAACTGACAATACTTAGGAGTATGGATAACAGCTAAGAATATAAATATTTTAAGGATGGAACCCTAGAATTGTCGAGTTGGAAGGGGTCCATGGGGTCACCTCAAATCGTTTTATTACTGTCAATGACCAGTATCAAGCCAAGGGTCATCTAGTCCAAAATAATGCACGATCAAAGATGTAAGATGTTGGAAGAATGCAAGAAGTGTTCTGTTTATGTTTCAGTCAGGCTTCATTCCTCCATGCTGTGCCCCAGTCCACCGGATTTCAACTGGTGGGTTGTAAAGCTTATCCCTGTTCCTCCCAGTGGCATAGCATGGGCTGCCAGTTAAAAACACCTAAGCACATAAGCAATCAGGGTGAGAATTTTGCTTCAGATTTAGGTTGATGGATTATGCCAAATTGGCAAAAATGACCAGAAGAATCAGAAGTCTGGAAGACCAAAAGTTTAATAAAGAATGGGGGAAAATATATAATTTATCTTAAAAACCACTGTAAACAGTTAAAATTGTTAGTAGGCTTGGAATAGCACTTGTAGTTTAATGGTGAATTTTGGATATAATGGAGATGTAAAAGATTTGGATTATTATAAAACAGGCACGTCCAACAGGTAGATCGTGATCTACCAGTAGATCACTGGATGTCTGTGGTAGATCACTGGTAGATCACTGGCTCCCTCCAAAGAAACTCAACAACTTTGGCTCCCCTAAAAATGCTCAACATTTTAGCCCTTCACCCCCAAAACAGGGCTTTCTTCCCACCTCAGAAAATCTCAACAACTCTGACCTGAACCCCTAAAAAATGGGCCTTCCTCCTTCCTAAACAACTTTGACCTGAACACCCTAAAAGGGGGTAGATCACTGCCAGTTTTTAACTCTGTGAGTAGATCACAGTCTCTTCGGAGTTGGCCACCCCTGTTATAAAAGATGCAGGAGGAAATGACTAACAGTAGGACCCACAAAGGGGAGGAGGGAAGTCCAGGAGATTCTGTGGAATCTATGTTGTATGTTGGATATGTCATTGTAAAACTGTAATTTGAAAAACTAAATAAATAAATTTTAAAAAGAAGATTTTTGCTTCAGATTACAGCAGAGCCGAAATGATCCTGCCTTTAATTCGTTTGTTGTTGGGTTTTTTTTTTAAAAAAAACCAAACCAATCCCACAAAGCCAATAATTTTCAGACCAAATTCTATTTGCAGGCTTCAGTTCCTATATATATATATTTCCATTCCTGTAGTACAAAAAGCTTGGAAAGAACTTCAAATGCTGTTTCTGAAATGACACTACCTAATTGCATGCATGAAAGGATTTGCTCAGGGGTTTGTACCCATCAATTGGAAATCTCACTTTGCTGAACAGCAACCTTTGATTAAAAGAGTCTGTGCCTTACAAGAGAAGACGGAGAGGAAAACTGTGATCTATGAGAAAATCCCACGATTTAAGCAAAATTTTAAACCTAGGTTAACTCAGGCACTATCTTGTCGGAAATAACGATGAAAGGGCTAGTCGTGAGATACAGCGAGTTAGTGATTCGTTTTGAACCAGGCGTCCTCAAGAGTCAACCTTCCTCAGATTAACCTACCTCACAGGGGCGTTGTGAGAATTAGGGGGGGGGAGAGAGAGAGGGAAGGACCCTGGCACTCCTTGGAGTTATAGTGGATTAAAAAATGAACACATGAACATAATTCTGGTTACAGGTAGGTAGCCGTGTTGGTCTGGGTCGAAGTAAAATAAAATAATAAAGGATTTTTATTTTATTTTACATGAACATAAGAAGAGTTTGCTGGATCAGGCCAATGGCCCATTTAGTCCATGATCCTGTTTGCAGAGCCAAACAGATACCCGGGGGAAACCTGCAAGCAGGATTCAAGCACGAGAGAACTGTCCCCTCTTGCATTTTCCAGCCACATGCCTTTATATGCAATGACCATCATCGTTGTCCTAAGATTTTGAGCCTCATTTTCTTAGGTGTGCAAACACACAAGCATTCGCACCCACGGGAACAAGCTGCCACCGCAGTAGTGTCCGTTAGGCCGGGGCAGCAGAAGATGCAGATGATTTCGATCTGCCGCCCCCGCCGCCCCCGCTTGCTAATCTGTCACGTTTTGAAATGCCACAGGCACGCAAATGGCAAGTCGTGCACGATTTCCACCCGGCTGCATGACACAGCAGCTTCCCACGCCCATTTGGAACGGCAAAACCTGTCCCTGAGTCATTCGCCCAGCCAATACGTCCCCACCGAGAAGCCCGCCCCAATACAAGAAGGGCTACTTCAATTGCTTTGCCTGCCGTTGTATTTTGATTTATAGTCATGGCAGGCAGATTCAGCCACTACTTGCTTAATTTTGGGGTTTGTTGTTGTATTTCATACGCTTATTGTGTGAAGTGCTGTGAATAATAATAATAATAATAATAATAATAATACATTTAATAAGAATAATAAGAGTAATAAGAATAAAATTACCATCCTTCAGGAAGAAATAAACAGGTACCAGATTTTTAGAAGACATCTGAAGGCAGCCCTGTTTAGAGAGGTTTTTAATCTTTAATCAATTATTTTATTCTTCCGTTGGAAGCCGCCCAGAGTGGCTGGGGAAACCCAGCCAGATGGGCGGGGCGGGGTATAAATAATATATTATTATTATTATTATTATTATTATTATTATTATTATTATTATAGCAATACCTTGAAAGCACTATCATACCCCTTTAAACAGTCATGGCTTCACCCAAAGAATCCTGGGAACTGCAGTGTGGTGTTGTTAATTGAATTTATATACTGCCCTATACCCAGAGGTCTCAGGGTGGTTCACAGAAAAAAAAAATCACAACCTATATAATCAGAATAGAAACAACAACCCAATAACATCGCCCCTGAAAAGAGCCACATTTTAAAAGGGTATAGGATGTCATACAGATCAACCAAAGGCCTGGTTAAAATGGAACATTTTTGCCTGGTGCCTAAAGGTGTATAACGAAGGTGCCAGGCGAACTTCCCTGGGGAGAGCATTCCACAGACAGGGGGCCACTGCAGAGAAGGCCCGTTCTTGTGTTGCCACCCTCCGGACCTCTCGTGGAAGAGGCACACGAAGAAGGGCCTCAGAAGATGGTCTCAGGGTCCGGGGTAGGTTCATATGGAAAGAGGCGGTCCTTGAGGTATTGCGGTCCTGAGCCGTTTAAGACTTTATAGGTCAAACCCAGCTCTTTGAATTGGGCCCGGACATTCATTGGTAGCCAGTGCAGTCGGACCAGGATCGGTGTAATATGCTCAGACCGCCTTCCCACGTTGAGCAACCCGGCCGCTGAACTCTGCACTAGCTGAAATTTCCAAACAGTCTTCAGAGGCAGCCCTGTGTATAACGTATTGCAGTCATCTAACCTTGAGCATAGACAACAGCAGTTAGGCGATCCCTGCTAAGGGTGCTGTGAGTACTTAGGGGGTTCCTATTCCCCTCACCCAGCTACCAATCTCTCTTCCCAGAGGGATCTGGGAATTGTAAGTCTGTGAGGAGAATAGGAGTCTCCAAAGAGCAGTTGGCAGCCTTAACCATCTACAGTTTCCAGGATTCTTTGGTGAAAGCCATGGTTATTTAAAGTGGAATGTTGATGCTCTTAATGGACGGTGTATAAGGGGTTTCAAACACAGAAGCTGCCGTTTCTCTTCCTGCCCCCCTCCTTCACCCAACTCATACATTCCGCCCTTAGTATTTGTTTTGGGTCCACCCCAAAATCCACATTTCCTCCTCACCTTTCACATTGCACTTGAAGGTCTGGCTCACGACTCCCGTGTTGTTTTCTTTCTCTGCTGGCCATTCATATACATAGGCAGTGGTCCGAGATGATCCTGCATCAAGCACTATTCCATACTTGGCGGTGGGTGGGTGGGGGGAGAGAGAAAGTTATAGGTTACAAGATGAGCATGATTTCTTGTTGAAAGCGATCAAAGAAAATACAAGTGTTAGAAAAGTAGCCCATCTTTTTGTATTAAGCTAGAGTGATTTCTGTCTCCTTCCTTCCTTCCTTCCTTCCTTCCTTCCTTCCTTCCTTCCTTCCTTCCTTCCTTCCTTCCTTCCTTCCTTCTCTTTCTTTTTTTCTTTCTTTCTTAGTGATTTCTAGCTTCTTCTTTTCTTTGAACAGCTGTTTCCCTATGGGCCGGCTCTACCATTGGGCAGAGTGATGGAGCCGCCTCAGGTGGCAGATGCCTGGCCATTCCCATTCTCTTGATCTTGCTTCTCCTACCTGTTTCTTCCCACTTGCAGTTGAGAGATGGAAAGGTAATACTGTGGGCATGTACTAACTGGTAGGGCAAGCAGGCAGCTCCACCCATCGGGTCCAAATCCTGCCTCGAGGAAAACAGACACAGCCAAGATATGTTTCTTCAAGAGGAGCTTTCAAGTGAGAAGCCTTCGGGCATGTAACTGTCCAGAGATCTTTTTAATAAGGATCTCACCCTCTTATGTAATCACTGCCCTAAAATCCTGATATGCTGCCAAAGGGAGCTCTTGTTGGTTGGCATGTTATGCTCAGGGTTTTGATAATGCTTTCTATGCTAACAGTGATAAGCTTCTAGAAAGGGAGGAACTAAGGATCAGACCTGCAAGGCACCCCTTTTCTAATTGCAGGCACATTCGATCGAGCTGTGCTTACTTTCTGGTGCTGGAAAACTCTTTCCACATGCTCAGAAGCCCTCTTGACTATCCTTACATCACCGGTTCAGCAGCTGAGCCCCGGCACCCAAACTAAGCAACGGATACTGCAGCATATTCCTTTCAACTTACCTTCAGCCCTGGCGAAAGGACCTCTTTCTGATTTACTTGGATCAGAGTAATAGTAACAATAATTGCTATGCTTAAGAGCAGAAAGACAAAAGTTACTATGGTTGACATTTTGTACAGTACTCGGGAACCTAAAAAATAAGAAGGGGGGGGGAACTGATATCATTAATTTGTCAGGGTTAACGTTATTATTTTTCACTGCACTGTAACTTAAGAATTCCAGGTTCATTTGCTCGGGATGAGGAACTCTAGAAATTGTTCATCTGAGTGAGCCCAGAATATATATAGAATAAACGTATGAAAACCCATTAGAAGCCTTTGATGTTTGGAACGAGCTAGAACAGTACAGTGGTACCTTGGTTCTCAAACTTAATCTGTTCCAGAAGTCTGTTCCAAAACCAAAGCGTTCCCAAAACCAAGGCGCGCCTTCCCATAGAAAGTAATGCAAAACAGATTCATCAGTTCCAGATTTTTAAAAACAACCCCTAAAACATCAATTTAACACAAATTTTACTCTCTAACCAGACCATTGGTTCATAAAACGAAAGCAATCATCAATGTACTGTACTATAAAATAAATAAGACAGTATTGTAGATGATAAAAATTATCATCCACACAGTCACAAAAACAAATTAACCGAAAAAGCTTCAAAAACAAAAAACGCAAAATAAGTAGCAAAAACAAAAGTATAAAACTTAATCCGTTCCGGAAGTCAATTTGACTTTTGAAATGTTCGAAAACCAAGGTGCAGCTTCTGATTGGTGCAGGCACCCCAGAAACAATAGCTGACAACTGCATTGGATGTTTGCTTCCGAAAAAACTTTCAAAAACTGGAACGCTTACTTCCGGGTTTTCGGCGTTTGGGAACCAAGGCGTTTGAGAACCAAGGTACCACTGTACAGTAGATGTATTTTCATCAACTAGTCTCGGTAGAATGACCCTCCTACCCCCCCCACCTCCAAACAGAGCTCTTGTGCTTTTCACAACTGCGTAACAGGCAGAAATTCAACAGGTACAGTAGAAGCCGATTCATAGGCATTATGGAACATACAAAGATCCTTGTTCTTGTTCTCACAGTGGCCAACCTGGTGCCTCTGGGAAGCCTACAACCAGGGCCTGAGCTCAACAGCCCTCTCCCCTCCTGTGGTTTCCAGCCTCTGGTATTCAGATGCATACTAGAAATAATTCTTAGCCTATTCTTAAAGGTAAAGGGACCCCTGACCAATAGGTCCAGTCGCGGACGACCCTGGGGTTGCAGCACTCATCTCACTTTACTAGCCGAGGGAGCCGGCGTACAGCTTCCGGGTCATGTGGCCAGCATGACTAAGCCGCTTCTGGCGAACCAGAGCAGCACACGGAAACACCGTTTACCTTCCCACCGGAGCGGTACCTATTTATCTATTTGCACTTTGACGTGCTTTCGAACTGCTAGACTGGCAGGAGCAGGGACCGAACAACGGGAACTTACCCCGTCACAGGGATTCGAACCGCCGACCTTCTGATCAGCAAGCCCTAGGCTCTGTGGTTTAACCCACAGCGCCACCCGCATCCCTAACCTATTCTTAACTATTGTGAAAACCAGAAATATTCCGCAGGCGTAGCCAAGACCGGCTTGCCTAACTCCTACCGTACACTTATAGGACTTACACTTATTAGGAAACCCAACAGGATTTTGTACTTAAAGGGGGGGGGGCGGGAGGATACTGATAACAGAGGTGTAGGATGTTACCATTTCCAATTCCTTGCTTTGCTTAGGGATGATTCATCATCTCATCACGATTCAGTGGAAACAGAATTAGCAACACTTCCTTACCTTAAAGGCTTGTTGCATAAATTGATCTCTTAAACCACGGGAGGTGCACTCCTGACAATGTTCCTTTAGCTAGCAAAGGAAGGATTAATCATGCCCTTTTTTTCAGCGGCCTAGTTATCTTCAAAAGGTGTGCATTTTAAAGGGTGTTTTTTCTTAAAACGATTGCACGTAAACAGGTGAATGTGTACTTCTTCAAGTATCTTCTTCATAGCTGCCAAGTTCTCCCTTTTTTTAAGGGAAATTCCCTTATGCTGAATAGGCTTCCTCACGAGAAAAGGGAAAGCTTGGCAGCTACCGTGTTTCCCCCTTTTTAAGACGTAGTCATAATATAAGCCATGGCAGGATTTGAAAGCTTTTGTAAAATTTAAGCCATACCCTGAAAATAAGCCATGCCGCCGCCTGCCAGCGCTGGGCATGGGAGAGAGCAGGAGACTGATCAGCCACTGCGGCATCGCGCTGCCAGAGACTCGCAGCCACTGAGGAGCTCGCGGCACTGGGGCTTGAGGGCGGCTCTCGCCTTGCCGCCCTTTCTCCCGCTCCCGGGGGAGACGCGGCTTCCATCCCCCGTTGCCAAGGAAATGGCCCAGGGGAGAGACGCCAGAGCGGAGGTGCCGCCCGGCTGTTGCCACCGCCGAAAACGGCAATGCTTAGGGCCGCCTCCTCCTCGCGCGAGATGAAGTAAGGCCCCTCGAGCGGTCCAGGGCTCGCTTCCGAATGCGCAGGGATAGGGCTGCGCCATTAAACTGCTTGCAAACTCCTTGGAAAAAAGAAACGTGTCCTGCAGAGCCCAGATCAAGGAGGTGGCCTGCGGGGTTGTCGCCGCTCAGCACCGCGCAGAGCGCCGGATTAAGGAGCCGGTCTGCAGAGTCGGCGCCCAGCAGCGCGGCGCTGGATTGGGGAGGCGGTGCTTCGTGCGGAGCTGCTGGGCACCGACCCTGCAGACCGGCTCCTCGATCCGGTGCTCTGGGCGGTGCTTCTGGGCGCCGACCCGGCAGGCCACCGGATCGAGGAGCCGGTCTGCAGGGTCGGCGCCCAGCAGCTCCGCACGAAGCACCGCCTCCCCAATCCAGCGCCGCGCTGCTGGGCACCGACTCTGCAGACCAGCTCCTTAATCCGGCGCTCTGCGCGGTGCTGAGCGGCGACAACCCCGCAGGCCACCTCCTTGATCTGGGCTCTGCAGGACACGTTTCTTTTTTCCAAGGAGTTTGCAAGCAGTTTAATGGCGCAGCCCTATCCCTGCGCATTCGGAAGCGAGCCCTGGACCGCTCGAGGGGCCTTACTTCATCTCGCGCGAGGAGGAGGCGGCCCTAAGCATTGCCGTTTTCGGCGGTGGCAACAGCCGGGCGGCCCCTCCGCTCTGGCGTCTCTCCCCTGGGCCATTTCCTTGGCAACGGGGGATGGAAGCCGTGTCTCCCCCTGGAGCGGGAGAAAGGGCGGCAAGGCGAGAGCCGCCCTCAAGCCCCAGTGCCGCGAGCTCCTCAGTGGCTGCGAGTCTCTGGCAGCGCGATGCCGCAGTGGCTGATCAGTCTCCTGCTCTCTCCGATGCCCAGTGCCAGCGCAGCTGGGCGCCAACCCGGCAGGCCGCCTCCAGCAGCAGCAACGTGGCAGAAGGAGAAGGAGGCTTGCTGCACGTCCTGAGCCCTGAGTCCGTGGGACCCAGCAGCAGCAACGTGTACAGTATTTTTTTTTTTTTAAAAAAGACACCCCCCGAAAATAAGCCATAGGCTTGTTTTCTTGGGTAAAATAAATATAAGACGGTGTCTTAAAATGTGGGAAACACGGTATGATCTTCTTCCTTAGAACTGACAACAATTATTGCTTAAGCTGCTTTTGGATCTCCCTGCTTTGGTTACTCTAGGAAATGCTAAATATAGCAACAAGAAAAGTAGGAATGGACTCTCAATGTCGAAATGCTCTCAGTGCTACCAGAGAAGAAGAGAGGGCAAGCATCCAGGAAATCTAAGGCAGAATTGGGAGAGTTTGTCATGCAAATGAATTGTCCAAATGAACATTTGTCATTGAATTCAGCATCTGCCAGTAGTTGTATATTTTACAGAAAACCAGACCCAGCCAGCAAATCTTCTGACATATACACACCTCATGACCTTGTGTCAGCTGAATGTTTTATTACATAGTACAGTAATTGGCTTTCGGGAGGTTCATAATGCAGGAGTGAAACACAGGGCAGTGTTGAAGCCTCAATTTAAACCAAACAAGGCCATTGTCTGCCAATGCCTAAAGGGAAAGAGAGCAACGTTTAACCCCAGGGGTGGCTAAACTGGTTTTGGTTGTCCTCTAGATGTTTTGGATTCCCATTAATCCCAGGCAAGATGGCCGCTGCTGAAGAATGATGGGTATTGGGGTCCAAAACATCTGAAAAGGCTACAGTAGGCACCCCCAAACTCGGCCCTCCAGATGTTTTGGGACTACAACTCCCATCATCCCTAGCTAACAGGAACAGTGGTCAGGGATGATGGGAATTGTAGTCCCAAAACATCTGGAGGGCCGAGTTTGGGGATGCCTGGGCTACAGGCTCCCCATCGCTGCTTTGCCCAATCGTGTACACGTCCGCTCACAAGTAAGCCCCATTGAATTCATTGGGGCTTTCAGGCAGACGTGCAAAAGCTTGATGCCTTCAAGAAGTCATTGACGTTAGTGAATGCAGTCCAAAATTTAGCCATGGTTGTAGGGATGTGAGCAGAATTCTGCTCAGTTTAGATGAATAACTTCATCTAGGTAAAAAGGCAAAGGTAAAAGTCAAAGGCGACTATGGGGTTGCGGCGCTCATCTCACTTTCAGGCCGAGGGAGCCGGCATTTGTCCACAGACAGCTTTCCAGGTCATGTGGCCAGCATGACTACACCGCTTCTGGTGCAACGGAACACTGTGACGGAAACCAGAGCGCACGAAAATGGCGTTTACCTTCCCGCCGCAGCAGTACCTATTTATCTACTTGCATTGGCGTGCTTTCAAACTGCTAGGTTGGCAGGAGCTGGGACAGAGCAACGGGAGCTCACCCCGCCGTGGGGATTCAAACCGCCGACCTTCCAATCAGCAAGCCCAAGAGGCAAATAACTCCATCTATCCTCAGAGTGCAGGGTGGAAGGTAATATTTTGAAAGCAACATCAACAGGACCCTTAGATGTAAAACAATAAAAAAAGAAGGGACTGTCTTAAACTGAGAAGACCTTACATCAACACACCACCTCAGTCCTAGTCACCAAATGTGAGCCCAGAGAAGGAAGTCTTGCAAACAAGAAAGTCTTCCTCAATACATGTAGACATGTACATAACCCCTTGCCATGCTACCTATGGGACCAGGGAGGACACATTTGTAAACTGGAAGGGAGTTGGTTCTTTTTGGCTGTCGGTTGTCTCAAATAACTAACCAACAGGTAAAAAGGAAAAATGTGGGCTGATAACTTTTCGGAATTAATTTCAAGGCGGCTCTAGCACAAATTAAAGCGAGCCCCTAGGGGATGGGAACTGTAAACAGGAGGACATTTTTGTCATTGTCCTCACACAGGTGGAAGAATTAAGAGGGTATGCCTAGCAGATCAGAGGGATGTAGGGGAGGTGGCAGAATCCAGCTCGCTAATGTTTTCAGCCATCAGTCTTATTTCACAGAAGCTAGAGAAAAAGCCAACAGCTACATAAAAAAAAAATGAGAAAGAAACCCCAAACAGCAGTTGTATTTCGCTTTTAGAACAGTATCGTTCTGGAGCAAGGGATAAAATAAATACATTCAATTCCCACGTCCTAATTCAAGTTACAGACCACACAGGACTAGTATTTGTTTCCAATAACTTACTGAAGATGAAAACATGAAGTCTGCTCTCTCTATCACACCAGAATGTGTGTGCAGCCGGCCAGGACAGGACTTTGGAGCAGCGGCCGAGGGCTCCACTCAGATAGATGGGCTCCCAATGCAGCAGGAGCTGGTTTACATGACATTTTGCAAAAATCGGAGTCATAACGCTTTGCTATCTAAAGCCCCCCCCCCATCCCACATGACCATTACTTAAGTCCAAAGTCTAAAATCACCTTAACTGCAGCACTGCCCTGAACATACATGATAGCTAAAGGTACAGCATATTAGGAAATGAACATACATTTCCTAACATACCTATAGCTATAAAGTATTATATACAGTACATGGCAACCCATCTTGGCATGTTGCCACGGCAACCGGCCACAAGTACTGACCTGTATGTTCACAGGATTGTCGGGACAGCGCAGTAAACATCTCTTTATGTTCAAGCTACACAGCAAGAGAAACAGATTATTCGGTGTGAGGCTGGGTTTATGAAAAACAAGCAAGGAGCCGGGGGGGGGGGGAATCATTGCAGGCCCATGACTGCAAAAGGAGTCAGTTCTTCCCAGAGATGGAGAAGGTGAGAAAGTGCTACACAAGCGTAGGGGAGAAGGGGGACAGCTATTGATATGAGGGGTTGGCCAAATCACAGCATGGCACCATCAAAATAGGTGGGAAAGAGAGAGAGAGAAGGAAGGAAGGAAGGAAGGAAGGAAGGAAGGAAGGAAGGAAGGAAGGAAGGAAGGAAGGAAGGAAGGAAATACTACCAAGCAGAGGTTGCACACCTGTATAAGACAGAAGATGTGGAGATAAATTGTTTGTGTGTTCCTGCATGTGTAAGTTGGTGTGTGTTTATTATAGAGAAGAACAAAGCTTTCTAACTGCACATATTATGGGAATCTTTTTAGATGAGAGGATGTGAGCCTAAAAGAGCATGGGACAGGCAGAATGCCTGCCGGAAATATCTCTGTGGATATGAAAGAGAGAATGTGCATGATGTGGGGACTGCCTCTGTGTGTGTGTGTGTGTGTGTGTGTGTGTGAGAGAGAGAGAGAGAGAGAGAGAGAGAGAGAGAGAGAGAGAGAGAGAGAAATAGGAGGGGTGTGTGCATGAGAGAGGGAAGGAGGAAGAGAAATTGCACACTCTCAAAAGCCAAAGCCATAGACATTAAATTGCTTAAATGTAGCCTTGGGCAGCAGCCACCGTGCATAGGCATCTTCTGTGAGGCATTAGACCAGGCATAGGCAAACTCAGCCCTCCAGATATTTTGGGACTACAACTCCCATCATCCCTAGCTAACAGGACCAGTGGTCAGGGATGATGGGAGTTGTAGTCCCAAAACATCTGGAGGGCAGAGTTTGCCTATGCCTGCATTAGACCTTTTGGGAAGCAAGGCCTGCATGATCCCATATACATGGCTCAGTACCCCCACACACCGAGAGAGAGAGAGAGAGAGAGAGAGAGAGAGAGAGAGAGAGAGAGAGAGAGAGAGAGAGAGAGAGAGAAGAGAATCTCTATTATTATTATTTTTTAAAAAAACCTAGTTGTTGCTCATTGCCATTTCTAAGCACCATGCTTTCTAAAACGCGGCGACGTTGCTAAAACGTTCAAAGAAAGATGCAGCATTTGTCCAAGCGAAAAAAACCAAAGGCAACTTTGCATTCGGGAAAAAGCAGCGAACCAATCTCAGTTCCGAATACGTTTAAAATATTGCCAACGCTCCACCTTACTACTGTAAGGAGCATTCCCTGCGTGGTCCAGTCGATTGCTGCTAGCCTGTCTGCTTGTCCTCGGGCAAGCGGCACTCAATCACCCATACACGAAGGCTTTCCCTAGATCATGCCTCGGCCAGCCTGGTGCCTCCACCCCCATCCGGGAAGCTTTGAACCCCAACATCCACCATCAGCCCCATCGGTTCCAAACATCTGGGGGGCACCAAGTTGGGGCAGCCAGCTGTGGAGCTCCAAACTCGACGACCCTCTGTGTTCACACACCCACGAACACAGGCGTCCCCTCCCGACACACCAACTCATCCCATCCAGCAGAATCTCCCCAGCCAGCTCTTCTCTCCACATGTCCAAAAGGAACCCCCTCCCCGCGCGATCCTCAGAGTGCAGCTCCTTGCTCCAGCCATTGGAAATCGCCTGCAGCCATCGGAAGGGAGATGCAACCTTGCAGGCAAGCCGGGCTGCGCTCTCCTCTCGCCAGCTGCGTAACGATTGCGCACGGAAAAGAAGCCTTGCCATTCGAACCCAAAGGGAAACACAAACGCGCGCGCACACACACGATCCCTTGCGCCCCGATGCCTTTTACCTTCCTCTGCGGCAGCAGCCAAGATGGGGAAAAGCAGCTTCCTCCGAGAGGAAGATCCTTCTCCTTAGTATATTCCGCGCGGGGGGTAGAAGAGCAGCCGCCGCCTGGGTGGGGAACCGGGACTCCTCATCGCCCTGTCAGCCGGGCAGCGATGCCCCACGGCGGCGGCGTGGATGGGGCCAGAATGGATGGAGATGGAGGAGGAGACAGAGGAGGGTGACGCCGCAGCCCGGCAGGTTCTTCCTCCCTCCCGTGGCGTCCGAGGAAAGCTCCGGGAAGCTCTCTCGGGCTCCGCCTCTCCGCCGGGGAATGGCAAGAGGGCAAGCAGAGGTGGCAGGATTCGGAAGGACAGCAGCCGGCCACCCAGCCACCCGCTCGCTGCCAGGCGACCGCTTCTTTGCAACCCCCTTCAGCAGGCTTCCGAAGGGTTGTTTTTTGTTTTTGTTTTTGGAGATGGTTTTAAAAAAACATTGAAGATTTATTAATTTACAAAAACACATGCATTGTCTCTTTTTTCAAGTTGCGTTTTCTACAGATCAGTTTCGTTTGTTGTGAGACATTAGTGTTACATAGTGTTGGGTTACATAGGGACCCAGGTGGCGCTGTGGGTTAAACCACAGAGTCTAGGGCTTGCTGATCAGAAGGTCGGCGGTTCGAATCCCTGCAACGGGGTGAGCTCCCGTTGCTTGGTCCCATCTCCTGCCCACCTAGCAGTTTGAAAGCACATCAAAGTGCAAGTAGATAAATAGGGACCGCTCCGGCGAGAAGGTAAACGGCGTTTCCGTGTGCTGCTCTGGTTTGCCAGAAGCAGCTTTGTCATGCTGGCCCCATGACCTGGAAGCTGTCTGCGGACAAACGCCGGCTCCCTCGGCCTATAGAGCGAGATGAGCGCCGCAACCCCAGAGTCGGACACGACTGGACCTGATGGTCAGGGGCCCCTTTTAGTGTTGGGTTAGGAAGAAAAGAGGGGGAGGTGGCAATGCTTCTATTCTTCTACTGAGTGTATGTGTGGGGTTTTGTGTCAGCATCACTTGTGCAGGTTCTCTTAGATGATATTTAACACCAGGGAGATTAAATCAAATAAACATTCGGCGTTCTGTTGGAGGGGACTTGTGTTCACATGTGGCAGGGGTGTAAAAATGCACAGGAATTGGCTCCTATGACTCTAAGTCATCGTTGTAGCGCCCCCTGGGGAGCCCTCTCGGCTCGGCACTCAGTGCAGGCGAAACACTCACACTTCCCTGGATAATGGCCTCTTGGGCTTGCCGATCAGAAGGTTGGCAGTTCGAATCCCTGCAATGGGGTGAGCTCCCGTTGCTCGGTCCCAGCTCCTGCCAACCTAGCAGTTCAAAAGCACACCAGTGCAAGTAGATAAATAGGTACCGCTGTGGCGGGAAGGTAAACAGTGTTTCCGTGCGCTGCTCCGGTTTCGGTGTTCCGTTGTGCCAGAAGCTGCTTAGTCATGCTGGCCACATGACCAAAAAAAAAAAAAACTGTCTGTGGACAAAAGTCGGCTCCCTCGGCCAGTAAAGCGAGATGAGCATCACAGCCCCAGAGTCGTTCGCAACTGGACTTAACTGTCAGGGGTCCTTTACCTTTTTAAGAGACCACAAAAGTCATCCCATCCAACCATGTGTAAGGCAGGAATCTTTCGCCCAGCATAGGACTTGAACCCACAACCCTGAGATTAAGAGTCTCATGGTCTACCAACAGAGCCACCTCTGTAAGACCCATTCCATGTAGTGGGCCTTACCGGGTAAATATGGCAAGGGTCAGGCTCTTGGTGAGACATGTCCTCCTTCCATTGCCTCTGTCCACACATGATATTTTCTGCACCCAGGGGTACAAGGGAGTCAACCATGAAGGGAAGCCCTGATTAGTGGGTGGAAAACATGGCACTTCTGGAATCCAAGTGTGCAAGGAGGTTGCTTGTTTTGAACACATGGACCTCAAAGCCTAGCAGATATGGGATGCAGAGTCAGTTTAGGCTGCGATCTAAAAAAGGAATTTGTGGCATTTGATGACATTCTAGTGCAATACAGAGCAGTCGGCAACTACTAATGTCCTGCATGCCAAATCCTAGCAAGTGAGAATCACTGGTTGGTCAACCAACTTTTACATCCACTCATAAGAACATCACAAAAAAAGAGTTGAGCTGGATCAAAGACTAGCCCCTTCAAATATTTTATTGGCTCCTATGATTGATTGATTGATTGATAAAATATTGTTTATAACCATATTGTCCAAACTAACAAAGGCAACAAAAGGGCCAGCTAAAACAGATTTACTCTGTTCTCTTCCTCTCCCATCAGAAACCTTTTCCTGGACATGCGAAGGGTGAAAGAAATGCGGAACATCATCAGGATTCCCTGTTATTTCTGGATTTTCCAGAAGTGATCCGGGAAGGGCAGAATGGTTGCTAAGCAATGCTCCCTTGTGCTTTCTCCACTTCTTCCCACTTTACTAGCTGCTACTGTGCGGACGAGAGAAAGGAACGACAGAGAAACTCCCTCCTGCTCACTATCAATGCAAGGATGTGGGAGGAAGATTCATCGGGACTCAAGAACACAGATTGAACAGAGTCGCCTACTTCTCTGGCACCAGTGGCGGCTGATCGTGTTGTTGTCAAGAGAATAATGGACACAAAGAAACAGGCCTGGCGTTAACACACAGCATCCTTGGGCAAATGTGGGGTCCCACGGCTCTGTGGTATTATTATTATTATTATTATTATTATTATTATTATTATTATTATTAACAGCCTGTGGTGGCTTTAAAAGTGCCGATTCCGCCAATTGAAGTGGTCAAGCGGGCACCTATGGGCAAGGATGGGACGTGGGTGGCGCTGTGGGTTAAACCACTGAACCTAGAGCTTGCCGATCAGAAGGTTGGCGGTTCAAATCCCCGCCATGGGGTGAGCTCCCGTTGCTCGGTCCCAGCTCCTTCCAACCTAGCAGTTCAAAAGCACGTCAAAGTGCAAGTAGATAAATAGGTTCCACTAAAGCGGGAAGGTAAACAGCATTTCCGTGTGCTGCTCTGGTTCCGTGTGCTGCTCTGGCTTTGTCATGCTGGCCACATGACCCGGAAGCTGTACGCTGGCTCCCTCGGCCAATAATGCGAGATGAGCGCCGCAACCCCAGAGTCGGTCCCGACTGGACCTAATGGTCAGGGGTCCCTTTACCTTTACCTTTACCTATGGGGCAAGGGCACCTTGATCCCATCCTGCTCACCACTGGGCAACCAAGACTGGGAAGCTGTCAAACAGGGCTTACACCCTCTGGACCGGTTCCTTGTCAGGAAGGTGAGGTGCATTGGAGGGCAGGCTGTGATTGGTGGGGCACCATGCCCGTCGCCCCATGGGCCAGCCTCCACCCACAGGGGCCCCCAAGACAGGGACCCCCTCAAACCTGGAGTCAACTCTGAGGAGGCAGGCATAGGGTGGTAGCAAAAAGAAGCCATGGGGCATCATAATGTGAAGGGAACATGAAATATACTCGGAGTCGAGAGTGAATTTCATGCTCTTTATTCAGCTAGCAACAGAAGAAGAGCTGTTTCCCCAAAACGTCTGCTTATATACCGTACATTATTTACACAATGGGCCTTGCGTGAATGCCTACTTCAGGGCTGCACCTGTAGGCCAATCAGGTTGCAGATTCACTTCTGCCAGCAGCCTGATTGGCTGCTCCTGCAGGCCCATCAGGTTGCTGATTCACTTCCACCTGGAGCTGGATTGGGTGGCTCCTGCGGACCAATCAGACTGCTGCATTCTGGATCCTATTGTTCTAGGATTCAGCTCTGCAGTCATTTTCTGTTGCTGAGTAAGTTCCTGAGATGAATAAACCCTCAATTAGCAATTTCCTGCAATTAGTCACTCCTTCCTACACTCTTGCCACCGCAGTTATTCCACCCGCCATTCTTCTCCTGTCGACACAAGCGAGAGAGCGAAGCAAAGCAGGCTGACGCCGCGACATCTTGAAAACCAACCCACCTCGGAACCACGGATCTCGCCTTTTGCGGAAGAGATGCTCCATTGACTTGGTTTGCAGATGCAGAGTGACTTGCCTAAGGAGGATCGTTACACTTCAAATATTCCAAACTATGTTACTCACCCCAAACACTGCTCCCCCATCAGCGCCGTCTTAAGCGCTCCCGGCGCCGTGGTGTGCCGGATCCTCCGGCGCCCTCCCGCCCCATTCCGGCGCCCTCCCACCCCGTTTTCCAGCGCAGTGGGCGGGTGGGCACCGTGCGCCGCACGGGTGCAACAGGCGCAGCTGCGCGGCAGGCGGGTGGGCAGGCGCAGCTGCACGGCGGACCGGTCGGCCAGCGGGTGGGCGCAGCTCGCGGCGCCCTCCTGGCGGGCCGGCACCATGGTGCCCTGCGCCACCCAGCCTGCACGTAGGGCCGGGCCTGTCCCCCATGGCATAAAACGTGTGCATTTCAAATTGTTGCAGATATAATGTAGCCCTTCCTTTTACTGAGATTGGAGCACAGGATGTGTTATTTTACGGTTTTTAAGATCGTGAGAACATTTGAGATACAGTATACAGTGTGCAGTGGCAAGTAAATTATTTTTATATGATAAAAACAACAACAACAGGAAACGTTATGGTTTGTGTACCACCATTATGTTGGACAGAAATGCCCTAGTGCAGGCACGTCCAACAGGTATATCGTGATCTACTGGTAGATCACTGGACGTCTGTGGTAGATCACTGGAAGATCACTGGCTTTTCTTCTCCCTAAAAAAGCTCCACAATTTAGACCTGAACCCCTAAAAAACGGGCCTTCCTCTTTCCTAAAAGAAGCTCAACAACTTTGACCTGGAGCCCCCAAAAGAAGGTAGATCATTGCCAGTTTTTAACACTGAGAGTAGATCGCAGTCTCTTGGGAGTTGGCCACCCCTGCTAGTGCATAGGGAGACGGATAATTAAGACGATTATCCGTCCCCCCCGAAGTAGCGTAAGTCCCACTGTGTCGCTTCTTCAGGTTGGTTAACCCATTATGTCTTTTTTTCCATGTTTGTTCTTTTCTCCCTACAATTTTCATTACATTTTTCTGTTTTACAGGTTAGAATATTCATTTAAACAACCTTGAAATATCAATGACTTCCCTTCTTCTCTTTCCATGGTTCAGTTTGCATAACATAAATCCCTGCCTATTTTACATAAGCTAAACCATTTAGTATTCCATTATTACATCCATCAAAACTTATTTACACTGTTGAATTTATCTTATTGCTGCCAATGTTTTCAAGTGACACAATTTCCCCCCATATATTCAATAAACGTTTTCCAATCTTCTCTAAACGTATGTTCTTCTTGTTCTCTTACTCTATATGTTAGGTCCGCAAGCTGCGCATATTCCATCAGTTTATGTTGCCCTTCTTCTTTAGTTGCGAACCTTGCTCGTTTTCCATTTTTGGGTTAACAAAACACGGGCTGCAGTAGGGGCATAGATAAATAACTTTTTATTGCACCTGGGAATTTCCGTCTGAATTATCCCTAACAAAAAGAGCTCTGGGTTATTTTTGAAAAGTACTTTTAAACATTTTTTTTCAATTCATTATGAATTATTTCCCAATACTCTTTCATGGGTCCACCACATATGATAGAACGTACCCTCAACCTCATTGCATCTCCAGCACTTATCCAATTCAGTCTTGTACATCTTAGCAAGTCTACTTGGAGTTAAAGACCATCTGTAAATCATTTTCAGGTAGTTCTCCTTCAAGGAATAACAAGCTTTAAATTTCAGAACGCTCTTCCGAAGCTTTCCCCAGAGATTAAACTCTATACTATGTCCTATATCTATTGTCCATTATGTTGATCCCTTGATGAATTATCAACACAAGTAGAATTGTAGAGTCAGAAGGGACCCACGAGAGCCAACCCCGCTGCAATGCAGGAATCTTTTGCCCATTGTGGGTCTCAAACCCATGATCCTGAAATTACGGATCTCATGCACTACCCACTGAGCTATCACAGGGCAGTGGCAGAGGAAGGGGGTGCGGAGGGTGTGGTCCGTCCCGGGTGTCATCACTGAAAGGGGGTGACAAAATGAGTTATAAATTTTTTAAAAAAATTGGGCTCACAAAACTTTTTTCTGCGCGCTGCCTGAAACGGCAACGTGGGACTTGCGTCTATCTACTGCCTCTCCCTCAGCCGCCCTACAGCTGAGGGGGAGACGACAGAGAGGCTCCAAGCGTTAGAGAGGCTCGTCCCGCCCCCATGGGTGCAGATTACCCCACCCCCAGCTGCAGGACACCCTCCCACACCAGGCACCCAAGCGGCTAACTATGCCGCTGTCACAGGGGTAGGTGTGTTGGGAATTAAACCTATACACTAGGGCAGTTCATTAAAAAAATGCCTGCTCCAAATGCCTTACTACACCAGGGATTACCGTATATAGTTATATCTGAAATTTCATGCATATCAGTTAATATCTTGCCCCTGCTCCACTGAATTGAAATGTCAGCCTTCACGACATAGGAAAATGGCCAAGTAAACAGCTATTTTCATGGAGGAGGGTCAAGATATTAACTGATATGCATGAAATTTCAGATATAGCTATATAATCCCTAGTATAGTAAGATATACTAGGGGACCCAGGTGGCGCTGTGGGTTAAACCACTGAGCCTAGGGCTTGCTGATCAGAAGGTCGGCGGTTCGAATCCCTGTGATGGGGTGAGCTCCCGTTGCTTGGTCCCAGCTCCTGCCAACCTAGCAGTTCGAAAGCACATCAAAATGCAAGTAGATAAATAGGAACCGCTACAGCGGGAAGGTAAACGGCGTTTCCGTGCGCTGCTCTGGTTCGCCAGAAGCTTTGTCATGCTGGCCACATGACCTGGAAGCTGTACGCCGGCTCCCTCAGCCAATAATGCGAGATGAGCGCGCAACCCCAGAGTCGGTCACGACTGGACCTAATGGTCAGGGGTCCCTTTACCTTTACCTATAGTAAGATAAGATCTTTGGAGCAGTCATTTTCAAAAAAAGTTTTTAATGAACCGCACTACTATACACTCTTACTTGAGAGCAAGACCTGGCAAATTCAACAGGGATTACTTCTAGACTGCTAATAAATTATAGGCTTATTATATTTAACACTGTTTATACTTGCTCTGTATTTTAAAATGAATTCAACATCATATACTCCGGTAGCCAAAGCTGACTTCTGTCTCCTATATTAGTTATCAAAATTAAGCAGATCTTTGCCCGTATTTCTTTGCACCAAATAATTTCTTCTTCTTTTTGGCGGGAGTTTAAGGAGTTGTGCAGGGCAGTACGCCAACCGAAACACCGCCCTCTTTTGAAATCTGCAGTTCTCCAGATTTTACGGCATAGTTCTCCACTCAAACAATTATGTACAAAAAAGACTAGGATAAAGGGTGTGTTTACATTAGTGAAAACAGCATGCAAAACGCTTCGTATCAGAGGAGATTGTACCCTGCAAGTGTGTGCACGTTAGCAAGATTGCACACAAAATGGTGTGTATCAGAAGCGACTCGCACTAAAATGCTGGTGAGTTTTCACAAGGACTTGCCTGGTCTTTGTGTTGAAAAGAACTGGAGTCAGCAGGATTCTATACAGCGGTGTTGTTGTTTTATCAAAGTGCTGGAGACGAAGCGTGCCTGGGAGCCCCGTCAAACGGAAAGCACGTTCTGATTTCCTCTGTGCTCCGAAATGAAAGGATTAGGGGGGAACTGGTAGAAAATAGAAATCCGGAACAGAATCCAAACAAAAAATTAGCAGCTGCATTTGTGCTGCTTCACAAACACACATACACTTTCCTAGGCACTACGGTTACAGTACCAGCTTACAAATTTCAGAGGCTCCCATGCTGCTTATTGTAGGGCCTCGGACAGGGTTGATATTGAAGCAGAATCCTTCCTGTCATGAGAAAACATGGCTTTTGCTTGGAAGAAATCTCAGCAACGGCAGAACTCTGCTGGGTTTTAATGTTGCCAGATCTGAAAAAGGAGGCACCTTTTAACATATGTGGTGGACATGCAAGGTGGTAAAAGCATTCTGGGAAATGATATATAATGAACTGGAAAAAATGTTTAAAATAACTTTTTCAAAAAACAAAACAAAACCAGAAGCCTTTCTTTTAGGAATTTTAGGTGCCAAAATCCCAAGGGAGCAGAAAGGACTATTTATGTGTGCGACTACGGCTGTGTGGATGCTATTAGCCCAGAGATGGAAAGAAGATAAAGTCCGTACCAGAGAAAGAAAGGCAGATCAAGTTGATGGACTATGCCAAAATGGCAAAAATGACCGGAAGATTCAGAAATCAAGAAGACCAAAATTTTAATAAGGAATGGGGAAAATTTATAATTTATCTTTAAAAGCATTGTAAACAGTGAAAATCGTTAGTGGGATTGGAATAACACTTGTAGTGTGACAATGAACTTTGGACAAAAATGGAGATATAGAAATTTGGATTCTTATAAAAGATGCAGAAGGATTAACAATAAGACCCACAAAGGAGAGGAAGGAAGTCCAGGAGATTCTTTGGAATCTCAGTTTTATATATTATGTTGTTATGTGAATTTTTTTTTTTAAAAAAAAATGTTGCCAGATCCACTCGTGTTATCAGACTTTTGGAGCTTTGGGTTTTTTTTGGGGGGGGGGCGGTTATTGAGTCATTATTGTTTTTATTTCTTTTTTTCTATTTCTATTTCTATTTTTATTTCTATTCTTTTTTAATAACATTTTATTAATTTTCCAACAATAACAATAACAAAAACCAAACAAACAACAATAAAGATAAAAACAAAAACCAAACAAAAAACCCTATTCTCTTCCTTGGTTCGTATATCAATGTAGTGCATGTCTATTATAAAGTTTTAACCATTTGAATTACTCATTGTCCATTCATAATAAAATTACAAGTATTCTTAAAACCCTGCCTATATATGAACCTGTGTACATTGCTTCTGTATATATGCAATAAAGTCCTTCCATTCTTCCTTAAATTCGCTGTCATCTCTTCCTCTTAATTTGATTGTCATTTTTGCCATTTCAGCATATTCCGTTAATTTAACTTGCCAATCTTCTTTAGCTGGGACACTTTCTTCTTTCCAATGTGGTGCTAATAATGTTCGTACAGCCATGGTTGTGTACATAAACAAGTTCTTTTGCGATCCTGGTAAATCCATTCCTGTAATACCTAATAGGAAAGCTTCTGGGTTTTTTTTTGGCAAAGGTTATTTTAAACATCTTCTTCATTTCATTATAAATCATTTCCCAATACTTCTTAACAATTTTGCAATCCTACCACATATGAAAAAATGTATCTTCTATTGTTTGTTTTTATTTCTATTCTAATTATGTACTTTTGCACACAGCTATATAGACAAACATGAGTTTGACCAAACTGCGGAAGGCAGTGCAAGACAGGAGTGCCTGGCGTGCTATGGTCCATGAGGTCACGAAGAGTTGGACACGACTAAACGACTAAACAACAACATATAGACAAAAAAGTTGTGACCGTCCAGAAAAAGCTAAAATTTTCAGCGGAGAATATTATTCTGACATATATACCTATTGTATGGAAATTAACAATGGGACAACGAAAATGGATTCTACATGCTCCTTTGGTAGCCAAGGGATTGATATTGATGAACTGGAAGAAAAAAAGATATGACCCCCTTCAATAAATGGACCGACAATAACACTCGCAACTTGTGAATGGACTTCTTACTCATTTATCCAGATTTTGGATAAATATGACAGTATTTGGATTGAGTTTATACAAAAAGTAGCAGGTTATTAATATTTGCTTGTGTGTTAGGATAATAATATCAAATTTATAAAATAATGTATGGGTTAGGGTATTTTTCACATATTGTATATACTCATATAGTGGTACCTCGCTTTTTTAATGTTTCCATTAATGAACATTTCGGCTTTCGAACGCCGTAAACCTGAAAATAAATGCTTTGGTTTTCAAACACACCTTGGAAGTCGAACATGAAACACGGCTTCCGTATTGAGGCTTCCTTACTGAGTTTTTAGTTATTGAACGTTTCGGAACTTGAACGGTCTTCCGGAATGGATTATGTTCGGAAACTGAGGTACCACTGTATATTGTTGGGGTATTGTTGTTGTTTTTATGCATTTTTGTGCCTTTTTATTTTTCTTTCCTTCTCTTTTTCTTTTTATCACTTTATTTCTTCATAATTGAACTCCCCCCCATAAAATATTAATACAAATAAATAAATAAATAAATAAATAAGCATTTTGTGTTTTTATATTGTGATTTTATGTTGTTAGACCTGCGGCTATAGGGTGGTAAACAAATTAGCAACATACCTACATAAAATAACCTGATCTCCCAGCCCAAACAATTGTTGTTGTTGTTGTTTAGTCGTTTAGTCATGTCTGACTCTTTGTGATCCCATGGACCAGAGCACACCAGGCACTCCTGTCTTGCACTGCCTCCCGCAGTTTGGTCAAACTCATGTTCGTAGCTTCGAGAACACTGTCCAACCATCTCGTCCTCTGTCGTCCCCTTCTCCTAGTGCCCTCAATCTTCAATCTTATTACATTATTACATGCAATGTAACGGGTCGCCCAAGTGGTGCCCAGGAGCTCACATGTGCCCAGAGAGACCTTCCCTGGCATTTTCAGGGTCTCTTCCTACCCATGCCTGGAACCAATCGAACCAATAGTAGCCAACAGAACAGGCTGTGATGCCCACTCATTTTTAAAGGATAATAGAACCCATGAAAGTTCCTCTAACCTGCAGATGTAGCTGTGGACCCAATAAGGTCAGAAACATCCTATTATGTGATGATTTATATCCCCATTGCCTTACATTTTATATTAGAGTAAGCTATGGATAAGCAGGAATCCCAAACTGACCATAGGGATGAAGTCAAAAAGATGCAAAGAATAAATTAATAGAAATAATAAATGTGTGATCTTCCATTCAAGAAGCATGTGATCAGTTTCTTTGTTCCTCCGTTGCAGAAGCTTGGGATCGATTCAGGGAGAATTTCACCCAGGATGCTAAAAGAAGGGAGGGGAGGAAGGAAGAGAAGAGAAGAGAAGAGAAGAGACGAATAAGTGAAGGCAGGAAGGCAGGAAGGGGAGAGGGAGAGGGAGAGGGAGAGGGAGAGAGAGAGAGAGAGAGAGGGAAGGGAGGAAGGGAGGGAGGAAGGAAGGAAGGAAGGAAGGAAGGAAGGAAGGAAGGAAGGAAGGAAGGAAGGAAGGAAGGAAGGAAGGAAGGAAGGAAGGAAGGAAGGAAGGAAGGAAAAGTGAAGGGGAACCAACCATGGTGGAGATTATTTGGGAAACAGGAGGGAATTTCAGACGTAACGACAGCCTGTGTGTATTTCATCATGGTAATTGATAAAATCACCACAATTCAGTTTTTGGCAGGGTTAGTGAGCAGATGGGCCTCTCATTATAAAACTCTCTCTCTCTCTCTCTCTCTCTCTCTCTCTCTCTCTCTCTCTCTCTCTCTCTCTCTCTCTCTCTCTCTCTCTCCCTTCCCAGCTAATTATATAGATTTCTGTCAAACTGTGACATTCTTTCATTGGCAATCCCAGGGCTTCGGCCATTATTCCCCCAAAGCCCTCTTGCTTGTGGGAGAGAGGAAAATAGGTTGCTATTGAAACACATTTGAATTATGGTGCTGGAGGAGACTCTTGAGAGTCCCATGGACTGCTAGAAGATCAAACCTATCCATTCTTAAGGAAATCAGCCCTGAGTGCTCCCTGGAAGGACAGATCGTGAAGCTGAGGCTCCAATACTTTGGCCACCTCATGAGAAGAGAAGACTCACTGGAAAAGACCCTGATGTTGGGAAAGATGGGGGGCACAAGGAAAAGGGGACAACAGAGGACAAGATGGTTGGACAGTGTTCTCGAAGCTACAAACATGAGTTTGACCAAACTACAGGAGGCAGTGCAAGACAGGAGTGCCTGGCGTGCTATGGTCCATGGGGTCACGAAGAGTCGGACACGACTAAATGACAAAACAACAACAATTGAAACACATACAATGTCTCCAATTTGTCTAGCTGTTCATCCGGAAAAAAATAACAGAGAAGTTCACATTTACTTCCTCGCCCCACCGTCATCCCTCTCTGCTGAAATCTCCAGAGGATTAAGATCGCATGGTGATGAGTGGGACTTGAAATGAACAGAGGAACAGAAGGAGTATGCCAATTCACGTGTCTCAAATTTTAGTGCCCGCAGATTGCAAACAATATCGACCAACTAGGTTGTGCCCAGGTGGACAGCCACTTTTTTTGGCCAGATCCTGATCCACAGCCAGTAGAAATTCAGCAGGTGAAGTCATTCTGATTTTATCCCATCTCCAAGCTGGGGAGAAGGGGAACTGCTAAATTTTTGCCCGCTGTGAGGTTGTTATGATCCTTTCTAGATAGAAATAAGTGGCAGCCTTCATAGGATTGATGGCCCATAGCTCAGAAGCACAGCAGCGGGTTTCCCCTTTCACATGTTGTTAACCGAGTTTCATAATTTGCTTAGTGGGGTCTTTCAAACCCTCCAAGTGTCCTTATTTTCCAGGCACAGTCCCCGATTTACAGATGCCGTCCATCAGATATTGATTTTAGCGTAGTGCATAAATTTTTAATCGTAATCTTAAACTTTTCTTTTTTAATTGTTAATATTTGTCCTTGTGAGCTGTGAATTGTGTTATATTATTTGTGGCTTGAACGAGTCCGCTGTTTTATTTGATTTATTTTGTTGTGTTGTGTTTTATGATGGGCGTAAAGCCGAATAAACATCCTGACTGACTGACTGATGCCGTCCCGGTTTCTGATTTGATCCTGGAATGTCCCTATTTTCATCAGAGAAGTGTTGGAGCGTATGGAGTTATGTGACCCCCGAGCCAAGGAGATAAGTAACTATACAACCTTTAAAAGACACCTGAAGGCAGCCCTGTATATCATAGGATTTTTAAAAAATATATTTAAATGTTTTATTATGTTTTTATACATGTTGGAAGCTGCCCAGAGTGGCTAAGGCAACCCAGTCAGATGGTTACAGGTAGGTAGCCGTGTTGGTCTGACATATTCAAAACGAAATAAAAAAAATCCTTCAAGCAGCACCTTAGAGACCAACCAAAGAAGTGTGCATGCACACGAAAGCTCATACCAATGACAAACTTAGTTGGTCTCTAAGGTGCTGCTGGAAGGATTTTTTTTATTTTGTCCAGTCAGATGGACAAGGTATAATAATAATAATAATAATAATAATAATAATAATAATAATAATGTGAAATGTAAAGGTAAAGGACCCCTGGACAGTTAAGTCCAGTCAAAGGTGACTATATGGTTGTGGCGTTCATCTTGCTTTCAAGCCAAGGGAGCCGGCATTTGTCCACAGAGAGCTTTCTAGGTCACGTGGCCAGCAGGACTAAACCGCTTCTGGCACAACGGGACACCGTGACAGAAACCAGAGCGCATGGAAACGCCATTTACCTTCCCGCCACAGCGGTACCTATTTATCTACTTGCACTGGCGTGCTTTCAAACTGCTAGGTTGGCTGAAGCTGGGACAGAGCAACGGGATTCAAACCGCCAACCTTCTGATCAGCAAGCCCAAGAGGCTCAGTAGTTTAGACCACAGCGCCACCCGTGTCATAATAATAATAATAATAATAATAATAATAATAATAATAATAATAATGGAATGGGACACCCCTGTTTTCATCAGAGAAATGTTGGAGGGCATATGCCCGCCAGGCTCGGGGATTTCAAAATCTCCCAGCTGTGTAGACTGCTTGGATTTCATGTTACCGGAAATCTAGGATCAGACCAAAGCCGTCCTCTTTCCTCTGCGAGAGACTGGGAGCGAGCCCAGGCTGCCTTTACTCCCTCCGTAAACAATGAAGGATCTTGACTAGAATCTTTGATCTCTGGAGTGGGATAAACAACTGGACGCTGCCTTTCCCAGCTAGTGATGAAAAGTTTGGCAAAGAGCCCCTTTAAACATCATTTTGTTGGAGCCCTGGATTTCCTCCCGTCCGCTACTAGTTAAGTCAGGGTCCTATAACTGGCATCTCCAGAGGGCTGCTGGGTGTCAGCTGCCCAAGGAAGGGACTCTCCTGAGTCCTCCCTTTCAGTACATGGCCAACATTGTGCATATACCACTTCCCGATCCAGGAGTGGGTTCACACTGGATTGCAGAGCAAACTGGAGTGTATACAAAGCTCCAAAGAAAGAAGGGACGATGGCATTCCAACCTTGAGTCATCTATTGCCATCAACCCCCTTGACCCTCCCTAGAAAGCATCAACATGTACCTGGAAGACGGTGTAGCTCAGGCACCCCCAAACTTTGTCCCTCCAGATGTTTTGGACTACAATTCCCATCTTCCCCGACCACTGGTCCTGTTAGCTAGGGATCATGGGAGTTGTAGGCCAAAACATCTGGAGGGCCGCAGTTTGGGGATGCCTGGTGTAGCTGCTCCACTCCGCCCAAAGAGCCTCTTTTGTTGACATTTCAGCTCCACCTTTTCCAGAAAAGGGCCCATCTTAGATTAGATCAGCTCAGGTTACTGCGACACCTGCTACATGGGGCTGCCTTTAAATGCATCTGGAAACTTCAGAATGCCAGAGTCTTGGCAGAAGCTTGTTTCTATAACGCTGCGATTGCTCCATCTTCACTGGCTCCCAGATTTTTCCTGGGTCCAGCCCTGTGTTGGTTGATTTGGCACCTGGGTATTTAAAGCCTCTGCTTACAACTATTTTCATGTTGTTGAGGTCCCAGGTGAGGGCTTCCTGTCGGATGTACAGCGGCTGTCGATTCAGCTGGACAGACCTTCACAGTGGTGGCCCCAGTCTCTGTCCTTACTTGTTTTTAGGTACCAGATCAAGATGCTTCTCTTTCTGCAAGGAGCTGACTTGGGTAGCAGCTGAAAACTGCTGGCTTCAGGTGTTGGTGTTTTTCCCCTGCTGGTGTGATTTTTTTTTCAAGAGGCTGCTGCTTTATTGAGGGTGACGTTAATGGGGTTGTTGGCTCATAGGTCCTATTAATGCATTTGCACTGTTATATTTATGAGTACTGGGAGCCACATTGAATGTTCTCTGTGGACTGAAAGACAGGGAATAAATGTTTCAATAAAGCCATAACATAATACAGCAAGTAGGACCTGCAGTGTGAACTGCTGCTGTTTTTTAAAAAATATTTTTTATTAAAGATTTTTTGAATTACAAAGCTGTGTGCAGTGTCACTGTGCATGTATCATTGTTGCAAATCAGGTATTCATTTGTTAAGACACTGAGAAGAAAGAGGGAAAACGAGGTAGATAGGGGATGGGAGGGTGGATGGATGGGGGTGAGAGTAGGCGACGATGTTTCTGTTTTGCTTAATATATGTAGGGCTTGATGTCAGCTTTCTTTGTGTTGGTACTCCTTTATTCGCTTGTGTTCTTTTGATGGTGAGAGAGATTTGGGTTGGCCAAGGGTGTAGTTGTTCATTTGCGATTGGCTATGATGGTCTTTGTTTTCATGTGTGAGTGGGGTGGGTGGGTATTTTTGGGTCAGGTTAGCCATACTGATTTGTACGCTGGTGGTAAATTTTTGCCATTATCTTGTTGGGCTGTGTGTGTGATAAAGGGGAACCATACCGGGGTGAAGGCATTCTCTTCTATTTGCCCCCGTGCCAGTTTCAGCTTGTTGGTTAGTTTTTCTAGTAAGGCTGTTTCCCATACTACTTGGTACCACTGGTCCATGCCTACTCCTGAACTGCTGCTGTTCAGGATTTCAGCCAGTCGTACCCATTGGCCCAACTCCAGCCCACCCCAAATAATAGTTTAGAGTTCTGTAGCCACTGTGCACTGTCTCCAATGGGTCGTTCTGCGTACATCCCTCTCTTATAAAGGTAAAGGGGCCCCTGACCATCAGGTCCAGTCATGTCCGACTCTGGGGTTGCGGCGCTCATCTCGCTCTATAGGCTGAGGGAGCCGTTGTTTGTCCGCAGACAACTTCTGGGTCAGGTGGCCAGCATGACAAAGCTGCTTCTGGCGAACCAGAGCAGCACACGGAAACGCCATTTACCTTCTCGCCGGAGCGGTCCCTATTTATCTACTTGCACTTTGATGTGCTTTCGAACTGCTAGGTGGGCAGGAGCTGGGACCAAGCAACGGGAGCTCACCCCGTCACAGGGATTCGAACTGCCGACCTTCTGATCAGCAAGCCCTAGACTCTGTGGTTTAACCCACAGCGCCACCTGGGTCCCTATCCCTCTCTTATATTCCCCCCTAAATATTTTTTTCACTTCTGCAAACCTTGAGGTTCCCCTAAGAGCCTACTGATCTTTCATTCATTCTTTTTATGTATATTTAGGTATTACTTTTAGGCTTTGAATGGGGGATAGCCCCCACAAGGCCACTTTCATGAGACAGTCGTAAAATATAAGACAATGGCATGAAAAGCAATCCAGGACCATTTTAAAAACAACAGCATAAAGTCAATACGAAGGCCAACATCCTTTTGCAGAGGCATCCACATTAAAAAGCCTCAAAGGCCATGTAGATGGGCAATACCGAAAGACCAGTAAGCAAACACAACTGAAAACCGATGTGTTTTTAAGCCTCATTTTTGGTCAGTAGAGAATTCCACAAGCGGCAGCTGGGGCCATTCCTGAAAAGGCCCTGCCTCTCCTGCCTGCCAAACTTATTGTCTTGTCAATGATCATAAGCACTC
Organism: Zootoca vivipara; assembly: GCF_965207765.1. Taxonomy (NCBI): domain Eukaryota; kingdom Metazoa; phylum Chordata; class Lepidosauria; order Squamata; family Lacertidae; genus Zootoca; species Zootoca vivipara. Next base: position 13,801,972 of record NC_142594.1, on the reverse strand, counting down.
GCAACCGGAACATAGGAAATAGTAGGGTTGTATAAAATATACTTGTTGAATAGCATGTTCTGTACACCTATATTAAAAAAAGCCTTTCAAAGTAGCTGTTCCTTTGCAGATTGACTACTCCATCATTTCCGCACGGGCAAAGAAATTGGGCCATTTACTAAGTACATATAATTGCCACCATCTGCCACCAAAAGTATGTCCTGCAGGTGAATTTCCAGGAAGCCTGACACTGATTAATCTGCGTAGCCAGTCTCTGCGGTAATATTGCCACTGACACACTTCTAAAGAAGAGGATGCTGACTTTCCAGATTCAGCAGATGGGTCTGGACCGTCACCTCTGCTGAGAAACAGTGGTTCCTCTAAATCACAAGGCATTAGAAGTATTAATTAGAGGGGATGCTAAGGAAACCAGGCTCAGCTGGAGAGCTTTATGCCGCTTGTTCGCAAGCGGCGTCTATTCCTTTCCGTATTTATGGTCGGTGCTGGGAGAACACCCTAGCAGACTGAATCTGAAATACAGTATGCAACGTTTAAAAAGCTATAAATGAGCATAGCTTAGGAAACAGAATTGCAAGAGACCCAACGGCTGTTCTCCCAGGCTGACGCACTAAATACGCTTGTTGAAGAATCAAATTAAGTGGGAGATGGACTGTGCACAGGCTTTGTGGGAAAGAAATGTCTGCCTGAGCCCTGTACACTGAAGAGGGATGAGAGGATGAGAGAGAGAGAGATAGAGAGAGAGATAGAGAGAGAGAGAGAGAGAGAGAGAGAGAGAGAGAGAGAATATTCTTGGTACACTTGCCAAGAATACAGTCAGTCCCCTAACATTACTAAGATCTAAGAGCCACAGAGGAATAATTTGTAATTAGCTGGTGGATTGAGTTACTCCTGTTCCAGGAAAAAGTACGGTATATCTTTCCATTTTTCTGGCATTCTGTCTGGAAGTGCCCCAACCCATCCACAAAATTATAGCTACGAAGAACAGTAGTTGCACATGCTTTGGATAATTAAAGACACACACCATAATTTCCAGCAAATTTAAGTCTTATCTAGGCTGAAGTTTTCTTCTTGATCTATTATAAATCACACCAACACCTCTCCATTTTGAGAGGTCTAGTGTTTCTTGGAAGGCTATTTCCATTATTTAGTGTAGATGAACATGTAAAGAAGGGAGATTTCATCTTCTTACTTACTCCCCACGCCATCCAAACAGTGTCTGTGCGATGTTGCACATGGTGGATTTCTACCATAAACATTATTGAGGACAGTGTGCGGACATAAATTACCGGTATGTGCTGGTTTGGGTTAAATCCATATTCCCTCATGAAGTTTATTGGATGTCCTTGGTTGAGTCATTTTCACTTAGCTCCAATTACCATACAGCATAGTTGTGAAATGCATAATTGCTAAGCCACTCTGTAATCTCAAAAACTGCTAGCAAAATGTTGCCCTTCACTTTAAAAAAAAAAAAAGTTTGGCTGGTTTGGTTTATTTTACTCAGCGTTCTGACAAAACACGTTTGCTGGATGATTATTGTTTTTAGCTTCAGGGGCTGGCTCTACCTTGGAGATATGGAATAAAAATTCAACACAGAGAGAGAACCGAAATATTGGGGAAGGGGGAGGTATAAATTGAGAAAATAAACAAGCAATCCTTTTCCTTCCTTGTCGTGGTGTTCATTGCAAGGGGTCTGCTAAATGTCCACATTCCCCCTTTTCTAAAGCTTTGCAACGGAAACAAACAAACTCTCTAGAGAGGCCCAATTCCAGAGAAAGAGGCAGTAGTCTGGTGTTCTGTGTTTGTTCTTTTTCACATCTTGTTCTATGCGCTGCAGGTTTTTGTGATCATCTCTGCACCGCGACCTCTGGTTCACAGAATACCATATTTAGGAAGGGAATTGTCTTAAGAAAGATTCTTGCAAGCTCCCAAGGGCCTCCGCGAGTCTCCATGCCAGCAGCAAAAGTTGGATGCTTAGAAGCAACGAACACACAAAGAAATAAAAAAAATCCACCAATAAATAAATGTTAGAAAGGGGCAAGATTAGACATGGACTTGCACAAAGCATTTTAAAAAACAAACTCCAAGGCTCCTTATATTCCCCTCACCCCTCTTCCCACCCAGGGCGACCCTGCCCTCTGCCTGCCCCTCAGAGTTGGCATGCCGTGCGAGGCTGGGCCTCAGAGTTGGCAATCTCTCCTTCTCGCCAGGTTGCTGCCAGGAGGATATGGCTGTGGCTGATCCACACTCTGAATTGCAGATCCCCACTCCTAAGAGGGTCAGGAGCAGGTTTCTAAGTTGCAAGTAACACTGGCGGTAAAGGAGAGTGTGGTCATTGAAAGGAGACAGCAGTATATACAGTACAAAACCATTAAAGCACTGAATTGCTTTGAGCCGAATTCTGGCTGCTCTGCAGTTAATGGAAATTTTAGCATTGACTTCTGTTTGGATTAAACTTCACTCTGTTTGGCAGACTGCGTCTTAATTTTTGCTTACCATTAGGATAAAAATAGCCAGGGCACCATATCATTCCCCCCCCTCTCTCTCTCGGCAATGGTTCAATCATAATAGAATTGACCATTCTGCATTTCAGGGGAAAGGTAAAAAAGAGAATCGATGTGTACACAATTTCAGCATTATCTTAGATCTGAATTTCTCCCTGATTCATTTAGGCACTATAATGCATCCTAAGTCCTTCTTTTAAAGCATTGCAAGCAAAGGAAATGCAGGGTTCCAACAGAAATGCTTCCTCAGGGTGAAGGAATTGATACCAAGTAAGGTTCTCATGACCTTTCTGAAATTGAGTTAACCAGGTTCTTAAAATATCACAGACTGAGTTTTGGCAGGCACATTGCTTTTCTCTTAAAATAAAAGTTTAAACAGAGCAGTAATTTAACTATCTTTTTTTAAGTGACATAATAATGTTATGCTTTATCATATAATTGACACAGTCTTCTTAAACTGCCTTGACTCCACTGAATCCATATCATCATTTGCATCCTGATATACACTTGCAAAAGAGCTTCCTCATTCCTATTTGTGGGTGGCTCCACCCCCATTTCCCAGTGGCCCAATTTGTTTCCGGGCCTAATTTCAGGTGCTCATGCAAGAGTTTGAGGCCACAGATGCCAAGTGCCCGGGGGGTGGCGGTGGAGAGACATCCCATTTTTTCATGTGAGATCATGGCGGCTATTTGGGGTGCTGTGCTCCCCCCCCCAAAAAAGCTCTTTTTTCGGGGCAAGAGTGAAGCATGGGTCACATGACTTGCCCGGGAATGCATCCCAGAAGACTCTGGGCTATGCATTATGTTCCTTGCTGTGATAACAGTCAGATCTGCCAGTTGAAACGTCCAGGCGCATTTTTACCATGTGCCCAAAGACATGGCTCCTAGACACATGCTGTGGTAGTTGTCGATAAGGTACATGGTAGATAAATGGGAACTTTTCATTCTGTGAATGAAATGGTCCAAACTGTGCCTTTGGATGAATCAGTCCTGACAATGAGTAGTGTGTTTTGTTTGTCGGGGTTGCCAGAAAATGTGCCTATTTCCCCACATTACTGGATGGCAAGCGCTCCAAATTTCCTCTTGGCAGACGACTAATAGTGCTTCTGAACCTATTCATTGAGCCTTTGTCCCAACTGGTTTGCAGGGAGAGTACACAACATTTCCACATCCTTTTCCTTATTGAAAAAAGTCAGATTTCGCGGTGGAGTGGGGGTATATTTTTTGAGGAGCAAGAATGATCAGCTTTATCATTTCTGGGAAATGATATATAATGAATTGAAAATGATGTTTAAAATAACCTTTGTAAACAAAAACAAAAACCCAGAAGCTTATCTTTTGGGAATTGTAGGGAGAGGACTTGTTTATGTATGTTACTTATTTATGCTACTACAGCAACAAGAATGCTACACAGCATTCTACCAAAATGCAACTGTTTGGCACCATTTTTGAGTGAATTGGATAACGTTAGATTTTTCATGAAATTGTGACCACACGGGTTAAGGCGTCGAGGGCTGATTTTTTTGCCTATGATAAAAAAACCCCTTCTGTTTCCACCACCAAACCTTGCAGGGGAGAATTTACAACTGTTTGGCACCATTTTTTTTTAGTGAATTGGATAACGTCAGATTTTTTTGTGAAATTGTGGCCGCGCAGGTTAGGGATTTTTTCCAAAAATGTTTTTCCGCCTGTTAAGGCACCAAGTGCTGATTTTTTTGGACTATGATAAAATGTGCTTTTTGCATTTTTATGCTGTGAACTGCCCTAAAATCTTTGGGTGAAGGGCGGCATACAAATCTAATCTAATCTAATCTAATAAAATAGCAAAATAAAATGAAATGAAATAAACTAGAACAGAATAGAGTAAACTAGAACAAAACAGAATAAACTAGACTATGCAAAAGCCTTTGACTGTGTGGACCACAGCAAACTATGGCAAGTTCTTAAATAAATGGGAGTGCCTGATCACCTCATCTGTCTCCTGGGAAATCTCTATGTGGGACAAGAAGCTACAGTTAGGACTGGATATGGAACAACTGATTGGTTCAAAATTGGGAAAGGAGTACGACAAGGTTGTATATTGTCTCCCTGCTTATTTAACTTATATGCAGAATTCATCATGTGAAAGGCTGGACTAGATTAATCCCAAACCGGAATTAAGATTGCCGGAAGAAATATCAACAACCTCAGATATGCAGATGACACAACCTTGATGGCAGAAAGTAAGGAGGAATTAAAGAACCTTTTAATGAGGGTGAAAGAAGAGAGCACAAAATATGGTCTGAAGCTCAACATAAAAAAAAACCAAGATCATGGCCACTGGTCCCATCACCTCCTGGCAAATGGAAGGGGAAGAAATGGAGGCAGTGAGAGATTTTACTTTCTTGGGCTCCTTGATCACTGCAGATGGTGACAGCAGTCACGAAATTAAAAGATGCCTGCTTCTTGGGAGAAAAGCAATGACAAACCTAGACAGCATCTTAAAAAGCAAAGACATTACCTTGCCGACAAAGGTCCGTATAGTTAAAGCTATGGTTTTCCCAGTAGTGATGTATGGAAGTGAGAGCTGGACCATAAAGAAGGCTGATCGCCGAAGAACTGATGCTTTTGAATTATGGTGCTGGAGGAGACTCTTGAGCAGGGGTCCCCAGACTACGGCCCCCGGGCCGGATGCGGCCCAATTGGCCTCCCAATCCGGCCTGCGACGACCCCCGCCGCCCGCTGCCGCCGCCCGCTCTTATGGCGCGCAGCGATCTTCAAAATCGAAAAAAAAATCGCCGAAAATCCTTTGTGCGCATGCGTATGGGCCTCTCCCGACCCAGAAGAGGTCATTTCCAGTACACTTCCGGGTCGGGGGAGGACCATACACATGCGCACAAGCGATTTTCGGCGATTTTCCCCCGACCGTGTGCGTATGCGCACGGGCGCGCACTCCCCCGCCCTCCGGCCCGCTGCACGGTCAGCGCGGTGGGCACCAGCCCGAAGCCCGGTCGCCCGGTAAGTCTGGGGACCCCTGCTCTTGAGAGTCCCATGGACTGCAAGAAGATCAAATCTATACATTCTTAAGGAAATCAGCCCTGAGTGCTCACTGGAAGGACAGATCCTGAAGCTGAGGCTACAATACTTTGGCCACCTCATGAGAAGAGAAGACTCCCTGGAAAAGTCCCTGATGTTGGGAAAGATTGAGGGCACTAGGAGAAGGGGACGGCAGAGGACAAGATGGTTGGACAGTGTTCTTGAAGCTACCAACATGAGTTTGACCAAACTGTAGGACGCAGTGCAAGACAGGAGTGCCTGGCGTGCTATGGTCCATGGGGGTCACGAAGAGTTGGACAAGACTAAACGACTAAACAACAACAACAAGAACAAAAAATCTAAAATTGAATAAATTAAGTAAAATGAAATGAATTAGAATAGAACAGAATAAACTAGAACAGAATAAAATAAAAGAAAATAAAAGAAAATAACTAGAACAGAATAAACTAGAATAGAATAGAATAAACTAGAACACAATAGAATAGAACACAATAGAACAGAACAGAATAGTCTAGAATAGAATAGAATAGGAGAACTAGAACAGAATAGACTAGAACAGAATAACCTAGAATAGAATAAAATAGAATTTAAAAAAAAACTAGAATAGAATAGAGAGCAGAGGCACTACAGGTAGCCGAGTCGCGCCTGCGCAGTCAGAAACTCCCTTCCCCGCCTCCACCTCCCTATCCTGCGAGGTGCCGGCGCGGGAGAAGAGCGTCAACGCGCTTCCACCTGGGCATCCGGGAAAGCAACGGAGGCCGACTCGGGAGCCAATGGGAAGGGCCAGCGGCGGCTCAGCCAATGGCGGCGTCTCGCGGCCCATCTCGGCCGCCGGGTTTCCTGCCGGTGTTCTGCGGCTGCTGCTGCTGAAGCGAGGAAGGCGAGACTCGGGCGGGCGGCGAGGGAGGGCAGGGGCGGCGGGTAGCCGGGCCAGGGGAAGAACGGGAGCCCCCCGAGGAAAGGGCGCGGGTCCCGCGGCCCTTGGAAGGCGGGACCAAAGCGCAACTCTGCGCCCCAGTCGGCCTTTCGTGGAACTGCAGAGCTGCGAAAGAGACCCCCGGGGGTCATTCAGCCGGACCCCTGAGACGCGGGAACCTGAGCTAAGCATCCACGGCAGACAGCCTCAGGGACAGCTCAGTCTGTGGAGCCTGAGGCCTTCGGGGTCGCGGGTTCGAGCCCCACGTCGGGCATTGTCAGGCCTTTGGTTGACTTGATGGACATACCCTTTTAAAATGTGGCTCTTTTTGGGTGGGTGGGGGGTGTTATTGAGTTACTGTTCTTATTTTGATTTTATATATTGTGATCTCTTCTGCGAACCGCCCTGAGACCTCCGGATATAGGGCAGTATAGAAATTCAATAAATAAATTTCAGGGGGTTGGACCCAGATGGGTCTCGGATCCACCGTTCCATCTCCACGATTCTTTAGAACAGTGTAAATAGCTAAACTGTAAAGAGCGAAATAACATTGCACAGTAGAGCAGCTAAGGGGAACCCGATTGGGGAAACCCTGCCAGATGGGGGAATAATAAAATAATAATAATAATAATAATAATAATAATAATAATAATAATTCAGATAGGGATGGGGGTCAAGTGTGTACACACACACAACCACCATCCCCAATGTCTCTCTAGACCAGTGGTACCCAACCTCTTTTTGGCCATGCCCCACCAAAGCATCTCTAAAATCCTGACCCCCCCCCCCGGTGACATATAATTATTAGTCAAAAAGGGAACTATTTCACGTGGAGGAAGCCTAAAAGGCCATTCACTGTTAATAACTCATTCTCAAATTGCCCCCCTTAAAATCAGATTGCCCCCCTGTGGGGCGTGTGCCCCATGTTGGGAACCACAGCTCTTAACACACGCTGTTCTTCAGGATTTTCCCATTACCGGGAGGTTTCTCAGCACACTCAACTTGAAAAACTCTGTGCTATACTGCATTCATTCATTCATTTAGAAATCAAGTAGCTTTTATTATGAAAAGTACATCATAGCTTCATATTTCTATATAAATTTATTTATTTTTTGGTTTTTATAGTCACATATCGAACATACAACATAAAAACAAGATTCCAAGGAATCTCTTGGACTTCCCTCCTTCCCTTTGAGGATCCTATTGTTAATCATTTCCTCCTGCATCTTTTATGATAATCCAGATCTTTTACATCTCCATTGTATGCTGCACTGCATTTAAGCAATTTTGGGTCCTCTCATTTTTCAAGCTTTTCCTCTTCCTGAGTGCACATTTCGAACCCAACACCCACCCTCTTTGCCAATCAGGAGGGCAATAGAGTTGTGCTTAAAGGTTTCTGCTGCTCATAATTTGCCGGGTTCCTCTCTTTCTTAAGTCTTTTGGTTCCATTTCCCTCTTTAAAGTTCAGTTTTCTTAGAACTTAGAAAGTTTATTAGAAAGGATTTGGCCCCTTGATCTAAACTGAAAAGCAGCCATTTTTACAATAGCTGCTACATCGTGTGTTTGCTGCTTACGAAGGTGTTGAGTCTGTTAAAAAGTCTTGGATGCTTTCCTGATGATGCACGCACGCTTGCAAACTTCCTTTCTACGTGCCTCCAATCCTATGCATGCTTCTCTTGGAAAAACCTTTATTTGAACACAGCAGGATATACTGCCAAGTAAATATGCTTTGGTGTCTGCCAGTTTCCCTAGGAGGTTTTAATCTGAAGCCTCAGAACATCCACATCATGCATTCATAGCACAACTAAGGCATTTTTAAAGTGCATGGCATCCTCCAAAGAATCCTGGGTGCTGTAGTTTGTTAAGAGTGCTAGAAATGGCAGCTCTAGGAGAGGAAACTGCAGTTCCCTTGATTCTTTGAGGAAACCATGTGCTTTAAATGTGCTTTTACTGTATGGTGTGGATCTGTTTTATTGATTTAATATGCTGTAAACCGCTTTGAGATTTTTAATAAAAATATAAAGTGGTATAGAAATTAAATAATAAAAAAATAAAAATCTGCAACCTGTCCTTTCATGCTCCAATCTCTCTCTCTCTATTGAAGAACTTCCAGTTCTTCATCTGTCCGCTATATACATATAAACAATAATCACTTCATCCACTCCAATATAACTCCTAAGAGAGCACCACTTTCTACAGTATAAACAAATTGTCTTCAGCCCTTAAATCCAAATGCCTTTATTTCATTTTCTTTCTCACACAAAGAGTCTTGAGTGGTTTCCAATCTTTAGTAAATGTTAACAATGACTTCATTTCTTATTAAACATGTCAATTTTGACATCTCAGCTAAGTCCGTAGATTGTAAAAACCCGTTCTTCCATTGTTGGTAATGATGTCTCTTTCCATCTTTGCCATCCACTCCAGTTTTGACAGCAACGTGACTTTACTAGGCAAAACAAAGGAAAAGCAGAGCAATAAGGAAGGGAACATTTCTGTTGTTTTATATTCAGGGTCTGGGCACGGGTAAATTTTGTGGTACTGTACTTGTGAACTACTGCTCCATGCTGTTTTCCCTGCCTGCACACCTTACGAACAAATATCTCACCTCCGTTTTCTTTTAACAGGGCTCCTTTCTAGGAGATGGAAACTTTTCACTGTACACCAACCGGATTGGGTGACGGACTGGATGTTCGAACCTTTGGGAATGAAAGCTTATTGTATTTTGCCTATGGTAGTAACTTGTTGCGGGAGAGAATAACGTTAAGAAACCCGTCTGCAGTTTTTCTCACCTTGGCACAGCTACTGGTTGGTGCTGCCTGTTTTTCTCTTTACGTTGTTCAACATATGCCAAAAATACCTTTGGCTGCCATTGCTGTGACTAGGACATGCGGCAGATATTGCTGTGCAATCATTACTTTCTTCTGTCAAGATGTGATTGTTTTTCCAGGGAAAGTACCTAGCTTGGGAGGCTTCCAATCTGGTGCAGAATCAGTCCTGCTCATACCCATGTAGTAGTGGTGTTTTTTGCAGCAACTGACATGGTGTCATTGTTGTCATAACGCCGATCCATACTTTTTTATACATTCAATCTGGATTTCCACTTCTTGTGGAAAATTTGCTAAACAGCCTGTTGCCCATCTGCAGTCACTCCTGGTGCAGAAGCATAATAGTCCATTTAAAAAATGGACTAATGAATGTAGCACTGTTTTGCTGGGCGGTCTTTGTCACCACACCTCTGCTTCTGTTACATCGGTGGAATGCTCTCCCCAGGGAAGTTCACCTGGCGCCTTCCTTTTTAACCAGGCCTTTTTGGGGTGTGTGTGTTATTGGGCTGTTGTTTTTATTTTTATTAGGTATTTTGTGGTTTTATACTATCTCTTGATTTTATTCTGTGAAGCGCTCTGAGACCCCCGGGTATAGGGCGATATATAAATTCAATAAATAATAATGATAATATTTTTTATTAATGAATGGGATTTTAAATGGGACCCACCATTCACTTTTCTTTCTCCTGTTTTACCGATCCACTCCACAGCTTTGCTTGAATTAATCGCATGTCTTTTAAACCTTTAGATATATACACAGAGGTTAATCGCTCTCCTCCTTTTAACCTGCAGGATTACAAACTTGCTTTTGGCTCTCATCATGGCAAGCCCAGTTCTAACTGGCATGGAAGTACAGCAACCATAATCCATAGTCCTGGCGATGAGGTGTGGGGAGTCGTATGGAGAATGAGCACTACCGATTTACCTTCTCTGGATAGGTGGGTGTCTTCAAGTTCTGCCATCTTCTCTCAATTTAGTAACTTAATGAGCCACACACTTGCTTAAAGGTTCTGGGTGTTTTGTTGTATGTATGGCGTCATGTGTAACATTTACAAAATAGAAACTCAGCGAATTTTTTTTAAAATAGTGATTTGCCTGCATGTGCTAATTACCAAAGCCCACCAGTTCACTTTTCTTACAGAATTAACAGCTTTAATTGGGTATTTGGCACCTGTCACAGAACCTGATTTAATCAAATGGGGTTTTGATCTTTGATAAAAGTAGCAGGAAAAACATAAAGAACTATGCCGTTGTAATAAGTATACAGATCCTGTGCATATTTACTCAGCGGTAAGCCCTACTGTATTCAGCGGGCTTTACTGCTAGGTAAGCGTGCATAGAGTTGCGCTAGAAAGTTACTTGGTGAAACAGAAAGCAACAGGAGATCTTTTTTTAAAGGGGAACTACAGTGGAACCTTGGTTCTAGAATGTCTCCGTTGAGAAACGTTTTGGAACCCGAACCCCCAAAACCCGGAAGTAAATGCTTCCGTTTTCGAACATGCTTCCAAAGTCGAATGCCTTCTGCTGCATGTTTTTCAGTTTTCTCAATTGAATTTGCCGACAGCCCTTTGAGCCTTGGTTTTTGAACATTTTGGAAGTCAAACGGTCTTCTGGAACAGATTACGTTCAAAAACCAAGGTTCCCACTGTACCTGTTGCAGGAGTTTAGAGCTGTGCACGATGGCCTGTCCCCTGGGGCTTTTGCTGAACACCAACCAGTGCCTAACCTTGATGGTTTTATTACTGTAATCCCTCTTATGACCTTCCTTTGGACTTGCAGAGTTTCAACCATATGTGGGCTGGTTGAAATGGTGCAAGTCTAGGCCCAAGCAAGGCAAAGAGCTTAAAAGCTCTTTTCCTGCCTGGTCCACCTGGGGTTACACAGCGCAAAAAGAGAGCTTTTAAGCTCTCTGCCTTGCCCCCAAGCTCTAGGAATGCCGGGGACGCTCTCTCTCTCTCCTCCCTCACCCTTTAGTCAGAGGGCAGCTCCAAAGGTTTGGCTATACTGATATTTTATGCATATTCCCCCAGGAACTGACACCCCGCATAAGATTAGGTATTCCTGCATAATGTTTTCTGCTGCTTATCAAGTCATTGTAGTTTTATTTCTTCTTGGCTGTGCTTTTTCTCTCATGATGTTGGTTTAATTTTAATGTGCCCTGCTTTGGGCGCAAGAGAGGGTGGTAATTGTAAATACAGTGGCACCTTGGTTTAAGAACAGCTTAGTTTATGAACAGCTTGGATTAAGAACTCTGCAAACCTGGAAGGTTTTGGTTTGTGAACTTTGCCTTGGAATAAGAACATGTTTCGCTTCCTGTTGAGTGTGTTCCATTTGTAAATTGAGTCCCCCGCTGCTATGGGAAAGTATGCCTTGGTTTAAGAATCCTTTGGTTCAGTGTTTCTCAACCAGTGTGCCTCCAGATGTTTTGGGACTACAACTCCCATCATCCCTAGCTAGCAAGACCAGTGGTCAGGAATGATGGGAGTTGTAGTCCCAAAACATCTGGAGGCACACTGGTTGAGAAACACTGCTTTGGTTTAAGTACGGACTTCCGGAACGGATTAAGTTCGTAAACCAAGATACCACTGTAGATGAATAATGGGGTTCTCTCGTGCTGGTCTACAGGGATCTTCCTCCTCGCTGGGCAGGGCAACTCTCTTACGATCTTTAAGTATTCTAGTACCGGTAAGTATTAAGACTAAGTAACATTGCAGATGCGGGTGACGCTGTGGGTTAAACCACAGAGCCTAGGGCTTTAATAAGAATTAAAGTAGTGAATTCCAACGTAGTAAATGGCGAAATGAAACACGATAACTGTAATATTTGTTTTTTATTGTGATGAATTATTTTGATTGTGATAATTGTAATAAAGCTCTTTTTTAATAAATAAATAAAAAACCACAGAGCCTAGGGCTTGCTGATCAGAAGGCCGGCGGTTCAAATCCCCGCGACAGAGTGAGCTCCCGTTGCTCAGTCCCAGCTCCTGCCAGCCTAGCAGTTCAAAAGCACGTCAAAGTGCAAGTAGATAAATAAGCACCGCTACAGCAGGAAGATAAACGGCGTTTCCGTGTGCTGCTCTGGTCACATGGCCTGGAGGTTGTGCGTTGGCTACATCGGCCAGTGGAGCGAGATGAGCGCCGCAACCCCAGAGTCAGTCACGACTGGACCTAATGGTCAGGGGTCCCTTTACCTTTAACACTGCAGATGAATCAGTGAGACTGCACTCGCTGACCAGCACATTCTGAGAAAAAGCTTCGGGATCGTACAACACACATCACATGCTGGTTGATGGGTTGGTCAATGACTTCAGATATTCTAGGCAGAAGCATCAGGAAAGGAAGTGAGAAGTCTGTACGTGGTGGCAGTTCCTTCTTCTGGCAAGGGTGGGATTGGTAGCGACTGCAGCCTTGTGACTCACTTCTTGAAATAACTGCCCATATTAATAAACGCTGTTAACTAGAGGCTCTTCCCCTTTAACAGGGCCAGTATGGCATACGTAACATTTTATGCTTCCAAGCCCTTAAAAGCTGTACAGATGTGTTGCCAATTGCTACCCCATTCAGCCAAAAGATTATGGCACCAACGGGGTGTAATGTAGCACAGTCCATAAAAGAAATTACCTAACGATGTTCAGTAAAAAGCCACACAACTCTATAACTCCCCTCGTATTTAGTTCTAACTTAATTTTGTGAACAGGAGCTCAGAAAGCTGCTGTGTGGATACAGCCTAAATTTCATGAACTTGCCTTGCCTATAATCTGGGTGCCTTGCTAAATTAATAGCCTGCTTAGAAAGCAAATTACTGCACTTTCTTTCTCAATTTAGTGATTTGATCTGAAAGGTATTCCTTATTCTGTTTCAGACAAGAGGGAGTTGAACAAGGTCTTTACATCCCAATAGAAGTTACAGTCCGGACTCAAGAAGGGAAAGCACTTAAGAGTCGTAGCTACCAAATGACAGACTATGTCTTAGGCCTTCCTTCCCCGCATTATAAAAAGGTAAGTTTCCTTTGTGATTCTAAGGAGAATACGAGCGGATGAGAGAGAAGCTGAGAAAATGAGAGAGAAGCTGTCTGTGGAACATGGAAAGCAAAATAGCTTAGCTACTTTGATACTAGGGTTATGTGAGTTGTGCTTTTATAGCGGCACGTGGGGATTGCCGCGTGACATGGTGGTTTAGCCAGACCAGTGCTGCCTCTTTTTCTCCACCGAGTAGCAAACTCAGGCTCAGTATAGGCCTGCTGAGTTAGGCAAGTTGCTTGTATCTTATCAGTCGGGCTGATGACTTAGTGATAGCTTCCCCACTTTAATATAGCCATGACCATGAATATACACTAGTGGCCAAAATTGTGGACACCTTTTGGGAAAAAGTGTATTTCGGAGGTTTGATGGCTCATAACACCACTTTTTTGGAGCAATACCATAAAATTATATATCAATGGAAAGATAATTTAATATAGAATGTAATGCAACAAAGTTTGTTCAGTTATCTGTATTCTATCAAACGTTATAGCCAAATAACCAGAAAAAGGAAGCACAACTTGGTTAGGTTGATATGCAGTAGTAGCTTTCCTTCGTTTGAATGCACCGTAGCTAATGAGCATGAGTGTTTAGAGAGCCAATCAGGTGTTGTGAGCCATCAAACCCCGGAAATGCACTTTCCCCAAAAGGTTTCCACAATTTTGGGCGCTAGTGTAGTTGAAGACACTTCTGCAGCCCTCTCCTTTGCAGGGATTAGGTGACAGACTTTCCTAACCCTGTTGCATCATGGTCTGATGCTGGTCATACATATTCTTTAAGAGGGTTGTCTAAGTAAGAACCATGTCAGCTTGAGCCCAGATCCAGCTTGGCTTGGAAGCACCCGACTTAAAACTCATACCCTTGTTCAACAGCTAGCTGATCATTACTTTATAAGCAGCTGTAGCAGTAGAGAGCAGTTCTGGCTTCATAGGGGGCCGATTGGCTTTTCCAGAGTCTCTTCCTTACGGGGTCGGGGAAACGTTGGAGGAATGTGCAGAATGGTTGGGAAGACCCAATTGCTTCCCCCAGCTGGCTCCTCCTTCCTAACCGCTGAAACTTTATTGTCAATGGCGCACAGAAACGGTGGATCCAGTCTTGAGCCAGGGCCCAGTCTGATAGGAAGAGTATCATAGAATCATAGAGCTGGAAGGGACCCCAGAAGTCTCTAGCCCATTGCAGGAATCTCCATGGCACATGGCCACCCGACCTCTGCTTAAAAACCTCCAAGGAAGCAGAATCCATTCACAACTTTCCAAGGGAGGCCGTTTCATTCCTTACCGCCAGAAAGTTCTCCCTGAGATTGGGTCGGAATCTCCTTTCTTTTAACTTGAAGCCATCGGTTTGAGTCCTACCCCCCCAGAGCAGGAGAAAACAAGCTTGCTCCCTCTTCTTCCATGGGGCAGCCCTTGAGTAGCAACCTCCCCTCTCTTCTATCGTGGACTTTTCCACTCCTGGGAACAGGGATGAGGAGGTGTTGTCCCAGCACTCCTGGAGATGATCCACCAGTGATACTAACACGCTCCATATGTCTGTTTCAAATACAGAACCAGCTCAACCTGCAAAACTTGTGAGAGCTGTTAAGGCTCCCAACGTTGGCCGTGTTATTACATGCCAGGAGTTGCTTGGCAGACACTTAATGGCACGTGCAGCCCATAACGCAGTAGTTTTCAGCTGCTGCTGGATGCCAAGACTGTTACCCAAATAAAAACTGATATACTGTACTTCCTGATTATTATTATTTTTTAATTATCCAATTTTTTAACCAGTTAAGACAATCAGATTTGTATCCCTGTACAGATAACTGTCCTCAGCCCCGTTCTCAATTGATGTAGAGAGAAATAAGTAATCTGCCCATCTCTCACCTTTGTCGGCTCCCACAAGCTGTTGCCTTGCCAATCTTAGGGGCAGGGCACATGTTTTCAGTTTCAGGAAGCTATGTTGTAGAATGAGCATTCCTGCTTTATTTTGCTGCTTCCCAACTAGGACCCGGGACGCGGGTGGCGCTGTGGTCTAAACCACTGAGCCTAGGGCTCGCGATCGGAACATCGGTGGTTCGAATCCCCGCCAAGGGGTGAGCTCAAGTTGCTCGGTCCCTGCTCCTGCCCACCTAGCAGTTCAAAAGCACGTCAAGTGCAAGTAGATAAATAGGTACTGCTCTGGCGGGAAGCTAAACGGCGTTTCCATGCGCTGCTCTGGTTCGCCAGAAGCGGCTTAGTCATGCTGGCCACATGACCCGGAAGCTGTACGCCGGCTCCCTCGGCCAGTAAAGCGAGATGAGCGCTGCAACCCCAGAGTCGTTCACAACTGGACCTAACGATCTTTACCCTTAACTAGTACCAGATTCTGAAGATGTAAACAGCCCCTCCGGTGCCCTTTAAAAAGCCTCTCCTGGGACCCGCAGATCCTCAGGGAAAGGCTGGGAAGTGTTGCAGGGAGAGGAGGCAACTGGGAAAAATGGGTGTGAGCTCGGTCAGTCCTTTCCTGACGGTCCTGTGACATGGCAATAGGCCTATCGTCCGGTGTTTGTGGTTTGTAAGTGTGAATGGGTTTGATCTTAAACCGCAAGGGAAATGTTTTGATTGGGTGCTGTACAACTGGTTTTCATTTGGTTGACTAGATCACTGGATCTATTGAGTGAAACTGAGTTGAATGCCCACCCATCACCTGCCCGTTTGAATTAATTTACACACTCACCTGCCAATCATCCAGTACACAGAAATGGAGTTTTGTGCGGGTATGTGTGAACCAGCGCTAACGTATTCTCATCATCCCTTTCCCGGGTTATTTATGTGGATATGGCTTGTGGAATCAAACACTGCTGCTTTATATTTTTTTAATATAAATTTTATTAAACTTTCTGTTTTACAATTTAGAATATCCATTTAAACATCCTAAAAATATCAATGACTTCCCTTCTCCTCTTGCCACGCTTCATTTTGCATATCATAAATCCCTGCATATTTTACATAAACTAAACCATTCAGTATTCCACTATTACATCCATCAAAACTTATATACACTGTTGAATTTATCTTAATGCCGCCAATGTTTTCAAGTGTACACAATTTCCCCCCATATATTCAATAAACATTTTCCAATCTTTAAACGTTTGTTATTCTTGTTCTCTTAGGTCCACAAGCTGCGCATATTCCATCAGTTTAAGTTGCCATTCTTCTTTAGTTGGGACCTCGATCGTTTTCCACTTTTGGGCTAACAAAACACAGACTGCAGTAGTGGCATGCATAAATAATGCTATCGCTTTAAATCCCCACTTAATTTGGTTCTTCGTAGGTCATTTGTATGGGTGCAAAGCAGAACGGTTTGCCAGTGGACTACCAGAAGAAATTAGACTCTATACGGACGAATGACTATGCAGGACCCGTGCCGGTTTTTGATGAAATTGAAGCTGCCCTCGGCGAAAATGAGATAACGAAATAATAATGAAATGTTTTGGAATCACCTGCTTTGGTTTCTCTTGATCATCATTTTATTTGAGTGCCTCTCTTTATTTTGTTAAATCCTATGCATGTCTGCTCAGTTGTGAGCCCCATTGAATTCAATGGTACTTCCACCTAGGATGGTGTACGATTGGATCCAAAAATGAGAACAAAAAGCTCTTGGGTGCATCCTTGATTAAAAAATGACGGTTAAGGTGGTCTATGCTTCTAATACACAACTGCAATATTAACTGTATTTAGTCCAGAGTGGTTTTTTGCTTTGTTTTCTATCTCCATGGTAAACACTACAAAGCCAGACTGATGACGGGTAACACAATTTGCTTTAATGGACGAGGGTGTCTGCATACCAGCTCGGTCTGTCATCAAAAATATCACACAGAGCTGGCGCTGTCTTCCTTACATCTCCACCACCACCACCCCAAATTTTATTTCTTTTCATAATAATAAAAGCTGGTTTCCCAAAAACCCACCCGTTTCACCATGGAGATTTTGAACTACCTAATTTATTTTGGAGTGGGGGGGGGGAAGAGTTGTTTCTGGCCTCGCACATTTCCCGCTGTTTTAATTACCCCATGCAGATCTTTGAATTCCCCCCCATCTTGTCACATCAAACATGTGGATGTAAGCACACCGGTAGCATTGTGCATAACCAAGATGCTGAGTTTGGGAAAGGAAAAAAGAACCAAAAAGATACAGCACTGCAGTAGGAGCGCACACTTCAGTCAATCCAAGCTTAATTTAAAATGTTTCATCCACTAAAAAGGTGGCCTTAATTGGGCAAATCTATAATATTTGAAGTGTAGTTTTTCTTTTTAAATGAACACTTGAACGTGCTAAGTACTCTTTCACTTTTTATTTAAACCGTAAAACGTAATGGCGTGGAAGGGCAAAAGTTCACAGTGCAAGAGGATAACGAAGTATTAAATCATAGCAAGATTTCCTTTACAAATAAAGATTCGTAAAAACAAAAGTATTCTGGTTCATTTCTGCAACAAGGTTCTACCTAGTCCCAAATGAGCCAAACATTTGCATATACCTCTGGCAAAAGGAGTGACCATGCGCTTCAACAGCTGTTTCAGAAAGCTTTTTTTTTTTAAAAAAAAATTCTCGGTCATTGGAGCTCTGCCCTTGAGATGCTTTTAATTTAATTTTCCAAGATCCTCTGCATAGCTCAGTAGGCAGTGCGTGAGACTCTTAATCTTGGAGTCTTGGGTTCAAGCCCTATGTTGGGTGAAAGATGCTTGCATGCCCGGAGGCTGGACTAGATCAGTGTTTACCAAATTTGAGTCTCCAGCTGTTTTTGGGATTACAATTCTCATCATCCCTGACCACTGGTCCTGCTGATGCTCCTCGTGGCCAAGCCTGCGATTCTGTGCAGGGCAAATTGGCCCAACCGTCGAATACGAGCCCTCCAAATCAGGAGGTTCAAAGATCTCCCGGGATTCCGTGATACGTACAGACCGGGAGATCTTGCTCCGTTCGGGACACGAGGAACGGGGATTCTTGCTCTCCAGATCCCCTTCTGCTCCCGCCTCCGGGTTGCCCAAAGCGCACCTTCCAGCCCCTCGACACGTCTCCGGATGAAGCCGCCTTGCCGAGGGCGGCGCCCGGCTCGCCCCCGTTCCCTTGGCCGGACGGGGCAAAGCCGGGCTCCGACTCCATCGGCTCGGGATCCCGGGGAGGGGGCGGCAGGAGAAGCCGCCGCGGCGCCCGCTCTCACTTTCGGCGAGTCGCGCGGGGGAGGCGCCCACCTCCTTTCTCCTCCCCGCACTTTCACTTTTCCTTTCTCCGCCTCCCTTTCTCCCATGATCCAGCTGCGGGTACGTTTCCGGCGCTCAGTTGGAAAGTTTTCGACCGAGAAGGAGGCAGGCTTGTGGGGCTGGAGAGCAACCAGAGGGGGTGGGTATTTTCTCCTGCCCCCGCCCCCCTTGACTGGCCTGCGGATCAAGAGACCTTCCCTACTCCATCCTAGAATTGGGAGGATCGTGCGCGGGGGGTGCCTGAGGATGCAAGTTTGTTTATTTGTTTAGTTATTTTTTTTAAAAAACACTGTTTGCTGCATTGCAGGGGGTTGGTCTAGATGACCCGGGGGACTTACCTTCCAACTGTGCAAATCTAGGATTCCTTGTTAAAAGAGAGAGGCAGAAATCCTAAAGAGAGAGAGAGAGAGATGCACATCATTGCATGCCACCTAAAAAGACTGAAATGCTGCAGAACTGAAAGCCGTTTTTGGGTGCCGGCTAAGAGACAGGGGGGTCTCCTTGAGTGTTGCTTTTGGAAGGCTGAGCTGCCGGGAATGGGTGGCAGAGGCCCTGTTTTGGGAATGGGCACGAGAATATTGGTGGGTGGCGCATTAATTGGCAGAGGCCCCCAGTGGAGAGAAGCAAGTGGGTTGTGGTTAGATTTAGATACTTCTTTGCATTGGCAGCAGCTGACAGCAAGCATGTGCCTTTGTTCTGCTGCTTTCAGGACCTGCCCAAAAACTTTTTTGTTGTTGTTTAGGCAAGCCTATCCACAACATGTGGTTTTATTTTGCCCCTTCCCCCCCAAAAAATCTGTAGATTTGAAATCATACTTCATTTACATTTCAGCCATTTTATGTCTATGTCTACCGTGGTCTGTGATTACTGCTATTTTTCAACGAATATTTTTATACTGTTTCATGTAAACGGCTTGGGCCTGTGCCTAAAAAATTAAGCGGTGTGTAAATAAAACGAGAGAGTTGACCTCATGAGGACTAGCCTCTTCCCCGGAAAGAAATGTGATGGCATTGTTTTGGGTGCTTGACTCCAGAGACTTCTAGCCAAGAAAGAGTGACAACTCTGTGGTCGAAAGGAGATGTGTGCCTGTGACTTAAAAATACTATAATTATTAATTTGCTTTTGGTGCGAAATGTCCCAAGATTTGCATGGGCAACATGAGCAAGTGCTGGGTGCAGGAAGCCTGGTCTGCACCCTTATTTTTGAAATATATTTTGCAGACCCTGTGTGCTGTAAAATATAAGAGTATTGGAATTGCGTCGTTAAGCTGGGGTCAAGCTGATAGTTCCCATCAGCCCCTTGTAGTCCAAAACACTTGGGAGCCTTCAGATGTCTTCTAAAAGTCAGATTGTTCTTTTTCTCCTTGACATCTGATTGGAGGGCGTTCCACAGGGTGGGTGCCACCACCGAGAAGGCCATCTGCCTGCTTCCTTGCAACCTCACGTCTTGCAGGGAGGGAACAGCCAGAAGGCCCTTGGTGCTGGACCTCAGTGTCCGGGCAGAACGATGGGGGTGGAGACGCTCCTTCAGGTACTCTGGACCGAGGCCGTTTAGGGTTTTTAAAGGTCAGCACCAACACTTTGAATTGTGCTCGGAAATGTACTGGGAGCCAATGTAGGTCTTTTGGGACCGGTGTTATATGGTCTCAGCGACCACTCCCAGTCACCAGTCTGGCTGCTGCATTCTGGATGACTTGTAGTTTCGGGGTCACCTTCAAAGGTAGCCCTACGTAGAGCGCATTGCAGTAGTCCAAGCGGGAGATAACCAGAGCATGCAACACTCTGGCAAGACAGAAATAATTTCTCTCACTCACAGTGAACCTAGGCTGATTTCATAGAATCATAGAGTTGGAAGAGACCACAAGGGCCATCCAGTCCAACCCCCTGCCAAGCAGGAAACACTATCAAAGCATTCCTGACAGATGACTGTCATGCCTCTGCTTAAAGACCTCCAAAGAAGAAGACTCCACCACACTCCTTGGCAGCAAATCCCACTGTCGAAGAGCTCTTACTGTCAGGAAGTTCTTCCTAATGTTTAGATGGAATCTTCTTTCTTGTAGTTTGAAATTTCGAGGTGCTGGTTTTGGTGTGCAAAGCCCTAGACAGCTTGGGACCCGGATACCTAAGATAACTTCCTTGCAGATTCCCCCTTATCGGGAGGTCTGTCCTGTCCCCAAATCGGTGTCTTGTGGCACCTACCCTTTGGAATTCCCTCCCCATGTTGTTTTCTCCACATCTATTGACGACTTCCCTCTTCCAAGAAGCCTTCTAAGAAGAGATCTTTCCCAGCCTGCATCTGGATTGGAATTGCTTTTAGAAGTTTTAATTGTTAATCCATGTTTGCCATCCTTGGCTCCTTGGGGAGGAAATCTTAACAGGTGGTACATGACAGTTCACTAATGTTGTACAGATGTAGGAAGGTATGTGGGGGGGGGGAATAAGATTTTCACCAGGAAACTGGGAGACCACCTGGGATTTTTTGTGTTCAGTTCTGCACATAGCTCAGAAAATATCTGAGATATTGAGCAATTTTTCATACTTGACTTCCCCACCCTCTTAATCTAGGTTGTTTTTTCTCTCTCCAGCATTCAGATCCATTTATTTTAATAGATCTGCTACATTGTGTATCACCCCTAGATTTTATCCAGTTGTCCCTAGATTTTATGCAGTTGTAGGAAAAACATTAATAGGTGTAATAGGTTTGGAATTTTTAATAGTTGCATTGGCGTAAATAGTAATACCTGGTTTTGCTTATTTGTTTGTTCGTATTTTGGTTTGTTTATTATACTCTGGATTTCGGCCATGCTCCTGAACTGCAGTCCCGGAGTTTCTAGTTTCTTTAGGGAGAGACACTCCCTTGTCTCAGGAATTTGTGACATCCTTGTGTTGAGCAATTCTTGCAGCTCAAACATGTGAGCTACCTTTTAGTCAGAAGCTCAAGCCAAGAATTGATGCTTTTGAATTATGGTGCTGGAGGAGACTCTTGAGAGTCCCACGGACTGCAAGAAGATCAAACCTATCCATTCTGAAGGAAATCAGCCCCGAGTGCTCACTGGAAGGACAGATCCTGAAGCTGAGGCTCCAATACTTTGGCCACCTCATGAGAAGAGAAGACTCCCTGGAAAAGACCCTGATGTTGGGAAAGATGGGGGGCATTAGGAAAAGGGGACAACAGAGGACGAGATGGCTGGACAGTGTTCTCGAAGCTACAAACATGAGTTTGACCAAACTGCGGGAGGCAGTGCAAGACAGGAGTGCCTGGCATACTATGGTCCATGGGGGTCACGAAGAGTCGGACACGACTAAATGACTAAACAACAACAGAAGGAAGGATTTCAACCGTGAATTCTGATCACTTGAAGAACCTACCATTTTAACCTATCTCTTTGCCTGGAAGGATTTCCTGTTCACCACTCGGAAATAATTTTATTTATTTGAAAGCTTCTATTCAACACGTGTGTGTTTATCAAGCGCCCCGCCAGACAGCCGTTTGACTTGTCATTAATGATTATTTGAGTTCATAGTGATATCGAGGCATTGATCCTACATTTAGAATGAACTGTATTCATATTTATTTATTTATTACATTTATATCCCACTTTTCCTCCCAAAGGCCTGCAAACACATCTGTAACAAACATGCTTTTATTGCTACTGTATATTTTAAAACAACTAACACAGAGTTAATGGCAGTCTTCTCATCTCTTTAAAGTATCACAATGCCTGCTTTTACATATATGCAAGAGTGCATCTCTCTTAATATCAGCTTCATTATCTCAGAGATTATAACTATAGGAACACAAATATGTTTTCAGCTTTTGAATCTGTTTTTTAAAAAACCAAAAAAAAAAACCCAACAACTGTTGCCTGTAATTCTCAAGAATGACTAGGAAAACAATAATTTGGGAGTGATTAAGTACAATTCTCAAATTGTTTAAGCACTGGGTTTAAATAAATATTATGCTAATCTACATACCGGTCCATTATCAGTTGACCACATAAGCCGATGTATTGTGCCGAAAATTCTGCTCTAACTAAGCTACACAGGACTTTATTTGCTCTCCGAGGCTGAATCACTTGGGTGCTTTTGCAGAGAGAGAGTTTGTGTGTGTGGTGGTAATTCATTAGCTGGGTTACTTCCAAACGATGTCGCAAGCGCATGCCTTGGATGTGTGTGTTTGTGTGCGGGGGAAGATACTTTCCGGGATCTCAGCCCTCTTGAGAAATAAAGGAAATGGCTTTCTGCTGAGTTGTGCCATTGCTCCATCTATCTCAGAATGGCAGAAATTCTCCAGGGCCTCGGGCCGTCGTCCTTTCCCCCAGGCCAAACTGGAGATGCTAGGAATTGAACTTGCTATCTTCTGCTTGCAGTCTCTGCCGCTGAGCTTTGGCCCACACCAAAGATATGAACCAGTGGACCGAGCCAAAGATGTGGCTCCCTCCAGACATCCTTTTTCCTGTGCATTTGTGACGATTCATTCCTATGACACCATCTGGACGGCCACACACACGCCTGCTGTCAGCACTATTTGTGCCTTCCAACGTGTGGGGCGGTCAGAACGCTCTGGTAACCTCTAGGTTATATTACTGCAGTGGGTGATATGTAGGGCTCCCTCTGAAGATGGCTTGGAAACCTCAGCTAGTGCAGAACTGGAGCAAGATGGTTTGAGCATGTTGCACCGATCCTCGTCTGACTGCACTGGCTACCAATTAGTTTCCGGGCCCAATTCAAAGTGCTGGTTTTGACCTATAAAGCTTGAAATGGCTCAGGACCACAGCACCTCAAGGACCGCCTCTTTCCGTATGAATCTACCCGGACCCTGAGATCATCTTCTGAGGTCCTTCTTTGTGTGCCTCCTCCTCGAGAGGTGCGGAGGGAGGCAACAGGAGAACAGGGCCTTCTCTGCAGTGGCTCCCCCATAGCTGCCAAGTATCACGTATTTCCTGGGAAACCCCCATTTTCCTTACCGTTTCCCGGAGATCTCCTGTTCTAGCTCCTCTCCCACTAATTTCCCTTATTTTTGTTCCTTTCAGCGGCCATTTTTCTGGTGCCACTTTGCCCATGTATGGGCACCAGAAAATGGCTGGCGCCGGAAGTCGCATCTATGCATGTCCGGAAGTGCGTAGACGCAACTTCCGGTGTTGCTTTGCCCATCTATGGGCACTGACACTGGAAGTTGTGTCTACGCACTTCCGGACATGCATAGACGTGACTTCCGGCGCCAGCCATTTTCTGGTTCCCATAGATGGGCAAAGAGACACTGGAAGTTGTGTCTACGCAACTTCCGGTGTCGCGCGGCTGCCGATCCCGGATTTCTCCGTGGGGTACTTGGCAGCTATGGGCTCCCCATTTGTGGAATGCTCTCCCCAGGGAAGTTCGCCTGGCACCTTCGTTATACACGTGTGGTTACGAGGCGAAAACGTTTCTCTTCAACCAGGCCTTTGGCTGATTGCCATCCAATATCCTTTTAATTGTGTTGTGGGAGAGGGAGATTATTGGCTTGCTTTTTTTCTTATTTTTATTACCGTACATATTTTATGTTTATTAATATTGTGATTTCATGTCGTTAACTGCCCTGAGATCTACAGACAAAGGGTGCTATCCAGACTTAATAAATAGAAACCAATAATAAAACCACCATTTCCAATTGGCGCATGTGACTCCGTGACCTTTCCTCGGAGTCGCCCTACAGCTTAATGGATGTTTGCATTCTCCTCTCTTTGCAGATCCAACAAGGCCGAGCAGAATCATTCCTCTTGCATGGAGCCGACAGCCGGGACATCTTTACATCACACCTCTGCAGCTTTCCAAAGATGAGTTTGGAAGAAGCGGCCTCTTATTCTCATCACGATGGAAGCTCAGCCACCTGATAATGGAGAAGTTCTTCAACAAGGCCCTTCGGCGGCCCGTCCACCGTCCTTCGTTAATTTGCTGAAAGTGCACCGAGAGCTGCTGGTTGGCAAAGTCCGTAACACCCAGTGTTTGATTGACAACTTGATCAAGAATGAATATTTCTCTACCGAGGACGCTGAGATCGCAGCCCAATATCCTACACAAGCGGACAAGGTACATGCATCCATTTCAGACTCGTATTCGGATTCGTTGGCAAGGAGATTAGAGGAGGTTGACTATTCTGTGAGCGTTCGTTCCGATTTGCCAGCAGAGACCGTGGGTGGGCAAACTAAGGCCCGGGGGCCGGATCCGGCCCAATCGCCTTCTAAATCCGGCCTGCGGATGGTCCGGGAATCAGCATGTTTTTACATGAGTAGAATGTGTCCTTTTATTTAAAACCCCTGGCCCCTGGCTTTGTTCCCGCTTCTCTGCCGTCAATTTCTGCTGCATTGGGGGCGGGGGGCGTCTCCCCTTTGTCTATCCCCCGTGAAGCCAAAGAAAGAATCCCTGCTTCGGCTTGACTTCCCCCAGTGGTGGCTGAGCGCCCGGGAAACCCACAAGGGATTCTGACAGGTGGGCGGGGCAACCGACCTGACATCACAGTGACATCATGTGGCACAGCAGATTTTGCCCGCAAGGCCAATCGTGATCAAGATCTGGCCCGTGGAGCCAAAAAAAGATTCCTCGCCTCTGCAGTACACCATACTAAGATTACAAAAAGTGAGGTGGTTTTATTCATGTGGACCGTGGACTTGTCCCTGTTGTGGTTCTGGGCTCATTTGTCCCAACTGACAAAGCCATAGCCCATGCGAATAATAGTCTTCTCCTGCCAACATCCCAGTAAGACGACGATGATTTATGGGTCCCCCCCCCCCCAAACAGTAAGGGAGAGAAAACCTGTACTTCTGGCCATAACTGACCCTTCCTCCAGCCTTGGGAGTTAATTCTGTTTCTCCAGTTAATAATTGTTAGTTTTCTGCAGCCTCTGGCTGATGGGCTTAAGGAACCGGATATTCAACATTTGAAATTTCATTCCTTCACTGCACACTGTACTCAGAGATTCTTCAGGGTGCCGATTCTCAAGGCTCGAAATGACTCCTGCTGTGTTTGTGGAAATGTATTTATGCCTTCTATAGTTCTAGTTACAGCTAGGTAGCCGTGTTGGTCTGCTGTAGTTGAAACAAAATAAAAAAATTCCTTCCAGTAGCACCTTAGAGACCAACTAAGTTTGTTATTGGTATGAGCTTTCATGCGCAGAACTGTTTAATTGCTCATCTTCTAACATTGAGTATGCCAACTCAGCGCCCTTCAGCACTCTATATTGGACAAACAGGCCAAACCCTATGCCAAAGGATAAATGGACATAAATCTGACATCAAGAATCACAAGACAGACAAACCAGTAGGAGAACACTTCAATCTCCCAGGACATTCTAAACAAGATCTCAAAGTAGCTGTCTTATTACAAAAGAATTTCAGAAATAGACTGGAAAGAGAAGTTGCTGAATTGCAACTTATTACCAAACGTAAAACCATGGAGGTCTGAATAGAGACATTGGATTCTTATCTCATTATACGTGATAAAGCTCTTTTTAGCAATTTCACCACTTGCTTTTTCCTGGAAGACCAATTGCTGTCGTTAACAGTCGTCAACAGGTTTACCACACCTATCAGCCAATCACCCACTCCCACCACCCTTCTGAGTAATACCCCTCCCCACCCTCTGACTATACATTAGGGTCTGGTGACTTCTGTTTCAGTGTATCTGAAGAAGTGTGCATGCACACAAAAGCTCATACCTATGACAAACTTAGTTGGTCTCTAAGGCGCTACTGGAAGGATTTTTTTTTTATTTTGCATTTTTACCCTTTAGCTGGTGTTCAAACCAGTGTGGTGAGACAGGCAGCCTGTTGCCGAATCTAACCACGGTTTCTCTGAAAGTCTGCGCATTTGTGGAGCCGATTAGCTAAATCGTATTCCTGGGATTCAGAGTTTGGTGTGTTTGCTTGTCTGGTGGTAGTTGGGTCGATGTTTGTGCAAAGACATCTGGAGGGTCGTTTCCCGCATGTCACAAGAATGAAGTTATGGCCAATTGGGGGCTTGAACCCACAACCCTGAGATGTAAGAGTTTTCCTTACCTGATAAGGGTCACATTTTATGTGACCTTTCACACGACGTAAACGCCGCTTCTGGAAACCGAGTGGACCCCAGTGGAAGTTCAGCACTCGTTTCTGCTTTTTGAGAATCCGATTGTATCCCCATTTAACCCGCAAAAACGTCGGCCGAAAGTTGGGGTGGTATCCCTCAACGTGTGATTATTTCCCACCTGTTTCATAGGTGAATCATGGGGAAACAGTCAGAAATGCACATAAAGGGGGAGGGTGGCAACATGTCAAATGATGTCCACTGTTAAGTCACACCAGTTTGTGTCCCTCTACCCACAACTGGTGCGATTGGAAATTGGCACGACGTGGGGGTGTAGCCGCAGCTCCGTTAAAAACCATGCACGCAGGAAAAAACACATCATTGGGACGTTGTTTTTGGTTCGGCAAAGAGGAAGGCAGATGGTGTTACCCCACACCAGTGATTGACTCTAGAGTGCTTGAGAGTACTCTAGCTATTAATCCACTGCCTCAGTAGATCTCTGACGTCTTGTGTGATGTTTCCGCAGGTCCGCAAAATTTTGGACCTCGCGCAGAGCAAAGGAGAAGAAGTTGCGGAATACTGCATCTATATCCTGCAACAAGTTGCAGATGCTTATTACGATCTGCAACCGTGGCTAGAAGAGATTGGGTTTCGCCCTTCAGAGGTCGTTGGTAATAAGCCCGTTGAAAATACTGACCCAGGTAGGGTGCCAAACTTTTGGAAGACTTTCATTCCCTATAGAAAAAGCTTGTCTGGGTAATCCCATCATTCATTGCTTCAGTGTTGGTAAAACGCTTTTCCCAGGAGAAATAAATAATAAAGGTTAAGAGGGTGATTTTCTCAGGGTAAAGGTAAAGGGACCCCTAGCCGTTAGGTCCAGTCGCGGACGACTCTGGGGTTGCGGCGCTCATCTCGCTTTACTGGCCGAGGGAGCCAGCGTATAGCTTCTGGGTCATGTGGCCAGCATGACTAAGCCACTTCTGGCGAACCAGAGCAGCGCATGGAAACGTTGTTTACCTTCCCGCCGGAGCGGTACCTATTTATTTACTTGCACTTTGACGTGCTTTCGAACTGCTAGGTTGGCAGGAGCAGGGACCAAGCAACAGGAGCTCACCCCGTCGCGGGGATACAAACTGCCGACCATCTGATCGGCAAGCCCTAGTCTCTGTGGTTTTAACCCACAGCACCACCCGCGTCCCGTTTCTCAGGGTACGCATCCCATAAACAGACTGGAGAGTGCCCCTACATGTGCAGATTGCATCCTGCTTTTCTCATTTACCTAGCCTGAAGCTGGTGGTTTGTTCCTCTGTGCATGAAACATAGGAGCTCTAGCAGAGTATCTAATGCACCCTCCTCCAACCCGCTCCTCCTCCTCCTAATAATAATAATAATAATAATAATATAACAACAACAACAGCTTATTATTTATACCCCGCCTATCTGGCTGGGTTTCCCCAGCTACTCTGGGCGGCTCACAGCAGAATATTAAAAACAGGATAAAATATCAAACGTTAAAAAACTTCCCTAGACAAGACTGCCTTCAGATGGCTTCTGAAAATCAGATAGTTGTTTATTTCCTTGACATCTGATGGGAGGGTGTTCCACAGGGTGGGTGCCACCACCGAGAAGGCCCTCGGATTTGGACCTCAGTGTCTGGGCTGAACGATGGGGGTGGAAATGCTACTTCAGGGATACTGGGCCAAGGCCGTTTAGGGCTTCAAAGGTCAGCACCAACACTTTGAATTGTGCTCAGAAAAATACTGGGAGCCAATGTAGGTCTTTCAGGACCGGTGTTAAGTGGTCTCGGCGGCCCCTCCCAGTCACCAGTCTAGCTTCCACATTCTGGATTAGTTGTAGTTTCCAGGTCACCTTCAAAGGTAGCCCTACGTAGAGTGCATTGGAGTAGTCCAAATGGGAGATTGCTAGAGCATGCACCACTCTGGTGAGACAGTCTGTGGGCAGGTAGGGTCTCAGCCTGCGTACCAGATGGAGCTGGTAGACAGCTGCCCTGGACACAGAATTGACCTGCACCTCCAGTAAGAGGTTGTTAGATCACAACTCCTATCTGTCCCAACCAGTCTGGCTGTCCTGCTTGGGACCAATGGAATCTGAAGCCAAAATCCCTGGAGGGTGGCAGGTTGGGGAAAGCCGATGTCATGGCTACTTCAAATATATCGTGTATGTTGTAACAAAGGCTTGCTGCACATTTCTGGTGTCAGAAGCCACTGGTAGACAAAACTGAGAAGGAGCTGCTGTGAACTTAAAATACTCCCCCCCCCAAACAGTCCAAATAAGGTTCACTAATTAAACAGAATAGCGGGGGGACTTTAGAGAGCTGAAATGTGTAAAACGAAATCACTTCTTTGAACAGCAGACCCGCATGGCATAAAACGAGCTTCTTTGAAAGTCCTCTCAGGGTCAGAGGTGACTTTGCTGTAGGCCAGGCATGTCCGAAGTCCGTTTCGGGGGTTTAATCCTGCCCCTGTGGCAGTTTATTTCCCAGGGTAAAATCCTTAAAAAACCTCAACAACTTCAATCCTAAAAAAAAAAAGGTTCACAACTTTCGTCGGCCCTTTGGTCGGCCCTCACAGCCCTTCACTTCATCAAATCTGGCCCTCTTTGAAAAAAGTTTGAACACCACTGCTGTAGACAAACACAAGCCCATACCCTTCTAGAATCCAGCACGGTTGTGGTGGTTGTTACATTTATATCCCAACTTTCCCCCAAAGAGCTCAAGATACACAATTCTCCCCCTTTGCATTACAACACTAAGGTGTGTTAGGCTGAGAGTGAGTGACCGGCCCAAGGTCACACAGTGAGCTTTATGGCTGAGCGGAGATTCGAACCCTAATCTCCCAGGTCCTAGTCCCTCATCTAACCATTACCCCACACTGACTCTCTGCTTTTCTTGTGTGTAATGGTTTTGCATGAAGTCCCTCTTCATGCTGGCTCCCCTGTGCTAGAATTTCTGTTCGTCATAACCAATGCTACCTTTAGTTAGCAGGTACCGTCAGAAACTTAAAGATGAATTGGGCCGAGACACAAAGTTCATCATGTCATATGGCCAGAAGGAGGACATGTTGCTTGAGGAAATTTATTCCTCCAACATTATGGAGTTTATCAAGGACAACAACGAGAAACTCAGCAACGTGAATTGCTTGGAGGACTTGCTTGACGTCAACGTTGGTCTGATCAATGAAGCTGGAGAGGCGATCTATATCTTCGGCGATGCAGGGATTGGGAAGTCCATTCTCTTGCAAAAGATGCAAAACCTCTGGTCCAAGGGCAGCCTCGACGTAGGGGCCAAATTCTTCTTTCGTTTCCGATGCCGGATGTTCAGCTGTTTCAAACAGGACCAAGCCATATGTTTGAAAGACCTTCTGTTCAAGTACAACTGTTTCCCAGACCAGGACCCTGAAGAGGTCTTTGACTTCATCGTGAAGTTCCCTCACACGGTTCTGTTCACCTTTGACGGCTTTGATGAGATCCATTCTGACTTTGACCTCAACAGCGTTCCGGAGATCTGCTCCCCCACTGAATCGATCCACCCACTGGCTTTGCTGGTGGGTCTCCTCAGCGGGAAACTTCTGAAGGGATCTCAGAAAATCCTGACGGCCAGGACAGGGACAGAAGTTCCTCGGAACATTGTCCGGAAGAAGGTGCATCTCCGAGGGTTTTCCAGCAGTAACCTGAAAGAATACACAAAAGTGTTCTTCAAAGATGAAGGCTGCAGGGCCTTAGTCCTGAACCAACTGGAAGCCAACCCAAATCTGAGCAGCCTCTGCTTGGTGCCTTTGTTCTGTTGGATTATCTTCAAATGCTTTGACCACTTCCACTCGGCCTTCGACAGCCACGAGCTCCCGGATTTCACCGTCACCTTGACCGATATTTTCTTGCTCATGACCGAAGTCCACCTCAACCGAATCCAGAAGACCAGCTTGCTGAAGAAGAACAACAGGAGCCAAGTGGAGACCTACAGGTCCAACAAAGAGACCCTGTTTGCTCTGAGCAGAGTGGCCCACGCGGCGATGCAGAAATCTCTCTTTGTCTTTGACCAAGAGGAAGACCTCGCCAACCTCTCCGAGCAGGAGCTGCAGCTGGGTTTCCTCAGGGCGGTTCCCGACTACGGTGGCTGCGGAGACCAAGCTTCGTACGAATTCCTGCACTTGACCTTGCAGTCCTTCTTCACCGCTTTGCATCTGGTCACCGACGAGAAGGTGAGCGCCAAGGAACTTCTCTGGTTTTTTGCCGAATGCTCCACCTCGGACACTGCCCTGCGCTCTTGCTTCCCGATCGCTTGGCTGAAGAGGCACCGCCCGACGGGGGAGGACCCTTTCCGGAACAACGAGCACTTCCACTTCACCAACCTCTTCCTCTGCGGCTTGCTCTCCAAGTCGAAGCAGAAGCTGCTGCAACACTTGGTTTCTCCCGCGTCCCTTAAGAAGAAGAGGAAGGTGCTCCTCACCTATTTCTTTGAAAGCATGAAGTCCCACCTGAAGGGGCTGACCCGGGCGAGGCTGAAGGAATACCGGCAGGTTCAAGTGATGCCCAATTTCGTTTGGATGTTGAGGTGCATCTACGAGACTCAGAACGAGAAGGTGGGCATGGGAGTGGCCAAGGGCATGGGGGCCAACTACATCAAGCTGACCTACTGCAACGCCTACTCTGCCGACTGCAGCGCCATCTCGTTCGTCATGCATCACTTCCGGAAGCGCCTGGCCCTGGACTTGGACAACAACAACATCAACGATTACGGGATAAAGCAGCTGATGCCTTGTTTCAGCAGGCTGGCGGTACTCCGGTAAGTTCCCGGGCTTGTTGTCTGTGCTTAAGGGTCACCAGCCCATCTCTGATACAGTGGCACCTCGGTTTTCGAACGTCTCGAAAGTCAAACGTTTCGGTTTTCGAACGCCAAAAACCCGGAAGTAAATGCTTCCGTTTTCGAATGTGCCTCGGAGGTCGAACAACTTCCGCTGAGTTGTCTCCCCCAATTATCTTTATTGAATTGGCAGACCGCCCTTTGTGCTTCGGTTTTCGAACATTTCGAAGTCGAACGGTTCAGCATGCTCTCTTTCTTTCTTCTTTTTCCTTTCTTTTTTAAAAAATATATTTTATTAAGTTTCAACATATGCAGTCGAAATCCAGTTTCATCTTTTCTCTTATTTTTGTCTACTTCCCACCCCGTTTTCCATTGATTTTTTAATCCCTTTCTGCTGCACCCTATCTTCTAGCTATCAAATCATAACCACAATATTGTAATCTAATTGCCATATTTTTCCATGGCAAAGAGACCCCCATGTATGAGACAACCCCTATTTTTTTGAACCCTGACTTAAGAAATTTTTGGCGGCCGCCAAACAGAAGCTGAACGAGCAGCTGGAGCGCTGGACTGTATTTTTCCATGTATAACATGACCCCCTATTTCGGACTAATTTTTTTTTAGCAAAAAGCATTGTCTTATGCCCGGAAAAATACCAGTACTTCTTTTGCTTGTAGCTCCAATCCTGCTCGTGAGTTCATCATACTATAATATTTCTTTAAGTAGTCTGAAAAAGGCATCCATTCTTCCACAAAACACCCCTCCCTAGATCCTCTTTATTTTTCTGTTAATTTTGCCAGTTCTGCACGGTCCATTATCATACTTCTATCAATTCTTCTGTGGTTGAATCTTCTTCCTGCCTTCAGAATCGGCTTTAAGGACAGCAGAGAATATCAGTCTGCTTTTGAATTTTTAACCTGTCAAGTTAACCAGAGAATGCATTTTGTTTCTATTTCTCTCTCTCTCTCTCTCTCTAATTTTTATTAAATTTTCTGTTTTACAATTTTGAATACTCATTTAAACATCCATAAGATATCAATGACTTCCCTTCCTCTCTTTCCACGGTTCATTTTGCATATCATAAAGGTAAAGGGGCCCCTGACCATCAGATCCAGTCGTGTCCGACTCTGGGGTTGCGGCACTCATCTCGCTCTATAGGCCGAGGGAGCCGGCGTTTGTCCGCAGACAGCTTCCAGGTCACGTGGCCAGCATGACAAAGCTGCTTCTGGCGAACCAGAGCAGCGCACGGAAACGCCGTTCACCTTCCCGCTGTAGCGGTCCCTATTTACCTACTTGCACTTTGATGTGCTTTCGAACTGCTAGGTGGGCAGGAGCTGGGACCGAGCAACGGGAGCTCACCCCGTTGCAGGGATTCGAACCGCCGACCTTCTGATCAGCAAGCCCTAGACTCTGTGGTTTAACCCACAGAGCCACCTGGGTCCCTTCATTGCATATCATAAACCCCAGCATATTTTAGGTAAACTAAACCATTCAGTATTCCATTATTACATCCATAAAACTTATTTTCCCTGTTGAATTTATCTTAAGGCTGCCAACGTTTTCAAGTGTACACAATTCCTCCCCATATATTCAATAAACACTTTCCAATCTTCTCTAAATGTATGTTTTGTTCTATTTCTTTGATGCTGCAACAAAATCTAAAGAGCACATTTCGGTGCCTATTAAAAGGAGGGTTCTCCAACTATTCCCCCCCCCATGTATCTCAACAAGCCATTTATTTTCTCCCTTTTATTTTTTCCAGGTTAAGTGTTAACCAGATCACAGACCAAGGAGTCAGAGTGCTTTACGACGAGATGTCCAAGTACGGAATTGTGAGTTATTTGGGGTACGTATGAATGAGGAGCTCGGATAGCTGTCATGTTAAGGGCCGCTTCCAATGACCAAAGGGAGCCTCGTGAACATTGTGTGTTCATGTGCGACTCTAAAGGTAAAAGTAAAGGGACCCCTGACCGTTAGGTCCAGTTGCAGACGACTCTGGGTTTGCGGCGCTCATCTCGCGTTATTGGCCGAGGGAGCCGGCATACAGCTTCCAGGTCATGACAAAGCCGCTTCTGGCGAACTAGAGCAGCAATGGAAACGCTGTTTACCTTCCCGCTGTAGCGGTACCTATTTATCTACTTGCACTTTGACGTGCTTTTGAACTGCTAGGTTGGCTGGAGCTGGAACCAAACAACGGGAGCTCACCCCGTGGCGGGGATTCGAACCGCCGACCTTCTGATCGGCAAGCCCTGGGCTCTGTGGTTTAGGCCACAGCGCCACCCGCGTCTCTGCCTTGCGCCAAATCAATCCAGCAAGCACCTGGGTGCTAGCCAACACAAAATTCATTGCATCACGGCAAAGCAACAATATTTTAATGGGTTGAGTAGACATAACTGAGTTTGACACATGTAGCAGGACCACATTGCTACACGCTGATAGTTTCATTTGACTTATCTGTTCAAAATAAGCCCATTTTGCTACAATGAATTGTCCCTTCTATAGGACCCTTCTTCCCTGTCACATTCCCAATGTGGAGGGTTGGCATTTTAGGTCTGCCATTCACATATTTTAATTTGTAGATGTTAAAGAGCTCCAGATAGGACCCCTTTTCTTCTTCTTTTTACTTTGAAGAGAAATGAAATGTTGCTTGGGGGCCTAATGTTCAGTATAAGAGCTCATGCTTTGTATATAGACAGTCTCTGGTTCAATCCTGGCCAGCTGTAATTTAAAAGGACCCCAGGTTGCAAGGGAGATCTTGGAGAAACGCTGCTAGTCAAGAGAAGCCAATACTGGGCCAAACTGGGAATTGTGGGGACCTTCTGGAAGGCAGCTTCCTAACTTTTGTTTTGTTTTGTTTTGTTTTGCTGCTCCTGGGAGGGTGGGAGGAAACAGATTCATGGCTCTTTACAGCTCAAGTAGAATTGTGGAATCGTAGTGTTGGAAGGGGCCACAGGATCATCTAGTCCAACCCCTTGCAATGCAGGAAGCTTTCACCCAATGTGGGACTCGAACCCACAACCCTAGGATTAAGAGTCTCATGCTCTACCGGCTAAGCTATCTAGAAATGGGGGGGGGGGCATTCCCTTCTTCCCTTGTTAGGGCTTATCTGCACAATATGTATACTTTTCTATATGGAACTGGGGTGCACCTTTAAAATCCCAGCTTTCTATTTTTAAAAAATAGAAATAAAGTGTGTTGCACTTTATTATGGGAGCACTGTAACAAAATACCTTGGAGGAAGCATTTCCCAGCAGGCAAGTGCCACCTAATCTTCTCTCCCCACCCCCATTGTCACTCCCTCATCAGTGTTGGCCCCAGGGGGAGACTTTCCAAAGGAAAGGCGTTTGGATCCTGCCCCCACTCATTTTCCACCGAGTCTTGCGGTTGTCTTTTTTAAAATAATAATTTTATTTATGGTTTCCAGGTTTATATGTTTCCCCCCCCAAAAAAAATTACAGTCATTTTAACATTTCAGAACTTGACTTCCTTCCCCCTCTTTCAGTGGTTCCTTCAATTTATATTTATAATATCTTCTGCATATCTAAATTAACTTAATTTGTTCATCTAATCATCTACTTTAATATATACTCTTAATGCAATAATCCTGCCAATGTTCTTATCTGTTTACAGTTTGTTCATAAATATTCCATAAACCATTCTTTTATAACAAAGTTTGTGGTCTTGATTTCTTATTTTTCCGGTAAATTTCGCCGTAAATTTCTGCATATTCCATGAGTTTTCGTATCCATTCTTCTTTGGCTGGGACTTCTTCTTCTTCTTTCCGCTTTGGGGCAAGTAGCATTCTAGCTGCTGTAATCATGACTAATAAGTTTCTGTACAGTTTGGGTATTCTTGCAGTTGTATTGCAGCTGTGGAGTGAAATAATTATTTCTCCACGTTCTCCATCTTATCACACGCTGGCTCCAAGCCAGGTCTAGGTGCAGGTAAAGAGGGTGTTCATTTTCTGTGAATTGCCCAAGAAGGAGGTGGGTGTTGGCAGACTGGAATAGACATTGGCACGCGCATTCCTTTCAAAGCCTCTCTAGAATGTGCAACCGATAAGGATCCATATTTTCCCATCCAGCAAGCAACGCGGATACAGTACAGAACACGCTTTGCAGAATTGAGGCAACGGGAGTCTTAAAGCAAACTGCAAACCTCTTTGCTGAACTTGCACAGTTAATTTATCAGGTTCTCGTACAAAATGAGCAGGTCTCTGACCCCAAATGAATTATAGTGGGAGGGGTTTTTTTTGGGGGGGGGAGGGAATCAGATCACAAGCATCTGATATAATAAGCCTGCTTAGTTTGTAGCCGTTAAAAAGTTACACATTAAACACCCTAAAATAAAATAATCCTTCCAGCAGCACCTTAAAGACAAACTAAGTTTTTTATTTTGGTATGAGCTTTCGTGTGCATGCACACTTCCTCAGATACACTGAAATAGAAGTCCCCAGATGCTTATATATAGAGAAAGGGTGGGGAGGGGTATCACTCAGAAGGGTGGTGGAAATGGGTGATTGACTGACTGGTAGCTGTTGACGACTGTAAATGACTGCAAATGGTCTTGCATGAAAAAGCAAGGGGTGAGATGGCTGGAGATCGCTTTATCATGTATAATGAGATAAGAATCCAACGTCTCTGTTCAAACCAGGTCTTTCCATGGTTTTAAGCTTGGTGATAAGTTGCAATTCAGCAACTGCTCTTTCCAGACTGGATTCTTACCTCATGTGCAGGACTATTTAATTGCTCATCTTCTAACATTGCGTGTGCCAACAGTGCCCTTCAGCGCTCTATATTGGACAAACAGGCCAAACCCTACGCCAAAGGATAAATGGACATAAATCTGACATCAGGGATCACAAGACAGACAAACCAGTAGGAGAACACTTCAATCTCCCAGGACATTCTAAACAAGAGCTCAAAGTAGCTGTCTTATTACAAAAGAATTTCAGAAATAGACTGGAAAGAGAAGTTGCCAAACTTAAAACCATGGAGAGACCAGGTCTGAATAGAGACATTGGATTCTTATCTCATTATAATTTTTAGCAATTTTACCACTTACTTTTTCCTGTAAGACCAATTGCAGTCGTTAACAGTCGTCCACAGGTTTACCACACCTAACAGCCAATCACCCATTCCCACCACCCTGAGTGATACCCCTCCCCACCCTTTCTCTACATACAGTATAAGCGTCTGGGGACTTCTATTTCAGTGTATCTGAGGAAGTGTGCATGCACACGAAAGCTCATACCAAAATAAAAAACTTAGTTGGTCTTTAAGGTGCTGCTGGAAGGAATTTTTTTATTTTGTTTCGACTACGTCAGACCAACACGGCTACCTACCTGTAACATTAAACACCGGTTCCTTTTTTTAAAAAAAAATTCCCTCCCACTCCCCAGCTTGTACAACAACCAGATTACCGATGTTGGAGCCAAGTACGTTGCAAGACTCATCGAGGAATGTCCAAGCCTCACATATGTCAAGTATGTA
This sequence comes from Zootoca vivipara, assembly GCF_965207765.1. Taxonomy (NCBI): domain Eukaryota; kingdom Metazoa; phylum Chordata; class Lepidosauria; order Squamata; family Lacertidae; genus Zootoca; species Zootoca vivipara. The sequence goes on along the minus strand of NC_142594.1, from coordinate 13,765,113 downwards.
TTTCTAACACCCTCTTTCTACCGTGTTTCTCGGTGCAGCGAAAGCTTGAAAGATACAAGCAGGACTGGAAGAACGCTTGTAGTTGAATGGTGAAATTTTTGGAGATAATGGAGATGTAAAAGATTTGGATTATTATAAAAGATGCAGGAGGAAATGACTAACAATAGAACCCACAAAGGGGAGGAGGGAAGTCCAGGAGATTCCCTGGAATCTTGTTTTTATGTTATATATGGGATATGTGATTGTAAAACTTGGATTTGAAAACCAAATAAACAATTTAAAAAGAAAGGAAAAGAAAGCTTGAAGGATAGAGGGAAATATAATTTTTCTTAGACAGTGAAGCTTCTGCATGGATAGCTGCTGTTATTATTATTATTAATATTAATATTATTATTATTATTATGCATTTAGGACATTTGTACCCTGCTTTTCAGCCAAAAAAGGCTTCCAGGGCGGCTTACATGCAGCCAAAACAAGGCAGTGCCTCTCCACAGGATTACAGTCTAAAAAGACATGACACACAAGGGAAAGGGGACATGGAGGGAAGAGGAAAATCAAAAGCAAACCTCAGACACCAGTTTCTAAGCAGTTGTTCCCATAACAACCAGCTGGCAGAGTTCAGGGGTAGAAGCTCGCCTCTCGCAGCATAAAAAGAGTTATGCTTCTCTGCTTCTCAGTGATCTAGCTCTCTCTGTCATAGCCAGTTGTCTGCCTGAATAGCGTAAATGGTAACTTACATTTACTAAGTGGTGTGGGTGGCGATGTGGGTTAAACCACAGAGCCTAGGGCTTGCCGATCAGAAGGTCAGCGGTTTGAATCCCTGCGACGGGGTGAGCTCCCGTTGCTTGGTCCCAGCTCCTGCCAACCTAGCAGTTGGAAAGCACGTCAAAGTGCAAGTAGATAAATAGGTACCGCTACAGCGGTTAGGTAAACCGCGTTTCCATGTGCTGCTCTGGTTTGCCAGAAGCGGCTTTGTCATGCTGGCCACATGACCTGGAAGCTGTACGCCGGCTCCCTCGGCCAATAACGCGAGATGAGCGCCGCAACCCCAGAGTCGGTCACGACTGGACCTAATGGTCAGGGGTCCCTTTACCTTTACCTTTTTATATAGCCAATTTTAATCAGAGCTTCATTTTAATTGGCTGACAATTAAGGACACACTACGTAAAGCTGATTGTGACGCTGATGCATAGGAGTGAAAGAGAATGAAAAATAAAATATTGAAGATGGCCTTTAAAGAGTACACAGTAGCTTCTTGTTGTTGTTAATATTAATAGTATTATTATATTTTATTTTGACAAAGTAATAATCATACATAAATAAGAAAAAAAATGTGCACCCCACCACCGAGACCATTCCATTGTAACTATCCAGCCTCCCAAAATTTCAACACCTCTTGCGATGGTTTGACCCCTTTCCGTTTTAACAGTACAAATTCTACAAACACACCTTCCATATCTCCTCAAAACCGTTTCTCCTGCATGTTCCCCATCTTACCTTAAATTAACTCACATTTTCTTTAGAGTATCTCTAGCCACAAGGAGGTTTTAAAATATGCACACTTGTTTAAATATGAGGAGCCCAAAGGCAGATAATTGGGCAACCAAAAAATTTTTAATCTGCCTATTATGTTGTTTCATAAAGAATTCAGCAAAGTATTCCTTTGTTGGAACCGATTCATTAATAGCTGTTCCAACGAGAGACATTCCGGTTACAAAACAGCAAACACAAGTGAACCTGGTTTTCTTTCTAGAAGTGCAGAAAGAAACACTAGCTAAAATGGCATTGAAGGAATTCCATGGCATTGCTGACTTCAAAGCCCTAAATGGCCTCGGTCCAGTATACCTAAAGGAGCGCCACCACCCCCATCATTCTGCCCGGACACTGAGGTCCAGCACCGAGGGCCCTCTGGCGGTTCCCTCGTTGCGAGAAGCCAAGTTGCAGGGAACTAGGCAGAGGGCCTTCTCGGTGGTGGCGCCTGCCCTGTGGAACGCCCTCCCAACAGATGTCAAAGAGGAAAACAACTACCAGACTTTTAGAAGACATTCAGGGAGGCTTTTAATGTTTAATAGATTACTGTGTTTTATTTTCTGTTGGAAGCCGGCCAGAGTGGCTGCGGAAACCCAGCCAGATGGGCGGGGTATAAATAATAAATTATTATTATTATTATTATTATTATTATTATTATTATTATTATTATTCATGACTGGCAAAACAAAAATCTACCCACTTGGCATTTCTTTGCAGAATAGGAGCAAACAGAATAACCACAGAAGGAGGGATATGCCTCGCTGATGCCATCCGGAAGAGTAAAACGATGTATGAAATTGGGTAAGTTGGATCACACTTGTTCTTGGTTTTTAATAACTGGGGTTTCCCCTCCCCGCAACGGATCCTGGACACTGAGTGACAGTTTGACTCTTCAGAGGGTGTTCTCTTTTTCTTTCTTTTTTTGTCCATTGTGGGACCCAGGTGGCGCTGTGGTTAAACCACTGAGCCTAGGGCTTGCTGATCAGAAGGTCGGCGGTTCGAATCCCTGTGATGGGGTGAGCTCCCGTTGCTTGGTCCCAGCTCCTGCCAACCTAGCAGTTCGAAAGCATGTCAAAGTGCAAGTAGATAAATAGGAACCGCTCTGGCGGGAAGGTAAACAGCGTTTCTGTGCGCTTCTCTGGTTTGCCAGAAGCGGCTTTGTTATGATGGCCACATGACCTGGAAGCTATACGCCGGCTCCCTCGGCCAATAATGTGAGATGAGCGCGCAACCCCAGAGTCGGTCACGACTGGACCTAATGGTCAGGGGTCCCTTTACCTTTACCTTAATGCAAGTTTTTTATATTATTATTATTATTATTATTATTATTATTATTATTATTATTAATTTATATACCGCCTTATACCCGGGGGTTTCAGGGTAGTTCACAGAATAAAATCAAGATATAAAAGCACATAATAAAAACTTAAACAACAACCCAATAGTCCCGTTCCCCGCACACACACACACAAAAAAAACATTTTAAAAGGGCGGCTGAGCTAACCTGTCCTGAGACCTACTGGTAATAATCAGTGCTTTTTTCTGGGGGGGACGCAGGGGTACACATACCCCTAAACATTTTGTGAATCTTTGTCCATTGACTGTATTTATTTTTCCCAATTTGAACTATAAAATGGTGATCTTTTTCTTGAGTCAAAATGAGAGCATCCCTTAAAAAAAATTAAGAAAAAAAGCACTGGTGGTAATAATAATAATAATAATAATAATAATAATAATAATAATAATTCCCAACTCTTTCTTTTTGACAGGATGTGGGGTAATCAGGTTGGAGACGAAGGGGCCAAAGCCTTTGCAGAAGCATTGCAGAATCACCCGACTATAACAAATGTCAGGTAAGACCATATGTGAGATGGGAACGACGGTTTAAACTCTTCAGGGGACCCATATCTTGAAGGATTATCCTCATGTTAGAAGAGCAAGCACCTCGCATTTCAGAACAATGGAGCACCTTAGAATTGTTCAATGGGGCTGGTGAGGCTGGAGTCACACCATCCAGCATACTGGGATAGGTGCCGGGGCCCGAGCCCCCTCTGGCGGGGTCCGCAACTGATACCCGCCTCAGGTGATTGGACCATAGGTGCCAACTTCCAGATTGAAAAATCCGGGATCGGCAGCTGCGCGGAACCGGACGTCGCGCTGCGGCCATTTTGGAACTGGACAGAGCGACACTGGAAGTCGCTTGTACGCATGCTCTGACCATTTCCAAAATGGCCGCAGCGCCAGAAATTGCTTCTGCGCATGTCCAGAGACTCCAGACATGCACAGAAGGAGCCTCCCCGGGCCAGTAAGAATCCAGGGGATCTACCGGGGGGGTTAAATCCGGGCTGCCAGTGGGAAATGGCTGGAAAAACGTGGGTTTCCCGGGGAATACGGGAGACTTGGCAGCTATGGATTGGACCCGGCCATCCTTTGAATTTCCCACAATGCCCCACAAGGATGCTAGGACAGAGGCATTGTGGGAAATTCAAAGGGTGGCCAGACTCTAGGCCATGGGTAGGCAAACTAAGGCCCAGGGGCCGGATCCAGCACAATTGCCTTCTATATCCGGCCCGCGGACAGTCCAGGAATCAGCGTGTTTTTACAAGAGTAGAATGTGCCCTTTTATTTAAAATGCATCTCTGGGTTATTTGTGGGGCATAGGAATTCGTTCATTTTTTTCTTTCTCAAACTATAGTCAGGCCCCCCGCAAGGTCTGAGGGACAGTGGACTGGCCCCCTGCTGAAAAAGTTTTTTGAACCCCCCCCCCCCCCGCTCTAGGCCTAGGTTAATAGAGTCGGTTGTTGTCAGGATCTGGCTTGGGCAGGAACTAAGTCATCCTCTGAGTCTGTTGTAGCCGAGCAATACCAATAGGCTGTTGGCAGAGAACCGGGGAGTCTAATTTAGAGCAAAAACCTTTTAAAAATCAAATATGATTGATGTCTTAAATGGTGGCATTACAGTACCAATACAAACATTGCCAGTCCATATTTGGCTGTAAAAAGCATTAAAAAATAAAATTGGCGTTGGCAGCTGCTCAGAATTCGGAGAGACGCTTTTAAAACACAATTTTCCTTAAGGGAAAAAGAAAAAGCTTGTCAATCACTTTTCTGTCAACTAACAAACAAACCTTCGACGATTCTCTGTTAAGGAGAAGGGCCGTTTTCCTTCTCCCACAAGATGGCAGACTTTACTGGATTTCATCAAGTGAAAATCTCCAAAGTCTGTTTAGTTGGGTGAGAAGAGAGGGCCGCTTCTTGCAGCGCAATTTTTTTTTTAGAGTGCTCCACCTGCACACAAATGTGTGAATACAAAAAACAACAACAACACACATTTATGCGAAAATAAAATATCATACAAGGAAGCCGTAATTGTTTCTAGTTCTTTCTGGAAGTACAAACCGTGGCAGACCCATGTCTCCCCATGCCGAATGTGTGAAACAGCCGAGAACCAGAGAAAATGTTGAGTCTTTTGTGTTTGGAAATCTCGGTTGAACTCACCGAGAGTGATCCTTGCTGGCTAGTTTTGGTCAAAAGTCCCTCTCTGTCTGCCTTGCCTTCTTTGCAATGGTGTTGGAAGGTTCTGAGCTCTTTGGCGAGAAGGCAGCTGCATGGAATGAATGAATGAATGAGGACGATGATGATACTACTACTACTATTAGTAATAATAATAATAATACACAGCGAAAGCTTAAAATCCAAGATGTTGCACAGTTGAAGTGTCCAATGTTGTATTAGAAGCCAATTGGAATAAAAATATTTTCAAAAGCTTAAAATCTAAGGCGTTGCGCAGTCAAAACATCCAGCGTTGAATTAGAAGCCAGATGGAATAAAAACGTTTTCACTGCCTGCCTGAGAAAACTTAGGGATGATGGTGCTCATCTATGCTCTCTTGGGGGGGGGGGTAATCCATAACTAGGGGGCTGTCACTGAAAAGGCCCTTTCTAGTTGTCCACGCCCCGCAGTAACACTTTATCTGATTGGCTCCTTGTCTGTACAGGCAGCAGCCATTGGAGGCTCGGTGAGGGCAGCTGACCTAGCCAGCACCCCAGTTCTGAGCTTGCTTTGTGAAACCTCCCCAGAAACCCCATTTGGTTGCACCTAAGGGACCTGATGGGAAGCACTTTTGAGTGGTCTTCTTCCAAGCCAGGCTTGAGCAGAGCGAGTGTAAGAGTGGCCTTGCGGGATTGTGCTCAGGGAATCCACCTGCATCGGAGCCCAGGGCCTTACGTGAGTGGCCTCGGGTGCAAGAGTTGTAAAACAGCAGCGCCCCTCTCCATGCCACCTCGCAAACTCCATTTTGAAACGGAGAAGCGTCAAAAGCCATTTCTTGATGTGGCCTTGCTCCCCAGAAACCGAAAAAGCCTACAGGTCTCATTGGCAGACGGTTACAGCATGGATTCTGCAAGCTTCAATTCCTTCCTCGCTTCCATTTAGGACACCCATTTGAGGAGGGAGCTCCCAGGTGACTCCATTCTCCCACACCCTTCCGTTTTGCTGTCTCTGTGGGGCATCATTTATCCCTCTGATGAGGTACAGTCGCACACCATGGTTCTCGAACAGAATGCGTTCTGGGAGTCCGCCTAACTCCCGAAATGGTTCGGAAACCAAGGCGCGGCTTCCGATTGGCTGCAGGAGCTTCCTGCACTCAGCCGGAAGACGCGCCGGACATTCGGATTCCAAAAACCATTTGAAAACCGGAACACTCACTTCCAGTTTTCGATCGTTTGGGAGCCGAAACGTACGAGTTCCTAGACGTTCGGCAACCAAAGTACAACTGTTCACATTGCTGGCTTTGAGCGAGAGAGATGAAGTTCCTTGTTTTGGGGCACTTCGAACACCCAAGACACCTTGAACTACCTATGGAAGAAGAAGAAGAAGAAGAAGAAGAAGAAGAAGAAGAAGAAGAAGAAGAAGAAGAAGAAGAAGAAGAAGAAGAAGAAGAAGAAGAAGAAGAAGAAGAAGAAGAAGAAGAAGAAGAAGAAGAAGAAGAATCAAAGTGGAAGTTTTCTGCCAGTTTTGGAAGGATCTTAACAATGTTGATACCTCTGGGAATAACGTCGACAGATCTACATGTGAAGAGGAAGGGCAGGAGAAGAGAGCTGAGGAGGCTGGCATGCAGAGAGCTCCCCGAGGCTTGCTTGAGCCCCAAATGATTTTTCCTCCCTCTCCGCACTTCGAACAGCAGCAGCCCTTCGGGCCACGGCACAAACGGCTGTTGAAACACCCACTCACCAGATACAGGTGCAAGGAAAAAAATTGTGAGAAATCGTAAGAGCGGGGCGTGGGGGGGGGCAACTGCTCTGAGACGTATGGAAATAGCTGCTCTGCTTTTTGGATCCTGACCAAAACGAACAGCTTTCCTAATCGGCTTAATTATCTAGAGTTGTCACTCAAAATGGTTCAAATTTTACTCAGAAGAATTTCCGGACCCAATTATCACGGGGTGGGGCTTTCCTTGCCTGCAAACATTTCCTCCGTTGGCAGAGCGAGGCTGTCGGGTTGCACGGAAACGTTCTCTAGTTATGCGGCCGTTAATGCTTAGTTTCAGGAAGGAAGTCTTTGGGGCAGATATCAAGGCATTTCAAATGTGGGGTGTGTGGGTGTGTTTTCATTCTCTTCTTCTTCACCTCTGCTTTTTTCTTAATGCTACTCTCCAAGAAGTTTCTCATTGACTTTGCAAAATGCATACCCTCCAACATTTCTCAGATGAAAATAAGGATGTCCTATTCAAATAAATAAATAATAATAATAATAATAATAATAATTATAATAATAATTATAATTATACCCCGCCCATTTGACTGGGTTGCCCCAGCCACTCTGGGAGGTTCCCAACATACATAAAAACATAATAAACATTAAAAACATTATTTTCAAAAACTTTCCCTATACAGGGCTGCCTTCAGATGGCTCGGGGGCCGGATAACTCCATACCCTCCAACATTTCTCCGATGAAAATAGGGAAGTCCTAAGGAAAAGTGGGACATCCCGGGATCAAATCAGGAACCGGGGCGGCTTCTGTAAATCAGAGACTGTCCCTGGAAAATAGGGACACTTGGAGGGTCTGACATAGGCTAAGCTAATCCTACTGTGGTTGGGGGGTGGGGTGGGGTGCTGAGAGGTTCCCTGCCCCCAAAGCCCTCCACTTTTGACACCACTGTATGAAACAGAAGGAAGAGGGGTCCTATGCACCATATCTGTGGGACATCCATGTGAAACGTTGTTTGTATACTGTCCGGTCCTGCAAAGCCTCGTCCGGATGCAAGGTTGTTGAAAGAAAACATTTGCTGCTCTTTTGCGTGTGCACTGTTGTAGGAATTTTAAGGTCTTTTATATATGTGTGTGTATGTATGTGTGTGTATATATATATATACATGTGTGTGTATATATGAAATAAATGTTCATAAACGTACCAAGCAAACAGTACAGGAAGACAGGCCTGGAAACCATTTTGACTCCCAAACTGACCAAATATTTCTCTGCGAGGAGGGAGGAAATGAAAAAAAACCTCCCCTTTGTCTCTCTGCTCACAGATCCTGCCTTAAGGGCACATTTAAGATATGAACAGGGTGTGAGTCTGTGTCCTGGCTCAGGAACTAAGTATTTATCATTTCAAAGGACTGGCTAGGCCCCCTGGTAATCCAACATTAACAGGTAACTTGCCATACAGGAGATAAACAAGGTACTCGGATTTCTGCTGTAGACCGTCCCTTTCTATGATGTACGACAGGCACGTCCAACAGGTAGATCGTGATCTACTGGTAGATCACTGGACATCTGTGGTAGATCACTGGTAGATGATTTCCTCTTTCCTAAAAAAAGCTACACAATTTAGACCTGAACCCCTAAAATATGGGCCTTCCTCTTTCCTAAAGAAAGCTCAACAAATTTGACCTGAAGCCCCCCAAAGGGGGTAGATCACTGCCAGTTTTTAACACTGAGAGTAGATCGCAGTCTCTTGGGAGTTGGCCACCCCTGATGTAGGATGACAGGGCCGCCTCAAGCCGGTCGGGTGCCCTGGCGCCGTGGTGCGGAGATCGCTCCGGTGCCCCCGCCCTTGTGGGCGGCGCAGCGTCCTCCTGCCAGCCCGGCACCCCGCGCCACCAAGACTACCCCTAGAGCCGGGCCTGTAGGATGACGTGCCTGGGGGTTGGTCTTGGGCTGCACCCCTTCTGTGATGTGTGTATGATGTATGTATGACGCTTCTAGAGGTGGCTCTGATTGGAGGGGGGGATTTTAAATTGTTTATATAAGGGCGGGCAGGCTTTTGTTCGGGGGTTCTTCTCCTCCTTTGTCCTGCCATGAGGGAAGACCCTGTTGCAACAGTCAATATAAAGATCAAGCTTACTAGCTGCTTTGCTTCTCAATATTCTCTGCTTGGCTCTGTCATTTCCTCTTACCGATGGAGAACTCTGTAAGGCCCTTGTACCCCATAAGGGAATAAGGCCAGATTTTATTTATAACAGAACGCATGTGCATCTTTTAAATATTTCCCCTCCTGTCTTTTGCTTCACAGTCTTGCGTTTAACGGCATCACCACCGAAGGGGGGAAAAGCATCGCAGAAGCCATGAAGCACAACAGCACCGTGAATATATTTTGGTAAGGATCCGCTTGTCGGCAGATTCTGGGAGGGGGGGCAGCTTCGCGGGGCTTGCCTCTCCTTACAAGGAGAGGGGACATGGGTGCTAAACCCACAAACACTGGATGGGAGGGGTTCTACATGGCGGGTGCACCTCTCACGGCCCGTACCAGGTTCCAGAGTGGGCCTAAGTCGGAGTGGCGGATTTTTGTGCAAGCTACATGAGGGAACTGGAAGGATCACTTTGAGCACAGAAGAGGCCAAGGGACGCAGTGAGGATAACAAATAAACCACAACAGGAAACTTCAGATTTTGTTTGGTGCATTTCTACCCTATCGTGTGAGACCAATAGCGGCCCCTCCCCTCCAGGCTGACAATCGAAAAGACGACGCAAAAGGAAAGAGGTTTGAGGAGGGAGGAGGAAAACAAGCAAACCCTTAGAAAGTTACATCCAGGCTGAAGCACAAGGTGGCGCTCCAGCCGTGGTTGGGGCAACTCCTCTTTATCACTGGCCATGTTGACTGGGGGCTGTTGGGTGTTGGAGTCGAACGACACCCAGATGACCACATGTTCTCCACCCCCGAGTTATGACGTAGCTCTTAGGATGACCAGCTGGAATGGAAACATCGGCCTTGATCCCCTCTCTACCTCTGCTGCAGCCGGATATGTTGAGTTTTGCATTCGGAGATCACCTCCCTTTTCCTTGTAGCGTAAGCCGTGGTCCTGTTGGAAGGGATGTGTTTTTTCGCAGCAAGACAGCCAAGCTAATGTGCCCCAGCCAGGAAGTGGTGGTGATCGAACAGCTTTGTACTTGTGAATTGGAAGAACCAGCATCCCCTCCCACCGCCATGTTGCTGAGCTCTCAAGGGCCTGAGAATCTGACCAAATATGATTGATTGATTGATTGATTGAATTTATATACCGCCCTATACCTGGAGGTCCCGAGGCAGCTCACAGAATAAAATCAAGATATAAAACCACAAAATACAGTTGGAACCTCGGTTGTCGAACGTAATCCATTCCGGAAGACCACTCAACTTCTGAAACCTTTGACAACTGAGGCGCAATTGCCAGTCGGCAAAATCCATTGAAAAAAATGGAGAAACACGCCTCAGAAGCCGTTTGACTTCCAAGGCGCGTTCGGAAAAGGAAGCATTACACTTCCAGGTTGTTGGTGTTCGAAAGCCGAAACATTCGACTTCTGAAGCGTTCAACAACCGAGGTTCCACTGTACATAATAAAAATGAAAACAACAACCCAATCGCCCCCCTCCCCCCACAAAAACTCACATTTTAAAAAGGCATAGGATGTAAATCAGATATCAACCAAAGGCCTGGTTACAAAGGAATGTTTTTGCCTGGCACCTAAAGGTGTATAATGAAGGTGCCAGGCGAACTTCCCTGGGGAGAGCATTCCACAGTCAGGGAGCCACTGCAGAGAAGGCCCCGTTCTCGTGTTGCCACCCTCCAGACCTCTTGAGGAAGGGGCACACAAAGAAGGGCCTCAGAAGATGATCTCAAGGTCTGGGTAGGTTCATATGGCAAGAGGCAGTCCTTGAGGTGCTGCGGTCCTGAGCCGTGGTGTGTGTGGGGGGGTTTAACCCACCATGGTTTCCCTAGCATTTCGGTGTGTTCCGAGTAGTTTTGGGAGAGTAATTCTGCCTTTGCTGATAAGACCCTGCGGGGTCGTTCTAGCAGCCCAAGGATGTCTGAGCTAGCAAGAACCAGCATCAGAGCTGAGACCACATCCAACCCCAGGGAGCAGCAGTGAGTTTTCAAAAAGTAAACCCTTTTAAGTATCCCCTGTATTAAAAGCAGCTGATTAAGTTGACTACATCTGATGATTAAAAGAATCAAAAATGAACTTGGGAGCGTACGGTGAGAGATTTAAATGTGGGAAGGGATGGAAGGCTAGAGAGAAGCAGTGCTGGCGGGGGGAGTATAGCTAGATTTTTGAACCCTAAATTACAGATCCCTGGAGGAAAGAGGGATCTTCAGTGGAGAGCAAGAGACATTTCCTCCTCCCAAACCGAGTTATCCAGGTAGATGAGTCTCCATCCCATTGCGTTAACAAACAGGTTAGACCAATGGAGCTTTTGTAGTGCTTGTTTTTAATTTGTTAGTTTACTTTTTTTAAAAAAAACAACCACATGATATTCATTTAAAAGAAATCCCAGCACAGATGACAACAAAAATCAGCAAGCAGCGAACGATTTAGCATTAGCCAGGTGTGTTCGCACAGCCTTTGGTGGCACACCTGTAAGACACCCCGTAATTATCGTAAGGAATATCTTTCTACTCCTTTGTGCCCCAGACGTTCTCCCTCCTGTGCCTTTGAACCGGTTTTGAAGCAGGGGCACAAAACACCCCACCTGACGCACTGGAAAGCCAAGCCCTCTCTTGTTCCACCGTCGTTCTAACCATGCCTGGCTGATCACAACAGCCGCGTTTCTGGAGGCAATAAATTACATTGTGCTTTTGGAACAGCCAGTCCCGGGCATTGACGGTAAAGGGGAGGCAACTTTGGATTGCGTCCCAAGTGCTGCCCGAGATCTGATGCAAGGCTGCAACGCTGTCGATGGCTTGAACAGTGAAGAGCTTGGGTTGAAGGAACAGCACCAGTGTCCTTTGTCCTAGGCTGCAGTGCCCTGAAAAGAGAGCCTGGGGAACCTATGGGCAGCCATGATCCTAGCTCTGCAAACAAGGAAGAGAGGCAGACTCTTGGAAGTGGAGCTGCTCAGAGAAGGGATCCTTTGGGGAACATGGATTTGAGGGACAAGAAACGGGACCTGCTAGAACCTACCCTCCGAGCAGACTTGAAGGGTTGGACTAGATGACTCTCAGGGTCCCTTCCGACGCTACAATTCTATTTGTGTTGATAATCATCAAGGGATCGACATAATGGATGAACCAGGCAATAGATATAGGACATAATATAGATTTTAATCTTTGGGGGGGGGGGGACTTCGGAAGAGCGACCTGAAGTTTACAGCTTGTTATTCCTTGAAGGAGAACTACCTGAAAATGATTTACAGGTGGTATTTAACACCAAGTAGACTTGCTAAGGGGACCCAGGTGGCGCTGTGGGTTAAACCACAGAGTCTAGGGCTTGCTGATCAGAAGGTCGGCGGTTCGAATCCCCACGACGGGGTGAGCTCCCGTTGCTCGGTCCCAGCTCCTGCCCACCTAGCAGTTCGAAAGCACATCAAAGTGCAAGTAGATAAATAGGGACCGCTCTGGCGGGAAGGTAAACGGCATTTCCGTGCACTGCTCTGGTTCGCCAGAAGCAGCTTTGTCATGCTGGCCACATGACCCGGAAGCTGTCTGCGGACAAACGCCGGCTCCCTCGGCCTATAGAGCGAGATGAGCACCGCAACCCCAGAGTCGGACACGACTGGACCTGATGGTCAGGGGGCCCTTTACCTTTAGACTTGCTAAGATGTTTAAGACAGAATTGGATAAGTGCTGGACATGCAATGAGACTGAGGGTACATGGCGGACTTGTAAAAGGGTAAAAGAGTATTGGGAAATAATTTATAATGAATTGAAAAAAAAATGTTTAAATGTACTTTTCAAAAAAATACCCAGAATCCTTTTTGTTGGGGATAATTCAGATGGAAATTCCCAGGTGTCAAAAAAAGGTTATTTATGTATGCCACTACTGGGGCCCATGTTTTGTTAGCCCCAAAATGGAAAACAAGCGAAGTCCCAAATAAAGAATGGCAATATTAGGTCCAGCTTGTGGACCTAACATATACAGGTGAAACTCGGAAAATTAGAATATCCATGTCAAAATGATTGTAAAATTAGTGAAATGTACACGCTTGAAAAGTATAAACAAAATTTTTTTTTAAAGAAAAGAAAAATCCCTTTCGCTTCTCTCACCAGGCTAACAAAGAACGAGCTGGATGACGAAGCAGCCGAATGCTTTGCCGAAATGGTAAAGGTCAACAAGCGATTGGGTCATCTATGGTGAGTTGTCTTGGCTCACGGAGAAGGAGCTCTTGAGTCGCTGCCTCGGGCTACGAGTCACATTTCAGTCACTGTACATTTTCTACACAAAGACCCGACCCTGAGCTTTGGGCTCCTTTTGACAGAAAGGTCATTGGAAGCCCTTAATTTGCATTGAGGCATCAGATTCATGCTGATCTAATGTTTGAGTGCCTCATTCTTCACAATTCCCGGAAGGAGTTGCTGAACCAGTGATTGGATGTGTGATTCATCACCATGGTGAAAGCTAGGAGAGAAATTAGTTGGACTTTTGAGGGATTCCTATGCAGATGACATGTTTAAAAATGTAGCAAACCGTCAAACGTTGAAAGCCTTCAGATGTCTTCTAAAAGTTGTGTAGTTCTTTATTTCCTTGACATCTGATGGGAGGGCTTTCCACAGGGTGGGCGCCACCACCGAGAAGGCCCTCTGCCCGGTTCCCTGTAACCTCACTTCTCGCAGGGAGGGAACCGCCAGAAGGCCCTCGGTGCTGAACCTCAGTGTCCAGGCTGGACGATGGGGTGGAGACGCTCCTTCAGGTATACTGAGCCGAGGCCATTTAGACCTTTCAAGGTCAGCACCAAAACTTTGAATTGTGCTTGGAAACGGAGCCAATGTAGGTCTTTCAGGTCCAGTGTTATGTGGTCTCGGCAGCCACCCCATTCACCAGTCTGGCTGCCGCATTCTGCATTAGTTGTAGTTTCCGGGTCACCTTCAAAGGTAGCCCCACGTATAGCGCATTGCTGTAATCCAAGCAGGAGATAATTAAAGCATGTACCGCTCTGGCGAGGCAGTCTGTGGGCAGGTAGGGTCTCAGCCGGCGTCGCAGATGGAGCTGGTAGACAGCTGCCCTGGACACAGGTGTCCCATGTACAAAGTGTTTAGTTTAATCACCACCAGCAAAACACCAGCAAAATTGTAAGGCTTGGCTCTCGTTTGTAAGGCTTGGCTGACATTTCCTTTTGTCCGTGTGTTTTGTTTTTCCATTATTATAAACAAATTATCCCTGAGTGACTAATGCTAAAGAAATAAAAGCCTTGAAGCTTTTCTTTTAAAAAATCAAAAAATAAATTGCAGTGCTCTGGGCAAAGAAAAACGGGAGTGATCGAACTCCAAGGTGACTTTAGGTATTTTTGATGGTTGGCCCCTCTGAGCCAGTCTCTTCCTGGCTCCTCTCTTGCGGTGCCAGCCCAAAGTGGCCAGTGAATTGCCTTCCCCGGCCGTCGCTTTGGATCCGTCATGAATAATCCCCCAGACAGCTGCTCTCCTGTGATCAGAGAGCAGCTGTGTGGTCAATTATACAATTAAGCTCAGTAACCCTGAAAGTCGCCCATGCACTTTAGACTGAAGAGGCTTGGAGCCTCTTGGCCGCGCTTCTATGGGGGGATTGTCTGATGCCAAGCAGGGCAGCCATGCAGATGGAAATCAGAAACCACCAGTTCCTGGCAAGACCCCAGCCTTGTTCAGCAAAAAAAAGGAGTGTTGATTTTCCGCTTCAGACACACCGTGCCCAAGCCAAGTGCGTGACAGGCAGGGTGCTGTGGACCGGGCGCAAACAGAGAGAGTTTTCACCGGCGCTGAGGGCTTTCCTTTCTGTTCTTTCTCTCTCTCTTTTTTTAGGCTTATCCAGAATCAGATTACTAGCAGAGGTGCCAAGTGCCTGGCTGATGCTCTCAAGCACAATACGGCCATTAAAGAGATCTGGTAAGGACGGCGGCCGTGCGGCATTCCAAAGTGCGGCAGTCGCACTCCAACTGCCTGCTTAGACCCATGTGCAGGATCTCGTCTAGTGAGACGGGGAGCCTGTGGCCCTTTAGATGCCATTGGGGCTTCCAAGTCTCATCAGCATGGCCTAACATCCACATGCTCTCCGTTTGCTGATGTACAACGAAACATGCATGGGATGTTCTCACACGCGACACAGTGGCAAAACGCCTTGCGTCTTGGCCACTTTTGTGCTTTGGCGATTGAATGCGCACCCAAATCCATTCCACCTGTTTCTGGGGCCAAGAGGGCAAACGCGCCAAGAGAGATTGTGGAGCTGAGTTGGACCGCTGTTCCCGCCACAGTCACCTTGACTTCTGAGCATGGGGGTCCTTCAAACGCAAATCAGGAGTCTGTATCATTTGGATAGTTGGGAGCAAGTAATCCCGCCCTGTGCTCACAGTCTTAACTAAGGAAGGAATAGCAGAGATCAGGAAGAATCGTGTTGGGAGCCCTGCATGCAGTCGTGGGCCACCAGCTGGCTAGACCTAAGGTGCCCAGCCACATCTTTGATTGACATTTAAATCACAAGTCTCTCAATGTGGCTGTCAGTAGTCATAACCAAGTCCCATAGAAACCTGTGGACCAGGTTATTCAGGCCCAGTGACAGTTAACTTTTTAGCTGGCTCAGGATCAGCGTTTGTCAATTTTGCCTCTTGGTTTATAAGCTGGTGCCGAAGACTCTTACCAGGGGCGTCTTAGCCATAGAGGCTACTGGCGCAAGGCGCCACGGCGCCAAGTTCTGGAGGGCGCCTCCGCCATGCTGTGCCATGCCCAGAGCCTCAAGCCCAGAGCCTGCCGGCAGCGTTGCCCTCGCCTGCCTCTTCTCTGGCTGCGGGCGCTGTTGTGGGGAAGCTGGCCGCGAGCCACCCATCGGCGCGGCAGCCAGGGCTCCCTGGGCGGCAGTTTGGGGATGCCTGGTCTAGGACAATGGGGGTTTCAAACGCTGGTCTTGACTAGCCACCTAAAACTGTTCAGAGATGGGGCCAGGGGCATTTTAGTAGGGAGGGAGTTCTATGTCTTAAAGGAGCCACCACTGAAGAGGCCATTTCCCAGGCCTCATCTTGAGAAAGGACCACCACGAGGGTCTCACCTTCTGATCTCAGAACACAAGTAGGTAGATGTGGAAGAAGGCATTCTTGCAGATAGTTGCGCTTCAATATCTGCCCTGTTCTGCTGAGCCCAGAGCACATCAGCTAGGTGAAATTCTTGCACCAGAAAGAAGAGAGCCTTAGCTTATATCTTGTGATCTCTAAAGGGAAGTGTGTGACTTTCAATATGTTTTAGTATTGCCGCCTGCTACTGGCTAAGCATTCCCAAGAGATGAAAACCTCTTGGATTTCTCTAGGTGGAAATTTCACGTCCTCGTCAGAAACCCAGGGCTACCTTGTGCCATTCGTCCCAAAACAAACAGGCAACAGGAAGAGCGCCAAAAGAAAGAAAGCGCGAGAGAACCTTCAGAAACAGCTGCTTTATTTTAATTTCTCTTTCCCTCCCCCCCTCCCTCTTTCCACCTCCAACAGCTTAAATGGAAACCTAATAAGCCAAGAGGATGCGAAAACTTTTGAAGATGAAAGGAGGCTCGTTTTCTTTTGAGATGGGGGGGGGGGGAATTCAGGTTGGACGGCTGTCAAGATGCCAGGCCTTTGGAACAGTGGTGGCTGAAGCCCGAATGCGATGCGCAATTGACTCCTCGAGGGTGGAAGACATGTGCCTTACATTGTGCTTAAAAATAAATATCTCCATGCTGCTGTTTTTACATCTTTTAACAGAGTCTTGACGGTAGTTGTTGCCTTAATAACTAACCATTTGCACCCTACTTCAAAGGGGGAATCGTTTATCAACTGACACAATCGTTTGTTGTTACCGTACTTTATTATGTACGTAAATGCTAAAAATTGTGTGTGTGTGTGTGTGTGTGTGAGAGAGAGAGAGAGAGAGAGAGAGAGAGAGAGAGAGAGAGAGAGAGAGAGAGAGAGAGAGAGAGAGAGAGAGAAATTTATGAACCGATGTGGTTAAAAAAAATATGTAGGACATTCACAAGCTAAGAGCAATCTCACCTGGCAGTTGAGCAAGTGAATATCATTCATCCAAGTCTGGGATAGCTCACTCAGTAAAGGATGAGACTCTTAACCTCAAGGCCATGTGTTTGAGCCCCATGTTCATCGCTTGGGGTTGGACTTGATGACCCTCGTGGTCCCTTCCAGCTCTACAATTCTATGGTTCTATTTTTGATTATTCTAATTTCAGTTCCTTTCTGCTCTATCCGCAGTGACAGCATTTTCTTGACTTAAGGCTTCATCAGCCTTGACTAGTGTGCAATCTCTTCGTGATCTTCGGCAGGAGGGGTTGAGAGTCCAATCTGCAGAGAGACAGGGAAGTGGGAGGGGGAAAGGAGACATACACCATAATACAGTGGTACCTCGTGTTCTAAGCAAAATCTGCTCTTATTCCCTTATGGGGTACACAAGAGCCTTATTGGGTTCTCCATCGGTTGGAGAATATATAACAGAGGCCAACCAGAGAAGTTTGAGAAGCAAAGCCTTTATTTGCTGTTGCAACAGGGTCCTTCCCCTCACGCAGGAGAACAAGGAAGGAACCCAGAACAAAAGAGAACCTCCACTTTTATCAGTTTCCCCATCACCAAGAAACGCCCCCAATACATCATTCCTACATCACAGCTATGTAATCAATACCTCACAAAAAAGGAGGGTTCAAGGTAGAAATCTGAGCACTTTTGACACCTCTCCTAGTCCTCCTATCACCCCTCCCAGGTGTGAATTCCTAAACACAAAGAGAAATTAACATTTTTATAAGAGTTGATCACTGTCTTTTGTTCAGAGGAGTCTTCCATTGTGAATGAGATACCACTGACAGCGAATTATGGCTCCCAAGTTGCTAGTCATGTGGAAATGTGCGCATATGCTGATCCTTAAGCCTTCCTTAAGGCAGGGTTGAGTCCAAGCGGGAGGGGTGCGGGTCTCTGGAGTGGAGCAGAGGCGAAGAAGGTGGTGTTGCGAGGGATTCTGGGTAACTGCAGCTGTCAGGTTCGGTCACCCCTCTCTGTTCATTAGTAATGGTGTCCTGCAACCCCCCCAATATTATTTTATAACACTCGCAAGACGAAATTAATTCGTTCCACGAGTCATTTCGTGTTGCGATAATTTCGTCTTGCAAAGCGCGGTTTCCCATAGGAATGCATTGAAATTTAATTAATGCGTTCCTATGGGGGGGAAGAAAGTGCAAAGAAAGGCGCCGACTCACCCGCCATGGTCGCTCCGGAAGTTTTTAAGGCTCTGGGGAGGGGGAAGCAGGAGGAGGGCCAGGGAGAGGCTCCCTCCCTCCTTCCCCAGCAGCCATTCATGCCCAACCAGGCAGCCAGTGGGGCGGGACGGGGGCGGATGGAGCGCTTTGGCAGCCCGCGCTCTGCTCAATGACGGCCGCTCTCCCGTTCACGCACCTCCGCGCAGCCATGCCATCCTACTCGGTGACGGTGGCAACGGGCAGCCAGTGGTTCGCGGGCACCGACGAGTAAGGGAGGGGCGCGGGCGGGACGACAATGGAAACTTCTGCCCACTCCCTCCCTCCTTCCCTAGCAGCCGTTCACACTCCGTTCGCACTCCCAACCAGACGGCCGCTCTCCCGTTCGCGCGCCTGCCCTGCTTCGTCTTGCAAAGCACGGCCATAGGAAACTCCGTCTTGCGAGTTTTTCTTTGTGCGAGGCGTTCGTCTAGCGAGGTATCACTGTATAGGGCTAAGCGGAAGCTCCACTTTGGCTGGCGGAAACCCCTCACGCCATGCCAACAAACCTCTAGCGAGCAGGTGCTCTGTGTGCTTGTCATTGCTTGCCACCTCCTGGGATGCAGGTGGCGCTGTGGTCTAAACCACTGAGCCTCTTGGGCTTGCTGATCGTAAGGTCGGTGGTTCGAATCCCCGCAACGGAGTGAGCTCCTTTTGCTCGGTCCCAGCTCCTGCCAACCTAGCAGTTCGAAAGCACGCCAGTGCAAGTAGATAAAGAGGTACTGCTCTGGTGGGAAGGTAAATGGCGTTTCCGTGCGCTCTGGTTTCCGTCACCATTGCGCCAGAAGCGGTTTAGTTAGGCTGGCCACACGACCCAGAAAGCTGTTTGTGGACAAACGCCATCTCCCTCGGCCTGAAAGCGAGATGAGCGCCGGCAACCCCAGTCGCCTTTGACTGGACTTAACCGTCCAGGGATCCTTTACCTTTGCCTTTTTACCTTGCCACCTCCATAGTCTCGTTCAGCAGGAAACAGGAGATGAAGGCTTTGCATTAGTGCCTTAGTCCCAGCCTTTCCCAAGTTGGTGGTCCCCAGGTGGGCCCGCTGGGGCTGATGGGAACTGTAGTCCAAAATATCTGGAAGGCAGCTTGGGGGATGGGGGCGGGGTGGCGGTTGCCTTTGTCTGTGTGCCACTTGCCAACAGATCGGAATGAAACAGGTGACATCCTGCAAACATACGGTAGTGCCAGCAAATCAGGATAAAGGCTCCACAAACAGTGACGGGCATATCACCTCCCCGCAGACTTTGTGCAAACAAATCAGGGTGAACGCTCAGCAAACAGGTCGGTTTAGAAGCAACCTGGGTCCTTGGTCGTATTACAAGTGGTGCAGCCATCCCATTGGGGGCCAAGCAAAAGAGCAACAGAGTTTGTGCAGAGGTGTTGAGGACTGGGCAGAGGAGAAATGGTGGAGACCACCTCCTCATCCTGACCCAGGGAGGAGGAAGAAGAAGACAGTATAGATTTACAGCAGAGGTTTGAGGGAGGTAGCAGCTCATTCATCTCTGGTCGGGACTTATATCTTCTTTCCATCTCTGGGTCAGTAGTGTCCGTGCTGCTGTCGTCGCATACATATGCAATCGTTTTTGCTCTTTTGATCTCTCTGCATCTAAAATTCCTTTAAAAGGCTTCCGATTTTTTCACAAAAGTTATTTTTTTCAACCCATAAATCATTTCCCAGAACACTTTTGTTATCTTGCATGTCCACCACATGTTCTGTGCGCTTGATGATTTCAGCCAGAGCCCAGCTATGTCAAAACCTGGTCTAGAGAAGAGCTAAAATCGATCTGGGGTTAAAATAACTTTTTAAATAGGGGCACTAAACTCTCGCCGGTCACTGGGGAGTGGAGAGCTTGAGCGACCTATTTTAAAATTCTGTGGTCATTTCACCAGCTCCGTCTAAACTCTGCTTCTTAGAAAATACAGCTGGACCCCTTTAATCGTCTCAAAGAGCCTGGCATCTTGGCACAACAACACGGGGGTGAATAGACCTTTTCCAGTGAAGGGAGCTTGGCAGCCTACAATGGGACCTTGTTCGCCAGAATTCAGGTCTCTGGAAATAAAAATAGGTTTACGTTCCAAGTTGAAATAGACGGGTACGTCACAAGGATCGGTAATTTGCTCAAAAGCACTTTCCACGGAGGTCAGCGACTCTGTTAATAAATTCACCTTTAAGGGGAAGCTGACCGATTTTGCTTCGGTTTCTAGCCATGCCAGACAATGCGCCGGATCGAGCCCAAGCTTGATGGCGTCGTTCAAAGGAACTTGCTGGCGGGTTTAGCTGCTGCTGCTTCGTTCCAGATTGTGTGGGCTGAAGTGGGCAGCAAAGGCATGCCACCATAAGGCGGCATACCTGCCAAGTTGCTGTCGGAGAAATAAGGGACCGGGCGGAAGTAGCAGACCGGAAGTAGCGCTGTCGCCATTTTGGAACTGGGCGGAGCATGCTCAGAAGTGACTTTTGATGCTGCTTTGCCCAGTTCCAAAATGGCCGCCGCGCCAGAAGTCACACCGCAGCCATTTTGGAACTGGGCAGAGCAGCATCAAAAGTCGCTTCTGAGCATGCTCCGCCCAGTTCCAAAATAGCCACCGCACCAGAATAAACCGGGGAAAAACAAAAGAAATCCATTTTTTCCAGCTGGAAAAACTGGGATTTCCCGGGGAATACGGGAGACTTGGCAGCTATGTAAGGCGGCTCTCAAAATGCTTGTCCAAAGCAGCAGGGCTTTGAAGCAACATCATCAAAATGGGAGACTTCTTTGGAGTTTACCGCTCAACTAGGGATGGCGAGTAAGGAATCTGGACGCAAATCTTGTCATTACTAGCAGTTATGTTTCTATCTCACTCTTCGTCCCCAAATAGCCCAGGGAGGCAAGCAACAAAGAAGCAAAGCGCTACAATTAAAAACACAGTCATAGCTTGGAAGCCAAACCGAATCTGTTCCGGAAGTCCGTTTGACTTCCAAAACGTTTGGCAACTAAGGCGAGGCTTCCGATTGGCTGCAGGAGCTTCCTGCAGCCAATCAGATGCCGCGCCAGACGTTTGGCTTCCGAAGAATGTTTGCAAACTAGAACAGTCGCTTCCAGGTTTGCAGCGTTCGGGAGCCAAAACATTAGACTCCCGAGACGTTTGGCTTCCAAGGCAAAAGCATTCACCGCTAGGGCCAGCCAAAGTCATTTTGCCACCCGAGGCAGATCCCTAAATGGCTTTCCCCTCCCTGCCAGGTAAGAAGGGGTGAAAGAAAACCTACGTTGGGAACAAGCAGGGGAAGAAGGATCTACATTGGGATCTGCTGCCACAGTGGACTTTGCAGCCTGAGGCAGTTACCTCATATTGCCTCATAGGTGGGGCGGCCCTGTTCACCACATACGTACTCTGAAGAGTCAGAAATATCCATATTACTAGAACAGGCTTGGGGAAGCTCTAACTCATGGGCCAAATTTGGCCCAGGATAGGTCCCAGTTTGGCCCAAGCGGCGATTTCCCCGTACACCTGATGTGGTTTCTGATGTCAGGTGTCAGGCAGGTGGAGACTGTTAAAACCAGGAATGGGGGGGCACTTAAATGACTCCCCAAAAATCCCAAGTCCCCACCACAGCCTTTAACTAAGGCCAGGCACCATACATACACAACAGCAAAGAGGCTCAGAACAGCAGTCTATAAAATTGTAGCAATAAGTGGGTACCCTGCATCGTACTGTTTCCTCCGACTATCCAGTATAGAATCAAATAATCACAAAAATTCAACTGTTTGATCGGTTTCCTTGGTTCCAACGGCTAATGACTCCTCTGGAAGAGGGGAATCCAAGGCTCCGCCTGCCTCCAAAATCCCTTAAGCATAAGGTCACATACTCCTTGCCCCTCCACAAGGATCTTGGAGGATTCACCCAAAAGACAACACATACGCAGCCTCCTCTGGCAATATCCGCCCTCACCCCTCCCTTCAGGTGGGTGGGGTTTGCAACACCGCGTGGGGCTTACCTGGCTGGTGCCACCCACCTGAGCGTTTTGGCCTATGACCTGCCACCTGGCCAGGTAGGACGAAGGACACCTGGCCGGAGGGGGCGGGGTAGGGCCAAAGAAAGGAGCCAGAGCACATTGGAGAAGCCTCTTTGTTCTTTCTTCCTTCTGGAGGGAATTTCCACCTCCAACTGTGCCAGACAGCCGACTATCTTCTATACAATGGATTTTCCTCCCAAACTGGATTGACTCAGGATCTAATCAAAGAACAGTTATCAGCTTCATAATGACTGAAACTTCTCTTTGTCCTGTGGAATGTAACAGGGAGGGGGTGAGAAGAGGCCAGGAGCAGCTGGCCAGATACTCAAATTTCTACCTCTGGACCCCTCCTTTTTGTGATGTATCAATGACATGTCATAGGTAAAGGTAAAGGGACCCCTGACCATTAGGTCCATTATTGGCCGAGGGAGCCGGTGTATAGCTTC
This sequence comes from Zootoca vivipara, assembly GCF_965207765.1. NCBI lineage: Eukaryota > Metazoa > Chordata > Lepidosauria > Squamata > Lacertidae > Zootoca > Zootoca vivipara. The sequence goes on along the minus strand of NC_142594.1, from coordinate 13,742,514 downwards.
CAGGTCATGTGGCCAGCATGACAAAGCCGCTTCTGGCAAACCAGAGCAGCACATGGAAACACCGTTTACCTTCCCGCTGTGGCGGTTCCTATTTATCTACTTGCATTTTGACGTGCTTTCGAATTGCTAGGTTGGCAGGAGCTGGGACCAAGCAATGGGAACTCACCCCGTCACAGGGAGTTGAACCGCCAACCTTCTGATCAGCAAGCCCTAGGCTCAGTGGTTTAACCACAGCACCACCTGGGTCCCTCCATCAATGACATATTAGTGACATATTAGTGATGTATCTTTAGGGGTGTACCTTGGTGGTGGGATGCTAATAAAAGGGGAAGACCCCCTTTGTTCGGGGTCTCCATCTTGCTTCACCTTGTTGCAGGTGGGGTCCTATCGCGACAGTATTTTTCATTAATAAAGACCAAGCCTACTGGCTGCTGTTTTGCTCCGGTATTCTTGGCTGGAGTCTTGTTTTGTCCAAGGGAGCCCTCAGATTTTCCGTTAACAGTACGCTTCAGGTTAAGTACAGACTTCTGGAACCAACTGTGTACTTAAACCAAGGTACCACTGTACAGTCTTTTGAAGCTGCCCACCCTGTAGCCAGAGACCACCCCCAAAAACATCATACATACATCACAGAAGGAGGTGGGCTACAGCAGAAATACATCACAGAGGGTGGGCTACAGCACAAATCCTGTCTGGAGGGATAGTGATAATGGTCACTTGATTGCTTCCCCTGGCCATTCTTTTGTGATGGTAAATACTTTAATTCCTGAATCCAGTTCGCAGGCTCACCCGGCCTAAAGGTAAAGGTAAAGGGACCCCTGACCATTAGGTCCAGTCGTGACCGACTCTGGGGTTGCGCGCTCATCTCGCATTATTGGCCGAGGGAGCCGGCGTATAGCTTCCAGGTCATGTGGCCAGCATGACAAAGCCGCTTCTGGCAAACCAGAGCAGCACACGGAAACGCCGTTTACCTTCCCGCTGTAGCGGTTCCTATTTATCTACTTGCATTTTGATGTGCTTTCGAACTGCTAGGTTGGCAGGAGATGGGACCGAGCAACGGGAGCTCACCCCGTCACAGGGATTCGAACCGCTGACCTTCTGATCAGCAAGCCCTAGGCTCAGTGGTTTAACCACAGCGCCACCTGGGTCCACACAAAGATGCCCCAAAGACAGGTAAGCAAAAGGCAATGGAGTGGCTTTCCCATTTCCTTCCACCTTGCGGAGAAACATTTGAGGTCAATTTGGGAAAGTCAAAATGGCTTCAGGATTGCTCTCCTGTACTCTTTCAGACACATGGTTTATATACTTATGTATGTTTTTGCCTTGTGAATTGATGAACATTTAATTTATATATTTGAGACCCTAAATTCTTATAACACATAAAATCACAAAATCACAAAATAAAAAAATTCCTTCCAGCAGCACCTTAAAGACCAACTAAGTTTTTTATTTTGGTATGAGCTTTCGTGTACAAGCACACTTCTTCAGATACATAAAATCACAGAAGGAGGAGGTCTACAGCAGAAATCCTGTTTGCTAGGACACCTGATAATGGTCACTGACTGCATTACCTGGGCAGTCTGGACCGTTCTTTTGTGATGGTCCCTGAAGCCTGCTCACAGGCTCACCCTATTAATACACGAAGATGCCCTTAAGACAGGATTTGCAAGCAAAAAGGCAATGGGAAGGCTTTCCCCATTTGCCTCCCTTACTGCAGAGGAATATTTGAGGCCACTTCAGGATTGCTCTCCCATACCATGTCAGGCACATGGTTCATATATTTAGATATGTGTGCATTTATGAATATTATATATTTGAGACTGTTCTAAGCAAAAATCTGCTCTTATTCCCTTATGGGGTACACAAGAGCCTTATTGGGTTCTCCATCGGTCGGAGAATATATAACAGAGGCCAACCAGAGAGGTTTGAGAAGCAAAGCCTTTATTTGCTGTTGCAACAGGGTCCTTCCCCTCACGCAGGAGAACAAGGAAGGAACCCAGAACAAAAGAGAACCTCCACTTTTATCAGTTTCCCCATCACCAAGAAACGCCCCCAATACATCATTCCTACATCACAGCTATGTAATCAATACCTCACAAAAAAGGAGGGTTCAAGGTAGAAATCTGAGCACTTTTGACACCTCTCCTAGTCCTCCTATCACCCCTCCCAGGTGTGAATTCCTAAACACAAAGAGAAATTAACATTTTCATAAGAGTTGATCACTGTCTTTTGTTCAGAGGAGTCTTCCATTGTGAATGAGATACCATTGACAGCGAATTATGGCTCCCAAGTTGCTAGTCATGTGGAAATGTGTGCATATGCTGATCCTTAAGCCTTCCTTAAGGCAGGGTTGAGTCCAAGCGGGAGGGGTGCGGGTCTCTGGAGTGGAGCAGAGGCGAAGAAGGTGGTGTTGAGAGGGATTCTGGGTAACTGCAGCTGTCAGGTTCGGTCACCCCTCTCTGTTCATTAGTAATGGTGTCCTGCAACCCCCCCAAATATGATTTTATAACAAGACCTTGGAATTCTTATAACACAGATCACAGCTTCCTAAGAACATTTTGCAAGGGAGAAGGGGCTTTGTTACTCCCTGGGCATATATTTTGAGCAAGGATTTTCCTGAAGCTTTAACAGAGTTAAACCCCAGAGGGCTGTGTTTTGATCAAAGTTAATTGGCTCGCCAGCAACCATTTGCTGAATCAGAGATGGAAAAATAGAATGGGGCATGAAGGCAGCAGGGGTTAAGACAAATGGAAGATGACCCAAGGATTGCTAGTGAGTTAGTCTCTCTGACAGTCAGTAAAAGCTGAGGAGGAGGGGCTGTTTGGAGAGATTCCCCAAGCAAGACCCCCACCCCACCCCCCACGACCGCAAGTAGCACCCTTCCTTAGAAACAAAGACGGCGTGAGATGAATACGACTCTGAAAGAGGCATGCAGGGGATTTGAAGAAAAACTATCACATACTGCAATGTGGCCCTGTTCTCTGCAAAGAAACACTGTGGTTGGGGTTTTAAACAAGGCGGACAATTTTGAAATCACGTCGTAACCAAAGAACTGTCTGTACTATAGTCATGTGAAGTTAATGGATTTGTTCCCAGTCCCATCAAGAAACTTCTTTAGTTGAATTGCAGCTCAGATCTAAATACCAACCCACCAGTGGACCGCGACACCATTAAAGAAGAACCACGAGTACAGCAGAGCATTAAATCTAAACAAGACACCGAAAAAAAACCAGCATAAAATATTTATTCAGTGGAAGCATTTTTTTAAAAAAATAACCCTGCTTCTTAACTGGAAAAAAAATAAATCCAGAGCTTACAAGACAAGTCCCTGCTTATATAGTCAGGGGTACTGTGTAAAAAAAAAAAAAACAGCTCAAAAGGAAAGAGGATTGTGGAGGGAGGAGGAAAGACATTAACTCAGGCACTGCCTGTAGGTCTTAATTACAGGGTGTTTGTAAAGATCTGCTGGAATGGAAAGAGTGCAAGGGGAGGAAGAGCTAAAAGTTGCTGGCCTCTCCACTGAGCTGATGAAAAGACTCAGCCATATTCCTTCCTTCCTTCCTTCCTTCCTTCCTTCCTTCCTTCCTTCCTTCCTTCCTTCCTTCCTTTTTCTTTCTTTCTTTCTTTCTTTCTTTCTTTCTTTCTTTCTTTCTTTCTTTCTTTCTTTCTTTCTTTCTTTCTTTCTTTCTTTCTTTCTTTCTTTCTTTCTTTCTTTCTTTCTTTCCCTCTCTCCCCATCCTTCTGCTGATGGGATTGTTGATGCTTGATGACCATGTTCAAAATACGAAAAATGCAAAAGAAGCCTCACCGAAACAATAACTTCCAAAGGCCTGGGCAAATAAAAATAAGCGCTGGTGGGGCATCCCTTTAAAGCAACAGTGGGGAACCTGAAGCATTTCTGACGTAGTTGGCCTCAAACTCCCAGCAGCCTCAGCTAGCAGTGTTTTTGGGCAGGCATGATGGGGCTTTTGGTCCAACACTAACTATCTACGGTAGTGCAGTGTTTCTCAACCAGTGTGCCTCCAGATGTTTTGGGACTACAACTCCCATCATTCCTGACCACTGGTCTTGCTAGCTAGGGATGATGGGAGTTGTAGTCCCAAAACATCTGGAGGCACACTGGTTGAGAAACACTGATCTAGTGCTCCACATGCTCCCCACTCTTACAGAGCTTGGGACCCGGGTAACTGGAGAAGCACCTGCTTTCAACCTGTCATTTTGTCATGGGTGGGAAACCACAGCTCAGGGGGCCACATACAGGCCTCGGTCTGGCCCTCAGGACTCTCCACAAACCAACGGCCTCACCAACCCTGCTTCGCGCCCTCCCCAAGTTTTTTTGGCCTGGTTGGAATGAGTCCTTGAAGCCAGAGAATGCCTCTTGCTTGGATGAAAGATAGCAAGGGGTGTGAGAAACTATCCTACAACACGAGAGCTTTCCAAACAGTGTGTCGCGACACGTTAGTGTGTCGGCTGCGGTGTGTAGGTGTGTTGCGAAATGATGCATGTCTAAAAAGTGTGTTAATGGCACAAAAAGTTTGCAAAGCTCTGTACTACACAAGCGGCAGGGATTGCTCTGCCCTCCTTTGCTTCTGATTCCGCCCTCAGAAGGGAATGTGGGCCAAAAAGGTTCTCTATCCATGTCTTTTCCCCATCTATAGAGGCCTTCCTCTGGCTCTCACACACACCACCGAGCCTCTTGGGCTTACCAATTGGAAGGTCAGTGGTTCGAATCCCTAAGAGGGTGGTGAGATTCCATTGCTCTGTCCCACCCAGCTCCTGCCAACCTAGCAGTTTGAAAGCACGCCAGTGCAAGTAGATAAATAGGTACCGCTGCGGCGGGAAAGTAAACAGCGTTTCCATGCACTCTAGTTTCCATCACAGTGTTCCGTTGAGCCATAAGCAGTCCAGTCATGACCTGGAAAGCTGTCTGTGGACAAATGCCTGCTCCCTCGGCCTGAAAGCGAGATGAGCTCCGCAACCCCATAGTCGCCTTTGACTGGACTTAACTGTCCAGGGGGTCCTTTACTCTTTACCTTCTGAGCTAAGAAAGATGGTGACTGGGGACAGGGCCTTCTTGGTGACGGGACCCTCCCTACCCACATAACGTTTTCTCCAGGAAGGCTTGCTTCTTTCTGGTGACTGGCAAAGACTGGGCTGCCTTAGGGAAGTCTTGAAAGCCTTGTTTGCAGAGCTCCCAGAGAATGAAAGTCACTCCTCCATGATGTGCTGGCTTGCCACTGACTGTGGAGTTTCCACACCACCAGCAGCATCGGCACTAGAGAGGAAGCTTTTTGTGCAACTCAGGAAGACCCATGTGGCAAATGGCATCAAACGTTACAGGTGGAGGACAGGAACACGGCATCCTCCGGGGATACGAAGGCGCTTCCCTGTTCCAAATGAAAGCTTTATCCTGTCTTCTTTCTCATATACCCGAATGCGTTTGGCTACCTGAATGCAATTTACACACAGTAAATAATTTAAGCCAGCAAAGAGCTACACACGCTTGATAGCTTAGGGCAAGTAAGAATTGCTTGTAAGCAAGGGAAGCCTTTTTTCCCAATGAGAAGAGAGCTGGTGATTTCATTTTCCTTGCCCACCAACGTGCTAGCAGTGCAGTTTGTGCCCTCGTTTGTACCAGGGCAAAGGAACGATCTGTATCTTCACAGGCAAAAAATGTATTCATGCCTCGACTCTGCAGCCTAGCACATCCAAGGTCTATTCATTAAATGCAACGTTCTGCTGTGCACCAGATTCCTCAAGCGTACCAGGAACTCATCTTGCAGCATCCCTGTAGAAAAAAAGGCCCATCTTCTCCTGCATTACTCATTTAAGAGGCAATGATGAAGTACTACTTTGAGAACCTATTGCTAGAGGGCTCCATCTACTAGCTGTCGGAGGATAGCTGCCTGCACGGGGAGATTTCTGTGCTTTGCCCTGACAATATTTACACTTGAGCTTCTTCCAGCCTTGAACCTGGCAGACGAAGCTGCAGGCTAGGTGACAAGTTCCGGACCTCGCTGATAGCTTGCCGCAAGGTCCTTAGACGCAGACAGCAAGATCTATTGAACCGTTGCTGTTTGAAGGTCCAACAGAAAGAAACACAAAGAAGTGATAAGGTGCGGCGCAGAAGTCCAAATTGGTGGATTAGTCATTCGAAGCATGTCTGCAGCGCAGACTAAGCAAGAAAGCTGTGTGGTGAAAGGTTAAGGAATCCTGCCCAATGGGACGTGCCTTTTAAACTATTTGTCAGCCCTAAAAGGTAAAGGGACCCCTGACCATTAGGTCCAGTCGTGACCGACTCTGGGGTTGCAGTGCTCATCTCGCATTATTGGCCGAGGGAGCCAGCGTACAGCTTCCGGGTCATGTGGCCAGCATGACAAAGCCACTTCTGGTGAACCAGAGCAGCGCACGGAAACGCCGTTTACGCTGTAGCGGTACCTATTTATCTACTTGCACTTTGAGGTGCTTTCGAACTGCTAGGTTGGCAGGAGCTGGGACCCCATCGCAGGGATTCGAACCGCCAACCTTCTGATCGGCAAGCCCTAGGCTCTGTGATTTAACCCACAGTGCCACCTGCGGCCCATTTGTCAGCCTAGTCGGCAGTAAAGTATAATTCTTCTCAGCTTGGAACACACCGAGTTCAAAACACTTTCAGAGAAATCTCTAAAGATGGATATGTATTTGGTATTGTTATAACTCTGTATTTGTAAAATCAAATAAAAATTATTTCAAAAGAGAGAGAAAGGAGTAAACCCTAGGCAAATCCGGAGTGGAGTCCCTAAGATGGTTGGATGGTGCCTTGTACGCCTCCTTCCTGCAGCCAAACTAGGGCTAAACATCTTGGTCTATTTTCCTTTGGAAAGAACACAAAGGGGTGGAGGCTGGCCAGCTCAGGACCTCCATGCACACTGCCCAGGCTTGTGCCCAAGGAGGTCACTTCATTGCTGCTAATGTAGCAGTTTGACTTCACCCCCGCAGGTGCACTCCATTGTCTCTCAAGGCAGATGGATGTCAATAAACCGTATTGGACTTCCTCTCAATTGAGGGATGGGGAACCTGTGGTACTTCAGATATTCTTGGGACTCCCAACTCCCAGCCAGCCAGCATGGTCAATGCTGAGAAAAGTCAGGAGTTTGATCCCAACAACAGACGTGGGTTAACAGGTGTACTAAACCTTGGTTTAGTGTTACATGTAAACCTGGCCAGTGTGCTAGATCAGAAGGTCGGCGGTTCGAATCCCTGTGACAGGGTGAGCTCCCGTTGCTTGGTCCCAGCTCCTGCCAACCTAGCAGTTCGAAAGCACGTCAAAATGCAAGTAGATAAATAGGAACCGCTACAGCGGGAAGGTAAACAGCGTTTCCATGTGCTGCTCTGGTTTGCCAGAAGCGGCTTTGTCATGCTGGCCACATGACCTGGAAGCTGTACGCCGGCTCCCTCGGCCAATAATGCGAGATGAGCGCGCAACCCCAGAGTTGGTCACGACTGGACCTAATGGTCAGGGGTCCCTTTACCTTTACCTTACTACTACTACTACTAATAATAATAGCCCCCCCCCATTCCCTGGTTCCTCACAACAACCCTCTGTGACATAATAGGCCAGGGGTCTCCAAACTAAGGCCCAGGGGCCGGATGCGGCCCAATCACCTTCTAAATCAGGCCCGCGGATGGTCTGGGAATCAACATGTTTTTACGTGAGTAGAATGTGTCCTTTTATTTAAAATGCACCTCTGGGTTATTTGTGGGGCCTGCCTGGTGTTTTTACATGAGTAGAATGTGTGCTTTCATTAAAAATGCATCTCTGGGTTATTTGTGGGGCACAGGAATTCGTTCATTTTTATTTTTTTTCAAAATATAGTCTGGCCCCCCCACAAGGTCTGAGGGACAGTGGACAGGCCCCCTCCTGAAAAAGTTTGCTGACCCCTGTAATAGGCTGAGAAAGTATGACTGGGCCAAGGTCCCTCTGTGAACTTCATGTCTGAGATCAGGATTTGAACTTTGATCTCCTGGTCCTAGTCTAACATTAACTACTGCAACATGCTGACTGTGTACCATGTTTGGAGACCATGTCCAGGGAATCTAGCCAAATGCAAAACCTGAGCCTTAGAAACTCCCTGTATTTTACTGCTTGCCAACCTTGGGTCTCCGAATGTTGTTGGACTCCAACTCCCATCGTTCCCATCCAGCTTAGCCCAAAGGCCAGGGATGATGGGAGTTGTAGTTCAGCAACACCCGGGAACCCAAGGTTGAAGAACATTGTTTTGATGGCTTGTTTCAGTTCCTAGTTTTAGCCATCACCAAAGACCAAGATAAGGTTAAAACGACAATGCATACATTTGGATGTCTGTAATACAGTCAAGAGCGATTTGCTTAATACATTCACTTGAAACAACAAACGCTAGTACAATTGTGGCAACTTCCCTCACCCAAACAGTATGAAAAAAGCAAGCAGACCAAAAATGGCACATGCCATTTCAGTTGATAGAAAACCCTTTAAAAAGCCAGCAAAATTTTTTTTTCTTCTTCAACCTGCAATAGTAGATATATAGATATAACAGAAGTGTAAATTTTAACAGGATTTTGGACGACCTACACTCTTAACACAGAAGACTGACAAGAGCACGTTCCCTTCTTCAGTTCTACTATTGATCTTCCAAGCCTGGCTTACACCTGAGTAAACTGTATCTAGGAGTAACCGGACATTTTACAGATATTTTTACTTGCTTGCTTTAAAAAAAGTATTAACACATTTTTAGATATTTATTTATTTCAGGTCCAGGATAGTTTACAAACTTGGTATCAAATCTCTCTGGATAAATATGTCATAAATTCTGGTTTAAACCCCTCCTTAAGCCCTCGGCAGGAGTCACAATTAGATTAAAGCAAGCACATGGGGGGGGGGGAGAGAGAGCACCAGGGATGAGCATGTTAGCTCCCGCCCCCTTGCCTGCCACCTTATGAATGGCAGAGATCTAAAGAGGGGAGCATTACTGGAGGTTCCCTGCGTGCTTTATTGCATTGATTTTTTACCCATTTCTAAAATGTGTGCATAGATGAGGGGAAGTGGAGAGTCTCCATGGTTTTTGCTGGCTCCCCACTTCAGACCTTCCACAGGAATTGTGATAGCTGAGCTGATGCACTCATTTTCACTGCCCTCGCCTCTTGTGTGTTTACTTTAACCCAATTTAATGCTTTAAAAGGACTTTAGCCTAATCACGATCACTCTGAAGGGGACACATTTGGCAGTATCTAGGGACCAGGCTGATGGTGCCAAAGCTTCCCGGCCTTTTGGCTAAGATCAAGTGTGCGTAAAGGGTCCTTTGCAAACTTAGTACGGCATGTTCCAAGTAACACTTTAAAAAAAATTAGATGTTTTTGCTTTTACAGTTGTACCTTGGATCTCGAACGCCTTGGCTTCCAAACAAATTGGCCCCCGGACGATCGAAACCCGGAAGTGAGTGTTCTGGTTTTCGAATGTTCTTTTGGAAGCTGAAAGTCTGACGGGGCTTCCACGGCTTCCGACTGGCTTCCTGCAGCCAATCAGAAGCCGCACTTTGGTTTTGGAACGTTCTGCATGTCTAATAGACTTCGGATTCCATTCGACTTCCAAGATACGACTGTACAATCAACGTGAAAAATGCACATAGCCAATAGGACACAATGGGGTTCGTCTGTAATTCAATTTCTGTGGACAGGTAGTGGGCATTCTCTGATAGATGCAGAACAAAGAGACATTTGGTCTTTCAATATGGAATTGCTCTCTGTGTCTCTTATTAAAACAAATATTCTGATGTCTGAAAAAGCATGCTTCTCGGTTCCTGTTTTCTTTATGCCAAATATTTAATTGATTAAATACTGACTGCCTATCCCTGGCGTTTAAAATAATAAAAGCAGCTTCACTTTAACCTTTATATATATATATAAAAAAGATCTTTCTGGGCCCAGCATCAATGCCTGGCTCAAGATAAAGGTTTGTATATTCACGTGCCAATGAAAAGACAACCCGGTTCCAGCAGGAGACTATTGCATGATTGCATTCTTTGCTCAGTTCTCTCTGAGATCATATTCCCTTGGCTCAGGATATTCTGGCCTTTTTGTTTATAGAGGCTGTCCTATATACAACAGGCTCGCTCTTTAAAAAAAAAAAAAGGTCATAATAATGCGCTCCACTGCAGTGCAGTTTGAGAACAGCTTTGCTGGGCAGATTAGGTATTCTCTCTCAAGGATGATACGTTATCTACCCTGTCTGCTGCTCTGCTTTGTGCCGAAGTCAAAATCCATTTGCAAAATACAACATCCTCTTCTTGGATTGCAGCCCACCGCTCATCTGCACACGGATCAATGTTTGGATCTTGGCCTGTTTCTTCTGAGGGAGCTAGGTTTTTTGTTCTTTTGGCCTGGCATATAATGGATCCAGGTGTGATAGCACAATTTATGAATCTGAATCAACGCAGAGTAGCCCGAGCGATTGTAGATGCCGAGGAAAAGTGGCACCAGGAGGAAAGAATATCCTTAAATGCTTCATATTGAACTTCAAATCCATCCATACCCGGTAAATCAGATTTTTCGCAGAATCCTACAGTGTGGTAAAAGGTAAAGGTAAAGGTAAAGTAGTAGTAGTAGTAGTAGTAGTAGTTTATATACCGCCCTACACCCAGAGGTTTCAGCGTGGTTCACTGAAAAAGATCACAACATATGTAACCCGAATAAAGAGAACAACCCAATAACCCCCCCCCCTGAAAAAGAGCCACATTTTAAAAGGGCATAGAATGTCAATCAGATCAACCAAAGGCCTGATTAAAAAGGAACGTTTTTGCCTTGCACCTGAAGGTATATAATGAAGGCACCAGGCCAACTTCCCTGGGGAGAGCATTCCACAGACAGGGAGCCACTGCAGAAAAGGCCCATTCTCGTGTTGCCACCTTCCAGACCTCTCATGGAGGCACACGAAGAAGGGCCTCAGAAGATGATCTCAGGGTCCGGGTAGGTTCATATGGAAAGAGGCGGTCCTTGAGGTATTGCGGTCCTGAGCCATTTAAGGCTTTATAGATCAAAATCACGCATGACACCTTGAGCTCCTTGGAGGAAAAGTATAAAAAATGCCCCACATTTCCTCTGATCTGATGCCCTCTCAATCTTTTTAAGAGCTTGCACTACTAGCTCCTCCTTCACCCCCAATCCAGTATGCCGAACAAGTCCATAGAGCAGTTTTCTGGAGAAAGCATTCAACAACAAAATAGAGCTACCAAGTTAATGCAGAGCTACCCAAGTCAGCAGATCCCATATTCCGTTTGCTGGTGAGGAGAGCCCTCTGCAAACCTCACCATCAAACCACAGGTAACATTGCCTGCTACAGATCCTCAAAGTGCTGATAGCTGTGTGATAGAGCTCCTATCACACAAGCAGTGAGGCGATGTGGCTTCTGAAATTCTGCCTTGGCAGGAAACGTCAAGACCCACATAACAATCATTTATCACACTTGTAAGTTGCGTGCTCTTGCTGGGAAACGGAGCAGTGGCGATAGTTGATGGAGGGAGGGAGAGGAGTCATTCTGAAACATCTGTTAAAGAAATTCAGCTAGCATAGCCTAAAACGGGAGCATTTTGCTCCAGGGTGGGCAGGAAGGCAGAGATACAACTGTAATTGGGATTGGCTAGGGGAGGGAGAAAAGGGCTTCAGAAAGAACCAGTCACATACAGTGGTACCTTGGTTCTCAAACTTAATCCGATCCGGAAGTCCGTTCCAAAACCAAAGCATTCCAAAACCAAGGCACACTTTCCCATAGAAAGCAATGCAAAATGGATTAATCCGTTCCAGACTTTTAAAGACAACCCCTAAAACAGCAATTTAACATGAATTTTACTATCTAGCGAGACCATTGTTCCATAGAATGGAAGCAATAAAGAATCTACTGCAGTCACACAATCAATAAATCAGTAGCTGAACTGGGTTCCACACGGTCACACAAACAAAAGAGCTGCAAAAACAAAAAAGCAAAACAAATAGCAAAAACAGACAGAAGCATGGCGCTCAAATCGGAAGTGTAACACTCAAAATGGAAGTGTGGCACCCAAATTGGAAGCATAACACTCAAAACGGAGCACGTTCGGCTTCCAAAAAAAAGTTTGCAAACCAGAACACTTGCGTCCGGGTTTGCAGTATTCGGGTTCCAAGTTGTTTTGAGTACCAAGACATTTGAGAACCAAGGTACCACTGTACACACACACACAGGTCACAGGAAGAAAGACCCTGTGCTTTGATCCAAAGTCTGAAATATCAAGGCATCTCTTGCAAATCAACAGTTCTAGCTAGTTTAAAGTTCCAGTCTCCTAGAGAGGCACAGGAGGTGGTGTGGCCAAGACAAAAGGCAGGGCACCCCTAAGACAAAAGGCAGGGCATAGCCTTGTGAAGGAAAGGGATCAAGCCACTTTGCTCCTCACTCAAAACTGAAACACAACTACACTTTTACCCATTATTTAGTAACCAACAAAGGGATTAGGACAGATTCAAAACCACTTGCTCAAAGCTAATCATTCTTCAACATGCTCCTCACCACCCAACCGTTGTAAGTAGCTGGGCAATTAAGGAGTTGCAGAACTGTGGGTTGCGTATAATCTCCCTATGGGGGCCAAGCGGTAAAAATCAGTCTAGCCCAGGTGGATTGTGAATACAAAGATTCTAAAGGGTCCTTACCAGTTTTAGTACATGAAAATGATATGTTTACACCTTGCCTTATAGGCAATGATCTCGCTTTTAGACAGCATTTAGCTCAGCAGCAAAAAGAGCTGTCACCTGACCCTGAAGGGTTAACCTTTTGGTGAACTGTCTAGCCAATGTGTTGAGGAGCCTGTCATTGGAAATGTAAATCAGTTTGATGAAGTTTGAGTCAGCAGAAACTTCCTTGGCAAAGTCTGGTGAGAATATCATGACTTCTTCATGGTAGAAATTCTACCTGGAGGGAGTTTGTTCCTGGAGATAAAGTGTTGATTCTGCGTGGAGTTAAACTGCACAACAGGTTGGTCAGGATAGTTAAGCTGCACAGCCAAAGCATGCACATGATACCCTTCAAACAATTCGCATGGTTCTTCTTTGGCGATCACTCGTAGCCAGATTGTCTTCCATAAACATGGTTTAAAAGTAAGTCCGGAAGTGACTGTGGAGGCCAATTCTGGATTCACAGGTCCTTCCACAGTGGGGACATAGGTTTCCGGGCGGGAGCTGATCATAGTGAAGGATTGCCAAGCGTGCCTTCCTCTCAGCATGTTTCTCCCTTGCGTCCTGAGTTTGAGTGTCTTCAAAGTCCAAAACACCTTTGGTAAAGGCTGTTCTCCAATTGGAGCGCTCGCAGGCCAGTGTTTCCCAGTTGTAAATGTTTATACTACATTTTTTTTTAGATTTGCCTTGAGAGAGTCTTTAAACCTCTTTTGTTGACCACCAGCATTACGCTTACCATGTTTAAGTTCGGAATAGAGTAGTTGCTTTGGAAGACGATCATCAGGCATCCGCACAACATGACCAGTCCAACGAAGTTGATGTTGAAGAATCATCGCTTCGACACTGGTGATCTTTGCTTCTTCCAGTACACCGGCATTAGTTCGCCTGTCTTCCCAGGTGATGTGTAAAGCGCCTGACCACCTCTCCAGGTCCCACCCAAATCACAAAAAGCAGGCAGGGCTATTCCGAGGGTGCAACCCAGGTTGATTCCCACTCCAAAGCACTGGGTACGGACAGCAAAGGGTAGAAAATCTTTGGGGATTTGACACATCTGTGTTTGTTCAGGAGTGCTTTCGCTTTTGCTGAACGGCAATTTGCAAGCTGTTTGAAGTTTTGGGTTTGCATGCCATAGTTTGCTTGAGGGCAGGCAGGAGGGGTGGGCAAGTTGCACTGAAAAAAAGGTATGATGTTGACACAAGATTCTCCCATACCCCATCAGGCCTAGAAGGATAGCTTGTTGATCTTCCCCCCCTCCTAGTGCTTGATAGAGAAGGCAGGAAAGTCTCCGGCTGACTGCACCCCGAGCGATCTCATTCATCTGTCCCTGGTTTCCCGTTCTATGCAGATTAAGTCCCGCCAACAGGCCACGTTCTATCCCTGGGATTAGGAATGTAATATCTAAGCAAGTCTACAGGCACGTACACTACATTAGCTCAAGACCAATGAAGCACAACCCTCGTAATTTGAAGGCAGAGCCAATACAGAGCGGGGAGAGAGATGGTGCGGAGCCCACAGTTGCTCATTTAAATTCCACACATGAACTTCGGCACCTACTAGACTGGAATAATTTCCTTTTGCAAAGTCGGAACGTGGCTACGCCTGACTACCAAGGGTGCCCACAGTTGATTTTCACTGCACTCATAGTCAACGGGGAACCACAGCCAATGGCAATATAAGACACCCCCTTAGGCCCTATACAAATTCGATCAACAAACAAACAAACAAACAAACAAACAAACAAACAAACATACATACATACAATGTTGGCTGCCAGCGGAAGCTAGTAGTTTCAAAAGGTTTCACAGTAGTCATAGGCTAAGAAGTAACTTCTTCTTTTGAGGTTATAAGGCTGAATTCAATGCATGCAACATTAGAACTGTGGTAGTTAGAGCGTGGAGCCAATAATGCATTTTCCATCCTTGTGTGGGACAAATGCATCCCTTCCAACTCTACAATCTTATGATTCTATGTTGTTGCAATAGGTTCCTCCCCTGCTTCTGCATTGTCTAAAAACTGTGGTGAGGTTCTGGCATTTTTAGCAAGGAGGGGAATTTAAAGATCAGAAGTCAGCCGGTCGAGCAAACGAAAGGCTTTGTTTTATCTAAATGCAATTAAAAACTTTTTCTAATTATGCTAAGTGGCCTTGCTACAGTTTTCATTATTACCTTTCTTCAAGCGGTGCCGAGACTGAACATTTGCAGGCTTGCAATTTAACAAACGGACAAGGAGTGAATTTGAACGAGTTGGCCCTGTTCATACAGAACGCTCTTCAATGATTTTTTTTTTCTGCTAGGACTCTTGTTTGGACAGACAACAGGGGAGAGAGCAGAGGCACGGAGGAGGCAGATGAACTGGAGATTGTGTAAACATTCATCACTAATCCCCAGCCAGCTCCTAGCTCCACCCATCCAGCTCCAATCGGATTTGGTTCTTGTGTGATCACATTGCCTCCTTAACAACAGAGCCTGGTGCAGCAAGTTATGGTCAGGAAACTTCGAAGGTGTCTAGAAAAACTGCTGAGCAAGGTTTGCAGAGCCTTTAATTTATTAGAACAGATTCAAAATTTAGAACATAGAATTGAGAGTTCGAAGGGACCGTGAAGGTCTTCTGGTCCAAACTCCCTTCTACCAAGTTGGACCAGGTTGCTCAGCACCTGTTCTAACTGCTCTTCATGTTCTTTCCCAGCGGTTCATAAATTTCTCTCTCTCTCTCTCTCTCTCTCTCTCTCTCTCTCTCTCTCTCTCTCTCTCTCATATATTTAAATCAGACACTAGGAAGTGAATCTGAGGCCTTAATCCAGGATTAGGCTGCAATCTTAAAAACACAATGATGCCTACTGATTTAATAAACATGCATAGGATTACACTGCTAAAACATCTGCTCTACTACTGAGCTATGATGATGATGATAATGTTAATGACAGTACTGATATTATTTATACCCCGCCTATCGGGCTGGGTTTCCCCAGCCACTCTGAACACCTGGAACCCACAGCAGAAGTGGAGAATAGTTACAGGGAAACGAATCTCTCCATATGAACCTACCCGGATCCTGAGATCATCTTCTGAGGTCCTTTTGTGTGTTCCTCCTCCACAAGAGATCCCAAGGGTAGCAGCACCAGAATGGGCCTTTTCTACAGTGGCTCCGTTTGTGAAATGCTCTCCCCCGGGAGGTTTGTCTGCCACTTTCATTATACATCTCTAGGCGCCAGGCAAAAATGTTCCTCTTCAACATGGCCTTTGGCTGATGTGAGATCCAATGCCCTTTAAAAATGTTTTGGGCAGGGGAGGGATTAATTTTTATTATGCATTTTGTGTTTTTATATTGTGCTTTTATGTTGTGAGCTGCCCTGAGACCTGTCGGTATAGTGAGGTATACAAATTTAATAAATAATCATACAGTAATAGTAATTACAACTAAGCCATTGCCCCATAGCAGCTGGTGAATAGGGACGAGAATTAATTGGGGCGCAGCTGAAGATACACCCCACTTTTCCTTCATTACATGTTTTTCTAACAGCAAAAATCCAGAAACACAATAGAAAATCAGAGAGTTCAGTTTCCTGTTTTAAAAAGCCCAGAAGACACCCAGCCATAATGGAA
Organism: Zootoca vivipara; assembly: GCF_965207765.1. Classification (NCBI taxonomy): domain Eukaryota; kingdom Metazoa; phylum Chordata; class Lepidosauria; order Squamata; family Lacertidae; genus Zootoca; species Zootoca vivipara. The sequence goes on along the minus strand of NC_142594.1, from coordinate 13,726,201 downwards.
AGTGTGCTTCAATTTTTTTTAATTAACTTTTTGTTTTACATTATTTTACACAAATGGAATGTTAAAACATACAACCTAGATCAGTTAAAAAGGGGGGGGGGGAATCAATGATCATTTAGTGGCAGACCAAGTACATGATGAACCTTTTAAAACATCCTCATTTCCCCAACCGTACAGCTCAATTAAAAAAGTTTGAAACGTGTTACATTAGACATCACTAATTGCATTCTGGTTTATTAGCAGGGTAAGGAAGGAAGACTTCTTGCCCACTGCCACTACCAAACGTTAAGATGTGTCCTGCTCACAGTTCCATCTACGTCTTGTGGAAATGAGTTAGTCCAAACAGCTGATTCATAGCGTGAATCTAATGGTTTGAAGAGCACTTCCGGTTCGTCGCGGCGGTGAGAAGGACGCAGGGACTTCGCGTGCCGAGGTCCCTGGCTTCTCGGAGGGGGGGGGAAGTCCGCAGAGCGAGCGGACTCCCCGTAAAAGCATCGGATCGAGAGTTCCGATGACTCAGGCGTCCAGCGGCTGCTCCGTTTGGCGGATCCCCCGCCGCCCGAGAGCTCAATAGAGCGATCGTGAGCCGGTGGGGTTGAACCGCGGGAGCCATTTTGGGCCACATCTTACCTCCGGAAAGCGAAGCTCCGAGTCCTGACCCGGCAAGCGGCGGATTCTTCCGATTAGATACTAAAGATTCCTAAAGAAGTAAGTGGAACTTTGATCGGGATCCTAAATTTGCTGATTGGAAAATAGGAGAGACTTAAAGAAACGGAAGCCGGTCTCTTCCTAATGGGAAACTGGGAGGCGTTTGGAAAAAAAAAAAAATCCAAAGCTGAAAAACGAAAGAATTTGAAACTGTGGTCCTGAGAGGGAAAAAAGACTTTTTGGAACCATCTCAGCCCCCGAGTCCGGCACCCCTTGAGGTACAGCGGCTTTAAGGGGAAGAGTGTTTTGACAGCTGTCAAAAGCTGTCAAACTGTCAAAAGACCGGGTGGATGGATTGCATTGCTGTGAACAGGAAAAATTGTTGGTAAAAGTGAAAGAACTATTTAAATTGGAAGTAAGAATGGATTTGGGACTGAGTTAAGAATCAAGAAAAAGAACAGCCAAAATGGAGTCGATCGTCTGAGAGAGGAATTTTCCAGTACCCATTGTTCCCTACCCCCTGTTTATCTGCGGTTACGAGAGGTATGAAAACAAAGCTGTCTCGAGCCTTCCAGGAGACTGTACTGAACTACTTGCTGTCATGGGAAGATTTCTACAAGGAATGGCATCATCCCAACTTACCACCAGTTGAGATTGAAGTCCAAGTCCAGGACTTAGAGGATAATTTAAATCTAAATTTGGAGACTGCTGATTCTGAAACTGTGTGTGAGGAGAAACAACTGGAAGAGGACTTGGACTGTGACAAATTTGTTTGGGATGAAGCAAAATATGACTTCCAAAAGGAAGAAAAACAACCAGAACAAGAAGATGAGAGACTAAGGGACTTAAAGTTTAATGGATTTGAAGCTCCTGGAGGGGTTAAAATGTGGAGTGGGGTGTTTGAGGGATGGGAAGGACAGGGGCAGGGGGGGGCAAAGGCCTGGAGATGGACTTGGGAAAGAATGGGTGTGGGGTAAAAACTTTAGTTAAAAGGTATTGTTTTGGTTTCTGAAAGACGGTCTTCGAAATCTTGGCATGACAATGGAAATGCTGAACCAATTGGGGGGAAAAGACTTAGGGAGAAGAGATGGAATGTAAAAAAGAAAGGGAAAAAAGTGTTATGTTTCCTTAAGGGAGTATAAGAATGGCTTGGAAAGAATTTTTAAGTTACTGTAAATTATTGCAGGTTAAGTGAGGTGTTTAGGCAGAAAGCTGCCTGCCCCCCTCTCCTTACTCTGAGGCACTCAGTGGCAGGGGGTGCCCAGAGGGGTGAGGAGGAAATGGAACCTTGGAAGTGCTGTATCCTGCAGGCACCTCTTGTGGCAGGAGGGGACCTGTGGGAGGGCAGCATGAAAAAGGAGGAGGATTGAGTTAATATTACAAGATTAAGATTTGAAGCTGAGTTGGAAAATTCGCCACAAGTAATTAGAATTTGCAAGGAAAACCATGAGGAAGACAACCGAGGGAGTCGCAATTAAGATGTCAAAATAATAAGAACTGGGAAGTTTGAACTCTTCCCAATTTTCTTTTTGTTTTTGTTTTGTTCTTTTTTCCTTTCTTTCTTTCTCTTTTTTCTTCTTCTAGGTTTATTAATATGATTATGAAAGAGTTGGGGGATGCAGATCCCCATAACTCCTTCCTACCTGTTCTCTCAGTGGCAGGGGGGGGATATGGAGGGAGGAGGGAGGGGGGAAGCAGAACTCAACTCACAATTGGACCCCTTTGTTTCCTAAAGCACACGGGCCCTACTGGTGGCAGAAGTGGACCGGTGGGTGGAGGGAAAATGAAGGGACAGTGTTATACTATATGTCTTGTTTGTGTATTTCTTGTTTGAAAAATTAATAAAAATCTCTTTAAAAAAAAAAAAATGAAGAGCACACACTCTGGTCAGTACAGATAGTTCTGAATCGTTGCTTCCAACTTAGGTAAAGGTAAAGGGACCCCTGACCATTAGGTCCAGTCGTGACCGACTCTGGGGTTGCGCGCTCATCTCGCATTATTGGCTGAGGGAGCCGGCGTATAGCTTCCAGGTCATGTGGTCAGCATGACAAAGCCGCTTCTGGCAAACCAGAGCAGCACATGGAAACGCCGTTTACCTTCCCGCTGTAGCGGTTCCTATTTATCTACTTTCATTTTGACGTGCTTTCGAACTGCTAGGTTGGCAGGAGATGGGACCGAGCAACGGGAGCTCACCCCGTCACAGGGATTCGAACCGCCGACCTTCTGATCAGCGAGCCCTAGGCTCAGTGGTTTAACCACAGCGCCACCTGGGTCCCTGCTTCCAACTTAACTATGCTCAAATGTGCCTTCTAACTGCTTAGTTCCCCCCTCGCCATTCTTCAAATTATTCTTGCATCTTCTCAAAGCTGGGGAGATGGTGGGAGGTGCAATCTTGCTTCATACACCAAAATAAAATATTTTCAGTCCCTGTTTGATGAGTGCACCCCTTATCCTGGTGGTTTGCATGCTATGCTTCAGAAAATACTGGGAAGTCTGTTAGATGTTCTACAATGAGAAGATAAGGGCAGAGAAGTTTTCTGTTCAGACACTATTACCACCCACTATAAATCCTGGCCTACCATGAAGTTCTGGGTGTGTTAGAGGACATTCCCACAGTTTGTCAGAAGGTGTGGCGAGGCCTGATGAGACTGGCCAGTACCTCATGTGAACTGTCTTAGTACACTCTTCCAGAATTCTTTCCAAGGCACAGTGGCTCCTTGGTGGCAAAGGAGGGGGGAAGGGGGGGAGAAAACAGAAAAAGGATTCCCTGAAGGTTTTTGGTTTGAAACCACAGACCATATAATTTGTGAAGGAGCCAACTTTTGCAGCTTGCATGAACAATACTTTGCCACTGACAACACTTAAAAGAGAAAAAGTGCAAATGTTTTGCCTAACGAAAAGGATTCAATGAGGATTCATTCTGCATCTCTTTCAAATGCCGCCGTGTGTAGGAACAAGGGCAAGCAGTTTGCTAGTTGATTGATGCCTTCTGACTGATAAATCCAAAGAATCTGGATAAATGAAAAATTCAGTATTGGGTATCTTTTGAGATGTTTAAGGGAAGTGCAAAGTAACCAACTACTTCATTTAAAAAGCCTCGACTTATTAGAAGGCCATCTTTTTTAAAAAAATTCCCTTTCCCCCCTATCACACTCCAGAACCAAAAATAGCCTCAAAAATGAGCAACAGTACCCTTAACCCTCTGCACCTCTGCTAAACGCTTGTTCGAGTAGATCTAGCATTTACCTCCATCAATCAGTCAACTAATATTGTAGTCAACAAATCTGGCAATTCATGTTTGCAGGCTGGAATGCAAGGCAAAATCTTTGCTGAAGCAACATCTGAAACATTTAAACAAATGCCACATATATAAAGAACTAGACTGACAGCAAGCAAAGTCTGCACATCATTGATGCCACTTCTTTCAAACAGATAGGGAGTCTTGCCTATTGGCAACTCAGAGACTCAAAAAAGTAGTACCAAAAGCAAGACAATTTTCCAAATAAATCCTGGACACACGAGCAGCTTTGAGTCTTTAGCACTGCTTTGCATCACTTTTACAGTTTCCACCACTGTGGCACGAAACATACCAATGTACTCTAGAGAATGCCTTCCAGCAGCCCGAGAATTTTCCAACAGCAGCAACTTTACATTGTTCTGCTTCTGAACTGCAACCACAAATTTGGCCTCCTGACTGAGTTAATTTAGAACAATGCACTTCTGTCTTTTCAATATATCCAGCAGAACTCAGAGCAGACACCGTACTTAAGAAAAGAACCTGGCTGGCTGCACTTTGGAGCTTTTCAGTTTCATTGCACAGGGCTGGATCAGAAGCCAGAGCCATCTACCGTGTTTCTCACATTTTAAGACACCGTCTTATAACTTTTTTCCCTCAAAAAAACACTGGGTGGCTTATTTTCAGGGAATGTCTTGTTTTTATTACGTCAGGAGCAGTGCCCCTCTTGCTCCCTGGCTCCCTGCGGGGCAGGATTCTTGACTGAAAGAAAAGGACGGGCAACAGCCACCACCAAACTCCGTGAGAGGGAGTCTGAGGGAAGGGAAGTGTGTGCGTCCCTGGCCCAGCCCTCTCTCCCCGGCCCTGGGATGTTCGTGAGGGAGGGAGGGAGGGAGCTCCTCCGAAGGGCTGCTCTCTCTCTCTCTCTCTCTCCTCCCAGGTGGGGACTCACTTAATAGCAATCTGCTACACTGGAGCTTCTTAAATTTAAACCAGTACAGTATAATGGAATCTATCTGTGTGATGCAGTACGTATAGCAAATAAGGATCTCTACCAGCCAGCCCAAGACTTAAGAGCGAAAGTTCCAACAATGTAGCACTTTGTAGCACTGATAGCAAAGAGGCTACCGGCTGATAAGAGATACTGTAGAAAACAAGGCAGTTGAGCAGCAATTAAAATGGTAAATGGTAGCAATTGTAGCAATTGAGCCAGCAGGAAAGCGGGGTGAGATAATCTGCTGGTCCTAACTGCTTCTCTTACCCACAAAATGTTAACTTTTAGCAGCTCCTAAACAGCGAGAAGCCACCGGCAGCGATCCCGGTACCAGTAAAAATCCTTAAAGGGGCAGCTCTACAGACAAGCAATAGAAAGAAAAAGAATCCTCACTTTTTAAAAGGTTTTTAAAAGGGGGGAAGGTGGGGGGAAGCGAGAGGTGGGCTCTGTGTGTGTGTGTGTGTGTGTGAGAGAGAGAGAGAGAGAGAGAGAGAGAGAGACACGCAGGGGAGAGAGAGAGAGAGAGAGACGCGCACACAGAGTCTCTCCCTAAAGGGGAAGGCAGCGTCTTCAATCGCCCCTCTTTTCTTCCTCCTGTTTCATCTCCTCCCCACCGCAAATGCCACTTTTCTCCTCTTCACTCACACAGCCTAGCTAAAAAAAAAAAAATCGAACGGGAGGGGAAATCACGAGTCTGCAGCAACCAGCAGCTATGGCTCTTCGGTGCATTTTTACAAGCTTTTAAAAGAAATACGTGTCTTTGGAGCGACAGCAAAATGGGGAGAGATTTTTAGGGGGGGGAGTTTGCTGGCGGGAGGGGGGAAGGGTCTATCACTATGTCTTATTTTCGGGTTATGGCTTATATCGCACAATTGCTTAGAAATCCTGCTATGTCTTATATTATGCCTACGTCTTAAAAAAGGAGAAACACGGTAAAGAAAGCTACTCCTACTGGACACAAGGAAGTGGTTGGGCCAAAATGATTGAAAAAGCTCCTCCTCTGGCGAGATCTGTATAATGGAGTGCTAATTGAGGTCAACAAAAGAGTTTGCTCAAATAAAAGAGGCAGGGCAGAATAAGGCTCAAGACTGCAGTGTGCAATGACTTAGAAGGAGGAAGTAAGGAGGAAAGAGATTTGAAGCTTAAAGTCTAAGACAAGGAAGTATAAATAGCAAGTTATGCTATCAAGAAGATCAGCACTGAGATTAGCTCATTGGCAATGCAGAGTGGGGACTTTCCATACCAGCATGTCTGCTTGACAAAGCAAAATCGTATCTGGAAAATCCCACTCTGGCTCAAAACCAGGCAAGGGAACAAATGACAGTAAAATACAGGTTTCTTCCTTTTCTTTTCTTTAGTGTACTGGAGTAAAACAAGCAATATAAACATATATTTCTGCAACCACCTGCTTTTTCTTTGTAAGGAATGGAATAAAAGCTTTTGAGGTCTCAAAGGAAAAAAGGTACTTCAATTAATAGACATGTGAAGAAACCCAATTGAAAAGTGCCCAGTCTGAAATATTCACATTCCAGGGCCATTTACAAATTACATGGAATCAAACTCCAGGTTGCTCAAGAGTCACAGCCAATCCTGGCTCCCTGATCTATGAATAGGTACAGTGGTACCTCGGGTTACAGACGCTTCAGGTTACAAATGCTTCAGGTTACAGACTCCGCTAACTCAGAAATAGTACCTTGGGTTAAGAACTTTGCTTGAAGATGAGAACAGAATTTGTGCTCTGGCGGAGCGGCGGCAGCAGGAGCCCCAATTAGCTAAAGTGGTATCTCAGGTTAAGAACAGTTTCAGGTTAAGAACGGACCTCCGGAACGAATTAAGTTCTTAACCAGAGGTTCCACTGTACATTGATTAACTCTTCCTCCTAAGAGCTCCTGTATACCAGTGTTACATGTACATTTAAAAATGTAAAGTACCAACAGGACACTGGGAAAGGTGGAGAATGAAAAGTTAGTGCAGAAAATCAGAAGTACATTTACATTTAAATTACTGCCTTGCTTATATTGTCCCAACCTCAGCATCTGGTACCAGCAGTGATGATCCCTGGAAAAAAATCATTGAATCCCAACAGCTGCAGCAGAAAAATCTGATTTAAGTTCAAAAGGAGGGAAAGTCCCTGAATGGTACAATACAGTGCTGTTACATGAGATGGATACATAATTTAGAGCCAATGAATGCAAGTCTTTACTGTCAGAAGGTAAAAAGAACTTGAGATACCAGAAAGGAGTAACAGGCTGCCTACAGGCTAATAAAACTCCATTCCACGCTCTTTTCTCTCTATCCAAAATCCTAAAGCTACAAGAAACCACCATATTGCTTCCTTTCATTTGACAGAAGTAGGTATTGGGTGGCAAGGACAGGTTGGCCTTGAAGGTGCAAAGTGGGGTGAGGGAGACATTTGCAGGGCAGACATAGAAGTGGGCTACTTAACCCTTCTCCATTTGCCACTTTTTTGGGGGGGGGTATTAACAGAAGCTTCATTTAATTCTTAAGAACGAAATAATGTGAAATACATCTTGTTTCTTGCTATATAAACATGTGAAAAGTGTCAATCACCTTTATTCAACGCTTTTGTTACAAACTTTACAAGGTACTATTAACAGCTTCCAAAATGGGTCCCTTTTTGTGGAAACAGATATATTATTAACAGCTCACAATTTTACTTAGTGAGCTTCTTCCTTGCCCTATCCCATACCCCTCATTTTTCAATTTATGGTAAGCCACAGTAGTGTAAAGTTCTATTGGTTCAAGAAATAGAGGTGGTTCCTTCCAACCTATGCTCACAGTTATGTATGTTTAAACCCATTTATATCAATGGGATGAAGGATGAGCAACTGCGTACAGAATTATAGCTACTGTCAAAAGCCTGGCTAACAGCACTGAACATGAACTACTATGATCTGCCACTGAGACAACCTTGAATAATAATTAAAAAAACCACACAAAAGTCAATCCAGGTCCCATCCCCATGAAATGCCTCACTTTGTCTGCCTTTCTGACTACTCAGCTAGAGAGAAACAGGCTGGAGATTAAAGTAGTACAAGAAAATAACTACCTGAAACATGTTTAAAAAATACCCGTTAAATTACCTTAACTGGCAGCACTTGAGAGATGGTAATTCTTATTTCCCTATAATTTTTTAAAAAAATATTGCATAGCTGCTAAATTATGCTCTCTCTTTTCTTTTTTTTAGTTTTGCTGCTGCATTGATATCCACAAGCAGTAAAGGTGAATTTTAGTATAAATTAGAAATGAACACAGTACAGTATGCGGATTTCAATTAACTCTATAGCCTGATCAACGACGTCAATTAATGATCTCCCTTGATTACATTTTGCTCTTTGGGCTGCACACTGGCAAAGCTTTACTTAAAAAACAAAACAAAAACCTAAGTCAAGGAATGTTGCATTCTTTCACAGAAAAAATGTGAACAGCATAAAGGGTGCAAAATTTCATGAGGAAGTTCACACTGCTTAACTGTATGTACTTCATAGATTGTCTTTACCCCCAATCCCAAGCTCATGGTACACAGTGGGAGTGGGGCGGATTCCAACTCCAAAATGGCATTTTCCTTGTACAATGTCCCAGAGTCTTGATCCGGAGCACACAGCTTCCATTGAAGAAAGATTGTGAGAACAAACTGCTTCTGTAGACAGTTTTCTTTAAAAAAAATTAAAATTAAAATGAAAGTTAGCAACTTTGGCCTGTAGATACAAAATGTTGTCCATAAAGTCTGTGGGAAAAGGACTTTTCCAGGATGTGCAGCATTTTCAAGAATCCCTGTGTCTCCTTTAGGCTGAGTGTCTGTGCACTGAGCTTCCAGCTTCGCATCATTTGTCCCGTGTCATGTTCCATCTCCCTCTTAACTTTCTGGTACAAAGTAAACAGAAGTCTGGGCTCACATCGGCATCTGAAGATGGAACGCCAAATCCTTTACATGTGATGATCAGTGTGAGAGACTAGAAAGAAATTCACAGAGAAGGAAGTTAACTTTCTTGGAAGTGGAGTGTGTTCTATAAACAGCAGTTTTGGGGGGCGGGGGGAGAAAGTATGAGTCTCTCTGGACACCACTTAAAAATAAATTGCCCTTGTGCGTATAAATAGCCATAAGCACCAGCTGATACCGAGAAAACTATTCACTTGTATTTATCCTGTAACAGTGTTGTATTGGGGATTTTGAGAAGGAATCCTTTCCTCTTGGCATTTCCCATAATTTACCACCAAGATGTGGTACCCCCGTTCTACATACAGAGCAACAGGAAGCCAAACCCTTCTGCGTTTCACGTGATGGCGGGAGGAAGGAAAAATAAGAGGGAAGCAGCCATGCAAATTCTTCCCACTATTGCCCACGATTTTCTCAGAGCCCATATGATGTCTCTGGGCTTGGCCAAAAAGTAGTGAGCTCCATAACTCATTTGGGCATGAAAACTTCTTCTTTTGTTCTTGGACTACCTAAGCAGGAGAGGGCAGGAGAGAAACCTGCTCTGCAAGTAATGACCAAGCCGAATTCTGCCCAAATGAGTTGGTGCAAATTTAGCAAATTTGTCCCTCCGGCTGGTCCAGCAGCTGCCATGTTAGTGCTATATGTGAGCCCAGACTTGTAGTTTGTCTTGATCCAAGCAAACACAAGGTGTAACCAGTTAGCTCTCAGCTTACCGTTCATGGTTTGTTTGGACCAAGACCAACTACAAGCCTGGGCTTGCACATATAGCTAAGCCAAACCATGGTTCACCTTCTGGAAGTACAGCAGCAGCAGGACTGGCTGAAGAGCAAAGAGGCTGTGATTTTCTAAACATGCACCTGCATGCTTGCTTGTTCATGCCAAGCCATAGTTTGGCTTAGCATTATGTGTGAATTGAGCCACAATTGCCGCCGCCACCTTTTGTCACAATGCACTAGTACTTCAATACGGTATTAACTTGTTAACAACAGAAATGGCTTGAGGCACAGGGAGTATTTTTAAGTAGCGGTACCCATGATTCAGCGCCATAACTCCTCCCCTCTCCCAACACATCTGTATTGTGGTTTCTAAGATGACTGAAGAATGCAGAAATAGTAGATGAAACCTGGTAAATAGTATAAAAGGGGGGGGGGGAGAAAGGAAAAAGAAAGGGCCTTCTTTGATCAAGGCTTTGATGATTAACAATCAAGGAGTAACACTATGGGCACAGTGAGACTTTTCACTTTGCATTTCCATTAAACAGACATTCATTGTGGGACACACACAAAAAATTCTGAAAAATTAATCATGCTTCAAGAGCAATTTTTGATACAGCATGTGAGGGCTGCTGTTCAGGGTGCGTGTGGAGAGGAAAGCCTTCCTGGTACCTGCGAGTTATTTGTATTGTGCACCAACTCAAATAACTTGACACAAATGCCAGCAGGCATTTAAAAACAAGAAGTTTAGAAAGCATTGCTGCCCCTTCTACCCTGCTCTAACAGAGTTGTGGTTTTCATGTTTTTTTAAAAAATGCCTGAAATATGACACACAATATTTTTTCCTTGTCGGGAGAAAGTCATTAAAAAGATGTTACTGAATAGTAACATGTCTAGTTCCAGCAAGTCAGAACTGAAAATGCTAAGAGACAAATATTTAAAGAGCATCTCAAATGGCACCGATTGCTGGTCTACAAAGGGCATGCCATTGGTGAATGCCTAGTGAAAACAGCCTACCACTGTCAATACTAAGCATTAGGCACCAAGATGCTAAGTGCTACATCTGGGAACACACAGGGTAAGAACTGGTGTCTGAATGGTGCAGATAATGCCTTTATAAAGTGTTTGCCATAGCAGGGCCGCCTTTTATTTATATGCCACTTCAGGCAGCAAAATGTCTTGGGCCACCACTGCTGCCCAGAATGGTAAGATGGCTCAGGCAGAATTGGATAAAGTAGTAACAAAGGTGGTTTATCGAGTTGAGGCAGGAATTTCTTGACACAAAAATCCCCATGGCAAGAATAGGAAGCAGGTGGTTCAGGCTGCAAGGATTCAGCATTCATCCCCATCATCAGTGACAGGATCAGTGACAGTGGCATGTACAAGAATCAAATACATTTAACAACTGTGTCCAATCCCAGAAGTTATTGTGCCAATGTACCATTAGGAAAAGTAGCTGGAGCAAAAGGTTATTGGAGCACTAGAACTCACGTTGTGCTACAGCAAGATATTGAAAGCTACTCAGCTTTATATATTGGTCTTTGGGGACAGCAACCTATATGACAGTAGTTACCTACACAAAACAGGAAACTCTGACGTTAATCTGAGGGATGCTCAGGACAAGATCTGTTTACTTCAAACCATTCGTCTATGCATCTGTGAGAGAGAGCGAGAGAGAGAGAATTATTTTGCTTATTAGTCAGCTCCACGGAAACAGCAGAAATGGCTTTTCCATCAGTTAACACACTTGCAATTGATTAATCAATTAAAAAGCTATACAGTATACTGGAAAACCTCAATAAAGGCATCTTTTTGAGGGTCCTTGCATACTGTGAAGTAAGATTTCAAAAGAAAAACAATTAACAGGAGAAGTAAATATGCTGAGAGGATAAGCTCCAGAAATTCCACCTTGTCAAATCTCATTTTTAACAGTTTTTAAATGCAAACCTTTTAAAATAATTTCAGTGAATTAATGGTTAAGTGGAACAAATTCCCCTCGGAGGTTGTGGACTCTCCTTCCTTGGAGGTTTCTAAGCAGAGGTTGGATGGCCACCTGCCATGGATACTTTAGTTGAGTTTCTTGCATTGCAGGAGGTTGAACTAGATGACCCTTTGGGTCCCTGTCAACTCCACAATTCTATGATTCCAAGTCACAGCTGCTGAATTCTGTTTCGCATGTACTTACCCTTTATGATATATGCATAGACAAGGCAATCGTGCTATTGTATCCCCTTGCTGCAGCTCTTCCAGGCATATTGCACACTCCCCAGCATCTTTACTCAGCACATCCTCTACAGACACAGACAAAACACAACAGAGACAAAAAAAATCATTCCCAGTATTGACAATATCCTTTAAAGAAATGGCAAGAAAGATGAGATCTATCACATTTAACATTCAATGAAGTTAACATTCACAAAATCAAATCATACTGTGGTTTGATTTCGTCTAATGAAATACTGTTGTGAAACAAGCTATTGGAATATAGGGCTAACGATTACAATACCTCACATGTTTGTGCAGGTAGAAAACAACAAGAAAGACCTGCATCAAAGCTTTCCAGCCAGCCAGGGAGCCATGCCCTCTTCCAGTAAACTCCAATGCATCCCATGCCCTCCCAGTTTTCCACCCTCAAACAGTTAGACACTAGACCACTAAGCATGCTTGGTCCTCACAGGCTCTTTTGGGGTTTCCCACCTATTAGGGATTTCTTCCAAAGCTTTTGTGTGTGTGTGTGTGTGTGTGTGTTGCTTGGGGGTTTCTCCCCAAGCCTACCAACCTTCATGTTCTAAATTGATGGTACCCATTTGGCTACTAAGGATCCACACTTGGAAAATGAGGTATTTATGATGGTATAAAACAGGCATCCTCAAACTTCGGCCCTCCAGATGTTTTGGACTACAATTCCCATCATCCCTGACCACTGGTCCTGTTAGCTAGGGATCATGGGAGTTGTAGGCCAAAACATCTGGAGGGCTGCAGTTTGGGGGTGCCTGGTATAAAATATATTTGAACTCAGATATAGACAGAAAATAATATAAACACTCTCTCAGCCTTCCCCATAATTCAGATATCAATATTTATAGTATATACCTCCTTACAGAACAGAGACCTTTATCACCTGAAGCCTGAACATGGAAAAGATGCACCTCTGACATACTAGAGTCTATACATCCCTACTGCTGAAGTGGTGATCATAAAAGGCAATTAAACATTAACACAACACTAGATACACTCATTTGCTTCCAGATTGCAAGTTGTGCAATATGGTTTCCAGATGACATAGGGTTGGACAAAACCTGAGGCAGAATTTCTGCAAAATAAGCCCATGTGCTTGATTTCTGTAGCTTTACCTCACCAGATTTCGCTCAAACTGGCAGAGGTTTGCCAGAGCCAACCACTACTCCTGCACTGAACCTGGAAAGCAGTGTTCCACAGGCACCACCTGCCAGGCTTTCGAAGCAGCTGATGAATGTGAAAGAGGTTTAAATTCTGCACAGCATTGCCAATTTTGGATTAAGTTGTGCTGAGTGCCTATTCGGGTATGTTGCACCAAGAAACTGTCTCTTACAAGAAGTGGATTGGCCTTGCCTTCTGCCTTTGCAAGCTAGGGGTGGATAAATCTATGCCTGCTATATCAAAATAACAAGGATATTCCAGAACCAGTGTGACCCTCCCTTTCCCCTTGCGATCCATGTCCATTTCCACTTGATTAGAAGTTCAAAATCAGCTCCAGAATTTGGAGGCATCTCACTTTGTGGAGTGAAAATGAGTTCTGATGGTGTAAAAACAAAGGCATGTGACAACACACCATAATTTAATTTCAAAGTACTGTAGGTTATTGTCACGGGGGGGGGGGTTTACTGGCTACTCCAGAGTAACGACACCTCAGACCTCCGTGTCTTTTGGATTTTTATTGTGCATATTATTTACAGTGCAGCAGAGCCTCATATCATCACGTCTAGCTACTGTCTCCAGATTCACCCAATGCCTGCTTCCGGGATCTTTGCCAGCATAACAGTCTTGGAGCTCCACCTCTCCTTTCCCTGCACTTGCGTGATGCAAACCTCCTGAGTTCTGGTAGGAACTTGAAGGGACGCCCCTTGGCTTGCCCTCCGCTGGAGTCGTCCTAACTCTCTTTCCCCTCCCTGCCTGCTGTCCTTGGCAGCAGGACTGACTCTCTGATGCTGTCAGAGCCCCGGCGCCCTCTGCTTCCCAGCTTCTCTCTGTCTTCTTCTATCTCAGTGGAGCCCCCCTCCTTCCAGACACCTTGCTGTAAGGGAGGTGGTCGGCTTCTGCCCGACCCCTCCGTTACAGTTATGAATGGTGGCGCACAGATACCTTAAATGGTTTTCTTCCCTGAAAGATTTTCACTGCTCCACTGAAGAAGCAGAAACTGGAAGTTTACAACTTCTCAACTAGTGGAAGAGTAAGTTTTTAAGATATTAACTGAATAACTTTTTGAGCATGCTCTCTATTTGCCCAGACAAAAACAGCCAAGAAGGGGATCCTCCCACCCAAACTGAGCATTTTCTCAGTAATTTACTACTAGTAGTGGATACAATGATCCCCCAAACGGGGATATTTTTGTAGGTGAGAAAGCTGTAATACCAATGTGACAACAATTCTGTGATGAATCCTTCGAATTAATGTCAACATTTACTATAAACTGATCTCTCAGTGTTGAGATACAACTCTAAAAGAAAAATCAGAATTGCTAAATCTCTCCACAGAACTAGGGCTTGAAACAAATTCTTATGTATTATACCATGCATAAAATTCCTGTGAAATCTTTATGAAATACTTTTCAGGCAATTTCAGTATGCTACATGAAAGGTAACAGATCTTTCTGTTTCCACAGTATGAAGTATTTGCAGAAGCTGGTCAAGTTAAAATGTCCTCAGTTTATAAGAAACAATTTCTACCTACACTGGCATGGTTTTATGAACCTTCTGTTTCTAGTCAATAATTAAAACATGGACTACATTCACATGTATTTACAATTTAGCACTATGTCAACATAGCTGAATGGGCCCAAACCAAGTACTGGGCTTACATGCTCCATTCTGTACTCCTCTTCCCAAATGGCTAAGAAAATGATTTTGGCAGCATTTCATTTTAGTTGGTAGGATCCTGGTTTAAACATACACTTTGGTAAGTTTTATAATATGCCAACTTGAAACCAAGTTAGCTTATTAGAATACAGTCGCACCTTGTTTTTTGAACAGCTTAGTACTCGACCGTTTTGGCTCCCGAACGTCGCAAACACTGAAGTGACTGTTCCGGTTTGCGAACTATTTTTGTAAGCCAAACGTTCGACGGTGCTTCCGTGGCTTCTGATTGGCTGCAGGAGCTTCCTGCAGTCAATCAGGAGCTGTGCTTTGGTTTCCAAATGTTTTGGAAGTTGAACGGACTTCCGGAACGGATTCCGTTCGACTTCCAAGGTACAACTGTAATTAGATTCTTTGTTTGAATACACAGTAAGGCTGGGCTTAATTAAAGCATAGCTATACTCTGCCAAAGTAACCCAGGCCCTATAGGAGAAGGAGCACACAACCCTGACAGTTCACTTGTGCTTGCCCGAGCTCATCTAACACTAAAGCAGGGGTAAGGAACCACCAGACAGCAGGCAAAATTTGGCCTACATCCCAAATTAGCCAACTAAGCTGTTTTCCTAAACCACGCCTATCATGCTCATGGGTACAGATGTGGCTGGAATGTCTGCGCAATCTAACTTCCCATGGGGAAACTTGATTGTGCAGCCGATACCTGCAGAAAGCAGCTTTTCTGGCCCTTTGCTCAACTCTTGGGAAACACAGCGCTTGCGATGTGCTTTGCACAGCATTTCCCAAGCACCCAACAGCCAGTTGTTTGGCTATTGGCCTGGCAAAGTTGGTCTGCGAGGATGGAGACATAAAAATCTGGTCCACCGGGTCAAAAAGGTTCCCCACCCCCTTAATCTAAAATTACTGCGATCCAGCCTGTTGGCAGGGCATGAACTCCAAGCTTTTGTGGGATACTTAAAAACCAAGGGAAACCTGATTGGCTTGGACAGCGAGGCCTAAGTGTCTTATGCCTACACTATGAAGAAGCTCACTTTGTTTTACCAATTGATTCACTTGGCACTTTAATGGCATCTTCTCTAAATATATTCTGTCCAATCCCCAATCACCTCTGAGCCTCACCCCTGGCAGGCTTTGAGCTTGCACAATCCACTGTTCTGAAGGCATAATTTTTAGAAGCAACTTTAAAATTCAAGTCTTGTTTCAGATCAAATTGATGTAAGCGCCTAATGCATTTACAGACTTTCCCACAAAGAGCCATTTCCACAAGTCTACTTTACTGTCTCCACGGCGGCCAGATAAGCTAAGACTCACATACCACAAGGCTCTCCTCAGTCCACTTCTGCATAGCAAATGTTGTCACCATAACGCTGACGTACAGAGAAACTATATCTGAAGCAACTGCTTGGAGTGAATCAATGCCAGGATTCTGAGCACAAACCCAACCATCCCTGGTTTATCACCAGTGTGGCATGATAAATGCAAAGAGAACATGACACACAGAGAGAACGAAGTCATACATGAACCTTGGAGCAAACCGATTTGTACTGCTGTGGAGGTTTCCGTAACTGCCATGATATCACTACCTGCTGCCACAAGGCAATCCAAACTGTGCAGACAGCACTTAGTCACACTCTTGCTTATAGCAAGATCTATGATAAAGAAATAGAAACCCCAGAGTTCTCTCCTACATCTGTCCTGGCCTTGCTCAAACCAACTTCAGGTTCAGCTGCTTACTGTGGAGGCTAGTTAGGCATAACTTATTATATGCTTTGATATTTAGTAGTTGGGTATGTAAAGATTTTATAGGAGATAGCTACTTAAAGGCCAATCAATTACCGGTAAATGCTGCTTGTGCGTCAGTGACATTGTAGACATTTATATCAAGTCTGGAATCAGTAGCTTTCATGCACCCAAAATGCAAAATAAAAAGCTCTTCTTAGTAAACGTCTATACTAATGTAGGTCAAGGCAGCATGAGTAAAGCAGACAGCAAAACAAAAGCCTGTTATCTGCAATACATATTGGTTTTAATGAAAGCATCCAACAGGATTCCATGCTCTGCTTCAGCTTCATAACAGAAATATTTGCCATTCAGATGAAGCATCCAAAACAATTCATCTGTTTCAGTGGAAATGGGGGTGGAAAGGGGGGAGGGAAGGAGACAGACAAGCACTACAACTTGACTGATGAAAGATCAGGCATGTTACCTGAATACTTTTTTGTTCTTGAACCCTCAATGATAGCAGACCATCACAAAAGCAGCACACAATGTGCACTCCCCTAGAAAAATCAAGAGTGATAATAGATTTTATTTTAGTAATAGTACAGAAGCTGCTGAGAATAAAATGCTATTCCTTGGCCAGTGACAGTTGCCTTAAGTTGTAGAGACACTTCTAATTTCCATAACATGTAGATTTTTTTAGTCCTTGACATTTTGATCCCCCCTCCAAACTTCATCTCCTTTGTGCTTATTTTACAAGCCAGGGCAAGTAGCAATGGACTCAAGTGCTTAAGTCCTCAAAGCAGAACTCTATTGCATGCAAAGAACAGAAAGACGCTTAATAAAGTGTGTTTAAAATTAGTGAGAAAGCTTGGCTTTTTTTTTTTTTGTTAATTACGTACTGCAGTCACTGATACTGGTAAATTAAGCAAAGATCTTATATGCCAAGTTGATTTCATACAAATATAATTTGACAATGATCAAACCAATCTTAAAATCTGATACATTAGTAAAATGTAAAACAATGCAGGTGGCCTAGCCTAATGAAAGTTATAACATACGGAAGAATATAATAAGAGCCTGCTGAAACAGGAAAATGGCCCTTCCAGTCCAGCAGCCTGTTCTCAGAGTGCCAAAGTGATACCTATCGGAAGCCGACAAGCAGGACCCAAACAAAAGAACGCTCTCTCCTCCTGAAATTTCCAACAACGGGAATTCAGCAGCATTCTGTCTCCAACCAAGCTATGGCAAGAAGCTCTGGATGTTTTGATTTTACTCCTAACGAAGGACAAGCTTCAGACCTGTCTGTAACTTTATTTTACACATTTAGCAAGACTTCAATATGGCTGTTAACAATGCATTTTCTTCCTGGTAAGTCACGGGATTGTGATGAGTTAATGCGATCATGCTTGCCTCAACCTCTCTTTGTTGGCATGTGTACCTGTAGAACCCTACCTCCCAAGTGAGTTATTTATTCTTGCCTTTCAATTGAATGACCCTAAGTTAGGATCTTATGTTTTCATTTGAGGGACCTCTATAAGCATCCAAGAAGACATTGGCAGCAAACACATGGAGAGCAGAGTAGGGTGGACTCCAGGAGATGGCCAATGCTTCATGTAACCATTTTTCTAAGGATGTTTACCCATTCTGAGTGCTTACATAGAGCAAGAAGCACGATGAAGACGGGAATACCAATATAAAAGACATATGACTGCCCTGAAAGTTTTAGACCTCAACAAATAAAGCACTAAATCACTTCACAAAAGAAAAATGGTTTGTGTACATGAAGACCAAAATTCAACCCTTAGCATCTCCAATTAAGGGTCCAGGCAGGTCTGAATAATGTATCTACCTTAGACCTTGGAGGGCCAGCCAGGTTAGACAGTACTGAGCTGCACACATCATTGGGCTGATTCAGGGCAAAATAGTTCTAGCACCTTATAGACAAACCAGGGTACTTGCAGAACAAGTTTTTGTAGTTTGAAATAACCCCTCTTCACTGTCATTTGGTAGGCAGATGTCCTCAGATGTCATAGCTGTCTTCACTGTGAGAGTTACACCAAAGTTTGGCTTAGTATGTCATCTGAGCCCAGGCTAGTGGTTTGTCATGAGCTGTAGCCAAGATTTGTTCTTGGTTTACAACTTGTGGCTTGCCTAGAGCAAGACAAATCACGTGCCTGGCTTCAGACAATGCACTAAACCAAACTGTGGCTTGGTTCAGAGCAGCGAGACCAGAGGAAGAGCAAAGCAGCTGCGAGCTACAATCTCCTCTCTGGGAGCCTGCACCAAGTCATGGTTTGATTTAGCGTTGCACGGAAACAGAGTCAATATACATCTGTGAGGGGAAGTAGCTACGAAGGCAGAGGCTAAGGCAGCACCCACATTCAGAGTCCTAACCACTAAGATACCGACACCGGGGTGTTCTGAATCTCCTAGAGAAAAGATTTTGGGGGTGTTTACAGGAAACCAAAAGCACTGAAAACATGCACAAGGGATCCATGCTAGCTAGTCCAGTTCTACCCCAATGTCCATGACATCCATGTCCCTCATAGCCACGTGTGGGGCTCCTTGATATAAGGGGGAATAATGAGCAACTGCAGTAGTGGAAGATAGTGGCATGTGTGTGTGATATTCAGTAGGTTTCCAACAAATGGGGGTACATGGGGGGGGGCTCTCCTGGGTCTGGACTTTGCTTCATCTGTTGCAGAATATGGGTGGCTTGTGGGGGCAAACTGCTGCCAGGACATAAAACCTGGGTTGTAGGATTTTCACCGACTGCCACTCTGCTAATGGATCAAATTCAAGGCATTGCCACTATAAGATCCTTTACAACTCAGGACCAGGTTACTTGAGAGACAACCTCATGCCATATATACTAAGTGGGTCGCTGCTGACTTCAGGAGAGCTTCTCCTTCAAGTTCCAAAGATATCAGAAGCCCACTCCACAGTAACCTGGAACAGGCTACACCAGGTTTGTAGAGCGGTATTCCTGTCGCATTATATGACAAACGCACACTGTACTTTCTGGAAGCTATTGAATATATTTTTGTTCAAGGAAGCTTTGCAGGAGGATGGAAAGCTCTCTGCCTGCTTAGGATTTGCTTATTGTATTTTGTATATCACCTTGAGGTATGTGTGAGGAAGGTGATTAAATAAAACGAAAGCAGTAGCACCAGAGTGCCCATTGAACTGGTCCAGGCTCACATTGACTAATGGAAAGGAGACACTTGTGAAATTCTACTAAGAATTCAACTTACCGTCATTGTGAGCCTGAACCAGTTTATCAGCATGTAATTTCCTAGACACTACCGTGGAAAAACATTATAGACATAAGCACCCTCTGTTGGAAACCTACTGACAACTATATATATCTACATGTTTTTGTGTAGAACTGCCTCTGTTCTGACTCACAAGTAAAGGATTTACACCAGGTGTTTCAGTCTACAATACCCATCCAGTGAAATAAAAGTTCCACAGAGTTGAAGCCAGAAATAAAGCTGCTACAGGGCAGACTTAGAAGAGGAAAAGGAATGCCACTTGTCACCCAAGTAAAATGCAAGGTGCCACAAAAAAGTTGTTAACAGTGGTACCTCGAGTTGCAAACACCTCAGGTTACAAACTCCGCTAACCTGGAAGAGTTACCTCGAGTTGAGAACTTTGCCCCAGGATGAGAACGGAAATCGTGTGCCGGCGGCGCAGCAGCCACAAGAGGCCCCATTAGTGAAAGCACGCCTCTAGTTAAGAACAGTTTCAGATTAAGAACGGACCTCTGGAATGAATTAAGTTCGTAACTAGAGGTACCACTGTAGTTTAAAAAATTCACAAAGGAGCCTCCCTTTGAAGTTGTTTTGTTGAAAATGGGTACCAATAGGAATAGCTGTAATCCTGCAAGTTCTGAGGTATTTGAATGTAGACTTGCTATGGTAAAAACCTGCATAGCCACCTCCATTAGGAGACCACTCCCGTTGAGTTGCATGTGTACACAACTGTTCAGGCACCTCTTCCATTGTTATTGTGGATGCTAGGTTCTATATTCCATTATATCTCTCAGCCTAACATTTTGTACATAATTCCTCAACAGGATGCAACCAGGGCCATTAGATAAGCATTTCAAAGGTAAGATTAACACATTAGCTTAAACCCCTGTAAGTAAGATGATACTGTTATGCAAATTATGGAAACACTGGGTGTTTCTAGTGTTCAAAATGTAAACCATCAACACTGTATGAAATAAGCTTCAATGTTAAACAATGTCACAATTTTGCGTCTTGGCGCAGCAAGCACTTTTCAATCAAAAATCCTTCTCAATAGTTCAGAAATTCCTACGTGAATTTTAACATAATCAAACCAGCAACACATACACACCACTTCCTGCAATAAAAATTTATTTAAAAAATAAAAACAAAAACAGGTATAATAACACTACTATATTTTCATCTGAAATAGAAAAGATCATTCCTGTATGTGTAACTCTGTTACAGAGTCGCAACCCTGGAAAAGACTGAGGCAGGCATAAATTGCAACCCTATCTGGTGTCTAAGCTGTTACAGAAAATGCTGAAGTCAAGAATTTCCTTCGCTACTGACTTATACCACATCACCTTTCAAACAAAATCTACATTGTGGGAGATCAATTACAGCTTTAGGATTTTTTTTTATTTTTATTTTTAAAAAACCAAAACACTTTAGTTAACAGTATACCAAAAACTCACAGATAGACCCTTTGAAAGCAACAGACTTAAACCTATTGCTTTCAATAGGTCTGCTCCAATTATGACTAATGCTGATTAAAGCTGTAATCTGATACACACTTAACTGGGAGTAAGCCCCATTAAGCAGATTTCTGAACAGACATACATAGGGCTGCAATGTAAGGTATAACAACTGCAAACCTACAAAATACAGTCATAAGGACAGAGAAACCCTGAAAAAGAAAAGTGCTTTTATTGATTCAAAGAGCTACATCAATAAAATAATTGTGGTCTCTTGTGAGATGCTTATATAGTCAATGAAATAAAATTACTCCATAAACATAGTGAAAGATAAGGCTTAGGGTTTGCCCTCAGGTACAGTTCCTAGCAGTCATAAGACTGCAGCAGTTGCAGACACAATTTATGACATCCTCGGAATGACCTTTAAAGTCAGAAAACTGGTTAAGTGTAGGACATTCCAGGTAGTTCTTATCCAGCAGAATCACGAGGTACAGAAAACAATCCTTGTGCATTTTCTCATAAGAAAATGTACCCATACTGTATTGTAAATCTACACGTGCAAAAGCTCTACACCCTTTCCCCTCAAGGGCTTATTATTTGCTTAATGTGTGGGATTCTATCTAGGGTTAGTAAACCAAAAGCTTTACTGGTACCAACCAAAACCACAATGTACTTGTGCAAGCTTGTGGTTTTCCAGTTAATTCTAATACAACTGTTTTACTATTCCTGCGTGGAATAGTCTTAACAGACCAGACCAGCTCCCCTGGCTTTTATTGTGTAGATGTAGAAACATCTCCAACGCAGATGGCTAAATATCCATTTCAGGCCAGAACAACAACAAATTTGTTAGATATTTTGCACCAGGAAAGCATTAGAAGATTATTACAACATTGCACAGAAATTATCCATAAATCACACAGATGGCATATGATTTATCCTATACAAGCTTCTTCGGTCTTGCAATGCTGTTTTACAGATTCGGGAAGTCAACACCAAGGCTAGCAATTTGGCCATCCTTGGTCTCATGCATTTAAAAAGATCCTTTGTATACCTATGAACAATCTAGAAATAAGAAGAATTATTTCTTAGAATAAAGTCAACAGATCAAATCCCATTTTGATTTTATTGCTTTACTCCCTGCATGTTGTCTCTTACAATTATCTTAAAATTTCACTTTGGAACAGTCCACAGAAGTTTACAAAGTGGGTGTCTTAAGTGTCCAAATGGCCCCCAGTGTATGCTGCATATTTTTCCCCTAAAAGGTAAAGGTACCCCTGACCGTTAGGGTCCAGTCGAGGATGACTCTGGGGTTAGGGTGCTCATCTCGCTCTATAGGCCGAGGGAGCTGGCGTTTGGGTCATGCTTCCGGGTCATGTGGCCAGCATGACTAAGCTGCTTCTGGTGAACCAGAGCAGCGCACAGAAAGGGATTCAAACTGCCAACCTTCTGATCGGCAAGCCCTAGGCTCTGTGGTTTAGACCACAGCTCCACCCGTGGCCCCCCTTTCCCCCCAAATTCCTCTCAAAAGAAAAGAAAGATGCCCCTTCAGTCTTTAGGTATCTAAAAATTGCTGGCAGTAATAGTAAACACACCTTCTCCTAAAAAATTTTTTTAATGCTGATATTTGTGCGAATACACAAATAACCAAAGTCAACTTTCAAGTCACCTATGCAGCTGCATTATTTGCCATAAACACTCATACCCTTGCTAATGAGAAGTCTTTTCCTGGGGGTTTTTCCATATTCCATTCCATATTGCATTCTGCTTATTCCTCTATTTTATCTTCAGATTCCTAGCACTTTTGCCTAAACTTAACTACACCAACCCCATTGCTTTTCAGATCTGTGTAACCTTTAGCTGCATTTGTCCCTACAATGGCTGGCACCTAGATAATGCTTTCCCAAATACTCCAGTGGTATTCAACTTTGAGTAGACCCAGTGAAATTAATGAACACAATGCCCATTAATTTCAGTGGGTTTACTCTGAATAAAACATACAGTGGTGCCTCGCCAGACGAACGCCCTGTAAGATGAATTTTTCGCTTAACAAACTGATTTTCGAGTGGATGTTGCCTCGCTAGACGAATTCGTTTTGTGAAAAATTCATCTAGCGAATCGTGGTTTCCCATAGGAATGCATTGAAATTCAATTAATGCATTCCTATGGGCAAAAAAGAAAAGAAAAGAAATTTCAATGCATTCCTATGGGATTCGCTAGATGAATTTTTCGTTATAAGAATTGACCCGTGGAATGAATTAAATTCGTCTAGCGAGGCACCACTGTAGTTGAATAAAGGTAAAGGTAAAGGGGCCCCTGACCACCAGGTCCAGTCCTGTCCGACTCTAGGGTTGTGGCACTCATCTCGCTCTATAGGCCGAGGGAGCCAGCATTTGTCCGCAGACAGCTTCCGGGTCATGTGGCCAGCATGACAAAGCTGCTTCTGGCGAACCAGAGCAGCACACAGAAACGCTGTTTACCTTCCCGCCGGAGCGGTCCCTATTTATCTACTTGCACTTTTGATGTGCTTTCGAACTGCTAGGTGGGCAGGAGCTGGGATATCACCCTATAAAGGTGCAATTTTAAAAACTGGTTACATGATTATGGTGAAACCAAATTTAAGAGTTATTACACTGCAAGACAGAAACTAGGGTTAGCAAACAGTGGAAGAAGCAAGTGTCATTGGAATGCAGGGCAGCAAGGTCAGGGGTCACTCACCCAAATAATAAATATGCAGTATTGCCCAATTACATATTTGTAATACTGTACTTTAGTCTGCATGATGGCTGAAGTCTGCCTTAGAGTCTAGAGATTAGATACAGTTATATGAAAACAGAAACACAAAAATCTCAAAGAATGGATCTTGTGAGAGGCAGAACTGCAAGAAGATAATCAACTGGAGAATGAGGAGAAAGGAAAACCAAACTAAACCTAATGGCTCTGATAAAAAACTCAAGTACAGTCAAAGCAGAAAATAATGGGTCAGAGTCTGCAGCCAACTTAAATCAGTTGCTTTTACCCATGTGACAGCTTTAGAAGGGATAGAAGTATCGACATTCACCTTGTTAAATTAATCTTGTATTTGGATCCACTTCTTTCTCTCAGCATATTTTAAGAGCATGTGGAATGCACGATTGCATGTGTACATTTTAGACCATTCTAACCTAAGGTTTGCATCTGGCATGAAAACAAAGCACCCCAAAGCTCCTAATTGCAGCAGAACCCCACCATGCTCCATCTTACAAAATATAAATTTATAAAATGCAAAATGCAGAGTTTCATTTGGGTTGTTTATAGCATGTGTAATACCTTTCCAAGGACTCAACTAGTTGCAAGACAGCAGATGCAGCACCCGAGGAAAACTCCTAGGCACCTAGTTGCTCAGATTCCTAGAAGTGTTGTGCTAGTGCCAATTAGTTCAGAATGTTTGTTCTGTCTTCAGAAAGCTTTGCCTCTAAATGTATATTGGCTCCAAAATATGGATGCTGCTGCCTAAGCATTTAAAACATTTCTCCAGCACCAAGGATCCAGAATTGCAACTGTTATTTTGCTTGATTTGTGTGTGCATGAGCTGCTGTTCATAATGAGCCCTGTTGTTCACAATGCCCATCAAAATAGGTTGTTATAAGAAATTAAGATCTCATATATATAAATTAAATGTACACGGCAAACACGTACATAAATATATACGCATGTCTGAAACAGTACAGGAAGACAGTCCTCAATCCATTTTGACTCTCTCAAACTGACCAAATGTTTCTCTGCGAGGAGGGAGGAAATGAAATAACCTCCCCATTGTCTCTGTGCTCACAAATCCTGCCTTAAGGGCACATTTAAGGTGTGAATGGGGTGAGCCTGTGACCTGGCTCGGGAATTAAGTATTTATCATTACAAAAGAATGGCCAGGCTGCCTGGTGACCATTGACAGGTTTTCTGCCAAACAAGATTTTGCTGGAGACCATGTCTTTCTGTGATGTGTTACAGGTAGGTAGCCATGTTGGCCTGACGTAGTCGAAACAAAATAAAAAAAATCCTTCCAGCAGCACCTTAAAGACCAACCAAGTTTTTACTTTGGTATGAGCTTTCGTGTGCATGCACACTTCTTCAGATACACTGATGTATGTATGATGTTTCTGGGGGTGGTCTTGAGTTTGAGGGTGGGCAATTTCAAAAGTCTATATAAGGGCTGGCACACCTTTGTTCTGGGTCCTCTTCTTCTCTCCTGCGTGTTGCACCCTGTTGCAACAGTTTTTTAATAAAGATCAGGCTTACTGGAGAATGAGGAGAAAGGAAAACCAAAGTAAACCTAATGGCTCTGATAAAAAACTGCTTTGATAAAACTGCTTTATCTCTGATAAACAAGCTGCTTTGCTTCTCAATATTCTCTGGTTGGCCTCTGTTATTTTCTCTTACCGATAGAGAACCCACTTAAGGACTCTATACAGGCTCTTGGATACCCCATAAGGGAAAAAGGGCAGATTTTGTTAACAACAGTTCCAAGAGTCAAAGGATAAAGTACAACATTTTGTGATTCCTGCACTGCCAACATTTGGTGTATGCACGTTTGTAGGAGTCCAAAGCACAGTGCTTAGGTTTTTATATCCTTGAATCCTTGCTTGTGAGTGAATTAACATTCCAAATGGAACAAGACAGCAAGCTGCCCTAGAGCATTCTCTTTTCAGTTTTGTGCTGTTTTCTGTCATGCTGTATAGATCATGCTCAAGAACATTTACTACACTAAGGCAAGAGACCACCACAACAGAGCTGCTTGAGATATGGCTTAGACAGAGACGGAAACAGCTTTCAGCAAGGCACAAAAAGGTAACTATCTGCTCCAGAGTTCAGAAGGTACTTTCTCATCTGTTGAAACCATTTCAAAATCCTAGATAATAGAAATCATCTGGCCAACTCTCTACTTTTTAGGGCAATCATTAGTTAGTAGGACCCAGGTTCTATGTGGAAAACATCATCCAAACCAACACAATATGATGTGCATTACACAAACCTTCCCAGGAGCCTATGTAGTCTTCTGGGAGCTCTAACCCTTTGTGGGTCATCACTGCAGGGTACAACATCAGCATGTCATCTACTATGTATTTTGGAAAGTGGTTTGTCTGCCTGTTCATTCTCCTGTCAATTCAGACACATCTTTAGATAGCATCACCAACTAAGAACAAGGGTTCCCAAGGTGGGGCTG
The DNA here is from genome assembly GCF_965207765.1 of Zootoca vivipara. Classification (NCBI taxonomy): domain Eukaryota; kingdom Metazoa; phylum Chordata; class Lepidosauria; order Squamata; family Lacertidae; genus Zootoca; species Zootoca vivipara. Next base: position 13,699,963 of record NC_142594.1, on the reverse strand, counting down.
GAAAATTTTATAGATACTTGGATGCTGGTCCCCAGTATTTTTTGCTTTCCAAAAATTCCTGGGCATCACTGGGCACTCCCCACTATCAGGAAATAAAATTAAATATAGGCCTGAAGGAGGAAGGAATGCCTCCGAATGAAATACTACTACTGTACATGTGTGTCGCACCCTCCTCAGGACTCTGTATGGTACAATTCTACAATGTGGTAGAGTGCGCAAAGCAGCTTCCTGCAAATCTCAGCCTTTTCCTTTTCCTTTTAATAAAAAGTTTCTAGAACTTTATAAAATGTTGCGAAGTGTGCCAGCTAAAATCTCATAATGAAGAAAACTGGCCGAGGAGGACTCAGTGGCTGGGCTGCAGTGCGGTTAGCCCCTCTTTTGATTTGCAACAGTAGAAACAATTATGTAAATCAAGAAAAACTATGCACACTTGCTCAAATTCTATTATCAGGGTCATGGAGCTCAGCATTTCTGAGCACTGACTTAAAAAAAAATGCACAGAGTATAACCACAATGTCTTTTAAAGAAAATCAGAGCAACTATACACCAGTGTCTTGAACAGAGTAGAAATGAAATGCTATTCCTGCCCTCTATTCCATCTCTTCAGTACCCGAGTGTATCACTAATAGTTTTAACTTGCTCAGCACCGGGCTGTAGTTAAAAGGCCATTACCTTAGAAGCCAGAAATAGAACAAGGTAGGCATATCAGAAGGGTAATATGCAAGTAGAAAACTCTTGAGAACTGCACAAGCTATACAGATAGTTGTTGTTGTTTAGTCGTTTAGTCGTGTCCGACTCTTCGTGACCCCATGGACCATAGCACGCCAGGCACTCCTGTCTTGCACTGCCTCCCGCAGTTTGGTCAAACTCATGTTCGTAGCTTCGAGAACACTGTCCAACCATCTTGTCCTCTGTCGTCCCCTTCTCCTAGTGCCCTCAATCTTTCCCAACATCAGGGTCTTTTCCAAGGATTCTTCTCTTCTCATGAGGTGGCCAAAGTATTGGAGCCTCAGCTTCACGATCTGTCCTTCCAGGGAGCACTCAGGGCTGATTTCCTTAAGAATGGATAGGTTTGATCTTCTAGCAGTCCATGGGACTCTCAAGAGTCTCCTCCAGCACCATAATTCAAAAGCATCAATTCTTCGACGATCAGCCTTCTTTATGGTCCAGCTCTCACTTCCATACATCACTACTGGGAAAACCATAGCTTTAACTATACGGACCTTTGTCGGCAAAGTGATGTCTCTGCTTTTTAAGATGCTGTCTAGGTTTGTCATTGCTTTTCTCCCAAGAAGCAGGCGTCTTTTAATTTCGTGACTGCTGTCACCATCTGCAGTGATCAAGGAGCCCAAGAAAGTAAAATCTCTCACTGCCTCCATTTCTTCCCCTTCTATTTGCCAGGAGGTGATGGGACCAGTGGCCATGATCTTGGTTTTTTTGATGTTGAGCTTCAGACCATATTTTGCGCTCTCCTCTTTCACCCTCATTAAAAGGTTCTTTAATTCCTCCTCGCTTTCTGCCATCAAGGTTGTGTCATCTGCATATCTGAGGTTGTTGATATTTCTTCCGGCAATCTTAATTCCGGCTTGGGATTCATCTAGTCCAGCCTTTCGCATGATGAATTCTGCATATAAGTTAAATAAGCAGGGAGACAATATACAACCTTGTCGTACTCCTTTCCCAATTTTGAACCAATCAGTTGTTCCATATCCAGTTCTAACTGTAGCTTCTTGTCCCACATAGAGATTTCTCAGGAGACAGATGAGGTGATCAGGCACTCCCATTTCTTTAAGAACTTGCCATAGTTTGCTGTGGTCGACACAGTCAAAGGCTTTTGCATAGTCAATGAAGCAGAAGTAGACGTTTTTCTGGAACTCTCTAGCTTTCTCCATAATCCAGCGCATGTTTGCTATTTGGTCTCTGGTTCCTCTGCCCTTTCGAAATCCAGCTTGCACTTCTGGGAGTTCTCGGTCCACATACTGCCTAAGCCTGCCTTGTAGAATTTTAAGCATAACCTTGCTAGCGTGTGAAATGAGCGCAATTGTGCGGTAGTTAGAGCATTCTTTGGCACTGCCCTTCTTTGGAATTGGGATGTAGACTGATCTTTTCCAATCCTCTGGCCATTGCTGAGTTTTCCAAACTTGCTGGCATATTGGGTGTAGCACCTTAACAGCATCATCTTTTAAAATTTTAAATAGTTCAGCTGGAATATCATCACTTCCACTGGCCTTGTTATTAGCAATGCTTTCTAAGGCCCATTTGACTTCACTCTCCAAGATGTCTGGCTCAAGGTCAGCAACCACACTACCTGGGGTGTATGAGACCTCCATATCTTTCTGGTATAATTCCTCTGTGTATTCTTGCCACCTCTTCTTGATGTCTTCTGCTTCTGTTAGGTCCTTACCACTTTTGTCCTTGATTATGGTAATCTTTGTACGAAATGTTCCTTTCATATCACCAATTTTCTTGAACAGATCTCTGGTTTTCCCCATTCTATTGTTTTCCTCTATTTCTTTGCATTGCTCATTTAAGAAGACCCTCTTGTCTCTCCTTGCTGTTTTTTGGAAATCTGCATTCAGTTTCCTGTATCTTTCCCTATCTCCCTTGCATTTTGCTTGCCTCCTCTCCTCCGCTATTTGTAAGGCCTCGTTGGACAGCCATTTTGCTTTCTTGCATTTCCTTTTCCTTGGGATGGTTTTCATTGCTGCCTCCTGTATAATGTTACGAGCCTCCATCCATAGTTCTTCAGGCACTCTGTCCACCAAATCTAAATCCTTAAACCTGTTCCTCACTTCCACTGTGTATTCATAAGGGATTTGATTCAGATTGTATCTTACTGGCCCAGTGGTTTTTCCTACTTTCTTCAGTTTAAGCTGGAATTTTGCTATAAGAAGCTGATGATCTGAGTTACAATCAGCTCCAGGTCTTGTTTTTGCTGACTGTATAGAGCTTCTCCATCTTTGGCTGCAGAGAATATAATCAATCTGATTTCGATGCTGCCCATTTGGTGATATCCATGTGTAGAGTCGTCTCTTGTGTTGTTGGAAGAGAGTGTTTGTGATGACCAGCTTGTTCTCTTGACAGAACTCTATTAGCCTTTGCCCTGCTTCATTTTGAACTCCAAGGCCAAACTTGCCAGTTGTTCCTTTTATCTCTTGATTCCCTACTTTAGCATTCCAATCCCCTGTAATGAGAAGAACATCCTTCTTTGGTGTCATTTCTAGAAGTTGTTGTAGGTCTTCATAGAATTGGTCAATTTCACTTTCTTCAGCACCAGTAGTTGGTGCATAAACTTGGATTACTGTGATGTTAAAAGGTCTGCCTTGGATTCGTATCGAGATCATTCTGTCATTTTTGAGATTGCATCCCATTACAGCTTTTGCCACTCTTTTGTTGACTATGAGGGCCACTCCATTTCTGCTACAGGATTCTTGCCCACAGTAGTAGATATGATAGTCACCCGAACTGAATTCGCCCATTCCCTTCCATTTTAGTTCACTGATGCCCAGGATGTCGATATTTATTCTTGTCATCTCATTTTTGACCACATCCAGCTTACCTCTATTCATGGTTCTTACATTCCAGGTTCCTATGCAATATTTTTCTTTACAGCATCGGACTTTCCTTTCGCTTCCAGGCATATCCGCAACTGAGCGTCCTTTCGGCTTTGGCCCAGCCGCTTCATCAGCTCTGAATCTACTTGTACTTATCCTCCGCTCTTCCTCAGTAGCATGTTGGACGCCTTCCGACCTGAGGGGCTCATCTTCCAGCGTCATAACTTTTATATGCCTGTTGTCTTTGTCCATGGAGTTTTCTTGGCAGGGATACTGGAGTGGCTTGCCAGTTCCTTCTCCAGGTGGATCACGTTTAGTCAAAACTCTCCACTATGACCTGTCCATCTTGGGTGGCCCTGCATGGCATAGCTCATAGCTTCTCTGAGTTATTCAAGCCCCTTCGCCACGACAAGGCATTGATCCATGATAATGATACAGATAGTACTAGCATACTTTCATGAGCTACACACAGTATAATAAGCAAGCAAGGAGGGGGGGGCATTCTCCAAATAGGGAACCTTGTTACTGGTATCATTATTTGACATCTGAATTGCCACTTTAAGGGGCAGTGATCAGCTGCCTGTTCATAGAACACAGTGTATCATGAAGCCATTGTTTTTGATGTTGAGTGGAAGCTGGGCTACAGTCTTTCCGCATTGCTAAGTAAGGGTCATTTTCAGGGTCATATTTTTTGTGAGGAGCAAGAAGAAAGAAAGAAGAGAAGCAGTCTGAAACCAAAGTTTCAGCACAATATATATTGTAGCAAGTGTCATGCTTCAGGCTCTCAGATTGGGGGAATATGGAGGACCAGGTAAAAACTTGGTTACTGTGCAGCTACTCAGTAACCCAGTTGTTCAAATCATCCTGCAGGGTGGTGAAGATACACGAAGCACTCTCCTACTTTCTCAGATTTCTGATCAGGTATGTTGGTGCAATAATGAGGTGTTATGAGGTGGTTACATGCAACAATTGACCAATATAGTCTTGGCTTATGAGCCAGCCTGGGTGTGTGTATGGTTGCCCACAAATCTTTCTCCATCCCATCTCCTCCAGCATGCGCAGAGAACTTGGGGAAGAGACAGGATTCCTCTCATTTGCAGTGTGGCACAAAAAAATGGAAATAAAAGAGCATTATGGATTCGTGCCATTTTTTAACATTCTCCATCCCTCAGTGCTAATGAGATTTGATAGCACTGCTTCTCTGCTTGAAGCATTCAACATTGGAAAGATTTATTATGAATCCACACATGTATTTGTGGATTCCTGGCTATATGCACAACAAGGTAAGTCACAATCTTCCTTGGAAAAGACTGCTTTGTCCATCTTCCCTTGCAATCAACAGCAGCAGAGGTGGATGACTTGTTTCTAATATGGCTTTATACTTCATATGGGGCAACAATGAGGCTAAGTAGATATGGCTAGTGTTCTGGATGATCTGCTAGCACCAACAGGTTTGATCTGTCTTCTAAGAATATCATACTAAACACTATTGTGGTTGTATAGTAGCTTTACAAACTTCCTTACTGTAATAGCTTTACATTTCTAATCTGTTTAAAAATCCACGTTACACAATGGCTTATTTAATATCTAACCATCTAAAAAGATCAGCACAACACTTCTCAAAGAGTCAAATAGGACAAGGCTCTCTCTAGACCAAATGCCTTCACCAATGGAATAATAATTTAAAAACCCTGTAAAATAGCATGATTTACATACTGGGCAAGACAGCAATACTGTAGCATACTGTAGTTGTAAAAGGCTTCTGCAAACACCACTCATAGTGGAAAACACGGAAATTTAATAGTTGTGGGAGAGAATGAATTGCACCGATTGACCAGCATGTTAGGAAACTATCAAATATACCGTAAGTAAAAACCTTTCTGTACATTACAACAGAAAGTATCCCAAAATTATGCTGCAATATGTTGTTGCAGGTTTATACTTTGTAATATTTCAAGAGAACCAAATAAAATAAACAAACATATAAATACTTAACTAAAGCACAACATTTTGTGTGGTCTGAGAACTTCAGATGTTATAAAAAGTAACCATTTGTCACTAACGCATGTTCTATGCAACAAAAATATTCCTGTATCTACAGTATACCCCTCAAGCCTACACACTTCTCCACATTGTAGTTTTAAGAAAATATATGAACCTCATGTCTGACCACAGAAAGTAAAAAGTACATACAATAGGACTCACTGGATCACACAAAATGCTAAACCATAGTTTGACATTATATGGATGAGACACACTGAACCCAAGCAAGCATTGGGCTCACATAGCCCCCCTTCCATGCAACCACAAGAAAGACTTCTGTAGTGCTTACTTTTATTTCCAAATATTCTCGACTTGGCATTATGTGAACAAGGAATCCTAGTTTAAAGCAATGGTTAATTCCTAAACAAACCAAATTCAAACCATGGGTGATGCGATTTACATTGCTTGGCAACTACTATTTGTATTAAACCAGGATTCCTACTTTGCAAATAACATTAGGAAGAGATTCTTTTAAATTGAAAGTAAACTCAGTAGAAGTTCTTCTTCTTCTGGCCACACAGAAGAAAGAGGGCAAAAGGAGAGGGGTGTATGTGAACCCAATGTTTTGCTCAGTATTGCTCAGGCTCACCTGTAGAGCTAAAATATGATTTGTTAATTATATTATTTCTGTACTCTTACGAGAAGTTAAGTAAGTGTGCATCTGGATACTGTAAAAGAATCTGGGAACAAAACAGAAAGAACCACCAACTCCTGGTTTACTAGCTTAAATCTGCTGTTTGTGACCTGCAAATGTATATGCTCTTCAATGACCTACTATATTGACTCAACTTTTTGTTTTAGCCTTGATGGTCCATTATTGCCAGGATTTCTGAAATAACCAATTTCCATTTTCAGTACTCTACTCCAGAGGAAGGAGATATTTCAGTGCCCCATTCAGACAATACCAAAAAGTCAGGAAACTAGAAAAGACTCACTTGTATGACTGAAATACCAAGATTGTATGTCCAAGCCATAATTGTATCCCAACTAGTTTCCCAACTAGAATGATTATGGTTCTTCAAGAATGAAATGAAAGCAAAAACATTTTAAGAGAGGCATCAAGGGCAGACTAAAAATGAAATGGATGAAATAATTAACAGAATGGGTTGGCGGAATTGTGAGGTATTTATCAGTGTCAAGTAAGCATTAGTAAATAGTTCTTTGTATTTGCTGGATTAAATAATTGTATCAACTTAGTTCATAGCTGATCTTAATTCAGTTATGTACTACAAGCAGTAATTAGCTTACTTTCTTACCATTGTAGGTTATCCTTGGTTTTGTCAAACACATCACAAGATGTAAATCCATTTCATCTGAAGAGACAAACTTGGAACAAACAGGGCACTTGAATCCTAAAGTAAAAAAGAAAAAAGGAGAGAGAAATATTGAGAAGTGTGACAACTTTTGTATAGTTCCATCTTTTCATGATATGTAAATCAAAATATTTCTTTGGTTTATGAAAATGTCATTATGCACAGGTATTAAAGGACAACATTGCTTTTAGAGGACAGGTGCTTTGCGCTTAACACAAGTAAATGGTGCAGGCATACTTTATTCTTTGCAAATTCATTTTGATACAAACTGGGAAAAGAGAGTGTGTGGAAGCAGTTCAGTTCTGAGCTAGACTAAGTTGGCTGTCAGTTCAAAATAAATTGCACTGCACTAACAATGAGAAACACAGAGTGTCAACAAGGACATTCTCAGTTCAGAGGAAATGCCACACATATGGACAAGAGAAGAGAACTGTATTTCTTAACCCTGATATTTCTTAACTCAATAGGGAGAATTAAATAAAATTTTCACCTTGTGAAATCTGGTAGTGGCCTACGACAAGAGATGGCAACCTAGCTAATATTTACTTCCAATATGAGAGAGAATGAGTCAAGATACAAGTACAGGAATACCTCCGTGAATGTCAGCCTTGTCTAGCGTCCATTCTGGCAAACGTCCGCGGCAAACCCAGAAGTACTGGAAGGGGTTACCTCTGGGTTTGCCACTCATGCATGCGCAGAAGCGTGCTTCGCGCACCTGTGCAAACACAGCACTTTGCCCTGCATCCTTTTTGACTAGCGGCTGGAGCTCCGGAACGCATCCCGGGCACAAAACAAGGCACGGCTGTAAAGGTGGACTATATAATTGCAGATTCACATTGCCCAAGGCAGGGGCAAAACTAGGCTTTATTTCACATGGGTCAAAACCCCAGTTTGGTACCGCCCCCCATGCACATTTGTGCACACGCACACACGCACACATGTTGGGAGCATCAATGGCCCTTGTCTAGCGGCTTCACCCAGGGTAAAAAACCCAGCTAAACACCCCATAGCTATGACTCTGCCCAAGGAACCAGTTCATCACAATGCAGTCTCTGAAAACCCTTGTTGTGACATTACCCTACATATGTAGGAAAATCTCTATCCCTGTCACATACTAGCAACCCCATAATTAGGACTAGGAAGGATTAAATTAGTTTTGCGTGAAACCAGGTCAGAGAGGCTAGACATCTGCATGACCACAATCGCAAAGTGAATTGTGGTGTCTGATTTCCAGTACAGCATCTGTTGTATACTTCTCTTCTGAGAATCTTAGCTTTGTTTAAGAACAATATCAGCAAGTAATAAGCCCTTCTGGCTTTATAAAATGAATATGAGACAGAGTGTTCCATTTTTTACATTAAAAATGCACAAATTAAAACTTGTCAGATGTCCAATAAGTGCTAACTAATGAAGATTTAAATATTTCTATATGCTTAAGACTTTCTGTCCACCAGATTAGGCTGTTTTGAATGTTACACAAAAGTTCAAGAAAAGTCTGACAACCCCAATACTGGAATAGATGGAGTTCACCATTGCTCCCCCTCTCCTGTTTAATCAGAAATACTAACTTGGAGATCCACAGAAAACACGTTTGCCATAGAAATAGAAAAGAAGTTAAATATTATGATCCTGCATTATATATATATATATATATATATATATATATATATATATATATGTGTGTGTGTGTGTGTGTGTGTGTGTGTGTGTGTGTGTGTGTGTGGCAATGTTACTGTATGTCTAGATACCATGGGAAACCCCATTATCAAACAAAATGGAATAAACCATATTTAAAAACCAAACAAACAATCGTGATTTTACATTTACATTTTGTTAGCATTAAAAGGACCAGGGAATATTGTAGGTGAGTACAAGCTTCTGTCTGGAAGTCAGCATGTTTGCATAGTCATGGTAAACTACAGTTTGAATAATCAGGCAATCAAGGCAAAACTTCAGTTTTTAGTCACTGCATGAGGTCAAGGAAACTACAAAGTATAAACCAGGATGATAGACAGTAAAATACTACTCCGAAATTAATTTTGTTTTGGGCAACATGCTATTGAACTCTAAACAAATTCACATTTTGTGAAGAAAAAAAGAGGAAACAAGCATTTTATTTTACACAAAAACGTGCAAGATGACAGGGCGTAATGTTTTGGCTACTTCAGTTTCTGCTTCACATGAACTAGAAACCAGTAACCTTTAAAAGAAAACCATCATCACAGGGCAAATTTGACCACTGCAGCGACCTGACCTCCCCTTGGGAGCATGTTAAATCAAAACTAGCAGGAATCAATCTGCAGCCTCATAATAATGTAGCCAGGAACAAGGAAGGAGATTGGGGATAATAAAAGGCTGCAGAGAAAACTACGCACTCCACAGTGACACTTGAGTTATTGCCCCATAATCACTTTAAAGAAAATTAGGCTAAGTTGGAGCCTACCTAGTGAAGACTAACAAAATTGGGTTCGATTTGGCTCCATCTTCCTGCTGATAGGCAAGCCAACTGTCTCCGCTTATGTCAGAGATGGGCAACATGCAGCCCTTCAGATGTTGCTTGACTACAACTCCCATCATTCCTGACCTTTGGTCCTGCTGCCTGGGGCTCAAGGGAGTTTGACAGCCTCTGAAGGGCCACATGTTCCTCCAACCTTGGCTGAAGGGTACATTTATGGACATTCTTGCAATAGCTTTTTGATCTACTTGTGTTGTAGTTCAGATATGATAATACAATGATATAAGTTCTGTATTGTGTAGGGGTGTGTGTGTGATGTGTGAAAAATGGCAGAGAATGACCCCTGAGTATCTCCTGAACCCAGCTCCTTGATAGCCAGGGAATCTGTTTTGAATTGATGTCTAGTTTAGCTTATGAAAATAACTGCCACAGCTTTGTCCAATGTAATGAAGAGGGGAAGTGTCTTATTCATTTGAAAAAACCAAGCAGGAACATAAGATACATGAGGCAGGAAGGTGTACATTGGCAAAGACTTCTGAATTCCTAATCTGAAAACTGGTAGAAAATAAGGCAACATTTCCTTCAAGTGAACAGCCCTCTTGCCTAACCAACAAATCCAGAAGGCCTCCTGTCAAAAGAGGAACATCACTTGACCAGTATACTTATTCTATACTAGTAACAGGAACAGAACCAGAATGAGAACATAGCAGTATACAAATAAAACTCAAAGTGGGAAGTAGTATTACATGCTGACAACTGTAGGCTGAAAATGTGCCAGGCCCAGAGAGGAACTTGCAACCCTTTTGCTACTCCCTGGTCCTATCATCATCACCATCATCAGTTAAATTTCTATACAACCCATCACCCAAGGATCACATTGTAGCTTACAATATAAAACCACAAAAACACTATCATAATACAGTAATAAACAAAAACAATAACTTGTGCACACACAGCTTAAAAGCCCAGATAGTCAAAGGCCTGAGAGAAGAGGAATGTTTTTGCCTGGCACCTAAAGATACATAATGAAGGCGCCAGGCGAGCCTCCTTGGAGAGAGCATTCCACAACAGGGAGCCACCACAGAAAAGGCCCGTGCTCATGCTTCCACCCTCTGGACCTCTCTTAGTTAGAGAAGGCATATGAAGAAGGGCCTCAGGTGATGATTGCAGGGTCTGAGTTCATTTGGGGAGAGGCAGCGCATCTTGGCAGCGAAGCCAAAAACAGACCCTGGGCACAGATTGTGGTTAGGAAGAGAGTTCAACTGCAATCCTGGGTTTGGATAACACACTGAGCCAAACCTGCCATACCACACTGAGCTAAAGGGTCGAGGGAGGAGGAAAGTGGGCACATTCTTCCTCCTGGAGCCAGTACTATGGCTTAGCATTACATGTGAATGTAGCCATCCTGTATCTTCAACAAAACATAAGCCTTCTAGGTAAAGTTCCACAGGTGATTTAGATAATTTAGTTTTCATTCAAAAATAGGTTTAAACCCTCACAGAGAAAAAAAGAAGAAGAGTATATAGAGCAGTGCATCCTGCTCATTCAAAAACCAGAAGACAGTTAAAATGAGATCAGGCATGTGCGCGCATACAGAAACAGACCCATTAGCTGCTTCAAAAACTCAGCTTCAAATTTCACCCCTTGGTTTTCAAAGGTTCATTTGGTTCAGAACATACCTGATGAGAGCAGAGTGTCACAGCTAGTTTTGAAGGGCTCACAAATGAGGAACATATTGCAGCATTTTATTTTTATTTAACAAAATATGTATACTGCTTAACTGTAAATAAAACCTCCAAGTGGTTTATTAAGGTGGTTCTTCCTATTTACACAACTAAAAACTTGCAAGCATGGCACTAAGCCACTAAACCATACTGTGGCTTAGCATTATATGGAAACCTGACACAGCAACTTGACTAAAGTTTGCTTATTGCCAACAAACCATTTTCTGGAGCCACCGTTTGCTGTTTTACAAGCCAAGTTAACACCGCATTCTTCCTAAATTGTTAGTTGCCTACTCAAGTCATAATGGCATCTGGCAAGCAAATGAACTTTGGAGGGAAAAGTCATCTGTGGAACAACTCATGGTTAACTTGTGGTTTGTTAAACTATAGCTTGAACAAACCATGGTTTTGCATTATATAAGTACAGGCCTTCTCAACAGTTGGTCTACATCTTGTTTCCAGATCATTCTAATAACCTCCATCTGCTCTCTTCACCCAGAAGCTGGTTAAGTGGTGTCACAGTGGCCGGAGTGGACTACTTCAGAGTAACGACGCTACGCAGCTCTGCATTTTATTCTTTTATTGGTGCTGCGTATTTACAGTGCTCAAGTCATTGCTATTTACACGGAGCGATGTTGTCAGTCGGTTTCAGAACCTCCTAATGGCTTTTGGCGCGTCTTTCTCCAACACAAAAGCTTTGGCAGACCCATCCTCTTGCCCCTCCTCTTCCTGCGTAATTCTGGAGTTGGGGGGATGGGTCTTCCCCCCTTACTTGCCCCTTCCTGTCCCACCTGGGACCCTGGCTCCTCTACCTTGCCTGAGCCTCGGACACGACTTCCTGCTTCCCCACTGGAATCGGAACTCTCCCTGCTTTCCCCTTTGCTCGGGGACGGGCTTGAACTCAGGAGGGGAGGGACTTCGCGATATCCCCTGTCCCTCACATCCACCCCCCTCCCAAGCTCTCCTTCACCCCTCCCCAGGCCCCCCCCATGTGTCGGTGACGACTGGAAGCCTAAAAACTCGGTGCTCTCCGAGCCCGTTGGTGTGAACACCTCCCCCCAGTCCTGCGAGCCCCCCCCTTCCGCCTGGGAGGACGGGAATCCCAAAAAGTCCGTGGCGTCAGAGCTGGTGGGGGTAAAAATGTTTTGCCAATCTGCTCCTTCCTCTGACTGGGTGGATCTTGGCGACACCCATACCTCATCCTCTGGTTCCTCAAACTCCGCTTCCCAGCGCCATGGTGAGCTGTTCTCCCGTGCCTCCTCCTCCTCCCCCTCCCTTTCCATGTGCCAGGGCTTGGGTCTGTGGGGAAAGAGGGCGTGAAATTCTTCCACCAAGAATTCCTCCTGTATCTGAGTGGCGGGAACCCATTCATTCTGGGACGGTGGAGCATCCTCCCATGCCATGAGGTACTCCAGGCCCCCCACCCCCCACCTTGAATCCAGGATGGCCGTGGCCTCATTGAGTTGCTCCCTGCTTTCCCTCTCCCCCCCTCCCTCGGGGGTTTGTTCGCTGTCTCTGAGCCTGCTGCTTTCCCTGTACGGCGACAGCAGCGATCTATGAAACACTGGATGCACCCTCATGTCCTCTGGCAGTGCCAGCCTGTATGCCACCGGGTTGACCTGTTGCGTGACCGTGAAGGGGCCCAGCCATTTGGGTGCCAGCTTTTTGCACCTCCCTCTGGTGGGAAGGCCCTCCGAGGACAACCACACCTTGTCCCCCACCCTGATGACCTCCCCTTGTCGCCTGTGGCGATCTGCCCCCTTTTTGTACGCTTCCTTGGCCCTCTCCAAGTGTTCTCTGAGCTGCTGGTGCACCGTCTCCAGTTCCTCTGCCCAATCCTCAGCCTGTGGGCCCTCCTCCTCCTCCTCCCTCTCCCTCTCTGGGAAAGATCTGAGGTCGCGCCCGTAATTGGCCTTAAAGGGCGACACCCCTGTGGAGACGTGCACTGCATTGTTGTAGGCAAATTCTGCTAGTGGCAAGCGATCCACCCAGTCCGTTTGCCGCTGGCTGACGTAGCATCTCAGGTACTGCTGCAGAATGGCGTTGACCCTCTCCGCTTGTCCGTTGGTCTGCGGGTGTCTAGCCGTCGACAAGCTGACCTCCACCTGCAGGAGGTTCATGAGCCGCCGCCAGAACCTGGAAACAAATTGGCGGCCACGATCCGAAATAACCCTTAAAGGTAATCCATGCAGTCTGAAAATGTGATCAACAAACAGTTTGGCTGTCTCTTCTGCCGAGACTGCCCTGGCACACGGTATAAAGTGACACATTTTGGACATGAGGTCCACCACCACCAACACTGCAGTCTTACCCCTGGACGAAGGCAGATCTGTGATGAAGTCCATGGACACCACTTCCCACGGCCTGTGTGGTGTGGCTAAGGGCTCCAGCAACCCTGGTGGCGCTGCTCTGACCACCTTCGCCCGCTGGCAGGTGGTACAGCCCCTTACATAGTCTCGAACATCTTCCCTCACCCCTGGCCACCAGAAGTGTCTCATGACTAGGTGAGTGGTCTTGTCCCTTCCAAAATGCCCCGCTGTAGGGTTGTCGTGCATCTGCTTGAGGACCGTACGTCGAAGCTGGGTGGTGGGTAGGTACAGCGCACCCTTGTAGAAAAGCAGCCCTCTGCGTTCTGCAAAGTCTTTTGCCTGCTCCCTCCCCCCTCTCAGTTCTCTGAAGATGCGGTTGGCAAATTCATCCGCTGCCGTCAGTGCTGTGAGTTCTGCCTCGCTCACCACTGCTGCTCCGCAGGACCATGCCGACGGGGGGAAAATGTGCCTTGGGGCTGGTGGCGCCTCCTCCTCCATGTACTCTGGCTTGCGGGAGAGGGCATCCGCCCTGACATTCTGCTCTCCTGGGATGTAGTGTATGGAGAAGTTGAAGTTCGAGAAGAACTCCGCCCACCGTATCTGCCGCTGGTTGAGCACCCTGGCAGTTCTCCAGAACTCCAGGTTCTTGTGGTCTGTGCACACCTGGATGGGGTGCTTGGCGCCCACCAGGAAGTGTCTCCAGTGCTGGAACGCCGCGTGGATCGCAAGAAGTTCCCGATCAAAAACTGTGTAGTTTCGCTCGGGCTGGGTCAACTTCCTGGAGAAGAAGGCACAGGGTCTCCACTCTCTGTTGGCGTCCAGTTGCAACAAAATGGCGCCCACAGCCTTATCAGAAGCATCTGTTTCAATGCGTAGGGGCGCGTCCTGAACCACGTGGAACAGGTTCTGGTCTGAGGCGAACACCCTCTTGAGGCTTTCGAACGCTGCTTGCGCCTCTGGTGTCCACCTGAACTTCTGCTTGCCTCTCAGGCAGTCAGTGATGGGAGCCGTAACTCGAGAGAAGTTCTTGATGAACTTCCTGTAGAAGTTGGCAAAGCCTAGTAGGCGTTGGGCATCTTTGCGCGTCCTGGGGCTGTGCCAGTCCAGGATGGTCTGCACCTTGTCCTTGTCCATTGCCAGCCCCTTGTCTGACAGCTTGTAGCCCAGGAAGTCCACCTCCTTGGTGTGAAACTTGCACTTCTCCAGCTTCACATACAGGTGGTTCTCCTTCAGGCGCTGTAACACCTCCCTGACGTCCTTCACGTGCTGCACTGGGTCGTTGGAGTAAATAAGGATGTCATCCAGAAAGACCAAGCATTTCCTGAAGAGTAGGGACCCCAGGACGTGGTGCATGAAGGCCTGGAAGCATGCTGAGCCCCCTTGCAACCCGAAGGGCATCACCAGATATTCAAAAGAGCCCAGAGGCGTGAACATCGTGGTTTTCCACTCATCGCCTTCCCGGATCCTGATCAAGTTGTACGCCCCCCTCAGGTCTAGCTTGGTGAAAATCTTGCCTCTGCGTGCCGCTGTCAGGAGATCATCCACTCTGGGCATGGGGAAAGCCACTGGCTCTGTCACCGAATTCAGCCGTCTAAAATCCACCACAAGACGGCGCTGTTGCGTGTCTTTCTTGTCCACCCAGAAGACCGGGCTGCCCCCTGCTGCCTTGCTTTCTCTGATGAACCCCCGCTTGAGGTTCTTGTCGATAAAAGCGCGCAGATCCTCCAGTTCCTGGTCTGACATGGCGTACAGCTTGGCTGGGGGTATAGTTGCCCCAGGCACCAGGTTGATCTGGCAGTCAAAAGGCCTGTGTGGGGGCAGGTGGTCGGACTCCGCTTCACTGAAGACCTCCTGCAGGTCCCAGTATGGTTTGGGTATCGCCTCACCCCCTTTGACGTGCATGGTGGCCACCGTGGCTATTGGAGGCCCCTCCCCTGGTTGGTGCTGCATGCAATGTTCCAGGCAAAAGTCCGATCCAAAAGTGATGCATCTCTGATGCCAACTTATGGAGGGGTCGTGGCGCGCCAGCCAGCTCATGCCCAAAACGATTGGGGGGTCTGAGATGGTGGTGACGTTGAATGCCAGTGTCTCTGAGTGCCTTCCAACCGTCATTCTCATGGGGGGGGTTTGATGAGTGATGGCCCCTCCCAGCAGCTCTCTGCCGTCAATGGTTGCCACGTGCAGAGGAAAATCCAGCTGCAGAAGCTGGATCTGGTGCTCTTCTGCAAAGTTTCTCGAGAAGAAGTTGGCTGAGGCACCACTGTCAATTAGGGCGAGGACCGTCAATGGATAGCCATTTGGGAGCGTGAGCGTCACTTCTAGAACCACTCCTGCTCTGGGAGGGGTGGGCTGGCTCTGCTCCTCTCTGTGCGGGTGGGTGGGCTGGGGCTGTTGTCTGCTGACTGTGCCTGGCTGCCGCCCCTTGTCTCCTGCAGCCAGGCTTTCCCGTTTCCCTGCTGTGGTGCTGCGTCAGTGGGGGAGGGCACAACCGTTCCCGCCTTTCCTTGCCACTCCCTGCGATGTGGGCAGTCTCTGACGAGATGCTGGGGGGAGTTGCAGAGAAAGCAATTCCCACCCCTTCCCTCCTTGCGTCTTGGCGCCGCTGGGGTTTGAAAAGCCCGCGCGCGCGCGCTATCAATCTGCATGGGTTCCTGGTCCTGACTGGCCCCAGGCGTGGCTTGAAAGGGTTGTTGAGGGAGTGGCTTCTCCTGCGACCGTGGGAACCAAGCCCGCTTTGCGCGCGTTGCTTGCTTGTCGCTCCATCTGGATTCCTGCCTCACCCCCACCGCCAGAGCCGCTTTGCTCAGTTGATCCATATTACTGGGCTTTGGACCTCTCGAGAGCTCATCCTTCACCTCCTCATGCAACCCCAAGTAAAACGCCGCTTGCATTGGGGCAGACTCCAGATCCCACCCCAATCTGTGCACCAGCATGGTGAATTTCGCCCAATACGCGCGAACTGTCATATTTCCTTGGCGTAAATTATGAAGTTCCTCCTTAGTCTGGTCCATATGACTATCGGACGAATACATCGTTTTCAAACCTTCTAGAAATAGTTTGACATTCTTCATGCAAGGATTCCTTGTTGCAATTAACGGTCTTAGCCACTCCCTGGCCGCCCCTGTAAGGTGCTCCACAATAAACGCTACTCTGTGCTCATCATCAGGGAACTCATCGTGGTGCAGCTCAAGAGCATACACAATCTCAGTCTCAAAGCCCTGAAACTCCTTCGGGTCTCCATTGAACTTGCTTACTAGGGTCCCGGCTCTCCTTCCTGGCAGCACTTGGACTTGGGGTGCCCCTCCCGCCTTGTTTTTCTCTGCATCCAGCTTGTTTTGGAGGTCTACCGCCACCGCCCTTAAATGCTGCTCTTTTTCCTGGAGCTCTCTCACCTGTTCCGCAAGTTGTAGCCGGTCGTCCTGGACCTTCTTAGTCTCCTCTTTAGCTGCCTTCAATTCTCCCTGCGCCTGCAGCGACAGCTGTTGCAGTTCTAGCTGGGCTTGCTCAGCGATCTGCCGCCACTTCTCCGCCTCTGACACGCTCATCCCGGCAACTCCAAAGTAGCCCAAAAATGATTAGGAGGTTGCTGTCACAGTGGCCGGAGTGGACTACTTCAGAGTAACGACGCTACGCAGCTCTGCATTTTATTCTTTTATTGGTGCTGCGTATTTACAGTGCTCAAGTCATTGCTATTTACACGGAGCGATGTTGTCAGTCGGTTTCAGAACCTCCTAATGGCTTTTGGCGCGTCTTTCTCCAACACAAAAGCTTTGGCAGACCCATCCTCTTGCCCCTCCTCTTCCTGCGTAATTCTGGAGTTGGGGGGATGGGTCTTCCCCCCTTACTTGCCCCTTCCTGTCCCACCTGGGACCCTGGCTCCTCTACCTTGCCTGAGCCTCGGACACGACTTCCTGCTTCCCCACTGGAATCGGAACTCTCCCTGCTTTCCCCTTTGCTCGGGGACGGGCTTGAACTCAGGAGGGGAGGGACTTCGCGATATCCCCTGTCCCTCACATCCGGCAACACAAAAAAGAATGTAGTAAGTTTAATGGCTATGATCAGGCATTCAGTAGGTTTATGTTAATATTCTTATTTCATTATTATTTATGAAATTTATATACCACCCTTCGTCACAAGATCTCAGGGTGGGTCATAGAATAAAATACAAGATGTTGAGTTTAATTGAGAAAGTAAATCCATTTGTGCAATTTCAAACACAAGTAACTGCAGCCTTCACCACATAACCTGCCACCAGTATTCACAATAAAATGGACAATAAACCACTTCTTTCAGTTGGATGCTAAAGGAGAAAAGCATACAAACACAATTTACACATGGAGATGCTTGAGACTTCAGGGATTAATTACTATTTTTATCTCTCTTTGCTTGCCAAGAATTTTCTATCAATAGCCTAGACTGGCTTCTTTTGCACTGGATATAGGGTAAAGAAAGATCAGTTAGGATGCACTATTACTGGCTTTGCTATCCCACAGGGACAACACACTGGTTGTGAACTCTGTTTGGAAACCCTCAGCACCCTACAAGTACACTGTAGTTTAAAAAGTACTTTGAAAACTGTGACTGAGAATAAAGCAGGACATCCCCTTTCACTATGAAAAGCTTGACACAAATAGCACAGCCTTCCATTTCTGCCACGGCTTCAGCTACAGTTTGCATAATTTAAGCTGCTCACAATACTGTTTGATATATATATGCTAAACTGCAGTTAATCAAAAATGGAAGCAAAAACTTCCAATTTCTTCTCCTAATGGACACCAAGAGGAACTGAAGGAGGAGAGGGGATGGGGGAGCATGCAAGCCCAAGGCTCAGTGCCGCTTGTTCCCTTCACAATAAACCATGGTCTACCATGAAGTCCAAACACTGACTTCAGTGTCCTGATTATTCTTACTTCCAACAATTTCCAACAATTTCTTCAACTGGTAATAGCATCTACCTGAGAAAGCACTTTGTCCATCGGATACAAAGTTTTCACTGCAGTCAGTGAGGGTCTAATGTCCTCACTAGGCAAAACTTTGTAAAATCTGATTTAATTGAAATACTTACCAGTAGCTAATGGTTCCTGGAGGAACACAGCAGCAATAAAGAAAGAAAGGAAAACCTTATCAATGACAAAAAAGTCAGAATGTAATACAGAGATATGTGATGGAAATTTCCTTTAGATAAATGCAAAGCTCAGGTTCTGATGCAACTTTTTTTGCTTTAGGCCTAGTACAGAAATACAGTAGTGCTAGCTCCTGCAGATTTGTGTTTGTGAGTTAGAAATCATGCTTAGGAACATGCACTTCCTCCCCTTGTCCAATTCAACCATAGTTTAATCTTACACCTGCACCGAAGCTAATAATGGTTAATAGCATCCAGACTCGCTTAACAAAAATGTGAAACTACTGTTTAGTGGGTTTGCAAATTCTGGTTTAGAAGGGAATGTGCTGAATTTTGACTATGACTATTCATAAAATATATCAAGGCAGCTTACAACATAAAATACAAAAAAATCAATGAACATATTAAAAACATTAATGAAAAAGCAACAGAAAAAATCATATTGTCAAAACCTGTCGAAAAAGGATCTGCGACACTACAGGATTGGTTCCTAATGAAGGCCAACTAAACTTCAAGGTCATGGAGGGCCCCCAGAAGATCTCCATGACTGAGGTGGAATACAAGAGATCAGGTGGTACTTTTTAGGCCTAAGTTGTTCAGGGCTTTGTGAATTCACAAAAGAGCCTTGAAATTGGTCCGATAGCAAATTGGCAACCAGTGCAGTTCTCCCAGCAGTAGAGTAACATGTTGTCTGTAATTTGCTCCCGTGAGGAGCCTGGCTAATGCATTCTGTACTAGTTGCAGTCTATGGACCAGAAAAAAGGGAAATCCCACAAAAAGTGTGATACAGTAATCCAGCCTCTCCTGACTCAGATGAAATGGATAAGTAGAGTTGGGTCTCATCAGCGTACTGCTGAACCTGGCTCCAAAGCGCCTCATGACTGCTCCCAATGGCTTCATACAGATGTTGAATAGCATTGGGAACAAAATAGTGCTCTGCGACATCTCACAGCGCAAACATCAAGCGACGAAAGAACAGTATCCCAATGCTACACTTTGTTCATGACCCTTCAGCTAGCAAAGGAACCAACGCAGCACCGTGAAACCAATATCCATCCCACAGAGACAGTCCAAAAGGAGCAGGATTGCACTCCCACTGTCCTTCTCTCTATAAAGGTCATCCATCAGAGTGACCGAAGCAGATTTGATCCCAGACCCAGACTGGCATGGATGCAGACAGGCAGTCTCATCCAGGTATGTCTGCAGTTGTTCTGCCACAACTCTTTCAATCCCTTCCTCAGGAAGGCTGTACGTACAGTATTTGCAACTGGGTGATAGTTGTTACAATCCCTTGGTTCCAGGGTTGGTTTTTTCAATAGTTGCCAAGCTAGTGCCAAATGTATTGCTCTGCTTTCTTTTGGACTGGGGGGCATCCTGTCGTCTGGGCAGCCCCAGACCTCCATACACACTGTCAAGGCTTGCAGCCCAAAGGGATCACTTCAGTGCTGTTAACACAGCAAAAATAATGTGAGACACATCAGTTATAAGTTATGGGTCTCTGCAGTCACAGCAGCACTGTGATTCTCCAGAGTTTTGACTTCCCACCTCACCCCAGAGACACGATGCATAGTCTCTCGAGACAGATGCCAACAACAACTATAGGGTAGGTTAAGCAAGAACTTTAATTAACCTTAATTTTAAAGCCGAATCAAAACACAATAGTTCATAGCAATTATTTGTAAATCAAACCAATATTATTTAATTACCCAAAGGTCCATATTGGTATCTAAAATAGATATGTTATCTACTTTAATGTGAGGTATCTAAAAGCCAGTCTAACCATAAAGCCACAGCTGTCATGCAGGGGGGGGGGAGACTAGTTCTCAAACAAAAAACAGATGGTCCATCAGCATGCTGACTAGAAACAAGAGCAGAAACAGAGTATCAGGGCAATGCTGATGTCTCTAAAGAAAGAACCTTGAGGAAGAAAAAAAGATGGGGTTACCCGAGAAAAAGCCATCTACACAAGGTAAGATGCACACCCATCCATTTGCACTGCTCAGTCAACAGAGCGCCAACTTGCACTCTCTATCTGGTGAGTAAAGGCAGAACAGCTGTATCATGCATTACCAGGATGGCATGGAAGCTTCTCCCCCACTGTCTGGTCCCACACCAAATGGCTCATCTTACAGATACTGTAATCAGATCTCACATTACTCGAGCCTATTAGGAAACAGCTCCCTAACAAATTGGCCTAACAGTGCTTTTCCACCAGTTTCCTCCCATTCCACCCAGAAAGCAGCCCCTTCGTAGTATTTTTCTTTTCCTTTTTTGGCCCCTGCTTAAATCGAAGACATGTATAAGTTTTATGTGTTTTATTTCTTTTCAGTTACTATTGATTTTAATCATCTTTTGAATATCTATTGATGATTTTAATGTTTTATTTTATATTTTGTGTAAATCACTTGAAGGTTCTCTTACAACCAAGCACTACATAGATTTTTTAAAAAAAGTTGTAACAAACAACAGTAAAACTGACAATTAAGAATCAAGCATCTCCACTGACAGCAGTTGTTTTTGTACCAAGTTTGATTGCTAAAAGGAAAGAGGAAACGGGACTGTCAGAGCCCGCAGCAAGTTTTAGCTAACACAACAAAGCAAAAACATAAGCTGGTTAAAGTTGGTAAAAGTATTTATTTATCAGAGGGGCTCCCTATTTGTCTGCTGCAGCAAACAAAAGATTTGTCTGATGAAATTGACCCGTCTATGAATGCTTACACCGCGGGGGGGGGGGTTGTTAGTTTTAAGGTACCACAAAACTCTGTTGAAAGTTATTCAGAAATAAAAGAGAACCAAGGCCACTTGAAAATGTATTTAGCGTTTTACCTTTATTTCTTAAGAAATGTTATCCCACTTCACTTCAGTACTACATGCAGTAGAACAGTCTGGCTGCACAGGGCTGGCCTAAAACATTTGGTTGCCTGAGGCAAAGAACAAGAAGCTGCCCCTTCCATTCCATGGACAGAAGCTGACTAGGCTGGCAGCTGAATCTTGATTCAACACTGGCAGTGGGACAGCATCCTTCAGTGCACCCAAGGGAAGCAGGCTAGCTTAGAATGTGCATGACAAGCTTGTGGCACACATAGTTCTGATCTTTAACAGAAGCGAATAACCAAGGAGTTCAGGTGATCAGCCCTGTGTTTTTGTGTACACTGGTGATTGCCTCACTATGACTAATGGTAAGGCTGGCCCTTAGGCTAGCACGTTTCATTTTTTTTTCAGTGGTACCTCTAGTTACGAACTTAATTCATTCCAGAGGTCTTAACCTGAAACTGTTCTTAACTAGAGGCATGCTTTTGCTAATGGGGCCTCTTGCTGCCACTGCGCCACCGGCACATGATTTCCGTTTTCATCCTGGGGCAAAGTTCTCAACTTGAGGCAACTCTTCCAGGTTAGCAGAGTTTGTAACCTGAAGCGTTTGTAACCTGTGGCGTTTGTAACTCGAAGTACCACTGTATCAGCAAAGGTACGAAGCAGCTACAAAATGCAGCACTTGACCTCTTTACATTCACTATTTCGTTATGTGCATTGGTGCAGAATATGTAAAGCACAACACAGAGTAAAGGAGTTTTGAATGAAGCAAGGGCAAAATGCAAATAAGGCCTCCTTCATCTTGTGGTTGTCGCTGAGCTAAAGGCAAATACTAAGCAGGAAAACAGCATCAGGTACCCGATGAAAATGCAATCTTCAATATCAATAGTTTGAGACCATATTTATTCGGGGGGGGGGGAGCAGACAACATGTACAATATAAGGGTCAATTTATTTTCTCATACAAGTGCTTAAGTAGTGTCAACACAACTACTTTAAAAATGTTGAAGAACTGGCTCCTGTGGGAAATTAGAATTTTAATCTACTTCAGGTCAAAAGACGAAATAGATAACATAAATTATTTTGTGGTATTTTAACCTGCTCAACTCCTCAACCATTTGTGGGAGCTTACCCCCTTAATTTACAATGTGACAGTTTCTTATTTGCTTATTTAACTAATTTATGAATCTGATTTCATAACTCAAAGAAGCATGAGAAAAAAATTAACAGACAAATGTTTAACGCTGCTTTTGCAATATTATAACTGTCCTTATACAGTTTCTGCATTTTTGGAATATAAATGGCCCATAGGATGACCTCTGATGTTTGGTAGGATTTTTTTGTATGCTGTGATCATTGCAGATTCTATTGGACTTCTTTGTATAGCTATATCCCTGTATTGAAAGGAGTTAACTCTTCATTAACTCTGACTTTAGCATCAAATGCATCTGACTGGGTTTTCTAGAGGTCTATCTTACCAACACCTCATTAATAGCGTGATTTCCCCAAACACAGAAGAATTAGCCATGAGAAACATAACATCAGTAAAATAAAAAAATTCCTTCAGTAGCACCTTAAAGACCAACTAAGTTTTTATTTTGGTATGAGCTTTCGTGTGCATGCACACTTCTGAAGAATCTGAAGAAGTGTGCATGCACACGAAAGCTCATACCAAAATAAAAACTTAGTTGGTCTTTAAGGTGCTACTGAAGGAATTTTTTTATTTTACTTCGATCCAGACCAACACGGCTACCTACCTGTAACCATAACATCAGTAGTTATCCCAATCAGCTGAAAAGTATACTAGGAATAACTTGGTTCAGAACCCATTAAATGCATTTCAGAATACTGTACTGTACTTTCTAGGGCTTGGAAGCTCACTACAGAAAAGCAAAGGGCAGGCAAACCACTTTCAAGGGACTAGAAAATCACAAAGACCTCTGAGGAAAACACCCAGAGTCTGGCTTTCACCAAAGGCCCATTTTGAACAATACATTTTGTACCTTGTTGACACACAAACTTACTGCAGCTTGTTATGAAGGACAAGCACATGTAAACCTCAGTGATAAAATCTTATGCTTGGCATCCAAGGGGTTTCAGAATCAATCCTTAACATTAACAACTAAAAGATCTTAAATAGTTCTTAAATGAATAGGAAACCTCTGTCAGAGATCCTATGTATGAAACTGTTCTGTTCAAAATACTCATGAGTGACAACTGAGACATTCCAGCTCCTACTTGCAAATGTTTTGAAGAACTATCCCATCCATAACAGACCCTATATGCTTGCATTTTGTTCCTTGGTACCTGGTTGCAAAAAGCAGCAAACGTATTTCATTGAAACCGAAAAGAAGACATCTGTGTTGGTGAAGCATATAGTATAGCAATTGCTTTAGGTGCAGTGACAAAACATTTTCTTGGCTTTGATTTCAGTGCCAAGTAGGCTATATATATTGACAGATATATTCTCTCTCTCTCCCCACCCCCCACCCCGTGTGTGTGTGTGTGTGCGCGCGTGTGTGTTTGTATTCTGCATATATATTCCAGCATTTTCCTATTAAAGTGTAAGACAACCGGTAAAGCTCCATGTCACAACTTTTTTGGGAGGAGAAGGGACATTAAGTGGGGCACCTCTCCACCTCTTAAAGTATTCCATTTGATTTTGTTGAATGTTCTGTCTGCCTGGTAAAGTGACCAGTTTAACTAATGCAAGCAAGTGGAGCTAGCAACCTGACCATGAAATAACTAGAGTCCTTTGGAGTCTTTCCAATGGGAAATTATCTCTGTTCTGTGAACCGCCCTAAGACCTTCCAGTATAGGACGGTATATTAAATCTAACAACAAACAACAACAACAACAACCACACTGCCGCCACCACCACCCCACCTTGCTAGATCACCTGCTTCCAAGCAGCTAAAAGCATCTTGCATCCAATCAGAAGCTTTGGTTTCTGAATGTTCTGGAAGTCAAACGGACTTTCGGAATGGATTCCGTTTGACTTCCAAGGTACGACCTGGTCATGAAGTCTCAAAGCCACCTCTCATCACATAGAATGAAACAATCAGCTTCTGGAACACACATCCCATGCCAGTCTCCATCAGTGCCCGCAGCTATAGACCTTCTGGCCAATAACTAGCATACATATTTCAATCAACCACAAGTATCTGAAATGCAGGAACAGAGCAGCTGCTTTATCTAGTCATTCCCAAACATAGGTGGGACCTGCACAGCAGTATTATTGGAAAAGCACCAATGCAAATACGTACTGAGGCCAGTAGTATAAAAAACCGATGCACTCCTTGCGAAACAAAGTGAAAGGCTTACAGGTTAAGGATGTGCTTTATTGACTGCTTTCCACCTTCTGTTTATGCTCTACAGATCAGTAAACCCCACTGGACTTTGAACGCATGAACTTCAGTGGTGAGAGAGAGAGAGAGAGAGAAGAGAAAGAGTGACTCAGCGCTGTCCCTTGAGTTGTGTCAGGGTTCACTTTTTCTTCCAGTGCTGCATTTTGCATGAGAAATATTTTGTGCTGCAAAATTTTTGCCTAAAAGAATTCTTAGTGAAATGTAATTTCAGTGGTATAAAGCTATTTGTTACTCCCTTGTCAACATACGGAGGTATGAAATGAAAAGGGCAGGGCAATTGTAGGGTTAGAAGAGGGCTTCTGCAGAAAAAAAGATTTTGAAACAATGCCCCTCAATTTAAAAAAAAAAATGACAGGCCAGAACGTTGCATATGTGCAATTTCTCCATGCCACTCGGGTATATATGTTTTAACAACAAGATGATTACCCCGCTAGAGTGCACTATAAGAAAATGTATTCAGTACAAGACCTACAGAAGTGAACAAACTGATGAAGAGCAAAACTGTTAAGGGGCAGCTACCGGTATATAAAAAGGGACCCAGGTGGCGCTGTGGTTAAACCACTGAGCCTAGGGCTTGCTGATCAGAAGGTCGGCGGTTCGAATCCCTGTGACGGGGTGAGCTCCTGTTGCTTGGTCCCAGCTCCTGCCAACCTAGCAGTTCGAAAGCACGTCAAAATGCAAGTAGATAAATAGGAACCGCTACAGCGGGAAGGTAAACGGTGTTTCCATGTGTTGCTCTGGTTCGCCAGAAGCGGCTTTGTCATGCTGGCCACATGACCTGGAAGCTATACGCCGGCTCCCTCGGCCAATAATGCGAGATGAGCGCGCAACCCCAGAGTCGGTCACGACTGGACCTAATGGTCAGGGGTCCCTTTACCTTTACCGGTATATAAATGCAGTATAATAATTTTATTTTTTTAATTATGTCTGCATTTCTCCCTGTAAGGTTTTGTATAGATAAGATTGAGAGTGCTTTAAATAGGCAGGGATTGCAAAGGGCAAACCTCACCATTCTGAATCAAGCCAAGTCAGCCTTCTAAAGCAGTAATTTTAATTAGAGAGGATTTTACTCATGAAGCTTGGAAAACAGAACATGAATGGAGATCACCTCCAGGTTTTTTAAGTGTGCAGAATAAGAAATTCAGCAAGGTTACACAACTTCCTCCATAAACATAAGCAAATTGAAGTTACCAGTATTTTATTTTTATTTCATAGAACAGTAGCCTTTCAGAAACGCTTCAGCATTATTGTAGTCTCTGTAGGTGTAAACATAAGGAACTTCCAAGTACTGTAGTCAATTATTCTGCTTTGCTATTCGGTTTTATGCCAAAAAAAAGTGGTGACTTTTTTTAGATTGCATCTGACCATCTGCACCAATTGCCAGGCTTTCAAATGCATTTAAGATGCTTTCGAGGACAATCCCAATAAGCGATTCAGTCATAGCTTCAATAAGATGTAAATAGCAGTCCAGCACCATTGTTTCATGGCTGGGATTCTATGCCATCTAGACATACAGTCCCTGCATGTGATACCACTCTGTTTGACAGCTTTCATTCTTCCTGCCATGACAGACAGAAATGTATGTCGATAGCTTGCATGCACCACTCCCAATGCTTCAACTTCCTCCCTTTCCAAGTTGCACAAATTAAACTTTCAGTTTTCTTTTGATTTGGTTCTATGGACTTAAGTATTCTGGAATGACAATGCATCCTTCTACTGCTGATTGGAACTGGACTCAGATGTTTCACAGCATTCTCTTGAAATAAGGCAGTTCTGTTATACACCTCCCTTGGTTTTGATGTGATGAGAACACAGCACCAGGTGCACAATTCAAAAGAAAAGGCTAATGATAGCGATAATCAGAACTTTTAATAATCTAGCTGGTATTGTGGTTGCCATGAAATAGATAGCACAGAAGCTCTAACACAAATCTTGGGTGTTCAGTATCTTGACTGACACAACCAAAGCAAATGGTAGAGGAAGGAAATGTTTTGTGACACTGGAGGGAAGGGTGGGCTGAAGGTTGCAAAGAAGTTATGTCTGCTCTTGTTCACAGTAGGAAAAATATTTAACTCTCCACCAAAATGAAACATCCTAAAGGAAGAAATTTATTCTCCTTTTCATTTTAGTCATTAGCAGAAGCAATTACTTCAATACTTCTGTGGTACTGCCCTTCAGCAGATGTTAATAAGCAGTTCTTCTCTTAATGCTGACAAACCCTCGTATCAGAGCACACATCTTAATTCTTTACTCTCTTGCACATGTAACATTCTTATTTTGTTGTTTTTTTAAAAAAAAAGTTTTCTTATAATGGATCATTTTACACATTATCCAGGCATAAAGGGAACTAATCAGAAATCACATTGACAATGTCACAGAACCAAATCTTTATTACTGTATTTCATTTTTTTACTCATTTCCCATGGCATTCAGCAGCAATTTGCAGGGCAGTATAACATATTCAGAACAGATTGAACTAGAAATAGCACATACATAAAATCAATTCAAATCCAAGAGAGATGCCAACTGGGGTATTTTTTACACTTTCTTGAAAGAGGAATGTATTTAGCAGGCACCAAAGAGACAACAGAGAGGACACCTGTCTGATATGCAATGGGAAGCAGGTGTCCCCACATTAAAGCCTGATTCAGACATTGTGCAGAATGGACCTCTTGATAAGGTTGATATCTGAAGGATACCCTCTCCTGCAGAACACAGTGATAGGTTGGGTATGTAGGGGATGAAATAATATTTTAGATATTCTGGTACCAGGCTGTACAGGGCTTTGTACACCAATGCTGCCACCTTGAATAGCCTGGTAGCTAAATGACAGCCAGTGCAATTCTTTCAGCAGTAGCGTAATATGATGGTGATATTCCACTCCAGTGAGCAGTCAAGCCATCACATTTTGCAATAACTGCAGCTTCTGGGTCAGCCTCAAGGGCAGTCCTCAAATTGTCTTGAAAACAAATAACAGCAGGATCCCACAGGATCTAGAATTCCACTGCCTGGATCAGAAGTAAGCAGACCCCGAAAAATACCAAAACAAAAAAACAAAACTCCACTGGATGACTAGCTGAGGATGCAAAGGAGGCAGAAAAGTGGGTGTTCTTCACCATATTCACTGTTATGCAGTAGGCACGGCTATGTGTTCTCACTCATGTTCAGTCAGTTTTGCAGCACATCTTCTACGTCCTGCACTCTATACTTGTCATCCAGTTTGTTTCATTACCATTAGGTCTCCAGTAACCCAAGATGCAGAATGCGTTCCACAATCCTTATCCTCTGCCACATTCCATGCATAAACATACAGCCAGGAAGTGTCCACAGTGACTTCCTCATAATATAGCTGCAAGGGTGCTTAGAAGACTTGCAAGTTGAACCTGCAGACCAACCACCCCATCGTGGGGGCCCCCAGATGTTGTTGGACTATGTATCTCCCATAATCCTTAACCACTGGACCATGCTCAATGGAGTTGACAGGAGCTTCAGTCCAACAACATCTGGAGAGCACTGGGGTTATATCCGGGAGTCCACAAAGGCAAAATCATGCAAAGTCAGAAGGAACCCAGGAATCGCCCCAGTCATTTGAGAGCTCACAATGTCTTGGATGGCCCCATGAGGGCCTTGTGCAACCACTTGAGAGCCCCATAGGCAAGGTGCATGGCTTAAAAAGCTGTTTCCATTAATGAAAACCCTTCAGATGGCCCCACAATATCTTGTGAGAGCCTCCAGAGCCCGATAAGCTAAGGTCTCCCTTCCCTTTACTATTTATTTATTTGTGATTCATCTAAAGCTGTGATGAATAAGAAAAAGAAGCTGTGATGAATAAGAAAAAGAAGTATAAGTTGCAGACCTACTGTACTCTGAAGAACCAGTTAAAGAGGTTGTAACCAGAAAGTATGCACGTAATGTTCTGCCTTATCCACACAGAGGAATTCAAACATTTTGAAATATAGCACCATAACACACTGTTTATAGTTACAGGTGGGTAGCCATGTTAGTCTGGTATAGTCAAAATATAGTGAGAGGGTGGGGAGGGGCCGGACTGTTTATGGCTGCATTTGGTCTTTCAGGAAGAATTTACGACTGTAAATTCGTATGAGCTTAACCAAGTTAAAACAGTACAACGCATCATCAGAGATCTACAAACTCTCCTAGACAATGACAGTTCTCTTTCTCAAACTCTGGGAGGAAGACCTTGCATTGCCTACAGACAGCCACCCAATCTTAAACAACTCCTCACCCACAATAATACAACCACCAGACTTAACATGGACACTGGTACCAGAGCCTGCAATAAACCCAGATGCCAACTTTGCTGCCACATACACTCGGGCAACACCATTACTGGCCCCAACAACATCAAACATACCATCTCAGGACTATTTAATTGCTCATCTTCTAACATTGTGTATGCCATCAAATGCCAGCAATGCCCTTCAGCTCTCTATATTGGACAAACAGGCCAGACCCTACGCCAAAGGATAAATGGACATAAATCCGACATCAGGAATTACAAGACAGAGAAACCAGTAGGAGAACACTGCATTCTCCCAGGACATTCTATACAAGATCTCAAAGTAGTTGTCTTATTACAAAAGAATTTCAGAAATAGATTGGAAAGAGAAGTTGCTGAACTGCAATTTATCACCAAACTGAAAACAATGGAGAAACCTGGTCCAAATAAAGACATTGGATTATTATCTCATGATACATGATAAAGCTATCTTTAACCATCTCACCCCTTGCTTTCCCTGTGAGACCAATCGTAAACAGTCGTAAATTCTTCCTGTAAGACCAAATGCAGCCATAAACAGTCTGGCCCCTCCCCACCCTCTCACTATATGTGGGGATCTGGTGACTTCTGTTTCAGTGTATCTGAAGAAGTGTGCATGCACACTATTTATGATATTTACTTCAGTTCCCGATGAAGGTAGATACCAGAATGGGAGAGGAGAATCTGTGTGCAGGACTCCCTTCTGCCAGGACATAGCAAAAATGTTGGGTTCCAAAATTAGACACTCCTTACTACAGAGTGACAGCCAGCAACATGGCTGCTAGTAAGAGACCAAAGCCAACTCTATCACCCTGTCTCCAACATCCATAGAGTTTTGCTACAACCCAGTAGGATAGATAGTTTGCCTTATTGCCCTTTTCCAGCATGGAGATCAGTATGTATGGAGAAAGTAGATATGAAAGAAGCAGAAACACAAAATGAGCATTGGCAGTCTATCAGCCATAGCAGGTGACAAAGAAAAATGGATACCATTAGTTCCTGGCACCTAAACTACACCTATCCTTCTTTCTTACTACAGTGGTACCTCAGGTTGTGGACCCGATCCGCTCCGGGTGCCGTTTGCACCCCGAAAAGTTTGCAACCCGAGCGGTGCTTTTGTGCATGCACGAAAGCGCAATAGAGCACTTCTGTGCATGTACGCGCTGCGAAACCCGGAAGTAAACACTTCTGGGTCTGCCACGTTCGTAACACGAGGTATGACTGTAGTCTAAGAAGAGTGCATACCAGGACAGACAGTTGTATGAGAACAGTGCTTTTAATTGATACTTCTTTACCGGTGTGAGAACAAAAGCCCAGAAGGATCAATATTAAAATACAAGGGTTTAACACAGGCATCCCCAAACTGCGGCCTTCCAGATGTTTTGGTCTACAACTCCCATGATCCCTAGCTAACAGGACCAGTGGTCAGGGATGATGGGAATTGTAGTCCAAAACATCTGGAGGGCCGAAGTTTGGGGATGCCTAGTTTAACAACTCAGTGAAGGATAAAAGTGGTCCCTGCAAAAGCATCTTAAAGCTTAGAGAAATTGATGAGAGACTGATGAGAGAAATTCAGAGAGACTGATGTTAATGACAGTTATAATCATAATAACTACTGTTTTGAGGACCCTATAAAACAAAATGTACGTAAGGCGTTAAAGAAGTTCAGCTCCTATCCTTCCAAAGTCTATTTAACCCTGAACTATTCAAGACTTAATAGGTATCCGGGCTGCATATGGAACAAAGAAGAGAACCACTCCCAAGCAAGTCCATTTCTAAGATGACAGGAGAGATGAAGCATTCAAATATGGTGCAATAGTTTCTATCTGACACAAGAGGAACCCAGGATCAAAGCTCCCACACCCCAGAGTACTTTCTAGTACATTTCCTGTCTTTTCCAGAAATACTGGTTTCAGCAGCAGTGTTTCAATTTAGGTTACAAATCAGGTTTACTTTAGCCTTTCTCAAACTTCTTTGTACAGTATGTGCTTAAGTAAATGGCCCAAACGTTTACTAATTTAAGGAAAGCTTCTGACAAACCAGTGTGAGGTCTTACAGGTTCTAGGAGCCCATAGAAACCTAAGCATGCCCATATTAATATTTTCATTACATCATTTTTTACTAGAAACATATTTTCTTGTGCAAAGACAATAATCTAGTATTTGATGGTTTGGGAGTACAGTTTCCCGAAGCAACTCAATTAATTGTCTGCAACAGAAGCTTCCATAGAAGGAAAAAAATAACTTTAAAGTACAGTATTGTAAAAACAGTGAATCAGAACTGCACAGCATATTGAGCATATGCTGAAACCAGCGACAGGCAAAACATGAAGCACTTTGGACATAAATTAGGCTAAATGCTCTTCCATGAACTACAGTTTTGTGGGAATTATTCTAATTTATGTCAAGTGAGATAAAAAATGTATTTGAAAGGAATTTAGCTTGGGTCTTCAACCATGTCTTAAGGAGTAACATTAAATAGGAAATGAACAATGGTTTTAAACTTAAACATCATGGCCTTCATGTTTCCAGTCCCACTCCACCCTATAGACAATGTTTTTAAAGCATAAAATATTCACAAAATATAAATTCACTCATTAGGATTAATGTAATTGTGCCTTTAAACAGTCAGTTCAATTGCCAAAATAACATTATTACATAGTTAAAAACCAAGGTTCTGTCTCTTTCCTTTCTACCACACATAGTCTTATCTATTTGAATTCCTAACACATCTGCTTATCTATTTAAATAATTTAATTTCAGCTCCACTCCTTTTCTTCATTGGTCTATCTTGAGTTCTCAGAACAATATCCTGGAACATTTCAACTTTAAAAGATTGCAGGATTTTTCTTGAACGTCTAGCTGAGAATTTGTGTCTGCTACATAAGCAAGTACACTGGTGTGAAAACTCGCAAGGAGGCACACAAAACCTCTTCCTCAAACAACTTATTTCCAAACTTTAAACTGTGTATGCACATGGAAAGTTCTTATTTGTTGAAGGATATTTCTTGTTTTTGCAAATGGGGGTCCATCGAGGTAATGGTCAGGCAGAGAGAAGACACAAGATAGCCAGTCCAGCCACAGCGCACTAGGATGACTTTCATTCAAACAATTAATTTGCAAGATGGGTGAGGTGAAAAGCAGGCAGGAAATTCTGAGATAAACTAGCTGTTTATCACAAGGTCTCCCCTTCCCCACTCCATTGGCATGACTTGACCAAAAGGGTAGAAAGGAAGCCTAAAATTTGGGTATAAGGGAAGTGGCACTCCAAGCTCCAACAAGGACATTCATTCATGGTTCACAGGGATCAAACAGGCACACATAAAGAAAGACAGGTATATGCTTCCTCCCTAGATCTCCATTTCTTAAATTAGTGGACACCACAACTGAAAATGTGCTTTTTATGCTCAAGGGCAAGCTTAAGACAATTTCTCAGTACTGTATTAGATATACTTAAAGGCGAAAGATATGAGGTTTTTGCATTTCCCCAAAGCCACCACTCTAATTTAGACTCTAGGCCAACACAGAAGGTAATACCGGTACCTACACATACATGAACCCAACCACCTTTATAGCAACCACTGGGGCAGAATCTAACTTCTCCATGACTTTTTCCACACTCATAGATAGGCACCTGTATTTCTTCTGAATGGGATGAAAGCAGTTCACTTCTAACTTCTCAAAATATCTGCACTGCCAAGTAACTCAAATCCCATTAGTTAAAATGTAAAAATATTTTAGGAGTGCTTCTGTCTCCACCTCCTGGGATTTTTAGTTTTTGAAATAAGAAGTTTTAGCATGCATGGGTATTTTTTTAAGGGGGAAGAGAAGAACAGGAAATTTGATGAAAGGAGAAAAGTGTTATCTTAACAGATCTTTTAACACATAATGGTCTGCCAAAACCACTTAGAATGAGAGCCAGGATAGTCAATATGACAAAATCCATCTGGAGCTCTTTCTACAGTAGCACTCTTGATGTATGAAATCAAGACTCTGTTTTAATAAAAGAAAAACATTAACTCATTTTGTTTTAAAAAACTTATTAAATTTATATTGTTCCTTTCCTCCAAGGTGCTCTGGGCAGCATATATATTGCCCCCTATTTCATCCAACAGCTCTGCAATGTATATTCTTGCTTATAAGACTAATTTTTAACCCAGCAAAATCTTCTCAAAAGTCGGGGGTTGTCTTATATGCCGGGTCGCATTTCTTATACGGTGAGTATATCCAAAACTCTACATTCTGTCATACTGCCATACTGTCCTTTATAGGAACAGGGAGGAGGTGAAGAAGACATCACACTCTCCCCCAAGTCAACAAGAATAATTCCTTGCTTAGTGCAAGCATGTCTATTTTGCCTTTTTAAATTCAATTTAAAAAGGTGAGGGGGAAGCACCACACTTCCCACAATGCTTTGGATCACTGCTATAATTTGAATAAAATCTTGTTTTATTCCTCCAAGTCTTCCATCCATATCTTCTCATAAACTTAAAACTCAAATCATTTGGAGACTTGAAATAGTCACATTTTAAAATAATGCTTAGAACATGCAGAGACAGAAATAAAATAAAGTTAAAAGAATAATTGTATATATATATTTTTAAAAAACTATATATATATATATATATATATATATATATATATATATATATTGAAAATAATTGTAGATTAACTCTCATTACAGAAGTAGCTTCTCATATCATAGTTTCAATTACATATAGGCTTAAATATTGGTTATTAAATCTTTTTCTTATACAGTAATTACAGAAAGTAAACCACAAATTAACTTCAGTCAAACTCAACATTAACTGCAGAAACAATTAATTCAGCACCAACCCCTATAAGCAACTTAAGTTAGCTGTCTAATTAGCAAACCTTTTACTTAATGCTGCAATGCAAATGAAAGTCCAAGTGGCATAATGCCTTTTTATATATAAAAGTAAGAACACTTAATTTAAGACTCCAGCTTGCAAAAACAGTATGTACTAGAAGTATGTTCATAGTATGCAAGGCAACTGGTGGGAGCCCCAAATAGTCAAGCTTGAGAGATGTTAAAAGCAGCCCTCCAACTCACTCACCACCAAGACAAATTTTATTAACATATGAATTACTGCAAGCTCATGTGTAAAAAAGCATGCATTACAATACTGTAAAATCCTGTGATTAAAATTACAACACTGCTTATTTACATTGTAGTGCAAAGGTAATGTAGGGAATAACACAAAAATAAGAAAAACTCAATGGGCAATATCAAGAACTGTGCTTACCTGCTTACAACTTATCTCCATGCAAACACCACTTTTTGGTCTTTCTGGCCCAAATCCAAATGGGGAAGGTGCGAGTGCCTGAGACCAGCAAAGATGTTCCACATTGTCCTCGTCCTGTATCACTTATGGATCATTAGAGCTTGTCAGTGTAAGGCCCCAATATCTCCACATATTTTGCCCACCACAATGGACACAGTGAGCAGGGTCCACTTACTGCATTTATGGTAGCAAGGAGCCCCCAATCCATACTTTCTTGTCCTACCCCAACATAAACATAGGGTGGGGATGGGAGCCCTTACATTGCAGAAAGGCAATGTAAGGCAATGATCCCTCTACTTCCTTCTCCCACCACTTGGAAAAGCAAGCCTGGAGACCTGAAACTTTGTGCTGCCTTTCTGCCTTCATTCTGCTCGTGGTAAATAAATGGCAAGGAATGCATCTCAGAGAGATACAGTGCCACAGTCACCATCCCTGCAGTTATGTATATGCTAAAAACCGGGAAAGAATCATGAACATGTCCAGCAGCTCCAACAAGCCAGGAAGTCTCTACCTTGTGTACTACAGTCTAACCACTGCACCACACTGCCACACTCCACAAATAAAAGAATAGGCATTGCACATAGCATCCACTAGATGACTCCATTTGGAAACCCTGAAGTCTGGTGGGGGGAATCATTTCAGAATTAATCTCAGCATGCACTGTAACTTTGCCAGCAGTTTCTGCCATAGGTTTAATGAAGCAGGAAAAGCTTAATAACCTGACCAAACCAATGAAAAAGTGCACTTCCCTCAGTGCCCTGAATGTCAGCAGTTTTCACCAAAATTGGAAAGAAATGATATGCCTGTTTGAAAATTGGAGTAAACAGTAAGTTGTCAGTGTGCAGCACTTTTAAACTTTCTGTACCTCTGGAAATTTTTATTGGATCTGTTTTAACCTTGGCACATTTGTACACTTCACCAGGTATTCCCTATATTTCAAGTTTCAAGTTATTACATCAAGATGTCATTTTTATGAGCAATAGAATTTTGAGGCTTATGATGACAGAACCTTAACTAAAAGAGCACTCTTGTGCCCTCTGACTTACTGAAAGTACAAACTGTTTTTATCATATTGGTCCCAAAGAATAAGAGATATAAGGTGCTACTTTATTTTACAAACTGATGGAAATTATTCCATAGGTTAATACTCCCATTCAGAACAAATGTAAAATGCATTATTCCCATTAGGATTCTTTCTCATCTCCTTTACACAAGGGTACAAAAGTTTTAAAAAGGTACTGTTTAATTAGAATAAAAAGTTAAAATCCTACAATTTTTCAGAATGAGAAGAGCTCAATTAAAACTTTTTGGGGAAAGTTGCAGTTTTATCCTGTCTGAATACTTTTTTTGTGACATGGAGTGGGGTGGAGTGAAAACTATTTCCAGTCCTTTACTTTTCTGTGGAAATTTTTCTGACTCTTATATTCAATAGCAACAATAAAGAGATGCCAACTGCAAATAAATTTTAGGGAAGCTTAGCAGTTTCAAACTCTGTCACTTCTGTTGATTAAATACAAGTAAAACAAGCATGCCAAATTAGATCATTCTTTGGGGTGTTAGAAAAATTTCCAATTCTATTTCTTCCAAAAGCCCTGTATAACTTCAATTGTTTGCTTTCTTAAAGGAAGGCTTAAAGGCCTATTTCATTCTTATTCCCTTCCTGGGGATAGGCACCAGATTCATTAAAATGCTACTGTTTCCACAAAAAGGAAGTGCTTTTCAGAGTGCTCATATGGGTGCAGTAACATCTAAATTGCAAGATGTGAAGTTCCATAAAAAGCATGAGCTTTTGGTACTTGCACAATTATACTCATACAGTATTCACAATACCTGTGAATATGTAGGAAAGCACTACAACTTCCCTTGATACAAGATACTGTACTGCTGATTCTAAGTACCGGTAGTCAGAAGCAGTGCCCCCCCCCCTCCATTCCCAGCTCAAATTTAAAAACAAACATCCATACACTCATCCCTCGAAATGGGGAATCCTCCATGGCAAAGCTGCTCCACACATATTGAGGAAAACCATAGAACTTTTATTCAATGCAGAAAATAATAATCTGACAGAAACACTCTAATATGAGTTACACACGTATCACTTTATTATAGAACTGTTTGTATAAAACTGCTCCTTTGAACATAGGCTTACAGTTAAGATCCTAAACATGTTGCTTCAGAAGCCCCATTGAGTTCAATGAGACATATACATTGAATTCTATTCCTAAGTATCAGATTGGAGCCTTCATGTACCACCACAGTTGCAAGTGGAATTCTAAATTGCTTGTCTTCATACAGCCAGGCAGCCAACGTAAGAATCTATCTATTGAATAACTATGTCACATGTATGTAGTCAGCAGATGTTGAAAAGGCTTTTCATCTGATGAACAATCCTATTCTACTTATCAAAAGCTTTAAAATAAGGATATCTCCATTAACAAGATATCCTAAGAAGCAGTTATTTACACATCTTTAGAGCAGTTCGGGTGGCACTGTGGATAACCATTAGGTCCAGTCATGACCGACTCTGGGGTTGTGCTGCTCATCTCGCATTATTGGCTGAGGGAGCCGGCGTACAGCTTCCAGGTCATGTGGCCAGCATGACAAAGCCATTTCTGGCGAACCAGAGCAGCGCATGGAAACGCCGTTCACCTTCCCGCTGTAGTGGTACCTATTTATCTACAGTACTTGCACTTTGCCGTGCTTTTGAACTGCTAGGTTGGCAGGAGCTGGGACCGAGCAATGGGAGCTCACCCCGTTGCGGGGATTCGAACTGCCGACCTGCTGATCGGCAAGCCCTAGGCTCTGTGGTTTAACCCACAGCTCCACCCGCGTCCCAGCCTACATATACAGACTACCCAATTTTGGTGGGTTAAGTATTATATTATATTATAATAAATTTTCTGGTTATGTACCGTGTTTCTCGAAAAATAAGACACTGTCTTATATTTATTTTTCCTCAAAAAACCACATTATGGCTTATTTTCAGGGGATGTCTTATTTTTTTCCTCCTCCTGCCGTGGCCGGCATTGCTGCTGTGCCTATCACTATGTCTTATTTTCAGGGTATGGCTTATATTCCTTGAATACTTAAAAATCCTGCCACAGCTTATTTTATGGCTACGTCTTATTTTTGGAGAAACAGGGTATTTTCTCTTTCTAAAAAAAAGAAAGCATTCTGGACATTAAGATGTTGATCAGGGGTATTTCCTAAAACATAGCTGCAACACTGACCCAGCCAGTTGCACCTAGGAGCCCCACAGTTTTGAAAAGGATGTCTCATGAATTTTACATCATCCTATTTGCTCACAAGATGAAACAAGCACCTTGCTGCTTCTCCTATGCAATCCTACACAAGACTGCTATCATACAGACTTCTCACAGACTCAACACACAATCATGGTTTTAGAGACCTCACACAGACCCCCCCACCCACCCTCTGACTATACATAAGGGTCTGGTGACTTCTGTTTCAGTGTATCTGAAGAAGTGTGCATGCACACGAAAGCTCATACCTATGACAAACTTAGTTGGTCTCTAAGGTGCTACTGGAAGGATTTTTTATTTTTATTTTGACCATTAAAAGCGAGAGAGACAACCACATAGAGATTCACCGGTTCAACATGTTACCCACCCCCAGACTAGGTGAATTGTTATAAAGATAGGGCTGCAACAAAATGTAATATTTCTGCATGAATTCAGAACCAAAATTTGCCCTGTTCTTATTAATGCCATATTAATTATAACAAGCTGCCTTGTAGATTTTAAAAACCAATTATTTTAAGCTGAATTCCTATTGAACTCAATTGGATTTCAATCAAAGTATATATGCACATAAGATTTTGTTGTAAAATGGCACAATTAGTTTTTATCTTTCACTATCTTCAAGTTTATCCACTTTTCAATAGTTTACACTTCCATATCATTACACTATAGAATTAGATCTGTGTACAACTTTTACTAGAACTGCTCTTACCCTATCTGAATATTTTTGCCTATGGACAGAAACTTTGTTTCAAAGCTGCTGCAACTCCAATAAAACCTTTTTTTTAAAAAAATGTAAATACCAAATTCATTAACATAAAATCAGAAACAAACTGCTTCTATTCTTGAATCAGCATCTAAATAGAAACTTTGGTCAGATTTAAATACACTGCATGGATGTGCAAATACATTATCCAATTAAGTCCTAATTATATAAATGGTTGGCAGGAAAATTTATAGAACTACTAACAGCTATTAAAGTTGCAGGCCAAATAAATACTTGCGATATTGTATAGTGCTGAAAGTTAGTTTTTCCAGTTCCTTTTTCAAGGGCATTTTAAAATCCAAGCCAGCAAAGCAGAACACACTGGTCAGAGAGCAAAATAATTTTCCTAATCTGCTGAACTTAAGAGAAAACTTCTCAGTAGTTACTTCCAAAGAAGAGGGAAGCAGCAAATATATTTGAGATACAACCCCTGCCCAGCTGCAACCCTTGTAACGCTGTGTTATATGTGAAGCATATAACACAGAAAATAGTCAATGAAACAGTGAAAAACTTTGCAGTATTCTTCAGACGAAGTTAGCAAGCAAAATCCATGCAAAGCACCCAGCCATTAGGTGAGAACACAAACAACCCTCCACACATCTGCTGAGAAGTAAATTCCATGGACCTTGCTCCCCACTGTATGCGTAGGATTACAGTCTTAAACTGCAATCTTACACACACCTACTGGGGGGGGGGAGTCTCTCTCAACTCAGTGAAACTTCAGAGCAGACATGCATAGAGCTGTGCTGCTGTTAAGTCTGTAAACCTGGCCAAACTTAACAGGAAGCAAACCCTATTGGCTTCTGTGGGTTTTATTCCTAACCACAGACTGAACCAGCAGCAGCCTTATCCCCCACAATAGAAACCTTGCTACTGCTTGTCAAGTGGACTTACAACTCCTCTGTATACATTTACATGATAAAGAGGAGACAGAGGAGACCACTTTCCAGTACTTAAAGGGCTGTCACATGGAAGATGGGAGTAAGCTTGTTTTTGTCTGCTTAGGAGGCAGAATCCAACCAAGGGGTTCACAGGTTAGAAGAAAGGAGATTCTATCTGTCACGGATGCTTTGGATGAGAATCCTGCATTGCAGGTGGTTGGACTAGATGACCCTTACAACTCTACAATCCTATGACAGTTACATTTACATCCCACCTTTTCTCCCAAGAGCTCAAGGTGGCTCTCCCGCTCTCCATTTCCTCCTCACAACAACCCTGCGTGGCAGGTCAGGTGGTGAGTCAGTGGCTAGCCCAAGGTCACCCAGTGAGCTTCATGGCTGAGCAAGGATTTCAACCTGGGTGTCTATGGTTCAGCATTGTATCCACTACAACACACATGTGGGTAGGGTGGCTCTACCACCAGTAGTGTTTAGAGAGAAGATGTACAGTCAAAACAGCAAGCACAAAGTCAGAGGAAGCCCTAACTACTAGTCATCAAACTAGCAGTCCGTCCCGCCTCAAAAATCAAGCACATTTGGGCATGGGTGGGTGAGAAATGTCGCTCTAGAATCTTGGTTCCCAACATGGGGCACACGCCCCATAGGGGAGCGATTTGATTTTTAAGGGGGCAATTCGAGAATGAGTTATTAACAGTGAATGGCCGTTTAGGCTTCCTCCATGTGAATAGGCGTTCACTTTTTGAATAATAAGAATTATATGTTGGGGGGGGGTGTCAGTATTTTAGAGATGCTTGGGTGGGGCATAGCCAAAAAAAAAAGGTTGGGAACCACTGTTCTAAACTAAGCACTAGCTCAGTTGGTTAGAGCATGGTGCTGAGAATACCAAGCTTGCAAGCATTTGGGGGGGGCAAGGGGCAGCTGCTCCCCCAAATCAAGAAAAAATCCTTAATTAACTGAGGTTCTGGCACTCCTAACAAAGGTCTCCCCCCCCCCAACAAAAATCCTGGCTACATCCATGGTTGCAGGTTCGATCCCGGTAAGGGGCAAGCTGCATATTCCTGCACTGGACTAGTTGATCCTCAGGGTCCATTCCAACTCTACGATCCTGTCAGCTCTCATTTTGTAAGAATCGTAAGAGTCGGAAGGGACCTCGGGGCCATCCAGCCCAACCCCCTTTGAAATGCAAGCGTCTCTGTGGCCGGCGTGGGGCTGGAACCCGCGACCCTGATCTCCTTCAGAGCCTCGCGCTCTACCGACCCCGGCCGCCGCGGCTCCCCTCCGCTCTCCGCGCTCCTCTCTTTCACGCATCCACCCATTCACACGTGTGTCATTCCTCCGCGTTCTCTTTACCTCCGAACAGGTGAGGCGAGAGGTGGGCGGGCAGCGAGCCGATGACGAGCCGGGGCCCGCCGCCGCTGCCGTGTCCTCCTCCAGCACCGCCGCCTCCTCCTCCTCCGGCCGCGGCCCGTTCCCTGCCCCCTTCCTCGGGGGTGCTGCTGACCGAGTCCTGCGAGCCGTAGAGGCCGCTGCTGTTGGGGATGTTGAAGGCAGAATGAGCCGCGCGAGCCCCGGACGCGCCCGGCCCTCCCAGAGACCTGCTCCGGGGCGCCGGGGCCGCCGCTCCGCTGGCCGAGCCGCCGGGCCCCGCGTGGTGCTGCCCTCCCGGGGCCAGGTGCGTGTACCTCGCCGCGCCGCCT
Organism: Zootoca vivipara; assembly: GCF_965207765.1. Lineage (NCBI taxonomy): Eukaryota > Metazoa > Chordata > Lepidosauria > Squamata > Lacertidae > Zootoca > Zootoca vivipara. The sequence goes on along the minus strand of NC_142594.1, from coordinate 13,659,059 downwards.
GCCGGCCGCCCGTTCACACCGCCGCCGCCGCCGCTACTGGAAGGCAAGTCCCCTCCGGAGTAAGCCCGGGTCCGGCCATTGGCGGCGGCCGGGCCGCTCTGCTTGGCGCCCATCTCCCCCTTTTCCTCGCCGCCGCCGCCGCCGCAGTCTGGCTGTGGTTCCTCTCAGGCTCGGCTGCTTCCCTGTGCGGGTCCCGCCGCCAACGGGGCGGGGTAGGCGAAAGCGCGCCGCCCTCGCTCCTTTCCCCGGACCCGGCAGCTGAGGGAGAAGAGCCGCGGCTTTCAGCGGGCGGGCTCGGCGCTGAGGCGGCGGTGCCTCCGCCGCGGTGAGTCCCTCAGAAGAACGACGACGGGCGAGGGAGAAGAGGACGGGAAAGCTAGTACCGCTCTGCGAGGGGACGCAGCCGCTGCCCAAGCGCTCCTCGGCCCCGCCGCTCCGGCCATCGTCTTTGCCGCGGTGGTCGTGGCGTGAGGAAAGCAGCGGCGGCCCGTCGCCCGCCTCAGAGGCCGCTCGCGCGCTCGCTCAAGTGTGAGGCGAGGGGGGCGGCACCTCTGCGCAGCCGCGCCTCCCTCGCTCGCTTGCCCGGCCGCCGCCGCCGCGCCGCCATCATGGGAAGGGGGGGGGAGGGGAGGCTCGAGGGCCGCCGCCTCCCGCTCCGCCTCCTGTCTCCGTTCAGCGCCGGGAGGTGACAGGCGCCGCCCGCTTCTGAGGGGCCGCGAGGGCGGCTGGGCCCGCTGGTTGGCCTGTCGGAGCTGAGGAGGACGTCCCTTTCCCGACGTGCGTTTTCCCGCCACAGAGGTGTGCTCAAATTCCTTATTATTATTATTATTATTATTATTATTATTATTATTATTATTATTATTATTATTATTATTATACCGCCCTACACCCGCTGGTTCACAGGATAAAATCTCAACACAAACACACAAAACACATAATCGAAATAAAAACAAAAACCACTCAGTAACTCCCAATAAAGGGGGGGGGGAGAGAGGGAGAGAGGTGCTTAGCATCTAGGTAGGAGCCAACTCCTAGGGGCCGAGGTCCCTTTGCTCCATAGCTGCCAAGTTATCCCTTTTTTAAAGGGATTTTCCCTTATGCTGAATAGGCTTCCTCGCGAGAAAAGGGAAAACTTGGCAGCTATGCTTTGCTCCCCGCTCCCAATTTAAGGGGGCTGCCCCACCAAGTTGATGGGCATTGTCATTCTAATTGTGAGTGTGTTCCTTCTCATGAAGGGCGGGGCTTATCTGCCTGCCCCCCCACCCATTATTTTATTCAAGTTGGCACCCCTGGAATATATACATAAGAGCCAACTCCTAGGGGGCTGAGGTCCCTTTGCTCCCCTCACAATAAAATATATGAGGGCCCTCCCCCAGGTTGATGGACACTGTCACTCAAATTGTGGGTGTGTTCCCTGTCATGTGATCAATTATGCAGGATGGGCAGGGCTTACCTGTCCCCCCCCTCTAATATTTGATTAAAATTGGCACCCCTGGCATACATACATACATACATACATACATACATACATACATACATACATACATACTGTACATCATTTTATTTGTATGCCGCCTTTCTGTAATTCAGCCCATGCTCATGGAGACTTGCGGGGGGGGGGGAATCACATAAATACAAACATAACCAAAAGTAGTTGCAAGCAATAAAGGAAACATCAAAAAGCACACAACCAAATTGAAACATACCGTACATCAAAAAGTGCACGGCCAAACTGAACAATTTCCACGTAATTTATAATAAGAGCTGAAATAAAGTTACAAAAGATCAATATCAATAGCAACCATAACGGCAGGCCAAGAGTCTGTTCGCTTTTTTTGTGGCTGGAGTCAGTCAAGGCCCTGCCCTCCCAGGCCAGGTGGGACAAAAGCCTGCAGGGCAGGGAGCAGATCTTCCAGGGCTCACAGCCAAAGTATCTGCCTTTCAGGCAACTGTTAAAGATAGAGAAAGTGGGGTGGGGGAGAAGGCGAAAACTCTTAAACAGCAGGTTTACATACCGGTACTGGTAATTAAGTATTTACTGGTATGAAGAGGGGGGGGGGTTGTGGTTACATTGCAGAGCTCGGGTTGGCCCGCAGGGTGACCTTGGGCTGGTTTGTTTTATCTTCGCCAAAACCACTGAACAGGTTTGAGCTGTTGGGTGAAGGGTGGGCTGAGCATGTGACAAACCGTTGCCGGGTGTGATAGGTACACACTGCTGCTGCATTTCTTAAAGTGAAGAGGGCTGCAGTTCAAGCCTGCTTGGAGTCTCACTCACTCTGGAAACCCTAATTATGTTTCTGAACATAATTGGATCAGACTGTGTCTATCACGGCTATGTCTATCAGGTCTATGTCTCGCCTCACAGTGGACAACCAGGTGCCTATGAGGAAGTCCACAAGGAGGGCATGAGTACAATAGCCACTACCCCACTCATGATCCCCAGCCACTTCCTCAAAGGCATCCTGGGACATGTATTTCTTTTTGGCCAGCAATGGATGTTCTGGAATCGTCAAACATATTTGGTCAGACAAGTGCACTCTGTGCATGCTCATGCCATTTATTTCTGACGCTCCTACTTCCTACTCATGACATACAGTCGAACCTTGGTTGTTGAACTTAATCCGTTCCGGGAGTCCATTCGACTCCCGGAACAGTTCGAAAACTAAGTCGCGGCTTCTGATTGGCTGCAGGAGCTTCCTGTACTCAATCAGAAGCCGCATTGGGCATTCGGCTTCCGGAAAACATTCGCAAGCCAGAACACGCACTTATGGGTTTGTGGCGTTCGGGAGCCAAAACGTCCGAGTACCAAGGCGTTCGACAACCAAGGTACGACTTTACCTGGGAGTGATCCCCGGGGAATTCAGTGGTTCTTTCCTCTGTGTAATGTATGGTTGTGGCATTAAACTACACTGGAAATTGTGACAACAGGGACCTCGTCTGCACCAAACTAAGACGCACCAATAATGGGTTAGTTATTAAGTATTAATAAAACTGTTCAAGTGTTCACTCTTTCTTTGCAAAGGAGAAGGCTAGAGAGATAGCCGCACAACCTTTGAACGGTTGAAGGCCACACAACTTTTCTCCCAACATACAAGCAATTCTGAACTAAGATGCTTCTCAGTTTTGATGGGTGCTAAGTATCTGTGCAACTGTGGTGCTTAAGTGTCCACAATGTCTTTGCAAGGGAAGAGGATGGGTAGGAGACCATAACAACTTGGCCATGTCTCCCTAAGCTCACTGGGCGTGGTCACATCCCAACAGCCTCACCAGGTCTGTTGATGGCTGTAAAAGAGCAAGCACACTGAGTATCGGTACAGCATGCAGCAAAAATTGTGCAGCATTGACACAAACTGGCCTTACTTGCAATGGGGTGGTGGTGGTGTTAATTTAAGACAATTAATTTAAGAGAAACTGAAAGACTTTCCAGTGTACTGAATCCCAAAAACCAATCTAGCACTATCCCTGTGATATACCGTTAAGCAAGAAGTTTTGCGCTAGCAAGACTCCCATTCTATGCATGCTTACCTGGAAACAGGAAACCCAGTGAACCTAAGCTAATATCTATAGGATTGCACTGTTTGTGGGTTCAGATTTTGTTCATTCACTAGGAAATCCTAGCTTCAGCTGCTGCAACTCTTTTGTAGCTTCTTTTGCTTACATTTTTGTACAGTACTGTATATATGCTGACTGTATACATGCTGAACGACACTGTACAAAATTTGTCTTCGAGTGAGACGTCTCAAAAGCATGGCAAAGAAATGATCTGCAAAGTTATCCTAGTGGGAGAATGACATTTCAGTTTTAAAGCTTGATAATGGGTGTTTGAGTCATGGTGGAAGTTATTGCATAAGTTAATTAAAAATTAAAGGCTGCACAGCACTTTCATATTAGCTAGCTGTATAGCAAAACCCAAATGACATCCCCTGAAATGGAAACTTCAGCAAGATGAAGGGGGTAGAGCTGCCTTTTTACACAAGTCTGGTTTTAAAAGAAATTGTGTGAGCATCTTTCATGCAGTGTTTAGACGAATATAAAAACTTTATCAGAGACCTCTGAGAGTAATTGAGTAAGTCATTATCTATGTTCCTATGGCAATGTGAACAAACTGTATTTCTGAAAATATGTCCCATCGCAAAAGAAAGAACGGCCATTGCATTCTGCATACAGTATATGGTCCTTGGTTATAGTAATGACCATGATTTTGGTTTCCATTTCACGAAAGAGGTACCGACTTGCCTGCAATGTTCGTTTGAGTTTGCCATCTGCAACACTAAATCAAATACTTGCCACGCCCTTTAGTATCTTCTGGTACAAAGTAGAAGGCCCAAGCTGTGAGCCAGGTTACTGCTTTGTCACAATTAGAACTATTTTTATTGGGGTAAAGTCACAAATTCTTCTAAAATGTAGGTGTAAGCTATTTTCCATTCACTACTTCTTCCTTCGTCCTTGAGCATGTATTCATGATTTACTTGTAAAATTAACAGTTCTTTGAAAAATCTTTTTTTATTCTTTGACTCTCCGAATTTCCTGGGGAAGGAGGTAAATTATATTCTGTCAAAACAAAAGGCAGCAGAACATGATGCTTCATCAGGATAACCCACAAATCCACCCAAGACACTCTGTGTGTTCTTAAAGCGCTTCATTCTCAATAAAATTGGTAGAACTAAGCTGCTTTAAGTCTAATTGAATTTATCACATGCTAGAAAAGAAGGCGTTTACTTGATCATTAAGGCCTGATCCTATACTAAGGATCCACCAGCTGGGGTGCCATGGGAATCAGTGGAAGCCTCACCATACCCCAGATGTGACTGCAGAATTAGACCACTGGCAGAGTGGTTTAACTGGTGAAGATACTGCGATGGAAAGGGGGAGACATGGCAGTCATGGGCAGGACATGGGTGGCAAAGAGGAGAGACACACATGCCAGATCCAATTCCCCTTCAATCCATAGCCAATAGAAGGTGTAGCTTTACACCAGACCCAGATCTGGCATTAGAAAAGGTTCCTCCAAGAATTCGGACCTCCTGGACCTGGAAGGCCAAGGGCTGCCATTTGGATGGCATTTTTATTTAATGAAAGATAAGATAAGTAACAGGAATATCTTTATGTTTAATTTAATTAGAAAATCCCTATACTCAGTATGGCAAAAGTACAAAAGATATTTCGAACCTAAGACCCCTTGGTGGGTCTCACCATTAGAATTAGTCGCAGTCAGAAGAACAAATATGGAAAATACCTGGCCCACTTATAGAGAAATTTTGGAAGAAAGAGAAGGAATATTGAAGTTGAAAGATTATTCGGAAATAAAAAACTATCTGACCTCATGGTTACAATATTTTCAAATAAATCAAAGATTACAATTAGATAAAAAAATAGGATTCGAACCTAAAACATCAAAATTGGAAGAGATTCTATTGGTCAACCAAGATAAATATATTAAAAATTTGTACCAAATTATGTTACAATGGAAGACAGAAAAGGAGATGACTAAAGATTACATGATAAAGTGGGGCCAAGATTTGGGAAAACCAATCCCAATACAAAAATGGGAAAATCTCTGGAAACGCGACTTAAATTTTACACCAAATTATGATTTGAAAGAAAACATTCTAAAAATGCTAAACAGATGGCACCTGACGCCACTAAAACTATCAAAAATTTATCCGGGGGTCAGTAATCTATGCTGGAGGTGTAAAAAGGAAATTGGCTCATATATCCATATATGGTGGAATTGCAACATAATTAAGGGATTTTGGGAAATGTTATACAAAGAATTAAAAAAAATACTGAAATATCCCATCAAGAAAAATCCGGAAATGTTCCTCTTGGGAATGCTACCGGAGGATGTCAAATCTGAAGATAGGTGTATAATAAGTTATGCAGTAGCAGCCGCTAGGCTTCTAGTCGCAAAAAATTGGAAAACCTCGGCAATTCCCAGCAGAGAGGACTGGCAAATCAAGGTATTACAATATTGTAGATTAGCGATAAGATATGAAGAACTCAAGGGAACGGATTCAGAGGCAATCATAAAAATATGGAAACCATTTACCAACTATATAAAAGATAAAGTGGAGAACCCAAACCTGATCTCAGATCTTTAAAGGGTTCTATCATAGGTATAAACATAACTGTAAATTGTAAAGGGTTTATATTTATATGTTATTGATAATTTCGTGTAACATGATTGGTAGTGTGTAATATCCTATATGGTTTTTCAGGGAGGAGCCCGGTACAGGTTGGGAAGTCATGAGGGAGGAGGGCCAGGGAGGGGGGGGAGTCGGGAGGGGTGGGGAGGGGAAAAGAATAACCACAAGACAACATATTGTTGATGTACATTGTTTTTTTTTAATTGTTTGTATACTTTTGAAACCAATAAAGCTTTAAAAATTTAAAAAAAGAAAAAAGAAAAGGTTCCTCCAATGGATGCAATAATAATAATAATAATAACTACCACCCCCCCTCATCAGTGACCACCCCACCCATGTCATCACAACAGAACGAAGTACCGTGTTGGCCTGAATATGCTGGTAAGCCTCACTTTTTTTAAAAAAGTGTAGCTTAAATTCGCGACCTTACAAAAATGGGCTTTTACCATATCGCTGCTGAAACAGACATGCATACGGTAAAACGGAACGGGTGTGAGTGCCTGTGGAATTTTAAGGGAGCAGCTTATATTCGGGTATTGTCTCCCAAAGGTGCAGCTTATATTCGGGTGTAGCTTATATTCGAGCTAATACGGTATATGGTGTAACTCAGCAGCACAGCACACCACACAACCACCAGTATATAAACTCTGTGTAGAAAGACCATAACTCAGATGATAGGGCACATGACTTGGGGCTTTATCTCCCTTGCCTTGTGTTGAACACCGTTAGAGCTCAGACAGGGAAACTCTGCTGATGGGGAATCATGGAGAAAGAGCACTTTGCACACAAATGAGCATTTTGCACAAAGCAGCCTGCTACCAGAACACAAACTAGGCAGGATGTTTTTAATTTCTTTTTTCTCTTGGTTTTAATGTATTGGGTATGTCTGTGTGTGTCTGTTTTTCTTATGTATATATACCCTGCCCATCTGACTGGGTTGCCCCAGCTACTCTGGGCTGCTTCTAACATATATAAAAAACCATCATAAAACATTAAAACATTAAAAAAAAACTTCCCTATACAACCAGGGCTGTCTTCAGATGTCTTCTAAAGAGCCAGACACTGGAAAGACCTGTCAGGAGTCAGCATGGACAAATGGTATCAAATAGTATGGGAAACAGCCCTATAAGAAAAGACAAGAAGCGAATAGTAAGAGAACCCACACAAGTGACGCTGACACAAAACCCCATACATACACTGAGTAGAAGAATGGTTACAGGTAGGTAGCCGTGTTGGTCTGGGTCGAAGTAAAATAAAAAAATTCCTTCAGTAGCACCTTAAAGACCAACTAAGTTTTTATTTTGATATGAGCTTTCGTGTGCATGCACACTTCTTCAGATACACTGAAATAGAAGTCCCCAGACGCTTATGTGGAGAAGGGGTGGGGAGGGGGTGGTGGAAGTGGGTGATTGACTGATAGCTGTTGATGACTGAAAACGACTGTAAATGGTTTTGCATGAAAAAGCAAGGGTTGAGATGGCTGAAGATCGCTTTATCATGTATAATGAGATAAGAATCCTATGTCTCTGTTCAAACCAGGTCCCTCCATGGTTTTGAGCTTGGTGATAAGTTGTAATTCAGCAACTTCTCTTTCCAGTCTATTTCTGAAATTCTTTTGTAGTAAGACAGCTACTTTGAGATCTTGTATAGAATGTCCTGGGAGATTGAAGTGTTCTCCTACTGGTTTCTCTGTCTTCTGGTTCCTGATGTCAGATTTATGTCCATTTATCCTTTGAGTAGAAGAATAGAAGCATTGCCACCCCACCCCACTCACCATTCCCCTCTTTCCCCTTCTTTCCCCTTCTTTTCTTCCTAACTTCACACACACACACACACACACACACACACACACACACACTGTCTTCTAAAGGTTGTACAGTGGTACCTCGGTTTATGAACACAATTGGTTCCGGAAGTCTGTTCATAAACTGAAGCATTCATAAACTGAAGTGAACTTTCCCATTGAAAGTAATGGAAAGTGAATTAATCCGTTCCAGAAGGGTCCGCGGCGTTCCTAAACCGAAAATTCATAAACCGAGGTGTTCATAAACCGAGGTTCCACTGTATAGTTTCTTATATCCTTGGTTGGGGGAGTCGCATAACTCTATACCCTCCAACATTTCTCCAATGAAAATAGGGATGTCCTAAGAAAAAGCGGGACATTCCAGGAGCAAATAACAAACTGGGATGGTTTATTTAAACCTGGGACTGTCCCTGGAAAATAGGGACACTTGGAGGGTGTGCACTATCTGCTACTGGCAATACGAGTGCATTGTAGATTCCAGCACCAAAGGTTGTTTTAAAAGTTCTAAAATTAAATGAAATAATTTAAAGGAACAATAAATATATAATTTGTTATATAATAAATATAACTAGTTGCTTATTGAAAACTACCAAGCATTATTGTCAAATGTTATTCTGCCTCGTATCAGAATCCAAAGGAAGGGTCCTTGTTCCAAGAGTTTTGAACATATGTTTAGCCAATTTGTTCATGTCTCTGCCGTTGACAAGCTCTTCTGCAACCGTATCATTAAGAGCTGTAGAATGCTGTCCATGTGGCTCTTTGAGCATAGCAGCTTGTGGAATATTACATTTTTGTATAAAAAAACAGCAATCCAGTTATTGGGTAATAGCAGTCTGACAAGTAAAATAATAGATCAAAACTGCAATAGCTCTTAATACATTCAGCATTAAGTGCTGTGCCCTGAAAACTGACAAGGCCACACTCCCGACTTTTCCTACTACACCCACCTTTTTCTGCAAAGAGATCAAGGTGGGGTACACAATTCTCGCACTCTCCATTTTACAGTATATTCACAACAATCCTTTGAGGTACGTTCATCTGAGAGACAGTGATTGGACCAAAGTCACCCTTCATGACCGAGTGGGGTTTTGAACCCTGGTCTCTCAGGTTCTTGTTCAGCATTACAACCACTGCACCTTCACTGGCTCTCTGACTAGTAAGGTCCCACTTGAGACCAAGCGCAAAGAGAAGGCGATGCAATTGATAAATGCTCTTTGATTCAGTGCAGAAAATGAATGTGGTTGGGAGTAGTCAAATGCACATAAACCGATGCAGGTAGCTCCTCACTGCAGTATATCAAAGGGCAACTTTGCAGCATGGGCCAAAATGTTTAATAATAATAATAATATTTATACCCCGCCCAACACATAAAAACATCATATAACACCAAACATTAAAAACTGCCTTCAGATGTCTTCTAAAAGTTTTACTGCATAGTCCTTGACACCTGATAGGAGGCCATTCCACAGGGAGGGTGCCACTACCAAAAAGACCCTCTGCCTGGTTCCCTGTAACTTTGCTTCTTGCAGCGAGGGAACCGCCAGAAGGCCCTCAGAGGTGGACCTCAGTGTCCGGGCTGAACAATGGGGGTGGAGATGCTCCTTCAGATATACTGGGCTGAGACCGTTCAGAGCTTTAAAGGTCAGCACCAACACTTTGAATTGTGCTCGGAAACGTACTGAGAGCCAGTGTAGATCCTTTAGGACCGATGTTATATGGTCCCGGCGGCCGCTCCCAGTCACCAGTCTAACTGGCGCATTCTGGATTAGTTCCCCTTCTATAAGAAGTGCAGTGATCTAAGCATAGCTGCCAAGTTATCCCTTTTTTACAGGGATTTTCCCTTATGCTGAATAGGCTTCCTCGCGAGAAAAGTGAAAACTTGGCAGCTATGGATCTAAGACAGACCTTTTGGGGGCAGGTTCCAGTGAAAGAGAAATAAAAGGGGGGGGTAGAACCATGGCGATTAATTCAGCACAGGCCACAGCAGCAATGTGCCTTCCTGAGGATCTCAGCTTTGGTTGTGTAAAATGCCTAACCTTCACCACTGCTGAGTAAGGTTTTAGAAATGTGCTGTTTGATAATGGGAACATTGAGCGCTATTTCCAGCACCCAGGGACAAGACGGTTGTGCCTTTTCTATTCACTTCCTGCAACAGCCCCCACTCCAAATATGGAGAACGAAAGAGTAAAAGCAAGAAAGGAATGTGAGCAAAACATTTATCCTCCCTTCCCTCCCCCTATGCCCAAGGGATCAAGGTGGGTTTACAATGCAAGCTTATCTTATTTGTTTTTACAGCAATCCGGTGAGGTGGGTTTATGTTAATAATTTGCCCCAGGCCATCTGGTGAGCTTTCTAGTTGTCAGCACAGACATAGCCAAAACTTTAAGGCAAGCTATGAGACCAAAGACACTGCTTGAGAGACACAGAAAAAAGGGAAGTGAGATATTTGACTGCACCGCTTTTTGCTATTTACTTACGCATTATACAATATTACACTTCTTAGCCTTTTTGTTTTTCAAAAAATGAAACTCAAATCAACATCCAAGCAACAGACAAACTGAACCACTAGATGAGCTTTATGGTTAAACAGAATTCTCTGCAAAGCAGCATCTCAAGATACCGTAGCTCATTCACAATCTGAGCATATTGACTTATTATGTTGTTGTTTAGTCGTTTAGTCGTGTCCGACTCTTCGTGACCCCATGGACCATAGCACGCCAGGCACTCCTGTCTTGCACTGCCTCCCGCAGTTTGGTCAAACTCATGTTCGTAGCTTCAAGAACACTGTCCAACCATCTTGTCCTCTGTCGTCCCCTTCTCCTAGTGCCCTCAATCTTTCCCAACATCAGGGTCTTTTCCAAGGATTCTTCTCTTCTCATGAGGTGGCCAAAGTATTGGAGCCTCAGCTTCACGATCTGTCCTTCCAGGGAGCACTCAGGGCTGATTTCCTTAAGAATGGATAGGTTTGATCTTCTAGCAGTCCATGGGACTCTCAAGAGTCTCCTCCAGCACCATAATTCACCTGGAGAAGGAACTGGCAAGCCACTCCAGTGTCCCTGCCAAGAAAACTCCATGGACAAAGATTGACTTATTATAGCTGAACCTTTAAGGCTCAATGCAGAAGTATTGCCAGTGAGAGTCAAATAATAATAGAATCGTAGAGTTGAAAGGGTCCACAAGGGTTGTCTAGTCCAACCCCTTCCAATGCAGGAATCTTTTGCCCATGGAAAGCTCCAAAATGGGGCAAGGAGGGGGGAAAACCTGCCTGGTATCCACTAGAACCAGAGCCAGCCCCAGTGCCGTTACTTGACAGGATCAGGCCTGATCACTGTGCCAGCTCAAAACCGGTGCAGCACAGACTGGGGTTTGCTTGCCTTCCATCCTGGCCAGAGCTGTGTATCTGGAAGTGGCTATGCCAGTTCGTGCCACACCAGGGTTAGGATTGCTCTGCAAGTCATGATCTTGTATGAATATTAATTCCTTTTAAATCAATGGAACATTCTTTCCCATCACGTCTTTATGCACGCACCAGTCATTTTAGGGACTCTGGAGGTTCACAGAATGGGGCTATCCTGCCTCCCCATTCCCACTGAAGTCCCTCCCAATCTCTTCCTAGAGGTTGGGGGTCCCTTGGGAAATGGTGTGAGGTATATTGCAGAGGGCTGCAGATGAAGTAGGGGGTTAGCAGAAATCTAATCCACCCCCAAGGTATATGAAAAGGGGATCCATTTAGGATTTATATTATTTTTATTTGCAATTGCGAAAGTCTGTAATATGTGTTTGAGGAAACTTTCATTAAAATACATGCATATTATTCTCTCCAATGTGGGTTGTGATGTCCTAGGAGAGAAAAGTGTTTGGAATGGATTAGGTATAGGGGTAACTAGTACAGTGGAACCTCGGTTTATGAACACCTCGGTTTACGAATTTTCGGTTTACGAACGCCACGGACCCATCTGGAACGGATTAATTCACTTTCCATTACTTTCAATGGGAAAGTTCGCTTCAGTTTATGAACGCTTCAGTTTATGAACAGACTTCCGGAACCAATTACACCCATGCTTCAGGTTAAATACGCTTCAGGTTGAGTACTCCACAGACCCGTCTGGAACGGATTAATCCACTTTCCATTACTTTCAATGGGAAAGTTCACTTCTGTTTATGAACCTTCAGTTTAAGTACTCCGCGGACCATCTGGAATGGATTAATTCACTTTCCATTACTTTCAATGGAAAAGTTCGCTTCAGTTTATGAACGCTTTAGTTTATGAACAGACCTCAGAAACCAATTGTGTTCATAAACCGAGGTACCACTGTATAGTAAATAAAGGGTGCTTGCTGGAAGAGAGAGAAAGAGAGAGAGAGATTGCTGCAGCAGATCACCTAGACCAGTCTAGTGTTCGAACAAATACAGAAAATGGTTTTTTTCCCCTTGAGAAAGGGGAGCAATAAATTAGTCCACACTGACACCTAGTGATAATAGCTTTGGTGACTTAGTCATTCAGATTTGAGAAAGAATAGCTGGTAAATTACCTTCCCATCCATCATTGGCGAGAAAGGCAATAGCTGGGTTAATTCAGCTGTGTTCTCATTTACTCATTGACATAGAGGGAAGGTGGGGAAAGCAGAGCCACTGAGTTATTGTCCCTATAGCCCTTCTTTTTAAAATTGGATTTTTATTATATATAGTACTGTACTATATTTGCATATACAAGATTTAATATTACAATATTTGTGACCGTATGCAGAATTACAAAATAAATCATAGTACATTGACTTACTGTGTAACATCTACTGAAATTTGTACTTTGGTCCTCTAACAATTAATTAAGAGGCAACCAGTTTTCTACGTTTGCCTCCTCTTTGTCCCTTCTTTCTGTCTCACATAGCTTTTTAATTTAGACATAACAGCATAATCCAATTGTTTCCCATTATTTTGTGGTAAGAACCTTGTTTATGAGCCAATTCTTTGAAAATGTTTTTCTGGCCACAATAACCATATATTCTACACATTTTTGTACCAGCAACTTACGTATTTTGTGCAAATAAATAAGAGCATTAAAACGAAAAAAATATTTTAGATTGCTGCTGAAGAACCTCTATGTACTGTTTCCTCCTCCCCTCCCAACCTGCAGTGTGGAAGCAAAACAGGTAGAGAATGCTACAGCAGCAGCTTTCTGTTTAACTGTATGCTGTGCTGTTCAGAAATACAACCAGAATTCAGTGATCAAGCTCAATCATATGAGAAAGAGAAAGTCAATCTGTTATTTTAGTGCCAGTTTCATATAAGATAGGTTAAGCTCATTAAGACAGAGTCACTCACAGGTAAAGTGCATAAAAATGTAGCTTGGCGACGATAATACACTGGGCTAGATCCAGACCCTCCAAGTGCCCCTATTTTCCAGGGACAGTCCCAGATTTACAAAAGCCATCCCAGTTTTTGATTTGATCCCAGAATGTCCCGCTTTCCCTTAGGACGTCCCTATTTTCATTGGAGAAATGTCGGACAGTATGGAGTTATATGACCCCCGAGCCACCTGAAGATGGTCCTGTATAGGGAATGTTAAATATTTTATTATGTTTTTAATATATGTTGGAAGCTGCCCAGAGTGGTTGGGGCAACCCAGTCAGATGGGTGGTGTATAATAATAATAATAATAATAATAATAATAATAATAATAATAGATCTCTATTTTCATTGGAGAAATGTTGGAGGGTATGTGGATCTCAAGGAAGTTAGTCATGCTTTCGCTGTCTCATTGAACACAGTTAGATGTAACTTAATTGTGACTGATTTGACCCATTCTATACACTGGGGCTGCGGGGTGACAATGGCTTCCAGCAAGATCTCGACAGAAGCCGCTGCAGCTTAACCCTGGTAAGCGAGGCAGGAGGTGGCAATGGGGGAATGCAGCACCTTCCTGTCTCACCTCAGGCAGCAAACTGGGACAGGCCAGCCCTGCATGCTGGAATTTTACATCCATGAGCCTATTCCTCCATACCCTCTTCCCTGGTGCAGTTGTGAAGGGGAGAGCAGAAAAACCTGCTTCCATTTTAAACTAACTCCAGTTTCTTCTTCATTTTCTGCACAGGGAACAGTGGTTTGTTTAGATGTTAAAGCACGGTTTGTTCAAACAAGCTAGGATTCTAAACCATGGCTTGTTCTTGGCTTGTTTGAACAAACCATAGTTTAAATTAGCCACCATTTGTCCTGCTGCAGACAATGTTCAGCAAAGCAATCTCCTTGGAGCTGCACCAGAAGAAAAGAGAGGAGATGAAGCACATAAACCTAAGGCTCCTCTGGACTAGCTTTCAGACAGGCTGTGAGTTCCAGAGGAAAATTAGTCACCTCACACTCAGTTGTGTGAATGGGTTCCGTTCCGTTAATTCCAGTGCTGATTCCATCTTAGATTACGCAATTGACTGTAGCCCCAGAGGTTAAAATGGTGGGTGTCTGTTTCTAAAAGCAGAGTATCCCTTGCCCTTTTTCAAACTCTGAAATAACGCATTTGCAGAACAGAAGCCCTGGTGCTATGTATAGGCTTTGCTTCACAAGCTGAGATCTTCTAGTCTTGCAGAAAGGAAGCTCTTAAAAGGCTGGGGGTGGGGTGGGGGGAATGTAACAAAAATCAAAAGTATTGAAGACCCTTTTTCTGATCTGAAAAGTCAGTTGCCCTTATTTAATCAGCTGAATAAACAATGAATGACCCCCTTTCCATGGGGTGCTGGGAGTGAACCTGGAACATGTATCCCAGGGAAGAACAGCATAGATTTAGGCAGCAGTTTGTAGGCTCCATTGCCCTTCCCTCAGCACAGCAACGCTCTTCCTTTCCCAAGGGGATTCCCCCCTCTTCTTCACAGGAGCCTCCTCCCTGCACACCCTCCAAATCCGCCTTTGCCAGACCATTGGGGAAGGTCACCGTGTTCTTCCTCTTACCTCACCATGGCTGACAACCCCTGGCTGAAATTCTCCCGGCAGAAAAGTTGGTCGATGATGGCCACCTCTACTTGCTCTCCAGTGGTGCCGAGAAGGAGGTGCAGAACTTCCTTAGCCCCTCTGTAACCAAAGCAGGGCCAGTTTTAGCAGGTGGGTCATTGCCACCCACTCAAATTCCTTCCTCGTCCTTGCTCCCTAGCAGCAGCCTGAAGGAGAGCCTCCCTTGGAAAACCAAGCTGGGCTGAAAACCCCCCGAGGTTGAAGGGAAAAGGACTGCATTGGTGCCTTTGCAACATACTACTCACCCGAGGAATTCCTGGTCGTAGTGGAAGTTGACCACCATCCCCAGGAGAGCGATCAGCAGCTGTGGGAAGTTCTGGCGCACAGCTGCCTTGTATACCTCCATCCTGATGATGGCATGCAAAAGGCTGGTGAGATGTTGCTGGAAGAGAGAGAGAGAGGTGTAAGTCACTTTCCCTGCTTTTCTGCAGAATACAGAAACCCCTCAAAAAAGAAGAACACAAAGAAGAATCCCTGGGAAGAAAGAAGCCAGAACGCAGGTGGATTGTCCTTACCACTTGGGTGGCAGATTCTGCCAAGGGGCTTTGATAAAGCTGCTCGGCCATGAGATGGAGCAGTTGTTCTTGGTCGGCCGATGCCAAAACCTCCTTCCATACTCTCTCGCAGTCTCTGTGAATGCAACAAGAGCAATGGTCAGATTCAAGTCTTCTGCTTGCTGCCTGCCACACAGAGAGGAAATGGCAGCAAGGGCTTTCTGAGCAAGCCCTGCACCTTGCCAACCTTTCCCTTAGCCCAGTAGAACCTGGAGGGCTCCATACCTGAAGGGAAACTGGAGGAGGTATGCAACCACTTTCGCCAGGTGTTGGTGTGGCATGATGGACAAAGCAAAGGCGGCCATGTTTCTGCCCTGCACTGTAGGCCCCTGGGTGATCTTATAGAAGGCCTCCAGCAGCACCTCCACCTGTCAGAGAAAAGGAGAGGGTTGCTGGGAGAGTACAAGGAAGCGGGGCTGTCTGCAGGCGGATCCCTCCATCCCTCATAGAAAGAGGGGCCCTTGACCTGGGCCACCAAAGCCATCTTCCTTCGAAGGTACCACTCAGGGTCCTTGGGAGTTTTGGACCCAGTCAGCTCCAGGGAACCAGTTGCCCTATTCATTGTGGGCTAAGAGAAGAAGCTTGCCAGTCTGCTCCCAGGAGGAGGAAGAGGAGGATTCCCCATTGCTGGACCCATGTTTCTCAGGACACTTGGCTGAGGTTCTTGTCCTGACGTTGCCAGGCCCCTCTCAACAAACATGTGTCCTGGGCCCCCAATGGCATGAGGTTGCCTCTCCTACAGCAAAGTGGAGAATCTTCTTCTCTCCTACCTTTGCAGACACCTTACCTCCACTTTTGTGCCGCCAAACTGCTTGATGAACTCTTGCAGCAAGTGGGAGATGTCCAAGGGGTTGAAGCTGCTCTCGACAACCAGGTCGCTGGCCAGGAAGCACATGGCCTCCAAGAGCTGCTCCGCAGGAAGATAGGCGCCAAAGACCTGAAGCAAGAGAGGAAGGTCAGAGATGCCCACAGGGCAGGGCTGGGGAGCAGAAAGCCCAGGTGCTGTCTCTGCGGAATGCAGAACATGTGGCTTGAGAGACCGCTGTGCCTTGTGTGACAGCGACTTACCCTGGCAAGAGAGTAACAATTATTCAGGAACAATTCAGGAACCGGTCCTCCGGTGGATTGGAGGACCTTCTGAGCTCTGATGATGAGCGTTTGGTTCCACGACGTTTGTGCCAGTGTCCCTGCAAAGGAAAGCCAAAGGGTTAGTTCGGGTCTTGCTCACCCCACCCCATGCTGGAACGCATTCGTTCCAGTCTTACCTTCTTTGCGCCGCAGGATGGGCAGAAGATGGCAGAGGGCCTCTGCTGCCCACTGCCTGCACTCCGGGTCTGGATCCAAGGCACACAAACAGGAAATAGCCACCAGTTGGCCAAGGGAGGATGCAGGAAGCGCTACCGATGGCTGAGAAGAGACCCAGAGAAGTGACTGATAAGAGAAGCAACCCACTACCATTTTTCCTATAACATTTTTATTAAATCTTCAGAACATTCCAAAACATTTCTTTTTGACTTCCCATCCCTCTTTTCCTGATGTTTGCTTTTTACTTCTTTTTACTCACTAGGATTTGCTCTGCTATGGCCCAGCTCTGTTCTCAACATTGTTTATGTGCTGGGATGCCTGATTGTCCCTTGGACACCTTGCAGGGTGGGCCTAGAAGGGGCAGCCTGAAGGCCTTGACAGCCCTGCATGGTTGCAATGCTTCCCTTCAGTAACTCACATATTCCTGGATCTTCTGCAGGAGGGCGGAAAGATCTCGGAGCGCCTTCCTTCGGATCTTCCCATTCTTCATCCTGGTGACGACATCCGTAAGTCTGGCCTTCAGCTGGTCCTTCCTGAAGCCGTCGGGAGGAGGATCAGCCGCACCCGGAGAATCTGTGGTTGAGATGCTGAGGGGAGAGAGGAGTAGCACTTTTGTAAAAAGGTTTTATTGCCTTCCATCCTTCAAAGACCCCAAGCACCGCCACCATAGAAATGGACCGGGGTGTGTGGGGGCCTTTAGAAAGCAATAGATTACTGGGGGGCAGGGGCGGTTCATATAGCATTACCTTGCATAAAGATGCTCCCCATCTTCCAGGCTGATTACTGATATTTGATCCTCGTCAAAATCAATTCCCTGTCCATGAGAATAGAGAAACAGGAACATCAGAATGTGAAAAATGGATCAGAGCCATTCATATAGGTGATGTTACCTATATTAGGAGAAAAGGATATCTTCGAGGGGTGGAGGAAAGACCTGAGTAATTTTATATGGTTGGGTAAGAAACCAAGAATCCAATATAAATTACTTACAGACATTAAGGAAAGAGGGGGTTGGGGGGGTCCCGGATTTGAGACTTTACTACGCATCTTCATGTTTGTGTTGGCTCAAAGATTGGTTAATATTAGAGGATGAAGAATTATTAGAGGTGGAAGGATTTAGAAATATAGGGGCGTGGCACACATATCTGTTAGAAGTAGAGAAAGGAAAACATAAGAAATTTGGCAACCATGTGATCAAGAAGTCAATATTTAAAATCTGGCAAGAATTTAAAAATCTAATGGAGCCAAAGATACCCTGGTGGGCTTCTCCCTTCGAGATGACGGCATTAGGGGGGAAATGGGGAAAAGAAAAATGGCTGACATATCAAGGTATTCTGGTGAATGAAAATGGGCAATGGAAGTTAAAATCATATGAGGAAACTAAATTATATTGTAACAGTTGGCTGCAATATTTGCAGGTACAAAGTCTTTTCAAAGAACATAAAAAAATAGGATTTGTAAATGGGAAGTCAAAATTGCAAGAATTATTAATCAAAAATAAAGAGAAACCATTATCAAACTTATATAAATTTCTCCTAGAGTGGGAATTGAAAATCATGAAAGGTAAAGTAGAGCTACAAACAATAAATGAAAGCAACGCAAATTAAAAATGAATTAAAAAAATAAGCGATGTGAAGTGACTGGGAAGTTAATTTTACTTTTTAATAGATTTGTACATTGGAAACAATTGTATACCAAGACCTACACAAATGTTGTAACTTTTATGGTGTTGTATTTTATTGAATTTAAATAAAGATTGTTTTTTTTAAAAAAAAAATTAAGGATCAGAGCCATTCATGTTTTTGTGCTGATCAGGAAAGCGCAGACGAGGTAGGTTGGGAAACAAACTGAAAATCTCTGTCCTCCGTTTCCTTAGAGACCTTGTTCATCCATCAATTCATTTAGAGGATTTGTACCCCTCTCTTAAGCCATAAAGGCTCCAAGAGAGCCTTCCATGAAATCAAATGCAAGAAACTCCCTAATGGCAGACTTCTGTTGTAATAAACAGTCTGACAAACAGAAATACAACACACAAGGAAAGGGGGCAAGGAGGGCAGAGGAAAAGACAACTCACAAACTCAGGCCCCAGTGTCTAGAATGCTGTTGTCATCTCTCCCACTGAGGCAGCCTGATAAAATGGCTGCCTCCAGATGACAGTTGGGGGAGAGGAGGCCTGAGGGAGCTGGCCTGTCTCAGCAGAGGCCATGGCGCTGTTTCCCATCCGTCCTTCCTCCAGGAGCAGAGCTCCGCCAGGCCTCCTGTCTCTCCCTCGCCTGCACCTGGGAGCAGCCCTTCCCTGCGATGGGCTCTGTGGACAGGTGGGCAGCAGGGCTCCTTGCCTCAGCTCTGCAGAAAAACCAGCTCCATTTGGCACCCCCTTCCCCTCCACTGGGCCAGCCGCTCACTCTCTCTTTTCTTCGTCTGTTTTTCCCTTTCCCTGCAAACTATAGTACAAAGATAACACCCAGCATGTAGAAATAGAAATGAAGCCTCTCCCAGATTCACATGTCCGAAGGAATCCTCTGTTCAAAATAATATTCAATCGACTGCAATATAGGACACTGAATTTTCCTTTTCGGCATGCGTTCTCACCTTTCAAAAATCTCAACCCTTTCTTTGACTTTCTATAGCTCTTTGCCAAACTTGGTGATACCATTAATCTAGGTTCCAGAGTTAAGTCCCCTGGCCATGGCAACCTCCACTTACCTCCAGGTTTCTTTGAGACGCCATCTTCTAATGTAGTGACTGAGCGAAGGTCACTACAGGCCACCTCTGCAAACCTCGAGATGCTGAGGATGCAGGAAGCTCTGTTCAAACGGTCACAAGTTCCGCTGCTAGGCAACGGCAGTTGGGAATGTGGAATTCCTGGCCTCAGTGCCAAGGTTCTAGGAGAGTCCGTGTGGCCTAGTGGTTAGAGCCATACAACGTGAGGGTGATATATATGTTCTTTGAAATGTACAGTTCAATATGTTCTTTTTCTGTTATTTGTCTCCTGCTTTGCAGACTCTCTTTTTTTTGAAAATAAGTTTTTATTCATTTTTCATAAAGATATTAACAGTCATTCATATTACAAATAATTCAACCTATTTGACTTCCTTCCAACCCATAAGTGGTAAATTCTGTCAATCCTAATTCGTATTTTCTATTTACAACAGACTCATCACACTGTAGAGGTTATGTTGCTACCCCTAACGCTCTCATACCCATGTAATTTCCTTTAGCATACTCTATAAATTTACTCCATTCAGCTTGGAACTTCACATCATCCGAATCACGTACTCTGTGTGTTAATTTGGCTAATACCATAAATTCTAGAACCTTCGATTGCCACTCGATTATAGATGGTATTTCATTTGTTTTCCATTTCTGGGCGATGAGAATCCTAGCTGCCACTGTGGCGTACATAAAAAATCTTAAATCGGATTTTGGGATTTCATTGTCGACTAAATCCAACAGAAAAGCCTCAGGCTTCTTCGGAAAGGTAAGTTTCAAAAAAAAATTGAGTTCGTTATAAACCAAATCCCAAAATTGTTTTATCCTATCACACCCCCACCACATGTGGAAAAATTCCCCCACCGATGTTCTGCATTTCCAGCACCATTTGTTCTGGTTCCTGTACATCTTAGATAATTTTGCTGGCGTTAAATACCAGCGATATACAAGTTTCATAACATTCTCCTTTAATACAGTACAGGCTGTAAAATTTATATTTTGTTTCCACAGTTTTGACCACATATCCCACAGTTTTGACTCTCTTGTTGTCTCCCAAAGCAGCTGACCTCAATTTAAAAGAAGGTGAGACAAGTCCTGTCCTCAGGTTTGGAAAGTCCAAAGACAAGACACCCAATGGAAGGGATGTGGAGGAACAAGGCAGAGGAAGAGCCCCTTTCCCAAGGCCCAAGAAGAGGCAAGTCCTGTCCTGCTGGGGCCAAGCTGCCCTTCCCCACCCCCAGCTCTTCTTGGACAGAGACACAACAACTGTCCCTGTAGGCCTTCATGCCCAACTTCAAGGGGGCTGTGGGGCTCAAGCCCCTCTCAGATTCCCCTGGGGGGGGGGGCTTATCTGGCCCCACAGGCAGCAGCAGGCAGTGCCTTGCAAATGCTCCCCACCTGCTGAATTTCTGCCTGCCAGAATAATCACAAGTGTGGAAACCAATCCAAAATAGAAGGAAGGAAGGAAGGAAGGGGGAAGAGATAACAAGAAATTCTGCATCTCTTCCTCACGGAGCTTTGCCTCCAACATACTAACGGGGTTCGCATAACCCCTCATACCCCTGAGAGCTCCAATATCAGAAATTTATGGTGCTTTAATGCCCAGGGAAGAAGACATCAAGAAGAGGTGGCAAGAATACACAGAAGAATTATACCAGAAAGATATGGAGGTCTCGTACACCCCAGGTAGTGTGGTTGCTGACCTTGAGCCAGACATCTTGGAGAGTGAAGTCAAATGGGCCTTAGAAAGCACTGCTAATAACAAGGCCAGTGGAAGTGATGATATTCCAGCTGAACTATTTAAAATTTTAAAAGATGATGCTGTTAAGGTGCTACACCCAATATGCCAGCAAGTTTGGAAAACTCAGCAATGGCCAGAGGATTGGAGAAGATCAGTCTACATCCCAATTCCAAAGAAGGGCAGTGCCAAAGAATGCTCCAACTACCGCACAATTGCGCTCATTTCACACACTAGCAAGGTTATGCTTAAAATTCTACAAGGCAGGCTTAGGCAGTATGTGGACCGAGAACTCCCAGAAGTGCAAGCTGGATTTCGAAAGGGCAGAGGAACCAGAGACCAAATAGCAAACATGCGCTGGATTATGGAGAAAGCTAGAGAGTTCCAGAAAAATGTCTACTTCTGCTTCATTGACTATGCAAAAGCCTTTGACTGTGTCGACCACAGCAAACTTTGGCAAGTTCTTAAAGAAATGGGAGTGCCTGATCACCTCATCTGTCTCCTGAGAAATCTCTATGTGGGACAAGAAGCTACAGTTAGAACTGGATATGGAACAACTGATTGGTTCAAAATTGGGAAAGGAGTACGACAAGGTTGTATATTGTCTCCCTGCTTATTTAACTTATATGCAGAATTCATCATGCGAAAGGCTGGACTAGATGAATCCCAAGCCGGAATTAAGATTGCCGGAAGAAATATCAACAACCTCAGATATGCAGATGACACAACCTTGATGGCAGAAAGCGAGGAGGAATTAAAGAACCTTTTAATGAGGGTGAAAGAGGAGAGCGCAAAATATGGTCTGAAGCTCAACATCAAAAAAACCAAGATCATGGCCACTGGTCCCATCACCTCCTGGCAAATAGAAGGGGAAGAAATGGAGGCAGTGAGAGATTTTACTTTCTTGGGCTCCTTGATCACTGCAGATGGTGACAGCAGTCACGAAATTAAAAGACGCCTGCTTCTTGGGAGAAAAGCAATGACAAACCTAGACAGCATCTTAAAAAGCAGAGACATCACCTTGCCAACAAAGGTCCGTATAGTTAAAGCTATGGTTTTCCCAGTAGTGATGTATGGAAGTGAGAGCTGGACCATAAAGAAGGCTGATCGCCGAAGAATTGATGCTTTTGAATTATGGTGCTGGAGGAGACTCTTGAGAGTCCCATGGACTGCAAGAAGATCAAACCTATCCATTCTTAAGGAAATCAGCCCTGAGTGCTCACTGGAAGGACAGATCGTGAAGCTGAGGCTCCAATACTTTGGCCACCTCATGAGAAGAGAAGAATCCTTGGAAAAGACCCTGATGTTGGGAAAGATTGAGGGCACTAGGAGAAGGGGACGACAGAGGACAAGATGGTTGGACAGTGTTCTCAAAGCTACGAACATGAGTTTGACCAAACTGCGGGAGGCAGTGCAAGACAGGAGTGCCTGGCGTGCTATGGTCCATGGGGTCACGAAGAGTCGGACACGACTAAACGACTAAACAACAACAACAAAAATGCCCAGGGAATAGCAAGTGGTGGTAATGATTTCTTAAATTTGTATGCCACCCTTTATGACGGCCATTTCAAGGACAGAACCCTCAAGGTCCGAAGGCCTCCTTTGCAGCCTCCCCGCCATCCATTCTAGAGGTGGAAAAGAGCCCAGAGACCCTTTAGGACCCCAGCGAGAGGCCGAGGGAGACGGAGCTTTGCAAGCAGAGGCTGCTGCTCCAGGAAAGGTCTGACTGCTTCTCTGGGAGCCATTGGCAGCAGCTCTGTCCACCCAGAAGAGCCTGCTGGCTGATGAGCGCTATTGGCTAGCCTGGAGCGTCAATCAGCCAGCTAGGGAGGGCGGACTCATTTGGCGAGGTGCCTAGCCAGGTAGGCTGCGCAAGAGAAGCAGGTTAGGGTGAGGGGAAAAACTTTTACATTTTATTTCTCATGACTTCAAGAACGTGACCAAAGGCGTCCCAAAGGGAGCAGGGGAGTTTGTGTGCCCGAAAGGGAACCAATCCGTCTTTGGAAGGCCAGGTGGCCACCCCAGTTGGGGCTTTGCTCCTGGATGAGGCCCATATGGCTCCCAGGACTGTCCTGATGGTCAGGGAGCCTCTCTCAGCCGGCTCCGTCCAGCCAGGCCTTGGGCAGCCCCTGATTCCCAAGGAGGACCTCCAGGCTCTCTGGCCTTCTTCCAGGAGAGGCTGGTTCTCCATCCTCGGCCACCTGGGCCTTGGGACCTCGGCTGGATGGAGACACCCAGGACTTGGCAGAGCCTCCCTCCGTCTCTGCACAGCTTCTTCTTTTGGCGTAGACTCTCCAAGTGTCCCTCTTTCCCAGGTACAGTCCTGGATTTACAGAAGCCGTCTCGGTTCCTGATTTGACCCCAGAATGTCCCACTTTTCCTTAGGACTTCTCTATTTTCGTCAGAGAAATGTTGGAGGGTATGGAATTATGGGAGCCCTGAGCCAAGGAGTGATGTACCAGTAACTATACAGCCTTTACAAGACATCTGAAGGCAGCCCTGGATAGGGAAGTTGTTCAGTGTTTAATGTTTTATTATGTTTCTATATATGTTGAAAACAGCCCAGAGTGGCTGGGGCAACCCAGTCAGATGGGCGGAGTACTATAAAAATAGAGTAGTAGTAGTAGTAGTAGTAATAATAATAATAATAATAATAATAATAATAATAATAATAATATAGGATGCCCGTATTTCCAAAAGAGAAGTGTTGGAGGGTATGCAATCAGCCGAGATGGAAATACACACGGGGAAGTAGTGTTTGTGTGGGGGGGGGGAGGAGAAAGCGGCGTTAAGGCATATTTGGGTCCTTTCTAGGAGCACTGGCCCACCTTTGGTGGTGTGCAAATGTGGAGCCCTATGTTATAGAAAAACCCTGCTCCTTTTCCCTTATGGGGTATCCAAGAGCCCATATAGAGTCCTTAAGTGGGTTCCCTATGGGTAGGAGAAAATAACAGAGGCCATGCAGAGAATATTGAGAAGCAAAGCAGCTAGTAAGCCTGATCTTTATTCAGCTGTTGCAACAGGGTCCTCACTCACCACATGCAGGAGTCAGGAGGAACCCAGAAAAATGGTGTGCAAGCCCTTATATAGACTTTTGAAATTGCCCACCCTGTAGCTCAAGACTACCCCCCAAAGACTACCCCCCAAAGACTGTGTTGCTCACACTACCCTTGACCATCATTCAAGGCACCCCAGGTGCCACGGCACACCAGTTGAAAACCACTGCCCTCCCAAAAAACATCATACACACAGAAAGAGGCAGTCTTGTCTCCTGGCTTGTCTCTTGTCATGATACCTGACAATGCTTGCTGGTTGCCCTTTCCTGGCCACTCTGGGCTCTTCCCTTGAAATGGTAGATACCGGTACCTCAGTTCCTGAATCCATTGTCACAGATCTACCCTTATTTATGTGAGAGGTTCATAAGTTTTGAAGGCTTTGTAAGTGAAAAGAGCTATTGGGAAAGGTTTTTCCTCCCACTGCAGAGTAAACACCTGGGGTCATCAAGACAGTCGAGATGGCTTCGGAATTGCTCTGTGAACTCAAAGTGTCTTTTTTCAGGGAACATGTTATAATTTTTGAATGGTGAAGGATTGGTCCCCCCCCCAGGGTGCATGTCAGCTATGTGTGCACCTTAAGATTTGTGTAACACTCATGCCAACTTCTGTTGCCCAGCGCCTGCAAGCCCCCTACTGTGACATCATAGAGTGCTTGCAGTTTTTCCATCCCCCCCCCCCAGCAACTGCTCATCAGGAGCAGAAGTGAGCAGCTTCTCTGAGTGAAGTGAAGGGCTGTTTCTCAGAAGAGGAAGCCCTGGGAGAGACTAGGGTTCAAATACCTCCTTACTCAGCTCTGAAGATCACTGGGTGACCTGGGGCCAGGTTGTGGGGATTAAATGAGAAGGCGAGAACTATGTACAGTATGTCATCTTGAGCTCCTTAGAGAAAAAGATGGGATATCAATTCAGATGCCCTCAGAAGGTGGTGGACTCTCCTGCTTTGGAGGGGTTTTTGTACAAAGAGGTTGGGTGGCCATTTGCAAGGTATTCTTTAATTGGATTTCCGTGTTGCAGGAGATTGTACTTGATGCCCCTTGGGGTTCTTTTCAAATCTACAATTCTATGATTTTTTTAAAATCTCATTTTATTGATTCAATTGGAAACGCTTTGAGACTACTCTGAGATGGCAGGTTGAATAAGCACCATAAATGAGAAAAGAGAGAGACACAGCGGTCTGTGATTGACCTCAGGCAGCTGGCAGAAGGACTCGGACATAGAGGCAGAGGGAACCCAGAGGTTTCAGGACGAAGTTGCTGTTAAGCACTGGATGCCGTGCCGACTGGAAAAGGTGAGTATCCGTCTGAAATTCCCAATTCTGTTTTAAGAGAGTGCCTGGTTTCTGCAATTGCATCGGATTCTGTTCTGTGGTCTGGTTTCTGGTGATTTCTGTGCCAAACTTGTCTTTGTGGTAACAGAGATCTCTGATATCTAGGGGTACCATGCTCTCCAATTCAAAATGGTCAGAAGAGACCAGGAGAGAGCCTCAGTCTGGAGAAGGTAGAAAGGTTTGAGTAAGAACAGCCTACACATTAGGGTGTAAGAAATGAACTTTTCAAGGTTGACCTAGGATTGAGAAGAAGAATGGAATCCTAGTTTTCATTTATGAGACTGGCCATTTCTAGAGTGCTTCACAAGGAAATGGAGCGGTCACCTTGAAAGGACATGGGATCCATTCCCATAAAGAGATTGTGGCAGGATGTGATGTGGAAAACCCAAAGCTTGGTTACAAGAGTGCATGGGAAAAAATGTCATCAGTGGCAAAACCCGCAGGATGAATAGTCAAGGACTATTCAAAAGTTGGGGGAAATTTAGGCTGTGAATTAGTGAAGGGACAGTTAAAAGAAGAAGGTCTGAGTCTTTGTGTGTTGTGGCAAAAGGGACAAAAGATCGTAAGAAAGTTTCTGGAAGGTGGTTGCAAGATGGTAAGAAGACAAAATCTGAGGTTATTAGATAGAAGAGTCAGCAAGAAGGAAAGTTTTTGAAAGAGTGGTGAAGTTCAGAGTAGAAGACCTACAGGAAATCCCAAGTGTGAAGAAGTTTTTTCAGCTTGCATTTCGTTGTGAGTTTGTCCCTTACCTCAAATTATTCCAAAACAGAAGGAATGGGTTAAAATGCCAAGTAATCTCTTTTGAACTATTTCAAACTTTGAAGTCTCTATCCCAGAAATTGGAAGCGGGAATGAACATTAACAAACTGATATCACCAGGTTGAGGAGCATTGACATTGCTATGTATGCTTGATTAACATCACCTGCATTGCAAAGAGGTTAGAGTGGATGACCTTTAGGGGTCCCCTCCAGCTTTGCAGATCCATGATTTCATGATGGCAGGCAGATTCAATCAGAGAGCCAGTGACCTGGAGGCTAGGTGTGAGAGGTTGTTTTTTTAAAAACTGAAAGAGCCAGTTGGGATTCTAACGCTCTCTACATGAGAAGCAATAAAGAAAGGAGAATAAAATGAACAATTAAATCATTCCACTGTACCAGAACCTAAGCTTGAAAGTGTGGATCCTATTGTTTGGACAGACGCAGGGGGTGGCTTCAACTGCTACAGTCACCCCTATCAGCATTAAGTCGGAATCTGGAGTGTTGCCAGACTGCAGGAGCCCTGCATTCTGAAGGTCTAAGTTAAGAACAGAAGCGGAACCTTTTAAATTGACAGTTACAGCTTGTGGAGGGCTAAGAGAAGTGTTGATCCTCGTCCTTCAATTCTCCCAACTTAGAGGTGTTGAAACCAAGTTAAAAAAGAGAAGCTATAAAGTCTCGAGGGAAAAGGCTCTGGTTTACCAGAAGCAAGTGGCATTTTTAGGGCATATTCTGAAGCAAGGAACTTGTTTGCCACCTTTGAGATGCCCAAGGTGAGTTCTCAAAGGTTCTGAGAGCATTCTTGGGACTTTGCTGGATTTGGCAAGAATTTGGATTCTTGGATTTGGATACCAGAAATAAGGGGAGAAGCAACACATTACAACACATTAACCCCAAACGGTTCCTGGATTGAATATGGACTATAGAAATGAGAAATGCCTTTGAAGACATCCCTAGCTGAACCACCATTGGCTTTGCCCAGTCCCCTTAAACCCTGCATACTGTATGTGAATGAAGTGAAGGCTGTGGGATCGGGCGTGTTGGTACAGAGAGGAGAACCGCATAGGAGGACAGTGGAGAATCTCAATTCTGTGGCCCAATGATGGCCAGCATGCCTTTGAGCAGCAGCATCAGGATTTGTCCTCCCTGCGCAGGAGGCTCAGAACATGACTTTGGGAGGTGATGTGGGCAAATGCCTTGTGCAGATGACTGGAATCCATGTGCAATTCATGCATGAAAGGAGAACTAGGATTGCGGTGGTCTCAGACCTCCATACATTGATTACCGGTATTTCTTCCACATAGGCTAAAGCCTCCATGAGTACGAATTGCAAATATATGCAAAGGCTCTGTCCCTGTGATTTTCTCCTCTATGCAG
This sequence comes from Zootoca vivipara, assembly GCF_965207765.1. NCBI lineage: Eukaryota > Metazoa > Chordata > Lepidosauria > Squamata > Lacertidae > Zootoca > Zootoca vivipara. The sequence goes on along the minus strand of NC_142594.1, from coordinate 13,631,289 downwards.
ATGCACCAACATGTGTGTGGAAACTGAGGAGAAGACCAGCAGGCTCAATCCACTTTCTCCATACATACTTATTTTACACAGATTCAAATTGTCTGTATAAGGATAGCTTGTAATTCCTCTTTGTATTATTATTATTTTTTAGTCCTAGAAGCAGCAAGTCTGTAAATGAATGTAGCCTGGTGCTGTAATGTGATTACAGCTTTCCTGGATCTGTAAATGGAGCCAGAACAACTATTATGGATCAGCAGGAGGGCCAGCTTGGCCCCACGACCATGGGTGCCCGGGGCTGTGGGTGCCATGCAGCATGCATGGCCCTGGCACCAAGATTTGTGGGTGCCCAGCCCCTTCATGGGGAATTTTGTGGGTGCTCGGGCACCCAGGGCCCCAGGGAGTTGGCACCTGCGCAAATCAGTCAGGTCACATTTGCTAACTTGCCTGCCCGCCTGTGCAGTAAAGCAAGATTGTATATTGTCGCATTCTTTAAAAGCAACTGACAGTCTATGCTTTTGCTGTATCTCAACCATACCCTACTATAGCACAAGAATTTAAGCCTGTTTTCAAGACTTGACACTGTGAAACTGGTTCAGCTGGGGTAGGTACATGTAGTATCTTGTCCCGTCATAGTTAAAATCGCGTTCCATGCTTCACTGGTGTTGAACCACAAAGCTCTCCCTCAGGTGTAAACTGGCAAACCTAATTAGAACAGGGATTAGTTGCTCCAGTTTCTCTGCAAATCAGTAATGCTATCAAAACACACTATAAATCATTAGCTGCTATCTTTTACCAAATCAACTTGAAGCTCATATTACAGGGAAATCAGAGAGCTGACAAGCTGGGAGTAATTCTTGACCTGAAACTGAGGTCATGTAGTTCCTTGGGCCTAGATGAAGGACCGCTTCCCCATCCCTAGAACACTCAATGTTCTCCCACTCCAGCAGGTTGTTTGAGAATGATGCAAGCTGATAGTGGGGTAATCCAACCTTTTAGAATCAAGCCAGATCAAAACTTGCTTTCACTTCCCAACTGGAAGCAACTCTGTCCTTCTTTATTGGGTCCAAGTGTCCCAGGACCCTCTCTTCGCCCAGGGATGGCTCCTCAAGGACCGGCCGCGACGCCCGTCTACCCGGCTGCTTTCTTCCAAGCCACGTCCACCCAGGCGGGCAACCGCTCAGCTCCCGGGGAGCCCTCATACCTTGGCAAGCCATAGCGCAGATGATGTTGCAAATAAACCTGAAAGTGGATCGTCAAGAAATGTGCAGCTCCCAGAATATATTGCATATTTTCTGATTCATGTCTTCTTCCTCATGGGACTCCTGGGGGTTTTCATCTGCCATATGCTAAAGAAAAAAGGATATCGCTGTACAACAGAATCTGAGCAAGGGGAGGAGCAGCTTAGTGAAAAGGTAGAGCGGAATGATAATGGTGACACCGTGGGGAAAATAGTTAACTACATTATGAAAAACGAAGCTAATGCTGATGTTCTGAAGGCCATGGTGGCAGATAACTCTATATGATCCTGAAAGCCCTACTAGTCCGACTATGCCAGGCAGTCCCAACAAGTCCGGTGTCTCCTTCATCATCCGGAGGTCCTCAGTTGAAACACACTTGCTGTGGCCGCCACCTGCATACGGTTGGTGGAGCTGCCGGAACAGGTGACTGTAGCCGCTGAAATCAGAAGAGGTGGCACCTGTTCAGTCCAGCTAAAAAATCCAAAGAGGCAAGAAGAGGAAGTTACAGCGTTGTCTGTTGGAAGGTTTAGAGTCACAAAGGTGGAACACAAATCTGTAGGGAAGCTTTTAATATTTAATGCTGTATTGTTTTAATATTCGATTGGGAGCCGCCCAGAGTGGCTGGGGAGACTCAGCCAGATGGGCGGGGTATAAATAATAAATTATTATTATTATTATTATTATTATTATTATTATTATTATTATTATTATTATTAGGTAAGGGCCCAGTGAGACGACAAGTCAACGAATAATTCCCGCAGTGTTTACATGCCCTGTGTTTGCTCCTAGCTTTCCTGAGCAACAAGAAGTTCCGGGACAGCAGTATAAAGTTTAGTTTCTTTGGATGAAAGAGCACTTCGTTTACACCAACAGAAACCCCCTTTTCTACACAACCAGTCCTCTGACAGGCTACTGGAGCCTTCCTGCCTCCTTCCTAAAGCCTGCCGGGCTTTGAGAAGGTGGCAGGAGGGTTCTGGGACCTGTCGGCGCATCACACCTCCTTCCCTAAGCCAGGCAGAAGCTTTCTGGGCTTGGGGAAGGAGGTGCCAGGAGAACATTTAGGGGACTAGTGGACTAGTCCACTGACCACACGCCATTGGAGTGGACCATGTCTAACAACAGGAAAGGTAAAGGTAAAGTGACCCCTGACCGTTAAGTCCAGTTGTGTACAACTCTGGGGTTGCGGTGCTCATCTCGCTTTGCTGGCCGAGGGAGCCAGCGTTTGTCTGGCCAGCATGACTAAGACAGCACACAGAAACGCCATTTACCTTCCCACCGGAGCGGTAACTATTTATCTCCTTGTACTTTGACATGCTTTCGAACTGCTAGGTTGGCAGGAGCTGGGACCGAGCAACAGGAGCTCACCCCGTCGCGGGAATTCGAATCGCCGACCTTCTGACCGGCAAGCCCTAGGCTCTGTGGTTAGCCACAACGCCACAACAAGATGCTTTACTATTATTGCTATTGTTATTTGTTGTATTTCTTGCCCACCTTTCTATATAAGGTTGCAGGGTGGGTTATAGCGTATAAAAACATAATACAATAAAGTCAATAGAGCACAACCACCCTACTTATAATTGGCATCCTGAATGGTGGAGAAAAGGGCAAATGGCACTGAGGGCTTTGTCTTGTTCACAGTTACAGGTTGTTGTTTTTAAAGTGTGTTACAACGTAATGGTTTAAAATGATATCTCCCTTCGTTTATGTGAGACAGATATCACCAAGAAGGGATTCGTCTCCTCTTGAAGGCGTCCTTTGGCAGTTATCCAGAAGATAAGTCAATCAGAAGAGCTTTTCAGAGAGTTGCGTAGAGCTTCTTTCCCCACCTGACTTGTCTTTTGAGATCCGGGAGCCTTGCCAAGCTCTTGAAGATCTAATTGCTAACATGCATGGGGAAAGCGATGCTATTATTAGGAACCCTATGTATTGACCAGTTGTCAACAAATAGATGTGGCCAGACGTAAATGCAGCTGTGGCTGAAATGCTCCGTGGAAATGAACTGCAGAGAGTTTGAGAGATGATGCTGTGGTGAAAGGAGACCCCCCCCCCAAAGGCTGATTTCCCTCCTGAGAATCAATTTCCCCTCTAAAGCGCTATTTCTGCAACAGTCTTGTGAAAGCCTGAAGGAATCCTTTCCTAGTTTGCTGCCAGGAGCTGTAGAAATGAGAGACCCCGTGTGTGGTGGTGTGGTTAGAGTATTGGACCAGGACTGGGGAGACCCAGGTTCAAATCTTCACTCAGCCAGGAAGCTTACTGGGTTGCCTTGGGACTAGTCATGAATGCTCAGCCTAACCTACCTCTGATAGTTGTTGTGAGAATTTTTTTTTTGGGGGGGGGTCCATGTATGCTGCCTTGAGCTCCTTGGAGGAAATGCCAATAGACAGATAGATAATTAAATTGGATGTTATTGAACCTTTCAAAGTGCATCGTCCCAGCGCTGCTTCCAATTTGGACAAATGGCCATTTGGAAGATGGCATCTCCTGCCATCATAAACTTCACCTTCACTATTTAAAATCCTTTTCTCCCCTTCAGAGGGTGTTACTCCTCCTTTCCCCACAACAAAATGGGGCTATTATCACTGATGGATAGACAGCGATGGAGAAACACGATGTCTGAAGCGTTCCTGCCAGCAAAGCTCGACTGCGGGATCGCCCTCTCCTCCGTTTTGCAGCATCTCGGGGCTGTGTGCTTTTTTTTTGTTCAGGCTCATCCTCCGTCGTTAATCTGAAGAGGGAAAGAGCAATAGATGTGGGAACAGAGCACATATTCCCCAGAGCACTTTGTGAATCCTGGAAGCCCATAAACAGATGATGCACTGTAAAGGGATGTAAGAACTGGAAGTGGCAACAATGCAGAGCCAGAGGGCATTCACCAGACAGGTACAAACAGATAAGGAACACGCATGCAAATAGGCAGGCAGGAGTGCACGCCTAGTCTGCGGCACTTAGCTACATGACAATAATTTCCCCCTTATAATGTGCACTAGTACATCGCTACACAAACAAACAGGCCTGTGGATCATACCCTAATGAAAATACAGAAATGTCTGTTGGTTACAAGGAAATAGCTGATTTTCCATTCATTTATTTGAAGCCGCAGCTTTGTATTCTTGTTATATTAAAAAGTGCGCCTAGACATTCCGTTGTTGAGCCCATAACCTAGGTTCAAGGTGTCATTTGTCTCCTAGCTTTCATTTCTCAGTTTCTAACACTGCAATTGGAAGCATGGCTACCCTGCCTAGGGAGGCAGCCTGGCAGCAGAAGGGCAGCCCAGGCGGGTGTTTTTCAAGTCTTAGTGCCATTTAAAAATGGACAGTGCACCTGGTATATATGCTTTGGGGTTGACTATTCAGTTCTTTCCAAGTGAAGCCCTGGATAGGTTAGCTTGCTGAATAAAAGGGCTCTCTCCTGCACCAAAAAGTTTCTGTTTTGCAAATTACATTCCGTCCCCTTGCCTGTACATGCCTTTTCATGCTGAGGGAGGAAACTAGTTACTCTGTGGCTGGTTCTGGGTAGTATTTCCTCTTTCTCCTCAGCTAGACGCAGGGCCCCTGCTCTCCTCCCATGTGAGGAATGACGGCCACATTCTGAATTGTGAAGAAGTGCGGCTCAGAAACAGCAAGTTAAGTTACTCATACGCCACCCAAAGTATTCATGCATGCAGAGCTGCCATCACGATTTATTTGCATATTTATTCCTGCCTTTATTCTGCCCGTTTAATTCTCAGTATGGTACTAAATATTAGCTGTCGTTGGCGCTCTTTGGAACTGCAGCCATAAAGCAATCATCCCGACCGACTAAGGCGGCCAGCTACTAATTCTTGCGACAGAAAAGCTCTCCTGTGAACTGTCTGGCATACCAGTCGGGAAACCATCTGTTGAATTTGCACGTGCCCATTTTGAAATGAAGCGTGTCCTGTATTCCACACACACACACACACACACACAGAGAGAGAGAGAGAGAGAGAGAGAGAGAGAGAGAGAGAGAGAGAGAGAGAGAGAGAGAGAGAGAGAGAGAGAGAAACACACATAAGATTTTCAAGTTGCATTTTCTACAGATCGGTTTCATTTCTTGTGAGACATTAGTGTTAAATACAGTGTTAGGTTAGGAAGAAAAGAAGGGAATGGTGAGTGTGGTGGGGGTCAGGTGGCAATGCTTCTATTCTTCTGCTTAGTGTATGTGTGGGGTTTTGTGTCAGCGTCACTTCTGTGGGTTCTCTTACTATTCGCATGTTGTCTTTCCTTGGTGGTGAGAGAGGTTGGGGGTGGCCTAAGGTGTGGTCGGTTGGCTGTAGTGAGATTTGTTTTTGTGTGTGAGTGGGGTGTGTGTGTGTGTACGTTTGGATCAGGTTAGCCCGATTGATTCGTATGCTGTTGGCGGATTCTTGTCGTTGTCTTGTCGGGCTGTGTATGTGACCAAGGGGAACCACACCGGGGTGAAGGCGCCTTCTTCTATCTGTCCCTGTGTCTGTCCATTTGAGTTTATTGGTTGGTTTTTCTAATAGGGCTGTTTCCCATACTATTTGGTGCCAGATAGCATTTGAGAGATTTCCCCCAGGCAATTGTTAAGCGGGACAGAGACGAAGCGACTTTCCCTGCGAATACATTAACGTTCATGCCTTCTTTGTGTAACATTCATAGCACATTCTTGGATCCGCTCGTTGCTGTTTCTATGACAACAGGGCATAATTTCTCCGCGGAAAGCAGGCGTCTGATATCCAAGCAGGCTTGCGCATATCGCTCGCTCCAAGCTGGATGAGAAACTGTTAGAAGAAAAGAAGATCTGTGGCATTTAGTTACCTGGCACCGTGCAAGTATCAAATTTGAACAGACTGATTATTTTCATCATGTGGGTGTTCTTGGGGGGGGGGCTTACCCCTCCAATATGCAAGTTAAGCATGGGGAAGCATGCAGGCATGCAGAGAAACAGCAGTTTCAGTCCCCTCCCCTTGCAAGCTGCTCCATTTCTCCTGTTAATAATTCCTGGATCCACAGAGAAGGCACTGTGCCCAGAGAAGCAGTGAGGCTGTGGAATAGCACGCTTCTCGCCATAGAGGAGTTGCTGAGTTTGGCAGACAGATAATAGCAAAGAGAGCACACAACAGTTTTAGTCCAGCAACAGATCACCGGGCAGCACTATGTTGGAGCTGATGGCAGATAAAAAGGCTACCCAGCTAGACCTAAAACACAGAAAACCTGGAATATTGTTTCAGCAACAGTCAGAAAACTATGGTGGAACAGCAGGGGAGCCATAAGGAAAATCATCTGTCAGTATCAGGTTGAAGTTATGGAAGCCCTGGGACATTTTAATCACAAATTAGAAGACTAGGAAACATTACTTTTATTGTATCTTCATTCCTTTGGCTTGTTCCCTACAAATTGGTGCAAGGACCAATTTTTTACTTTCGCAAGCCGTGTGCCGTGCAAACCTGGCTTCCTGCTTCAAGCACAATGGTATTCCACAGATAAAGTTATTTGTCTTTCAATAGATGATCACCATGCAACACGGATATACGGCAAGAGAATGCTTCTAACAGTGGTTTTCAGACCCCCTTCCACATCTTGGGGCAGGCATAGGCAGACGCAGCCCTCCAGATGTTTTGGGACTACAACTCCCATCATCCCTGACCACTGGTCCTGTTAGCTAGGGATGATGGGAGTTGTAGACTCCAAACCATCTGGAGGGCCAAGTTTGCCTATGTCTGGCTTGGGGGCATGCTGTAGGGCACATACACTGTTTCTATGGCACATTAGTTAGATCATGGTCAGTGGACTGCTTTGCACATCACGCTAAAGCAAACCATGGCTTAGCATGAATGTGTGAGCATGTGGGCTCCTGGAGAGGAGATTACAGCCATTTTGCTCTTTCTCCATTGTTCTCCTATGACCAGGAAGATAAGCCATGGTTTGGTGTAATGTGTTATCTGTTTTGCCTATCCTGGAGAAACCATGAGCTATAAACCATAGGGCAAACCTTGGTTGCAGCACATGGTTAGTCTGGAAAAAGCTAAACCATGAGCCCAGGTTAGGGTGACATGCTGAGAGTCAAACCTTGGCTGAACTCTCTGCAGAGCAGCATAAAAAAATACCGAAAGGAGCAAAGCAGCTGGAATCTCCTCCCAGAATCTGCTTATTTGCCATGGCTTGGCTAAACATGATAGACAAACCACATTAGTATAAAAAGCAAGTGAAACTAAGCATGGCCTGTTGAAGGGAAAGATCAGTAGTGATGATTAACTGTCATTAAGGCAGGACTTGTGCTATAAGTGTACTTTTATTTTCCCAGGCCTTTCTCTAATTTAGCTTCTAACAGCCTAATCCTAGACATGTCTACTCACAAGTAAAGGTAAATAGGTAAAGGATCCCTGGACGGTTAAGTCCAGTGAAGGCAACTATGGGGTGCGACTCTCAGTTCGCTTTCAGGCCAAGGGAACCGGCGTTTGTCTGCTGACATCTTTCTGTGTCGTGGCCAGCATGACTAAACCGCTTATGGCGCAACGGGACACCATGACGGAAGCCAGAGCACACGGAAACGCTGTTTACCTTCCTGCCGCACTGGTACCTATTTATCTACTTGCACTAGCATGCTTTCAAACTGCTAGGTTGGCAGGAGCTGGGATAGAGCAACAGGAGCTCACTCCATTGCACGGATTGGAGCTGCCGACCTTCTGATTGGCAAGCCCAAGAGGTTCAGTGGTTTAGACCACCAGCGTCCCTTGTCACAAGTAAACCCCAAGGAGGTCAATAGGGTTTCAGCCTACATCAGCTTTCATCTCGGCCAATTGATTTCATGCTGCTTTTGTGCATCTATAATGGTTACTGCTTTCATTCTGTTGTATTTTTAAACTTGTTTTTATAATCTATTAACGCAAGTTGCCCTTTATTGAAGGGTGGACTATTAATGTGTCCATCAAACACACAAACAAAGGGAAGCTTCTCCTCCATTACTGTCCTTTTGATTAAAGAAGCCCTAATAAGCTTTCAAGAAACTTTGTTCTCATGTAAACACTTACAGTGTTAGTTGGCTGTAGGTGTGTTCATGTAATTTTCCATTTGTACATTGTGCGAAGGAGGAAGGGAAGCACGGTGTTCCTTGGCAGCATGCATAAACCTTTCCGAAAGCTTTGTCTAAAACTTGGATTAGAATTAGCAGGAGTGTCGCAGGTAATTCTCATTTCCTTCCATAACAGGGACTGTTACATTAATGAATGCTTCAGTCTGCGTACCATAGACTGTTTGTTGACTTCATTGTATTGATTGTTACTGATCAAACCATTTAAGCTTTGCTCAATAAATTATTGCCCATAGTCCATTCATCCTGTTGAAATCTCCAGTGCATTCTTCTAATCTTGGCAGCAAAGCCAGCTTTCTCCAATTCTTTTGGCAATAATAAACATGTTGATTGATGATTGTGAGCTGTCATCGTTTAATACCCTTGTTCCACCCGGCTGCATGGTCAGATTGTCAATGCTGGACAATTAATTCCAAGGCGGTATATTTTAAAAACAAACAAACAAGGTCATATATGACAGATCAGTACTTCCTAAATCCAAATCATTTGAACTCAAACTTTGTACCAAAAAAAAAAACCTGTTTGGAAGAAAACAGACATACCTACCATGATGAGCGCAATTATAAATAGAATTTGTCCTTCCCCAAGAGTGATAACCTGATTAGGAGAATGTGTTCTGCTACAGGAGCCATTCTATACATGGCATGCTAATGGAGCGAGATGGAGTGAACGATCACATTAATAGATTTGTCTCTGCAATAATGTAATGAGGCAAAAGGAGAAAACAACCAATGAGATCAGGTGGGGGGGGATTTCTAGGCTTCATGACATCAGCCACATTGATCTCAATGGCGCATAGCGTTCTGAGCTCTTTTTGAGTCTGCATGCCCATTTAACCAAGCTGTTTACTCCCTGGACACCAGCCCAAAGCTACTTCTGGGAAGCAGTGATGAGGTCAGAGCATTTACATTTTGGCCCTTTCACTTCAGCTCTTTTTTCATTTGCAGATGGGTGCTAACGTTTTTAACAGGTTGTTACATTCTGTTGGCTCAAACCAACAGTCCATGTTAGGGACTAGGGTGAGGAGGGCTGCACTGAGGAGGAATGGTGGGAGCCACCCCTCCCCCTGCTCCTACTCCTGAATCTTCCCAGGAGCAGGAGGACACTATAGATTTGGAACAGTGGTTTGCAGAGGGGCATAGTTCAGAAGGCAGTAGCTGGGAAATACTGGATGGGGAACAACTAGGAGAACAAACACTGGAAGAGAGAGGGTTAACAGATTCACAGTCATTGGACAGCATTCCTCCGCTCTCTCCAAGGTCGAGAAGAGCTCAGAAAGTCTCAGAACAGAAAGTGCAGAGGGTACAAGCTCAGATTACAAGACATAGGAGTGATGTAGATTAATAGGGACAGAGGGCTGTGTGGTCCTTAACTGGAAGCATTGCCATTCTAGGAGACGAGTCCTTTGTCCTCTCTCACTGTGATTATTAAAGATTCTTACTGGTAAGACGTTCGTTTCCTTTGATCCTTTGTTTACTGCCACGGGGAAGGAAGCCAATTCCCCAAAGCCTGGCAGTCCATCTAGTTCAGCATTTTGTTCCATGCCATGGGAGGTTTGGCCCTCATCAGGGGAGGAACGTTGACTCTGAATCTGGTGGTTGCATGCGGCCAGAGAGTAGACTCCATCGAAAGAAGAAGAAGAGTTTGGATTTGATATCCCGCTTTATCACTACCTGAAGGAGTCTCAAAGCGGCTAACATTCTCCTTTCCCTTCCTCCCCCACAACAAACACTCTGTGAGGTGAGTGGGGCTGAGAGACTTCAAAGAAGTGTGACTAGTCCAAGGTCACCCAGCAGCTGCATGTGGAGAAGCAGAGACGCGAACCCGGTTCCCCAGATTACGAGTCTACCGCTCTTAACCACTACACCACACTGGCTCCATCCCAAGGGTAGTCAATGAGCAAATCACATTGGCCATCTCCAAGAGGAATCTAAGGTGGGTTGGAGTAGATGAATTTCCAGGTCCAAAGAGAGAAGGAAACCTGCCGCTATTTGGATGAATGACTGCTCGCTGGAAATGATGGGAGTTCCTTTAGATCAGGCTTCCTCAACCTCGGCCCTCCAGATGTTTTGATACAGTACTACAATTCCCATCATCCCTGACCACTGGTCCTGCTAGCTAGGGATCATGGGAGTTGTAGGCCAAAAACATCTGGAGGGCCGGAGTTTGGGGGTGCCTGCTTTAGTTTTACTGGGACAGAATCTCCGAGACAGAATGCTGCTTCCCTATTCATGCACATTTCAGGTTTATTTCGCTGGCAATTTGGCCCCCACCCTCCCTGCCCATCTCTGGAAAAATCACTGTCAGTCTGAAAGCTCAGCTTTCCTCAGACTGATGACATTCGTTTTCACAGGTCACTAACCAGACCAACTGTATTTCCTTTGCTGCTAAATGCCAATAGATTGAGAGACAACAATATACTGTGAAAACTATACATGGCTGGGAGAGTCATTTCTACAGGGTAGTGGTAATCGGTTGCAAAACCACCGAGGAAGTGATGCATTTGGAAGAAGCCACTGGGCTCTGCATATTGATATACACAGAAGGGTTATTCAAACTGGCAGTATCTGTAGAGTCAATACTAGCAGATAGCTTTGTTTCTTTGCTCCAGTAGCTGTTTGCTGCTATTCCTCTCTCGTTGCCGTGGCGCGACTGGTTGTTTTAAATCTACCTCAGAGCCGGATTAAGTCTGGACATCGAACAACTTTTAAAAGTTTTAAGTTCAGATTTTGATGTAAATGTTTGGCCTATTAATCCGGAATAGTTGAGAGATAATGAAAAAAATGTGGCAAAATGATTTAAGATATAATATGAAAATTGCTTAAGTTGGATTTAAAAATGGACCCAGAGGGGGGATTTAGGAAGTCTACAATGTTAAGTAAAAATGAAAGATTTGTTTTATTTATGTTTTTGTCTTTTTGTTTTTGTTTTTGTATTTTGTATGGTTTTAAAATGAATAAATATTAATTGGGGGGAAAAGATGTCAGTTACTGACTCCTACTGCATTTGTTTTTGTTTAGTCATTTAGTCGTGTCCGACTCTTCATGACCCCATGGACCATAGCATGCCAGGCACTCCTGTCTTCCACTGCCTCCTGCAGTTTGGTCAAACTCATGTTTGTAGCTTCAAGAACACTGTCCAACCATCTCATCCTCTGTCGTCCCCTTCTCCTAGTGCCCTTAATCTTACCCAACATCAGGGTCTTCTCCAGGGAGTCTTCTCTTCTCATGAGGTGGCCAAAGTATTGGAGCCTCAGCTTCACGATCTGTCCTTCCAGTGAGCACTCAGAGCTGATTTCCTTCAGAATGGAGAGGTTTGATCTTCTTGCAGTCCATGGGACTCTCAAGAGTCTCCTCCAGCACCATAATTCGAAAGCATCCATTCTTCGGCGATCAGCCTTCTTTATGGTCCAGCTCTCACTTCCATACATCACTACTGGGAAAACCATAGCTTTAACTATACTGTACGGACCTTTGTCTGCAAGGTAATGTTTCTGCTTTTTAAGATGCTGTCTACTGCATGTCAGGTGTCAAATATTCACAACCTATCACAGTTTGCTAGAGAGTGGTGCTGATAATGCCAAGGTTGCAGGTTCGGTCCCCGCAAGGGACAGCTGCATATTCCTGCATTACAGGGGGTTGGACTAGATGATCCTCAGGGTTCCTTCCAACTCCACCTATGATTCTATATACAACACATGAGATATCAAAAGGGCCTGCTATGAAACATTTCAAGGTGGACAATGACTTTTGTTAAAAACACCACCATTGGCACTTTGTCCCATAATCGTTAGCAGGAGCATACTTGCTCAGCAATGTATTATTTAGAAAGGAGCCTTTGCGAAATCAAAGCTCAAATGTGCATTGCACACACTTTTGGATAATCTGCTCACACATGAGCAAAGAATGTCTTTCAGTCAATGGGTACATTTGCCAAAACAAAAGATGCTATTGAGCTAGGATGCTGTTGTCAGATTCTTCCAGGTGGTGATTGCTACGGCATGCCAGCTATTAAGATATTGTCAAAAGTTCCAGATCTTTGCATGTCAAATGTGGATGCTGAATAGCAAATAAATCTTCAATGAGTTCATCTTTGGGTACCCAGAGAACATTTCCCATCAACATTCATCAGCGTACGTGGAGTTGTGGTTTGAGGAGAATACTTTTGGCAAATGAGTTTCAGCTCTAATCTGCACACGTATGGGTCAGTCTGTTGCCCTCACAACTTGTGGCATCTACATCATCCCTCCCTGGCGAGATCTGTTCTGACAACCGACTCACATAGCAACATCAGTTACAGATCTAGCTATGTTACCGGAAGGCCTACTAATCTTAAAGGAGAGCTCAGATCTGGCCACTTTGTCACTAGGAGGACTATTCTGCTTTGTAAATGACTCAAAATTGAGAAACACTTTTTCATATGCAACATCGTAGAATTGCAGCATTGGAAGGGGCACCAAGGGTCATCTAGTCCAACCCCCTGCAACCAGATCATACATACCAGATGGCCACCCAACCTCTGCTTAAAAAACTTCCAAGGGACGAAAGTCCACCACCTCCCGAGGGAGTCCGTTCCACTGCTGATCAGCTCTTGCTGTCAGAAAAGTCCTTCCTGACGTCTAGTCAGAATCTCCTTTCTTCTAACTTGAATCCATTGCTTCAGGTCCTAGCCTCCAGAGCAGGGGGAAACAAGTCAGCAGTTTTAAGAAAATGATCATTTAAGAAAATGATCAAAAATAGCCTCCTTAATATTTTGTGGACATTTTTTGGGGAAATAATTTTTATTGATTTTACACAATAAAGAAAGACATACAAGACATATTCTGCCTTCTCCCCCCCCCCATCCACGAACCCGCTTCTGCCACAAGAGAGTCTCATGAACAGAGAACAGTCGAAGGCAGTCGAAGGCATACATAGTTGAGTTTCTCCCCCCCTCCCTCCTCCCCCCTCCAGAGCCCCCCCCTGCCACCAGAGGCCCCAGGATGGTAAGGAAAAGTAGAGGCGGGTATCCACCCAACTAATTTTCCATAATTACTTTAAAACTGAAAAAGAAAAAAAAAGAAAAAAGAATAAAAAAAGAGCAAGAAGAAAGAATAGATAGAATAAAAAGCCAAAAAGAAAAAGAAAAATCATCATATTTTAAATCTCTTAACCATGTCTTAGTGACTTCCTCATATCCCCTCTTCCTGGCTGTTCATAATTTCAATTTACTAATCTTAGCAGATTTCTTCATTCCAATTTCAATTCTTATTCTCAAACACATTAAAATATTCCTCACATTCCTCCTGTCCGCCCTCCACAGGCCCCCTCCTGCCACAAGGGAGTCCCATGGAAGGCAGGCAGCCAGAAGTGGTTCATTTTATAGTTGAGTTTCTCCCCACCCCACTCTCCCTCCCCCCCAGAGTCCCCCCCTGCCATAGGAGACTCCGGGGTGGCAAGGAGAGGTAGAGGTGGTTGGTTTTGTGGACATTTTGGTTGGCCCTTATGACATAAAGGTATTGCTGAACTGCATATTTTGGAATGTGGGTTTTGATATGGGTTTCTGCCATATTCTGCACTTTGGGTAATGTTCCCTGTCTGATTGCTTTCATCCCCCGATGTGTCTCTCTTGCTTTCAGTCAACGAGAGCGTGGATGTCAACTTGATTCAATCTCCACTTGAGTTAAAGATGGTGCATTGGAACCAAGAGGCACGGAGATGAATGTCAGCGAGCATAACACATCGCTATGTTGACAAGGGTTTGTCAAGGGGGGGGGGGATGAAGGAAATTAATTCTCTTGCAACATATGGGTTTCACTTAACTACCTGGCCAAGGAAATAATAAGGTGTGTGCTGTGACAGCCATTTGGGACTGAGCTATGCTTTATTTTCTATACCCCCACATTCACAAGCTTATGCTTAAGACCGAATCTAAAAGTATTTAACAGTTATAAAATAAATGTCAACAACAACAACAACAACACATTTCTGCAGTTTTGAAAAGGTTTCTAATTTCATGTTGAATCTAGCTACTACCGGTAATTGTGGGGAATCTATTCCTTTCTCACCATTCACGTTATGAGCAAATGACAAAGTAATCCTGCATGATTTCATCCCTGCACAATGTAATGGCATGGATGGCCAGAGCATGACTCTACCAGTATCCACAAATACTTATAATCCAGCCTATTTTGTTGGAGCAGTTACTAACTCCTACTGCATATTAGCTGTCAAATATTCACAACGTATTAACTGCATATACTACAAGTGATATATTAAGAGGGACTGCTGTGATATATTCCAAGGGTGCGTTCGTTAAATGCACCCCAATGAATGGTCTACACCAGGGGTCCCCAAACTAAGGCCCGGGGGCTGGATGCGGCCCAATCGCCTTCTAAATCCGGCCCGGGAATCAGCATGTTTTTACATGAGTAGAATGTGTCCTTTTATTTAAAATGCATCTCTGGGTTATTTGTGGGGCATAGGAATTCGTTCATTTTTTTCTTTCTCAAACTATAGTCAGGCCCCCCGCAAGGTCTGAGGGACAGTGAACCGGCCCCCTGCTGAAAAAGTTTGCTGACCCCTGGTCTAGACCTGCTCAGCCCAGTTTGTACTTTAGAAATCTTTTAACTAATGAATCTTAAATATCTTCATACTGTACACTTCCATCTCATGAGTGAAATTATGCTCCTATGGTGATATCTAGAATGTAGGATTAATAGGACCAACTATTTATAGATAAGTCACAGAATGGAAAAGTGAGGAAAATATTGTTGCACGCCACCCCAATCTCTGTGCAGCACAAGATTCCTGGGGTTCCAGGTGCTTACGCAGAGTTTGTGTTTCCTTTTGGGAATGAGGCACAGCAGAGACTGTAGTGTCCTTATGATATATGGTTTATTCACACACATATATACAACCCGAGCCTACGATGGAGGAGTTCATAGGAACCTGACTGGCTTATATTTTAACACTTGCTAGATCCAGGGATTCAGAAAGCTAGCCTGACTTGATTAGCTATTAACACTTGCTTGATTCGGGGGTTAAAGGGGGGCCGGCACCCACAAACTCAACACAACATTTTCCATACTCTGTTTCCTTTTATGTAAGCTCAGATGTTGTACAAAATAATAGTAAGAGTAACATAAACCAGCAATAAGTCCCTTTCAATAAATACATTCGTAATGCCGATAAATAACTTCATGAAGTACCAAGAGAAAAACAAAATCTATGTTGTATATTAAACCCAGCAGTAATTCCATCAAACCCTCATTATTCCAACCCCCCACTGCCAGCTTTTATCCTCCTTTAGGGACTTTTGAGAGCAATGTTGGCTTTTTGATTTTTTTTTTAATTGGCTCTTTTTTTTCGGATGTCCAAATTGCCCAAGGGCCTTCTGCTTGATATTAGCTACCGAATATATGCCAACCCCTCTCCCATTCTTCTTAATTCCCAATTACGATCCGATCAAATTAAAAGCATTTCGCTCATTGAGCCAGTCGGAGGTCAAGCATCAAAGCGGAATGGCTCTGGCGTTTGAAGTGTCTTCAATTACACTCGCAGGACAACTTAGCATAAGGAAGCAGCAGAGGCTGGGCCAAAGATGCCTCGCTTCAGCAAAAGCAACACAGCAGTACATTTGTCCAAGGTGTATGCCGCTGTGGTTTGAATGATGGTGTGTGCCACAACTGAGGTGTGTTTGGCAGTCCTTGCGGTGGAGGACCCTAGTTTGGGGCAAATGAGGTACCCCTCCCCCCCAACCTAGTGGTGCAGCAATAAAACAGCTAGCTCCTTTGCAAAGTACCACTTTTTGCGGCTGGGCGATGTATCGATGCATCGTCCAGGACTGGTTTCAGAGCCAGATTGCGATGGTGATTTAGAGATTTTTGACCAGGTGGGATATTTTCACACCGGGCTGAGAGAGACCCCCACTGAAACCCTGCTGCCGGTTAGTGTAGACATTTTTTAAATAATAATAATAATAATTTTTATTTGATTTTACAAATATAAATTTATAACCACACTAGGTAAAGGTAAAGGGGCCCGACCATCAGCTCCAGTCGTGTCCGACTCTGGGGTTGCGGCGCTCATCTCGCTCTATAGGCCGAGGGAGCCGGCGTTTGTCCGCAGACAGCTTCCGGGTCATGTGGCCAGCACGACAAAGCTGCTTCTGGCGAACCTGAGCAGCGCACGGAAACGCCGTTTACCTTCCCGCCGGAGCGGTCCCTATTTATCTACTTGCACTTTGATGTGCTTTCGAACTGCTAGGTGGGCAGGAGCTGGGACCGAGCAACGGGAGCTCACCACGTTGCAGGGATTCGAACCGCCGACCTTCTGATCAGCAAGCCCTAGACTCTGTGGTTTAACCCACAGCGCCACCTGGGTCCCTAACCACACCAAATACAAATCGATATAAAGAGATTACTCTGAATCTCGGGACTTCCCCCCATCCCCTCCATGGGTCCTCTTGCCAACATTTTCAACTGCATATTATTTCATAATCTATATTTTATATCTATCCATATTGTCCATAGTATTTGTTACATAAAACGTGATATTAAAATCCTGCTGATGTTTTCATCTGGTTACAGTGGTCTCCTAAATAAATTATAAACTTTCCCCATTCTTTCTTGAATTTCTTGTCTGCTTGTCCCTGAGCTTTCCGGTCAGTTTTGCCCTTTCAGCGTAGTCTAATGGCTTGGTTTGCCATTCCTCTCTTTCTTCTTTTCATCTCTGGGCTTGTAGCATCCTTGCTGCTGTTGTCGCGTACATATAAAGTCTTTTCTGTTCCTTTGGGATAATCGGTACCTATAATTCCTAATAAAAAGGCTTCTGGTTTTGTTTTTTGTACAAAAGTTATTTTAAACGTTTTTTAAATTTCATTATATATCATTTAAAGAAAGCCTTTATTACCTTACATGGCCACCACATATGATAAAAGGTACCTTTTTTTCTTTAGTGTAGACATTACAATCGTACCTTGGTTGATGAACGCTTTCCGACTCGGAACGTTTTGGCTCCTGAATGCCGCAACCCCGGAAGTGTTTTGGTTTGTGAACTTTTTTTGGAACCTGAACGTCCGACGTGGGTTCCGCGGCTTCTGATTGGCTGCAGGAGCTTCCTGCAGCCAATCGGAAGCTGTGCCTTGGTTTCCGAATGTTTTGGAAGTCGAACGGACTTCCGGAACAGATTCCGTTCAACTTCCAAGGTACCACTGTACTGAGCTTGATGGACTAATGGACTAATGGTCTGACTCAGTATAAGGAAGCTTCTTTTGTTCTCACTGTATCACCAGACTGCATTTGCCCCCAACAATGCATCTTTACATGAATTTTCAAAGCTAAGACCTCGGGATGATCTTAAGCAAGGCTTCCCAAGCAGAGTAGGCGCTTGGGCAAATCCCACACTCTTTAAGGCAAGGCTGGCCATCTGTCATGGTTGCTTTCATTAAGATTCCTGCATAGCAGGGGGTTGGACTAGATGACCCTTGGGCCCCTTCCAACGCTACAATTCCATGATTCTTTTTTTTAAAAAATTAGTTTTTTTATGAAAGATATTTTGTGTTACGAAACAGATAAACAGGGAAATGTATTTATCATCTCCACTTTCAATTCATGGTGTCTTTTTCACAGTTTATTTACATTTAGTGAGAAACAGTTTTCTCATAGACATCTTGCGGTTGGGGGGAAAGAAAGTGGGGAGAGAGATGGGGGTATTGTTCTTTCATTCTGTTGCCTAGTGTTATTGTAGGGTTTTGTGTCAGTGTCCTGTGGATATGTCCTTTGTTTGTGTGTGTATATATATATATAGAGAGAGAGAGAGAGAGAGAGATTGCAAGAGATTAGGGGGTCCCAATCTTGGTTGGTTACAATTCTATGATTCTGTGATCTTTAAAAAAATTGTGTCCCCCCCTCTCTCTATACAAAGAATGTGGGGCAATAGGTGCATCTGGGGGAAGGATTATATTATTACTGAACAGCAATCCTGAAGGCTATCATCTCGAGCTGCTGGGAAACAAAGTTTGCAGCCCCCCTGAGTGGTATAATTGACAGGCGTTAAGGCGAAGTCACAGCAGGAAGAGACAGGTATTGCAGGGAGAGGGCTTAGCAAGTGTCATTCCCTTCGCCCTCCTGCCATGTGTTTCTCCTCTCCCCTTGCCTCCTGTCATCCATTCTGATCAGCTCTCCCAGGGACTCTGCGTTTGCCCTCCTTGTCAGAGACCCAGCCCTGGGGAACAGGAACTCAAGTACCCTGTCATTGGACTGTCAAGTCCTGTATTGTTTCTGAAACACAAAGAAGAGCCAGTGTCTTGATTTGGGCTGAGCTGGAAGCTTCAGACATTGCTAATTGGAAATCCTTCGGGTTTATCTTCACTTCTGCTCCCCAGAAAACTGAGATCCTAGGCTGTGCCACGGAGATGAGGAGGAGAGACAAGCATCCCCCCAAAAGAAGCAGCTCGCCCCACTTGCCCCCCACTTTCTGAACTGTCATTAATATATGCTGTTATTTTTCTTTCTCACCCACCGAGAAATATACTTTGCCCCTTCTGTGCCTCCTCTCCCATAATTTTTATTATTATTCTGTGCTGCCGCTGTCTGAGATGGAATGATCAGATTTTCCTTGTCTAACCAGAGACCTTGATCCTAGTCCAACACTTTAACCACTGTGCCTCACTGCTCCTACCTTCCAGTGCTCTGTCCAGCAAATAAAAAGGCACACTGAGATGACTGACAAGCTCTTGTGTGTTCCCTGCCCAAATTTATTGAAATTATTTTCAGTGTTGTTAACATTTATTTCATTTGTACTGCTTCATTTTGGCTTACAATGGCTTCCTTCGGTGTGCTCAGGCTCCCTCGGTAGCACATGAGACTCTTAATCTTGGGGGTGTGGGTTCGAGCCCCGCATTGGGCAAAAGATTCCTGCACTGCAGGGGGTTGGACTAGATGGCCCTTGTGGTCCCCTTCCAACTCTCCTGCTACGATTCTGTTCCTCAACTGCAAACCTTCTGCCTTCCTGTTTTTCCTGCTTTCTTCAATACAGCGACAATAGCGTCTGAATCCAGTGGCGAAAATGTGAGTCGGGCAGTTGTTACCCCTCGGCCAGGTAAGATCCAGCACTTGATCAATCACCAAGCGACTGGCGTTGATTCCCCTGTGGTTGAATGTGGCCCATGCCAAGTGAAAACACTTGATGTGGATTGCAACAGACAGTGACTCCGGTTAACAAAGAATATTGTGGCATCAAATAGCTCAGGCGAAAATTCAGTGTGCTTCCATGGAGTAAGCCACCGAAAACATAGCTTATACTGACCTCTGCAGGTCGGACAAGAAATGTTGGCGCACAACATTTCCATAAATGCCAGTCTGGTGGAGGTCTCCGTTCAGTTGCTGCAGAAACATCACTGACCTTAGAAACCGGCCACCTTATTATGAAATAAGATTTGGAAATGCATGTAATATCACTCTGTTGAATCTCTTGGCTCGCTGGCCTCTTGATTACAGACTCACCTCCATGTATGATATATTCAGTGTAGAAACGGGAGAGAGTTCATTCGTATTGAGTTCCAGGTTTCCCTTGAGCTGTTTTTGGACTACAACTCCCATCATCCCTAGCTAGGACCAGTGGTCAGGGTTGATGGGAATTGTAGTCCCAAAACAGCTGGAGACCCAAGTTTGGGAAACACCGATTGGTCCTATAAGCCCAGTCTTGTCTACGCCATGCTTAGAGAACTGGATCCTGCCAGCGGGCCGGATCCTTATCTCCCCGCAGCCCTGTTGGCCAAATTGGATAGGTGAGTGGGGGGCCACCCACCTGTCGGTCACCTGACATCACAATGCTACCAGGTGACCCACTTTCCCCCTCCCAGTTTGAGAAGGAACCGCGCAGGGTGTTTTGAAGCTTCGGCAAGGAGCTGGTCATCGAGGCTTCGATTTCTGCAAGCTGTGGCAATCTGTGCGCATCACTTTACAAGTGCTGTTGAAGCGCCTTTTGGGCCCAGCCCCATCCCTGCTTGCTGTATGGCAGGCAGGAGCAGCTTGGCGGAAATAGCCTGGCAGATCTATTTGTGCCATGGGCTGGACTGGTTCCCCGCTGCTGGTCTACCCTGCCTGGCAGGCTTTCAGGCAGGAGTCTCTGCGCTGTGTGGAAATGGCAGGATTGAAACAAGGACCTTCCACAAGCTCTGCCACTGAGGTGCAGCCCCATCCCTAACATTAATGCATCTCTTTATCTGCCTAGCAACCCATCAGCCAAGGACTAGCCACCTCCTGCTCACACTGGCTTTGGTAGCACAGGCCTCCGGGCCTTGCCTTAAAGAGGGGTCCATCCTCAGAGTAAGGGCATGGTGGGTTAGGTGGCCCAAAGACGTCCTGGGATACTGTGACTGAGCAAAAGAGGAGCAGCTGAGTACGGGAGGAGGAAGCAAGGGAGGGAGGAAGCAGAGGCAGGTGGGCGACTCGCAGGATTCCCAATGTCTTGCACAACAATAAAAGAGCTTATGATGCCGGGACTGTTGCCAACTCCTGTATTATAACAATATTGTCAGGCTGCTGCCAGCGACTTCCATGGCCGGTTGCCCGGGAATGTACAAAGACAAAGAAATGTTTCTTACCATCTGCTTTTTATTCAATATTTACAGAGAGAGGCTATAGAACCCAGCCTCTTGGATGATGGCGTTGTCCCTGGTGAATCTCCACCCCCGTCTCTCCCACTTCCTCACTTGTCACTTCTATGGGCGCTGCTAAGTGCCCTCTGTCATCGAGCTTTTTGCTCTCCTACTTTCAAGGCTCGCCGGGTTCTGGGAGAGGTAGGGTCTGGAATGCTTTCTAAAGGCACTCTGTCCGTCAGCTGTCGCCCCCTAGTGCTCCCCCCTCCTCCTTTTATTTCCCAACTTTCTCCCTCATCTGCCTCTGAGCTGTGACCTCCTTCAACCCCCTGTTGTAAATCTAAACTGTCTTCCTCCTCCCTGGAAGGGTCAAGCTGGGGAGACGATCTCCACCATTCCTCCTCTGCCCAGTCCCTGACGCCAACTCTATGGGGCTGTGGGCAGCTCAGCCCCCACAAAGCATGAAGGGATAGGGCTGATGTCCCCAATCTTGAGGGACCGGCCCTACCAGGCCTCCCCACAGCAGCAGCAGGCCCCACTGAGCCTCCCCACTATGACAGTGGGCCCTGCTGGGTTTCCCCACGCTAACGGAGGGCTTCGCCGCTGTGCCAGAGAGCCTTGTTGGGCCTTGTGACCTCCTTCCGACATGTGTGACATAACACATGTGATGTCACACGCATTCAACGAGCCGTCCCAATGCTATGCCGAACTCAGTGGTTCTGTATACCAGTAGCTATAGGTAGGACGTTTCTCAAACTGTATAAATTTGTATGTGGGGGGGAAACACGTCTTGGTCTCATGAGCTCATCCCTCCAACTTGAACCTTGGCCATTTAGCGCCACTAAAAAAAATTAAAATGAAGCATGCTTTCGCGGGTCTGCCGGAAGTGTTTCTTATGTAGAGATTATCACTGCGTAGGAAAAAATGCAATGCACAAAGGTGGCTTTGAATTCTCGGAGGTGGAGGGGGGGAACTGTAGCATAAAGAATGTGACAAGCACTTTGATGGAAAGCTTTTTGATATCGAGCTACATTTTTAGATTTGATGGCCAGGCAGCAGGGAGAAGGCAATAATGGGTACGAACGCATCAATCAAAAGGGCGCATCTTTTATTCAAGTTACCATTCTGGGGAGGCAGTCTTTCGGATTTATAGTCCCAAAAAGAAACACGTCTTTGAAGGAGGAAACACAAGCGCCAATAGATGCCCTACTTTCAGTGTGGCAAATGATTCCCTCTCCTAGCAAGAGAGGTGCTGTTGCTGTTTTCACACGCCATGGTGCTCGGATCAATATCTGCATTAATAAAGTAAAATATGAAATCTTTTGGATTTTTATAAACAAAAGACTTTTATGGCCTCATTGCAGAGTCGAGGAATGAAAGGCCTTTGACAGGCAGTGGTGTCTTCACATCATTGTCCCCTGTCACAACACACAAAGGGAATTTCGGGAATCTCTGGCCAATCATTTTTATATGGCACTTCTGCTGCCTTCTGTTTGGTGCTATGCACATCAAGCCATTTTTCACAAACACACACAGACGGACGGACGTCTTCCATAAGATCCACTGGGTGAGAACAGATGGCCACTTAAATGCATGCTGGCTGCTGAAAAAACACACCGCATGGTGCTTCTACCGCTTTGCTCTGACCATTTATTGATGGAGTTACGACGCCTCTCCTTTGGCCCTTGTCCCCGTAGTTTCAAACTGGCAAGGTAATTGTCTCCGTTTCACCAGAGACTATAGGCAACCCAGTGGCCTGGCACTGTCTGGTGGGGCATCTTTTAAGCACCACCAAGTGCGGAATATAGCTGACTGTTTCGTTCTGCTTAGCCCCTGGGCTTTGGCCAGTGAGAATGCTATCCAGGCTTAAGTTGGGCATTGGCAAAGGATGGCAAAGGCCGGCCAGCTGTTTCTGCTAGTAGCCCATTTGCCAAGTAATTACATACCTTTCTGTCCTTGTGGAGTTGTACAGGCCAGGAATGGTTCGCCCAGTGGGGTGGAGCTGCAGGAATAGCCTGTCAGAGGGGTAAGGCGCGTGGGAGCAAAGGTGGGGCTGCACGATTGTACCAGCAGCGCCAGACTGATTTCGTGTGCAGCCCTGGCCTTGTCCCTCCTGAAAATCATTGATGCTGCTGCCAAGTGCCTAGGTTGTGGCTCCGCCTTGCCAGGTGAGCTGCATTTGAAGCAGTGCATAGGGGCAGGCCAATGCAGGACATTTTGCTTCTTTCAAAGAAGGCAGGTATCTGAAGGCAACCCTGTTTAGGGAAGTTTTTAATGTTTGATGTTTTATCGTATTTTTAATGTTCTGTTGGGAGCCGCCCAGAGTGGCTGGAGAAACCCAGCCAGATGGACGGGGTAGAAATATTATTATTATTATTATTATTATTATTATTATTATTATTATTATTATGCGTTTACACAGAATATATTAGGTTATTGACAAAAAGAATATACACATCTGTATACAGTGGTACCTCGGTTTTCAAACGTCTCAGAAGTCGAATGTTTCGGTTTCCAAACGCCGAAAACCCAGAAGAAACTGCTTCAGTTTTCGAATGTTTTTCAGAAGTTGAACCTGCTATGCGGCTTCCGTATTGAGTTTTCCATAAGTAAATGCTTCTGGAAGTAAATGCTCTGGTTTTCAAACGTTTCGAACTGTCGAACTGTCTTCCGGAATGGATTACGTTTGGAAACCGATGTTTCACTGTATTAATATATGGTCATGCAACAGCATTTTCTTTTTAGTTGTGCTCACTCGCTTTTTTTCTTTTTTCTCATTATTTTATAAATGAAATTCTAATAAAACACTTTTTTAAAAAAGCTATTTTGCTTGGCGCTGTGGTTAAACCACTGAGCCTAGGGCTTGCTGATCAGAAGGTCAGCGGTTCGAATCCCCGTGACGGGGTGAGCTCCCGTTGCTTGGTCCCAGCTCCTGCCAACCTAGCAGTTCGAAAGCACGTCAAAATGCAAGTAGATAAATAGGAACCGCTACAGCGGGAAGGTAAACGGCGTTTCCATGTGCTGCTCTGGTTTGCCAGAAGCGGCTTTGTCATGCTGGCCACATGACCTGGAAGCTATACGCCGGCTCCCTCTGCCAATAATGCGAGATGAGCGCGCAACCCCAGAGTCGGTCACAACTGGACCTAATGGTCAGGGGTCCCTTTACCTTTACCTTTATTTTGCTTCTTGAGGCAAAGGGCAAGAGGTGCCACCACCCCCCTTTTAATGGTGAATGAACTGGCTATTAACTCTTACTTCAATCCCGAAGGCAGCAAACTAATTTAGGAGATGCTGGGCAGGCTGCATGGCTCCCAGGTACCTCAGGTGGCCTAATGATAGGACCGGCCCTGAGTAGGGGTGCGTTTATGGCAGGTTATAAGGATCATATGCAGGCACTGGCGCATACTTTGGAACATACCAGGCTGCAGTGAGTTTCCATTGATTGGCCTTAGGAGGACTAGATCCATCAGAGACTTACTAGTGCACACTGATAACTCTCTCCAGAAAAACTGAAACCCTTACCAATGAGATTTCAGAACCGGTTGGCCATCATAGGTGTGGCAGATGCGCCTCCTGTCCGTTTGCATTGCAAACTAAGGAAATTCATAATGAGACTATTAATGTTAGATTCACCATTCGGCATTTCAGTAGGTGTCAAACGAAAAAATGTAGTTTATTTGATCCGCTGCCCCTGTAACTTACTGTACATTGGTTCAACCACCTGGGCGGTTGGAGTCCGCATTGGAGAACACCGTTCCAGGATTCGAAATGCCAACAGGGAGGCGCCCCGGGAGAATATTGTATATCGCACAACCACTCAGATACAGACTTATTGTTTACAGTCTTGTGGGTTAACCGTAAGACCACTGGAGTAAGGATGGATTATGAGAAATATTTACGTCAGCAAGAGTTCCGATTTATCTTTATGTTCAAAACCATGCACCCAGGGGGACTCAATTCAGAAATTGATTTGAATTGTTTCATCTAAGCCTTAGCTTGAGGTAGTTTTTAGTTCTGTACCTTTAAATATCACTTATTTGTAATCGGCACCACCTGGAGTCAGCTATAACACTGTTTGAAGCTGTGAGTTTAGTAACAGTGATTACATGAGACTATGAACACTGTTCCGCAAGCATATATCTACCCATATGATAGATGTGGTATGTATTCAGCGATTGTACTTTATTGTTCTTTATTGTATATTTTGTTTTCATATTGTCAAGAAGATATAGGACATTGTACCTCTATTTTTTACAGTTTATGAAATACGCCAATTTTCTCTTTCTGCGCTGAAGAAGTTCTCACGAAACAGTGCAACATTTCGGAAACTCTGTCCGACTAGTTCATTTAATCCTTCAGTTACTTTGGAACTTTGGAATATGACAAGTTCGCTGACTACTTTGGAACTTTGCTATACAAAGCTTTTCAGCTTGTTTCTTATTGAACGACTTTCTGCCATTTGGTTCCATTCATATCAACAGGGACCTCCAGAGACCTATTGGAATTGTTTTCATGTGTATTATATTATATATTCTAGTCTTGTTTGACATTGCATATGTTGTATATATACATTGTTTGTTTGTAATTGGCCACGTGTTGCTCTGTTCTTGGTTTTCACTTCAGTGTTTGCAACACAGGGGTTTGGTTAGTTTTTTTACTCCTGTGTATGCCGGCAGCTTTCTGCGAGAGTCACCAGAATTAAATTTCTGGTTGTTGCTGGCAACCTGAATGCTCTTTGGGGACCCTTGCAGATGAGACCACAGGGTGGCTGGTGGGGGTCAGTGCAGCCCGACTGACTCCCAAGAACAGCATCTGGAGTCTTCAGCAAAGGCCAGCCTAGCCCTATAATGGACCAGCAGGCACCTGTGACATATGTTTTGCATCAATAAAACTATCTGATCAATTTCAGGGCAGCTGGTTTTGATATAGGTTTTTTTTTATATTAAGGATGGGTTCAGCTCTGCAAGCCATGGGTGATTAGGAACCATCTGTTTCCGAGGGTGAATTTGCAAAACAAAATTATTTGCTCCTAGATGCAAGTGGTCCTGATCTGTGCCCAGAAAGCCCCTTTCTCACCTCCTCAGCCGTTACTTGATGACTCCATATGGTAAAGGTAAAGGACCCCTGGACGGTTAAGTCCTGTCAAAGACGACTATGGGGTTGCGGCGCTCATCTCGCTTTCAGGCCGAGGGAGCCGGTGTTTGTCCACAGACAGCTTTCTGGGTCATGTGGCCAGCAGGACTAAACCGCTTCTGGCACAACGAGACACCGTGATGGAAACCAGAGCGCATGGAAATGCCGTTTACCTTCGCGTCACAGCAGTACCTGTTTATCTACTTCCACTGGCGCGCTTTCCAACTGACAGAGCAACAGGAGCTCACTCCATTGCGGGGACTCGAACCATCAACCTTCCGATCGGCAACCCAAGAGGCTCAGTGGTTTAGACCACAGCGCCACCCGCATCCCTGCAGACTCCATATGCACATGTGTGAACAGCGTCGGCTGAAATGAAATGGACGCTTTCCAATGGGGGCAGCTATCCTGGAGTTCAACCGTCAATCATCCAACGTGTAGTAATCCAAGACAAGATAAGGCTAGGCTCTCCCTCGCTGGAGGAGATAATGGGGGCGCCATCTTTGCATCACATATGGAGTCAAAGTAGAAGACTATACATCCCCACTCCCCAACTTTATCCTTGTATGTATATGGGCTCAGCTCTGCCTTATACCAGGAGGAAGTGACCCACCTTGGGCGACACCATGAAGGGAATTAGGTTAAAGGCACCTCCAGGCCATTTTTTTAAAGAGTGTATTCTGCGGCATGCCATGACGCAATAACAGGGCATTAGTGGTTGATTTAAACTGGATTGCTCACACATAATCATGTTTTATTAGTTGTACTGGGGTACTAATAACCCAATGTTACTGTGTGGTTGCCATGCAGAGGGGAACTCTTGCACCACAGCACCCTGAACTGGGACCTC
The DNA here is from genome assembly GCF_965207765.1 of Zootoca vivipara. Taxonomy (NCBI): domain Eukaryota; kingdom Metazoa; phylum Chordata; class Lepidosauria; order Squamata; family Lacertidae; genus Zootoca; species Zootoca vivipara. The sequence goes on along the minus strand of NC_142594.1, from coordinate 13,604,424 downwards.
CAGATGCATCATCTCTTGACATACAGGTCTCCCCTGAGGAACCAACCCCCTTTTAATACCAGGTGGGGCACATGTTGGGAGTGAATGAGAGGCCACTCACTGAATGAGAAGTGAAGAAGAAGCTTCAGGCTGCTTTTAAGAGCTTGTCACTTGTCAGAAAGGGGTTGGAACCTGGAATGGGTAAAAGGATTTGGTTTAGTTGGAGGTTTTGTTAGGTTGTGAATCACCCTGAGATCTATGGGTATAGGGCGGTATACAAATTTAAATAATAATAATGTCAAAGCACTTTTGTCGGATGCAAGATAACCCCGGCCCTGCAATTCCAGGCAAACTGACCACACACCTCTCAGACATTTGTTCCATATAATGGAGCAAAACAGGGGAGCATTCAGACATGGGGAATAGTACATTAGTTTCCCTGATTCCAAACAGCCCCAAATTCCATCACTTTTCAGGTCAAGGGGGCTGCAAAGGATTTTTCTCTGGAATCAAGTAACGCAGAAATGTGTGTGAAACATGCACTGTATTCTGTTAAGTTTTCTGAAAGTGCCTTTTGCATTGTGTGAAAGCTCAAATATAATTTGGAAATTGACAGGGAAATGGAATAAACTGTTGTGTGAACGCAGCCCAAGAAAGCATTTGTGCATCTTACTTGCGAAGCCTTTATTGCTCACGATTTTGCAGCCTGATCACATGTGAAAAGATAAGGTTGTGTGGCATGGTCCCCAGACCACTGCCTGGAAAACACGAGTGTCTTCAAAAACAAATAAGCTATTCTAAGCGAAACTCATTCAGCGATGGGTTTGTTATCTCACAGCCTGGCTCCCGTTGGTGGTCAATTGCCTATGGCAATTAGATACAAGGATCTGCGGTGGCCAATCATCTTATAGACTGATGGCTATACACTTCCACCGAAGTGATAAATGCAGTTATCAAGTGAAGAACTTCCAAGTGTGAACTTAACTGAGTGTAATGAACCACCGTTCTGAATAGACAGCATGCCACAATCATTTTGCACATAATGGAAAGAAACGGTAGAAATGTGCAGATCAGATGCTGTTTCTATCTCCTGTGACTTCCAATTAACTTTGGCTGTTAATCGTTGCTCATTTGATTAAAAAGAGTGAAGGAGAAATTAGGCATTTATGAAGAAGGATAATTTTTAAAGGATTTAGGGGATACTAGTTATCTGACTAACCATTTCCTGTGCAGGCAAATGATTAAGGAATTCCTCTCATTGCTGATTTATTGTACTGATAAATGTGGATTTGTGCCAGCATGTCCAACATGTATTTTTAATTTTAATTAATTTTTTGTTAAAGCAATATTTGGCCCAGCATTTGCTGATAATAAAATTCATAACCATAATATCTGAAAGCCTTAATATAAATCTCTATTCTGACCAACATCTGTAAATAAAGTGCTTCAGGCACTTAGGAAACCTATTATTGTTGAATTATTATTAGATCAATACTGATGTGTTTTGTAAGAAATTTCCACCTAATCCAATTATCTTTGTTCAAACTTTAAGGGTTCTTCTGCATTTATCACTGCACAAAAACAGCACGAATTTAGCAATGTGATTGAGCTGAAGCTAAGCACTTAGGAGTCTCAAGCCCAGTGCAGATGTAACATTCCCAATCTTGTATTTATGGCTAGAAGATAAGAGTGGTGGTCATCCTCCTTCACAAATTCTCTTCTCCCTTCCTGTGGTAGTCTTAACCATGGTGCATCCTTTTGCCTGGATAAGAACTAGCCGTGATGAATGGCAACCAGGGTAAATTTTAACCAGGGTTGGCAAGCCAGCCTCCAACTCTGGTTTAAAGCCAAACCATGGTCAGCACACAGCCAGATATAATACTACACCAGTGTTAAACCAAACAATGGAAAAGAGGGTGGTATCCAGGCTGAATAGGAACAAGAATAAGTAGTGCTTGTTAGGTGCCTGATGACTCTCATTCCATCTGCACCGGGCCTCAATGATATCATAGTTAAAAGCACATGTTTAAATATTTCCCACTGAAAGCAAGGAGATTTTAAAATGCTTCATTTTGGCTCAGTTGCGCCTTTTGCTGGAACATTAACCATTCAGTACATTAACTAATAGTCTAGTTCTGTTTTCAATATATATATATAATAAGAGAGATATCTAAGACTGAAAGTGCAGATTGCATTTATTTTCTGCATGGATGGTCCTCTGTAAGGTCACGCAAGTACTTAACACACCAACCAAATAGTTCCTACATTCAAATCACATTCACGTCAGTGAAATGTTAATTCTATACAAACAAATAAAAAATGATAATAATTAAAACAAAACAAAAGAAAAGACAAGTCAGCAGGAAGAAAAAGAAAAACCCTAGTTCTAAGTTAACAATGGCAGAACGCTACTGAGACAACACCATAGAAACCTCACTGAAGCAGGAGTTAAATTCAGGCCACTTCTTAGCAAAGCTCATCACAGACTCTGAAAAACATTGTTGTTTTCTTTAAACTTTGGGTTTGGGAGTCGGATTTTCCAGTGTGATGCGTCATTCAAAAATGCTAATGCAGAAGCATAGCGATCCCACCTGGTAGGATAAAATATATTTCAATTCCTCTGAAAATTACTGCTGACTGACACCCATTTGCTGGTGATCGGCTTCCGCCTCTTCTTCTTCCACATCCGCGTTATATTCTTCAAATGCATCATCGTCTACATCCGGAAGCCCCAATAGCTATTATAAAAACGACAGAAATAAAACTGTGAGTGCAATATAAAAGGGCAAAACAACCAGGCAACAGCACTGATGTTCTAAGTCAGGCATCCCCAAACTTCGGCCCTCCAGATGTTTTGGACTACAATTCCCATCTTCCCCGACCACTGGCCCTGTTAGCTAGGGATCATGGGAGTTGTAGGCCAAAACATCTAGAGGGCCGCAGTTTGGGGGTGCCTGTTCTAAGTCCAAGAACAAACTGAAGATGTGGTTATTTGCAGCACCGCATAAAAGCATTTAAAATCGGGGGAAGGGGTGTAGTAGCTCAGTGACTTGTGGGCCAGAGAAGGCCAATTCATACATTAGGCAGCAGTTGACTTGGTTTGTTCCTAAGATACTTCTCAATAAAATGGGGCCAGCTCCAGCTCCCTGAATGAGCACACCTGTAGGATGCTGAAGTTTGTAGACACCTCTGGCTCATTTAGTTTTCACACATCTTTGGTGTTAATAATAATTAAAAATGTGTAAAGAAACCCAGGCACATAAACCTCCTTTCTTCACAGCAATGCGGGAAGCCATATTTGTTGAGGGAAATCTTCCCTTAAAGAGCTTTTAGATACCAGAGTTAGCTCTGCAAACCTGGAGAAGTGTTGATAGTACTGTGCCATTAGTCTAACTCTAATGTATTAATGCAGCCTTGTAAATAAGCCTGCAGGCATCATTAGCCTGGTAGGTACTAGGCTGCGTTTCCAGCAGAAGTAGGAGGAGGAGCTGTTATGCTAGCTTCCCAGCAGGTGAGTTCACTGTTGCTTACCAGGAGGGAGACAGGCGAAGCAGTTAGCACAGTGCAAATGCACTATATTGCTTCCTGTAGTGCTCTTACACTGTGCTGACCTCCCTGCCGCCTTGCCCCCCCCCCTTCAGTAAAAAGCACTGGCTCACCTGCTGGGAAGTTAGCCAGGAAGCCCCCTCTTCTGCATACAGCAAGGAAACGCAGCACACTTAACAATGTACAGTAGTGAAAAAGAAAGATTACATCTTTCAAGGGCTGGTAGAGAGGACAGAACAGAGGGTTGGATCAACAGACAACCAGGAAACCAAGTGGACTGGAGGAAGAGAGAGAGAAATCCCTTTGCCGACGCCACCACCAGCCTGTTCACTTGTTTGTGTGGAATTCCTGGTTGCCTGTAGCTACCAGGTAAGTTGTTAAAGGCAAGGTTGTAGTCAGAGCTGGATAAAAGGTGAATGTGACGTCCGCCCTTAAATGGCACTGCTGCCCGTTCACTTTTAACAAAACTAACTTCCACATAAGTGAGTTTTGGGGTTGTGATATTTTGATCACCAGGCTGGAAGCAACCCTATGGAGAACATCTAATAAAAGCCCTCCAATGCCTAGGGTTAAACCAGGGGTCCCCAGACTTACCCGGCTTTGGGCCAGTGCCCGCCGCGCCGATCGCGCAGAGGAGTGTGCGTGCAGCGGGCGGGGGAGTGCGCGCCCGTGCGCATGCGCACACACACTTACTGGCGCGGTGGCGCGCTTCCAGGTCAGAAAAATCGTCAAAAATCGTTTGTGCCCATGCGTATGGGCCTCCCCCGACCCGGAAGTGCACCGGAAATGACCTCTTCTGGGTCGGGAGAGGCCCATACGCATGCGCACAATTTTCAGCGCTTTTTTCCGATCTGGAAGTGCGCCGCCGTGCTGCGCGCCGTAAGAGCGGGCGGCAGCAGCGGGCTGTGGCGGCGCGGGCTGGATTGGGAGGCCAATTGGGCCACATCTGGCCCGCGGGCCGTAGTCTGGGGACCCCTGGGTTAAACCATAACTGAGAGATGCGCATTTGGGACCAAGTTGGACTCCGGCTCCCATCAGCTGCAGCCAGCATGGCCAATAGTCACCAACATCTTCAGGGCACCCCTGTCATACAGGATGGTAGCTTCCATCCTGTGCCACTCCAGACACATGAGAAGCAGGGGAGATCACATGGCAGGGGCTGACAAGAGAATCACTTCCTGTGGCTGTGTGCTCCCAGGGAAGATGCCCCTTCGGAGAGTAACCACAGTTGTCGCCCCGACCCGAGGTTCCTAGTTTAGCATTACTGGAGCAGCGCAGGGCAGAGAAAGACTGGGGAACCCAAAGCTCCTCCACCTGTGGTTATTGGACACTAAGTCCCATAAGCCTCAGCTGCCATGGCCAAAGGTCAAGGGTGATGGGAGGTGAAGTCCTATGATCTCTGGAGGGCCACAGCTTCCTCATACTTGGGACAGAGGAGCAACAAACTTGATTCTTCTTAGGGTAATGTTTTCTCAGGGGGAAAGAACATGCTCAGTTCTCCACCCTTTTCAATTTCAGTATATTGTGAAATTTCACAACAGAGGTGCCAGGAAATAATTCCACATCAGAGTCTGCCAGCAGAGCCAACTACTCTAGTTCTTTAGATGCCGCATGCTGAAATGAAAGAAACATGTGTGTATCATTTCTCATATGGGATGGACAGACTCTTTTGGGTTGCTTTCTGTCCCAGCTGGGAATGCGTGTTTGGAAAATGGGAGACAGAAAAACAAAGCCCTTAAAAATAAAACTTATGCTTATACACATTTAAGTGTGATGATGGGAAACGATCGTGAAAGCATGTGGTGTTTGTGGTCTGGCGTGTTGAAAACACAACCTCTTAACGCAATAAAGCCTAAGGGTAAAAAAATGGGCACTTACAGGTCTGAATGATTTGAAGACTTTTTCCAGTATTTCATGCAGTGTCTTTTTACCACAGGAGGAGATGTAGTCCTGCGCCAACTGCAGGAAAGGCAAGCAGTCCTCGCTTTCACTCCAGACGTGCTGCAAAGGCAAGTCATGACAAAGCAGGGATTAATCATGTTGGCAGGCAAGTTTGAGCTGTGGGGAGGAACAGGTTAAAACCCAGGGGCCTTAGGGGCTTCCTGTTTCCGGCGGTGACAAATGGCTGACTCCCATAGATTGGACCTCAGCCGTGCCCGTAATTCAGGGTTGATATGGGGGTAATTAGCCCTGGCAGACCCCCCCCCAGGGTGGGGGAGGACCCGCAGATTGTCCGATATTGTCAGCTTGCATCAAGGTGCAAGCAGCAGGACACTGGGTCCCAGAGCACGACACGGCTGGCACTCTCCAAAGCCACTCTCATAGCTGGAAATATCTGTTTGATAAAATAATTAGATTTGGACAATAAACAGACATAGTCTGGACCGAAGCGAGAAAAAACCTGCAGAATTGCACAGTCCCTGGTGTTTAAGCTTGGACTTCAAAGAGATTCTCATCATGGTGTTTGGAATACGGAGGTGATTGGTACGTTCTTTTTTCTTCCCAATACCTACAATTGTTTTTCTACGCCAAGCCTCATTAAGAAACCAATTAAGGAAAAAAAAGAAACCAATTTTTTTGGAAAAGTACAGATAGACTTCTATTTATAATTAAGTATTCAATTGTGCAGCTTTACTTAGACTTGAAAGACTTGATAAAGATAAAAGAAGAAACAATATGGCGCTTGTTAATATGATGCAGCATAGATAAATGAGAGTTCCTCCCTTTTTCGAGGGAAGTGGGAGATGCTTGCTGGCTGCCTTTGTAGTGACTTGAGACAATAATTTGGGATAACACAGTGCATCTGTTTGCAGAATTTATTCATTATGAGCGAGAGAGAAGGCTAAATGGATGCCTAGCAGCCCCCCTTCTAGGGCCCAGAAGGGGGGATTGTGTGGTCTCCTAAAGCTGATTGAACGTCAAATAACTTATATCTGTGAGATACAGTTCATTTACATTGCAATATTGCAAACAGTATGCTTAACATTAAACAACAGGCTTCGACAACAGCCCAGATTGGAATAACTTAATAACATGGGAGTTGCTGTGTCATTAAACTCTAAACGATAGACTTGGACAACAGCCCGGATTGGAAGATTGGAATGAAGTCTGGAAAAGCTATGCTGGCAAATAGACAGTTGGAAAAATACATATTTACAAATAAAGCTGTATTCGATGGATGAAAGGATATATGATTTCTGACATGATTGAGAATCGCATAGCCAGGGACAGAGAACTTTAAAGCACTAAGATCGGAATGTGGAAAATATGAGAACAAGAAGAAGAAGGCAGGAACGAAGATATTGGAGATATACTTCAAGAGGTCCAGACTATGGGGAGCTCGGAAAAATTAATAATTTGGACTGTTATTTGGTGTTGGTTTTTTTTAGTTTATTGTTTTTAATTGGATTATGATTATGGATATGTTAATTGGCTGTTTTTATTGGAAAAATAATAAAAATGATATTAAAAAACAAACAAAACAAAACCCAGGGGCCTTATACCCAATGGCGGCCCCCATCTAACTCTCTGCTGTCCAGTGGCTATGTAGTTGCATACAAATCCTCCCTCTGCCATAGACTCAGCGTTGCCACATATATTTGAAGGATTTTTACTCTGCTCTCCAGCCACATGGTGACTTACAAAGCGGTCACTGCTCTTAGGCTCATGACACAAAAGGAAAGGGGATTGGGAGGAGAGAGGGGGGAAAGCAAGCTCAAGCACTTAGTCAAAGTAGCAGAATTGTTATAGTGGGTGGTGCCTCCAGACTGTCAGCATTTTGGAGGAAGGAGTCAAGGGCATATCAGAATTTTAGGTTTGCGCACCTAGAGTGGATTAAAGTGCTGTGTCACCCTAGCGCAGGGGTGCAGAATCTCTCACCCACTGACCAAAATTGGCTTGGCCCGGGTCCCAATTTGGCCCATGAGTCACTTTCCCCAGCCCATGTTGAACTTCCCTGGCCCTCTTCATGCTTGCTGTGTTCCCCCAGAGGTGCAGAAAAAACTACTATTGATCAGTGAAGCCACTGTCCATCAGCTGACAGGCAGTGACTTCAAGTCTGATCAGTGGCAGCATTTTCTGCACCTCTGGGGTAACACAGCAAGCAGGAATTTGCGCATAATCCCCTCCCCTTGCAATGCAGAAGCTCCTGCGTCAGTCCTGCACCTCCCTTCCCTCCTGCGCTGGCAGCCAGGTGTCTCTGTGAGCAACACAGCGAATGAGGAGAGCTCAGGACCAGCACCACAGGTTGGCACTGACAGGCACCTGCAGCAGCCACAAGTCTCAGGATGTGGCCCGCTGCCCATCCATGGAACCAGCAGTCCTGCTGCACCTCCACCTTGCTCTCAGTTACTGCTCATGTGACATCTGTGAGCAAGCAAGCAATGTCAGGGGCAAAGGGAATGAGCTGTTCTACTTGCCTCTTCAACCTTTTGTCCTTAGATGTTGCTGGACTACGACTCCCATCATCCCATACTGCTGGGGACTGTGGGAGTTTTAGTTTGATGCTAAATTTATTATTATTATTATTATTGATGACCCAAGTTGAAGAACATTGTTTGCCATACAGACTGGCCTCCAACAAAGAGGGCAAGCAAATGGGGAGTGGTGTGGTAGACGGGAACTCGCTCCTTAAGTCTTCTCCCTGAAAGATCCCCAAAATTTGAAGGCAGCATTGGGAAATGACCAGGATGTGATTAGGCAGGAATGATTCCGCCCTCACAAATAATCATCTTGGTTTCTCCAGCTTTTTGATTATACACACTTAACATTTTACTCAAATTATGTCGTCCCCTCCAATTATTACACACAACCACCCTTTTATTCCCTATGCAACTCTCCAATTCAGATATATTTCACATCCAATGTCTTTGGGACAACACATAGCTACAGTATTGATCTAGCCACACCTGCAGTCTGTCAGAGCAAAGAAGCAGGATGTTAATTAGTGCAGGCACTTAATTAGGTTACAAACTGACTTGCTAATAGGGTTCAAAATGTAGAGGGGCTAATCAGAGCCAGTGCAGTTCAGTGGATAAGAGTGCTGGATCAGGACTCTGGAGACCAGAGTTCAAATCCCAACTAATCTGTGAAGCTCAGTGGGTGGCCTCACCTACTTTGCAGGGTTGTTGTAAATATAAAGCAGGAGTTGAGAGACATGTGCACCACTTGGAAGAAGGCTAAAATGCAATTAATACCGTCTATGAAATATCTATCCACCCATTCATCCATTATCCATCTATCTACACACACATCCCTTGGAATGTCCATCCCTTGGAAACAGAAGTAAGGCCTGTCTTATGTACCAAAGCCATTAGCATCTCACAAAACCTTTCAGAGGAAAAGAACAAAAATGACAAACTATGTAGACCTACATTGGCTCCCAGTACGTTTCCGAGCACAATTCAAAGTGTTGGTGCTGACCTTTAAAGCCCTAAATGGCCTCGGTCCTGTATACCTGAAGGAGCGTCTCCACCCCTATCATTCTGCCTGGACACTGAGGTCCAGCACTGAGGGCCTTCTGGCAGTTCCCTCGTTGCGAGAAGCCAAGTTGCAGGGAACTAGGCAGAGGGCCTTCTCGGTAGTGGCACCCGCCATGTGGAACGCCCTCCCACCAGATGTCAAAGAGAAAAACAACTACCAGACTTTTAGAAGACATCTGAAGGCAGCCCTGTTTAGGGAGGCTTTTAATGTTTAATAGATTATTGTATTTTAATATTCTGTTGGAAGCTGCCCAGAGTGGTTGGGGAAACCCAGCCAGATGGGCAGGGTATAAATAACATATTATTATTATTATTATTATTATTATTATTATTATTATTATTATTAAAAGTGAAGTCTCATTTTGTTAGCACCCAAGGTAGACTCAGGTGAATTTGAATGTTTTGATCATTCCCAATGGATGGATTATGCTGGGGAATTTTAACACAGGAACCTTGAACCTGGCTTGGCAGCATATGAGCTGCCAGTTATTTTTGCAGAGGTGTCACATGCTGTCAGCTGTGTACCACCATCCATAGTTCAGCCCCTGCATTCTGCACCAGCAGCTGCAGCTTCTGGATCAGGTCCAAAGGCAGCCCCACATAGAATGCATTGCAGTAATCCAGCATCAAGGTTACCAGTGCATGAACTGCAGTGGCCAAGTGATCCCTATCCAAATATGGCTGCAGCCAGTGTACCAAAACCAAGCTAGAGAGACGCACTCCTAGGCCACCTCGACCTCTAACAGCCTCCTGTATCCAGGAGTAGCCCCAAGCTAAGTACCTGCTCCTTCAGAGGAAGTGCAACGCTATCCAGAACAGGCAACCGCCCTACCTTCCAGATACGTGAACTACCTGCCCACAGAGCCTCCATCTTCCCAGGGTTCAAACTCAGCTGTTGGCAGATGTTAGCTGAAAATATTGGCACTGCTGCCCCTGCACCAGGGTGGCCAGCCCACCATAACCAGGCCGCATGTTGTCTCCAAAAAGAGGCAGATCTGAAGAGGATTAATTTCAAAGTCGTTTCCGAAAGGTTTGTTACATAAGCACATTTGCAATGAGATTCCCAATGATAAAAGCATACTGTATAGGTATAAATAGCTATTACATAAAATCTGTCCTGTATTGCCAGTATCCGCTCTATACAGTTAATACAGTCAGCTGAAGAACTGGGAAGCAGAGATTTTCCTAGACTGGACCATCTCTCTTTAGAGACTGCCATGTCCTAATTTGCCTCCATGAAAAATGCTGCATCATGGATGATGCTGAACAAGTCTCCCTGATGTGCTATTTTCAGTTCCCACCAGGCACCACCCCCACCCCCATTTAGCTTGAATTGGTACAATCTTCTGGAAACAGGCTTTATCACTGGCAAATGTTTACCACTCAATTCTGCTGATAGCATAAACTGGCTCTAGGAGGAAAGCAAGCAATTATGTGCGAAAACGAGACAAAAATCTCAATACTATGATTTGAACAATGTCAATATATTAACTTTTACATGTTAAGAACCCCAGATTTTAGGTCCAGGGCATCTGCACACAGAATATTTCAAAGCGGGACAAATCAGGTTACCCCCACACTTCCTGTAAGCGTTACAATCTAAAGACATGGCACTCTCCAGTTTCCAGTTTTTCACAAGGAAAAATAGGTGTCAAAGCATTTTTTATTAATACTTCATTGTGAATATTAGGACATATAACTGTGACAGCTGCAAAATACGAGCAAAATCAATTTCACATCTCAAGCAAAATCCAAAGAACAGAAAGAAAATTACACAAGGATCACATCAAAGACCTAACTGAAAGCACATAATGAAATACAAGATCATGCGCAAACATTATTTAGCAGAGTACACAAACCCACACAACTATGAAATACAATGAATGCCACTCAGTCCCCACCCCTAGATTACCATGGTTTGGAGGTCAAGAAATGCCCTGTAGATTTCTTTGTTCTCCCTCTGCTCTTAAGTATTTCCCTCCTATTTTTTTGGAGCTAACATTCTTATACATTTGCAATGGCATTTTTGCAAGCCATGGTTTGCTCCAACCGCAGTTTGCAACGTGGTTAGAAGTGGGACTACAAATTATGCAATGCTAAACCATGGTTAGCTCTAAAAGGGAAAGAAAGGGAATTCACAAAGTTGGAGGAGGGAGGTGGAGAGGTATGAGACCCCACAGACCACCTCTGCTTTGCAAACCAGGGCTAGGCAATCAGAAGACTCACACTACACTGTGCCCAAGGTGAAATAAGTTAGGTTCTCTCTGGTGTACAAAAAGTTTATGAGACGCCTTAACAATCACCCATATTAAGTACCCTGAAATACCTAGAGATAGTTAGAATTATTCATGCTGTCTGCTTCCTGACCACCTGTGGCACAGAAGCTCTGCTAGAAAACAAATTGGATCCCAAAGTGACAACAGAAGCGGGAACTCTGTTAACATGTTGAATCAGACAAGCTTCAAGCTATGTTGAAGTCTTTGCCCATTGCATGTCCCAGTCTAAGCTCTCTGGCTCATCTATCACCTGGGAGACGTGTGCAAAGGGATTTTAGCTTCATTCACATCCAATTCACAAAGGAAAACTGTCAACACAGCATCAGAAAGACTTAACACTACACGGATGAAACAGGAGGCAGTTTTGCTAAGCAACCCACTGAAAACTAAACGTAACTGCAACAGCAAAGTGGGAATAAAATGAGGGTTGTGAGAAAATACACACACAACTTTTGGTCCTTTATGAGATCGCTTTTCCTCTTACAAGCTGTCAGATGAAGTGTACTCTGAAAGACTACACGTCTTGTTAACTTCAGCTGACCTGAAATTTGAAATAATCAGTGGTGCATGCCTGTGTTCCATAGAAAATCTTCCTTTTCTTTTCTGAAAACAAGACCAAGACAGTTCCCTGGCAGCTTAAAGGTTTCTTCTCAACCGATTCACGGCTCCCGAGTGCTGCTCTTTATCTGATTACTTATTTCTCTTAAGCCCACCTATCCAGCTTGCGGACAGCAGAGTTCTCTTCATGGTTCCTAGAGCATTTGTGCAAGAACATGTTGATACCAGTGGTTCAGCACAAAAAACATGGGCTGGATACAGAGTTTATCATGTCTGAAACACAGCCATTGAAATTAACAAGACTTAAGTTAGTTAAAGAAAGTGCTGTGCGAAACCAAAATTGGTGTTTCCATGATTGCCAATAACTCTGCTGTATAATCTATATTGTACAAGTGTTAACTGCCAGTGGAAAAGGTAACCGGGGGGGGGGGGGTAGACATTTGAGGGGAGTCAAACTGAAAATTGGGTGGTACATTATAACCTTTCATAACTTATGTGACCCAACAGCAGGGTCAGAACATTCCACCTGCCTCTCAGAAATGCGTGTGGCTGGGTATTATTGGCTATTGGCTTGAAAACTACAGATGCCAAGACATAAGCAACACATGAGGCTTGTAATGTGCTATTAATTTTTATTGTGAGTCTGTAAAATTATTTCCAACACTCCTGCTTCTGTTGCAATGCTGGCGTCTGAGGGTAGACACCTAGTCCGTCTTTTGGTTTGGTTATTATTATTACGTATTCATTTCATTTCTGTACCGCTTTATTTTTTGGCTGGTGTTCTATGTTTGATCCTATTAGTTTTATATTTTATATGTTGGTATACTTAGCTACTGAATTATTATTATTATTATTATTATTATTATTATTATTCACAAGGCAGTGTTTTAGGGTTGCCAGACTCAATAGAGGACAGGACTTCTGTGCCTTTAATTGCCCTGCTCTCTTTTGAGTCTGGAAACCTTAAAGAGAAACCAGCAGACCCTTTGCTTGCAAATTAAACAAAGGGTCTGCTGGTTTCTCTTTAAGGTTTCCAGACTCAAAAGAGAGCAGGGCAATTAAAGGCACAGAAGTCCTGTCCTCTATTGAGTCTGGCAACCCTACAGTGTTTCTATATCAACTCTCATGTTACAAATGCACACTTAAAAATGCAAACAAACAAAGCCACACTCTGCTGTTGTTGTTGTTGTCGTCTGGAAGCACTAATGTGATGCAGCTAACTAGCCAGCCAAGGGCCAGCAACAATCACTATCCCATCTTGGCAGGTGGAAGAATGAAATACTCAAATGGAAACACTTGGGAAGGGGGGTTAATAGCAACACCCGTCTACATTTTCGCAAGCCATGGTTTATGAAGGTGTGGGTCAAAGTTCCAATGACACCAGTGAGCAATAAGACAGATCTAGCATGGAGAGAATGAGTGATATAAGCATGCAAGTGTGCATAGGACCCAAGATGCTGCAAGAATGGAATGTTTTAGAACAGGCATGTCCAGCTTCCAAGAAACTGTGATCTACTCCCAGTATAAAAAAAAACCTGGCAGTGATCTATCTATTGTCACTGGAGGGAGGAGGAGCGTGCGTAGGGTGGGTGGATTGCCCAGAGTTGTTGAGCTTTTTTTTTTTTTAAGAGGGAAGTGCCTAAAAGTCAGCTTTTTTTTTTTCAGGGAGACTTGCACAGAGTTTTTAAGCCTTTCCCCCATAACTTTTTGTATACGATAAGGATCCTGCGATCATCCCTGTTTTAGAGGGCACTCGTGGTAAAAACAGCATCTGATCTAGTTCGGCACATACAAAGTTTCAGGGACGAAGATGAATGGCTCTGCATGGCTTCAACATGTACAGAATGGTTGCGTGAATTGGCAATGAGACATAAGCCTTCAGATCCAGGTCTTTAAGAAACAAGGCACAAAGCGGCCCGGATGTCGTTCTAGCCACTCAGTTGATTTTTTTTTATTGTAAGACTGTTAATCAACCAAATATTTATTTGGCCTGATTGCTGTTGTTAGGTTTGTTTGTTTGTTTTTGCTTCCAGTTGCCAGAAAAGCAACGGGCAAGGCTGGTTTTCCACCCTTCGGGCAGTTAAAAACACACAACAAAACTACCGTATATAACTTAGAAAGGATAGACAGGTTTTGTGAGGAACACCTTTGGACCTTCCAAAACCACGACATCACGCCTGGATTCACAAAACTCCCATTAGGCTTTCAGCCAACTCCAACAAGGCCCACACTTGGCTCTTCCCCCTAATCCCAAAGGTCCACTTGGTGGTTGAACTTTCCCAGGAACCACAACTTTTTATATCAAGATCTGGCAACCCTAGCCAAATATGGAGCCCTAGTTCTTAAGGAAATCAACTGTAGGCTGTTTTCTGTTAAGCAGATCCAATGTTTCAAAACTTTCAAATGAACTTTACAAAGCATAGCCCACTTGACACAACTGCATTATCAACGCAGGAACGTTTTTTGCCTGTTCTCCATTTTTACCCTGCAAAAGCCCTGGCAAAGTGCCTAGTATCATTGAGAACACTGTCCTGGGGCCAGTTATTATTATTAATTTTTTTTAAAATCCATTTTCATCTATGAGTAATTCCTCTCTCTGGGAATTCAGAAGAGGTCTAGAAACTAGGCTGTGATAATTGGCGAGTTCTCCAATTACACTAAAAAGCCAAGGGCAAGCGTGCGAGAGACCTCCCATCTCAGATTGTCACAAGAACATAGGAAGTTAGTTTATACTGAATCAGACCATTGGTCCATCTAGCTCCATATTGTCTACACTGACTGTCAGTGGCAGTCAGGGAATGTTCACTGCTAGAACCTTTCCAGGGTTTCAGGTAAGCGGACTCTCCCAGAGCTACCTGGAGATGCCAGGGATCGAACCTGGGACTTTCTGCATGCAAGACAGATGCTTTACCATGAACTACAGATCTGGCCCAAGACCAACACTACACCATGCTAGTTCTCTGAGTCTCAAGCTCTCTTTTAATTACCTTTGCCTTTTCAACAAAGGGGCTTTCGGTGATCAGCTTGGAGCAAAAAGAAATTGCAATGAGGTGCAGCATGGCTTCTGAGTCATGGGCATACTTACAGAGTGGCAAGCCCTATTCCCCCACGGGAATGTACTTAAGAAGGCAAGGCTTTTCCAGTGAAATTGATGTGGCCCACCTTAAGCCCATGGGAGACGGTGAGCTAGAAATAAAAATCCAATAATTCCCCTTAATAGATTAGATGCAGACTTAAGCCATGCTCCGAGTAGACCCATTGAAATCAAGGAGACTTCTAACAGCCATTGCTAAATTAAGGCCTAGTGAGTTCAATGGGTCTCTTCTATGCACAACTGAGTCTGGTGCCACCAACTCAAAGGGCCACGTTCATGCCATACATTTAAGGCACTATGGCACCACTTTAAACCATCATGGCTTCCCCCAATGAATTCTGGGAGCTGTCATTTGTTAAGGGCGCTGGGAGTTGTTAGGAGACCCCTAGTCCCCTCCCAGAGTTCCCTGTAAAGAGGGATTTATTGTGGAATGACTTGGAGAATTGTAGTTCTGTGAGGGGAATAGCGGTTTCCTAAATTCAGCTACAGATGGGACGCGGGTGGTGCCGTGGGTTAAACCACTGAGCCAAGGGCTTGCCAATCAGAAGGTTGGCAGTTCGAATCCCTGCGACGGGGTCAGCTCCCGTTGTTTGGTCCCAGCTCCTGCCAACCTAGCAGTTCAAAAGCATGTCAAAGTGCAAGTAAATAAATAGGTACCGCTAGAGCGGGAAGGTAAACAGCGTTTCCGTGCGCTGCTCTGGTTCGCCAGAAGCGGCTTTGTCATGCTGGCCACGATCTGGAAGCTGTACGCCGGCTCCCTCGGCCAATAATGCAAGATGAGTGCCGCAACCCCAGAGTCGGTCAAAACTGGACCTAATGGTCAGGGGCCCCTTTACCTTTAAGTTCAGCTACAGTCCCAGAATTCTCGGGGGGGGGGGAGCCCTGACGATATCACAGTGTATGGTGTGACTGTGGTCCTAGTGAAGGCCCATTAATTATTTCTGCAAGGAAAAACGTAAGAAGCCACCACCTGCCTGGATTCTGCTGCAGCCAAGAGGGAAGAAGAAGCGGCATCCCTTCTCTTGTTTACAACAGAAGATCAGTTTCTGAGCTCTGGGCGCAGTCCTGCGCCAAAGATTTCAGGTTAAAACTGTAGAGTG
Source organism: Zootoca vivipara (assembly GCF_965207765.1). Classification (NCBI taxonomy): domain Eukaryota; kingdom Metazoa; phylum Chordata; class Lepidosauria; order Squamata; family Lacertidae; genus Zootoca; species Zootoca vivipara. The sequence goes on along the minus strand of NC_142594.1, from coordinate 13,588,391 downwards.
GAAAGAAAGGAGGACCTTTTTCTGCCTCCCCACTTGCAGCTACTCTCTGAAGACTAGAGACAAGACCTTCTTAAGAATATTAGAGGGGTGGGCAGGGAAAGGACTGGACCATGTGAAAAACACAGTATTTTTGCTGCAGTTCATTCATTTCCAGCTTTGTGTTCTTGTTATTAAAAAAGCACACCTAGACGTTCCGTTGTTGCGCCCGTAACCTTGGTTTCAGGTGCCATTGGGCTCCTAGTTTTCATATCTCCATTTCTAACACGGCCCTTGGGGTCCCTTCCAATGCTACAATTCCATTATTCTAGGAGGGGAGAATAACAATGCAGGTTTCCTTGAGCTCCTTGGCGAAAAATACAGGCTGGAATTGAAATAAATAAATATAAGCCCTAGGGGTCAAGAGAAGCCCCAATGTTTTAATTGTTCTGCTGCCCGGGGGGGTTCCTTTGGGAGCAAGGACGAGATAGAAAAATAAATTAAGCAAGGTGCCAGCGCTTGCCAGCAGAATAAAAGGGTGCACACCTCGAGGCAGATGATACCAGCTCTGAGACTCCTTCCAGGTGGGGGAATCCATCACTCCCAGGCAAAGGAGCCAATGTTAATCTCCCAGCCCAGGCAAAGATGAATGTGAGGCGCAAATGCACTTGGTGACTTAAGCTCCCCCCCCCAAAAAAAAGCAGGTGAAATACCAAGTGCTGTGAGTGTGGATGGCCAGACTGGAACCATCGGGAAGGCAGAAAAGGCTGAAAGGCCTCGGAACGGTCAAGACCCCCTTTTCTCTCTCTGTGCCCCCCACCTTACTATCAGGGGTGCCAACTTGAATTAAATATTGGGGGCGCAGGGAAACCCCGCCCCGCATAATCGATCCCATGACACCACTCTAATAGCAATGCCCATCAGCAATATTTCAGATATTTCATGGGGGGGGGGAAGCGAAGACACCTCAGCCCAGCGGTTCCCAACATGGGGCATACGCCCCATAGGGGGGACAATTTTATTTTTAAAGGGGGAATACGAGAACAAGTTATTAACAGTGAATGGCCTTTTAGGCTTCCTCCATGTGAATAGTTCACTTTTTGAATAAAAAGAATTATATGTCACCGGCCGGGGGGGGGTGCATCAGGATTTTAGAGATGCTTAGGTGGGGCATGGCCCCAAAAAAGGTTCGGAACCACTGCCTCTGCCCCTAGGTCTTGGCTCCTGTGCCCACTCTTAAGAAAGAATCCCCCAAAAGGTGGGTAAATAATAATAATAATAATAATAATAATAATAATAAGCGTTCACGTGCATACCAATGACAAACTTAGTTGGTCTCTAAGGTGCTGTTGGAAGAAAAAAAATTATTCTGTTTCGACTACGCCAGACCAACACGGCTACCTAGCTGTAATAATAAAAAATAATAATATTAATAATAGAAAAAAAATCCTCCCCAAAGGAAAAAAAGAGACACAGCAGGGGAAAGAAAGAAGAAAGGGGCTCCCTGGTCTTTCTCTCCCTCCCCCCCCCCTATTATTTTTGTGCGTCTTAGGGGCCAACTCCATGGGACTCAAATACGCGAGGGGGGGGGCAAAAGTTGACGTCTGTGGCCATTCAAAGCGTGTCGCGTCACGTGATGGGGCGGGGCTGGCCTGCTCCCCCCCCAACCTCAATATTTTATTCCAGTTGTGGGGGGAGGGGGAGGACACCCCCCTGAGGGGGGGGTCGCCGCCGCCGCCGCCGGGCGCTACTTACGAAGCTGTCCCCGCCGCAGCCGTTGTCCGGGCACAGCACGTAGAAGGAGACGCCCGGGTCGGCGTAGAAATCCATCCTGCGCTCCGTCTCCTCGGTGGCGATGAGCTCGAAGGGGGTGCGCGAGCACCATTTGTCCGCCGCGTCCGCCAGCTGTTGGAAAGCCATCGCTTCAGGCCGCCGCCGCCGCCTCAGGCCGTGTGTGGGGCTGGCGGGACCCGGTTCCTCCTCCTCCTCCTCCTCGGGCCCTGCGAGGGGGTTTACTCGGCCGGAGCTGCTCCTCCCCCAGGCGCTGCTGCTGTTGTTGCTGCTGCGGCCGCCGGGCTTCGCATTCCCGGTTTACATACTGAGGGGACGGCCGCTTCCCCCCCGCCCTCTCTTCTTCTTCTTCTTCTTCCTCCTCCTCCTCCTCTCTTCCTTTCCCGCCTCAGCAGCCCGGCATAGGGGCTCCTCGGTCGCTCCGCCTCGGCCGGATGCGGCCGGATTCTGCTGGATCTCGAGGAGAATGAGCCACCCGCTGCCGCCGCCGCCGCTCGCCCCTTTCGGGTTCGGAGCCTCGTGGTGCGCACGCGCAATCGCGCAGCTAGGTGGAAATAACGGGAACGAACGTCCGTTCGCGGAGGCGGCGGCGGAGAGGCGAGCCTCGGGATCTTTTCGCTGCCTGAAGCGGGAGACGCCCTCAAAAATATCGCGCAGGGCGGCAGCCCAGTGGATCCGGGCAAAGGCGGAGCATCCCCGATCCTGCAGAAACGCCACGGGCTCTGAATTCTGCTAAGGCAGGGTCTGAAAACAATCCAGAGGCGAGCGTAACAACAGAAATCCCAGGCCTACCCAGGTCACTTTTTGTTTCAGCCATGTATGTGTGTGTGTGTGAGTGTGTGTGTGTGTGTGTGTGTGTGTAGGTCAATTTGTTTCAGCCATACATATGTACCGGTATATGCATATATATATATGTACCGGTATATGCATATATATATATGTACCGGTATATGCATATATATATATGTACCGGTATATGCATATATATATATATATATATATATATATATATATATATATATATATATATATATATATATATATATACACACACGCATATACCGGTGCTCTGGTCCATGGGGTCACAAAGAGTCGGGACACAACTAAACGTGTGTGTGTGTGTGTGTGTGAATGGCTGAAACAATATATACAGCTGAAACAAAAAGTAACCTAGGCTAGGGATTTTGTGTGTGTGTGTGTGTGTGTGTGTGTGTGTGTATATATATATATATATATATATATATATATATATATACATATACATATACATACACATACATACTGTATACACATACACATATATATGGGATGCGGGTGTACACACACAGACACATAGAACAGTATTTTAATCCCACAGCTATATATAAATATATATAGGTGTGATATTAAAATACTTTCTCTAGAAAAATAGCAGTGTATGTGTGTATTACATATTATATAATATACATACCTATAACATATGCACATATCAGTGCTTTTTTCTGCATACCCCTAAACATTTTGTGAATCTAAGTTTGGCCTCATTGAGGGGCAGTATTTCAGTATGAGTGGAAAATGAGAGTACCCCTAAACATTTTTTAAGGGAAAAAAAAGCACTGTATATAATAGAATATGTGATACACACACACTGCTATTTTTCTAGAGAAAGAGGTGCTGGAACTCACCATGAACACCTTGTTCTCTTATAATGGCAATGGTGCTGGAACTGATTTCTGGTGATAACATAACAACATAACAGCAATATATGTGTGTTGTGCCATCTTCCTCAGGAGGTTGCAGACTCTTTCCTTGGAGGTTTTTAAGCAGAGCTTGGATGGCCATTTGTCATAGATGCTTTAGTTGAGATTCTGGTATTGCAGGGGGCTGGACTGGATGACCCTTGAGGTCCCTTCCAACTCTTACAATTCTGATTCTACATATAAATATGTGGAACATATGCAGCCCAGTCTTCTCAGAATCAGTTGCCTCTGTATTGAATAATATTTACCGGTATTCCCAGCTAAGGACACATTGGTTTGCAACCCTGATCTCACATTCACAAGAGTGGGATTGTTTTGATTGCAAAAGCATTGCAAATACTAATTTTTGCAGGAAGGGCATTTGGCAATTTGCGGTAGGCTCCTCTGCGCAGGGTTGCCTTCAGTTGCCGCCACAAAATTTCGGCCGAGAAAGGGCCAATTTACAGACAAGCAGGTTGGGAAGCAAAGCACTTCAGGAATAAATTGACTAGGTTAATTTGGCATTGCCTTGCTTGGAAGTTTTCAAGAAAAATCTGGGCAGCCAGCATGCTTTCAGGATATGGCATGCTTCACTACAAAGACTATTCCTAGCTCATTCAGTGAGTTGTGTCCAAACCTGCTGCACGATCAATTCTATTATATTTCTGGGATTTGCAAAAGGCACCTGTGCAGAGACCTGTAGCGGCTTGTGTCAGCACAACCCAACAATATATTCAGCTGACGCAGGAACCTAGAAGCTTCCACAGTCCAGACTCCAGACTATCAGTTCTCTGCGCTTGCATAGTTTCTTTGACCAGGACCTCTCTTAACGATACTTGAGTTCAGATTCCCTTTCTTTTAAAAAGTTTTTTATTTATACATTTCATTAGTTTTACAATCCATTTAACATTTCAAAATTTGACTTCCTTCCCCCTTTCTGCGGCTCCTTAAATTTACTTTTTAATGCCTTCTGCATATCCAAATTTATTTAACTTGCTCATTTAATTATCAACTTTAAATACATCGTATACTCTTATAAAACTGCAGGTTATTACAATAATCCTGCTAATGTTTTCAACTGTACATTTTATCCTTTTCTCACTCCCTCATCAGTGTTGGCCCCAGGGGGAAACTTTCCAAAGGAAAGGTGTTTGGATCCTGCTCCCACTCGTTTTCCACCGAGTCTTGCAGTTGTCTTTTTAAATAAATTTTTTTTTAATGGTTTTCACCTTTATACGTTTCAATAATTTAAATCCTGCCAATGTTCTTATCTGTTTACAATTTGTCCGTAAATATTCCATAAACCATTTCCATTCTTTTATAACGAAGTTTGTTAGCTTGATTTCTTATTCTTCCGGTAAGTTTCACCATTTTTGCATATTCCGTAAGTTTTTATATCCATTCTTCCTTTGCTGGGACTTCTGCTTCTTCCCACTTTTGGGCAAGTAACATTCTTGCTGCTGTAGTCGCATACACAAAGAAATTTCTATACAATTTAGGTAGTTCTATCCCTATAATTCCCAAAAGAATAGCTTCTGGGGTGTTTTTTTTTTAAAATAAAAGTTATTTTCACAACATTCAGATTCTCATGGGCACATCAGAAACAACCTAAGGTGCCTCTGGGCTAGCAACTTCGAACTATGTATATATGTACCTGGTATGTTTGTACCTGCTATATATTTTGGATTTGCCTGTCCGTCCATTAATTCTCTACAGATTTGGCTGCCTCTAGAGATATTGTTGCTATATATACTGTCACCAGTGGCCTTCATTCAATGAAAACCAAATCCAAGTTATGTGTTGGTTGGCACCCTTGAGATCCCTTGCCACTGAGGAGTGTGGTGTGCATGTAACAATATATTAGAAATATGCGAGTTGTCGGTTTGGGATGGACAGGTGGGGAAGCCTCTTGTTACTCAGAAATAAGCACACAACTTGCATGGCTGAAGTTCATTTTTTATTTAAATAACACTTTAAAAAGAAAAAAATCTACAAAATTTTACAAGGCATATATATATATATTATTTACATATAAATGTAAACATACTATGTCTAAACAAATGATGCAGATAAATCTGAGGCACAAACTGCATCAAAAATAGGAGATCATACATCTGAGTTTGGTCTCGTTCCTATTTTATTCCGGTAACATTTGAAACAACTCAATTCTCTAAATAGTCTTGCCTGCTAACTCAATTGGCCAACACGTGGCTTATGAGAAGCATTAGGAATCTATTCAGTACAACAGCCTTTGTGCACAAGGTGTGGACCATAAAATCTCTCAAAGTCCCTCAGTCTTTCCAGCTTTGGGAGTACAGTCGTTTCAATTCCTTCAGATTACTAGATGCCATTACCAAATCCTACGCCTTGCAGCAGAATCCATATCTAAGCCAACTCAGCAGCGAGCCCAGCTAAGTTGAATCTTACTTACTTCCATGTGAGTGCATACAGGACTGCAGCCTCAATTTGTTTGCTTTTTTATTTTTCTTCTGTTAGTCACAAAGAGGGACAAAAGCTTTGTAAGACACTGAAGTACACCTAAGGTTTCATCTCAAGCAGTGGCTGCATATTTTCAAGCCTATCTTTTTGCAGGCCACAAACTAGAAACTAACAAAGCAAGGTTCTGCTGTATAGCAAACTCCACTTTTAGTACCTAAGTTTCTAATTTCTGCAGAAATTGCTGTACATGCACAATCCTGTCTATATGCCCTTCAGAACTGGCTCATAACATTCCAAAATCATATGAATGCTTTCTTTTCTGACCCCTTCTCTCAAATGCATAAGAAAGCCAAACATGTGAACACAGCTCATCTCCCTCCAGTGGATTAAATTTGTTTTATAGTTGTGTATCATTTTAAAGCGATGCATCCATCTTCCTCCAATTCACATCACATTTGAAAGGTTACAAGAAAGGCATTCAAAAGAACGACTTGCAACCTAATCCCACCCCTAGTTGTAGCTGCAACAAAGGTTGTAGCGTCTTTCCACGCAAGGCAAGAGGAACAACCCTAGTTCTGCTTTCCTTGTCTCTCAAAATCTCTCCTGCCTATTAGCAATATGATCAGCCTACTGATTCTCACAATAGGGCTTCCTGCCTTGCTTTGAGATAATGTTTAGGTACTCTCCTATTCAAAGATGGAGGTGGCTGAATTAGAGACGCAACATTTCTGGAAATTTTGAGGCTCTGGGCAAAAGCAGAAATGGAAGGGGTGTGGAATGAAACATACACGATACTTTCCTATCAAACCCAAACTTACTTTACTGCTTTAACAAGATAAAATGTGTCATTTAGAATGTAGTTAGCATCTAAAATGGTACTGCTTGACACATTTATAAAAATCCAAACAGCAATCCTATGCACGTTAACTCCAAAGGAAGACCCACTCTTTGAGCAGAGCTTACTCCCAGGTACGCAGCCTCAAATGTATAAATAGCTTACAGTGCAATCCTACATGATACAGTTCTACTGAGTAAACCCCACTGAGTTCAATGAGTTGTAGTATCGCCAAGCTAGAACAAAGGTTGCCATATATGGCAAGCAGCAATTCACAAGGAACCCAAGCCCCAAGTATTCCTTTCGTGTAGATGGCAACAGCTTCTATGCACAACTTCAGCACAACAGCACTCTCCCCACCTGTGATTTCTAGCAACAGGTATTCAGAAGTATGCTGCCTCCAACAATGGATGTAGAAGACAGCCATTGACTACTGGGCACCTGGCTTCTGATAATGCCAAAGCTAAGTTTGGATAAATTTGAAAAGCTTTATACAATTAGTTCTCTGCTTTTCACTGCAACGTTGTACCATTTGCCTACAAAATGCGTGCCATTTATTAGGAACAAATACACGAAGGATTGTGTCCTGTTCCCTGTTGACCCACACAGATTGGCAGGTGGAACTTTGGAGAGGCTAAATCTGGTATGTTATGGGTAGTTCTTGTTCTGGGGGATTCTATGCTTCTCATTTTGAAAAGTTATGGGTCTCAACAATCCAGTAACTTCACCAAATGACACGAGTATCACTTCCTACGAGTGGGAATTAAAGTCCCCCACATGTGTACACATCTGTTTCGCTACACAGTATGTTCACATAACATAAAGCACTGGATAGGGATGGGATTTTCTTAAAATCTCAACATCAAGTTTATGTGCACAGGTTTCCCCCCCCCCTTCTAATTTTCATCTTGCTCCTTAATCTTGAAGGGGTTAGATTCCCCCACCCCTGCACCGGTCCTGCTAAAAATGCCAACAATTCTTGCCCATTATATGCGTTATTTTATGTATATTCACTCCAGATTTCCTAAAGCTAACAGTGCATAAATACATACATACAATGATGCATATAACCATATGAAATACATATGCATTAATTTACTTATAAAATTATGATGAAGTATACTGAAGCATAGAGATTGACTCTTCTATGTACATCATACTTTGATATACATTTTTGGGGCATATTATTAGTTGGGCTTGTCTTGGGCATAAGTGGGTGCTCGAGGCAAGAGGCAGTCCAAGACGAGCAAAACTGAATGGGTTTGGAACTGCCCAAATCAGTGTATAAAACCATTTAAAAACATTCCTCCATTCTTAGTGCTGAGTGGTGTGGGTTTCTACAGTGCATATTGGCCAGCAGACCTATACATTTTCATGTGTGATGGGGCACAGGTATGATGAATTTCTTACATGGAAGTAATAAAAGGCATTGTTAGGTTTCCTATTTGTAACGTCACAAAAACTTAATCGGCATACGATCTCTCAGCAGTAGTAAGAAAGCCTTACAAGTGAGTCTACAAGTTATTGGCCTATGCATGGTTCTACTAAAGTCTCTGCCTACACATACCTCTATCAATCACTTGTGTCATACTGAGAACCTCAAAAGGAAAAAAGAAAGAAAAGACACCCCAGTTTTTTAAATTCCCTTGCCTGGGTGAAATTTGTATTCATCACAGGTGACAAGGCTATTGACAATTAACACCTGCCTTAATGCTATTTGACATCTTTGCATAAAAACGCTTGAAATTTGTACTCCACTTCCTATTTTGTTTTTAAAATGGTAAACCTGAGTTACATCTACCCCAGAGACAGCTTTTGCTTTATCTTATTGGGGTACGCAGCCTTTGCTAACAGCAAGAATCATATTGGAGTACACCAAAATTACAGAGCGTCAGCATGTTAAGAGCACAGGCCACTGAATTAAGACTGGTATATTCACATCCATTTTAAAACTTTCAAAAAGATACACAACATTCACAATTTATACATAAGTAAGAGTATAAGCCTTGCTTCAGGAATATTGGTTGCCCCCTTCACCTTCAAATGCCACATACAGCTGTGTCCTGTGAGCCGGCTTCTATAATTGTATCGTTCTTACTCCTCAGGAGATTTACATCTTCATGTATTTGCAACAGAAAAGCAATGGAGAAACCTCATTCTAATCATCACTGTCACTTCCAGATTCACTCAACTGCAAGTCATTTCCTGTTTTTAAATAAAGGAAGTTAGAATTACTCGTTGGCTGTGATCTACATTGAAGAATTGCTGTATTTGACCTCAAATACACTGGGAAGAAAAATAGGGCGTTAGGCGGAAACACACTATTCCTAGGTCATAAATATATTCATTTTAATCGAATTTATGTACAGGACTGCCACTGTCGTTGACCTCTGCTCAGCATTCACTGGCTTAAGATTCACTAGGAGTCTGGAGGTGGCAGTGACTCATCTGCCCTGCAAACTGGTAGCTTTCTACTTGCCTATTGGCTTCATGTAGCGTTTAACATTTGAAAAAGAATAAGCTCATTTGTCTCATCGCAGACTTGGCCCAGCAGATGACAAACTGGAACAGCAGCACCCATTTTCTGCAGCAATTGCTGGCACCGGTTTGATTCACAGCTGGAAGAATTTAGATCCAGTCTGCTTTGTGTTCATACGAGGCCAAGTTGTGAAATCATATCACTATTTGCACAGAAGGGCCATGAAATCTACGGTATGTTAATTCTTAGTTATTATTAAGCATTTCCTTATTCGTTTTTTTAAAGCAGCACTTGGGCACCATAAAAGAGGCAGGAAGTGGTTTGATTATTTCTATCCACTCACACCACTAATATGCAGCTCAGTAAAGTCAATGGGCTGCCAGGGGAGTTCTGAACTAAGCCTTTTTACAACATGAATGAATGAAACAGAAACAAACCTGATTTTGTTAAAACCCAAAGACCTCCATCTGTGTAGATCATGCTTGACCAGTTGCTGAATGATCTGCATTCAATTGTGGGCTAAATACACATCCATACATGTAACTGAAGCAGACACCGTGTTTTATTTAAAAAACAGAAACACTAGCTTCAGGAGAGAGGAATTTAAAAAGAAAGAAGGAAATTATGAGAAGGGAAAGGGCTGGGTACCACATCCCCTTCTCTCCCAAAGCCGCTTTTAAAAGCCAGCACTGCATCTCAGTTAGACATCTGTGTGTCTAATGTGTATTTAGACCCTTAGAAAGTGCATGTGCTGTAATAAATACATGCAGAAGACAAGAAACTTACTGAGCGTGCTCATGAGCTGATTGCTTCCTTGTGGCCTGCTGGTTCCGTTGGCAACAGAGTTCTTGTTTTTACCCGGCTGGGAAGGGGAAGGGTGTGCAGCACCATCCCCATCGCTGCTTGAGGTTTCATCATCGCTCCCAGAAGAGCTCTCTGAATCCGACGAGCTGCTTCCGCTGCTGCTACTCATCTGCTCTATTATTTCAACCTCGGCTCTCAACTCTGGAACAAAGGGACGTTTGCGAGGAGGTCAATATATGATTCCATGGGCCGTCAACGCAGATAGCCAAACCAAACCATAGCAGACCGTTGAGATCTGCCCCTCCCCCCACAAAAAAAAATCTAAAAGCATCTTGGTGCAGAATGTGGCTGCCAGCATTTTGGCTTGCACCAAAGGACTTACACATGTCACAACCGTTCTTGAAGCATTACGTTTGCTGCCTATTTGCTTCCAAGCCCAATTTTAGAAGTTTATCTTACCTTTAAGCCCTCAAGAACCAAATACCTGAAGGAGTGCCTCTTCCCATATCAGGCAGCTCCTGTCTGAAGATTTTCTGTAAAGGCCTTTCTCCAAGTACTGACTTTAGCAGAGGTATGTTATACGTTAACAGAGGGCCTTTTCTGTGGTGACTCCCTAACTCTGGAATGCCCTCCCTAAAGAAGCAAGCCTCTCACAGACATTGCATTTTTTCCAGCACAATGCTAGCTGTTTCCAGTTTGCCCATGCACTTTTGATGACATGTCTACTCAGAAGTAAGTCCAAGTAAACCACGAGGCTTACTCTCAGGTAAGAGAGGCTAAGACCATTTGGATCCCTTCCAGTCGGGATTCAGGCCTCATCATGGGACTGAAACTGCCTTGGTTGCACTGGTTGATGATCTCCGGCGGGCTAGGGACAAAGGTGAGAGCTGTTTCCCAGTTCTGCTGGATCTCTCAGCGGCTTTTGAAACCATCGACCATAACATCCTTCTGGACCATCTAGAGGGGCTGGGAGCTGGGGGGCACTGTTATACAGTGGTTCCGTTCCTTCCTCCTGGGCCGTGTTCAGAAAGTGGTGGTGGGTTCTCTCACTCCCCCATGCTTTTCAACATCTATATGCAGCCGCTGGGAGAGATCATCAGGGGGTTTGGGCTGGGTGTTCATGAACATGCGGATTTTGTTGGAAGCTGCCCAGAGTGGCTGGGGAAACCCAGCCAGATGGGCAGGGTATAAATAAATAAATATAAATAATTATAATAATAATTAGATTGCTGCCTTTAGGATTACCGCCTTAGTCATAATGTTTAATTAACCTGCTTGTGCTGTAAGTTGTTTATAAAATCTTATTTACTAGCTTTATTGTATTTATTTATGTATATATGTAAAGGTTTTATTTACCCCTTTGCACACTACCTTGGAATCTTTTTTAATGAAGAGCAGTTAACAAAAAAAATGCAAATAATTTTTTTTTGAAAATGTAAGGGTATACCAGAATATGGTAGTCTGCCAACCACTGATTAGAAAAATATATTAGAAAAGAAATGTATTACACATGGCAGCTCTTTCCCTTTTTTGCAAAAAGATGGACTACGCAAGTATTTCAACTCACATTTGTATGGGATTCTAACAGATCTGTCGTCTACTTACCTAATTGTTTTACTCTGACAAATACTCCAGTGTATCACAGAATTTGAATTCTTATGTAATGGGGAGTCTAAAATAGGATTATATACTTTTTCCAGTGTCTGGAGTTCAAATAAGAGTGAACTGTATTTTGTTTTGCTCTGAGCACTTAAATTGGCTTACTAAGAAGGGCTTGTCTTTGGAAACGCCGATTGAACTGAAATACTAATGAGACTTAGATTTTACCACGGTCTGGCAACTAGTTTCACAGACAATATTTCTTCCTAGATAGGAAAATCAGTAACATTGCACAGCTATAGATATTTTGGGTGAAACTAATACAATAAATTAGCATTTTTATTTGTTATTTTAAACCCCTGAAATATAGGTGATGTATCATGACCACAGCATAAAATTTTATTTGGAAGGCTACTATTTGGGGACAAACATACAGCAATCATTTTATTGTCAATATTCTACCAAGCTTTTGAGTTTTGCAAGACTTTTTATACCTTATTTCAGACACAACTGAAGTTCAGTGCCTTTTAAACTTTTTGCAGAATTTACTTTCCACAAAGCATATTTTAAAAAGGTAGATGATCATTTTTAAACCAGTGCAGAACATGTAACCCAATTATTCTGTAGACAAAACAGAAGTGAAATCACTGGACCCACCTTAATCTACTTTATGCAAGGACTTCAAAGTTCTGTAGACTAAGAAATCCAACTTTGGCCTCTTCACTTTGGAGCAAGGCCCCCTGCCCCCAATTTTTAGCTGAAAAGAAATTGCTGCAGTAACATCCGCTGTGGATGCTGTCACGTTATTCAGAGTGAGAAACAAATCAATTTCCTCAAATCTGTCTAAAATGGGACACAAAGAATAAGGAAAACGGGATTCATAGCAAATCCATTGAGAATTCTCAATGATTTATACTGTGAAGTTACAAAACAATCATGATTTCCATACCTCTCTTAATGTCATCCAGTTGAGGCTCTGGTGAAGGATTGTCTTTCAGTGGGGAGGTCTTGGGACCTGCTGCTGGTTTTGTAGGAGCTCTGAACTGGGTAGAAGAAGGTTGTGAGGCTCGGGCCGATTGCTGTTCTATCCGGGCCTGGATTTTGCTGCTGCCTTCAGCTCTGAAACAGGATTTTGAACACACAGATACAATAACAACTCAAACACAACACTTATGCATCTTCTCAACTCCCTCTCCCCCCCCCAACCTCTTCTATCCTTTCCAAAATGTCTGAAAAATCCCAAATTATATCAGGATTGTGTAAAATCAGTAACTGTACATTCCAAGCAAATTTAAGACCTGTATATATATATATATAAGCACTTTCAGGGAGAGAATGAGACGTAAGCATTTGCTCAAATCTACCAAGGAAATAAATGGTCCTTTAAAAAGCGAAAAAACAAAACACTGTCCGGATATAACATTTGCCTCTAGTAATTTCTAAAGGCCCCCCTAGCTATGGAATAGATCAAATTGAAACACGCAGCAATAGCAAATGACATGGCTCTTCATTTTCTGTAGCCCTCAACACCTGAAGCTGATCAGTTCCAGTATCTGATCAGAATTCCTCCCTCCCGGTTCTTTTCTTGGCTTTTAAAGTGTGTTCCCTACCTTCTATTTCATTTCAGAACAAAGCTGCAGTTTTTTTAAATTGATTAGTAAAAACTGATTAAAAAAAAAACATTTTCCCTGGTTGTACAGCTTGGGGAAAATTGGTAGGCTTCTGCTGTGTGTGTGTTATACTAAAGTAAGAAAGGAATTACTTTCATTTGTTTTCCAGAACAGTAGCTGCATTGGGTCCCATATGGACTATCCATTTAAAGCAGTATCATACTACTTCAAAGTCAAGGCTTTCCTCAAAGAATCCTAGGAACCGCAGTTTGTTAAGAGTGCTGACAGATGTTAGACCCCTATCCCCCTCACACAGCTACAGTTCCCAGAGTGGTTTAACAGTCAATCACTCTTCCCAGGAAACCCTTGAGGACTGTACCCCCATGAGGAGAATAGGGGTCTCCTAACAACTCGGAGCACCCTTAAAAACTGCCTACCTCTAGTGAGAGCTGGACCATAAAGAAGGCTGATCGCCGAAGAATTGATGCTTTTGAATTATGGTGCTGGAGGAGACTCTTGAGAGTCCCATGGACTGCAAGAAGATCAAACCTATCCATTCTGAAGGAAATCAGCCCCAAGTGCTCACTTGAAGGACAGATCCTGAAGCTGAGGCTCCAATACTTTGGCCACCTCATGAGAAGAGAAGAATCCTTGGAAAAGACCCTGATGTTGGGAAAGATTGAGGGCACTAGGAGAAGGGGACGACAGAGGACAAGATGGTTGGACAGTGTTCTCGAAGCTACGAACATGAGTTTGACCAAACTGCGGGAGGCAGTGCAAGACAGGAGTGCCTGGCGTGCTATGGTCCATGGGGTCACGAAGAGTCGGACACGACTAAACGACTAAACAACAACAAGTGCAGAGGAATACTGTTCCAGGTTTAAAAATTCCCTGTACATGTCAGAAACCAGGGTTCTTGCCTTCTCTGTGAGATGCTGGTGTTCCATTTTATTTATATACTAGTGGTTTTCAGCCCGTTTAATAACGGGCGCTAGAATCCTGGGGTTCGGAGAAGCGCTTGCGCAGGGCTTCTCCGAACCCTGGGACCTGTCCTTGCTGTCGGTGGCAGGGGGACAGGAACAGAGGAGGAGAAAGCGCTGCTTTCTCCTCCTCCGTTCCTCTCCCGCAGCCGCCGACAGCAAGGAGACATCCCAGGGTTCGGAGAAGCGCTTGCGCAGCGCTTCTCCGAACCCTGGGACCTGTCAGCAGCAAGGGGACAGGAACGGAGGAGGAGAAAGCGCTGCTTTCTCCTCCTCCGTTCCTCTCCCGCAGCCGCCGTCAGCAAGGAGACCTCCCAGGGTTCGGAGAAGCGCTTGCGCAGCGCTTCTCCGAACCCTGGGACCTGTCATTGCTGTCGGCGGCAGGGGGACAGGAACGGAGGAGGAGAAAGCGCTGCTTTCTCCTCCTCCGTTCCTCTCCCGCAGCCGCCGTCAGCAAGGAGACCTCCCAGGGTTCGGAGAAGCGCTTGCGCAGCGCTTCTCCGAACCCTGGGACCTGTCATTGCTGTCGGCGGCAGGGGGACAGGAACGGAGGAGGAGAAAGCGCTGCTTTCTCCTCCTCCGTTCCTCTCCCGCAGCCGCCGACAGCAAGACCTCCTCCCAGGGTTCGGAGAAGCGCTTGCGCAGAGCTTCTCCGAACCCTGGGACCTGTCATTGCTGTCGGCGGCAGGGGGACAGGAACGGAGGAGGAGAAAGCGCTGCTTTCTCCTCCTCCGTTCCTCTCCCGCAGCCGCCGACAGCAAGACCTCCTCCCAGGGTTCGGAGAAGCGCTTGCGCAGCGCTTCTCCGAACCCTGGGACCTGTCATTGCTGTCGGCGGCAGGGGGACAGGAACGGAGGAGGAGAAAGCGCTGCTTTCTCCTCCTCCGTTCCTCTCCCGCAGCCGCCGTCAGCAAGGAGACCTCCCAGGGTTCGGAGAAGCGCTTGCGCAGCGCTTCTCCGAACCCTGGGACCTGTCATTGCTGTCGGCGGCAAGGGGACAGGAACGGAGGAGGAGAAAGCGCTGCTTTCTCCTCCTCCGTTCCTCTCCCGCAGCCGCCGACAGCAAGGAGACCTCCCAGGGTTCGGAGAAGCGCTTGCGCAGCGCTTCTCCGAACCCTGGGACCCGTCCTTGCTGTCGGCGGCAGGGGGACAGGAACGGAGGAGCGCTTTCTCCTTCCTTCCTCTCCCCCAGCCGCCGACAGGAAGGACGCACGCACTCTCCCCCCCGCCTCCTCCAACCGCCGCTCCTCACGGGCCAGGGAGGGTTGTGAGGAGGCCTTCGCCGGCCTCCACCCTCGCTTCCCTGACGTGCCCTGCAGTGAGGCGTTGTCCGGCGGGAGCGGCGGTTGGAGGAGGCAGAGGGGGGGGAGAGTGCGCGCGGGCAGTCTCTGCTGTCCAATCCCTGTGTCTCTGGGGTACATGCGCAGTACCTCAGGGACACACGGGACAACTGGACGCAGGGACATCTTGGACATTATTATATAGGATGCATTTTATTTATATACCACTTAATAACAAACAAGCACCATGTATATATTGTAATATATACTCATCAAAATATTATGTTAAAAAAAGAAAAACAAATCATAGTCAAGGGTTTGAAATATGCCACCTGCAGTGTGAGATAGGATTGTGCCATGTGTTGTTTTCTCCAAATTAGAAGTGGCCCTGTGTGTTTGTGCCAAACATTTTTACCTTGTCTTCTTGACTTGAATGCTGCTGCTTAGCTTTTCAAGCACATATTCCCCAGTATCGTGATTGATAATAAGCACACAGTCCTTCTGGTATGGTCTTTTATTTCCTTTGAACACCGTCATTGGAGGAGTAGAACCCTGGTTGTCAAGAAAAGCAGAGATTACACTGAAGTCCGAACAAGTGCACATGCTCATGCCAAGAAAAACTGACTCTTTAACTAAAATGCCATTTCTATTCACTCATCTTCAAGGCTGCAGTTGAACGCTTCAATAGGCTACCTCTGAATATTTTCAGTTGTAATGTGGTCACTGAACTGCACTTCAACAGTCTGCCTTTATAGATGTAAGGAAAAACAAATGCCTGCAAACTTAACATCCCTCTCTTTATGGTTCTTTGCAAAATGTGCAGTCTTGCATATTTTTTATTTTAGGCTTCAGGATACTTCTCGGTAGTTCAGTAAGGAGTCAAAGAGAAAACAGAACTCTATACTGTATTTTTTGTGTATAAGACAATGCTTTTTGCTTTAAAAAATAGACAAAATTGGGTGTCGTCTTCTACACAGATAGTGAATGCAGGGGGGGGGTGTGATTAATGGCAGCAGCAAGCAGGAGATTGGCAGCAACGATTGGGCGGGTGATTGGTGGCTGCAGTAAGGCCTGCTGGCAATTGACTGCAGCTGTGGCAATTGGGCAGGTGATAGGCAGCTGTGGCAAGGCAGGCAGGTGATTGGCGGCTGCAGCAAGTGGGCAGGTGGGCTGTTAGTGGCGGCGAGCAGGCAGACAATTGGCGGCTACGGCGAGGTGTGCAATCAGGAGTGGCTGTGGCAAGTGGTCAGCAGTGGCGGGCAGGCAGGTGAGCGATTGGCGGAAGTGACCTCCCCCACTCCCCAAAAAGCTAAACAACTCAATTTCTTAATTTTGGGTTAAAAAAAATATAGGGGCCGTCTTTATACATGGGGTCATCTCATACACAGAAAAATACAGTAAAATCAATATATCATTTATATCCAATGGTGTTCTGCGTTTCTAAAGGCAATGACCTAAGCACATGTATGTAAAAGAACATTCTATAAAATTCAGTCAGAAGATAGTTTCAAATGCAGGTTCCAGGCATACACTGAAGTTTACCTAGAACTAAAATAATAATCATAGGCTATGAAAGAAGGGGTCCACAATCGTAGAACTAAAATATACATAGAAAGAGGCTACCTGGGGAGGGGAGGAGGATAGAAACACACACAATTTTAGAATAGCTATATACTCACATCCCAGACATACTACATTATTGGTGTTAGATAAGGCAACATAGAACAGGTAAAGCTGTTAAATCACCACTAGCTGTTACCGGGTTCTTTTGAAAAATGCATACAGTCTTCTTCTTGGACAAAAATTTAATACTGTAGTTCAGAGCAAAAAAGCATAGCTGGGGGAAGGAGGAGCAAAAATGTGACACACTGTAAACTTACTGGGATGTGTGGTAATGTAATTGTGACTTCGTCTCCTTTGCCAACTTGAAGCTCCCCTTCACAAGATGTATCGATAGATGCTGGTTTGAAATCATCTAGAGAGAACAATAGTTAGTATTAAATATCTATTGGGCTTTAAAGGTTTCCTGATTAACATCCATCTGGGACAATTTCACCCCCTCTTTGCTATTACTGATGAAATGTATTATTGTGGTGGATATACAGTCATACCTCGGGTTGCATCCGCTGTGAATTGCGTTTTTCACGATACAAACGTGGGGAACCCGGAAGTGTTTACTTCTGGGTTTCGCCCCACGCGCATGCGCAGAAGTGTTCTATGTGCTTTGCGCATAAGTGCTCTACCATGCTTTCGCGCATGCGCGAAAGCGCCACTCGGGTTGCTGACTTTTCGGGGTGCACACAGCACCCCGGAATGGTTCAGGTCTGCAACCCGAGGTACCACTGTAAAGGGAATAAGGGAACCATGAAGGTTAGCTTAAAAGCTTTAGAAAACCCCAACAGTTACTGCATCAGAATATTTTACTTTGTTAAAAGCTCCCACCCCCCCGTCATTTTGCATAATCTACAAAGCTCCCTTTTGTTGGTGCCCCAAGAAACATTTAATTCTCCACCCACCCAGCAGCAAATCATCATGCTATAACACACTTTTAAATAAATCTTCCAAACTTCAAAAGTAGCTTTCAAAGTGTGCTGTCTGCTGTTAAAGAAATGCCTCTTGTCTCTTTCAACAGTAATGTGATATGCTAGGAAGCTTCAATTACTTAATTTATTCACATAAAAAAGTTGCTACTGTAACAGAACCAGTAAAAAAAGTGGGGGAATAGCACTACCTACTTACTTGGGGCAAACCACAAGTGGTCCCAACCAAGCAGCCAAATGACAACCTGCTGCATGTTTCACTACTGGAAAAAGTTGTACTGTATTCATTACAGTATCGATGTCTGCATTATTTTGGAAATTCTGTTAAAAACCTGCTAGCAAGATTCCTCTGGCTAAGAAAAATAGTATTTTTAACTGACAAAGGCTCTGTGCTTTTTAATATCTGCTTGTAGGGTTCCCAACTTAAATGAAAGACAACAGCCTGGCCTGTACCTCTAACACAGCTTGATGTGCAGAAATCATCTGCTGAAGCATTTCACGGTATGGAGAAAACACGATGCCCTGATCTTTGCAACCTACTGTTAACAGGAGAAAGAGTTGGCAACCCCTGCTTGCTTGCTTGCTGTGCCTCCTATTAAGGACACATACCCTATTGTCTGCAGAAATAACTGGCAACCCTCCCAAGCATTCATCATGGGGCACAGAGGATAGTAAATGGGCTTTGACCACAGGCAATTGGCTCAATCCAAATCTGCCCCCGATTGTGCACAGAAAGGGCTGCCAGCTTCTTAACTTGCTCCTGTCTCGGCCCATTTAACAACTGTTTGATTCCATAGCAGTTAGTCGGGATTGTGTTTAGTTCCAGGACACAGAAAGCTTTCCCTCCTGATGTCTGCATCTCAAACTTTGAAGGAATGGTTATAGCAGGCATCCCCAAACTTCAGCTCTCCAGATGTTTTGGACTTCAATTCCCATCTTCCCCAACCACTGGTTCTGTTAGCTAGGGATCATGGGAGTTGTAGGCCAAAACATCTGGAGGGCCGCAGTTTGGGGATGCCTGGGTTATAGGAAGGGTTTGTGTTCTAGAATCTAGCCATCCTACGGCCAACAAACAATATGTGTAAGGAGTACGAAAGACAGTTAACTCTGCCCCCCAACAAGAAGTAGGGACTGCCAGTTTGTTGCCCCGTAACCATGGGCATAACCAGGATATATGTTGGGGGGGGACAGGACACCCACCTGTCATCAACCTCTGTCTAACTCTGTTTAGCAGTGTTTCCCCAAATTGGGTCTCCAGCAGTTTTTGGACTACAACTCCCATCATCCCTAGCTAGCATGACCGGTGGTCAGGGATGATGGGAATTGTAGTTCAAAAACGCAGGAGACCCAAGTTTGGAAAACACTAGTCTAGCAGCTTTGGAATAAAATGTCTCAACAACAGTTGTTGCAAATCACTTTCTTTTGACCCCAAGTGCTCTAAGAAAAAGCTGTCAAAATCCTTCTACAATTTCTACTTTTAGTTAAGTATTTTTATTTATTTCCTGAATGCCAAACCACACACATACAGAAATTTAGCAGCCGAGTATTTCTCCTGCAACTGCATCTCCTTAATACTAATAATAATTTTATTATTTATACTCTGACCATCTGGCTGGGTTTCCCCAGTCACTCTGCGCGGCTTACAGCATATATAATACGGTAATAATAATAATAATTTATTATTTATATATAAAAACATAGTAAAACATCAAACATTAAAACTTCCCGATATAGGGCTGCCTTTAGATAGATGTCTTCTAAAAGTTATGTAGTTCCCTATGGAGAAAAGCTTCTCTTGATGCTTTTCTGGCTGAGCAGCTGCTCTTAAGGGCACAGGATTACCCCGACTAGTTAAGGAACAGAACAGAACAGAACAGAAATACTGACAACTGAAAACAGAGAGGGAGGAGGAAATGCTGCGATGGCTTTTCTGAACTCCCAAAAGCATGCCTAGCACTGAGAAGGTCAACCCCACCAAATTCAGTGGATTATTTAGATTGTTGTTGTTGTTGTTGTTGTACGACCCCACCAGATTCAGTGGATTATTTAGATTGCTATTATTATTATTATTATTATTATTATTATTATTATTATTATTATTATTACTACTACTACTACTACTACTACCACCTTGAAACGCCCTCCCTTCAGATGCCAAGGAAAACAACTACTGTATCTGACTTCGAGAAGACATCTGAAGACAACCCTGTTTGGGGAAGTTTTCAAGGATGGATGTTTCTACTACATTTTTAGATATGCTGCAAGCTGCCCAGAGTGGCTAGGGAAACGCAGCCAGATGGGCGGGGTATAAATAACAAAATTATTAAGAATTATTATAATTATTATTATCCGTATACCCAGGGCCGGATTTAGGTTTGATGAGGCCCTAAGCTACTGAAGGTAATGTGGCCCTTTATATGCCCAGCTGTCCTTTGTCAACAAGGAATTGTCGCTGTTTTTTTGTGTTGAATGTATGCTATGTGGTGATTTGTGGACCTAATAGGTATCTAAAGCCATTTGCACATGTTGCCATGCAGAATGTAGGCACCCTATATATAGAAATGAGCAAACCAGTAATGTTTTAGGGAGCAGGCTAGCAGGCTTATATCACAGGAGCCCACACAACACAAAACACTGTTGCTGCATGTAGGTTTTATTTTATTTGTTTTTTATCTTATATTTTGGAAATGTGGATGCAGAGGGTTTTTTCCCCTTTAATTTTTTTGGGGGGCCCGCAAGAGAGTGGAGCCCTAAGCTATAGCTTGTTTAGCTTATACGTAAATCCGGCACTATACCCTGGCCTGGACTCTCAGCCCCTTCCACTAGGCCTGAGCCCCCCTGGCCCGTCCTGAGAGAAGGAAGGGCTGCCATTCCCCGTCGGGCTCCCACTCGCTTCCCCCGGAGTCGGCCCCGTCGAGCTCCGCGGGGCTTGCTCGTGAGTAGGCCTCCTTTTCCCCCTCAGGAGCCGCTTCCCTCGGGCCCGGGTGGCTCTGGGCGACCGTCCGCTTCCCCCCCCCCCCGGCGCCCCCTCACTCACAGCGGATGGTGTGGAAGGAGGCCTTGGGGTGCCTCTCGAAGCTCTCGCCCAGCTGCAGCGGGTGCTCGTCCTTGTCCAGCAGCGGGTTCGCCGAGCCGTTCATGGCCGCCGAGCGAAAAAGCAAGCGCGGCGGCTCCTTCCCCAACACCCACCGCCGGCAACAACGACGACCAGGCCTCCCGGCCCCTTTCGCTTCTTCTCCTCCTTCCGGGCTGCCAGGCGGCGGCGGCGGCGTGTAACCGGGAAAGCGCTCTGCGCCTGAGGGGAGAGAGAAGGTAGGCCTCAGCCGCCGCTAGGCCCAGCACAGGCCGCGCTCCCTCGTGGCCGCCGAAGCCCCCGAGAGACGCTTAGCAGGGGGAGGGGGAGGAACGCGGCCTCTGAGCACGTCCAGAGCGCCGCAGGCTTCGGAAATTATCCTTCTTATTTTGCGCCCTTGCGGCTCAGGGTACACGTGGCCTCTGAGCACGTCCAGAGCTCCACGGGCTTCAGAAATTATTCTTATTTTGCGCCCTTACGGCTCGGGGAGGAACGTGGCCTCTGAGCATATCCATAGCGCCGCGGATTTAGGAAATTATTCTTACATTGCGCCCTTACGGCTCGGGGAGGAACGTGGCCTTTTGAGCATATCCAGAGCGCCGCGGACTTAGGAAATTATTCTTATTTTTCTCCCTTATGGCTTGAGGCCTCTGAGTATGTCCAGAGCGCTTCAGAAATTATTCTTATTTTGCGCCCTTACGGCTCTGCGTCATTTGGGGGGGGGGGAGACCGCCCGCAGCACTGCTTGGACCCCTGACGGTAGGTCGGTGGGTGGCACTCAACACCCAAGGAGATGGGGGGGGGGGGTAAATAACGCATTAATGAAACCGCCAAATTGCCCCCCCTTTCATGGATGCTTTAGTTGAGATGCCTGCCTTGCTGCGGGTCGGACTAGATGATCCTTGGGGGTCCCTTCCAACTCTACGATTTGGTGACTATAGTCGCGCCGAGCGTAGCAGCTCGGGATTGAAATTGGGGTGTGTTTTCCTGTGAAGAGGACTGCAATTGGAGAATGGGTCTAGGAGACCACTGTAAGCAGATGAAAACAGCAGGATTTTAACAACACTTGTAATGTAGCGAATATCATGGACAATTTGGAAAGATACAAAATATGCGTTATGAAATAATATGCAGTTGAGAGGGTGTGCAATAGGACCCACGGAGTGGAAGGTGGGAAGTCAAGTGATTTGGTGAAATCTCGAAATATGGATGTAATTTGGATTGTTATAAACTTAATACTGTACAGTACTTGTAAAACCAAATAAAAATTACAGCACTGTAAAAAAAAGAAATGAAATTGGGGAATGGGGAAGGCTCTGCAAGTGAGCTTCATGTGCCCACCACCAACAGGGATGTGTTTTCCTGTGAAGTGGAACAGTAGGCAGCTGATCCAGTCCAAGTCGGAACCATGGATCCACCTAGCTCTGTGTTTCCAGCTGTTTTTCAGACTACAACTCCCATCATCCCTAGCTAGCAGGACCAGTGGTCAGGGATGATGGGAGTTGTAGTCCGACAACAGCTGGAGAGCCAAGTTTGAGAAACACTGGAAGGGAATGGAGAACCTGCAAGGCTCCAGATGTTGTTGGACTCTGGCTCCCTCCCAGCAGCCCAGTCAGTGGGTAGGAAATATACTTTGCTTGCACAAAGGGGTCATCACACAATTTCTGGGGAGCGCAGCCTCTTTTATATGCATGAAGCAGGCTATGGTTTTTCTTTTATTTCTCCCTCTGCCACTCTGGTAGTATGAGAAATTCAAGAAACCTCTAGCTTTCTGAACACTATTCCAGAACTTCAGTTCCCAGGTGGAAACTATAAGAGATCTTTAAACACACTGCAGCTAGCCAGCTCCCTCTGGTGTTACTGTAAAATACGCATGCCCACTCACCAAATCCTAAAAACTTGTTGTCTTATTTGCTGCCATAACTACTTTGTGGCTCTGATGGACTTCTTCAATGTACTCTTCCTTTATATTCCTAGATCAAGGAAAAATTATTTTATCATCTGGCCTGCTAGGTGTAGGAGAGAGAGAGCATCTTCCAGGTGTGTCAAGCACCTTGATCTTCAGTTTCATATAAAAGTTGGGAAACTACATTCAGATGATAGGAAAACAGTGAGATTATGTGGGTATTTGGAAATGAATCCTGGGACCTTGACGTCCTTTCCCAATTAGAATTGGCAGAAGGTTTGGTGGTGGGATCCAGACATATGCAAACACAGACTAGCTCAGGGTGGAAGCGGCTGGAAAATGTTTACAATATATATGTCTGTGGCATGGATTAACCTTCAAACATTGTAATAATAATAATAATAATAATAATTAATAATTAATAATAATAATAATAATAATAATAATAAATTACTTATACCCTGCCAATCTGGGCGGGTCTCCCCAGCCACTGAGGGCGGCTCCCAACAGAATATTAAAAACACGATAAAACATCAGACATTAAAAATTTCCCTAAACAGGGCTGCCTTCAGATGTCTTCTAAAAGTTGTACACCAATCTATCCTGGTAGGGATAGATTTCGTCTTGAACCTTGGCAGGGTTCTCTGAGCTTGTTCTTTCTGTCTAAAAAAAATTAAACTACAGTACATTTTCCAAAGGTGACGTTATAGGGAAACGACACATTTCAAGGGCCCCTTTATCGTTTTGTAACATGTCGAGCGAAAGATGAAAAATGCTAACCTTGTCCTTATTGTCCTTCTCAGTCTAGTTCTTTTCTGAACAGACAGTTGCGGTAGTTGAAGAATAAAACAACTCTGAATCGCCAGGGTCCTCCTTAACTAAGATGACCGACTCCAGGCCTCTGCAAGGTGAATCGCCTGTTGCTCAGCTTGATGCAACCATCTCAGCCTGTGAAGACGGGGCATCCCAAAAGAGAGGGCACAAAGCAAGAATTCTTAGCCCCGAAGAAGCCGAAAAACTGGCCAGAGAACAGGTCTTTGTCTCTGACTTCAAACAACAGAAACTAGAGAAGGAAGCACAGAAGAACTGGGATCTGTTTTACAAAAGAAACAGCACCAACTTTTTCAAGGACAGGCACTGGACAACTAGAGAGTTTGAAGAATTAAAAGCATGCCGTGAAGTGAGTGTCATTATGCATTAAGAGCATCAGAGGGAAAGCAAGAGCTGCAGTAGAAATGTATTTTTAGTGAGCTGGAAAGCCCTAGCCAATCTTCGTTCCATCTTAATTTGTGTAAAATTTTGCATGAATGCAATGGGTACGTAGGTGCACCTTGCTGTTTCCATGATGCTGCATGGGCAGTTACTATGGTAAAACTTGATTTGTCAACTCCTCAGATATTTTTGCTGATGCCAGTCTGTTACTTAGCATGCAAAGGTCCTGCTCACATAAACAGAACTTCCCGTTTCTGCGGGAATTGTACATTGCAATCCTTTGCACAAATGCTTCATTCAGCTCCAATGACCTCCTTGCTCTAGATGGTTATGGTGTATTTTATTTAATCAGAATTACATAATATGTCATCTAACAAATCCTAGACATTGTACACTGAAGTCCCTGCAATGATTGCAGGATAAGTCAGTATTAGAATCACTCCCCACCCCTCCCCAAAAGAAAGAAATCAGGACAACAATAGTATTCCAGATGCCTCCAGTATAGATTAGTGAATGATCTGGGAGGATCTGATGTTGACACTAAGTAGGGATAAATCTGGTTAGTGCTTCGATGGGGGACCGCTGGGAATCACAGTATTACTGTAGGAGACATTGTTGTTGTTGTTGTTGTTTAGTCGTTTAGTCGTGTCCGACTCTTCGTGACCCCATGGACCATAGCACGCCAGGCACTCCTGTCTTGCACTGCCTCCCGCAGTTTGGTCAAACTCATGTTCGTAGCTTTGAGAACACTGTCCAACCATCTTGTCCTCTGACGTCCCCTTCTCCTAGTGCCCTCAATCTTTCCCAACATCAGGGTCTTTTCCAAGGATTCTTCTCTTCTCATGAGGTGGCCAAAGTATTGGAGCCTCAGCTTCACGATCTGTCCTTCCAGGGAGCACTCAGGGCTGATTTCCTTAAGAATGGATAGGTTTGATCTTCTTGCAGTCCATGGGACTCTCAAGAGTCTCCTCCAGCACCATAATTCAAAAGCATCAATTCTTCGGCGATCAGCCTTCTTTATGGTCCAGCTCTCACTTCCATACATCACTACTGGGAAAACCATAGCTTTAACTATACGGACCTTTGTCGGCAAGGTGATGTCTCTGCTTTTTAAGATGCTGTCTAGGTTTGTCATTGCTTTTCTCCCAAGAAGCAGGCGTCTTTTAATTTCGTGACTGCTGTCACCATCTGCAGTGATCAAGGAGCCCAAGAAAGTAAAATCTCTCACTGCCTCCATTTCTTCCCCTTCTATTTGCCAGGAGGTGATGGGACCAGTGGCCATGATCTTGGTTTTTTTGATGTTGAGCTTCAGACCATATTTTGCGCTCTCCTCTTTCACCCTCATTAAAAGGTTCTTTAATTCCTCCTCGCTTTCTGCCATCAAGGTTGTGTCATCTGCATATCTGAGGTTGTTGATATTTCTTCCGGCAATCTTAATTCCGGCTAGGGATTCATCTAGTCCAGCCTTTCGCATGATGAATTCTGCATATAAGTTAAATAAGCAGGGAGACAATATACAACCTTGTCGTACTCCTTTCCCAATTTTGAACCACTCAGTTGTTCCATATCCAGTTCTAACTGTAGCTTCTTGTCCCACATAGAGATTTCTCAGGAGACAGATGAGGTGATCAGGCACTCCCATTTCTTTAAGAACTTGCCATAGTTTGCTGTGGTCGACACAGTCAAAGGCTTTTGCACAGTCAATGAAGCAGAAGTAGACGTTTTTCTGGAACTCTCTAGCTTTCTCCATAATCCAGCGCATGTTTGCTATTTGGTCTCTGGTTCCTCTGCCCTTTCGAAATCCAGCTTGCACTTCTGGGAGTTCTCGGTCCACATACTGCCTAAGCCTGCCTTGTAGAATTTTAAGCATAACCTTGCTAGCGTGTGAAATGAGCGCAATTGTGCGGTAGTTGGAGCATTCTTTGGCACTGCCCTTCTTTGGAATTGGGATGTAGACTGATCTTCTCCAATCCTCTGGCCATTGCGGAGTTTTCCAAACTTGCTGGCATATTGGGTGTAGCACCTTAACAGCATCATCTTTTAAAATTTTAAATAGTTCAGCTGGAATATCATCACTTCCACTGGCCTTGTTATTAGCAGTGCTTTCTAAGGCCCATTTGACTTCACTCTCCAAGATGTCTGGCTCAAGGTCAGCAACCACACTACCTGGGGTGTACGAGACCTCCATATCTTTCTGGTATAATTCCTCTGTGTATTCTTGCCACCTCTTCTTGATGTCTTCTGCTTCTGTTAGGTCCTTACCACTTTTGTCCTTGATTATGGAAATCTTTGTACGAAATGTTCCTTTCATGTCTCCAATTTTCTTGAACAGATCTCTGGTTTTCCCCATTCTATTGTTTTCCTCTATTTCTTTGCATTGCTCATTTAAGAAGACCCTCTTGTCTCTCCTTGCTGTTTTTTGGAAATCTGCATTCAGTTTCCTGTATCTTTCCCTTTCTCCCTTGCATTTTGCTTGCCTCCTCTCCTCCGCTATTTGTAAGGCCTCGTTGGATAGCCATTTTGCTTTCTTGCATTTCCTTTTCCTTGGGATGGTTTTCGTTGCTGCCTCCTGTATAATGTTACGAGCCTCCATCCATAGTTCTTCAGGCACTCTGTCCACCAAATCTAAATCCTTAAACCTGTTCCTCACTTCCACTGTGTATTCATAAGGGATTTGATTCAGATTGTATCTTACTGGCCCAGTGGTTTTTCCTACTTTCTTCAGTTTAAGCTGGAATTTTGCTATAAGAAGCTGATGATCTGAGTTACAGTCAGCTCCAGGTCTTGTTTTTGCTGACTGTATAGAGCTTCTCCATCTTTGGCTGCAGAGAATATAATCAATCTGATTTCGATGCTGCCCATTTGGTGATATCCATGTGTAGAGTCGTCTCTTGTATTGTTGGAAGAGAGTGTTTGTGATGACCAGCTTGTTCTCTTGACAGAACTCTATTAGCCTTTGCCCTGCTTCATTTTGAACTCCCAGGCCAAACTTGCCAGTTGTTCCTTTTATCTCTTGATTCCCTACTTTAGCATTCCAATCCCCTGTAATGAGAAGAACATCCTTCTTTGGTGTCATTTCTAGAAGGTGTTGTAGGTCTTCATAGAATTGGTCAATTTCACTTTCTTCAGCTCCGGTAGTTGGTGCATAAACTTGGATTACTGTGATGTTAAAAGGTCTGCCTTGGATTCGTATCGAGATCATTCTGTCATTTTTGAGATTGCATCCCATTACAGCTTTTGCCACTCTTTTGTTGACTATGAGGGCCACTCCATTTCTACTACGGGATTCTTGCCCACAGTAGTAGATATGATAGTCACCCGAACTGAATTCGCCCATTCCCTTCCATTTTAGTTCACTGATGCCCAGAATGTCGATATTTATTCTTGTCATCTCATTTTTGACCACATCCAGCTTACCTCCATTCATGGTTCTTACATTCCAGGTTCCTATGCAATATTTTTCTTTACAGCATCGGACTTTCCTTTCGCTTCCAGGCATATCCGCAACTGAGCGTCCTTTCGGCTTTGGCCCAGCCACTTCATCAGCTCTGAATCTACTTGTACTTGTCCTCCGCTCTTCCTCAGTAGCATGTTGGACGCCTTCCGACCTGAGGGGCTCATCTTCCAGCGTCATAACTTTTATATGCCTATTGTCTTTGTCCATGGAGTTTTCTTGGCAGGGATACTGGAGTGGCTTGCCAGTTCCTTCTCCAGGTGGATCACGTTTAGTCAAAACTCTCCACTATGACCTGTCCATCTTGGGTGGCCCTGCATGGCATAGCTCATAGCTTCTCTGAGTTATTCAAGCCCCTTCGCCACGACAAGGCATTGATCCATGAAGGGAGACATAGCTATGTAGGAGACATAGCTGCCCATTTTACCCCCACAGAGGTGGTTTGGAGCCTAATTTGTTTCGAAGATTGTATCTGTTGGGCAATGAAGACGGGATGATGATGATGATTTTATACCCCACCCATCTGGCTGCGTTTCCCCAGCCATGCTGGGCTGCTTACAGCAGATAAAAAATATAATGCATCAGAACAAATGGCACTCTGGGGAAAACCCAGATTCCTGTTAGCTCCGATTGAGCACTAAGGAGCAGTTTTTCCCCCAGGAGGGTGATGGAAGAAGCAGAACAAGGAAAGTCTGTATATACATATGTTTTCATTGTGAAATCACAATGCATCATACAGCTTAAATCATAGTGGGATATGATGTTCTTGTTGTGATTAGTAGTATTTATAAAAAGGTAAAGGGACCATTAGGTCCAGTCATGACCAACTCTGGAGTTGCGGTGCTCATCTCGCTCTATTGGCCGAGGTAGCCGGCATACAGCTTCCAAGGTCATGTGGCCAGCATGACAAAGCCGCTTCTGGCGAACGAGAGCAGCACACGGAAACGCCGTTTACCTTCCCGCTGTAGTGGTACCTATTTATCTACTTGCACTTTAATGTGCTTTCCAACTGCTAGGTTGGCAGGAGCTGAGACCGAGCAACGGGAGCTCATCCCGTCGCGGAGATTCGAACCGCCGACCTGTCGGCAAGCCCTAGGCTCTGTGGCTTAACCCACAGCGCCACCCACGCCCCTTAGTAGTATTTATAACCTGCTCTAAATTGGATATTTCACTTACTGAGCAGGGGACAATACCGCTCTGTTAAAAAAAGAAACCCAATAAAAATATACAAAGTAAATATAACAATGTGTAAAAATTACAGAATCTGTAAAAACAGGTCCAGCATATAACATAAACATATGAACAACTCCTTCACAAAATAAGCACTCTCCCTTGGTCTGCCACATAAAGAGGGCCCTCTCTACGCCAACAGACTCTCATTCTGTTGGCCTATGAACAACTTAATGACTTTCATCCCTGCTCTCCAACCCAAACAGGCTGTCATCCTGAATAGCTGCAACAACCTTGTACCCTGTTTTTCCACAGTAGCAACACAGCAAACAAAAAACAAAAACGAAGCACACAAAAGAGGATTGTGCCCTCATGGGGACACCAAAGCGATGACTACAATGAAGAGAGACGTCCCTTCCTTGGCTGCCTTTATTGAAAAGGAATGATTTTCAGGGTGATAAAACGTAGCACTACAATGTGAATAATACGTGTGGACCTTGTTTCTGAAAACATTGCCGCTTTTTAATGACGCATTTCGCTCTGGAAAGGTATATCAATTGCGAATGTTTCTCTCCCAAACAGTTTGCGGATCAGAAACTCACCATCCTTGAAGCAGGCTGTGGTGTTGGGAATTGTTTGTTTCCACTTTTAGAAGAGGATTCGAATATCTTTGCTTATGCCTGTGATTTCTCTCCCCGAGCTGTGGAATATGTAAAGGTTGGTGAGATGTTTGTCTTACTCCTTCCCCCCCTGTGTGCAAGAGAGCAGTGCCTAAATGTTCTTTGAAAAGGGAAAGTAGGAATTCCCAAGTTTTAAAAAGTGAATGATAAAAGAAATGAGGAAAAAGAGGAGGAGGAGGAGGACAGATTGTGCCAAAAATTAGGGGTGCCTACATACGTTGTGTAGGGTTTAATACACTGCTGTTCCCAATTATTATTCATTTACACATTTGGTTAGCCTGATAAAACAATTTCTTGAGAGTGACTGCTACACCAGGCTAACCAAATAAGGCTTAACTCTCCCCACCCTTGCATTTGATTATATGATCAGTGATGAATACTTACTCTCGAATGCTACAGTGTATGGCATTGAGTCCCAGTCATGTTTTCCTTTCTTCCCTATTTCATGTTGAGAACAGCAGGCACAAACACTCCATTAAAAGTCTGTTTCATTTGGAATGTTCATACGTTGTGTAAAAAAAGTAGGCGTCATATGACTGAAAATATTGAATCGGAGGCTTGAAAAGAAATCAGTCACCTTCTTTGCAGAGAGACAGGGTAGCCCAGGTAGCCCAAGAGGACAAAACTCTTGCACCTTTAGTAGCTGTGTAAAAGAGAAATTTCAGCAGGTGCAGCAAAAATGGAAATTTGAAAATCTTCACAACTACAACATCAAGTTTTCCATGGTCAACTTTGGTCAAGGCTGATGTGGCAATAGTCTCCCTTGTTTTAGCCACATACGTTTCTGCAACCATAATCAGTACATAGCAGAATGTGCTCAGATAAACAGAAGAAATATATATATTCCTATGCTCTTTTTATCATACTGCATATTTTGACTAACCTTAATTCATGTATATCTGTGACGTTATAAGGATTCAATAAATTCCTTTCTAATATGAAAATGTCAGGGAAGAGATTGTTGCCAGGTTTCGGGATGCAGACAGATATCTTCCAATAATTTCAAAAACCAGGGGCAAAGATGCTATCCTTTTTTATCACGGTTTTTAAAGAAAAATATTTTTGGATTTTGAAAGATTTATGACAATGCAGTCTAGCATATTTGAAGACAGGTTTTCAAATGATCAATTTATTAAAATTGACTTGTCCAAGATATTGGCCATGACCCCAAAAGGCTGATGGTATGATAACTCCATGAACAGAACAGGACTTCCTTGACTATTCATGCCACAGTGATTCTGACCGCTGGTAACGCTAGTTGTTAACGAGTTCAAAAGCAGTTAGTTATCATACCTGCTGCAAAAAAACCCCAAGAAGACACCATAAAGAAAACCCCAGTGTAATACACAGTGGCCTCACATGTTTGGAAATTATTGTTTGGAATGATGGGCTAAAATGCTAGTTTGATTTATAAAAAATTGTTTCTCTAGTTTAAATGAGATTTGTAAGGATTATTTGATACTTATCAACCTTGGTTTTCAAATAGCTTAGTTCTCAAACGTTTTGGCTCCTGAGCACCGCAAACCCGGAAGTGACTGTTCCGGTTTGTGAACTATTTTTGGAAGCCAAATGTCCGACAGGGCTTCCGTGGCTTCTGATTCCGTGGCTTCTGAGCCGCGCTTTGGTTTCTGAATATTTTGGAAGTCAAATGGACTTCCAGATCGGATTCCGTTTGACTTCAAAAGTACATCTGTACTATACTATACTATACTATACTATACTATACTATACTATACTATACTATACTATACTATACCAGGGGTGGCCAACTCTGAAGAGACTGTGATCTACTCTCAGAGTTAAAAACTGTCAGTGATCTACCCCCTCTTCGGGGGTTCAGGTCAAAGTTGTTGAGTTTTTTTAGGAAGGAGGAAGGACCATTTTTAGGGGTTTCAGAGTTGTTGAGCTTTTCTGAGGCGGGAGGAAAGCCCTGTCTTGGGGGGGGGTGAATGGCTAAAATGTTGAGCATTTTTTAGGGGAGCCAAAGTTGTTGAGCTTCTTTGGGGGGGAAGCCAGTGATCTACCAGTGATCTACCACAGACATCCAGTGATCTACCGGTAGATCACGATCTACCTGTTGGACGTGCCTGTACTATACTATACTATACTATACTATACTATACTATACTATACTATACTATACTATACTATACTATACTATACTATACTATTTAAATCTTGATTTAGTGACATGTTTGTGGTATATCTGTGCCACAAAGGGATAGAATTGATTGTTCTCCTGCTGTTTCATGCTTTCCTGGGGCACTTTTCTAAAAGTCTTCATTTCAGCAAGTGAAATCGGAGCGTTTGATTGCAAATGTTTCTAAGGAAAAACCTTTCCACTTCATAGCAAAACCCTTTATATGATGCCCAGAGATGCAGAGCATTCCAGTGTGACCTTACCAAAGATGACATTTTGGAAAACGTACCGTCAGATTCTGTGGATGTTGTGACCTTAATATTTGTGCTGTCTGCTATTCATCCTGAGAAGATGGCTCTAGTTTTGCACAATCTTTATAAAGTAAGTGAGCTTGCATTTTAATCAATCTACCATAAAATCATCAAACATGTCTGCTCCGAAAAGTTGCTACATGTTTGCACCCTGTGGCCGCCTTCCTCCAAAATACATTGGTGCCCAGGTGAGCTACTGAAACGCATAATGAGAGATATGGGCATGGGGTAGCCTTGTCAGGGTTATGTGTACCTTCACTAAAAAGCAAAAACAAAATGGAAATCTGGGCAGTTCAAAAGCCCTATTTTGTTTAATTTCAGCTTTGCTAGTCACTGAGGAACGGCAATGAGATATGCAGGGCATCACTGCAGTCTAATCCCACTTCTATAATCCTTCACAGTGGTACCTTGGCACTCAAACGGCTTGGCTCCAGAACAAATTGGCTCTGGAACGCCGCAAACCCGGAAGTAAGTGTTCTGGTTTGTGAATGTTTTTTGGAAGCTGAACGCTTAAGTGCAGGAAGCTCCTGCAGCCAATCAGAAGCTGCGTCTTCGTTTTCGAACGGTTTTGGGAGTCGAACGGACTCCCGGAACGGATTAAGTTCAAGAACCAAGGTACCACTGTACTTAGATAAAACAAATGGTTTTTTTTACTAAAAATGTTTAGGGGTACTCTCATTTTGACTCAGGAAAACCACCATTTTATAATTCAAATCAGGGGAAATAGATACAGTAAATGGGCAAAAGTACAAAGATTCACAAAATGTTTGTGATTGCGTACCCCCAGAAAAAAAGCACTGGATAAAACTATGATTGGAGCATTCAGAGAAAAGTTATTTCCATGTACCTTGTAATGGTAGAAGTAAAATGACCAGTGCGTTTGATGTGCTGTAAAAATATATCTGAAACAGCTGAGCCTCATGACACAAAATATTCCATTTTCCATGTTTCTGTTTTATAATGTCCAATTTATTCATAATGTCCATTTTATTTTTGTGTTACTTATTTGTCAGGTATTAAAACCAGGCAAATGTGTGCTGTTCAGAGATTATGGCCTCTATGATCATGCTATGCTGCGGTTTAAGTCTGCTAACAAGCTTGGAGAAAACTTCTACGTCAGACAAGATGGAACCAGGTCATACTTTTTCACAGATGGTGAGTCCTTCAGCTTTGTTTACACTTTGCTTCCCAGAACTATTGTATTTTTATTTCATTCCCCCCCAGTTATTTTATGAATTGCTTCCTGTGAAACATCTCAAAGCGATTAACAATAAAAATGTAATCAAAGCAAATACAAAAACCATTTAAAAAAGAATACAAATTGGGTTTAAAAATCTCCACTTTTATGGTCTTGTGGCATTCCATTAAGTATAAATCATGGGATTCAGTAGTCATTTCACATTGGTACTATGCATGGGGCTTTATTGTGCTTCTCTAATTACTTTTCTGGGACGTGGGTGGCGCTAAGGGTTAAACCCCAGAGCCTAGGGCTTGCCGATCAGAATGTCGGCAGTTCGAATCCCCGCGACAGGGTGAGCTCCCGTTGCTCGGTCCCAGCTCCTGCCAACCTAGCAGTTCAAAAGCACGGCAAAGTGCAAGTAGGTAAATAGGTACTGCTACAGCGGGAAGGTAAACGGCGTTTCCGTGTTCTGCTCTGGTTCGCCAGAAGCAGCTTTGTCATGCTGGCCACATGACCTGGAAGCTGTACGCCGGCTCCCTTGGCCAATAATGCGAGATGAGCGCCACAACCCCAGAGTTGGTCAAGACTGGACCTAATGATCAGAGGTCCCTTTACATTTACCTAATTACTTTTCACTATTCCTAAATTCGCTTGAGTCTTTTTTTCCATTTTACATCAAACAATAAAATAATTTTACATCAAATTTCAATACCCCATTTCGACCTCCCTCGCTCGCTTTCTGCGGTTACTTATGTTTATAATACATTTGCCAAACACACCAGATGTAACCAGCTGTGCTCTTACATAAATAAAATATATTATTCACTATATCATATCAAATAACTGTTACAGAGTTCAATGGAAATAACTCAAAGTTCAACAGAGTGAGCAGAAGACCCAGTAGATCAGTTCATTCACAGATCAGTTCATTCACGAGGTCCATACATGTACTAGTGTCTATTCCACCTGTGTCTTAGTATGTTCATAAAGTCCAAACAATCCACATGGGAGTTTGTTACAGTCCCACAGAATCCTTTCACAGAGTCTAGACAAGGATTTCCGGAATATTGGCCTTGTTTCGCCGTCTTGGGCTTCATCAGTTGTACAAGTTCTAAGTAATGCAAATAAATACAATGCTGTAGTCCAGGCATCCCCAAACTGCGGCCCTCCAGATGTTTTGGCCTACAATTCCCATGATCCCTAGCTAACAGGACGAGTGGTCAGGGATCATGGGAATTGTAGGCCAAAACATCTGGAGGGCCGAAGTTTGGGGATGCCTGCCGTAGTCTCACACATTTTAACAGGAAGAATAATATAAATACAGTACTATAAACAACTGTACATACCATATGTGATGTAATAAGATTGTGGATCTTATGGCATAGTAGTAGTTGCAATAAACAGCAACTGTTGCAATGTGGGGTTATACAGGCACAGTATTGATTTCAGTTACAGGTGTTGGCAATTCACAGATACAAAATTTCTTTCTTAAAGTGACCCATATGGCCCACAGAAGTGAAACAAACTTGGTCCATGCTCAGGTGTTGTGCATGTAAACATTAGTACAAACTCATAAAAAGCAACTATAATCAATTTCAGTATTCAGACCTGAGGGAATTAAGTCTGCATAAGGATTTTTTTATCTCGTTCTACAGGACCTAAATACGTCCAAATTACAAAAAATGTCATGCTTCAATAAAGTGTTATACTAAAGGAGCATCTATTACATTGTTCCTGATTGTGTATTCCAACAGTTTTAGCTGCCATTCTTCTTTGGTCAGAACACTATCTTCTTTCCATCTTTGGGCTAAAATCATTCAGGCTGCCGTTGTCACATACATAAATAAGTTTTTATATTGTTTGGGTATCTCTAGTCCTACTATTCCTAAAAGAAAAGCCTCTGGTTTCTTAGAAAAGGTTATCTTAAACATTTTTTCCAGCTCATGATATATCATTTCCCAGTAGGCTTTTTAGCTTCTTACAGGTCCACTACAAATGGAAAAAGGTACCATCTTTTTCTTTACACTTCCAGCATATATTCAATTCAGATTTATACATTTTTGCTAATCTGTTAGGTGTCGGGTACCATCAAGTTCTCTGAGTCTTGGTGATGTGATTTAGAGGAGAGCATTGCAGCAAAACCCCACCAGCGCAAAATAGTACACAGATATTGGGGGGGGCAGGTGTTAGGATTGGGGTTCCAGCGATGCAGATATAATGCGGTACACGACCAATTAAATATTGTAGAACTGCTGCTTATACATAAAAGGCCTTAAATCAAGGTCTGATTGATGATAAGAAGGTGTCCTTACAATTTTGGGGAGGCCACTTACCAAATTTGGATTATAATTTTGTCTGCTTAAAAGTTGAGCCAGTCAAGGAGGAAAGAACAACAAACTTAATCACAACAACTGTGATTTCTTCAGCAAATGAAGTCTAGGGGCTGATGCTAGAGTACTGCCCCAACCCTCTGTCTTTTCATTTTTGAAGTCTTAGTTGCCTGCTGCAAAAGCTTCTCGTTACCTGGGGCTTCTAATTCTATTAAAATGCAAAGGCTCTGGGCAGGGCGGGTTTGAGAAGAGGAGCCCACGTAGTTATACACTGCCATCTCACATTCGCGCTTCCACCTACGCGCGATGACTGCTTTATCTTTCTTCTCTTCAGATTTCTTGGCTGAACTTTTCCTTTCCGTGGGGTATGAGCAGGTGGTCAATGAATACGTGCTGCGAGAGACGGTGAACAAGAAGGAAGGCCTGTGCGTGCCGAGGGTTTTTCTCCAAAGCAAATTTCGGAAGCCTCCAAGGGAGACGTGATTTTTGCTCATGGGCACCTGGACTATTTTAAGTTGACATTTGGATGTCTCACAGAAGTGGCCTTCCTTTGGTGTTATACCAGGGTGACTGACAATGTGCTTGCCAAAGCTGCTGTCCTGTTTTCATCGCTGCAGGTGAACGGCCCACGGAATAAAGAAACCGATGTGAGCAGCCACTACGTCTGGCCGTGACTCAGGTTCCCCATCCCTGTCGTAAAGCAAATGCATTTATTTTTAAAATCTTGGCATTAGATGGCGCCATACACCACGTTTCTGTATCATCAGTCCATACATCCCCTTGAACAATTAGAATTGCCTTTCCCCCTGTAAATTGTGCCACTTAAAAAGAGATAAGAAATAAGAGGTGGAGGGGAAAGGGTAACGTTCTGCAGGAGAGCAAGTCAAAACTCCCCTAAATTGTGTCTCTGCTTGTGATGGTTCACTTGCTCAGACTGATTAAATGTGTCTGTTGCTTCCAGCTTACAACGTCCTGAAGCAGTTTAGTGAGGAAGTCCTGTTTTCGGATGGGAAATCCGACGTTTCATTTTGTAATGTTAGCTTATGGGAAATCATTACCATAGAGTTTGTGCAAAGTGACACAAGCAGCATGATTGAATGGACAGTGAGCATGCACACGAGAAGTCTAGCCTCTTTCTGATGTGCTAGATTTGTAACAGGTAACGGGAAGCGTTAAAATGTGCTTCCGCCAAAGTGGTGCTGTCCTGGAAGAACTGCGTCAGAACTGTGGTTTCTGGGGAGCTGTAGGTCAGTTCTTATTGACGGATTGGACAGGCTGGTGCCCCCACGTGCTCGCTCCACCATTGGGGCCAATTGAGGTTAGGGTTAGCCTATACAGCTTGTTTACTTTCAGCACAAGAAGGTCCCAGAGGAAAGGTTTCCTGCCTTTTCAAAAAAGGAACACATCTCTTGTTCCCAGTTGTGTGCCACAGCACTGAAATGGGACCATAGAAAACCACTTTGGAAACATCCTTGGCTGTGTGTAAAGGGACCCCTGACCATTAGGTCCAGTTGCGGACGACTCTGGGGTTGCGGCGCTCATTTCGCTTTACTGGCTGAGGGAGCCGGTGTATAGCTTCCGGGTCATGTGGCCAGCATGACTAAGCCGCTTCTGGCGAACCAGAGCAGTGCATGGAAACGCCGTTTACCTTCCCGCTGGAGCGGTACCTATTTATCTACTTGCACTTTGACGTGTTTTCAAACTTCTAGGTGGGCAGGAGCTGGGACCCAACAGCGGGAGGTCACCCTGTCACAGGGATTCGAACCGCCGACCTTCCAATCGGCAAGCCCTAGGCTCTGTGGTTTAACCCACAGCATGGTAAAAGCCATCAAAACTCAGCACAGATATGCTGATTTCCATTATCCATTTAAATCTGCAAATATGGGTCCAGAGCGACAGGTAGTTTGCAAGGTGGGCTGGCAGCACTTTCTAGTTCTCCATAACAATGCCACTAGCACATGATACAAAGTGCTCTTGCCTTTTATATGCAGGATAGGATGACGCAGGACCTAGGAGATGCTGGCATGAAGGGCTATGAGAAACCCAGCTAGCCTTACGCATGGACCAGCGTACAAATGACAAACTACTGCCGTTTCCTGTAATTCTGCCTTTCTTGCGACCTTTAAGGGTTCTGTTTGTTTTTAATAGTGCAAGCAGACTATTAAAGCCCAAACCAGAAAGATCAAATTGCACTGATTCTGGGCAAAGACTTTAATAAACACATGAAACCTTTTAAAAAAAATAACAGCATGGAATATGCTTCGCAGAAAGTGTGTGGGCAAAAAGAGAGAGGCAAGCACAGCTCCTTCAGTAATTCTATGATGAGACTTGTGTTTGGCCTTTAATGAGATGGAGAAAGGTCTGCAGTTCTGTCCTCAACAGGTCCCAAAGTCTGCAACGGGGGGGGGGGGTAAATTAAATCATTTGCAATTCATATTTGAGTGCTTTGCTTACCTCCAATAACGTTGGCGTTACTTTAAAGCCAGAAACAGACCGCTTTCAGGATCGGTGTTTGAGTGTGAAGGATAATTTTGTGCTACATCTGGTTGGAGTATAGGTCAGGCGAAATGGCTGGTGTAAAGGTGAGATGAGAAGTACCTAACTGGGTGAGCACTTACTCCAGGTAAGGACCTGTCAAATTCTGGCACTTGGGCAAAGACTGGATATATGGCTGGCCTTACCATTAGGCCAAGTGGGGCACTCTCATACAGCGTTACAATCAGAGCATCACTAAAGGGAAGCAAAGAGTTAGTTACTGCAGAATTTTATGGTGATGGGTGCAATTTGACTACTTTTAATCTTGGGTGCCAAAGTGGGCAAGCACACTGGGGAGGTTGCAGCTTTGGTGAATGAAGGTGTCCATTATTTTTTGTTTTTTAATATTTTTACTGACAGTTTTTGTAGACTACAGAATAAGAATCATTAAAAAAAACAACCTAAAGAGAGAGACCATATAACACCCGTCCTGAAAGACCTACATTGGCTCCCAGTACATTTCCGAGCACAATTCAAAGTGTTGGTGCTGATCTTTAAAGCCCTAAACAGCCTCGGCCCAGTATACCTGAAGGAGCATCTCCACCCCCATCATTCAGCTTGGATACTGAGGTCCAGCTCTGAGGGCCTTCTGGCAGTTCCCTCCCTGCGAGAAGTGAGGTTACAGGGAACCAGGCAGAGGGCCTTCTTGGTAGTGGCGCCCGCCTTGTGGAACACCCTCCCATCAGATATCAAGGAAATAAACAACTGTCTGACTTTTGGAAGACATCTGAAGGCAATCCTTTTAGGAAAGTTTTGAATGTTTGATGTTTTATCATGTTTTTAATATTCTGTTGGGAGTCACCCAGAGTGGCTGGGAAAACCCAGCCAGATGGGTGAGGTATAAATAAATAAATAAATAAATTATTATTATTATTATTATTATTATTATTATTATTATTATTATATTTATTTACATGTAAGGCCCTTTACCATATTTATATCATAAATTTATCCACATACAGAGATAGATCTTCCCATCTCCCACCTGGGAGCCTACTCCTCCCAGTCTCTCACCCTGGGAGATGCTTTCTACCCTGCCTTTCATGCAGGGGCTTCTCTCTTCCCACTGTCCTTTTTCTTTGTGTCCTCCTCAGTCCAAGTTAAAGGACTTATTTTGTGT
This sequence comes from Zootoca vivipara, assembly GCF_965207765.1. NCBI lineage: Eukaryota > Metazoa > Chordata > Lepidosauria > Squamata > Lacertidae > Zootoca > Zootoca vivipara. The sequence goes on along the minus strand of NC_142594.1, from coordinate 13,549,230 downwards.
CCCTCATCATTTGGAAAAGCCATCAAGTAAATATCCATTGAGCCTTCAACAGAAGCCACCTTTATGTTCTCCCCTTCTATCTTTCTAGTCATAAAAAAAATCACCCTGGGTTCAGAAAACAACTACCAGATCATTGGTGTTAAAGAAAAGGTGGGGTTTTTCCCCATTTAAAAATAGTTTATTTGCCACAGCATATATTTCAAACATTCTCATAATCTTAAAAACCAGAAAATAACACATCATCTGCTCCACTCTCATTAAATGGAAGGAATACATTATATATGCAACAACTTGAAAGGTTAAACACTACTGCCCCATGTGCCTCACTACCTGTGTGTTCAATAAAATCGCCCCATACTGCATAGAAGTTAACGTTTTTCTTTTGGCCTCTTGCTACCCGCAGTTTCCATGTTAGCTTTTCCAACATACTGTCTGCCAGACCGTTTCATACTACTTATCCATGTTCTACAGTTGCAGTGTTTTCCATGTTCTGGCTATGGTTGTTCTCGCTGTGGTCAATAAATGGGTTATAATATATTTACTGTATTTCTAATTCTTAGTGAGTCCTGACTACAAATTAAGCAATGCCAGTCCTGGGGACAGAAGAACTATCTGCCTTGTAATCAAAGACATTTCTTTGCAAAGACATTTCCCCAGGATTTTTCTATTTTTGAACACTCCCACCACATATGTCTATATGTCCCAAAAGTGGGACACCCTCTCCAACACGTAGGAGAGCTGCTGGGTTTTATACAAGCTAGACATCTATGTGTAAAAAACCCAACTATGTGCGATTTTGAGGGCACTTTCTCTTGTCATTGCTGAAATTTATATGGGGCTTTGAGCTACAGTCCATTCCATGCCTCTTCCAAAGGAAAGGTTTTGTTGTTGTTGTTGTTAATTATTATTATCATCACAACTGAATTATGTATCTAAGGTTATTAGTCTACAGCAGGGATTCAGGTCATCAAGACCAGTTTGTTTCTTTAAAATATCACATTTATGGTGTTCTTCCTAAAGCAGTATAAGACGACGTCAAAAAGCCAATGCAATTCTGGGCTGCATCAATAGGAGTATAGCATCTAGATCAGGGGTCCCCAAACTACGGCCCCCGGGCCGGATGCGGCCCAATCGGCCTTCCAATCCGGCCCGCGACGACCCCCGCCGCCCGCTGCCGCCGCCCGCTCTCACGGCGCGCGGCGCAGCGACGATCTAAAAAATCGGCAAAAAATCGCCGAAAATCCTTTGTGCGCATGCGTATGGGCCTCTCCCGACCCGGAAGAGGTCATTTCTGGTGCACTTCCGGGTCGGGGGAGGCCCATACGCATGCGCACAAGCGATTTTTGGCGATTTTTTCCCGCCCGTGTGCGTGTGCGCATGCGCACGGGCGCGCACTCCCCCGCCCTCCGGCCCGCTGCGCGCGCACTCCCCTGCCCTCCGGCCCACCGCATGGTCGGCGCGGCGGGCACCGGCCCGCCGCGCAGAAAGTCTGGGGACCCCTGATCTAGATCAAGGGAAGTAATAGTACCACTGTATTCTGCTCTGGTCAGACCTCACCTGGAGTACTGTGTCCAGTTCTGGGCACCACAGTTCAAGAAGGATACTGCCAAGCTGGAACGTGTCCAGAGGAGGGCAACCAAAATGGTCAAAGGCCTGGAAACGATGCCTTATGAGGAACAGCTTAGGGAGCTGGGTATGTTTAGCCTGGAGAAGAGAAGGTTAAGGGGTGATATGATAGCCATGTTCAAATATATAAAAGGATGTCATATAGAGGAGGGAGAAAGGTTGTTTTCTGCTGCTCCAGAGAAGCGGACACGGAGCAACGGATTCAAACTACAAGAAAGAAGATTCCACCTAAACATTAGGAAGAACTTCCTGACAGTAAAAGCTGTTCGGCAGTGGAATTTGCTACCAAGGAGTGTGGTGGAGTCTCCTTCTTTGGAGGTCTTTAAGCAGAGGCTTGACAGCCATCTGTCAGGAATGCTTTGATGGTGTTTCCTGCTTGGCAGGGGGTTGGACTGGATGGCCCTTGTGGTCTCTTCCAACTCTATGATTCTATGATTCTATGACGTTCATTCCCATTCTCAGCAATCGGATCATAGCATTTCCCTACATAGTGGGAGGGATAGACACAAAGCACTGGGCTCCTGTTTCTAGTGGCAACCTTGCATTTGTTGCCATCCTGCCTGGTTGCAGACTAGACTACATCACAAGAGTATTGTGACATCAGCAGTGCCATTCCAGCCAGACTTTGGAGCAGATGGCCAGGATCCCACCCCCCAACGGGCAGGAGCGTCCCCCTTGAGGGGGCATCTCAAGGCAGCCCTGTTTAGGGAAGCTTTTAATGTTTGATGGATTTCTGTATTTTAATGTTTGATGGATTTCTGTATTTTAGAATTTCTGTTTTGTTGGAAGCCACCCAGAGTGGCTGGGGGAACCCGGCCAGATGGGCGGGGTATAAATAATAAATTATTATTATTATTATTGAGGTGGTGAGAAAGCTACAAACAACATTCTGCTTGGCGGTTGAGTTGGTATGGAAGCTAGTGAGATATTGGGCAAGGCCAGCAATCGCGTATTAACTTGTAATGGTATAAAATGCCACCAAATAGGCAAAAAGGAACAGCAGGATTGTTGCAGTCCAATCTGTCTTGTGTTTAGGAAACATTACACCGAGACAATACACTTTAAACCTAGATTGTTGTTCATTTAAAAACACTGGTAGTATTGAACCACCAAAAAAGAAGAAGGGAAGTCATTGATTTAAAGTTGTTTAAATGAATATTGTGAAATGTAATTTAGGAAATTTAATTAAATACACAAACAAACAAATAAACCTAGATTGCATTCCAGGGAAGGTAACTCAATCAAGTTGCAATGGATTATTTTTATTTTTATTGTCACAGTTTTTTAGTTCTTCCCCACTGAACTCGGCAGCATCTAATCTCACCAGGATAGAAAACTGTACCGAGCACTTGATGAGCAACTGAACCAGCTGTGCACACCTGGGTACCAATTAAGTGTGAGTCGTCGGTGTGAAAGCAGGAAAGAAAAGGACGGCAAATGAGTAAGGAGGTGAGATCACCCATTAAAATTGAATCTAAAATATAAGCCTTTCACACAACTATAGCCTTACAAAGAAACCAATTGGGGAACGGAAGGCCTCTGCCCGTTATGAAAGTTAATGGGCTTGTTAGGATAAAGGCAAAATAACTGAAGAAATAAGGAATCTGTTTGCTAAGGACACCTCTTTAGGAGTACACTCGTACCTTGGAAGTCTAATGGAATCCATTCCGGAAGTCTGGTCGACTTCCAAAATGTTCGGAAACTAAAGCGCGGCTTCTGATTGGCTGCAGGAAGCTCCTGCAGCCAATTGGAAGCCGCAGAAGCCCCATCAGGCGTTCAGCTTCCAAAAATAGTTCGCAAATCAGAACAGTCACTTCCGTGTTTGCGACATTTGGGAGCCAAAACATTCGATAACTAAACTGTTTGGAAACCTAGGTATGACTATTGATGTTGGCCTTCTATAAGAACATAGGAGGAGTCCTGGGGTAAGACAGGCCCAATGCCCACCCACTCCATAATTTTGTTCTCACGGTGGCCAAGCAGAAGCCCCCACCTGGACCTGAGGGCAGCAATCCATTCCCCACCTTTGTCCCCAGCAACTGGTATTTAGAGGCAAATTGCTTCAAGCATAGCTGGTGGCGCTGTGGTCTAAACCACTGAGCCTCTTGGGCTTGCCGATTGGAAGGTCGGTGGTTTGAATCCCCACAATGGAGTGAGTTCCCGTTGCTCTGTCCCTGCTCCTGCAGTTTGAAAGCACACCGGTGCAAGTAGATAAAGAGGTACCATTGCAGTGGGAAGGTAAAGAGCGTTTTCGTACGCTCTGGCTTCCGTCAGTGTTGTTTGTAGCTTTCTCACCACCTCAAGGGGGACGCTCCTGCCCGTGGGGTGGGATCCTGGCCATCTGCTCCAACGTCTGGCTGGGACGGCACTGCTGATGTCACAATACTCTTGTGATGTAGTCTAGTCTGCAACCAGGCAGGATGGCAACAAATGCAAGGTTGCCACTAGAAACAGGAGCCCAGTGCTTTGTGTCTATCCCTCCCAATACCTAGGGAAATCAGTGCTTGACTACATCATTCTCAAGTTCCCCATTCACTCCACCCAAAGTTTTGCCTGGCACAGGAAGGTGCTGGCTGCATGATTCACCAGGGAGAGGAAGCTCAGCTGTGTCAGTATGGTAGGAATGACTGGGCTGTTCATGACGTGATCTGAATACGCTGCTCCACTGCATGACATAAGTGGTGAGCTTATAATAGTTATATACTGTGCTTTGTACTTACTATCTATCTAATTAGGATGTGGGTGGCGCTCGTCTAAACCACTGAGCCTCTTGGGCTTGCCGATCAGAAGGTCAGCGGTTCGAATCCCCGCGACGGGGTGAGCTCCCGTTGCTCTGTCCCAGCTCCTGCCAACATAGCAGTTCAAAAGCACACCAGTGCAACTAGATAAATAGGTACCACTGTGGCGGGAAGGTAAATGGCGTTTCTGTGCGCTCTGGTTTGTGTCACGGTGTTCCATTGTGCCAGAAGCGGTTTACTCATGCTGGCCACACGACCCAAAAACAGCCTGTAGACAAATGCTGGCTCTCTCGGCCCGAAAAGCGAGACGAGCGCCACAACCCCATAGTCGCCTTTGAATGGACCTAACCGTCCAAGGGTCCTTTCCTTTACCTTTACCTTTACCTTTTAGAACATAGCCAGACTCATTCTTCTGTCTCCTTACATCTCATGGCAAGAGTCAAATCATGCCCAATAGTTGGGTGTTTCGGTGCAAGCAGCTGAGGCAAAAGATCTCCGTAGCTTGTGTTGCAACATTACCTGCATCTTCGACTATTCATGAGTGGATCTGACTTCACTTCTGGTTTTGGCAACATGCCTCTAGGTTAGTTCTGTGCAGCCACCTTATTTTGCAGTTCAAGTCAAAAGCTGCCCATCGCCTGCCCTCCCTTCCCCCTTGCAACCATAAACTGTGACTCACAACCTTCCCATTCTGAAGTGTGTGACTTATTTACAGAGTGGCTGCAAAAACAACATGGCAACTAAAAGAAAAAGAGGCAGGTGATTACACAGCAGCTGCTGTTAAGTTATCTCTTAATAAGACTAGAATGGCTGTGTTTCGCCATTCGGAAGAGTCGGAAGCAGGGATGTGTTTCTCCGAGGGGTTGTTTATCCTTGCTAGGTTCTATTTTCCATTATTAGAAACGGATGCTTACACAATGGTGGTGTTGCCGGTTGGCCCCGAGCCAACGCTTCCTAAAGCTTTAGGGTGATCCCTTCGGGAACCGAGGCCTCCATCCATCCCTTTTCTCCTTGTTGCGGAGGAAACGGTCTCTTTCCTCTGAAAGAGGGTTATGCATCATTACAGCTCTCTCTGAAAATAAGCAAGTGTCTGGGCACTCCTTCCCTCCCCAACAGATTACTCACTGAAGAGGAGAAAGATGGATTTCTTTTTATTAGTATTCATACACTCAGTCCCTTATCTCTAAAAAGAGACCTACCGTAATTGGACTGAAACCTGCCCTTAAATCACAGCGGGTTGCCTAGCGGTAAGGGAAATGTCCTCTGCTCAAGCACATCCTATCCTTCACTCCGTTGTTTTCCCCTGCTCTGGAGGGTAGGACTCGAACCAATGGCTTCATTTACAAGAACATCAGGAAGAAACATCAGGAAGAACTTTCTAACAGTAAGAGCCCTTCGACAGTGGAACAGTCTCCCTTGGGAGGTGGTGGACTCTCCTTCCTTGGAGGTCTTTAAGCAGAGGTTGGGTGGCCATCTGACATGGATGCTTTAGCTTAGAATCCTGCCTCGCAGGGGGTTGGACTTGATGACCCTTGGGATCCCTTCCAACTACGATTCTATGGCCTTTGGCTCATTTTATGGCCTTGCTGCAAATTCCCCATTCTATTTCACTTCTGAAATCTCAGATGGGTGCCGTTGCAGGCCACTTCTTGCCTTTATGTACTTCTGAGAAGCCCAAAACGAACATATCAAGTCAAAACAGAAGCTGGCCAGCATGTGCAAGTCTACACCTTTTTTTTAGATCTATGACTCCACCTAGCTCCTAGCTGTGGATTGTTCGAGCTGTGGAGCGGGATCAATTCGTAATTCCTTTTATTCCATCCCCCTCCCATGTAAGGTGGCGGGCTTTGAGCTTTCCAGCCAGGCCTCTACTTTTATACGCACACGCATTTGAGCGAGTGCTCTTCCAAGCTACCCTAGCGATCCGCCTGAATCTAAAAGAACGAGGGAGGCAGGGGTGCATTTATTTTTCAAAAGAAGAATATTATTTATTATTGGTTGCATTTTTCACAAAAGCAAGCATTCAGTTCTAAGTGGCTTCCTTAAAAGAAACAGTGTGACTTTGAATTACGATCGTGAGAAGGGATGCTAGTTTTGCATCACCAATCAGATTTTTCCAGTGATGCGGAAATACTCTTAGTGCAAAAAAGTATTTTAGTATCTTTTATGCATAAAAACCCCTTGCACATTTAATGCTGATATATTTATGCTAGTAAACAAACAAACAAACAACAAAAAACACCAAAAACTGTAATGCAAATATTTATGGGCATGTGCTAACACAGCTAACAGATTATCAGCCCACTTTGAAACATGTATACTGTTGTATCTGCCTGCGGTGCCAGTGTTTTATTTCTTAAAAAAATAATTTTTATTAAAGATTTCTTATTTTACAAAAATACGTGCATTGTCTCTTTTTTCCAAGTTGTGTTTTCTACAGATGATGGTTACATATGTTGCAAGACATTAGTGTTACATGCAATATTAGGTTGGAAGAAAAGAGGGGGAGCAGGGATAAGTGGGGTGACAATGCTTCTATTTTTCTGTTGTTGTTGTTGTTATTGTTGTTGTTCTGTTTATAATTAGACTTTATATACCTCCCTATACCCAGAGGTCTCAGGGTGGTTCATAGAACAAAATAAAAATATACAACCATAAAATATATAATCAAAATAAAAACAAAACCTAATACTCCCCCCAAAAACCCCCCACATTTTAAAAGGGCATAAGATGTCAATCAAATCAACCAAAGGCCTGGTTAAAAAGGAACGTTTTTGCCTGGCACCCAAAGGTGTATATTATAATGAAGGCGCCAGGTGAACTTCTCTGGGGAGAGAAGGCCCGTTCTTGTCTTGCCACCCTCCGGACCTCTCGAGGAGGAGGCACATGAAGGAGGGCCTCAGAAGATGATACAGTCATACCTCTAGCTACGTATGCTTCAGGTTGCGTACAACACGGGATATGTACGCGCCGAACCTGGAAGTAATGGAACGGCTTACATCCGGGTTCAGCAATTTGTGCATGCGCAGATGTGCTGAATGACGTCACGTGCATGCGCAGAAGCACCAAATCGCACGGGGCGCATGCGCAGATTCAGCACTTCAGGGTAAGTACTGCTCTAAATGCGTATGGGGCTCCGGAACGGATCCCGTTCGTATCCAGAGGTACCACTGTATCTACTTAGTGGATGAGTGGGGTTTTGTGTCAGCGTCACTTGTGTGGGTTCTCTATTTGCTTGTTATATTTCCTTGGTGGGGTGAGAGGTTGTGTGAGAGGGTGGGTTTTTGGATCAGGCTAGCCAGATTGATTCGTATGCTGTTGGTGGATTATTGTCGTTGTCTTGTTGGGCTGTGTATGTGTTAAAGGGGAAGCACACCAGGGTGAAGGCGTCTTCTATTTGTCCCCATGCCAGTTTCAGTTTATTGGTTAGCTTTTCTAGGAAGGCCGTTTCCCGTACTATTTGATACCATTGATCCATGTTTACTCCTGACAGGTCTCTTCAGGGTCTGGCTATGATGCTTCTGGCAGGGGCGACCCTCAAACCAGCTTGCTGTAGTTTCTAGCACCTCCACGGGTGGAGAATGCGGCTGTTGTCAAACAAGTATCTGTTCAGGGCTGCCCTGAGTTGCCCAGCGACTTCCTGTAACAACTTCAGGTGAGTTCCGGCACCTATTTTTCTTTCTTTTTTAAAAGTATTTTTTATTAAAGGTGTCTTGATTTACAAAAGTATGTGCAACGTCTCTCGTACTTTTTTCCATTTATCATTTTTACAAATCAGTTTCATTTGTTGAGACATTGGGAAGAAGAGGGGGTACCTATTTTTCTTGAGAAAAGAAAAGGGGTGAGTTAAAATGTTTACACGCAACTATTTGGTCGCAGCGGAGTGTTGTTGCAAAGTCTCTGAAGGCATCCATGGGAAATGTTGGTTTATTTTGGAGAGGGTGGCTAATATTTGGCATTTTTCCAGGAGTTGCTGGGCAGCTCCCAGACAATATGACCAATGGTCAGGGATGACGGGATGTTGCAATCTGGCAATATCTGTAGAGCGACAGGTTCCGTTTCCTTGCTTTAAGCCACACACACATAATGGCTGGGAAAGGACTGCTTTAATTGCTCTCAAGAGCCTTGACGAAAGTTACATATTCCAAAGAATCAAGCTGCGGCTCTACGACCACGAAAGACAGCACTTGTTACCTCATACTCTGAGATCCTGCTCTCCAGAGGCCTTAGGTATTACAACACCCTACAGAACCTGTGCCAAATATCTAAAGGATCTACTACTTCCTTCCCATCGAATAGCCTTTGTTCTCATGAGACTAAATGCCTTCCCCTCTGCAGTGACCACAGGTAAATTCTCAGACATTCTATATCAAGCCCGTTTGTGTGCCTGCAACCAAGGAGTACTGTACCTGATTCAATGGACCACATTCTCTTCGATTGCTCTCTACACAGCAAGGTAAAGGTAAAGGTACCCCTGACCATTAGGTCCAGTCATGACCGACTCTGGGGTTGCGGCGCTCATCTCGCGTTATTGGCCGAGGGAGCCGGCGTACAGCTTCCAGGTCATGTGGCCAGCATGACAAAGCCGCTTCTGGCGAACCAGAGCAGCACACGGAAACGCCGTTTACCTTCCCGCTGTAGCGGTACCTATTTATCTACTTGCACTTTGACGTGCTTTCCAACTGCTAGGTTGGCAGGAGCTGGGACCGAGCAACGGGAGCTCACCCCGTCGCGGGGATTCGAACCACCAACCACCTGATCGGCAAGCCCTAGGCTCTGTGGTTTAACCCACAGCGCCACCCGTGTCCCAATGCAGTAGACACAGTAGACCTTGCCAACTGATGCTGAGCATGTTGGACCTCTGGCTAATAATAATAATAATAATAATAATAATAATAATAATAATTTATTTTTTATACCCCTCCCATCTGGCTGGGTTTCCCCAGTCACTCTGGGCAGCTTCCAACAGAAAAATAAAACAATTTATTAAATATTAAAACCCTAAACAGGGCTGCTTTCAGATGTCTTCTAAAAATCTGGTAGCTGTTTTTCTCTTTGACATCTGATGGGAGGGCGTTCCACAGGGCGGGCGCCACTACCGAGAAGGCCCTCTGCCTGGTTCCCTGCAACTTGGCTTCTCGCATCAAGGGAACCGCCAGAAGGCCCTCGGTACTGGACCTCAGTGTCCAGGCAGAACGATGGGGGTGGAGACGCTCCTTCAGGTATAACTCTGAGAAGAAGTCAAATGAGGTTTCTCTTGGCAGATCGGGACAAAGATATCACTGCTTTAGTAGCTTCCTTTTTAGCCACAATTTTACCTGAAAGAGCTCCCAACGAACCATCCTTTCGGGGGACAGACAGGGCGAAGCAGAATATCTAAGTGCACACGATCACAGTGTGACCTTATGACCCTCAGCAGCTTCACCCGTGTCCTTTTAATAACCCCAGCGACCTGAAATGTTTTATACCGTGAGGCCAAAAAAGGTATTTGATTTGATTTGACTGTGCTTTTAGCAGAACCTGCTCAGTTTTTGCTAATGCTTGCAGACCGTTTTCTACGCTACCCGGTGGCCAGTGTTCTCCCCTGCCTGCCACATCATGCCAACGCTATTGGTTAAACGTCTCCTGGTTTGGTACTCGGAGGAGGAAAGTCTCATTCAGATGAGCCTTGGTGCTACCAAGCTGGTCACATGCCCCAGGTAGCTGTGTGCCAAATTCAGAAACAGGCAGGAATTGTGGGGGTGTTTCAGTATCAAGTGGGCCACCACAGCAAGGAGGGAGAATAATCCTGAAAGCAACGTCTCTCATGGGCGTAGGCAGGGGGGGCAGGAGGGGGCAATTGCCCCCCCTAGAAGCAGGGCCACTGGCCAGCCTGCCCCACTGCCCGCCCGGTGCCGTCTCCCTTCTCCCTGGCTGGCTGTGGGGCGGGCGGCGGGAAAGCACCAGAGCCGCGCGAAGCGTTTGGCTGGCTTTCCCTCCCTCCGCCCCACAGCCAGCAAGGGAGAAGGGAGACATCCCTTCTAGCCGGCTGGCTGTGGGGCGGGCGGAGGGAAAGCCAGGCAACCGCTTTGCGCGGCTCTGGGGCTTTCCCTCCACCTGCCCCAGCGATTGCAGAGGGGGAGGAGGGGATCGGAGCAGCCCGATTTCGGGCTGATCCTGGCTCCCCCTCGTCCCTTCCGATCGTGGAGGGGGAGGAGGGAGTCGGAGCAGCCCGATTTCGGGCTGATCCTGGCTCCCCCTCGTCCCTTCCTATCGCGGAGGGGGAGGAGGGAGTCGGAGCAGCCCGATTTCGGGCTGATCCTGGCTCCCCCTCGTCCCTTCCGATCGTGGAGGGGGAGGAGGGAGTCGGAGCAGCCCGATTTCGGGCTGATCCTGGCTCCCCCTCGTCCCTTCCTATCGCGGAGGGGGAGGAGGGAGTCGGAGCAGCCCGATTTCGGGCTGATCCTGGCTCCCCCTCGTCCCTTCCGATCGTGGAGGGGGAGGAGGGAGTCGGAGCAGCCCGATTTCGGGCTGATCCTGGCTCCCCCTCGTCCCTTCCTATCGCGGAGGGGGAGGAGGGAGTCGGAGCAGCCCGATTTCAGGCTGCTCCGATGTGGCCCCGCCCCCGCCCCTTGGCCCCGCCCCTGGCCCCGCCCCTTGCTCCCCGCCCCTTGCCCCCCCTGATTTTCATCCTGGCCACGCCCCTGACGTCTCTAAAGGCAGTAGAAGTGAAACTAAAGATTGACAGAAACTGAGAGACTATTAACACTAGCTTGGGGGAAGCACGCCGTGGTTTTTTTAGACATGGGTTTCCCCTGTAGCTTATGTGTTTTTCTTCCTCAAACGCAGACCCTCCAAGCGTCCCTATCTTCCAGGAACAGTCCCTGGATTTACAGAAGCTGTATTATTAGGCGTGTGAGTGCATGTGGAGCTAGCCTGCTGAACAAACGTGCAATTTACATCAGTTTCCCTTCCCGCTTTTGCCTTTTGTTTGCCCTGTCCCAGCCCAGCATGTGGCCTTTAGGGTGTTATGTTGGAGGGGATGCAGGGAAACAGGGAATTATGTTCACATGTGGTGGGGGTGTAAATATGTACATTTTTTTTTTTGGCAAAGGGTGTTTAAGGAGATAACAGAAATCACTGGGTTAAAGCTGACCGAAAGTCCAGGAAAAATCTCATTTACGATGAGGTGGAAGGCTCACAGGCTAGGAAGGACTTGCTCACAAATTTATTGACAGCTGCACAAATTATGATAGCTAGGAAGTGGAAGGGGCACACAGAATATAAAATGGAAGAATGGTGAAGAGGTTTGGGATATAGCTATTAATGATAAATTAATGGGTGCCATTAAGATCAAGGGAAGTAATAGTACCACTGTATTCTGCTCCGGTCAGACCTCACCTGGAGTACTGTGTCCAGTTCTGGGCACCACAGTTCAAGAAGGATACTGATAAGCTGGAACGTGTCCAGAAGAGGGCAACCAAAATGGTCAAAGGCCTGGAAACGATGCCTTATGAGGAACGGCTTAGGGAGCTGGGTATGTTTAGCCTGGAGAAGAGAAGGTTAAGGGGTGATATGATAACCATGTTCAAATATATAAAAGGATGTCATATAGAGGAGGGAGAAAGGTTGTTTTCTGCTGCTCCAGAGAAGCGGACACTGAGCAACGGATTCAAACTACAAGAAAGAAAATTCCACCTAAACATTAGGAAGAACTTCCTGACAGTAAGAGCTGTTCGGCAGTGGAATTTGCTGCCAAGGAGTGTGGTGGAGTCTCCTTCTTTGGAGGTCTTTAAGCAGAGGCTTGACAGCCATCTGTCAGGAATGCTTTGATGGTGTTTCCTTCTTGGCAGGGGGTTGGACTGGATGGCGCTTGTGGTCTCTTCCAACTCTATGATTCTATGATTCTATGATTCTAAGGTAAGATGGGGAAAATGCAGGAGGAATGATTTCGAGGAGATATGGAGGGTGTTTGTAGAATTTGTACTGTTAAAACAGAAAGGGGTCAATGTTACAATGGAATGGCCTCAGTGGCGGAGTGCACATTTTTATTCTTATTTATGATTATTACTTTGTAAAACAAATGTATGAAATATAAATAAAAGAATGAATTGGAGTTTGTTTTTTTGCCAACTTCTGAAGTATAGGGAGGTGTAAAAGTGTTGGGGCATTATGATGCAGGTGATCCAAGCCAACAGATGGAAAATAAAGCTTTTGCAGAGCCGGGCTTGTGGTGGGGAAGAGAAAGAGGTAATGCAAATTGACGGGTGTACCGGAAGCAGGTGCTGCCCAAGTATCAAGGCTAGGTTGGTAGTGAATGAGGATGCATCTGGCAAGTTGGTAGGAGGAGGAAGGCGGATGTGCAGCCCCCCGGGACCTACTCTGAGCAGGCAAGGGAACAAAGACCTCCTCCACAAAGTCTTGTCCAACTTCTCTAGCTCAATCTCATCATTTTTCTGACCCTGTTATTATAATAAACACTGTTCCCTTTCCCTTATGGGGTATTCCAGAGCCCTTATAGTGTCCTTAAGTGGGTTCCCTATCAGTAGGAGAAAATAACAGAGGCCAGCCAGAGTATATTGAGAAGCAAAGCGGCTAGTAAGTCTGATCTTTATTCAAGGAACTATTGTAACAGAGTCCCCACTCACCACACACAGGAGGGAGGAGAACCCTGAACAATGGTGTGCAAGCCATTTTGAAATTGCCCAACCTGTAGCCCAAGACCACCCCCCAAATCACCATACATACATCACAGAAGGCGATGGTCTACAGCAGAAATCCTGTTTGCCAGGATACCTGATAATGGTCACCGATTCCACTACCTGGGCAGCCTGGCCGTTCTTTTGTGATGGTTCCTGAATCCAGGTCGCGGGCTCACACTATTCATACACAAATATGCCCTTAAGACAGGATTTGTAAGCAAAAAAGACAATGGGCAGGCTTTCCCCATTTGCTTCCCTTACTGCAGAGGAATATTTGAGGTCATTGGGAGAGCCAAAATGGCTTCAGGATTGCTCCCCCACCCACTATTTCAGACACATGGTTCATATATTTAGATACGTGTGCATTTATGAATATTCTATATCTGAGATCTTAAAATTCTTATAACACTGGGCTGAGAAGTTTCTGATAATAACCATTTCTTTCCCCTGAAGGGAGAACCCAAAACCTGCTTGCGCTATGGTTCCCCACCCCCACCCCGTTACTCTGTGATTCATTTATAATTCAGGCAAAGAAATATGTGAATAGGAGCGAAAGACTCTAGCTCAGAAATTCCTCAGACAGCTGATCCCATTATTCAGGGAAGGGGAACCTGTTGCCCTGTAGATGTTGTTGAGTTATTAAGTGGTGCACCCTAGGGCGTTGCTCTTGTGCTGCGGGAACTGCACTGAACGTGCCTTTGGGTAGCGGTGGCTTACTCAAATGTGCTTTCCCCACATTAGCACATAGCAGTATAGTTATTTATTCAAATGAATTTGTTTTAAAAGCATGCATTCTGCTTTTCTCCATAATGTGAGCTCAGAGCGACTCGCAATGTAAGCTTCTTAGGAAGCCCATCAGTTGGAGGTGGGCAGCAAGAGGGACGATTAAAATAAGTGTGAAAACAGCGTATCAAACAACCGTTGTAAGAAAATCATATTAAGGCAGAGCTAGGGAACCTTTGGCCCAACAACTATCAGCCCCAGCTGTTGTGTGACAGCATCTGGAGTGCCTTGATGTAGGGCAGTGTTTCTCAACCAGTGTGCCTCCAGATGTTTTGGGACTACAACTCCCATCATTCCTGACCACTGGTCTTGCTAGCTAGGGATGATGGGAGTTGTAGTCCCAAAACATCTGGAGGCACACTGGTTGAGAAACACTGATGTAGGGAATATCATAACACTTCCCAAGAAATAATAATAATTCAGCAGAATCTTAAACAACCAAGTTTGAATCAAATGCCCGAATGAATACAATGTTGGGGGTCTGAGGGATCTCTCCTGGAATGGATTCAACAGATGGGTGCCACTGCCTTAAAAAGCCCTGTTCATTGTAGTCACCAGCCTGACTGCCGCTGGATGAGGGAGCTCAAATACTTACCAGAGCATGCAGGAAAGAAAGCAATTCTATATTCTGACTAACTGGTGCATAAGTTTAATTTTAGATGTATTTAAGCACATGCCAACTTAAACCTCATTTGTCAAACATCCATTGTGGCACAACTGTAGTTGATCTCTTGAAATAGCATTGGCAGACAGTTTTGTGAAATAATTGGATTTGATCCTTCCCACCCTTCTCTTTCCCTTAGCTTTGTTGTTGTTTAGTCATTTAGTCGTGTCCAACTCTTTGTGACCCCATGGACCAGAGCACGCCAGGCACTCCTGTCTTCCACTGCCTCCCTCATATTCATAGCTTCGAGAACACTATCCAACCATCTCATCCTCTGTCATCCCCTTCTCCTTGTACCCTCAATCTTTCCCAACATCAGGGTCTTATCCAGGGAGTCTTCTCATGAGATAGCCAAAGTATTGGAGCCTCAGCTTCAGGATCTGTCCTTCCAGTGAACACTCAGGGCTGATTTCCTTCAGAATGGATAGGTTTGATCTTCTTGCAGTCCATGGGACTCTCAAGAGTCTCCTCCAGCACCATAATTCAAAAGCATCAATTCTTCGGTGATCAGCCTTCTTTACGGTCCAGCTCTCACTTCCATACATCAATGGGGATATAACTGTCTGGAACACCTGCTATGTCATAAAGGGTCCAGTGATATCTGATTCAAAGACATTGAACCATCTTAAACCGAAACCCCAGGCACGCTCCTTCAGAATAAGCACCATAGACCTTACCTGAGTGCAACTTGCTGTATAGGACATAGATATACCGATAAGTGGAACCTGCAACAAAATGCTGCAGTATGGCATATTCCTGGGGATCCCAGCCACAACCTTTTACAAGCTGCCTTCTTTCCCCTACAGATACTTAACATTCAATAGGCCTGCTCATTCCTCATCAGGCTGTGTTTTGGGGGAAGCTTGTCCCCTTGTATCACCCCAAAGTTTTGTACTCCTCTAAACTTTTTGTTCCTTAGTGTGTCCTTTTGACAGCATAGCAAACGGAGGTGCAAGCACTTCAGTTTTCTATTAGACAGAGAGATCTAAGAACTTAAAAAAAATATTGACTGAAGTGTTGGAGAAAGGGAGTATGTAACCATCAGCTTACACAGCATTTTTAATCAGGCCATTAACGTTTAAACAAAATTAAACAAGGAAGGTTCCCCATCCGCTTATCTTCAACAAACACTGGAATAGTTCCTGGCAGCTGAATGTCAGAGGGAAACAAACCTGAGAATCAGAATTGCTTTATATGTTTTGGTTTTCTGCTACGGAAAGCGCTGTCTCGGGAGAAAAAAGCAGAGGGGTTCACACCTTCCCCCCCTCCCTCCAGTAGTTTTTCTTTTTTAAAAAAAATAAGAGTTTATTTATTTATTTTACAGATATAGAATTATAACAATACCCATTACATATCCATATTTAGAGATTTCTCCAAATCTCTGGACTTCCCACCATCCCCTCCATGGGTCCTATTGTTATCCTTTTCAACCTCCTATTATTTTGTAGCCCATATTTTATATCTCTCCATTTTGTCCATAATATTTGCTACCTTGCAAGTGCTATTGCAGTCCTGCCCAATGTTTTCATCTGCTTACAGTAGTCTCCTAAATCAATTATATATTTCCCCCATTCTTTATTGAAGTTTCGATCTTTTTGGTTCCTGAGCTTTCCGGTCAGTTTTGGCATTTCAGTGGTCTCCATTGTTTGAACTCTTTAGCTGCTTTATCGGGGAAGCCTGTTATCGGTGGGTATGATCCCTTCTTTTCGGTTCTGCCTGCTGATAGCTTACTGGGCAAAGATAAGCTGCAGTGACATTGCTTTGGAATGTGCTGAAGTTGTTAAACACTGGATGCAGCAGTTTTCAGCATGCTTCTGGTGCCACACTGCTCGCAAACATTTGCACACCCACCAACCTTTCTCTGATGAAAATAGGGACGTCCTAAGCTAAGGAAAAGGACATTCCGGGATTAAATCAGAAACCAGGACGGCTTATGTAAATCTGGGACTGTCCCTGGAAAATAGGGACACTTGGAGGGTCTGCATTTTGCAATTCTCCTCCTGAAGCCGCCTTGCTTTCTGTGCATGTGACAGAGGTGTTCTCCATCCAGATATTCCAAAATACAGATAGCAAACTAATCCACCAAGTGTAGATCCTTACGCAGCGGTGTTGCAATGTTTGCATGGTCCCCTGGGCAAAATGCTCGCACTCCCACACCCGAAAAAACAACTTTCTCTCTGCTCCTTCCTGTCACTGTCCTAACAACAACAACAACAACAACAACAACAACAACAACAACAACAACAACAACAACAACAACTTATTTATACCCCGCCCAGCTGGCTGGGTTTCCCCAGCCACTCTGGGCGGCTCTCAACAAAATATTAAAAACACAATAAAACATCAAACATTTAAAACTTCTCTAAACAGGGCTGACTTCAGATGTCTCCTAAAAGTCAGGTAGTTGTTTATTTCCTTGATGGGAGGGCATTCCACAGGACGGGTGCCACCACCGAGAAGGCCCTCTTGCCTGGTTCCCTGTAACCTCACTTCTCACAGTGAGGGAACAATGGCAATTTCTGTAAGACGTTTCGAAAAAAGATTAGACTCCCAAGAGACTGCGATCTACTCACAGAGTTTTTATTATTATTGTTGTTGTTCTTGGGAAACCCTTTCATTTACATGAGAGACACAACTCTTCCCAAATCCCCGGACCCCTTACTTCAGAGGAATGAACCGAGAGGAGTGGGTGGCCCCGATTCTAGGTCAGCCATGCTTAACGGGCTTGTAAGTGATGGAGAATTCTCCCAAATAGTGGCCAATCATTTCAGGCTTGATTTCCACCTGGTTGAAGGTCTTCCCATTGTACACACCAACCATGCTGTCCACCATTTCTGGAAGGATAACCACGTCTCGCAGGTGGGTCTTGACCACCTCTGGTTTCTCCGTGGGCCTTGGGTTTCTCTTTCTTGGCCTTGCGCAGCTGCTTGAGGAGGGAGTGCTGCTTGCGGCGCAGGCCACAGTTGAGCTGCCGGCGCTGGCGGGCGCTGTACAGCTGCATCAGCTGCTCGTAGGACATGTCGAGGAGCTGGTCCAGGTCAACACCGCGATAGGTGAACTTCCGGAAAGTATGCTTCTTCTTCTGCTCCACTTCCGCCATCTTGGCCGCAGTCTCTTCCAGGAAAAGCACCTACTCACAGAGTTAAAAACTGGCAGTGATCTACCCCCGTTTTGGGGGGTTCAGGTCAAAGTTGTTTAGCTTTTTTTTTTTTAGGAATGAAAGCCCTGTCCCTAGCAGTCCCTGAAACAACAACTCCTCCTCCTCCTCCTCCTCCTCCTCCTCCTCCTTTTTACTTTCTAGGAATGCTTCTGGAGGTAAGTGGGACCCAGAGACATTTTGGAGAATTAACAGTGGCCAATGTTTGGATCTTCACCTATTTCTGCGGCAGCACTGCTCTTGCCAGCCATATTGGCCCTGTCATTTAGTCCACTGACCTGTGCCCTTGTGATCCAGCTCTAGCAGGGTCCCTATGTAGTCAAAACAGCACCACACACACACACACACACACACACACACACACACACACACACGGAAGGTATTAGTAGGGTGGGGGGAACCCCAAGATTTGCAGAAGTACAGTAATAGATGGAGGAGCTCTAAAGGGGGGAACCCAGAAACAGCCCCATGAGGACTGTGTTCAGTAGGCACAGAATGCTGAATTTCTGTATGACAGGATGGAACGGAGTGTTCTGAAAGAGGGAAGCCTGGCTGGCTGGCTAGCATGCTGGGCAGAACACTTCACATTTCAACATTTTGCTTCAGGTCTCATTTGTTCCTAACAAGTATCTGAAGCAGAGCCGTGGTTGTTGCTGTTGTTTTTGGTAAACATTGTTATTATTATTTCATTTTTTGATGTATATAAATCAGAGGGAATGATAATTATTTTTTAGTATTATTTTTATTGATTTTCCAAAGTATTATGAATCCTCCAAATTATTTAAATTTAATACAATTCCTTAAAATAATTCGGTTTCCCGCTCCTGTTGCAAGCATATGTCCATTACTTCATTCTTCTTTAATCTCCTCTCCATTCTTCTCTTGATGTTGATCCAGTCCCACAGCTAGCCTTTGTAGCTTCCTTCCATACAGCACCTCTGTTATTTTTTCATAAATATAAAACATCTGTTTCACAGAGAGAACAATTATAACAGCAGGTGAAAATTCTTTCTCTT
Source organism: Zootoca vivipara (assembly GCF_965207765.1). Taxonomy (NCBI): domain Eukaryota; kingdom Metazoa; phylum Chordata; class Lepidosauria; order Squamata; family Lacertidae; genus Zootoca; species Zootoca vivipara. The sequence continues at coordinate 13,530,565 of NC_142594.1, read as the reverse complement.
AATGGTGCCGTGGACCATTCATAGTGGAAGAATTTTCTTCAAAACTGTGAGCGGGGCGGGACGGGGGAGAGAAATTACAACAATTCACTGTAACGTTCGCCGCTCCTGCTCAGGGTGCACAGAAAAAGCATTTTGGTTCCCGGAATTCATTCTGATTGGGCAGATAAAATATAACTGATCAAATTCTACAGGACATGGTAATAGTGCGTGAAAACAGTCCAGCTCCCACGCATGCACCTCCAGATGGTGGAGATGTTTGGCACCATCCTGGCTCCCAGGCATCTTCGCTTGGTCGCAAGTGGCCAATAGCCAGGTGCAAAATGCGCCTGGCGCCTGGCTAATTTCAAACGCTACATTGGCACATATTATGATTTTGATTATTGCTGCCTTTTCTCTTTAAAAATGTTTAGGGGTACTCTCATTTTGACTCAAGAAAATCACCATTTTATAGTTCAAATTGAGAAAAATAAATACAGTAAATGGACAAAAGTACAAATATTCACCAAATGTTTAGGGGTATGCGTCCCCCCCGGAAAAAAGCACCGATTGCTGCTATCATCACTGTCCGCAACAACCCTAGCTACTCAATTCAGAGCTGACGCTGATCAGACGTTCGCTGTTGGCTTTCCTTTCTCTGTGGGATTTAAATGCCGATTTAAGGAGGGAGCCGGTGGCAACATATCAAGGTTAGCTCACTTCGTTGCTGTCCATTAACAGCACACCGGCTATTCTTACACATGCTGAGTGTGTTGAGGGGCCTTTTAAAACCACCACCACCCAGGGAGAGCCTTTCGCTCTTGGACTGAGCTGCGGCGACTGAAACGCACAAACCAGATCCAGCAGCTGCCCCTCGAGCTTCAAGGCTTGCCCTTGACTGAGTTGTCAAGGTCGGCGGAGGCGCTTTTTGCACACCTGCTGCCTCTGCCACCCTGAAGCCATCTAGCTGTTTCCTAGCACCCAAAGCCACCATCATTCTGGTGCAGCTTGTGACTTCACAATCGGTTGTGTGCACATCTGCAGCTTGTCTGCAAAGGGAGAGAGGTCTGCCGTGGGCCTTTCTGGAACCTCAGGGTTAGGATGAGCAAAGAAAGAGGAAGATGATAGACCACAAGATTATTACCAAGTGGAGAGAGAGAGGAAGCAGCAGTAGCAACAACAAAAGCCTGGCTTTGCTTGCTCCCATTTTCTTAGTAGAGGTTTGAGATGTAGAAATTGCTTGGGTCCTTTTAGACTCTGGACTTAGTGATCTTTCAGCCTGTGGTGTTTGGTGGCCGGCTGTTCTGCTGAGTAGGTCCCTAGACCTCTGCCTCCAAGTCCTGCCCTGATGGTGAGGCTGCCACTTCTCAGTGCAAGGAGCTAAGCAGAGACTGTTCTGCTTATCGCAGGGCAGGGGGAGAATGTGGTTAAAGGGACAGAGACCGAGGTCAGCCCAGTTCAACAGCTGGCAATCAATCCTATTCAGTAACCATATAACACCAGTCCTGAAAGACCTGCATTGGCTCCCAGTACGTTTCCGAGCACAATTCAAAGTGTTGGTGCTGACCTTCAAAGCCCTAAACGGCCTCGGTCCAGTTTACCTGAAGGAGCATCTCCACCCCCATTGTTCTGCCCAGACACTGAGCTCCAGCACCAAGGGCCTTCTGGTGGTTCCCTCAATGCAAAAGATGATGTTACAGGGAACCAAGCAGAGGGCCTTCTCGGTAGTGGCGCCTGCCCTGTGGAATGCCCTCCCATCAGATGTCAAAGACATAAACAACTATTTTACTTTTAGAAGACATCTGAAGGCATCCCTCTTTGGGGAAGTTTCTGATGTTTGATATTTTATCACTTTTATTCTTATTAATCATATTCTATTAGCCACCCAGAGTAGCTGAGGAAACCCAGCCAGATGGGCGGGGTAATAATAATAATAATAATAATAATAATAATAATAATAATAATAATAATTTCCTACAGTCATACCTTGGTTTTCAAACAGCTTAGTTCTCGAACATTTTGGCTCCCGAACGCCGCGAACCTGGAAATGAGTGTTCCGGCTTGCGAACTATTTTTTTGGAAGCCGAATGTCTGACAGGCCTTTTGTGGCTTCCGATTGGCTGCAGGAGGTTCCTGCAGCCAGTCAGAAGCCGTGATTTGGTTTTCGAACGTTTTGAAAGTCGAACGGATTTCTGGAACAGATTCGACTTCCAAGGCACGACTGTATATACAGCAAAAGCACAGCACTTTCCTCAAAAGAATCCCGGGAGCTGTAGTTTGCCCTGCATGGAGCTACCGTTCCCAGCCCCCTTAATGAAGGACAGTTCCTAGGATTCTTTGGCAAGAAGCTGTGTGCTTTAAATGTACAGTATGATGATGTGTTTAGAAGGCACCCTGCCAGCCTCTGTGCCCAGCGGATGGAAACACAGTGACATTTCCTGCAATGTATCCTGCCCAGCAAGCCTGAACTGCAGATGGGTTTTCTAAGGCAGGTAAGACACCTGTGTCCCTGAGTAAGCCAAATAAGTGGCTTGGCAGTACTTTGGCCTGACCTTGAGGTCACTGATTCAACACGCTCTGAACTGGTCACGATGTTCCCACTCTTCATTCAAAACTTCCCAGCAGTCATGCACCGAAATGTGAATCCAAACTGCTGGCATTTCGTAGCTTGCATCGAAACACTACTTGCATTTAAGAAGCACCATCATTGATTTAATCCACAGCTTATTTCTCCCCCCGTAGTACAGGCAGGGGGAACCTGTTGCCTCCCAAACATTGCTGGACCACAACCCCAACATCCCTGACAATTGCCTGCTGCCTGGGCTGTGCTGTGTCACAGAAGTGTGCTGGTCAGTAATCGCACAGTTCAGAGTTAACGCTTTTTTAGCAAAAGCACAACCTTCACAAACTTGGTTGAGTGTCAGGCCTAATGAGCAGAGCAGCTCATTCCTGGTGGTCTCGCTCCATGAAAACCAGTTGCCAAGACTGAAAGTCCCCACCTCCTCACAGTCGTATAAGTCCCCTCCTCTCCAGGGCTTTTACCCAAACAATTGGAGACTGTGCCTGCGTGCAGCGAGCCTCTCCTCTGCCCTTTTCAGGCCTCTTCTAGTTCTCGGAGATCAGAGGTGAGGAGAGAGAGGACTGGGCGGTACTTGTTCCTCTATTTTGGATAAGTATGTGAGTTTTTGTTTGTTATTGTATATGATTTTAATGTCTGTGTTATATTCATTTTTATTGTGTAAGTCACCTTGAAACAGTATAAATGAGACGAATGATGAGAGTTTTGTGGTTTGTTTTTTCCAGTCAAACCATACATATTTTTTTTGAAATAAGTAATCATACTTGCCAGTCAACTGAAGGTAACTCTTCATGCATGAAGTACACAAAAGCTTATATGCCATTAAAAAAATAGTCTTCAAGGTGTCACAAGGCTCTAAGGCTCTTCGTTGTTTTTTTATTGAGGGGGGAAACGTGAAAATAGTTACTTAGTGACTGTGATCCATGAATGTGTATGGCTTTAAAAAAATGGATTCGATAAATTCAAGAAGGGTGAGGCTATCAACAGCTCCTAAACGTAATGGCTCTGTTGTATTTCCACCGTAGGAAGAATTGTGTCTTGGAGTTGCTGGGAATCTCAGGATCGTTGAGAGGAGTGGCACTGTGGTCCTGCTTTCGGGCATCCCGAAGGGTATCTAGACAGCCTCCGTGAAAACAGGATGGTGGAACAAATGGGCCACTGGCCTGATCCAGCCCTTACGGTAGGGTGTTAACAGAATGCGGGCGTCCCTTGGCAACACTTGTGCGACTTCCTGGTGACATTTTTCAGTGCGCGCCACAAGAGCATTGGGAAACGAAGGTGACATTCACAGGGAAATTTGCAACAGCTAGGTGTTGGGGCGCAAGCAACACTTGCAAGAAGTCTCCCACTTGCATTGGATCCCCATTGTGTCGTGGATGTGCTGAAATAAATCCACCATTAACCGGTGTTTAAGGTGCGTGCCTTAGTAGATTGCTGCAAATTACATCACACACACACACAATATCCCAGGAACATAAAAGCAGCAAAGACTCTTCCGTGAAGCTTGACCTATTTTCAAACCTCCCCACCACCACACCTGTTCCTATTTCCTTTTAATATAACAGAAGGGGAGGAAATGCTGAGCTGGGAGGGAGATTGCAAAGTGGATAATGGAATTTTTTTATTTTTATTTTTTAAAAAAAGCAGGGCCTCTGATTTAGCAGCGTCGGAAGGAGGCGGACCATGCCTGAGTGTCAGCGAGCGCCGCTTGGCGACGGCAGCCGCTGATGCTGCAGGCTGCCAGGGGGCGAGGCGCGTTTCCTTTCCTCTCCGCCTAACGGAGCGGCGGCTTGCGACGAACGAGGCGCGCAAAGCGCAGGCGGCGAGGGGGGTGGCTGCTGCAAACGCCCCTTCTCCTTCCTCGGGAGGATACTGGCGAAGACCCTCTGCAGGGAAGGAAAAAGAAAGCCACAACAACAACAGCAGCTCAGAAGGATCAGCCAGATCCTCCCTCCTTGGGCACAGAAGGATCCCCCCACCCACGTCGCCACCACCAACATGGATCCTACAACTCGGAGGACCAAGGCGGAGGACGCCGACCAGCCCCCGCAGCAGCCGGAAGAAGAGGAAGAAGTGGATCCCAGGATCCAGGTAATGACCAGGAGGGAGGAGGCGCAGGTTCGGGATCGCTTTCTTGGGGATCCGATTTAGCTCCCCCCCCCGGCTCACTCACGCACGTTCGCGGGGAGCGCACATGGTGGGCGCATCGGCGGGGGCGGGTATCGGCGTGCGCATTTTGGGGAGGTTGCAGGGCCGGGCGCCTTTTATTGGGAAAGTGTGCGTGCGTGGCGCTCGCTTGCGCCTGGCCGGCCGATTCTCCCCTCTCTCATTCCCCCACTCGGCCCCCAAAAGCCGCGTGTAAATTCCTGAAAAAGGGGAAGGGGGCGTTGCCTGCCGCCATGTGCCCCCCCACCCTTGGGTGCTTCATTAGATTTCTGCCAAGGTCCTTCTGCAGGCGGCAAAGCGAAGGGGGGTCCGCCGATCTCTCCTTTGCAATTTTGCAAAGGTTGCTTTTGGGGAAAGAGGACCCGCCTCTCCTCGTCGCCTTCCCTCTTCTCCTTTTCTAAAAAGCAGCAGCAGCGACGTGCAAGCGGCGAGAAACACCCACACCCTGTTCTGCTGGCTGTCTCTCTCTCTGCCTTCGGTGTCAGAGGGTCGGGCTCCTTGGGGTTTTGGTTTGGTGGTTTTTTTTGGGGGGGGGATGTCGTGCCAAAGGCAAGGGATCTGGCTCCGGGCGAGCGTTGGAGAGGAGGGTGGAGAGGGGATCTCGCCCAGGGATGCCAGGCCGGAGGTTGCGCACGCTAGAGCGCTTTTGAAGGTCGTGGTGGCGTCTTGCAAGAGAGAAAGGCAGGGAGAGGAGAGCGCTACCTTATACTGGCTCAGTATTCCTCAACTGTGTCTGGCAGCCACTGTCCGGGGTTCAGATTTTGAACCTGGAGCCTTCTGAATGCCAAGCAGATGCTGTGCTACTGAACTAAGCCTCACGCCCCCCCCATGTTGTTGTTGTTGTTTGTTTATTTAATTTATGTACCACCTTTATCTTCCAAGGATCTCAAGGTGGTGTGCATGGTTCTCCTCCTCCTCCCCATTTCATCCTCACAGCAACCCTGTGAGGTAGGCCAGGCGAAGAGCTTCACCATGGCTGTGTACGGATTGAAGCCCTGCTCTCTCAGGTCCCGGTCCAACACTCTATAACCATTGCACCATACTGGCTCCCTATAGTTTTAAAACCATGCACCACATTCCTGGCTGATATTAGCAACAGAATTGACCAACTGCAACCTTGTTCGCATACCACGAGCTCCAATAGTCTCAGTTTTACCAGGGTCAATAAAATGTGCAATCCTGCTTGGACACTAGTGTTAGATGCTGAGATAACTCCTTACAACCAGAAGTGCATTAGTGCTTTGGCGAAGATCCTGCTCTCAGTTTCAGTTACTGCCCCTCTCTGCTCGGCTGGTTCACAAACAATAGCGTCCCCTGCTTTAAATGTCCCTCGCACCTGCAGTACAGGAAAAGACAGTTCCTTGTCCCATCTCATCCAACATGCAAGCTGCTTTGAAAGGCTTCAGGTGCGAAAGTGGCCTATGACTAAAATTATAAATATATCACATCCCTGTCAATTGCACTGTTTAGGTTTTCTTCTTCTCCAAATTATGATGTTCTGCACACTGTTTTGGTGTTTGTTTTGTCTGTAGAGACTGCAATCAGCTGACGCCCTGGCGCCGTGGCACGAACTATCCCTCCGGCACCCCCGCCCCGTTTCCGAGCGCGGCTGCCGTGCGTGCAGCGCCCCCCTGGCGCCTTGCGCCACCCAGCCTTGCCTTAGGGCTGACCCTGACTGCAGTGCAGGAGTTTTTCATTCAAGGTGGGGCTTGAACCCAGGACCCTGAGCTTAAAAGTCTTGTGCGCTGCCAACTGAGCTATCCTAGCACGGAAACTCTTTTCTTTCCCTCCCTCTCCTGTGACAGGTTCTGCAGATGTCCCCGCCAGGCATCTTCTCTGCCAGCTTGGGACCAAAGAGATTTCAGTCCATGGAGGAGAGGTTAACACATGCAAAAGTCCTAAAAAATCCTCACTATAAACCAGGGGTCAGTAAACTTTTTCAGCAGGGGGCCAGTCCACTGTCCCTCAGACCTTGTGGGCGGCCGGACTATATTTTGAAAATAATAATAATAAATGAATTCCTATGCCCCCACAAATAACCCAGAGGTGCACTTTAAATAAAAGCACACATTCTACTTGTGTAAAAACACGCTGATTCCCGGACTGTCCGCTGGCTGGATTTAGAAGGTGATTGGGCCCAGTACGTTTCCGAGCACAATTCAAAGTGTTGGTGCTGACCTTTAAAGCCCTAAATGGCCTCGGTCCAGTATACCTGAAGGAGCGTCTCCACCCCCATCATTCTGCCCGGACACTGAGGTCCAGCACCGAGGGCCTTCTGGCGGTTCCCTCGTTGCGAGAAGCCAAGTTGCAGGGAACTAGGCAGAGGGCCTTCTCGGTGGTGGCGCCTACCCTGTGGAACGCCCTCCCAACAGATGTCAAAAAGGAAAACAACTACCAGACTTTTAGAAGACATCTGAAGGCAGCCCTGCTCAGGGAGGCTTTTAATGTTTAATAGATTATTGTGTTTTATTCTTCTGTTGGAAGCCGCCCAGAGTGGCTGGGGATACCTGGCCAGATGGGCGGGGTATAAATAATAAATTATTATTATTATTATTATTTATTTATTATTATTATTATTATTATTATTATTATTATTATTATTATTATTATTATTATTATATCTGGCCCCCAGGCCTTAGGTTGCCTACCCATGCTATAAACAAATCAGTTGGGGGGCAAAATGATGGGTGGAGAGTCAGAAAGGGTCTTTAGCTAAATAGGTAATATGAGAAATGAATGCAGCTGTCCATCTTCATTCCTACATAGCCACCAGTTGATCTCCAAACCCGATCGAAGTGTGTTTAAAATGGCCTTTGTGCCTTTCCCATGCACGCATACCGACAATAAGAGAGATGCTGCCAGATGTTTGAAAGGTCATGTTGTTAAGCTGATACGTGAGGCAGAAAGTCCCTGGCTCGGATGTCTCCTGGCTCAAATGTCTCTGGGGCGACCTGAGGTGAGCTGTCTGCAAAATGAGGACCAAACATGCTCTGGGCTCTCCAACCTCTCCCGCCGCCGACAGAAACAAACACATAAAGAACATATCACACAAAAACTCTGCACATACGGTATGCAAAAGAATGAAAGACCATTATCCCCAGCGTTTGAAACCAGGCACATTTTGCGACTGGGGATCGAGAGCATGCGAGCGCATTCAGAAGTTTTGTTGCCAGGGTGGATTTGATTTAAATCAAATCGATTTACTGTAAATCACAATTTAAACCACTAGTCAGTAAGACTTGATTTAAATCTTTTTTTACAGAAAGACTCGTTCTTGCTGGTATAATCTTAATATTTACAACCAGAGAAAGGTTTCTTTTTTGGAATAATAAATTGTCAGAGTAGTTTTTACAGTTATGTCAAAAACTGTTGATTGGGTAGCACTATTAGAAATACACATAGACTGATAATTATGAAATTATTGTGCTTTTTAATAAGTTAACTGTTTATATTTGGACAACTTCTCTGCTGTGCGTCATTGGAAGGAGAAAAACAATCATTTCCTTAATAACAATTTAAACAATTTGTTTTACTAAAACAATAACGTAGCATGTTTTTTAACTAAAGTGGTTGAACAAGTTTAAAAAACAAACAAACACAAAACCTTAGACTGAATTTTGCCACACATGAAAAACTTAAAACAAATCATTATTTCCTGATAACAGCCTTTGGACTACTGTATAATGTACTGGTAACTTAAATAGAAAACTATCTTTAGAAAGACTTTTCCTCCAAAAGCATTTTATTTTAAAAATCCAATTTAATTTTTTTAAAAAATCCAATTTAAATAAAAAAAAATAAGATTTTTAAATATATATTTTTTAAAAAGAATAATTGATTTTTATCCACCCCGCTTGTCGCCATTTATGGCGTCTGAGACTAAAGAATAAAATGGCTGGCACTGAGCACAGGAGAGGAAATGTCTCCCTGCTCAACTCCAAAGTACATAACCTTTTCTATCCTAGTTTCTATCCCCTCTTCTTTCCCCCACATCTCTCCCCACAAGGCCTTTGACAGCAGTGTCTCACACCGAATGTAACTGACCTGTTCGAATTGAAAGCACAGACATTATACGCATATGTACCATTGTTAGCCTTGAAAATCTTTCAGTAGAAACAAAAAGATTGCTGTCTTATCTGGCAGCTCATTTGTCAGGATTACCGTCTCAAATGTATGCGAAGCAGGGGGCTGTTGTAAGAGCCCATATAAATACAGTACTAAGTATTCCGGGGTCGAAATATTGGACTTAATGGAGAGACCTGGGTTCAAATCTCCACGGCACAGCCATGAACCTTGGGCCAGGCATGCACTCTGAAGTCTTAGCAACTTCACAGGGTTGTTGTAAGGATAATAAAATGATGATTTTTTTGGCGGGGGAGGGAGAATCATGTATGCCACCTCGAGCTCTGTGGAGAAGGAGTGGGATAAACATGTAATTAAATACTTTAGTTCTTAATTTTAGCAGGGTTAGAAGAAAAAAAGGCGGCAGGGGTGGGGGGTGGGAGGAATGGATACCTGGAATTTTAAATGTGGTAGGTGGGGGAAGGAAATTCCATTTCATTCTCTCGAACTTGGATCTTGCCTGGTGCTATGGTTTAGGCCAGGCACCCCCAAACTGCAGCCCTCCAGATGTTTTTGGCCTACAACTCCCATGATCCCTAGCTAACAGGACCAGTGGTCAGGGATGATGGGAATTGTAGTCCAAAACATCTGGAGGGCTGAGGTTTGGGGACGCCTGGTTTAGGCCTCTTTTCCTAAGCACTGTTTGTTCTTTTCTTTATATAAAGATGCACTTTCTCGCCCTTCTGGGAGAAGTTTGGTTCCCGATTTGCACTCATGACTTGCAAGTTGTAAAGAGGAACCGCTTTGGAATTGAACTAGAATAACTCTTGAAAATGTAACCCTCCCTGCAGTCTTCAAAAGGTGTCCCAAGTCTCTCCCTCTTCCCTGTCCCCAAATCCGCCTCACCGCAGAGGCCCTAGCGCCATTAATTCCGGCCCTCGCAGTTAAAATACCTTCCGTTTCCATTTCACATTCCAGCTGAGGCCCCTCTCCCCCCCCGAATTGCCAGATGACACTTAATAACCCGAGTCCATCCCAACTCTGTCGGTGTCTTATTTCTCAACATGTGCTGTTTTTCTGGCTTTCTTCCAGGGGGAACTAGAAAAGTTGAATCAATCCACAGATGCTATCAATCGGAGAGAAACAGAGCTTGAGGTACCATTTTTAAAAAATGCTTTCCTGCTTTGTATGAACACACGTTCTTCTCGGAGATCTTGTATATACCAGGCATGTCCAACAGGTAGATCATGATCTACCGGTAGATCACTAAATGTCTGCGGTAGATCACTGGTGGATCATTGACTCCCCACAAAGAAGGTGAATAACTGTGGCTCCCCTTAAAAAAAGCTCAACATTTTACCTCCTCCCTGAAAAAACTCGAACAACTTTGACCCGAACCCCCCCAAAATGGGCCTTCCTCCAAAAAAGGGTAGATCACTGCCAGTTTTTAACTCTGTGAGTAGATCACAGTCTCTTGGGAGTTGGCCACCCCTGGTATATACATTTTCGAGGTTATTATTATTATTGTTGTTGTTGTTTTAAAAGAGAATGGTATTTGTTTGGATTTTTTTTGTCTTGGCTGCCTTTTTTAAATAAAAAAACAAACAAAAAACTCCAGAGAAACGGCAAAATAAAAATGAAATGTCTGCACGGACTAAGCCAGCAGACGAAGAGAAAGTAGGTCACACACCTCCTGCTCAGACACTGAAATTGAATGACATTACTTTGCACAGTGCTTTGAATTTCACTAGTCCTGTGATATCCTGCACCAAGGGATAAGGAGTGTAGCAATCAAAGTGGTAATTAATCCTACATGTAGGTATGCAAACAGTGCTTTTTAATTTGGTAGGGCTCCCTCCCCTCTCCCTCCTGTAGCGCTTCTGCCAACATTTGCGGGATTCTGAGATGCTGCTTCGAAATGAAAGGAGGACTTCTTATTCTTTCTGCCAGATTTATATACAGCTTAATCGAAAACAACCCGGAAAAGTCCTAAGAAAAGGCCAAAGAAGTCAATGGGCTTTAAAAACAGAAAGGCAAAGTGAAAATATCAAAATGATAGTTAAAATATATAGTTTTAAAATACAGATAGGCCAGATACAAGTTCGCATCTGGGTAGGCTTGCTTGATTTTCTTTTTTTTAAAAGAAGGTATCGTAAAAAGGACAGAAGCGCCTGCCTAATATTTATGGGGGCAGCCACACCAAAAGGTGGATTTCTCACAAAAGCGGAACACGTACTTGTAAAAATCCCAGTTCTGCAAGCACGTAGTCTCAAAATGGATATGCTTGTGCCTCGCAACTTTGCTCGTTGACTGTCAAAATGAGGAAAGGTTGCCACAACAGATAGAAAGCCGAAAATGTGGTACACGTTAAGTACTCTCATAAAGGTTTGAAAAGGGGGCTTTTGTCTCTCCTTGCGGCAGCCGAGCATAGAACAAGCAAGCTACAGAGTGGACCAGAATGTTGGGCTGTGGGAATATTTCTCCTCTGCCCCTCTGTCACCATTTTTCAGATCGGAAGAGGATGTGCCACACGTTTGACAGAACGGAAGGAGTATTGGGCCCTTTAGCAATCCTTGCACTGTTCTCAGGCGCGTAGCAAGGGAGGGGCAATGGGGGCGGGGCGCCCCAGGCGGCACTCTTGTGGGGGCAGCGGCCCGGCCCCTCCTCTCACCCTCCACTGACGACGGCCGCGGTGGCGCAACCGATTTCGTGGAGACGCCCCGATGTTGCGCCGGCAACCCGCTCCGTAGTGTGCTCTGCATCTTCCTGCTCGGGCAGAAGCGAGGGGTGGGCCAAAGAGCGACGTCAGCGGTGGCCGCTAATGCCCCTCCCTGGCCTGCCCCTTGCCTCCTGCGCCCGAGCAGGAAGAAGCAGAGTGCAGACATGCCCAGTCCATCCGGGCTGACGCTGCTGCTCCTGCGGCAACCTTATGAGCGGCAACTCGTAAGGCTTCCGTGTGTGAAAAGCAGCTTTACGAGTTGCCGCTTGCTTGGCGGATTGTAACATTGCCGCGGGAGCAGCAGCGATAGGCAGGGGTCCAGGCATCCCCAAACTGCGGCCCTCCAGATGTTTTGGCCTACAACTCCCATGATCCCTAGCTAACAGGACCAGTGGTCAGGGATGATGGGAATTGTAGTCCAAAACATCTGGAGGGCTGAAGTTTGGGGATGCCTGGGCTACTCTGTGGCAACTTCCAACACTTTCCAGCGCATGCAAAGTTGTTGTGAGCGTCTGCCGCTATGTGCTGGATGCCACTTTCGGTGCGCTACGGCTCGCTTGCACATTGAAGATGATTTGAGATCCTGTATCAAAATCATTGGCTGTGCAGAACCGACAGTCGCGGCAGCATAGTTACTGGTTTGCTTGCTCTTTTTACGTATTCTGTGTTTTCGTTTTGGTATTTCAGTGCTGTATTTAATAAATAATGGTAGTAATTTACATGGTGGAAATGATTTCCATGACACGTAAATCCAAGAATCGGTGGCTGATGCATGTGTGTTCTCCTATTTAAAAAAAAACACAAAGGTTTGGCTAGCAGCCTGCAAAGTCAATATCTTTGGCAGCCTCGGTTCTGCAAGACGATAAATAGCATCCTGTATCCTCTCTGCCCAATTGTTTATGGCCCCCTGGAGCGCTTGCTGCTCCTCCGATGACTTGGAAGCGTGCTGCGTATTGCTGTGGTGGTCTCAGCAAGGCAGAGAGCAAATGGATTGAAAGGCACTGGGCTATTGATGGTTTTGTATAAATTAATCTATTGCTTCTTAATGAGGCCTTTGATTGGGCTTGGTTAAAATCCATAACTCTGTTGGCACAAAGTGCAGAGCTGAGCGCTAATGCTCCAGCCAAGGATTATGGCGGTCCTCCGAGGGATATTTAATGTGTGGCTTTGTCTGGCCTTCCTGCTCATGATTGAAGCCTTTGTGAAGCGAACTCTTTGCTAATACTGTTTTAAGCGAGCAGCGAGTGCTGCTTTGCCACATCAGCAGTGCTCTGGCTTTGTGTGTGTGGACACGATGGCTTTTTGATATGAAAGACCTCCCCCTCTGATAGTCAGCCAGCCCTATTGCAAATGGGGGGGGGCACCCTCCACCCTTATTTTGCCAGGCTCCAGCAGGCTGGTAAAATAAAAATAAAACAGCAGGGTAGTAACTTGAGCTTTTTTGCAAAGCTCGAAATGGAGGGCAAAGCTTAGCATGACATGAATTGTGCATAAGCAGTTGGTGTGGGTGGTTAAACATTTGCATAGCTTGGGAGGGGGGAGCAGGGCTGGGAACTCAACCCAACCCCTTAGCCCTTGGGAGGTCGAACTTCCATTGAACTTCCAGTGCAGGTTTTCCCTTCCAAGAATTTATTTCGGGGAGGGTCATTGGGACCACGAAGAGGGGAAAGGGTTAACTTGCCCACACACTCCATCCTGATGCTGGCTCAGGCCGAACAGCAGTGTTCTCATTCAATGAAGCTTTGAACGTGAGCTGTGGCCCATATTTACGTATCCCTTTGCTGTACTTGGGGGCATAAAGTTCACGGGCAACGCTTGTAAATGCTGATCTCCGAGAAGTAAGACTTAGTAATGAAGCTGTGTGTGTTTGGCCGGGGGGGGGGGGGAGAGTGAGAGAGAGAGCAGGAAATGGTTCTAGCTCATGCATGCATACTGAATTGGGAATAGGAAGGATCGCAGTGTGCCCTTATACATAAATATCTTAGTAATCTGCAATTCATGCGTCTGACCTCCCAAGTTTTCATTGAGGGCCTTCTGGTCCAACCCCTTGCAATGCTGGAATCTCTATGGCCTCCCCCTCCCCCCCCTCGTATAATTTTTTAACATTTGATTTTAACATGTATAAACATACAACGTAAAATAGTTCCGAATCCAAATATCGAGATTACTTTGAATCTCTTGACTTCCTCCCATCCCTTCCATGGGTCCTAATGGGATGATTATTTACAACTGCATATCAATACTTACCCAAATTTTTTATGCTAAATTATCCATACTGTCAGGGGAGTGTGTAGCGGCTACTCTCGAGTAAAGACGCTCCAGTCCGCTCTGTCTTTCAGAGTTTTATTGTGCATATTATTTACAGTGCAGAGACATCAGAAAACATGACTGCCTAGTCCGATTCAGAACCCGGCAATGGCTGCTTCCGGCTCTTTGGCCAGCATAAAAGCCTGGGTGGGCACCCCAAAACGCCGCCCCCTAGCCCTGCATGTGGGCGCGCGCCTCAATTTGGGCACCGGAAAGGACTGCGTGCCTTCTCCCGTCCTCTGGCTGGAGCGTTGCAGAGGCTCCGGCACCTCTCTGCGCTGCCCTGCCCTTCCCTTCCCTTCCTGGCTATGTAAGTAAGATTGTATTCCATAAACACGGTTTTAACAGTGGGTTCGTGACTGTGGAGGTCAATTCTGGATCCATACGTCCTTCCACAAAAGGGACCCAGGTGGCGCTGTGGTTAAACCACTGAGCCTAGGGCTTGCTGATCAGAAGGTCGGTGGTTCGAATCCCTGTGACGGGGTGAGCTCCCGTTGCTTGGTCCCAGCTCCTGCCAACCTAGCAGTTCGAAAGCACGTCAAAGTGCAAGTAGATAAATAGGTACCGCTACAGTGGGAAGGTAAACGGCGTTTCCATGTGCTGCTCTGGTTTGCCAGAAGCGACTTTGTCATGCTGGCCACATGACCTGGAAGCTGTACGCCGGCTCCCTCGGCCAATAATGCGAGATGAGCGCGCAACCCCAGAGTCGGTCACGACTGGACCGGATGGTCAGGGGTCCCTTTACCTTTACCTTTACGTCCTTCCACAGTGGGGACATTGGTTTCTGGGCAGGAGTTGATCACGGTGAGGGTTTGCCAAGCGTGCCTTCCTCTTAGCACATTTCTCCCTTTCGTCCTGAGTTCGAGCATCTTCAAATTCCATGACACTTTTGCTAAAAGCTGTTCTCCAACTGGAGTGCTCGCAGGCAAGTGTTTCCCAGTTGCCAGTGTTTATACCACATTTTTAAAGATTTGCCTTGAGGGAGTCTTTTCAACCTCTCTTGTTGACCACTAGCGTTACGCTTTCCATTTTTAAGTTTGGAATAGAGTAGTTGCTTTGGAAGACGATCATCAGGCATCCGCACAAAATGACCAGTCCAACGAGGTTGATGTTGAAGAATGCGAGTGTCAAAGAGTGAGCCGGCAGTAAATTGCACTCTGCTAATTGGAGTTAACTTTTTATTAGCAAAAAACACGATCTTCACTTGGCTGAGCGTCAGGCCTAATCGCACCAACTCATCTCCGGGAGGTCTTAGCGGCCCATGCATCAGTCGCCAAGCCCTCTCCTCCCCACAGCCATCCTAAATTCCCTCCTCTCCAAGGCTTCTTCCCAAGCATTCAGAGGCTGTGCCTGCTTGCTGCCACCCTCCCCTCTGCCCTTTTTATGCCTCTTCTGGTTCTGGGAGACAAGATGGCGGTTTGGGGCAGAGGAGCCTGTTGCAACAGGAGGCGGAGATACTTGTGACTCTTCAACCTGATCCATCTCTGCTTCTTGGCCTCCTTCCTTCCCTGCTTCAGTTTCTGCCTCTTCTGGACCTCTCTCTGCCACAGTCTCTCCCTGCTCACTAAGCCCTGTTACCTCTTCAGCTTCCTCCCCCCAGTCTTCTCCCTCTGACCACTCGTTGTCGTCCCACCACCACTCCCCGGCATAGCTGCCAAGTCTCACGTATTCCCCGGGAAACCCCCGTTTTTCTAGCTGTTCTCAGCTGAAAAAACGATTTTTTTTGTTTTTCCCCGGTTTATTCTGGCGCGGCGGCCATTTTGGAACTGGGCGGAGCATGCTCAGAAGCGACTTTTGATGCAGCTCTACCCAGTTCCAAAATGGCTGCAGTGCGACTTCTGGCATGGTGGCCATTTTGGAACTGGGCAAAGCAGCATCAAAAGTCGCTTCTGAGCATGCTCCGCCCACTTCCAAAATGGCGGCAGCGCTACTTCCGGTCTGCTACTTCCGGTCAGGTCCCTTATTTCTGCCACAGGAACTTGGTAGGTATGTTCCTCGGTCTCTGAACCTTCTTCCCTTGAGGTTTCCCAGCTGATTCCTCCGCGTCTCACCACAACACCCATTCACTGTTCTTAACATATCAACAAACCAGTTAAAATGGAATCCTTTAAAAGCTGACTGCAGTAAACGAAACTGATTGAGGACCACATATTCCCACTTACTTGGTTTTTCGATTGGGCAGATCCACTCGCTTGTCCCGCTGTTCGTGACCTTGTAGTTGGAACCGGAATTTGCTGCGAGGTGGGCCAGCTTGGAAACAGAAGAAAAGGGGGACGGAATTAGGTTATTTGTCCTGCTTTTAAGAAAACAGAATGCTGCACACAATGGTGGTGAAGAAAGGAAGGAAATATTTAATGGCCCATTGAGGTAGGACAGCTGGTCCAGTGCTGGGAGGCCTGTAGCAGAGCAGCTGGGAGCGGCAGCAGAAGGACTCTGGAGCTTTGAGCTGATGAATGAGGTGCTTTGGCCAGAGTTTGTCAAGGCTCTTCGAATTGTGGGGCAGATGTAGCCTAGCAGCCACTCTCTGCAGTTCACGTTCTTGGCAGTGTGGCGTGAGGCAGAATTTGAGACTTTCCCTTGCGTGGTTTAGAACAGCTGCCACTGTGACTGGGGAAGTTATTGAAAAATCACTGGAGAAGTTGAGGATCATGTGAATGCGTAACAAACGTTAGCAGCACAGGGAGCTGCCTTACGCAGAGTCCATCTAGCTCAATATTGTTTACACTGGCTGGCAGCATGGTTTGAGGCAGTGTCCTCCCCATAGCTGCCAGGTACCCCGTTTTCCCCGGGAAACCCCCCGTTTTTACTTACCTTTTCCCGGTGGTCCCCCGTATCACTTCGTCTCCCGTTTTTCTCCGTTATTTTCTCCTGCCGGCGGCCATTTTTTTATTTATGATTTGCCCTTCTATGGGCACCAAAAATGGCCGCCGGCGGCTTCAAAAGTCACATCTACGCATGTCCGGAAGTGCGTAGACGCGACTTCCGGTGTCGTCGTTGGCCATTTTTTGTGCCCATAGATGGGCGGAGCGACACCGGAAGTTTCGTCGACGCACTTCTGGTCATGCGTAGAAGCGACTTTTGAAGCCGATGGCGGCCATTTTTGGTGCCCATAGAAGGGCAAAGCGACACTGGAAGTTACGTCGACGCAATTTTCGGTGTCACACGGCTGCTGGTCCCGGATTCTGCAGTGCTGGACTTGGAAGGTAAGGTCCTCCCCAGTAGATGCTCACAGCCCACCTGTTCTCTCTGGTCTTCCCAGTGGTATACCGTGGGTTGCCGGTGCCCAGGGCCATGCAGAGGTGGAAGAGAGGGGGAAAGCCAGAGTATGCATGCACATTCAATTGCCTAACGGTGTCTGTGTCACCCAGGAGATGGCAGCTGCAGAGATAAGAAACGAAGAGTCATTCCATTGCCTGGAGAGGTCACTTCTTGGTTCACATGGAGAAGCTGTTTTCAATGGAGCCCAGTGACAGAGGCACCCTGAGCCGTATTGAGGCAGCACCGGGTGTTGAAATATTGCAATTTTGTGCCTGGGGCAATTGCCCCTATGGCCCTCGACTAGACCACTGGAGAATCAAGTGTATACCAGACAGTGGCATTTCAAATTTCTCAGTGGTAATACTGAGAAAAGCCCCTGGGAGAGCATTTTCAGACCCTCTGAAGTGTCTCTAACATGAAGATAGCCAAAATTCCAAAGGGAGACTCCAATGAGAAGTTGGAGTTTATTTGCAGACTTGACGTGATCATTTCTAAGTTCAGCAGTGACTAGGTGTAGCTGCAGAAAGCCATTATACTCCTTAAAGGGGTCCGTGAACACATCTGATGCCTTCCAAATGTTTTGGACTACAACTCCCATCAGCCCCAGTCAGCGGAGCTTTTCCAGTTCATCATACACTGGGAATCAGTTACCCTGTGCAGTTGCACTGTTGGGAAAGGGGTTGTGTGAATGGATCCTATTTTTTGGGGGGGGGACGGGACCCAAAGCCTGACATCTTGAAGCAGGAATATTGGCCTTACTCTGACTTTTTAAATGTTTAGTGCTGGATTAATAAAGCCAGTTGCAAGCCCAGAGCCTACACGGCTTCAAAGCCGGCATATCTTACAGTCAACAATTTATTCCTTTCTACTGGGGTAAATGGGCTGTCAACGGAATCCCAATCCCTGCCTAGTGGGTTGTCAAGAGGATAATGCAGCCTCTGCGCTATATGAACCCTGGGAAGAGAATAAATTTCATCCCCCTGCTTGCCTGCCATAGAGCTGAGAATGGAGCGCTGTGTATCTGAAAACCTGTCAATCCTGTGAAGGGCAGGAGAATCATCTTTGTCTGACTTTCAGGCCTGGGATTCCAAATTCACTTTGGGATATCTGCAGGTGTGTGTGTGGCTGTAGCATTTGCTTTTGTAGTTGTTGCCTTAAATCACTGTATGGTTTAAAAGGGCCTTGAAAACTGTCTGGTTTAACCTTTCTTGAGACAGCATGTTACATCCATCATGAGAGGAAGTCATACTGGTATACTGGGGAGGGAATTGCTGCTCAGAAATCCCCCCCCCAAAGAGCAGGTTTTATTTGTCCTTGTCTATTGACGTATATTAAATACAGACCAGTACTTGAAATGACTGAAAAACGAAAGTGCTTGTAATACGCCCAAGTCTTTAATTTCACAGAAAGCCCCATCTTTATTTAACAGGATTAAACTGCTCACAGTAGGGTTATGCCCAGCCACCAACGCTCCAGAAAGTACATATTATGGTCCTCTTGTCTTGTTTTCCTGTCCTATTTTTGCAGCTGCTCAATTATAAAAGCTGATGTCATCCTAGCACATAGTTCTTAAAGAGAGTCAGAAATAAGCTTTTAGAGACGTCGGTTATAATTAAAACGTTTGCTTCACCGGTAAATGAAACCTTGTGTTGCTAATTATCATCCTTTTTCTGGCTTGCTGTTGGGATGTTAGGCTGTGTGTGTGTTTGTGTGTGTGTGTTAATCCTCGCAAGGAATCGTAGAGTTGGAAGGGGCCACAAGGGTAATCCATTCCAACCCCCTGCAATGCAGGAATCTTTTGCCCAATGTGGGGCTCGAACCCACGGCCCTGAGTCTAAAAGCTCTGTCGACTGAGCTATCCCTCAGAAGAAATGGTTGCTTTTCAAAACAGGAGTTAGATAGGCCACAGCTCCATGCCGCTTAGTGGATGATGCCATTGGAGAGAGTTTTCTGGGGTCCCCTACTTTGCCACCTGTGTCAGTCGGAACTTCTTTACTGGTATTTATAACACAGATTATGGAAAGATGTTGCTAACAAATACATACCGTAGTAAAAGGTAAACGTAAACGATCCCTGGATGGTTAAGTCCAGTCCAAGGCAACTATGGGGTTGCGGTGATCACATCACTTTCAGGCCGGCGTTCGTCCCCAGGCAGCTTTCTGGGTCATGTGGCCAGCATGGCTAAACCGCTTCTGGCACAACGGGACACCGTGACGGAAGCCAGAGGGCACGGAAACGCCGTTTACCTTCCCGCTGCAGCAGTACCTATTTATCTACTTGCACTTTGACGTGCTTTTGAACTGCTAGGTTGGCAGGAGCTGGGACAGAGCAATGGGAGCTCACCCCGTCATGGGGATTCGAACCGCCGACCTTCTGATCGGCAAGCCCAAGAGGCTCGGTGGTTTAGACCACAGCACCACCCCCGTCCTAATTAGATAGATAGATACGGTAGATAGTAAGTACATAGTACAGTGGACGCTCGGGTTGCGAACGTGATTCGTGCGGGAGGCACGTTCGCAACCCGCAGTGTTCGCAACCCACGTCTGCGCACGTGCGGGCCGCGATTCGGCGCTTATGCGCAATTTAGTGATTCTGTGCATGCGCCGAAACTCAGAAGTAACCCGTTCCGGTACTTCCGCGTTCGGCACGGAGCACAACCAGAAAAGACGCAGCCTGAAGCAGCTGTAACCCAAGGTATGACTGTATATAACTATTGTAACCTCACCACTTATGCCATGCAGTGGTGCAGCGTATTCAGATCATGTCATGAACAGCCCAGTCATTCCTACCATACTGACCCAATTGAGCTTCCTGCTCCCCGATGAATCATGCAGCCAGCACCTTCCTGTGCCAGGCAAAACTTTGGGTGGAGTGAATGGGGAACTTGAGAATGATGTAGTCAAGCACTGATTTCCCTAGGTATTGGGAGGGATACACACAAAGCACTGGGCTCCTGTTTCTAGTGGCAACCTTGCATTTGTTGCCATCCTGCCTGGTTGCAGACTAGACTACATCACAAGAGTATTGTGACATCAGCAGTGCCATCCCAGCCAGACTTTGGAGCAGATGGCCAGGATCCCACCCCCCAACGGGCAGGAGCCTCCCCCTTGAGGTGGTGAGAAGAAGAAGAAGAGTTTGGATTCGATATCCCGCTTTATCACTACCCGAAGGAGTCTCAAAGCGGCTAACATTCTCCTTTCCCTTCCTCTCCCACAACAAACACTCTGTGAGGTGAGTGGGGCTGAGAGACTTCAGAGAAGTGTGACTAGCCCAAGGTCACCCAGCAACTGCACCACACTGGCTGATTGAGGAAGCTACAAACAACATTCTGCTTGGCGGTTGAGTTGGTATGGCAGCTAGTGAGATATTGGGCAAGGCCAACAATCGCGTATTAACTTGTAATGGTATAAAATGCCACCAAATAGGCATATAGGAACAGCAGGTTGTTGCAGTCCAATCTGTCTTGTGTTTAGGAAACATTACACCGAGGCAATACACTTTAAACCTAGATTGTTGTTCATTTAAAAACACTGGTAGCATTAAGATAAATTCAACAGTGTAAATAAGTTTTGATGGATGTAACAATGGATCACTGAATGGTTTAGTTTATGTAAAATATGCAGGGACGTAGGCTATGCAAAATGAACCACCGAAAGAGAAGAAGGGAAGCCATTGATTTAAATTTGTTTAAATGAATATTCTGAAATGTAATTTAGAAAATTTAATTTAAAAATTATATACAAATAAGCCCAGATTGCATTCCAGGGAAGGTAACTCGATCAAATTGCAATATATAGATTGTCACAGTTTTTTAAAATGTCTTCTTTTTTCGTTACGAAACTAATAGTCCCCAAACAAATATTACAAATACTGTCACAGCTGAAAGGACATAATCAGTTAGTGCCAAGGGGGAAAGGGGCCCCAGAATCGCTCCGAAATTTCTAAAAGTTGAAAAAAACCACCCTGCAAAAGTCATTAGTTTCTTTTGAGGAATACAGAAATTCATGTTGGATTTTTTAAACTTGAGAGGGTTTGACCTCTGTTCAAATCTAGTTGGCATTGCCAGCAAAAGTTGGTGGATATTATGTGCACATATTGGACATTTATCTAAGCCTTTCACTGTCGCAATGATCTCTACTCTCCAGAAGGTTGAGCAGCACACATTTTCTTATTTACTCCAACAGCCGTGATCCTCAAGGTTCCTCCATGTTGTTCAGGATGGGCAGACTTAGTGAATTACAACAACGAGAATCGTCTAGTGACACCTTTTTGCTTCCCTTCGCTGTTGCAGGATGCGCGCCAGAAATTCCGCTCCATCCTGGTTGAGGCTACGATAAAACTCGATGAGCTAGTGAAGAAGATTGGGAAAGCTGTCGAAGACTCGAAACCCTACTGGGAAGCTCGGAGGGTTGCCAGACAGGTAAGCCGAAAAGCCTTCCCTATTATGCGGGGAGGGTGTAACTCTGGCCGCAGAGTACACTTTAGCCTGCTTTGGATCATGGTTGGCAGCTTCATATTCTGCGATTGTTCATATACTGCAATTGTTCTGCACTGGCTTTGGTCCTGGCTTGTATTAAGGGTGTGGTCTTGGCTTATTCTCTCGGTTTGTGAAGCCAGAATTCCCCGGTTTGGAGAGAACGAAAAGCTAGGATCTTTGAGAACCAAGGTACCATTGTACGTAGATAAAACCACTGCTTTTTTCTTTAAAAAATGTTTAGGGATACTCTCATTTTGACTCAAGAAAACCACCGTTTTATAGTTCAGATCGGGGGAAATAAATACAGTAAATTGACAAAAGTACAAAGATTCACAAAATGTTTAGGGGTATGGTTTTTGAACGGTTTCGTGACTCCCGGAACGGATTAAGTTCGAGAACCAAGGTACCACTGTACAAAGATGCTTGTTTATATTATGCAATGTGTAAGCATTTGACGAATGTCATTGTAATTATTTCAACTGTGCGCAATGGTCGCGGGACCGATGACACGGCTTTTCTCCCTCTGTACCCTCTCCGGCTGCTTGTAAATATCACCCACGCGCAAGTAAGCTCTGAAAGGACTTGCTCTGTTCTCTTTCCCCATCCCTACTAATAATAATAATGATCTGTCAGATCCTTCCCCAAACCTATCTGCGTTTCTGTGATTCCCAGCAGTTGCAATTGCGTCAGAACACAACTAATTATTGGTCTCGGGATTTCCATCTCTTTGTTCTGATTTTTTAAAATCCCGGATGCTCAAAAGCTCAAATTGTAAATCGATTTTAAAAAAAGCATGTGGGTGTGTTGTAATTTGAAGGCGTTTGGGCATTGCTTACTCACGGGCTTTGGGGGTTGTTATGGGAACTGATGGCAAGCTGAAATATGGAGGAGTTTCTCTCTCGCACCTTCTCTTTCTGCAGTTTTGAACCAAAAAGGAGAACAGAAAATTCTGATGGCATTGCTTGAAAGTGACTGTTTGTGGGTTAGGGTG
Organism: Zootoca vivipara; assembly: GCF_965207765.1. Taxonomy (NCBI): domain Eukaryota; kingdom Metazoa; phylum Chordata; class Lepidosauria; order Squamata; family Lacertidae; genus Zootoca; species Zootoca vivipara. Next base: position 13,508,031 of record NC_142594.1, on the reverse strand, counting down.
TGAAAACAGTTGTGACTGGACTTGGCTGTGTGGCCGCTTAGTGTTCATCATATTGTGATGAGATGACTGTTTTTAAATATGACAATAGTGACTGAGATGGCTTTCTTTTTTTTTACCATACCCCCCTTGATCCAGTTGTGATTTAATGACCTGCAGGCAGTATGGCTAGACTCAATGGTGCATTGCATGGAACAATGATATTCAGTGGTGCAATTGTAGTTAATGCCGTCGGTTTGTTCTCCTGTAATGATTAGGAAACAACCACTCCATCCTCAGGCCTTTCATTTTTGTGAGACATGGGGCCAGCTCTCATGACCCCACATTCTGGAATTATTTGCAATGTGTGCTCATTTCTCTTAGGAGCTGCGAGTGATGAAGCAGTCAGGTGGCTGCGTCAGAATGGAATCTAAGCCTTGATTATTAGTACTGTAATGGGAAGGTGAGTTGGGATCTGGGCTTGTAGTGGTGAGCAGTCTGAGACACGGCGAAATTGGGTGGGAGCCCCTCAAAGTCATCTTGTTACCAGCTTATAAATCGCTTTTCATGCTTGTTTGTGGCCCTAGTTTAAAGGATCAGCGTCTGGAAAGTCATTAGGCTCGTTGCCAACCCAAACATAAAGGTAAAGGGACCCCTGACAGTTGGGTCCAGTCACGGACAACTTTGGGGTTGCGGCGCTCATCTTGCTTCACTGGCCGAGGGAGCCGGCGTACAGCTTCCGGGTCATGTGGCCAGCATGACTAAGCCGCTTCTGGTGAACCAGAGCAGTGCAAGGAACGCCGGTTTCGAACTGCTAGGTTGGCAGGAGCTGGGACCGAGCAACGGGAGCTCACCCTGTTGCGGGAATTCGAACTGCCGACCTTCCGATTGGCAAGCCCAAGAGGCTCAGTGGTTTAGAACAGTGTTTCCCAACCTTGTGCCTCCAGCTGTTTTGGGACTACAACTCCCATCATCCCTAGCTAGCAAGACCAGTGGTCAGGAATGATGGGAATTGTAGTCCGAAAACAGCTGGAGGCACAAGGTTGGGAAACACTGGTTTAGAACACAGCACATTGTTCCATGTCTCTCTCTCTCTCTCACACACACACACACACACACTCTCTTTGACTTCGTTACACTTTTTGGATGTTATGTGACTGCGTGGAGAAGGGTATGGAGCAGAATCGTACACAATTAAAATTACAAGCAAGGAGATTCTGACTAGACACCAGGAAGAACTTTCTGACAGTAAGAGCTGTTTGACAGTGGAACTGTCTCCCTCGGGAAGTTGTGGGTTCCCTAGCTTGAAGGCTTCTAAGCAGAGGTTGGATGACCATCTGTCCACGGATGCTTCAGCTGAGATTCCTGCATTCCAGGGGATTGGACTAGATGGTCCTTGGGGAATCCCTACAATTCTATGATTCTAAGTGTAGAAATTGAAATTGTTCTATGATTCTACATCCAACACTCGTGTTCATAAGAAGCCCCTCCCCACACATAGATAGCTGAACACAACAGAACATCTGTTGGGTGTCCTGAAAAACCAGAAATTCTGATTACATTCAAAAGTGATTCCAGCTCTGATTTTAAAAACTTTTCTTAACAAAAAACCCACATGTTAAAAGCAGATCCGGTCTAAAGTTACATCCACACCATGCATTTAAAGCAGGTGGCTCGCCCATAATCCTGGGAACTCTGTAGTGTGTTAAGAGTGCTGGGAATTGTAGGTTTGCAAGGGGTAAACTACAGTTCCCAGGATTCCTTTGGAGGAAGTCATTTGCTTTAAACATATGGTGTGAATGTGTCCTAAGTCAGTCAATCGTTTGAATCACCAGTGCCATCTTCAGAGCCATTACAATTTCACTTTTTGCTTTTTTGGGACTTGTGGTAAATTAAGCGACTACAGATTTGCCCCATCTTGCAAAAATGCTTCTTGGCAAGAGCTCCAAGGAAGAATGAGTTTCGGGAACAAAAATTCTATGTCTGTGAAAATGGGGCAGAGTTGGATTTATGTTTGGCTGGCCGCCATGGACTTGGTGACAAGCGAAAGAGCTGGCACAGTTCAGCACAATAACTGGCTGGCCTCTTCTGCTGGCGCAGTCGTGCTTGGTAATCGTTGGTAATTTGAGGATGAAGTTTCTTTCTTTGTCCAGAAGAGAGAATCTTAGAGATTGAAAATATTTCTGTGTTTCTATAGGAAGATCAACATCCACTGGAAGGTGGTGTAGCAAAGCGGCTCTGCTGTGAAGTACATATAATGGTTGAAAATGTTTAATAATAATAATAATAATAATATAATAACACTATAAGCGCAACTTCTTGCATTGTTGCGCGCGCACACACACACATGCACACTGTAATTTTCCATGTATAAGATGCCCCCTATTTTTTTTAACCCAAAATTAAGAAATTATGTTGTTTAACTTCTGGGGTGGGGTGGGTGGGGGAGGTCACTTCCGCCAATCGCTCACCCGCCTGCCCGCCACTGCTGATCGCTTGCCACAGCCACTGCCGATCGTACACCTCGCTGCAGCCGCCACCAACAGCCCACTTGCTGTAGCCGCCAATCGCCTGCCCGCCTCGCCACAGCTGCCAATTACCACAGACAATTGCCAGCAGGCCTTGCCGCAGCCGCCAATCACACACCCAATCGCTACTGCCAATCTCCTGCTTGCTGCTGCCATTGATCGCATGCCCCCCCTGCATTCACTATACTTGTATAAGACGACACTCAATTTTTGCCTCTTTTTTTTAAAGCAAAAAAGCATCGTCTTATACACTGAAAAATACGGTATATATTAAATTCGAGAGGTGTCTCTGCAACTATTGCCAATGTGAGAGAGAACCAGGCTTGTTTCTTCAATCCCTTGCTGCTGCTGCTTCTTCTTCTAACGTCGTCTGTGATGCAGAGCCCCCTGGAAGCTTGCAGTGCAGGTCTTGACCCTTTCGCTCCCATGACCTTGTGTGATTTATTAGCCCTGTAGGGCCTGCACTTCATTGCGACCTTTCCCCTCCGAGATTACTTCATTTTCGTTGAGAAACATCATTAAATCTCGGGTGCCCTCCTGCTTTCACCCTCTTGAGTAAGCTGTGGGAGCGTGACATCAAACTTGCACAAGAGAGCTCGCTTTGATACCGGGTATCTGCTGCAAAGGGGCATTGTGATGATTCAGTAATAGATATATATAATGAAGAAGGAACAGAAAGTTAGGAGCAAGCCTGTCAGTTAGTTCAATTAGTTGGAGAAATTTCAGCTCACATTGCTAATTAATTAACTAAAACTAGTTGATTGACCTATGGACTAAAGGGCAGATTAAAAGCAAACTTGGGAGAGGCCGGGGCTTGAACCTGGGACTTTGCACATGGAAGGCGTGTTCTCTACTACTTGAGCCACAGTTAATAAAGTTCTAGATTGATTCGCATGGAAGTGTAGGCTGGATGTCACTTCAACTGACAGGATAGACTCATGTGGAGGATGCAGGCATGAGACAAAACCAGGCCCTTTGCCTTGTTTTTGAAACCATATCCGCCTGGGGAGACTGTTTGGGTGACTGGGTTTAATTGGATTTATGTGCAGTGTTGAATTCTAGGAAGAATGGAAGCATGACCTGCTTTTAAAAAGCTGCAGGAGGAAGCGAAAGGATTTCCTGTCCCCAAACTCTGGAATTTAGCAACCAGAGAAGTGGCGTTGCTTTTCTAAGGCAGGATGTCGTCCTCGGTTTGGTAACGGAAATATTTCACACCAGCCACTGGAGTGATTTGTAAAGTTGCCAAAGCGTGGGTATGATTTTTTATTTTTTTTATTTCAGCCTCTTGCAGGTTTGCTATCGCAGGCTGTGAGCTGTTCTGCATAAGCCGCTCGCTGCTAGGGATGAAAATGATCACACTGTTGCTCTCTGGCTGTTAAAGAAACCACACTGCCCTAAACAGGCTTTTGCCCAAGGTAAACAGTGTTTCTGTGCGCTGCTCTGGTTTCGCCAGAAGCGGCTTAGTCATGCTGGCCACATGACCTGGAAAAACTGTCTGTGGACAAACATCGGCTCCCTCGGCCAGTAAACCGAGATGAGTCCGCAACCCCAGAGAAGTTCGCGACTGGACTTAACTGTCAGCGGTCCTTTATCTTTACCTTTTTAAACAGGTTTACAGTGGTACCTTGGTTTACAGCCATAATCCATTCCGGAGGTCCGGTTGTAAACCAAAACGGGTTGTAACCCAAGGCGCGCTTTTGCCAATGGGGCCTCAAAAAAAGAAAAGGAAAAAAAGGGTTGTAATCCAAAAAAAGGGACATGCATTTCCGGTTTGACATGGTTGTAATCCAAAATGGTGGTAATCCAAAACGGTTGCAAACCAAGGTACCACTGTACTTTGAAGTAAGGGCCACAGTTTGACTTCCTGGGACTTCCTGGGATGCAGGTGGCGCTGTGGGTTAAACCACAGAGCCTAGGGCTTGCTGATCAGAAGGTTGGCGGTTTGAATCCCTGTGACGGGGTGAGCTCCTGTTGCTCGGACCCAGCTCCTGCCAACCTAGCAGTTCGAAAGCACGTCAAAGTGCAAGTAGATAAATAGGTACCGCTACAACGGGAAGGTAAACAGCGTTTCCGTGTGCTGCTCTGGTTCGCCAGAAGCGGCTTAGTCATGCTGGCCACATGACCTGGAAGCTGTACGCCGGGCTCCCTCGGCCAATAGAGCGAGATGAGCGCCACAACCCCAGAGTCGGTCATGACTGGACCTAATGGTCAGGGGTCCCTTTCTTTACCTTTACCTTTGACTTCCTGGCAAGCAGATTGCAACATGTGGGAACTGTTCTGCACATGTTTGCTGCACAAAATAACTTTGAAATTTCCATGAGTTTTAGAGGCAGCATAGATCTCTGGATCTACAGTATGGGGTTTGGAACAGCCATGTAAATTGCACACGCAGACCCTCCAAGTGTCCCTATTTTCCAGGGACAGTCTCAGAATTATGAAAGCCACCCTGGCATCTGATTTGATCCCGGAATGTCCTTAATTCCTTCACCAGTGCCGCCACTGAGCTCAGCTCTGCATCTAATCTTGTCCCTTTCTAAAATTTATTTATCTGTGCGTGTTTTTCTTTTTGTAAATCTGGTTAACTGATGTGACATTTTTTGCATCTGCTAAACAACTCGTCATTCCCTTGGATATAAATGACGTTTATTGAATGCCAAATGTTACTGTGAAATTGACTTATGTTAAATGACATCTACCAACCTGTGCAAATTTACCTGCATCCTGTGTATTTCAGTGGAATTTACTTCCAAAAACATGCATTTAGGAGAGTTGATAAACTGTGAAGGAGGAAATCCACGGCTCTAATTTTACTTTTACCCTGAGCCTCATTTAATGTACAAATAGGTATCTCTTCTCCCTGCCTCAGTGCTCTCCATCCGCAATAAGGGGATGGCAATACAGGCTATTTTACAGGGCTGTTGTAAAGAGTTCTGTACTGAGAGCATTAGCTAAGTAAAATGCTCTCATGCTGTGTCAATGCTAAATTTAACTACAAATAACATTGACGGTGATGGTTAAAAAGCTAACTGAAGATACAATCCCAAATGCATCACATTTGAATATAAATGTATTACTGGGGTTCTTATTGAACCGAAGTTCAATAATATTGGAGTGTTAACAAAAGTACTAAATGTTTTGGAACTAGAATGCTATGATGGGGGTGAAAAATGTGTCGTCCATTGAAAACACAGGGCATCTGGCAAATAGACATTCAATAATGAGTAGCAGGTTGGGCTGAATGGCTAAGGAAGGTTTTGATTACTGATCTGGCATCTATTAACTCTGAGCATCTGGCTTCTCTTTCTGCCATTATTCAGCCAAGCAAAATTACAGATCCCAATAAAAAGTGCAGCAGTTAGTTTCTTTTAACAAAAGTCTTTAAAAAAAATACACATTTGTTGTTAATCTGCGATATTCACCTTTAGGCATTTCTGTAAATAAATAAAAGAAGAAGAAGGGGGGAGCTGTGCTTAACTGCATCTAATTCTACAGCTGTAAGGTTGCCTACCTGCCCTCCTATTGTATGAAGATAAGTTTGGGATTCTTTCATCCATAAGCTAGGATTGCAGGCCATGTGTAATGGAAATGACCACATGGCACAACTTGTGCATAAGAATGTGGGCTGCTAGACATTCAGACGTAGCTGTCAACTTATGGATTGGAAAATAAGGGATCAGCAGCCTCACCCAGCGGCGCGGCACCGGAAATCGGTTCTGCGCATGTCCAGACATGCACAGAAGCAACTTCCGGTGCTGGGCTGCCCATGTCTGCATGTCTAGGCACTGGAAATCGCTTCTGCGTATGTCTGGACATGCGCAAAAGCAATTTCCGGTGCCCAGACATGAGCAGAGCGGCACCAGAAATCGGTTCTGCACATGCCCGGGCATGCGCAGAGGCGATTTCCAGCAGCACTCAGCAAGTGAGTGAGCAGCCAGCTGCCGAGCGAGGCGTTTTACTGGGTGGCGATTGGCTGCTCGCTCGAGGGGGGGGGGGCGAGTGGAGCCTCCCTGGCCAGCAGGGAGGGAGAGGAGCTGCTTTGAAATCCGGGAAATTTACGGGGTATCTACAATCCGGGATAGAAGCGGGAAATGGATTGAAATAAGGGGGTTTCCGGCAAAAAACGGGAGGGTTGACAGCTATGCATTCAGAATGGATCTGGGTAACATAAGAAACCTTTTTTTTTTAGTTCTGGTCCCCAGGATACGGTAACTTTCATTTTGACCCTGTGTCCAAGATAGGGCTGGGCAATTATCTGGTTTTCAACGTCACAATATATCATCAGCTAAACATTGTGATATATAATGATTTATCACAATGTCTGAAATACAGATGGAACTATGTAGAGGCGAATGGGAGGGCTGGGTGATTTGAAATAAGGATAGAGTTGGTTTTCAGTTTTGTGATGCATCACCAGCTAAACATTGCTAGCTTCACTTTTTTTCCTGCGCCATGAATTTTGCACAGTGCGAGCCCACACACACATCATGATTCACAATATAGTGCCAGGTCAAAAACTATGAAACCAATATCGCAATATGGTCTGGAAACCGCTACATTGCCCAGCCCATAGTCCAATAATCTAGTTATATAACGGTCTGATTCATGGGCCCTGAATTCTGTTCCCCATATCCCTCTCCCTCTATTGCAAGTGTGGTTTCTCATTCATCTTTGAAGAGCCTGCCTTTCCCCCCATGTTTGTGATTGGATCTCCAAATGTGAATGTTTCATAAGTGGAATCAGGGCTTTTTTTTCAACTGGAACATTCCGGAACTCCATTGGTGGGTGCCATTGCCATTATAAGAGGAGGCGTTCCTGGTGAGTTCCAACACCTCTTTTTCTAGAAAAATAGCCAGGGTGGACCTTTAAGCCTGACACAGTCTCTGTGCATCTGCCAGTAATGTGAAGCACGTAACATATTCCCGCTTTTTTTGCAGTGTGTGTGTGTTGAGAGAGTAAAAGCGCTGTAAAGATAATTTAACACAAATATTTCTTTTTTGTGCGCGGGGGAGAGTCCAAATGCCTATTTCTGCAGATGGGGGTCATGTTGATAAGGCAGAGCTTTTGCCACAGAAATGATTAATGTGCGCTATGTTGTCTGCTGGAACTTAAAATATTCCTTCCTGGCCTGCGGCTTTAAAGCGGATAGCCTTTGCCTGCTGTCAGTTGTGATAAGGCTTGCATAAGTAACCTATGAACTCTTGTTTGTGGGAAAGGCTGTCTTGGGCAATTTCAGCTCTGGCGTGGCTGTTCGGTTTGGATAAGTTAGGCTTCCGCTATTCTGTTGTGACAGAGTGGCTTTAACTTTTTTTTAAAAAAAAATATCAAAATGCGCTTTAAGTGTTTTGAGATGAATAATATTATATCGCGTTTTCCAAAAGACACATTTCTTCTGCGGCTTTTAGGATACTTTGCATGTAAAGGGAGATCGTAATTTATGTGACAGTTGCATTTCCAATGCTTGCGTATGAAGGCAAAACCGCGCAGTCGGAACAATCCCTGGATCCGTCCCCTCTTGTAAGATCGGGGCCACCTTAGAGCTTGTGGGATCTCTTGGCGGCCCTGCGAGATCTTGCAAGAGTCTCTATAGCAGTGTTTCCCAAACTTTTTTTTCCACCCGTGGCCCCCTTCTGACCTTGTTTCCTTCCTGTGCTCCCCATGGGTGCAGCCGGGGGGGGGGGGGAGCTGCCACCCAACCTCTGCTTAGACACTCTCCAAGGAATGGAGAGTTCAGAACCTCCCAAGGGAAATCCATCTTCCATGTATTATAAAAATTAAACACTTCATTACTTCATTAACCCCAGTTATTTGACACAGAGGGGCAAACCTACAGATACGGCCCAAAAGGCACACAGGGAGTTCTGTTTATGTGGGAGAATTTTAAAAAAGCAAGCGGTCCTCGCTGACCTGCTGCAAAAAGATCTCGTCATTCAGAGGAGCCCTGGCTGCCTAGATAAAACACTATACAGTGGTACCTCGGTTTACAAACACAATTGGTTCCGGAAGTCTGTACTTAACCTGAAGCGTACTTAACCTGAAGCGAACTTTCCCATTGAAAGTAATGGAAAGTGGATAAATCCATTCCAGACTGGTCCGCGGAGTACTTAAACTGAAAGTACTCAAACCGAGGTGTGCTTAAACCGAGGTATGACTGTAGTGCCCCCCCCCTTACCTGGGAGTTGTTGTTGTTTAGTTGTTTAGTCGTGTCCGACTCTTTGTGACCCCATGGACCAGAGCACGCCAGACACTCCTGTCTTCCACTGCCTCCCGCAGTTTGGTCAAACTCATGTTGGTTGCTTCGAGAACACTGTCCAGCCAACTCGTCCTCTGTCGTCCCCTTCTCCTTGTGCCCGAGATCTTTCCCAACATCAGGGTCTTTTCCAGGGAGTCTTCTCTTCTCATAAGGTGGCCAAAATATTGGAGCCTCAGCTTCACAATCTGTCCTTACCTGGGCGTAAGGCCCACTGAACTCATTGCGACTTTCTTCTGAGTAGACACTTAGTTATTTACTAGGTGCAAGTCAGCAGCACCAGACGACCCCGCTCGGCTAGGCTCTGGGGTGGATTTCACCCCATGTCTTGCAGAGCCTGGCTGATGCTGCTGACGGGCAGAGCGCCCCTTGGCAACATCTGAAGGCCCTGATCCACTAGGCGCTGGGGTGGATTGCAGCCTGCACCGTGCAGAGTCAGGCCCAGGCTGCCACCGGGCCCAGCACTGGCAGTAGCAACAAGCAGCTCCGGCTCGCCCAGCCCTACCCATTGCCACCCCACCACCCCACTTAACTGACCTGGAGGGGGGTTGTTTCTGGCTCGCTGGCTCTACTGGTCAAAATGGGAGCCTCGGTGATCGGCCTCTCCCGCCGGGAACAAACCAGTACTGCTCCAGGAAAATGCATTTCACAAAAAGGAACACTAGTTCCTTGTGTGTAACCGCCTTAACCGCTTGTGATTGGCCAAGCAGATAGCCAGCCACTCAGGGTTTTTAAAAGTTTTTTTTTCTTCTCACTTCCCTCTGTGGCCCCCTAGCCTTGTGGTGTGAACCCCCATTTACACAATTTTCACCTGTGGCCCCCTTGGAATATCCTGGGGGCCCCCATATGGCCCCCAGTTGGGAAACACTGCTCTAGAGCAGGCACCCCCAAACTGCGGCCCTCCAGATGTTTTGGCCTACAATTCCCATCATCCCTGACCACTGGTAAGCAAGGGTCTCCTGCCCCCTTTTCTGTTTATAGAAGACCTGGACAAACAGGCCAAACCCTACGCCAAAGGATAAATGGACATAAATCTGACATCAGGAACCACAAGACAGAGAAACCAGTAGCAGAACACTTCAATCTCCCAGGACATTCTATACAAGTTCTCAAAGCAGCTGTTTTATTACAGAAAAATTTCAGGAACAGACTGGAAAGAGAAGTTGCTGAATTGGAACTCATTAGCAAGCTTAAAACCATGGAGCCACCTGGGATGAACAAAGACATTGGATTCTTATCTCATTATGCATGATCAAGCTTTCTTTAGCGCCTCAGCCCTTGCTTTTCCCCCGCAGGACCAATTGCAGTCATCAGCAGTCGTTAACAGCCATCTACCCACTCCCATCAGCCCATCACCCATCACCCATTCCCACCCACACCCACCACCCTCTGTATATACATAAGGGCCTGACTCTTCTGTTTCAAATGTATCTGAAGAAGTGTGCATGCACACGAAAGCTCATACCAAAATAAAAACTTAGTTGGTCTTTAAGGTGCTACTGAAGGATTTTTTTTATTTTGCTTCGAGTCAGACCAACACGGCTACCTACCTGTAACTAGAACCATAGACTGAGATATGGTTAAGGCTCTCTGAATTCTGATTTACTGACTTACTTCTCTTGGCTTCCTTTGTCACTTAGATGTTGAAATAGTTTCTGCGGAAGTGCCACAAAGATTTCTTGGGAAGATGCTGGTTTGACAGTTCTCAATGCTAGCTATGAGGATGATGGAAGGAAGGAAGGAAGGAGCTTGCTACTTTTTTGGGGAGGGGGGGCATGGCTTGTATTTTGCATCCTGGTACAATGAACGAACTGTATCTTGCTTGAACCATAATAGAGAGAGGGAGAGAAAGGCTTCTTATAAAGTCATCCTTTGTTGGGCTGTTGCTTGTGGTCTTTGTGTGTGCGAATAATGGAAGTTCTCTTTGTCATTTCAAGTGATTTCCACACACATAGGCACACACACACATACACACACCCGGAAATGTTTTAGGGTCACATTTCTAGTTGTTTATCTTTGAGAAAAAGGTGGCAGGAGAAAGGAAAGCAGGTTTCCGCATGTTGACCACCCACACTAGAATGGCATTGGCTTCAAAGTCTTCCGTATGATTCTGCTGTTAGTAGACTTGAAAATGACCTTGATTGTTCTGTGCCAAAGCACAAACTGTGGGGTCATTTTCAATTTATGAAAATGATTTCAGAAATCATTTTACGCTGTTATCCAGTAGAACTCTTGAGTCCTTTGGCGTGTGTCCCAGTCATGCTTTCCCGGGGTCCGACCAGTGTCAGAAACTTGGATGGAAAAGCTAGGAGCCAAATGGTTTCTGGGACTTGGGTTGTGGGTGCCAAAACAGAATGTCTAGTCGCCCCTGTGGGGCGCTCAACAACACTTTTTTATTTATTATTTTGATAAGCATGAATTAATACGCAATTAACATAAGCGACACATTGTTAACATCACGTTTTTAGCAGAAATTGTTAATACACGTTTAATTTGATGTTTACAATAAAAATATCGGTACCATACTTCATTTTTCAAAGCACTCTACTCTTTATTGTTAAACTCCTTAACATATTGTCTATCCTGAACGTATACTTCACGGCTTCAAAGCACAAACATTTCAGTAATCCTTGAGTATCAGCCAGGCGGGAGAAAATGGTGCCCAGACTTTTTGAGGTACTCGCAAATGGAGAATCTTTTGGCACAAAATGCGCCTGGCGCCCTGCTAATTTTGAACCCTGGGTAAGACTCCTCTTTTATTGCTGGGCTCTATATTTGGTAAAGGTCAGGCGTTTTTTAACTGTGACATTAATACCCCACCTTTCCTCCAAGAAGCTCAATGATTTTATTCTTGATTCTCCACCTCCTGCTCTTATAACATTCAAGGTATGTTAGACTGAGACCCCTGAGTGGCCTGAGCTCATTCAGTGAGCTGTGTGGGCAGGAGGGACGCGGCTGACAATGTTCAGCGCCCCTTCTGCGCCCATGGTGGCCCAGCGCCCTGGCGCATTGCGCTACCCAGCCTTGCCTTAGGGCCGGCCCTGATGGTGACATAGCAGTGGGTCCAACTGCCTTGTGAGCAAAAATTGGGGTGGGTGTAAAGGGGGGACGGAGAAAAGGTGGCTGGAAATCTGGAGCCTGGCATACGAAATCTGGGTCTGCCCCCTAACAAGGACCATGCCAGCTGGTGTAATTGTAGCAGCGCTCAGTTATTGTGTGGGTTCTTGCATTTCTGCAAATGGTTGATAATGTGTGTAGATAAGAGAGTAAGAAGATCTTAAAAGGGGGAAATAAGAAGCACCGAATCACTAATGACTGATGAGTGAAGATCCGTGTTTTAAAATAAGGTCTCCTTCGCTCTAACATAGCAACATCTAACATCGCTCCTTCGTAACATAGCAACAGGGCTTGGCAATGTAAGTGAGCTCATGGCCTTGACAAACTCCAGCATAATGTGTTTTCTTCTGACAGTCCGGCCAGGAGGTGTTAATTATTTTCCTAGTTAGTATCTGTGAGGGACGAGGGATACAGGGAAGTCCCTCCCATCTTAAGTTCCAGCCCATCCCCAAGCGCGGGAGAGAGTAAGGAGAGCTCTGCCTCCAGCGGAGAGTCAGGAAGTGGTGTCCGAGGCTCAGGCAAGGTTGTGGAGCCCAGGCCGCAGGTGGGACAGGAAGTTGGACGCACAGGGGGGAGGCCAATTCCCCCAACTCCCGAATTGCGACGTAGGGGGAAGAGGTTGGGTCTGCCAAAGCTGTGGTGCTGGAAGAAAACGCGCCAATCGCCATTCGGGAGTTCAGACACCTCACCTTAAGGATGCATTTTTACTGCTCTGAACACTGTAAATAATCAGCACTTAATAAAAACCTTAAAAGACCATGCTGGAGTCGTTACTCTAGAGTAGCCATACCAGGCCCTCTGACAGCAACTCCCGAATCTTTTTTTGGCTACTTTGGAGTGCAGCGATGAGCGCTCAAGAGGCTGAGCATTGGAGGCTGGAGGCCGAAGCAGCGAAGCAGGAGCTGCAGAACCTCACAGCGCACGCACAGCAGCAATTGCATGCCGCTCAGGAGGAAGCGCGAGGGGCGCAGGAGGAGCTGAACAAGCTGGTGGACCAGGTGAGGACAAAAGAGGAGACTGAGAAACAGCTAAGGGTGATGGTTTTGGACCTACAGAAGAAGTTGGAAGAGGAGAAAGCCGCTAGAGGTGGGGGGGTGCCCCAGCCGCAGCTAGTCCAAGTGAGAAGGGGACAGAGCCTAGTCACCAAGTTTAGCGGCGACCCTAGGGAGTACCTAGGATTCGAGACAGAAATAAATTATGCGCTGGAATTGCATGCAGCAGAATTCCCAGATGACGCGCACAGAGTCTCCTTTATCATAGAGCATTTGACGGGGGCCGCCCGAGAATGGGTAAGACCGCTCATCGCGCAAAAAAATCCTTGCATGAAGAACGCAAAATTATTTCTAGAAGCTTTAAAAATAATGTACGCTAGTGACAGTGAAATGGAGGCCACTAAAGAGGAGCTTCATAACTTAACACAAGGAAAATCGACAGTTAGGGACTACTGGGCGAGATTCACCATGCTGGTGCACAAACTGGGGTGGGATCTGCAAAGTGAGCCAGTGAAATCAGCCTTCTACATGGGTTTGCACGCAGACGTTAAGGATGAGCTGGCAAGAGGTCCCAAACCGCGAACTATGGATGAGTTAAGCAAAGCGGCGCTAGCGGTGGGGGTGAGACAGGAATCCAGATGGAATGACAAACAAGCGACGCGCGCAGCAAAACCCTGGTTCCCACGCTCCCAGGACAGACCACATCACCAAACCCCACCCCAGGGCCCGCCCCCACACCCGCCCAGGCCAAGCCCAGAGCCGGAACCGATGGAGATCGGAGGAGCGCGCGCGCGGGCTTTTCAAACCCCGGCGGCGCCAAGACGCAAGGAGGGAAGAGGCGGGAATTGCTTTCTCTGCAACTCCCCCCGGCATCGCGTCAGAGACTGCCCTCATCGCAGAGAGTGGCAAGGAAAGGCGGGAACGGTTGTACCTTCCCCAGCTGACGCAGCACCACAGCAGGGAAACGAGACAGCCTGGCTGCAGGAGACAAGGGGGAGCGGCCAGGCACAGTCAGCAGACAACAGCCCCCGCCCGCCCACCCGCACAGAGAGGAGCACAGCCAGCCCACCCCTCCCAGAGCAGGAGTGGTTCTAGAAGTCACGCTCACGCTCCCAAATGGCTATCCCCTGACAGTCCTCGCCTTAATTGACAGTGGTGCCTCAGCCAACTTCTTCTCGAGAAACTTTGCGGAAGAGCACCAGATCCAACTTCTGCAGCTGGATTTTCCCCTGCACGTGGCCACCATTGACGGCAGAGAGCTGCTGGGAGGGGCCATCACGCATCAACCCCCCCCCCATGAGAATGACGGTGGGAAGGCACTCAGAGACACTGGCTTTCAACGTCACAACCATCTCAGACCCCCCCATCGTCTTGGGCATGAGCTGGCTGACGCGCCACGACCCCTCCATAAGTTGGCACCAGAGATGCATCACTTTTGGATCGGACTTTTGTCTGGAACATTGCATGCAGCACCAACCAGGGGAGGGGCCTCCGATAGCCACGGTGGCCACCATGCACGTCAAGGGGGGTGAGGCAATACCCAAGCCGTACTGGGACCTGCAGGAGGTCTTCAGCGAAGCGGAGTCCGACCACCTACCCCCACACAGGCCTTTTGACTGCCAGATCAACCTGGTGCCAGGGGCAACTATACCCCCAGCCAAGCTGTACGCCATGTCAGATCAGGAACTGGAGGATCTGCGCGCTTTCATCGACAAGAACCTCAAGCGGGGGTTCATCAGAGAAAGCAAGGCAGCAGGGGGCAGCCCGGTCTTCTGGGTGGACAAGAAAGACACGCAACAGCGCCGTCTGGTGGTGGATTTTAGACGGCTGAATTCGGTGACAGAGCCAGTGGCTTTCCCCATGCCCAGAGTGGATGATCTCCTGACAGCGGCACGCAGGGGCAAGATCTTCACCAAGCTCGACCTAAGAGGGGCGTACAACTTGATTAGGATCCGGGAGGGTGATGAATGGAAAACCACGATGTTCACGCCTCTGGGCTCTTTTGAATATCTGGTGATGCCCTTCGGGTTGCAAGGGGGCTCCGCATGCTTCCAGGCCTTCATGCACCACGTCCTGGGGTCCCTCCTCTTCAAGAACTGCTTGGTCTTTCTGGATGACATCCTTATCTACTCCAATGACCCAGTGCAGCATGTGAAGGATGTCAGGGAGGTGTTGCAGCGCCTGAAGGACAACCACCTGTATGTGAAGCTGGAGAAGTGCAAGTTTCACACCAAAGAAGTGGACTTCCTAGGCTACAAGCTGTCAGACAAGGGGCTGGCGATGGACAAGGACAAGGTGCAGGCCATCCTGGACTGGCACAGCCCCAGGACGCGCAAAGATGCCCAACGCCTACTAGGCTTCGCGAACTTCTACAGGAAGTTCATCAAGAACTTCTCTCGCGTCACGGCTCCTATCACCGACTGCCTGAGAGGCAAGCAGAAGTTCCGGTGGACACCAGAGGCGCAAGCAGCGTTCGAAAGCCTCAAGAGGGTATTCGCTTCAGATCAGCACCTGTTCCACGTGGTGCAGGATGCGCCCCTACGCCTGGAGACAGATGCTTCGGACAAGGCTCTGGGAGCGATTCTGTTGCAACTGGACGCCAACAGAGAGTGGAGACCCTGTGCCTTCTTCTCCAGGAAGCTGACCCAGCCGGAACGCAACTACACAGTGTTTGACAGGGAACTTCTCGCGATCCACGCTGCGTTCCAGCACTGGCGACACTTCCTGGTGGGCGCCAAGCACCCCATCCAGGTGTGCACAGACCACAAGAACCTGGAGTTCTGGAGAACTGCCAGGGTGCTCAACCAGCGGCAGATACGGTGGGCAGAGTTCTTCTCGAACTTCAACTTCTCCATCCACTACATCCCGGGAGAGCAGAATGTCAGGGCGGATGCCCTCTCCCGCAAGCCAGAGTACATGGAGGAGGAGTTGCCACCGGCACCCAGGCATATTTTCCCCCCATCAGCATGGTCCTGCGGAGCAGCAGTGGTGAGCGAGGCAGAACTCACAGCACTGACAGCAGCTGATGAATTTGCCACCCGCATCTTCAGAGAACTGAGAGGGGGGGGGAGCAGGCCAAAGACTTTGAGGAAAGGAGGGGTTTGCTTTTTTACAAGGGAGCCCTGTACCTGCCAACCAAACAGCTGAGAGGTAAGGCCCTCAAGCAGATGCACGACAACCCAACGGCGGGTCATTTTGGAAGGGACAAAACCACTCACCTAGTCATGAGACACTTCTGGTGGCCAGGGGTGCGGGAGGATGTTCGGGATTATGTAAGGGGATGTGACACCTGCCAGCGAGCAAAGGTGGTCAGAGCGCCACCAGCTGGTTTGCTGGAGCCCTTAGCCACACCGCACAGGCCGTGGGAAGTAGTGTCCATGGACTTCATCACAGACCTGCCGTCGTCCAGGGGCAAGACCGCAGTATTGGTGGTGGTGGACCTCATGTCCAAAATGTGCCATTTTATACCGTGTGCCAGGGCGGTCTCGGCAGAAGAGACGGCCAAACTGTTTGTTGACCACGTATTCAGACTGCATGGATTGCCTTTAAGGGTTATTTCGGATCGTGGCCGCCAATTTGTTTCCAGGTTCTGGCGGCGGCTCATGAACCTCCTGCAGGTGGAGGTCAGCTTGTCGACGGCTAGGCACCCGCAAACCAATGGACAGGCGGAGCGGGTCAACGCCATTCTGCAGCAGTACCTGAGATGTTACGTCAGCCAGAGGCAAACGGACTGGGTGGATCGCCTGCCACTGGCAGAATTTGCCTACAACAATGCGGTGCACGTCTCCACAGGGGTGTCGCCCTTTAAGGCCAACTACGGGCGCGACCTCAGATCTTTCCCGGAGAGGGAGGGGGAGGAGGAGGAAGAGGGCCCACAGGCAGAGGATTGGGCAGAGGACCTGGAGACGGTGCACCAGCAGCTCAGAGAACACTTGGAGAGGGCCAAGGAAGCGTACAAGAAGGGGGCAGATCGCCACAGGCGACCGGGAGAGGTCATCAGGGTGGGGGACAAGGTTTGGTTATCCTCGGAAGGTCTTCCCACCAGGGGGCGATGCAAGAAGTTAGCACCCAGGAGGCTGGGCCCCTTCACGGTCACGCAACAGGTCAACCCGGTAGCCTTCAGGCTAGCACTGCCGGAGGACATGAGAGTGCACCCAGTGTTTCATAGATCGCTGCTGTCGCCGTACAGGGAAAGTACCAGGTTCAGGGACAGCGATCAGCCTCCAGAGGGAGGGGGGGAGACGGGAGACGCCCGACAGCTCAATGAGGCAACTGAGATTTTAGACTCAAGGAGAGGGGTGAGAGGACTGGAGTACCTGATAGCATGGGAGGACACTCCGCCGTCCCACAATGAGTGGATACCGGCCACAGAAGTACCTGAGGAATTTTTAGTGGAAGAGTTCCACGCCCTGTTCCCCCACAGGCCCAAGCCCTGGCACATGGAAAGGGAGGGAGAGGGGGAGGGGCAGGAGGAAGGGATAGCAGGCAGCAGCTCTCCATGGAGATGGGAAGCGGAATTTGAGGACACGGAAGAAGAGGTGTGGGTTTCACCGAGGTCAACGACGTCAGAGGCAGGAGAGGACTGGCAGAACATTTTTACTCCCACCAGCTCTGACGCCACTGACTTCTTGGGATTCCCGTCTTCTCAGGGGGAAGGAGAAAGATCGCAGGATTGGGGGGAAATTTTTACACCCACAGGCTCGGATGCCACAGACTTCTTGGGGTTTCACTCGTCCCCAGCAAGCGGAGAGCCACTAGGAAGGGGGGGAGAGGAGCCTGGGAGGGGGATGGATGTGAGGGACGAGGGATACAGGGAAGTCCCTCCCATCTTAAGTTCCAGCCCATCCCCAAGCGCGGGAGAGAGTAAGGAGAGCTCTGCCTCCAGCGGAGAGTCAGGAAGTGGTGTCCGAGGCTCAGGCAAGGTTGTGGAGCCCAGGCCGCAGGTGGGACAGGAAGTTGGACGCACAGGGGGGAGGCCAATTCCCCCAACTCCCGAATTGCGACGCAAACGTAGGGGGAAGAGGTTGGGTCTGCCAAAGCTGTGGTGCTGGAAGAAAACGCGCCAATCGCCATTCGGGAGTTCAGACACCTCACCTTAAGGATGCATTTTTACTGCTCTGAACACTGTAAATAATCAGCACTTAATAAAAACCTTAAAAGACCATGCTGGAGTCGTTACTCTAGAGTAGCCATACCAGGCCCTCTGACAGTATCTATAGTTTGTAGCATAAAAATGAGTAAGAGCAGAGGAGTCTTCCCCCCAATAATGAAGCAGATTGCAGCAATTAAATTGGGGCATCAAAGTGGGCCTGATAGTTTCTTACAGGTGTGTTGGTGTGGGATTTCTTCATTCAAGCTTCTGCCACCATCATAAGATGGGAGTAGCAACTGGTTCTGCCTCACAATATCTGTGGTGCTATCGGCCACTTGCAACCGAGTGAAGATGCTTGGGTGCATGCCTGGAGATCTTTGGATTTTGACTGTTTTCACACACTAATACCCCGTCCTGTAGACACAGGAGGCGCTGTTGGGCTTGCCGATCAGAAAGTTGGCGGTTCGAATCCCTGCGATCAGGTGAGCTCCCGTTGCTCTGTCCCAGCTCCTGCCAACCTAGCAGTTCGAAAGCACGCCAGTGCAAGTAGATAAACAGGTAGCACTGCGGTGGGAAGGTAAATGGCGTTTCTGTGCGCTCTGGTTTCCAGCACAGTGTTCCGTTGAGCCAGAAGCAGTTCAGTCATAACCCGGAAAACTGTCTGTGGACAAATGCCTGCTCCTCCCTCGGCCTGAAAGCGAGATGAGCTCCGCAACCCCATAGTCGCCTTTGACTGGACTTAACCGTCCAGGGGCCCTTAACGTTTACCTGTACAATTGTACCAGAACCCAAATGCTTTTTCTGTGCAATCTGAGCAGGAGCAGTGAACAGCGTTACAGTCAATTGTTGTAACTTGTCTTCATTTAACCCACCCCAATGCCCTGCTCACAGTTGTGAAGAATATTCTCACATTATGAATGGTCCCTGTCACCATTAAGAAAAAGATGTTGGAACAGGCCAGTATATATGTGGACTGTTCCTGGATCAAGTGACTTTTCTTCTTTAAGCTCTCAAAGTTCTTAAGTTAGCTTAATTGTCATCTGAACAAGCTAGATGCTTAACTGAGACTGAATCACAGTCAGTCCCTCATTTGAAAAATAAGACTTGAGAGCCGTCTTGCCCAACAATGGCAGCTAGGGATTCTGTTTTGGCAACTCCATAACTTATAAAGTAGGATGACCAACACTTGTTTAAGAATGATATGATTATTGTAATTCATGACTGTGTAGATCAGGCATAGGCAACCTTGGTTCTCCATATGTTTTGGAACTACAACTCCCATGACCCCTGACCACTGGCCCTGTTAGCTAGGGATCATGGGAGTTGTAGTTCCAAAACATCTGGAGAGCCAAGGTTGCCTATGTCTGGTGTAGATTGTCAACCCCCAGCACCTATGACAAACCAGCTCATAAGTGGCATAACCAATAGCTGTTTACAGATTATACAATGATAATCATTCCAGACCAGGCTGTTGGGCTGTTTAAATACCGTATGTTATGTAGCCAAAGGCATTTGGGAGGCGTAACATACATTTATTCCTTGCAAGCAAGCAGCTGGCAGGGAAGCTTAGGAACGCCAAGGCCGCGTTAAGCTGTTGCAAGCCGGCCTGCTCAGCTGGAGCGCTTTAGCGGTGAATTTGCATGATATTTTTTTTGCTAAATAATGCTCAGCTTTTCTAAATGTTTTCTGATGCCTCTGACTTCTGCCAGCGCTTAAGGATCTCAGGGTAAGGAGCCGAAAGCCAGCCGAATGCAGCAAAGAGGTTTAGAAAAGTATTTGTGAATTTAACAAGGGGAGGGAAAAGGAAAAAAGGGGGAAAGGAATTTAAATGAAGAAAGGAGGAGAGGGAAGAAGAAGAAAAATCCCTTTCCATCATCATGTACAGATTAGGTCTGGGCGATATATCGATACATCGTCAAAAAACAGTTTGAAGCCCATATCATGATATTAGTTCCATAATTTTTTAACCTGGCAATACGGTATATTGCAAATCATGATGTGTGTGCTATGAAAAATTCATGATGCAGGAAAAACCGTGAAGCCTCTACAGAGGCCCATCCTTCTTTTAGACATTGTCATTTAACAGTATGTCACGATGTTTAGCTGGTGACATACCGCAATGTTGAAAACCAGATATTGCCCAGCCCTAAAATACTAAGAATAACAGTGGGCCACCATCAGTTCACATAGCAGATTCATGAATCTAGAATTAATCACCTACATTAATATGAGCCCCCTGGACATCTGAGTTTTTGTCAACATCAAATTGATGCCTATATGAAATAGGTTTGAATGTAAGCCAGGACACTGAGGTCCTCAGACCTTTGTGCAATAAACAGCAGGTATTTATCTTTCCAGGCTCAGGGTGTAAGTCTGTTTTATTATATATAACTTAATTTTCATTTTTCTACATTTCAAATCAAACATTTTACAAACTTTAAAATATCCAGTGACTTCCTTTCTTCTCCTTCTGATGGTTCATATTACATAGCATCCTTTCCTGCATATTTTACTACAGTGGTACCTTGGTTTGCATACGTCTTGGTTTGCATGTGTTTTGGGTTACAACCCATTTTTTTTTTTTGGATTACAAGCAAATTTTTTGGGGAGGCCCCATTGGCAAACCTGAAACCCGACAATTATCTATTTCTCTCCCCCCCCCCCCCCGGCACAAACTGGCATGCAACGTTGGTACCGGTTTGGAGTAAATTGGGCAAGGTTAGGTTTGGGGGACATTAAGTCATGACCCCGATTTGATTTGACAATTACTCAGTTTGGGAGGCAGCACAAAATCGCGCAAAACTTGCACAAAACTTTGACATCAGGTTCTTTTTTTGGGGGGGGAGACACCTGAAATTTCAGGGTCACAGGTTAATAGAGCTCCAGAAATGCATGTGTGTCTCCATAAGGTTCCATGCGTAGGTGGAGGGTCAAAACCATATTCGATTGTCTTAACAAAGCCGAGACCACATAACACCAGTCTTGTAAGACCTACATTGGCTCCAAGTACTTTTCTGAGCACAATTCAAAGTGTTGGTGCTGACCTTTAAAGCCCTAAATGGCCTCGGTCCAGTATACCTGAAGGAGCGTCTCTACCCCCATCGTTCAGCCCGGACACTGAGGTCCAGCACCGAGGGCCTTCTGGCGGTTCCCTAACTGTGAGAAGCCAAGTTACAGGGAACCAGGTAGAGGGCCTTCTCGGTAGTGGCACCCGCCATGTGGAACGCCCTCCCACCAGATGTCAAAGAGAACAACAACTACCAGACTTTTAGACGACATCTGAAGGCAGCCCTGTTTAGGGAAGCTTTTAATGTTTGACGGGCCAATATTTTGTTGGAAGCCGCCCTGAGTGACTGGGGAAACCCAGCCAGATGGGCGGGGGTATAAATAAATTATTATTATTATTATTATTATTATTATTATTATTATTAGGATACTGTTTTGTATCTGATTTTCCCTTCTTTTGTACATGTTGAAATCCATTTGTGCTAAATCACTGCATCCCTCTCTCGCACCTTTTAGGCACAGCTGGAAGCTCAGAAAGCAACCCAGGATTTTCAGAGAGCTACGGAGGTCCTCCGAGCTGCGAAAGAGACCATTTCTCTTGCCGAGCAGAGACTGCTGGAAGATGACCAGCGTCAGTTTGATTCTGCCTGGCAGGAGATGCTCAACCATGCTACTCAGAGGGTAAGATCTGTTGCTGGCTTGCCTCGGAAAAGCTGCTCCTTTCCTGTGCCGCTGCTGCCTTGGAGAACGGGGAGCTAAAAAATTATTGGATACTTTGGGCAGGCAGATGGAGTTGCAGAATATTGGGTGGCATGCGTTTTACAGCCGGCTCTTGCAAGCAGGGAAAGAAGACGCACAAATCATTTGCACTGTTGCATTTTCCAGCTTCTACTACGAAGTGGGATGAGTCTTGCTGTGAGTGTAGTTCAGATCGTTGTGTAGCTGAAAGTATGAACTGCCTCTAGTTTGTGCCGGGTTCTAGATCAGCTATGTATTTAAGCACTAACTCGGTAGTCAAAATATGAATTGTGTGTAGGCAGATTTGCTGTTTCCAATCTGTGGAAATGCCAAGTAATTTTCGTGGCACCAAAACACAATCAAACTGGACAACATTAAAAGCCCAAATCCCTCTGTCAGTCTAACTCCGATGCCTGGAGAAACATGGCTTTCAGATGCTCAGGCTCCGACTATGGCAGTACTCCAGAACAACAGAGCAGTGTTTTGAATGTGTCACATAAAATGATAACGAAATGAGCGCCACTGAACAATTTTAGATATGTAAAGGAGTGTTTTTGTTGGGCCTAAGTTAGTCAAGGCTGGAGGGATCAGAAAGTTATGCACGGCTTCCTCCCCCCCCCCTTTTAGGCATACTAACCTTTGAAATTAAGTGAGTCTGTGCTGAATCTCACGGATAGCTTTCCCCTTGCATATATGTTAAATTCGATAGTACAGTGGAACCTCGGTTTACGAACACGATCCGTTCCACGGAGGCGTTAGTAAACGGAGGCGTTCGCTCCCCGAAGGCACGCTTCTGTGCGTGTGCAAAGCGCCAATAGAGTGTTTCTGCGCACGCGCACACTGAGCAGATCGCTTCTGCACATGTGCAAGCTGCGCAGATCTCGTCTGCGCATCCAGCGTCGCGGAACCCGGATGTAAACACTTCCAGGTCTGCGGCGTTCATAAATGGAGGCGTTCGTAAACGGGACTGGTTGTAAACTGAGGTACCACTGTATTGTGATCAAGCTGTTCAGGAACGGATTGTGGGGCGGCGCTTAGGCTAATTGCCACATTCACACGATACCTTTAAAGCACCACGAATACAATTTTAAACAGTTGTCCCAAAGAATCCTGGGAGGTGCAGTTTGTTAAGGTTGTCAGGAGACCCCTGTTCCCCTCTCAATGCTACAGCTCCCAGAGTGATTTAAGAATCAATCTCTCTTCACAGGGAACTCTGGGAATTGTAGCTCTGTGAGGGCAATAGGGGTCTCCTAACATCTTTCAGTTTTTAGCAACCCTTAACAAACTACGGCTCCCAGAATTCATTGCTGTTTGCGGTGCTAATAATAATAATAATAATAATAATAATAATAATAATAATAATAATAATAATTTATTATTTATACCCCGCCCATCTGGCCGGGTTCCCCCAGCCACTCTGGGTGGCTTCCAACAAAATATTAAAATACAGAAATCCATCAAACATTAAAAGCTTCCCTAAACAAGGCTGACTTGAGATGCCTTCCAAAGGTCTGGTAATTGTTGTTTTCTTTGACCTCTGGTGGGAGGGCATTCCACAGGGTTGGTGCCACTACCAAGAAGGCCCTCTGCCTGGTTCCCTGTAACTTGGCTTCTCATAGCGAGGGAACCGCCAGAAGGCCCTCGGCGCTGGACCTCAGTGTCCGGGCAGAACGATGGGGAGGGAGAACGCTCCTTCAGGATGTATGCTGTGAATGTGGGCCTAAGTTAAGAATTATTTCTTCCCTTGTAAGTGCCATAACAAGTGCTCAGAAGCAGAATTGTTGTCTCTCTGTGACCCTCACCCATTTGTGTTTCCGTACTGAAAATTTAGTCAGATGGTCAATAATATGTTCCTAATACAGGGGTACCTCCAGTTGCGGACAGGATCCGTTCCGGAGGTCCGGTTGGATCCTGAGGTTTCTGCAACCTGAGGACCTCTTCTGTGCATGTGTGCATGGCAAAACCCGGTAAAATACTTCTGGGTTTGCCGCGCGCGCATTTCGAAGTTAACATATCCAGAGGGTCACGTAAACGGAGGTACGACTGTCCTTATACGTATTCTCGCTTGCTCACTCGTATGTATAAGAAACCTGCCTATAACCACATTCACATACTAAAGAATTCTTGCTAAGCATTTACAGCTTCCATTTGCAGATCTTGGTGGCAATTGTCACCCCTGGTATCCTTGACTGAGAGTGTGCAGAAACAGTGTCAGCTGAGAAACATACCCAGGCTATGCATCTTAACAGGCCTGCAGCCGCTTCAACTCAAAACTGCTGTTTCTCCCCCCTCCCCTTTTCCTCCTTCTTCTGTTAAGGTCATGGAAGCAGAGCAGACGAAAACCCGAAGTGAGCTGGTGCACAAGGAGACGGCTGCCAAATACAACGCGGCCATGGGCAGGATGAAACAGCTGGAGAAGAAGCTCAAGAGGACCATAAATAAATCCAAGTGCGTGTACATTTTTGCAGCGCAACCATTGGGCCAATTTTGCACGCGCTTGACGTTTGTCTGCAAACGGTCTAGGAGAGGGTTTCCCAAACTTGGGTCTCCAGCTGTTTTGGGACTACAATTTCCATCCTTCCTGATTGTTGGGATTGTTGTAGTCCAGCAACAGCTAGAGACCCAAGTTTGGGAAATTGCTCTGTAGGGTGATGTGAAACTCCTAGATTTTTCCTCTAGGGTGGCTCTTTCCAGGAGTAGTGTTAAGGGATGGTCCACAGAGGCCCCAAACATGCACTCGGCCCTAGATTTCCAACCTCTTCTCCCCACTTCCCCCCCTTCTTCTTCCTTTCTATTATTATTATTATTATTGTTATTATTTTATTTATTTTATTTTAACAAAGTAATAATCATACATAAGAATAAAAATGTACACCCCACCACTGAGACTATTCCATTGTAACTATCCAACCTCCCAAAATTTCAGCACCTCTTGTGATGGTTTGACCCCTTTCTGTTTTAATAATAATAATAATAATAATAATAATAATAATAATAATAATAATATATTATTTATACCCCGCCCATCTGGCTGGGTTTCTCCAGCCACACTGGGCGGCTTCCAACCGAATATTAAAAATAGTACAGCATCAAACATTAAAAACTTCCCTAAACAGGGCCCCCTTCAGTTGTCTTCTAAAAGTAAAATAGTTGCTTATTGCCTTGACATCTGCTGGGAGGGCGTTCCACAGGGCGGGCGCCACTACCGAGAAGGCCCTCTGTCTGGTTCCCTGTAACCTCACTTCTCGCAATGAGGGAACTGCCAGAAGGCCCTCGGTGCTGGATCTCAGTGTCCGGGCTGAACGATGGGGGTGGAGACCCTCTCCATATCTCCCCAAACACCCTCCATATCTCCTCAGAATAATTTCTCCTGCATGTTCCCCGTCTTACCTTAATGGCACCTGTTAATTTATCATTAATAGCTATATCCCACATCTCTTTATATCATTCTTCCATTTATATTCTGCTTACCCCTTCTACTTCCTAGCTCTCATAATTTGTGCAGCTGTTGATAAATTTGTAAGCAAGTCCTTCCTAGCCTGTGATTTATTCCTGTCATCTCCTTAAACACCCTTTGCCAAAAAAAATGTACATATTTACACCCCCGCCACATGTGAACCTAATACCTGCTTTCCTGGCATCTCCCCCAACATAACACAGAATATTCCTTGTTTATTTGATTTCATCTGATTGGTGCTAAATGCCGCCTCCAAACTAATTTATAATAATTCCTCCCAAACTAATTTATAATAATTCCTTTTTGTTTTGCTTTCCCTATGAAACCTGGCCAAGATTTGCATGTCTACATATAAAAAGTAAATTGCAAGAACTCGGGCCAGGAGGAAGATGAATTTCAAGTAAGTCTTCAAAAGGTTTTATTTATGTAATGATAAGATAAATAAATCTTAGAGTAATTATCCTTATAACAAAAAATACGTTTTGATTTCTAAACGCAAATGTTGTATTCTTAGATGTAATACTGTTCCTTTAATTTTGCAGCAAACAACACCTTATGTTTTATTTAAATGCTGCAAACAGTCTGAGCTAGCAAGGCAAACATACTTGGTACACTCTGACCATTAAAACATTGGTAAGCTACTTCTGTCTATTATAAGCGATATAACTTGGTATTTAGAAAACAACATGTATTTTTGGTGTAAGGACAATTACTTTAAGATGTTTTATCATTTAAAACATAGACAAGCTACCTCTGTCTATTATAAGCGATTGTATTTAGAAAACAGAATGTATTTTTGGTGTAAGGATAGTTATTCTTAGATATACCCCCAATGTTCATTTAAAACATAGTTCTCTCTGTCTTTTACAAACGACAAAACTTTGTGTTTAGAAATCGGAACGTATTTTTGTTATAAGGATAATTACTCTAAGATTTATTTCTAATGTTCAATTTTTCAACGTTCCAGCTGATGAAGAATTGTCGAAACAGGTCCTGGGATTTTTTTCACTGGAATTTATTTTTATTTGCCTCACTATCATACTGGGATTGATTCCTATTTGGATTCATCTTATCATTACATGAATAAAACATTTTGAAGACTTACTTGAAATTCATCTTCCTCCTGGCCCGGGTTCTTGCAATTTACTGTTTATTTCTACATATCAAAAGTAGCACCTGCAAATTCTATGCGTGTCATGGGTCTGTGCCTTGAGCTTTCTTAGATACTAGCAACGCCCCAGGCTCTTGTCATATCTGCAACCCCTCACTTGGCATTTCAGTTATCAGGCGTCCAACACACATCTGTACTGCAAGGCAGGACCAGGCAACCCAGCTAAATAAGATATGCAGGATTGAAGCAGTGTGCCTTAATGGCGAGTAAGTGCTCCTCTAGAGGAGGGACTGCAGACTTGCTCTAAATAATCCAAGTAAGCAGGCCAGTCCTATTAGACCAGGCATTCCCCAAACGGCGACCCTCCAAATAAGGGGTTCCCAAACTAAGGCCCGGGGGCCGGATGCGGTCCAATCGCCTTTTAAATCCGGCCCGCGGATGGTTCGGGAATCAGCGTGTTTTTACATGAGTAGAATGTGTCCTTTTATTTAAGATGCATCTCTGGGTTATTTGTGGGGCCTGCCTGGTGTTTTTGCATGAGTAGAATGTGTCCATTTATTTAAAAAGCATCTCTGGGTTATTTGTGGGGCCTGCCTGGTGTTTTTGCATGAGTAGAATGTGTCCTTTTATTTAAAAAAGCATCTCTGGGTTATTTGTGGGGCCTCCCTGGTGTTTTTGCATGAGTAGAATGTGTCCTTTTATTTAAAATTCATCTCTGGGTTATTTGGGGGGCCTGCCTGGTGTTTTTGCATGAGTAGAATGTGTCCTTTTATTTAAAAAGCATCTCTGGGTTATTTGTGGGGCATAGGAATTCGGTCATATATTTTTTCAAAATATAGTCCGGTCCCCCCACAAGGTCTGAGGGACAGTGGACCGGCCCACGGCTGAAAAAGTTTGCTGACCCCTGTTCCAGATGTTTTGGCCTACAGCTCCCATGATCCCTAGCTAACAGGACCAGTGGTCAGGCAAGATGGGAATCGTATTCCAAAACATCTGGAGGGCCGAAGTTTGGGGATGCCTGTATTAGACCTTATATACTTCCTCCCGGTCTCTTGTGCTGTTTATTGAGCATTCATTCTGATTTGTCTGCTGGGAGGCTAGATGACGGTGTGTCAAAGCAAGTCTGATCCCACCCTTTCTCCAGCGCCTTGTCCCAACTTTTTCCTATCCCTCATCCCAGCGTTTCTCAAACTTGTTGGTCTACAACCCCATCATCCCTAGCTAGCAGGACCAGTAGTCAGGGATGATGGGAGTTGTGGTCCAGCAACAGCTGGGGGCCCAAATTTGTGAAACACTGCACTCCCCCCCAAAAAAATGTGACCTTCTGGAGAAAGCAGGTTTAGCTGCGCAAGTCCAATCACCTACATTTGTGCTACTCGAATTGGCCAATATGCGATGGAACCGGGTGTTTTTTTCAGCTGGAACTCACCGAAACTCAGTTCTGGCCCCTCTCAGGTAGGCACCGTTGCCATTATAAGAGAGTTCCAGCACCTCTTTTTCGAGAAAAAGAGCACTGGATGAAACCCTGCCACAAAACGGTAACTGTTTTGTGGAACTGAGAGGGAAGACAGGAGCTGTGCCCTTTTTGTGTTGGCACCTAGCACAGGGGCAGACAGGCTTCCCACCAAAGCTTTGATCGCTTCTAGAACATTCTCCGCGAAGCCCTGTGCAAGCGCGGAGCAGAGATCTTTTCCATCATTCTCTGTGGATTGTTCTACCAAGAATGATAAAATCCATTCTCTCCTCCCTCTCTCCTTACAGGCCTTATTTCGAACTCAAGGCGAAGTATTATGTACAATTAGAGGTACGTATCAAATACTGGCAATCTGTAGCGGATCTGTTACAAATCACGACTGCAGTTGATGCGTTTCAGTGAAAAAACTTGTCCATATCATTAATCATCTCCTATGGTAGGAATTAATCATGACCCAGGTGGCGCTGTGGGTTAAACCACAGAGTCTAGGGCTTGCTGATCAGAAGGTTGGCGGTTCGAATCCCTGTGGCGGGGTGAGCTCCCGTTGCTCGGTCCCAGCTCTTGCCAACCTAGCAGTTCGAAAGCACATCAAAAATGCAAGTAGATAAATAGGAACCGCTCCGGCAGGAAGGTAAACGGCGTTTCCGTGCGCTGCTCTGGTTCGCCAGAAGCAGCTTTGTCATGCTGGCCACATGACCCGGAAGCTGTCTGCGGACAAACGCCGGCTCCCTCGGCCAATAGAGCGAGATGAGCGTCGCAACCCCAGAGTCGGACACGACTGGACCTGATGGTCAGGGGCCCCTTTACCCTTTACCTATGGTAGGAATAATAATGATAACAATAATAATAATCTTGTTTGGATTTAACTACAAAGATGATGGTTGGGGAAACGTCGTGCAGAAACAAGGGCCCTATTCAGGCGTTAAAAAAACCCTTGTATAATTTAAAACTCTAAATGGGGTGGGGGTGGGGGGGAGAGAGAGAAGTTGTAGCACCCGATGGAGTGCTTGATTTTACTTATATGCACCCAAAGTGGCTTAACGGCAAACATTTGAAACATCTCCGCAGTTGCAGAAGAGGGTTCTACAATTCCATTCCTATATGCCAGGGTGATGGTGGTGGAATACGGTTCCCATCAGGATCAGCTGCCATGGTCTGGGTTGAGGGGTTGATGGGAGTTGGAGTCCACACATCAGGAGGGCCAAAGGTTCCCCATCGCTAGAGTGGATGAAGTTCTTTAGCTGGATTTTAATCATCTTCTTTGGCGATCACTCGTAGCCGAGTAAGATTGTTTTCTATAAACACAGTTTTAACAGTGGGTCCATAAGTGAATGCGGAGGCCAATTCTGGATCCACATTTTCTTCCACAGTGGGGACATAGGTTTCCGGGCGGGAGTTGATCACGGTGAGGGTTTGCCAAGCGTGCCTTCCTCTTAGCACTTTTCTCCCTTTCGTCCTGAGTTCGAGCGTCTTCAAAGGCCACGACACCTTTGGAAAGGGTGTTCTCCAATTGGGGGGCTCGCAGGCCAGTGTTTCCCAGTTGTTGGTGTTTATACTACAGTGGTCCCTCGGTTTATGAACACAATTTGTTCCGGAAGTGTGTTCATTAACTGAAGCGAACTTTCCCATTGAAAGTAATGGAAAGTGGATTAATCTGTTCCAGACGGTCCGCGGAGTACTTAAACTGAAGCGGTCATAAACTGAAGCGAACTTTCCCATTGAAAGTAATGGAAAGTGGATTAATCCGTTCCAGACGGGTCCACGGAGTACTCAACCTGAAGCGTACTTAACCCGAAGCATGGGTGTAATTGGTTCCGGAAGTCTGTTCATAAACTGAAGCGTTCATAAACTGAAGCAAACTTTCCCATTGAAAGTAATGGAAAGTGAATTAATGCGTTCCAGATGGGTCCGCGGCGTTCGTAAACCGAAAATTCGTAAAGCGAGGTGTTCATAAACCGAGGTCCCACTGTACATTTTTTTTAGATTTGCCTCGAGGGAGTCTTTAAACCTCTTTTGTTTTCCATTGTTAAGTTCGGAACAGAGTAGTTGCTTTGGAAGACGATGATCCGGTTATCCACACAAGATGACCAGTCCAACGAAGTTGATGTTGAAGAATCATCGCTTCCGTATTTCTGCCCTTAACATGTCTCTTCCGCTTGCTTCATTAGCAATTGAAGAAGACCGTAGACGATCTGCAAGCAAAGCTGGCGTTGGCCAAAGGCGAATACAAGACAGCTTTGAAAAACTTGGAGATGATCTCTGACGAGATCCACGAGAGGCGGCGAGCCTCATCCATGGGGCCCAGGGGATGCGGCGTGGGGGCTGAAGGCAACAACACATCGGCAGAAAACCTTTCTGTGTGCAAATTAGAGCCGGATAATATCTCCAGTAAGTAGAAGCTGTAGAGTTTGCACCCTGTCAAAGGACAGCTACTCCACAATGACCTTGTGGCGCTTTGTGCAATTTGGTTCTATGCACTGGGTTGGTTTGGACGTCGGGGTAAACCATGGTTTAGCACAGTAAGAACAAGCTTCAGTGTCCCTAAGGTTTGCATCAGGCATAGGCAAACTCGGCCCTCCAGATGTTTTGAGACTACAATTCCCATTATCCCTGGCCACTGTTCCTGTTAGCTAGGGATGATGGGAGTTGTAGTCCCCAAACATCTGGAGGGCCGAGTTTGCCAATGCCTGGTTTGAGTGCTCCCTCCTTCTCTAGTGTGGCTGCAAGGAGTTTGGGAGCTTTCCCTTCCAGTTTAGATTAAATGCAGCTTGTTGTGTCATCCAAACGCTACAAATTGTGATTGTTTGAAACAAGCCAGCTTCAGACCATGGAGCTGCCCTGTTTAAGCCAGCCATAGCTAACCTTAAGCATAGTTTAGAGTTTCAATGACACACTAAAATGTGGTTTGTGGAAACTGGAAGGGAAAGCTTCTGAATTCCTCCTTACCTCCAAGACAGAGAAGATGGGAAACTGGAGGTACGAGAACTGCAGCAGCAACTAAATTATGCTTTAGCCTAATATACAAATGTATATGTAGAGAGAGCTGGTGTGGTGCTGGGATTAGAGTGGCAGACCAGGATGAGGGAAGCCTGGGTTCAAATCCCCACTCAACTATGACCCTCTTTTGCAGCCTAACTTACCTCTCAGGCTTGTTGTGAAGATAAAAAGATGGGATAAACATGTAATAAAGAAAAAGAAAATATATGCGAGCTAAGTATTGTCGCATTCAAGCTCCAAAAGTTCTCTGCCTCATAAACTTTTATGTAGCGCGGAACAACACGTAGCGGCCTGAGAAGCTTGTACCCCAGGATACAAAATAGGGTTTCTTCTCTGGGACAGAGATTGAAACAACATTGAATACTGAACTACGCTGAAATCAATTGTGAAATTCTGGACTTCTTGCAAAAGCTTGGAAACGTGCAGCGCCTTGTCTCTGAAACTTTCATCCGTCAGTTTTTGTACCGTTCCGTGGACCTCAGTAGAGATTCTTTATATAGCAAGCTTGAAGCTGTCTCTCTGTGTGTGATTTGTGTTCATAAATGATTCGATTTTAAGCGCCGATTTTTGTAAGAAAGAACAAATAATGTTGCAACACTCATTTGAAGGGTTCTGGTTTGATGTTTTTATTTTTTAAATTTGTGTTAGCTTTTCTCTAATTTGTCCGCGATTCTTGCTTACACTGAATTTCTGTTATCCCTTAACCGTGTAAAATATTGTATCGGGCAGTTAAAAATCCTTGCTTGAAATACAGTTTGAGCTTAGGCCGGCAGTTCGTCCACCCCGAGCGGGACCTCAGAGCACCTTCTCTCACTATGTTTTGTATTGGAGAGTTACTGGCAGACAAAACACATACTTGCGGCAGAATAGTGCTGTTTGTAGGTCACCACAGCAACTAAACACAGCACGGAAAGCTATGCAGTGTTTACTCTGAAGGTCCCACATCTGTGAAAGCCAGCTGCTTTCCCCTTTAAAATAATGGAAATGACAACTGGGAAGGGATTGAACCTGCTATGTTCAGATGAATCACTGACGTGTCTTGGGATAAGAACTATCGTTCCCACCCAAACTCCTATTTATTTACAGTCAATAAATAATATTCCCCGTTGTGAAGCCTGCGGCTTGGTGGGAAAAGACTGGCACCCATGATAATTTTGTTCCCGGAGCATAAGATGATGAACTGTCAACTGCTTGTTTCCTTTCTGTAGGCAATTCTCGTTTTGTCCCAGCTCCACCCCTTTTCATGACGCTTGTGACTTTTGCGGGCTACTTCTGGGTTTGATGGCATGTGCCACAATCACACGCCCTTCAGATGGGCCTAACCTGGGAGTTGCCTGTACGGTCATACCTTGGTTCTCAAACAGCTTAGTCGACAAACAAATCGGCTCCCGAATGCCGAGAACCTGGAAGTAAGTGTTCCGGTTTTCAAACGTTTTTCGGAAGGCAAACATCCGGCGCGGCTTCCGCTTGAGTGCAGGAAGCTCCTGCAGCCAAGTCGGAAGCTGCGCCTTGTTTTTCGAATGGCTTCGGGAGTCGAACGGACTTCCGGAACGGATTAAGTTCGAGAACCAAGGTTCCACTGTACTTCGCTACTGTTTTGCCGACCTGTTCCTTCTGGTGCTGTTCAATTTTGAGACTGCAGCATTAAGTGTGTCGTTCAGAAACTGTTTTTGCCAACCTCTACATAACGCCCTAGTGTGGTAACTGCTGCTCTTATTTATAGCAGGGGCAATAAACCTGTAACTCCCATCAGTATGGACAATGGCGAGGAAAGATGAGAGTTGTAGTTCAGTCACATTTGGGTTGCCACAGCTTTCCCACCCCTGCTTTACACCTAGCCTTGGATAATGGGGCATAATACTGTTCCAAAACAGGGCTTTTGATTGGGTAGCGTCCGTATACTGTTTGTAACTATTGCCCTTGAGAGGACAGGGTTCATAAACAAGAGGTGCAGGTAGGTGGAGGACTTGGGAGGGGAAATCCTCCTCCTAATCAGATTTTGCTCTCCTGACTTTTTTTGCTCTCTGATTTTGCACAGTGGCCTCGGAAGTATTTGAGGACGACACCTGCAACAGCCTGGTGTCCGAAGACGACTCTGAAACCCAGTCCGTATCCAGTTTCAGCTCTGGTCCGACCAGCCCTTTTGAGACGCCGTCTCAGTTTCTCCCCGTGGCACGGCCTAGAAGCCTGGATCTGTCCAGCCCCATCTCGCTGTCTGAATTCGGCATCTTTCCTCTACTGGGACCTCGCAGCGAATGCAGCGGGGCTTCCTCTCCTGAATGTGAAATTGAAAGGGGTAAGTTGGGCTGAATCCCAGGCTAGGGATTATTCGGAGAGGGATCAACAGGCTTGAAGGCTGGGGGGGGGATCATTTCTCCTCACCTTTCCCCCCTGCAAAAATGGACCAAGTGCATCTATGGGACCAAGTGCATCTTGTAACCCACATAAATAGGGTGGGACCAAAGCCCAGCCTTCCTCTGCTCCTAAAATCTCTAATAATACTTTTATTATTTATACCCCACCCATCTGGCTGGTAATCTCAAAGCTCTCACCCTTCATCTTTCTGGTTGTCGTGCTGCAAAGGATGTCAGGCTTAGCCAGGAACAAGTTTAATCTGTAACTTACACCCTCCCTATACTTGGAAGTGTGAAATCATTCTGTGAATGATTGCTGCTTCCTAAAGCAGGAAGTTATGGCCTGGCTGAAGGAAAATTCCCAGAGTTTCCAGTTCCAAAGGTGACAGACCAGTCCTGCGCAGCGAGGCGTTTCTGATGAGTGTAGAGCATTTTTCAGCCAAAGACGATAGTGCTTGCATCTTTAAGTCACCCAAAATCGGCAGCAAAGAGCCAAAGCTAATAAATGTAAATGAAGCTCATGGGATGTGGTGGTTGACGGGATTATTGTTGCTTGAAGAAATGGAAAGGATTACCAATGTGGTTTTTTTTTTGTTGTTAAAAAAAACCCCAAAATGTGTGCTACCAGTCCTGGGGAGAATAGTGCGAGACACTAGGAGATTGTGGGTATTGCGACTCAATCTTAAAGAGCTGTGTAGCTACACACACACACACACACACACACACACACAGTGGTACCTCGACTTCCGAAGGTTTCGACTTCCGAAGTCCGCTAACCCGGAAGTATTTTCGCCGCGTGTGTGTTCTGCGCATGCGCAAAAGTTTTCGACTTCCGAAGAGTGCTGTGGAACGCATCGCCTTTGGAAGTCGAGGTACCACTGTGTGTGTGTGTGTGTGTGTGTGTGTGTGTGTGTGTATCTATATCTACACATACATACTATAGAGATCATGCTGTTGCTTTCAGAGAACCTTCAGCTAAAAGGTTAATAGTATTGTTATAATAGCTTATGTTATAATCAAGAATTTGCACGCATGCACACTAGGCTGCTTTTCTTCCAGAGGGTTCAAAAATTGGAACATACTAGGGGCAAATTCCTTTGCCAGCCTCCCTTCCGCCACACTTGGTGAGCTCCTCCTCCTCTCCCAGCTTCCCCGAGGGCCACCCCTTCTTCTGTAGTATCCCCCGCTGTCCTTTAAACAGCTCACCGGGGCTGCCAGCCCACCCATAGTCCTTGCTTGCTCACTAGCTTGCTGGCCTGTCACCACTCTCAAGTTTCTGTGGCCACCTGTTGGAGGACATGCAAACTGCAGCACGACCGCAGCATTACAAACTTGTGCCGAGATTAGATAGTTCAGGAGGTTGAAAATGGCAGAATGGTCAACGTACTTCTTGGGGAAACTCCCCCAATTCCAGTTGTATCCAA
This sequence comes from Zootoca vivipara, assembly GCF_965207765.1. NCBI lineage: Eukaryota > Metazoa > Chordata > Lepidosauria > Squamata > Lacertidae > Zootoca > Zootoca vivipara. The sequence goes on along the minus strand of NC_142594.1, from coordinate 13,473,518 downwards.
TCATACTTCGAATGCAGTGCCTTTTGCTTTACAGCTTGTTCCAAATTTTCCGAGATGAATGGGTGATGATGAATGGGGCAAGGGGGATCTCCACTGTATTCGTTAGGGTGCCGTATTTGCTAGGTTATTTTATTCTGTGAACTGCCCTGGGATCTCTTGATGAAGGGCAGTATATAAATTGAAAAAAATAAAAATAAAATTGTCAGGGAAGGGGCTGTAACTCAGTGGTAGACCATCTGTCTGGGAAGCAATTCAAAATTGTCTCCAATGCTAGTCATCCTTGGAGCAGACCCACTCAAATGCATGGAGATGACCAAGTTAAGACACATTAATTTAAGTGGATCCGACTCATGAGTAGAACGTAGTTGAGTACAACCCTTATTCCCTGGCATTTCCAGAAAGGTGTGGGAGATGCACAGCCAATCAGTATAGACAGTACAGTACTGAGCTAGCTGGACCAGGGGCGTAGGATGATAGGGGTGGGCCGCCCCAAGCGGCGGGCTCCAAGGGGCGCCATCGTGGGCGCCCGCCCCCAAAACACTCTCCCCGCCCCCGGAACGCGTGCCACAGCCCTCCGGGAGGCACACCCAACCCCTGGAACGTCCGTCACGCCCCTCTGGGAGGCGCGCCATGCCCCCAAGAGGTGCACCACGGCCCTGGAATGTGTGCCCCGCCCCTCTGGGAGGCGTGCCCCACCCCCAGAACGGGCACCAGCCCCGCCCCCGGTGCCAGAGCATGAAGCTCCGCCACTGAGCTGGACCAATGGTCTGGCTCGATGCAAGGCAGCTTCCTAGGTTCTGTAAAACCCACATTGTTCCATGGTTCAAGCTGCTGAACCGTTCCATCTCATCTTCGCAGGGGACAGAGCAGAAGGAGCAGAGAACAAGGCGCTCGACAAAGCAAACAAGAACCGGAATAGCCACTCCTCTTCCAGTGGCCCTACGTTGGACAACCGGATGAAGCAGCTCTCCCTCCAGTGCCTGAAAGTCAAAGATGGGATCTGCGCAGACAGAAAAGTAGTACAAATCGGTTGAGGTCGACGTCCGCTCAGAGCGAAGGAGGAACCTATCGATTAATTTATACAAACTTCTCTTCTGCGTGCCAGAAGAACCTTGTGCCAATTAACTATTTAATACATGCCAAATCTTTTAAGCATTTACTCTTTAGGAAACTGCACTGAGAGTTCCATCGGTGCTGAGGTATGCGTTTCTGCATTTTTTATTTTAGAAATGCAAGCAAAATCTTTCGCCGTGACGCAAATCGGTCACAAGCCTCCGCTGTGCTTATCGGACTTCGCAGCCTTTGCAAGACACTTTGGTAGCCACTTTTGGCAGAAGCAATAACTAGTTGCGTTCCGTGTATGGAGTTCTGTGCCAGCCGGGAAACGGAAGACCGAGCCAAATGTTTAGGAGGAGCAGCCAGTGTCCATTTTGTAGGCAATGCCCGTTTTTTTGAGCCGAGCGGCTGTTTAGACCTAGAATTTCAAGGTGCCGGTGGCCTAGCCTTGTACTTTAAACGACTATATTTATATTTTGGATTATAAAAGGGATACTGTTGCATGTTACAGAGTCTAGAAACTTTCCCTGAGTCTCTAGACCTCATATATGATTGAAAATTATACCTCAAGGGTAACATGAATATGTTGTTAATATTGACGCACACACCCTTTCTTAGTGTACCATGTTTGGGGGGAGGTGGAGAGGATGTCCCAATTATTACGGATCCAGTAAGCAAAATGAAATGTACATCGGAGCTGTTACAGACGACTTTCTCTGGTATGGCTGGTGTCCGTTGTTAGGTAGGAGCAGGGCAAAAATTATTTTTACACCTTGGGCCTACCAAGCTAGAAGGGGGGAGTTGTCATGCATGAACAGATGGTCTATTTGCCAGTTAGGGTTTAAGGGGGGGAGTGAGTACTTCTAAATATCACTGTAGGTTGTCATGTTATAGGTTTCGTAGAGTAATTAAAGGACTTATAAATTTAGCATCCCTTGAGCGAAAAGAAGAGTAAGATTGGGAAGGGTGTCAAAGCATGTTCAGCGCCAGCTGTTACATAGTAGAGATGTCTGGTAGTTATGCTAATAAGAGGTAGTTAAAATCATAGGACTTTTGTTTTGGTAGTTAGCATTTCTGAAACTGACATATGCCATTGCTAATAAAACTTGCTCATTTTCTTGGCTGCCCCGTCCTCAGATTTTCTGTTCCTTAGCTTAGTTCTGTTGTGTTTTTTTGTCCCCAACTACAGTTTTGTGTAGCTATTCTGAAAACAAATGTAAAAAATACATAGACCCTTTACACTACAGTGAATGTTCCTTTCACTCTTCAGTTTTGTTTTCATGTGCAGTATGGTTCTGTTGAAAGTGCTGAAAATTATTTTAGGAAAGCCTTTGCAAATTTGTTCCCCTCAATATACAGACAACTTCCATTTGCGCGTTTGGCTTACATTTTGACTGAGGAAATGAACTCTGCGAGTGCCAAATGGAATGGTCAATAATAAAGTGAAAACTAAACAGTTGTAGTGTGCGTTTTCTTCTTTTTTCTGATACGTGGTAAGATTCAAGCTTGGAAGTCAGAGCGAAGGGGTACAATTTTTTGTCCCATTTGTGGCACAGTGATAAATAGTAAAAAGAAAACCACCAAAAGCTCTGGATTTAATATTATTGTGTGCGCTGTAGACACTTCCCTTGAGCACCCAAGTTGTAGAATTAAAAAGCATTTCAGCCATATATATATATATATATATATATATATATATATATATATATATATATATATCCCAGACAGTCCCTGGCCTCAGGCTCACTATGTTAAAGAGACACGACACAAAAGGGAAAGCGGTTAGGAGGGAGGAAATAACAAACAAGCTCAGTCACACATGCTTCACCACACAAATGCTCTCAATGGGAAAAAGTGACAAGTGCAACGCTGTCTGATTCTGTCCTGGGCCCGTCATTGTTCAACGTCTTAAAAAATGACAGATGAAGGAATTGAGTAAACGCTCATCAAATTCGCAGAGGACACCAAACGGGACAGGGCAGCTAATGAAGTAGACGACAGAATCGGAATTGAAAATGACCGTAACAGGTTGGAGAATTGGGCCCAAGCTAACAAAATGAATTTCAATAGGGACAAATGTCAGGTTCTGCACTCGGGGAGGAAAAACCAGAGGCACAAATGTAAGATGGGAGACACGTGGCTTACTAGCAGTACATGTACAAAAAATCATGCATCACCATAAACAAAGGATGAATTCTTGTTAAGTACCTGTGCATATAAATCCCCACCATATGTTTACCTATATGTACACATGACAAACTCCATATACAGGTGAAACTCGGAAAATTACGGTAGAATATCGTCAATGTATTTCAGTAATGCAACTTAAAAGGTGAAACCAATATGAGACAGATGCATGACATGCAAAGCAAGATATGTCAAGCCTTTATTTGTTGCAATTGTGATTATTTGTCGTTAGGCGGGTCAATTATAAATGGAATCTAATTAATGAAATGTAATAGCGATGTTTAGTTTTGTATTATTGTAACTATTTGTTTTATTACTGTGGAATTTCCAAAAGAAAGCATTTGTAAAAATTAAAAGAAAAATAAAAAATAATAAGTTGCGTTACTGAAAAAAAAAGCACTTCTCGACGATATTCTAATTTTCCGAGTTTCACCTGTAGAATCCATTTTTTGGTACTTACGGTACATAGAATATTATTGGGTGTAGTCATCCTCTAAGTCATCCTCAATTAAATCTGTTGCCTTCTGTCTTTTTATTACTGACTTGTTTGCAATCAGGGCTAGATCTGTAACTTTCATCTTACTAATTGCCTTGCAAAGCAGTTCAGCTGAGTTGCTCGTAAGTGCACAGCGTGTTCCAATTCCCCCTAGCCTAGCTGGCCGCTCACAGAACAGCAATTACAAGGCACCCGGTTTTGATTTCCTTTTCAAAGGGAGCTACCGATTGAGATAATAGCAAAAGCAACGTCATCCTGTTGAGTCGCTTGATAATGGCGAGGAGCTGCCTTGCCCATTACCATTCGTTTTCTTGAGAAAAGCAAAACTTAATTTTTTTTAAAAAAAATCAGGCAGAGTTGGCTGAAAACAAACTAGGGAAATGGATTTCTATGTCGCAAATTGGGGAGAAATAAATAAGGTTTGCTCCAGCCCCTTCTCCCTTTGGCCTGAAGCTGCTATTTCTCCATTGGGGATGCCAAGTGTCGTTCACAAATTGTACTTGCCGATAACAAAAGATAGCCTCGTCCTCTGCGCTGTAGATGGGATGGAGAACCTGTAGCCCTGCAGATGGCTGGTGGGACCACAACACCCTCGTCCTAGACATAGGTGACTACGGCTGATAGGAGTCCAGCACTATAGAGGAGCACAGTTCCCAACCCTGCTTTAAAGAGAAATAGGGACCTCTCCAAAGCCCAACATTTAAGGGGGAAACCATCAAAGGGGGAAACCTACGGGACCGCCTCTCCTGGTATGCCCCGCGGAGGACCTTAAGGTCCACAAACAACAATATTCTGGAGATCCGGAGCCACAAGGTGGCTAGATTGGCCTCAACTAGGGCCAGGGCCTTTTCAGTATTGGCCCCAACTTGGTGGAACGCTCTTTCACAGGAGACCAGGGCCCTGTGGGATTTGTCATCTTTCCGCAGGGCCTGCAAGACAGCTGTTCTGCCTGGCCTTTGGGTTGGACTTAGTCTGACCCCTGTGTTTTCCTCCCTCATGGCTTGGATTTATGGACTACTTGAAATGAGGCTGCATTTTAAATTTTAATATTGTATTTTAATTAATTGTTTTTTATGTTTTATTGTAATTTTATTGGTGTGAGCCGCCCTGAGCCCGGTTCTGACTGGGGAGGGCGGGGTATAAATAAATTATTATTATTATTATTATTATTATTATTATTATTATTATTATTATTAAAGCAGGGTAGATTTGATTTAAATCGATTTAAATCACTAATCAGTAAAACTTGATTTAAATAATTTTTTTTACAGAAAGACTCATTCTTGCTGGTATAATCTTAATATTTACAACCCGCTGAAGGTTTCATTTTTGGAACAATAAATTTTCAGAGTAGTTTTTACAGTTATATCAAAAATTATACTGATCTGGTTAGACTATTAGAAATACAAAGGCAGGTAATTATGAACTAATTGTTTATATATGGACAACTTTTCTGCTGTACTTTATTGGAAGTAGAAAAATAATCATTTCCTTAACAATTGGAACAATTTATTTAACTAAAGCAATAACATTATAGCATATGTATCCATGTTTGTTAACTGATGTGGTTAAACGATTAAAAAAAAATTGGACTGAGTTTTAGCACACATGAAAAACTTAAATCCTTATTTCCTGATGACTAGCCTTTGGACTATAATGTAACTTAAATAGAAAACTATCTTTAGAAAGATTTTTCCTCCAAAAGCATTTTATTTTAAAAATGTGATTTAAATTTTAAAAATCAGATTTTTTTTAAAAAAAAATCATTGATTTTTTATCCACCCTGAGCTAAAGCGAGGATTAGCACTACCAACAGCTATTTCAAGCAGGGGTTTCTCCCAGTCCTCAACAGGATATTATTATTATTATTATTATTATTATTATTATTATTATTTTATCATTATTAGTTCCAAAACATCTGGAGGGCCACAGATTCTCACCCTTGCAGCAAAGAGCCAAGGAAGTATTTAAACATGTACAGCCATCTCCGATTCAAGACAGATACGACCTGAGCTGCTTCATTGGTGTATTTGGAAAAACCAAAGCTGTGAGGAGGGGAGCTGGTGGGAAACAGACATTTTAAAGCCCAAACGTGATGAAAATATTCTTATAAGCGAAGCCATGCAAAGAGCAAGGACATTTTAGGCAAACAAGCAATTCCCTTGGCCTGCCCTCCAGTTGGCCAGTTCTAGGCTAAGACCTGGTTCCGCTCTGCTTTAAGAGATTCCTATGGACAATGAACACCTGACCTTATAAAAGTGCATACGTGGTAGAAACTTGTAGGTGTTCGAAATCAATCCGCAGCATCGGTTACCCGCTCCAGCTTTAGGGTGCAATTCCCTTTGCGAAAGTCCAGATTTGTTTTGCACAGCCCATGTAAACATTTCCCCCCCCCATAGGTAGGTTCTTTCGATTGCCCTCCAGCGTTTAAAGAGTCTTAAGTCATTGAGATGGATGACCTCATTGCAGCTGCGATGTCTTAAGAGGGGTAACGCTATTAAAGTCCAAGAAGAAAGGGCCCTCCTGCTGAGGGAGGAAAGTGCTTGGGATAATATTGTAAACGCCAGCAGGGACACATTCGAGTTCCAGGTAGCAAAACCCACACCTTGGAGGGAGGAAAAAAAGAGAAAAGGGGCAAACTTAGGACCAGATCTAGCACAATGCAAATCCAGAAAGGTGTATCGTCAGACAAGGCGTTACCTGTAATCGCCGCTGTTTTTCTTCTGAAAGCCTTGCTCTCCCACCGCAGAGACTGTCACCACTTCAAAGCCAACACTGTATTGCCTGCAAAAACCGAATTGGAGGTTGTGATTGTGTTTTAGACACAGTGATCTATGGCAAGGGCGGTGCTTTTTTCTGGGGGTACGCATACCCCTAAACATTTGTTGAAGCTTTGTACTTTTGTCCCTTTACTGAATTTATTTTCCCCGATTTGAACTATAAAATGGTGGTTTTCTTGAGTCAACGTGAAAGTACCTGTCACGGTCCTTGTTTGGCTACTTCTGAGAAACTAGCACCACAGCCATTCTGTCTTTAAGACTTTTATTTTGCCTGATATTTACAGTGTGATTCAGTATCGAGAATACATGTCCGATCAGTCTGACGAAGATTCTCCCAATGCCTGTCGTCTGCTCCTCCCCCAGCATAAGTGTGTGATTCCTGCCCTCCTCCCTTTCCACCTGCGCGCTTTTGAATGTCTCAAGTCAGGTATGAACTTAAAAGGGCGAGGTATCTCCCCGCTGGACACTTCCCCGGATCCCTCCCCCTGATATCCTGTCTCAGGTTGCAGTAAGGGCTCTAGGATGTTGCCTGAGCCACGGTGCCTCTCTTCTGCGATTGTCAGGGAGTGTTCACTGCTAGAACAGTCCCTGACAGTACCCCTAAACATTATTTTTTAGGGGAAAAAGAGCACTGGGCAAGGGTATTTATGGACACCAAAATTATAGGATTTGGAACCAAGCCCATAACTCAGCATGCTTAGAACAAGTAATTGAAAGGGATTTTCTGAAACATACGTCCTTTCAAATGTGTGTGTGGGAGGGGGGGTTATTGTTTTGTTTTGATTATGTACTCTGGTTTTATTCGGTATTTTCATGCTGTGAGCCACCCTAAGATCTTTGGATGAAGGGTGGTATACATATTATTATTATTATTATTATTATTATTATTATTATTATTATTATTATTTTAATAGCAGCAATTGCTGGTTAGATTCCCCATAAATGAACAAAAACAAATGGAGTTTATAACACTGGACAAATGACTGAGTTTGGCCAACAAACAATGTTTGCGTTGCACCGCACCAACTTTGTGGCTCCACTCCTTCAAACATGCACAAACCTTGGTCCTCGTAGCTCAATGAGGAGGGGACCGGCCTTGTCCAACTGGAACTGGTAAATAGGATTGTTCTTGGCGGTCTCTCTGAAATTCCCACACCCGCCAGCGCTTTGACCTTTCCACTGCCCATTTACCTAAGCAAAAGAAAGTTCAGGAGGTTCTTAAGCAGCACATTTAGAACAAAAACAAATTATTAATTAATCCTAGTTCCAATTTAACTTCCCTTCTGGTTGACTTCCAACGCTTTACTAGAACTTCAATCTCAAAGTCGCTCAAGCTGACACTGGAACAAGGCAAAGGTTTTACATCAGCTCCTTGACTTAATTGCTAAATCCTTTTATGGAAAATGAGAAAATGTTACTGTAAAAGTCTTCCTTTGTTGCAGGATTCAGACTGAAGCGTCAAGTGCCTTTTAGGCATGCATTTCTTGCAAAGCCTTCATCTGCTTGTATTCTTTTAAGGTGGGGGCTGCCTGGGATCAACAGATTTTGGCAGCAGAGTGCGGGAAGTGCATTTAATATGTTTCAAAAAGAGGGGAGCCTTATGCCTTAGAGCACCCTTCCCCAAGTTCAAAACACATGGAAAACAGAGGCTTGGGAAAGCCTTGTCTTGGAGCCATTTGAGTTGGTTTGGATATAGCTGCATTTAAGTAAATACACCACTGAAGTGCTCTCTTGTGCAAAGGTTGCTGTCATGCCATTAAGAGCCTGGAAAGATTGAGCGTCGGCCATTCAAATGATCTGCAGAAATGAATGACTATCCTGAATCCTGAATTTGCCTGTATACCGTGTTTCCCCCTTTTTAAGGCGTAGTCATAAAGTAAGCCATAGCAGGCTTTTGATGTATTTGTTAAATAGAAGACACCCCCTGAAAATAAGCCATACCTCCGCGCTGCGCGGAGTGAGACCGCTAGCGCCCAGCCAGCCAGTGGGACACAGCACACTGGCCGCAGGAGGAGGAGGACGTCTGCCTCTTTTCGGGAGGAGGAGGCAGACGCCCAGAACCGGCTGCTGCAGCTGGGACCGGCGGAGGCGAGGCCACTGCTCGCCCCTGGGGGCTGCGGAGGCAGCTGGGCAGGGACAGCCGGAGCCCAGCCGGGCAGCAGCAGCAGCAGCGGGAGGTGGAGTACGGTGCTGCCGGCCGCGGCAAGGAAGCAGGCGCTCGAAGGTGGCGGCTACTGCAGCCCCGACAGAGCGTGCAGCAGTGCCACTCCTCCCGAGGCAGCGGGACCCAGCAGCAGTGCCGTCCTCGTCCTTCCGCTGCTGCGTGACTGGGCTCCAGCTGTCCCCGCCCAGCCTCCTCTGCAACCCCCAGGAACAAGGCGAGCAGCGGCTTGCTTCCACCTGGCCCGGCAGCAGCAGCAACAGCAGCGGGAGGATGAGGACGGCACTGCTGCTGGGTCCCGCTGCCCCGGGACGAGCGGCGCTGCTGCGCGCTCTGTCGGGGCTGCAGCAGCCGCCGCTTTCGGGCGCCTGCTTCCTCCTCCCGTGGCCAGCAGCAGCACCATACTCGTCCTCCCGCTGCTGCTGCTACCTGGCTGGGGTCCGGCTGTGCCCGCCCAGCCTCCTCTGCGACCCCCAGGAACGAGGCGAGCAGCTGGCCCGGCAGCAGCAGCAACAGCAGCAGAAGGATGAGGACGGCGCTGCTGCTGGGTCCCGCTGCCCCGGGACGAGCGGCGCTGCTGCGCGCTCTGTCGGGGCTGCAGCAGCCGCCGCTTTCGGACGCCTGCTTCCTCCTGCCGTGGCCAGCAGCAGCACCATACTCGTCCTCCCGCTGCTGCTGCTACCCGGCTGGGGTCCGGCTTTCCCCGCCCAGCCGCCTCCGCAGCCCCCAGGGGCAAGCAGCGGCCTCGCCTCCGCCTGGCCCAGCTGCAGCAGCCGGTTCCGGGCGTCTGCCTCCTCCTCCTGAAAAGAGGCATAGAATCATATGATTCTATGAAAAGAAATGCCCCACGGCATTGGCGGCAATGAGGGGAGGGTCTCTGGGTTGGCTGGGCACGGGAGTTGAGCATGGCGGCCCCAGGAGGTGCGCGGGCAGTGCTGGGCGCGCTCCTGGCTCTGACCACGCTCACCGGTGAAAAAGTATGACGCGCGCCCAGCTCCAAAGGTCAAAATGTAGATTGCTTAATTAAAAAAAAATAAGACACCCCACCGAAAATAAGCCATAGGCTTATTTTCTTGAGTAAAATAAATATAAGACGGTGTCTTAAAATGTGGGAAACACGGTATTAGGCTCACTACAATGAGCGTTTAGCCCAGGAGTCAGCAACCTTTTTCAACCATGGGCCGGTCCACCGTCCCTCAGATCATGCGGTGGGCCGGACTGTATTTGGAAAAATAATAATGAACGAATTCCTATGCCCCACAAATAACCCAGATGCATTTTAAATAAAAGGACACATTCTACTCATGTAGAAACACGCTGATTCCCGGACTGCCTGCAGGGCGGATTGAAAAGGCAATTGGGCCGCATCCGGCCCCCGGGCCTTAGGTTGCCTACCCCTGGTTTAGCGCAACTTTGGTTTTTCTGTTACACAGACAAGGGTTAAACCGAGCAAGAATATAGCGAGGAACTTGTAGGTCTTATTTTGATCTACCCTTAGCAGATGACCATAGAGATCGCAATTCTTTCTTACCCGTTTGGATATGGTGTACGGTGTCGGGATCTTGCAGAAGTTAAACTTGCACACTGAATACACCTGAGTTGACAAAGAAATGGAAAAGCTTCACACAGAACGATCCACACATTGTGAAATTAAAAAGAAGCAGCGGACAACGGCTAGGGAAACACACAAGGCCAAGATGCTCTTGGGAGCCTGTTCCGGTTTCCCACAGGCATCTGGCTGGTCACTGTGAGAACAAGATGAGCCATTGGCCTGATCCAGTGACATCTCCTTACGTTCTTAGCAGAACCTGATTGGTTTGTTTTCTCTTACAGAAAAACCCACACATGTAACTGCAGATTTTTGCAATATGTGAAGTAGGGCTGGGTGATATATCGTCCAAAACCGGTTTGAATCCCATATTGTGATATCAGTTTTATAATTTTCGACCTGCCAAGATATCACAAATCATATGCAAAAATCACAATGTGGGAGGAACCATGAAGCCAGCCAGTGCTTCTCTTGATTCCTGCAGCCCGTTAACTCTGCCAGCTCAGCTCTGCCCCGCCTCTTGCAGGGGGCAGCGAATCACCAGAGCAGATGCCAGCAAAAATCACAATGCAGGAAAAACCGTGAAGCCAGCCAGTGCCTCTCCATAGCTCCATCCTTATTTCAGACATCATGATAGATCACAGTGTTTAGCTGGTGATATATCCTTGATGTTGAAAACCAGATATCGCCCAGCCCTAATGTGAGCCCTTGAAAAAGAAATGTAATTATACAACTTGTCCAGTATACGAGGAGCAGAAAGTATCTTTGTTTTTTGCTTCAGGGTAGACTGGCGGAGGGAAAAGAAAGACTTGCTGTTTCCCCGAGAAGCTGAACATTCGAGAGAGAGAATATCCAGAAAAGAATCGGCTACGTTTGATCAATCGTCGTCACATCACAACTCGACTTAGCCGTCTCCGGTTACAGGAAGGGACTGCGTCTGGGATGAGGGCCCTCAACAATGTGCCGCAAGTTCCCCCAGGATCACACATAACCTAGAGATGTGATAGATCTACTTGGAATATTCTCCTGTTTGACATTTTTGGCTTCTCTCAAAATTCTTTTGTCGTCACACCCAAGAGAGAACCTGCAAATTCACTTCGCTTTAGGCAGAAGCCCAGTGCTCACTCTCATAGAAACCAACTCCTAGGGCCAAAGGTCTCTTCGCCTTCCCCCCATAAAATATTTGTGTGGTCTGGCCCCACTCCCCCCAAAAGTTGATGGGCACTGCCATTCAAATAGTGTGTGTATGCGGTGTCATGTGACTGATTATGCAGGGCAGGGCTTACCTGAATCCCCCCCCATTTTTTTTCTAGTTGGCACCCCTGGTCACTCTAATCCGCTCTAATGAAAGCTGGCAACTGCACAGGTAAAAGTTATCAAATGGTGACAAAACAGTTGTACCTCGGAAGTCGAATGGAATCCGTTCAGGAAGTCCGTTCGACTTCCAAAACGTTCGGAAGCTGCGGAGGATGTTCGGGTTCCGAAGAACGTTCGCAAACTGGAACACTCACTACAGGGTTTGCGGCGTTCGGGAGCCTAAACGTTTGACTCGCAAGGCATTCGAATTCCGAGGTACAACTGTGTTTGGCAGCAATCATCACAACGATGAGATTTCCTCCGTGCCCCCGCCAATGACCACCATTAAAAGGACCCCATTATTAAAAGGAATGAGACGCCTTTTCGTTAAAGCAGTTTAACACCTGTGCCACGTTTCCCACAATTTTGTATGAAACAAAAACCGCTCTACCATATAATCCCCGTAAGCAGGGCTAAAAATAACAACTTGCCTGCTCCCCTGTAGAAAGAATCGCCTCGAAGCCGACTCCCGCTGCCCTGCCCGACTCTGAAAAGAACTGATGGTGGGGATGGCCAGCGTCTTAAAATACTTCTTTTGCAAGGCTGCCTATAAACACATACCCTGAGCGTGTAGTGAATCGTGTTTTGCTTTTCGTACTGAGAAACCACCAGGGTAAATGTATGGGTTCCCGGAGAAGTCAGCTTGATCTTGGTGAGATAGTGGGGGCTGTTGATTCGAATCCCGTCGATATACGGAGGAGGATCGGCTGAAAAGGAAAGATTTATGCACGTGACGACAGTGGCGAGGATTCTCCATGCACAGAAATGGAAGGGGGAGAGGAAACCCTCCAAGGAAGAGTGGCTGGTGAAAATCTTGGAATATGCAGAGATGGCGAAAGTGACGGCACTGATAAGAGACACAAATTTAGAATCCTTTAAAGAAGACCTTTCTAGTCTATTTCAAAAGTTATTTGCCATATGCAGAGACCACAGCAGGGTTTGAAGTGTAAGAAATAGATTAAGAAGCATGTTGGAGAGGATGAAATTAGATCAGACAGAACCTTAAAACGCAATTGTTATATCATTTGGGTTATAAACACTGATGTTGGGTGAGCGGGAAGTTACTGGTTTTCTTCGAATTGGAATATAACTCTTGAGTAACAAATGTAACTTCCATTATGGAAAGAATACAATATTATTATTATTATTATTATTATTATTATTATTATTATTATTATTATTATAATATAAAAAAGAATTGTATAAGCCACCTGTGAGGGACAAGGGATACAGGGAAAGTCCCTCCCATCTTAAGTTCCAGCCCATCCCCAAGCGCTGGAGAGAGCAAGGAGAGCTCTGCCTCCAGCGGAGAGTCAGGAAGTGGTGTCCGAGGCTCAGGCAAGGTTGTGGAGCCCATGCCTCAGGTGGGACAGGAAGTTGGGCGCACGGGGGGAAGGCCAATCCCCCCAACTCCTGAATTGCGACGCAAACGTAGGGGGAAGAGGTTGGGTCTCCCAAAGCTTTTGTGCTGGAAGAAAACGCGCCAATCGCCATTCGGAGGTTCTGACACCTCACCTTAAGCATGTATATCGATCGTTCTGACCACTGTAAATAATCAGCACTTAATAAAAGCCTAAAAAGACTATCATAGAATCATAGAGTTGGAAGAGACCACAAGGGCCATCCAGTCCAACCCCCTGCCAAGCAGGAAACACCATCAAAGCATTCCTGACAGATGGCTGTCAAGCCTCTGCTTAAAGACCTCCAAAGAAGGAGACTCCACCACACTCCTTGGCAGCAAATTCCACTGTCTTACTGTCAGGAAGTTCTTCCTAATGTTTAGGTGGAATTTTCTTTCTTGTAGTTTGAATCCATTGCTCCGTGTCCGCTTCTCTGGAGCAGCAGAAAACAACCTTTCTCCCTCCTCTATATGACATCCTTTTATATATTTGAACATGGTTATCATATCACCCCTTAACCTTCTCTTCTCCAGGCTAAACATACCCAGCTCCCTAAGCCGTTCCTCATAAGGCATCGTTTCCAGGCCTTTGACCATTTTGGTTGCCCTCTTCTGGACACGTTCCAGCTTGTCAGTATCCTTCTTGAACTGTGGTGCCCACAACTGGACACAGTACTCCAGGTGAGGTCTGACCAAAGCAGAATACAGTGGTACTATTACTTCCCTTGATCTAGATGCTATACTCCTATTGATGCAGCCCAGAATTGCATTGGCTTTTTTAGCTGCTGCATCACACTGCTGACTCATGTCAAGTTTGTGGTCTACCAGGACTCCTAGATCCTTTTCACATGTACTGCTCTCAAGCCAGGACTATGCTGGAGTCGTTACTCTAGAGTAGCCACATCAGGCCCTCTGACACCACCCCTTTAAAAAAAAGAAAGAGGTTTATAGAATTATACCGTATATTCCGGCGTATAAGACGACTGGGTGTATAAGGCGACCCCCAACTTTCTCAGTTAAAATACAGAGTTTGGGATATACACGCCGTATAAGAAATACGACCCGGCGTATAAGATGACCCCCGACTTTTGAGAAGATTTTCCTGGGTTAAAAGTAGTCTTATACGCAGGAATATACAGTATGTATTTTTAAGGGGGGGATAGGAATTTTTTTGGCTCTCTAGATGTTGCTGGACTCCGGTCATCATGGGGTGATGGAAGTTTGTAATCCAAAAAGATCTGGAGCGCCTCAAGTTCCCCATCATAAAGATGGAGATTCTTTAGCTAGGATCTAGCATTTCTAGAGGATGCTAATGGCAAAGTAACAAATGTCAGCCCTGCTAATGGTCCCAAAGTGAATGCGCTGCAGAAGCAAGAAGAGGCACAGCTGGACGCCAACAAGACCTAATTTAGTTGTCGGCTGCAGAGTCGCTGGACCCTTCTCAGGTGGTCAGATGAGACACCCACAGAATTCAGCCAATAAACTTCAGGAAAAGGGTTACACCCGCCCTGCTTTGGCAACGGGCTTCTCAATCACATGTCCCCCTTGACAAAGGAAATCTTTTAATACGATTTTGGAAGCTCTGTATTCATAGGTTGTAGGTTGGAGGGGGAAGCGAGAAGAGGAGGGTTATTAACACACCTACCAGGGTAGTAAACTTTTTTCCCATCTGTTTTGTACACCACCATTGTGATGAACTCCCGGTTGTGAGCAAAGTCGTCCTGCGAAAGCAAAGGCCAAAATTATGTTGTTGTTGTTGTTGTTGTTGTTGTTGTTGTTGTTGTTGTTGTTGTTGTTGTTAATATACCCGGAGGTCTCAGGGCGGTTCATAAAAAAGATCAGAATATATAAAATCAAAATAAAACAAACCAATAATAACCCCCATCGATCACTATGTCATCATTTATGTATTATTATTATTATTATTATTCATCTGGTATTTTAGTTGGTTAATCTTAAGTCACACCAACACCCACACCCCTACATTCTGTTTCTGTTATTCCACCCTTTACCTGGCAGATCTCAGGGTGGTTCACAGCATAAAAACACAAAATACACAATGAGAATGAGAATAAAACCAAGCAAACCACTCCCCTTCCCTCAGGTAGACTGCCTCTGCCCAGGGAGGCTCCCTCCCTCCTTCATTTTAACATGACTCGACAGACCTTCAGTTTCTGAGCAGCACAATTCACACTTGCACACATAACAGGGTTAAAGAGAATGCAAGGGTAAAAATGGTCAGCTCTCAAAAGGAACCGACCCCCCAATCTGGTAGAGAGGCTGACTGGAACGAGGGAAGTTTATGGCAGTGGGTCACACAGAGAGACAGGTGGCAGTTCTTGCGTGGGTGAAAGACTCGCAGGAGCCTTTTAGTTGCATTTCCCGCTGCAAAGCAGCAGTTCTACTTTGGCACACTAACAATGCACTCTGGGACACAGTTTTGGAGGTACACATACATCCGGGACATGCGCCAACAGTCTGGTTACGGGATCAGGTGTCGAACACACTGCTCTAGTTAACGCAAACGGGGCTTATCTCGTACAAAATCTATAAAGTGGTACCTTGGTTGTCAAACTTAATCCGTTTCAGGAGTCCGTTTGACTCCCGGAACCGTTCGAAAACCAAGGCGTGGCTTCTGATTGACTGCAGGAGCTACCTACACTCAAACAGAAGCTGCATCGGACGTTCGGCTTCCGGAAAATGTTCGCAAACGGAATACCTACTTCTGGGTTTTTGGCATTTGGGAGCCAAAACGTACACGTACCAAGGCATTCAAAAACCAAGGCACGACTGTATACCACATACCGTATTTTTTCATCTATAAGAAGCCCCCATGTATAAGATGCCCCCTATTTCGGGGGACTCAGATTTAAGAAAATTGTGGGGGGAGATGTATCTGTGTGTAAGACGCCCCCTAATTTTTGACATTATTTTAAAGGAAGAAAACCTAGTCTTATACACGGAAAAATACGGCAATCGTACCAAAACCTTTAAGTGGCTTGCAAGAATGGTTCTATGAAACATGCTTGACAAAAGTTAAAAAGGTAACCGTGTCGGCCGACAACAACAAATCCAAATCCACATTAGGAATAGGGCCAGTCAAAACGTTACAAAACAGCAAGCAGGTTTCCAATTTCCCCTGCCTTGTGTTTCTGACATCTGCTGTGATGAAAGAATTCTGGGAGACCCGAAAACTTGCAGGCCGTTTCGTAACATTTTGTTTGGCCTCATAAAGGAATTGCACTCCTGTGGGTTTGCATTTTATATGAACTAACGGGTGGCTTTCATCCTCCTCTTGCTAGCTCAAATACCGAGAGAAGCGTCAGCATTTCAGCGCCCGGTCCCTCATTCATACCAGGGTTCAAACATTCATGCCAAGGGTACCTTGTCCGTAATGTGTCTGCTAAGCAGGATCCAAACTGCAGCCCCACCTTGTGGGCATTGAACCTCCAGTTTGTACTGTGGGTTGTTAGCTAGGCTGTATGCATCTTTCACGGGGCCCTGTTTTGCATCCCAGGTACTAAAAAAGAAAAAGAAAATATTTCATTATACAGGATGTAAGGGGGAGGGCTTCTAGGGAACAGCCCCCCCCCATCAGGTCGAGTTCCTCTCAGAGCAGTAAGTCCAGTAGCGGATCAGATTACAGGAGTCAGGAAGCAGAGAGGGAGGGAAGAGGCTCTAGGAGCATGAAAGAGCCTCAACACAGAGCAGAGAAGGAGGCAGCTGGGGAAGAAATGACGGGAGAGCAGTCAGAAGGATGGCCCTTCCCCCCCGATGTCTGAATTGAGGCACAGGGCACCCCGTAGGACGAGAGGGAGGTGCTTTGGGGTTCCCAAGCTGTTATGTTGGGCGCGAAACAGGAAGAAGCCATTGCGAGGTTCTGACTCAGACTAAGCAGACATGTTTTCCAGACTCTTTGCACTGTAAATAGAATGCACAATAAAAACACCTTAAAGACAAGCAGGCGTGGAGCGTCGTTACTCAAGAGTAGCCGCAAGAACCTCTGACACATAATTTATAATGAATGGGGGGGGGGAGTTTAAAAGCACCCCCCCAAAAAAAACAGAGTCCTTTTTGTTGGGCATAATTCAGATGGAAATTCCCAGGTGTCAGAAAAGGTTATTTATGTATGCCACTACTGTGGCCTGTGCTTTGTTAGCCCAAAAATGGAAAACGAGTGAGTTCTCAACCAAAGAAGAATGGCAACTTAAACTGATGGAATATGCTTAGCTTGCAAATTTAACATATAGAATAAGAGAACAAGAAGAACAAACGTTCAAAGAAGACTGGAAAACATTTACTGAACATATGAGGGGAAATTGTGTACACTTGAAAATGTTGGCAGCATTAAGATAAATTCAACAGTGTAAACAAGTTTTGATGGAAGTAATGATGCAGGGATTTATGTTATGCAAAATTAACCATGGAAAGAGAAGAAGGGAAGGCATCAATATCTTAAGGTTTTCTAAATTAATATTCTAAATTGTAAAACAGAAAAATTTATATATGAAATAACTTGAGCATCAACCCCCCCCCCAAAAAAACCCATAAGAGATAAACACAAACTCCCTCTCTCACACACGTCACTTTTGTTTATAGGAATTGCAATTCATTCATACAAAACTTGATTACCCTTTAAGAGGACATATTTTGGCTATCACTTTTATGCAAGCAGTGATCTCAACAGGAAGTAGTCATACCTCTAGTTACGTATGCCTCAGGTTGCGTACAACACGGGATATGTACGCGCCGAACCCGGAAGTAACAGAATGGGTTACTTCCGGGTTCAGTGATTCGCGCATGCGCAGATGCGCCAAATGACGTCACATGCGTGCACGGAAGTGCCGAATCGCACGGGGAGCATGCACAGATTCAGCGCCTCAGGGTAAGTACTGCTCTGGATGTGTACGGGGCTCCGGAACGGATCCCGTTCGTATCCAGAGGTACCACTGTACGAAATATTATTTGGTGCGATCCTTCCACGAAACAAAGCAAACAGCTGTTGAAATGCAACCCTGAAACTTATGAACGCTCCAGTGGAATAGTGGCATGCTGAATGCTCCCAAACATTTAAGCTACAATGCTCAAGTTGTACCTCCAAAATAAAAATAAAAAATTAAATAATGAGGAAATGCTTTCTTCTGGAGTCTCCTGTCTTGCAGTTTCCTTGGATGGTCCTGGGTTCTAGTATTATGAAGTAGTCTTTCTCCTGTCTACTTTTTCCATACCAGGGCATAATTTTATGCATCTTCACCATGTCCCCTTTACCGTTTTTCTAAATTAGAAAGCCTCAAATATTGTAATGTTCCCTCACAAGGGAAGCTGGGGGCTGGAATGGGTGGGTGGGAGGGAGGGAGTCCAGGACAGCTGTAAAGAAGTAAACTTGCAACTTGCAACCTTTTCCGTTGGACAAACCTGTGAATACATGTTGATTCTTTAAAAAGACTCGGGTTCCAGCTCAAGTATATAACATCGTAATACTTGCACAGATCTTCCCAGGCAATCCAGAAAATCCCTAAAAGAGAGGAGAAGCTCTAGGTCAAAAAACATGCTATATTTTCTCAAAAAGCCATTTAACAGAATGATAGGAGATAATACAGTCGTAACTTGGAAGTCAAATAGAATCCGTTCCAAAAGTCCTTTCAACTTCCAAAACGTTCTGAAACCAAAGCACGGCTTCTGATTGGCCATTTAGGGCTTGAAAGGTCAGCACCAACACTTTGAATTGTGCTCGGAAACGTACTGGGAGCCAATGTAGGTCTTTCAGGACTGGTGTTGTATGGTTACTGAATAGGATTGATTGCCAGCAGACAGTTGAACTGGGCTGACCTCGGTCTCTGTCCCTTTAACTGCATTCTCCCCCTGCCCTGCGATAAGCAGAACAGTCTCTGCTTAGCTCCTTGCACTGAGAAGTGTCAGCCTCACCATCAGGGCAGGACTAGGAGGCAGAGGTCTAGGGACCTACTCAGCAGAACGGCTGACCACCAAACACCACAGGCTGAAAGATCACTAAGTCCAGAGTCTAAAAGGACGCAAGCAATTTCTACATCTCAAACCTCTACTAAGAAAATGGGAGCAGGCGAAGCCAGGCTTTTGTTGTTGCTGCTGCTGCTTCCTCTCTCTCTCCACTTGGTAATAATCTTGTGGTTTATCATCTTCCTCTTTCTTTGCTCATCCTAACCCTGAGGTTCCAGAAAGGCCCACGGCAGACCTCTCTCCCTTGGCAGACAACTCTCCCTTGGCAGACAAGCTGCAGATGTGCACACAACCGATTGTGAAGTCACAAGCTGCACCAGAATGATGGTGGCTTTGGGTGCTAGGAAACAGCTAGATGGCTTCAGGGTGGCAGAAGCAGCATGTGTGCAAAAAGCGCCTCCGCCGACCTTGGCAACTCAGTCAAGGGCAAGCCTTGAAGCTCGAGGGGCAGCTGCTGGATCTGGTTTGTGCGTTTCAGTCGCCGCAGCTCAGTCCAAGAGCGAAAGGCTCTCCCTGGGTGGTGGTGGTTTTTAAAGGCCCCTCAACACACTCAGCATGTGTAAGAATAGCCGGTGTGCTGTTAATGGACAGCAACAAAGTGAGCTAACCTTGATATGTTGCCACCAGCTCCCTCCTTAAATCAGCATTTAAATCCCACAGAGAAAGGAAAGCCAACAGCTCAGTCGCCGCAGCTCAGTCCAAGAGTGAAAGGCTCTCCCTGGGTGGTGGTGGTGGTTTTTAAAGGCCCCTTAACACATTCAGCATGTGTAAGAATAAACCCCGTTAGCTGGTGTGCCATTAATAGACTGCAACACAGTGAGCTAACCTTGATATGTCGCCACTGGCTCCTTCCTTAAATCAGCATTTAAATCCCACAGTAATTTGGAAAATCAATAAAAATAATACTAAAATAATAATAATAATTGTTCTCTCTGATTTATATACCTCAAAAATTAAATAATAATAATGTTTACCAAAAACAACAGCAACAACCACGGCTCTGCTTCAGATACTTGTTAGGAACAAATGAGACCTGAAGCAAAATGTAGAAATGTGAAGTGCTTCTGCCCAGCGTGCCAGCCAGCCAGGCTTCCCTCTTTCAGAACACTCCGTTCCATCCTGTCATACAGAAATTCAGCATTCTGTGCCTACTGAACACAGTCCTCATGGGGCTGTTTCTGGGTTCCCCCCTTTAGAGCTCCTCCATCTATTTCTATACTTCTGCAAATCTTGGGTTTCCCCCCAGCCTACTAATACCTTCCTTGTGTGTGTCTGTGTGTCTGTGTGGTGCTGTTTTGACTACATAGGGACCCTGCTAGGGCTGGATCACAAGGGCACAGGTCAGTGGACTAAATGACAGGGCCAATATGGCTGGCAATCCCCGCAAGAGCAGTGCTGCCACAGAAATAGGTAAAGATCCAAACATTGGCCACTGTTAATTCTCCAAAATGTCTCTGGGTCCCACTTACCTCCAGAAGCATTCTTAGAAAGTAAAAGGAGGAGGAGGAGGAGGAGGAGGAGGAGGAGGAGGAGGAGGAGGAGGAGGAGGAGGAGGAGGAGTTGTTTCAGGGACTGCTAGGGACACCTGGAACAGCTGGGCGAGAACTGGTTTTCAACATTGTGATATATCACAATGTCTGAAATAAGGATGGAGCTATATAGAGGCATCTGCTGGCTTCACGGTCCCCCCCCCTTGTGATTTTTGCATAGCGCACACACACCATGATTCATGATATATTGCCAGGTCAAAAATGATGAAACCAGTATCACAATGTGGACTTCAAAACCAGTTTGGGATGATATATTGATATATCGTCCAGCCCTAGTGTGGGGGGGGGAGCCAGAGAGATGGGCAAAGCTGGCCAGACAAGCAATGGCAGCGAGACCATAGCAGGGAAGACAAGGATTAGATCCCTTCCTCTAATTCAGGCACATCCAACAGGTAGATCTACCGGTAGATCACTGGCTCCCTGCACCTCCCAAAAACGGGGGTTTTCCACCTCCCTAAGAAAAAAGCTTGACAACTTTGACCTGAACAAAGGGGGTAGATCACTGCCAGGTTTTAACTCTGCGAGTAGAGTGCAGTCTCTTGGGAGTCTAATCTTTTTTCAAAACTTCTTACAGAAATTGCCATTGTTCCCTCACTGTGAGAAGTGAGGTTACAGGGAACCAGGCAAGAGGGTCTTCTCGGTAGTGCCACCTATCTACTTACCTCCAGAAGCACTCTGAGAAAGTAAAAGGACTGTCTGGAGCTAACAACAACAACAACAACAGGAAATTGTTGTTTCAGGGACTGCTAGGGCCACCTGGTACAGTCAGAGGGTGTGGGATAAGTCAGTCAAATCCAACATTCTAAGAGAGGACTAACTGCCTCTATGTGACAGTCAGTTTGGTCAGTTGGTCGGTTGGTCTGCTGCTGATAGGAGTGTTAAGTAGTAAGTGCTCTGATGGACTCTTTTTAGGACTCACTAATATCTAGTATAGGGACCCAGGTGGCGCTGTGGGTTAAACCACCGAGCCTAGGGCTTGCTGATCAGAAGGTCGGCGGTTCGAATCCCTGGGACGGGGTGAGCTCCCGTTGCTTGGTCCCAGCTCCTGCCAACCTAGCAGTTCGAAAGCACGTCAAAATGCAAGTAGATGAATAGGAACCGCTCTGGCGGGAAGGTAAACGGCGTTTCCGTGTGCTGCTCTGGTTTGCCAGAAGCGGCTTTGTCATGCTGGCCACATGACCTGGAAGCTGTACACCGGCTCCCTCGGCCAATAATGCGAGATGAGCACGCAACCCCAGAGTCGGTCACGACTGGACCTAATGGTCAGGGGTCCCTTTACCTTTACCTAATATCTAGTATATAGTTTATATGTTATGTAATCTAAGTATGTACTCAATGAATCTGACAGTAAAGTAGTTTATGTTATTATCATTCAGATTCATGTGTATTTTCCTTTAAGAGGGACAAAAGGGATTATCAACCAGGAAGGCAAGAGGGCAGGAAGGTAGAAGGCATAATTATTAAAAGGACTCAAACGAGTTAGCAATCCGCTTGCTGCTGTGTAAACTCAAACAAGGAATCGTTTAACTCTGCTATATTATATAAACGTTCCTACAGAGGGGTGGGGGAAGCAAGGCTGGGCGATATCTGGTTTTCAACACTGTGATATATCACCAGCTAAACATCATGATATACTGATATATCACGATGTCTGAAATTAGGATGGAGCTATGTAAAGCAGGCACAGGCAAACTCGGCCCTCCAGATGTTTTGGGACTACAACTCCCATCATCCCTAGCTAACAGGACCAGTGGTCAGGGATGAGGGGAATTGTAGTCTCAAAACATCTGGAGGGCCGAGTTTGCCTATGCCTGATGTAGAGGCACTTGCTGGCTTCACGGGACACCCCCCCCCACAAATTGTGATTTTTGCATAGCGCGCACACACACATCATGATTCGCAATATATTGCCAGGTCAAAAATGATGAAACCAATATCACAATGTGGACTTCAAACCAGTTTGGGATGACCGTGGCAGGGAAGAGAAGGATTAGATCACTTCCTCTAATCTTTTTTCAAAAGATTTTCAAAAGCCGCAGAAGCACCGTTGGACATTCGCCTTCCAAAAATAGTTCACAAACCGAAACACTCACTTCCGGGTTTGCGACCTTCGGTAGCCAAAACTGGCAAGGTGTTCGACTTTCAAGGTACGACTGTAAAAGCTAAAAGATCCCGCCAAGGTCTTTGACACTTTCCCCTGGGATGCTTGGATCTGATCCTTCTAGGGAGCTGTGAAAATCGGGCCACCCCACTATTCCCCCAAGCTCCTGTCCTGTTCTACTAGGGAGATTCTGGGGCAAAGGAGTCATTTAAAATCTTGCTTGCTCAAACCTCCAAGTGTTTTGCTCCTTTACCATTGTCTATTTTCTGGGCTGTTCTGGGATCAAAATTCAAGTACTTCTGAAGTTCCGGGGTCCAGTTCTTCATATCATTTTCACTGTATCTTCCCTTCCAGCGGAGGTGGCTCCAGGGATTTTTCAGCTGGAGGAATCGAAGCCCCTAAACAAAGAAGAGAAAATAAGGAATATCTGGCATTTTCCATTAGGGTGTACCACCCCACACCCCTGGTGAATACAGGAAATCAAATGACCTGAAAGTCTTAAAACAATCTGGATAAAGCTGATTTAGAAAAGATGTTCCATGGTTTCCTATTCCGCTTTTAAGAGGACGCATGATTTTTAAAATATAAAAACCTGCCAATTTAAAGAAAGCATTGCCAAAAGATCTGAAGCATTTATTCCCATGAGTACCTTGTATTCTCTGATATCCAAAACAGCATAGGCATGGGTTGGTACTAAACCCCATTTTTCTCCTTCCTCCTCGGTCATTACTCCCGTAGCCGTTGTAATGAGCACGTCCCCTTTGCGAAATCTGGTAACAAAGAAGAAGAAAGTTTACTTTCAGAGTTTGCTTACAGATGGAGTAACAAGCCAGTTTGATACTTCTCATCAGTCTATCCTTATCCATTTGAAGAAGAGAAAACGGCATCCTGGAAACTTCAACGAAGTGATGGCATAAATTGATGCCTTTCAGAGGTTCCGGCACAGAGGTGGAAGACAGATAAGAAACCTCGAAGAACTATTTCAGGAGTTGTATGTAGCTAGTAATTCTTCCTCTCCTCCCAGAGCTGGTAGAAACCAATTCCCATTGTCTTCCGCCATGGTTGGAGCTGATGGGAACTGAAGTCAGGGTGGATAAAAATCAATTATTTAAAAAATAATAATCAGATTTTTTTGAATTGGATCGGATTTTTTAAATAAAATGCTTTTGGAGGAAAAATATTTCTAAAGATAGTTTTCTGTTTAAGTTACATTATAGTCCAAAGGTTATTCATTAGGAAATAAGGATTTAAGTTTTTCATGTGTGCTAAAACTCACTTAATTTTTTTTAAAAAAATTGTTTAAGCATATCGGTTGACAAACAAACATGGATACTATAATGTTATTGTTTTAGTTAAATAAACTAAATTGTTATTGCGGAAATGTTTATTTTTCTCCTTCCAATAAAGTACAGCAGAAAAGTTGTCCAAATATAAACAGTTAACTTATTAAACCTCACAATAATTTCATAATTATCTATGCATTTCTAATAATATAACCAAATTAGTAATTTTTGACGTAACTGTAAAAACTATTCTGAAAATTTATTATTCCAAAAATGAAACCTTCATCTGGTTGTAAATATGCAAGAATGAGTCAGTCTGTAAAAAAAATGATTTAAATAAAGTCTTATTGACTAGTGATTTAAATCAAGTCTTACTGACTAGTTATTTAAATCAATTTGATTTAAATCAAATCCACCCTGATCGAAGTGCAATAGCACTTGACTACCCCTGAGGTAATACCACAAAACTTTAGTTCCTAGTATTTCTAATTAACCAGAGAAACACGGGACTGAGGGAGGGAGACATTTAATTGGACTGTTTGGACTAACAATAATTAGACTAATTATCATTTTGCGAGTATGGAATCTGGAAGGTATGTGCTATTTATCTTCAGCTGAACGGAGGAATGAAAGGAAACTGGAAACTTGCCAAGTGCACTGGCAAGATAACAGATCCCTCTTCTTCCGAGGGTGGGGGTGGAAATGGCGAAAACAGGTTACTGACTGGGATGGAGTGACTTTTGCAGCTATTGTTAAAGTTGCAAAAACAAAGAGCTTGGGACTGAGTGAGGGAGAAATTTCCGGAACAACACTGGGATATCAGCTCTGCTCAAGGCGCGACGGATTGCTGCAACAACCGGGGAAAGATTGACATACATGGACAGGAAGAAACATCACGGACAGAACAAATGTCACACCCAGGAAGAAGAGTGATACAGTATGAGATCTTCACTTGTAGTCTTATAAATTACTTAATGTGTCAACACGAATAGAAGTTATAAATATTGCAGCTGTTGTATAAGGGATTACTACTATGGCGGGAATGTAATCGAAATGAGTAAGATTTTGGAATGCAGAAACAAATGAAAACCATCAAAATCATCTATTCTAGACCGTGGGGGAGGGGGGTTAACCAAAATTATATAATTTGGAATTTGAATGATTTGTATTAGGAATTGTATTACAGTGGTGCCTCGACTTACGAATTTAATCCGTTCCGAAGGCACCTTCGTAGGTCGAAAAATTCGTAAGTCGAAAAGCGCCATTGGAAACGTGATTTCCCATAGGAATGCGTTGGAAACGGGAAAAATCGTAAGTCGAAGCAACCCCATCTAAAAATTCATAAGTCGAAAAAACCCTATCTAAAACCACCGTGGTTTCCGTTCGGATGTCGAGAAAATTGTAAGCGTGCGGCCATTTGCCCCATTCGTAAGTTGAAAAATTCGGTTGTCGAGTAGTTCGTAAGTCGAGGTACCACTGTATAATTTGGCATTGTTATAATGGGGCTATTATTGGATTATTGCAATTGAAAAACTATTAGAAAGTATTGTATTTCTAATTAAACCAGATTCGAATCCTGTCCTGAAGTCCTCCACATTTAGCTGCGGCATCTGAAGCTGCAAAAGCTCGAACACCAAACAGACCACGGCTTTTACTTCATGCCTCTTTGAAAAATATTTCTCCTTCTGCCTTAAGCCCAAAGAAAGGCAGAATTCAGCCAAAAGCTTGTCAATATTTCTGGCCAATTGGCGTATTTTTTTTAAAGTTTAACAGAGGAATGAAGCACACTACCACCAAAGTGCCATTTTCTACATCGGTCTCTCTCGCTGTAGATAAAGACCGTACCTTCATGAATTGCTCATCAGTATTTGCTTAGCAATAGCACTAGTAAGTGTAAAAATACAATGGAACTAAACATTCCACCTAAACATTAGGAAGAACTTCCTGACAGTAAGAGCTGTTCGGCAGTGGAATTTGCTACCAAGGAGTGTGGTGGAGTCTCCTTCTTTGGAGGTCTTTAAGCAGAGGCTTGACAGCCATATGTCAAGAATGCTTTGATGGTGTTTCCTGCTTGGCAGGGGGTTGGACTGGATGGCCCTTGTGGTCTCTTCCAACTCTATGATTCTATGAACTATTCTGCTGATAACATCAGAACCTACCTATCTACCTACCCCCCTCTCTCTATATATATCAGCCATAAGTTACCTTTGGTAAAGCATCCTGAAGGAACTGTCTTTGTCAAAAGCTTGGTTCCCTGAGTGCATGGCAATCCTTTCGGGTATCCAGCCAGTCAATGCATGGAGATCAATATTCTGAAATAAAAGCAGATTTCCTCGGTAACAAAGACAGCAGTATAATCCAAGACTGTGAAAAAGCCATCCATATGAAAACTTTGCTATTTTTGAAAAGCAAGAAATTTAATTTTTTTTAAAAGTATGGTTCCAGTTCTGAAACTTCCAGTTTTCATTTCCTTTTGGTGCTGAAACTTTCTAGGAGGTAACAGAAGGCTAATTCGCAGAAAAGCAGCTTGCAAGGTGATTTGCTGAAAATGCCGTGAATTTTGCAGCAGCCACCAGAAATTTTCAGATCCAAGGGAGACAGAACTGCACTGTGTGACTCGGCTTCTTTCCTCCTAACCTTTGGCCGCAATATAATTGTTTCTTCCCTCCATCATCACAGAGATGAAGCTGAAAATGTGGTATCAATAAGGGCCAAAACCTCAGAAACTAGAGAACAAGTAGTGGTACCCACATGCATCTCTCCCCCCCCCCCTAGAATTTCATCCGTAAAGCCCCATACTAGACTTCAGTCGTGCTAACTTGCATTTGCCAAGAACATTCCCCAAATAAGGCCAACTCAAATATAACTTACTCGTACAGAAATTATTTGTCATGCTGGGAAGAAGCACACATGCTACAATGAACAGAAAGCAGAGATCATATTTTGTTTATGATGGCATCTGTCTTATTTTTCTCTACTTGGGATTAATGGAAGAGCTCTTCATAATGGGAAGATCTGCCTGAACAGACATTTACTCCTTGCCAAGAACAGATGGGTACTCACAGAATTTGATCCTGGAAAATCATAGCCTCCCATAACCTTCATGTAAGCTTTCTCTATCAAGGAAACCCAGAGTTCGCTTTTGTTGTTGGAGTAAGAGCAGAGAAGTTCTCCGCTGTGATCTACCGGTAGCAAGTCATCGATTATCACCTGGGCAAAACAGGACAGAGAGAGATCAAACCAAGAGCGCAAATAAGACAGCTGCACGTGGAATTAAGTAAGTCACGCAGAAGAGTCAGGCTCAGAGAACAAAGAATATACATTGGCTCTAGCCAAGCGTTCTGACAATGTGTTGATTAAAACATGAGATGCAGGGGACATGGGGACACTGTTAGCTATTTGTGATTAAAAAAAGATACCTTACACAAGACTTGAAGATAAATTTTGCTCGTCAGGTTGGCAACAGTTGAACAACAAGTTCATATCATCGTACCTTGGATCCCGAACACCCTGGAACTCGTACGTTTTGGCTCCCGAACAATCGGAACCCAGAAGTGACTGTTCTGGTTTCTGAACATTCTTTTGGAAGCCAAATGTCCGATGGGGCTTCCGTGGCTTTCGATTGGCTGCAGGAAGCTGCAGGAGCTTCCTGCAGCCAATCAGAAGCCGCGCTTTGTTTCCAAACATTTTGGAAGTTGAATGGACTTCTGGAATGGATTCTGTTCAACTTCCAAGACACAACTGTATACTGTATATTAATGAATGCAATGTGTTTCTCTCCCTTGAGCCCAAGAGAGGGTTTAGTCCTTTTGTTTTCAAAACTCCTTCATAGCAGTGCCTAAGTTATTAATCCACAGACTGCCTGTCCTCACAAACTCCTCTAGACAGTGTATGCTTGAAGTCAGCACACACTCATGTTCCCAGTCAAAGAAACAATAGAATAAGCAACCAATGCCCACCTGCCACCTCCTTTCCCCAATACCATTTATTCTTTTTGAAATACATTTACAATGCAAATGCAATACAAATACTAACAGACATCTGCCAATAATGTTGTCCCCCTGCAAAAGCTGTGAATTGTGTGTGAAAGGTCTTGTTTTTGTGGTATATTCATCCTTGTGGAGACCCCCATGTGTTCAGTCAACAATTTAATAGGGTATAATTACATAAAATTCTAACCATCAACCTAGCAATCAATCAATCAATCAATCAATCAATCATGACCTTACCTTCCGAGGGACCCCATTGATATGCAGCTTAACCATGTATTTTCCACACGGATTATACTCCGGCTCTCCTTTTTTATTCTGCGGATAAATAATGCTGTTTTGAAGGGGGGAAGGAAAGAGACCAGGGAAAATATTAGAATATATTCTGTGTGCATGTTGTGGACTATGCCAAGTCTATTTCAATCCTGTGTTGTCAACTTAAAGCTTAGGAAAGAGTGGTATTGTATGTTATTTCGTGTTAAACTCACACCTGAGAGGGAAAGGTTCTCAGTTATATAGAGCAGTGGTCCTCAACCTTGGGCCTCCAGATGTTTTGAGACTACAATTCCCATCATCCCTGACCACTGGTCCTGCTAGCTAGGGATCACTGATATAGAGAACTGAAAGTCCCAAACAGTGAAGGACACCAGCGACCACAATGGAGTTAGGCATATAAAATTGCAGCAAACACAAATTATTAGGGTAGAGATGGCAGGGATTAAACCTGGAACTTTTTGCATGCAAGATGGTGCTATAGGTAAAAGGTAAAGGACCCCTGGATGGTTAAGTCCAGTCAAAAGCGACCGTGGGGTTACAGCCCTCATCTCGCTTTCAGGCCGAAGGAGCTTGTGTTTGTCCACAGGCAGCTTTCGGGTCATGTGGCCAGCAGGACTAAACCGCTTCTGGCGCAACGGGACACTGTGACGGAAACCAGAGCACACAGAAACGCCGTTTACCTTCCCGCCACAGTGGTACCTATTTATCTACCTGCACTGGCGAGTTTTTGAATTGCTAGGTTGGCAAGAACTGGGACAGAGCAACTGGAGCTCACTCTGTCACGTGGATTCGAACTGCCGATCTTCTGAATGGCAAGTCCAAGAGGCTCAGTGGTTTAGACCACAGCACCACCCGCGCCCCACAGCTGAGCTATGGTCCCTCTCCGAATGCATTCCCCATGCCTCTCACAACCGAGGATTTGTGATTTCAGAGTGCCTATAAATACAGGGACTGAAAGCGGGAGATATCTGAACACAACAGGGGTGGAAGATGCAGCAACCATCATGAAACCAGCCATCTTTATTCAAACATACCCTAAAGGCCTAGAAGAGAGCGGGAGGCTTTCTGTGAAAGGCAGGAAATGAGCAAGCAGACAGGAACGCTTGGGAGACTAGGGACTCAGCTACACTGGCAAAGAAAAATACGCATTGTTTATGCTTTATAACTCTGTGACACCAGATGGCACTGTGGAGTCCCGTTTTTGCCAACCTGATTTCTCATTGCAACACGCTTAACTTAAGTTTGCAAACGTTTCTTTGATGTGTCTAGATCCGGCCTGGGTATAATGGACCAAAAAGGTGGTGTTGAGCTTCATCAACCAATTTGAAGTTACCAATCAGGACTCTGGCTGCAGGTTTCCAGAGAAAAGTTAAAATGGCCCAAAAGACCGGAAGAATCAGAAATCAGGAAGACCAAAATGTTAATAAGGAACGGGGGGAATTTATAATTTACCTTAAAAACCATTGTGAAAAGTTAAAATCGTTAGTAGGATTGGAATAACACTTGTAGTTTAATGGTGAATTTTGGATATAATGGAGATGTAAAAGATTTGCATAATGATAAAAGATGCAGGAGGAAATGATTAATAATAGGACCCACCAAGAGGAGGAGGGAAGTCCAGGAGATTCTTTGGAATCTTGTTTTTATGTTGTATGTTGGATATGTGATTGTAAAATTTTAATTTGAAAAACCAAATAAAAATTTATTTATTTTTTTAAAAAATGGCCATAAAGCACACAGGTAGTGAAGCTGCCAAGTTCCTTCCAGTACATTTTTTATATATGAAAAAATTGAAAACAAAAACTTTGCAGATCATCTGCCAGAACAGAGCGTACCTGGTAATCAGCTTCTTGTTGTATCGTCTTTCGTACGCTGCACTGATAGCAAGAGAAGCTACGAAGGAACAATCTGACACGATTGTCTGAGGACAGAAAGAGTCAAGGGTCAAGGAGCGTCAGAACTACCCAAACTGTATAGAAATTTATTCATGTATGTGACTACAGCGGCAAGAATGTCACTTGCCCCAAAATGGAAAGAAGAAGTAGTCCCAGCAAAAGAAGAATGGATGCAAAAACTTATGGAATATGCAGAAATGGCAAAACTTACTGGAAGAATAAGAAATCAAGATAACAAACTTTTTATAAAAGAATGGAAGTGGTTTATTGAATATTTACTTATAAATTGCAAACAGATTAAAAATACTGGCAGGATTATTGTAATAACCTGCAGTTTCATAAGAGTGTATATTTAAAGTAGATGAATAAATGAGCAAATTAAGTTAATTCGGACATGCAGAACATATTAAAAATAAATTTAAGGAACCGTAGAAAGAGGGGGAAGGAAGCCAAGTTTTGAAATGTTAAAATGATTGTAAAATTACTGAAAGGTATAAAACTGAAAATCATAAATAAAAAAGGAAGTGCCACTGACAAGCAGGACAATGTAAAGAGGATTAAGGGTGGGGAACCCAACAATAAATTAGATCTCTCAACTGATCGGAAATCTGGGGGGAGAACTGAGCCAATTCAAGGCAAATAAATATGCTTGAAACTGCAAACTCCAGTTTCCTCAAAGGTCAGGTAACCACATAGGAATGGGGAGCCAGAGGCCCTCCATATTGCCAGGGATGATGGGAATTGGAATTGGAATTGGAAGCCCAGAAATATCTGCAAGTCCACATAGCCCCCATCTCTGATATACCAGTTCTAACCTCAAAGCACCCAAACCTCCGGATTCTTCATCAGATCATTGAAGAGAACATTCTCCATTCACTTTGACAGATGGGAAAGAGCCATTGATTTTGTTTTCCTCTAAAGCATTCCTCTAAACACAACTTCTCCAACTGCAGCAGAGCAGGGCTAGGGAACCTGTGGCCCTCCAAATGTGTCTGAACTCGAACTCCCACCCTGGCTAAGCTGCTCGGGACTAATGGGAGTTGGAGGTCAATACTACCCGTGTTACAGCCTGCAAATGAAATAGCCCTTCCGATTCCTGAATTAGGGCTCTGAAACGTACCTAATACTTTCTGGTAGTGTGGGGGTTCTATACATTGGTCACAGGAAGGGAACAGTGTATGAAAGAACATCAAAAGCGAAAGCTCTCCTTTCAGACTGTGAAAGTGTCAACTTCTGTTGTCTTGCTTCGTTTCTCTTATTCGAGGATAGCCAACTGTGTCAGATCAGAACGATCCTCCTTACCTGTTTTATGCTGAAGCTTGACACTGTGTAGATCATGGTGGGGCTGTTCGTTATCTCATCGGGCCGCACCCAGCGAGAAAACATTGCCTTCTGCTTGGGAGACAATGGCAGCTTGCCACATCTATCTCTGCAATCAAAACAATCCCCACCCCACCCCAAACCAGAAGTCACTGCTAAGCATGAAATCCGTGGGCTGGTTACTTAAATCACACATCATTTTTATCAGGGCAAATCAAGAAGCAACATCCCAAAGGTTTTCTGCCCACCTATGAAAATCCTAAAGACCACCTAGGCCCCCCTCCTAATTGTTCTTGCTCCCTTTGGGTTCTCATCTCTCCAACTCCAGCCTCCAGTTCATGATCAGCCTTGCTTGGGCTCCTACACTGAATTAAGGTAAAGGCTAAAGGACCCCTGGACCACACAAAGGCGACTATGAGGTTGTGGCGCTCATCTCGCTTTCAGGCCGAGGGAGCCGGCATTTGTCCACAGACAGCTTTCCGGGTCATGTGGCCAGCATGACTAAACAGCTTATGACGCAACAGGACACCATGACGGAAGCAGGAGCGCAAGGAAACACCGTTTACCTTCCCGCCGCAGCAGTACCTATTTATCTACTTGCACTGGCGTGCTTTTGAACTGCTAGGTTGGCAGGAGCTGGGACAGAGCAATGGGAGCTCACCCCGCTGCGGGGATTCGAACCGCCGACCTTTCGATCAGCAAGCCCAAGCGGCACAGTGGTTTAACCCACAGCGTCACCCACGTCCCTTTTCCTAACAGTAGCAGTGTTCAAAAATTTAACAGTGGTACTTTAGACGTCAGGACTACAGTGGTACCTCGGTTTATGAACACAATTGGTTCTGGAAGTCTGTTCATAAACTGAAGCGTCCATAAACTGAAGCGAACTTTCCCATTGAAAGTAATGGAAAGTGGATTAATCTGTTCCAGACGGGTCCGCGGAGCACTCAACCTGAAGCGTACTTAACCCGAAGCATGGGTGTAATTGGTTCCGGAAGTCTGTTCATAAACTGAAGCGTTCATAAACTGAAGCGAAATTTCCCATTGAAAGTAATGGAAAGTGAATTAATCCGTTCCAGATGGGTCCGCGGCGTTCGTAAACCGAAAATTCGTAAACTGAGGTGTTCATAAACCGAGGTTCCACTGGAATTCTATAGTACTTATAGTTGAATGAATTCACCTACAATGAGCAGGCGGCAACAGCTTACTTTTCACACTGCCTTAATATTCAAGGGAGCATCTGAACATTGTTCCCAAGAGACAATTCTTAAGAATAATAAGGAATAGAAAGCATTTCAGCAAGTCCTTGGCTAGGCAACTTATATTCACTTACGAGAAAGGTACCGGAAAAGCAAAGCGCTCTCTGAGGTCAACGCTCATGAAAGGGACGTACTCAATGCCATTGATCTTTGACGTCTTCCTATGAGAGCAGGATGCAAGATGTCAGGAGCACAATGCTATTCAAATCCATTTGTTTCCCACCCTGCCAAACTCTAAATGAACAGCTGAGGTATACCTGCCTGCTTAATACCTTCAGCATTTTTAGTATGGCAACGGGAGCAAGACGCAGTGGATGGTCTCGTTTCAAAGAGCCAGCAAATTTCCCCCTTCAGTTTTGCATTAAAAGCTTTGTTCAAACGGTCCTTACCCCTGAACGTTCTGGCCACCAAGGGTTCAGAGCAGAAATGGCTGCTTGAGTTAGATAAAGCAGTGGAGGTCAGTGTGGTGCAAACACAGCATCTTAAAATAGACACTGTTTCCCCAGACCACCAGGGGGCTCCATCTCTTTGAAACTTGCCTGCCAGGCAGGAACTTACTATTGTAGCCTTCCCTTCACTTCCTCCAAAGCTATACAAAAGTTCTATTTGTGTTGGCTTGTTGTAAAAGGCAGCAGGAGTGGCGGCGGCAAACAAGCGTGGCAAACCTGCATCTCCTCTAGCAGCAATGCTATTCCATGCCCAAATATGTGGATACATTTATCAGCTAAATATCCTGCTGTTAGCCTTAGTACATTTGCATCCCAAAGGGAAATGTAATTAGTTTAACACGTTGCTTGATCATTGGGATGAACTCCTCGATAAAGTTGGCACGACTTCTTGATATTTAAGAGCCGTGCAACATTTGCTGTTGTTGAATCATCCTGCCGGTCTACAATTTGGTGCTTTCAACAATCCCATGCATTCTTGCTCAGAATTAAGCCTTACTGTGTTCAGTGGAATGGGCTCCCAGGTTCAAGTGTGCACCCGACTGCAGCCTAAATGAGGCAACCCATTTTCAATACGCCTAGAAAACCGTTCCCTTTCCTTACCTGAGCACCTCAATCTCCTCCGCGGTGTATCGCTGACCTTGAGGTTCACTGGCCTGCACAGCTCTGACTGCCTGTGGCTTATCGTTCAAGGAAAAATCAGGCCCTAATGGAAAGTAAGTCCTGGCTTGTTGATTTGCTTTCGCTGGGATCGGCTTGTCTTTCTGAGACGGCTTTGAATCCTTCAGTGCTTCAGCTCTAAAATAGAGAGTTTGCATTTTACACGCATCAAGAGTATTTATTTCATTGGTGGCGGTACATTGCGACGCCTCCTATAAATGCCACCAATCATATGCTACTCATTTTACTATGTAAAAATGCAAAAAATATTAATTTCTTTTGTGAGAACGAATGATTAAAAAACAAACGTGGCAAGAGTGACTGCATATTTCTTCCGTATTTGCATTCTTAGGCTTCTCATATACTCTACCTCAGACATCCCCAAACTTCGGCCCTCCAGATGTTTTGGACTACAATTCCCATCTTCCCTGACCACTGGTCCTGTTAGCTAGGGATCATGGGAGTTGTAGGCCAAAACATCTGGAGGGCCACAGTTTGGGGATGCCTGCTCTACCTGTTAAACCTCCATAAAACCTTCATTTCATACAGCTCAAGGGTTCCTGTACAGCAAGAATGGCATATGCAATCTAACACAGAAGCCACTCAAGACAGTTATTTCAACTAAAAAGAAAACCTGAAAGTTTTGTGCATACTAACAGGAATCATGCAACAATTTATTTAGCAAGCTTCTTGTTGCTAGAGGTTCGTGTACAGCCAGAAATTTAGCTGAAAACAGCTATTCCATTATTCTAAATACAGTACACAGATAATCAGAATATGCTTCAGGATTTCCTTCAATTAAACAGTCATCCTTGATGGTCCAGGTTCTCATAGTAACCCTAGTGCAATGCAAATAAATCCACACTCACAATTGTCTATTCAAGGCCTAAACTAAGAGGGAAGAACTGGTTTTTGTACAACAAAAATCACTGCATAGTTGCCTGGAAGCAGCTCCCATTCACCATAGATGACCAAAGAGAATAACTGTATCTACACGGCTCATTCTCTAAATACCCAACTGATCATTGTGTTTTGCAAGAGAGGGCATCTCGTGGACGCCATCCTATCAGGAAGTCTATTCTGCACAATGTTGGAATTCGGCCTTTGGAACTCCTTCCCACTGCATATCAGACAGGTGCCTTCTCCATTAGCTTTCTTGCTAAAGATATTCCGCTTTCGACAAACCTTCTAAAACCTTAAGCACACTTGGGATAAAGTTTTACACGGCTTTTAACGCTGCAACCTGTCCTGGGATGTTACAGTGAAGAATGCGTAACTAATAAAACATAGGAACAAACTTATTTTATATATGCGCTGTTGTTTTTTAGAAACTGTTTTTATACTCATAACTGTTTTAATATATGCAGCTATTTTATATACGTTGCTATATTGTAAATCCCTTTGGGAGGACTTTTGGCCAGAGATTCGTAAATGAAAGAAACAAATGGTTGCTGATATCAGCAGTGCTGACCGATATATGGAATTTCAAAATATATTGTGTTGTATCCAATGCTAGCCATCCTCAGAGCAGGCCCGCTTAAATTAACATGAGTAATGTTGGTTCATTCATTTCATTAAGTCTACTCCGAGTACAACTTTGCTGGATGCAAGCCTCTGGATTAGAATGCAGCTAACACATTTCTGTAAGCCCAGTCTATTAAAACATAATCTGATTAGAAACACACTCATAAAAATATAGCTCTTTTTTAAAATAAAAAAGCTCATGTACACAGCTCACCCCTTTTCTATCTGATGTCAGCCACTATTTTGTCTGTATATGTATTGTTTTAAATTGTTTTAAATATGTTTTTATTACTTTGTCGCTTGTTGGTTGCTCCCCTTTGGGTGGAAGGGTAGGAAATAAATTTAATAAATGAACATTTTATTTGGAAACATTAAAAGAAACCACTACTTACTGTCGATATTCAAACAAAAATACAAACAGCAAATGGCATTTCAGAAGGTAGCCATGTGGATTTTGCTTTAGACTCATGGATTTGCACTAACTTCTTTATTAAAATTAACAAGGAATGCAGAACATGAATTATAATATGCAGAAGATTTAAAAAATGAATTTAAGGAACTGGAGAAAGAGGGGGGAAACTCTGAAATGTTAAAATGATTGGAAAATTAATGAAATGTTTAAATTTGAAAAGTATAAAGTATAAGTAAATAAGTATAAAGTATAAATAAAAACTTTTTTTTTGAAAAGGAATGCAAAACACTGCATCTGCAGGCAATAAACATTTCAAGGAGTGAAATGCTGTCGCAGTGTCTATAAAGTTGTAAGCTTTTTCTCCAGCAAGGCTTCTCATACCTTTAAAAGCTACCTGACAGGCGGAAAAGCTGTGTTGTTTTTTTAATGCAACAGAGACCTGCAGGTATAGGGCAGTATATCAATTCAATAAACAACAACAACTACTGTACTACTTAGGAAACAGCGTTTTCATGCAAGGTGCTCTTTCAAAGCTTCAAGAAACTCACCTGTCCAGTGCCTGCCGAGCCAGCTGCTTCAGTTTTGCCTGGAGAGCGGTTTCTGAAGTTTCATTGGCCTTTAATATGAAAAGGGGGGATTTAAGAAGCCTAACCAGCAATCTACATACAGAAAAACAAAGAGGCCACGGGGTAGCAAATGTCAATTCCTTCCATTTATACTATTCAGATCGACGACACAAATCCTTCTAACAGACAAAAAAAAACCCTCTCCGCAACACTATTTTGTGTACCTGGCCACACACAATAAAGTGAAGGCACTGGGATGCAGCCAGACAGCTGAAGTTAGAGAAGCAACAGCTTTAAAGAAAAAGACCTATAGTGTAAAAGACCTCAGTCTACCTATTAGATAGGCTTAAACTAAGCCACTGCTTTTTAGCCTCAGTACTCTGCTAGGGCTGGGCAATATATTGATCAATATATTGAATCAACAAACCGGTTTGAAGTCCATATGGTTATATCGGCTTCATAATTTTTGGCCTGGCTATCCATTGCGAATCATGGTGTGTGGTTACAGGTGGGTACCTGTGTTGGTCTGCCATAGTCAAAACAAAATAAAAAATTCCTTCCAGTAGCACCTTAGAGACCAACTAAGTTTGTCATTGGTATGAGCTTTCGTGTGCATGCACACTTCTTCTTCTAGACTCTGTGGTTTAACCCGCAGTGCCACCTGGGTCCCTCCTTAGTTGAACTGAAATCAACAGGGTAAGTTAATCATGACTTAAATCCCATTGATTTCAATGGTACTTTGTTGCAACTTTTGGTGCTTCTCTCCAGAAGCCGGAATAGCATTTGAAGACACTGGGGCTAAAGCAATTGAGATAACCACCCCTTCCCCAAATCTCAGCTACCTATTTCTGTTTCTGCAAGATATACTGCAGGAAGTTCCTTTGCGTGGGAAAATTTCCTGCGGTAAGTGAAAACACTCCTGAAACTACTTCCACATGAGTAGACAGACAAATAAACCTGAAGAGGGGATATGGTACGTGCAGTTTTTTCAAAAGAAAAATAAACCCACAAATGGGAAATGAGGGATGAGAAATCCAGGTACCACTTTTTAAGCCGGCATCAAGGGTTGTGCATCCCCATCATGTTTTCCACCGAAAGCAGCGAGAGGATGGTTTCTGACACATCACATAAATTCACGTGCCACACTGCTTGGAGGCGGAGCCTAAACATAGTCACTAAAATATAAAACCCATGATATTCCCTTCTACGGGGTTGTTTTTGTGTTACACGCGGCAGAGCTGAGGCTCCAAAATAATAATTTCTGAAACTTGATGCGTGCACACACCCTCGCGTGTCGATCGTTTGCAGGAACGGAAGAGTTTCTTGCCGTGACATAATCCCACCAAGTTAAGTTGGTAGCCTAAGGTACCGTTTTCAGGCAGAGTTCCACGGCTTCCGTGTACAGCTCTATCGCTTCCTCGCTGTTGCCTTTCTCGTCTTCGTCAAAAGCCTGCGTAACCAGGAAACGGGCCCGCTCCAAGTCCAGCTGCTGCTTCGACTTCAAGGGGTCGACTCTTTGCACTGGAGTAGGAAGAAGAACCATTCATTTTCCTTAGGTAACCTGATTCATGATTATAGTTACAGTGGTACCTTGGGTTACAAACACTTCAGGTTACAGACTCCGCTAACCCGGACGTAGTACCTCGAGTTAAGAACTTTGCCTCAGGATGAGAACAGAAATCGTGTGGCGGCAGCGGGAGGCTCCATGAGCTAAAGTGGTACCTCAGGTTAAGAACGGTTTCAGGTTAAGAACGGACCTCCCAGAATGAATTAAGTTCGTAACCTGAGGTACCACTGTATTAAGGTACAGGTCAGGTGATGTGCTGTGCTGCTTCCATCAGAACATAGGAAGTTGCCTTCTTCCCTGGGCCCATCTAGCATGGTACTGTCTATGGCTCTCCAGGATTTCTGAGAGGGGGACCTTCCCGGTTCTACACTGAGATGCTGGAAATGAACCTGGGACGTCCTGCAAAAAAGATGCTCCACCACTGAGCTGCGTCCTTCTCCCCGCTCTGAAAATAATGGCGTTCATGGACAACACTAGCCTTGCACAGGACAATGAATGGCTGTACTTTTTTGTACACGATGGCTGCTGGTGTAGCCTTATTAGCTGATAAGGGTCCTTAAGTTGCGCCCAGGCAGGGAGAGAGAGAGTCAACAACAACACCGAGGGTTGAATCCAGAGAAAGAATTTAATTCTTAAATTTAAGAGACTCTTGGTGATCAGCTCACGACAAGAGTAAAGAAACACAAATTTGCAAAGATTCTTATACACTTCTTGGGCTCCTTTCCCCCTCCTCTGTAAATGTGCGCACGCAAGGGGGTCACAAGTTACAAGTCCATATATGGATCTTCCTGTGTCCGGTTCTTCTTGTAAACACATGCAGACTCATGCTACCCCGGTAGCATCCTCAAGCAGCCTTGAAGGGGGGGGGGGCTCGAGTCCCTGACTATCTTGCCTCTTGTGCCTGATATATGCGTCATCTCCTGGTGTTGACCTTGAGCATCTCCTGATGCTTCTTGTGCTTTCTGGCAAGGCCATCCTGTCCAGCTATTGAATGTTTTCATTACACTTTAACACAGAGACACAGAGGCACTAAAAGCATTTTAAGGAGAAAAGCATCCCAGGAATATTGGGGGGGGGGGCTAAGCCATACAGTCAGAATTCATACAATGCAGGCAATGCAAACTATAGATCAGATCTAGCTCAATAACACAATTGGCAAACCCCTCCCTTCACTGGCACCTGTCTGTCTCGAGAGACAATGGAGTGTGCCTTGGGGGTGGGGTGGGGGAGTCAAACCACTGTCTTAGCAGCACTGAAGAGACCTCCCTGGGGCACAAGCCTGGTCAGTGTGGATGGAGGTCTTGGGTTATCCAAACCACAAGATACCCCTCTTGGTAGGCCTGGGTGATATATCGATATTCGCCCAGGACCGGTATGAGGAGAGTGCGATGTCGGTTTCACTCAGCGGTGTATCTCTGCTGAAACCGCCACTGCTTCCGAGTTCCTCTGCTAGCAGCGTCTGCTGGAGGGAGTCAAGAGCTTGTTCCTCCCCCTGTATCTTTAAACTGCTCGACTGAGGCGTCTGCAGCTGCCCTTGCCTCAGCCAAGCAGTTTAAGGAGCCCCCAACCAGCGCTGGCTCCCACAAGCCAGCAGCGGGGTGTGGGCTCTGTGAAACTGTTCAGCTGAGGGGATCGCACTTGCTGCTCCCCACAGCAAGCGGCTAAAGGAGCCCCGATGCTCTGTCCGCTCGCTCGTGAGCGGCAGGATCGCCGGGGCTGTCTCTGCTGGGGAGGGGGAACCTATTGCCCTCCAAACAACCCTATAAGGTAGGCTAAGGTTGGTGACTGGTCGAAGATCACCTAGTGAGCTTCACGGCCAAGTGGTAACTTCAATCCTGGTCTCCCAGGTCTGCGTCCAATACAGGGTCTGGTATGGTTTCAGATTGGGATAACATGTGATGAGTTTCCTGCATTGCAAGGGGTTAGACTAGATGACCCTTGGTCTTCCTTCCAACTCTACAATTTCTCGGTTACCTCTAGGTTACTACACCACACTGGGTATAACATCTTTCCTAGAACATGCCTTGTTGATTTCCTAAGGAAGAGAGAAAGTTTTTAGGTTTTGTCTTTACTAACCTGCTGAGTACAGGGCTTGAACTCGTTCCAAATATTCACTTATTTTCTCTGGAATATTTTCCAAGACTGATCCTGCCATTGCAGCATAAATCAAAGACTGCGCAGCTTCCTGAGAAGAGAAAATACAACACCAGTGTTAAAAAATTAAGGCAACCAGAAACTTATCTCCCTCAAATATATTATTATTAGATTTCTTCATCATAAGACCCCAGGGCAACATTAAAGGACAATATTAAAGTCAATTAAAACAAGTTACAATGAAGAGAACAGGATGGACCCTAAAAACATTTCTTTCAGGTTTCAAAAGTCAGGGAAAGCATAACCTCATTTGCACAAATGCCTTCTCATTCATTCATGAGAATGAATTATTGTTCTCCTGACATAGGAAAGAAATCCACTACAAAAGCCAAGCAAAGAAAAGGCAGGAGCCTTTCCAGGAAGTTCTACAGCCAAAGTTAGTGAAGACACAAAATACACAATGTGATCCTAAGCACGTTTGCTGAGAAACTACCGGTAAGTCCCACTGAACTTAGTTGTAACTTTAAGTTCACCGACTCAGTTTGACTGCAGCCTTTCTCACACTGTGGTGTTTTGCATCATACAAAAGCATGGCTTTCTAGAAAAACTGGAAGAGCTGCTTTATTTTTTACTTCCTTTAAACACATTTCATACCCGATCATCATTGTGCAGCCATTTTCAACTAGACTACAAATAAAAACAGTTTCGAAGTCACAGGACAGTTGCTACAAAGCAAGGCAAGTAAGGCACAACCAGCTGACTAAAAATAATCAATATTAACGTCAGAGCCCACTAAAAGCCTGGGGAAATGAACAGACCTTCAGTTGGTATATAAAGTGCAATAGAGTATGTGCCTGCTGCATCACAGAGGGGAGGAGTTTCCAAACCTAGGGTGCCACCACTGAGAAGGCTCTCCCTCACCTTGCCACACAGCAGGCCTCAGCTGCAGATAGTGCAGCCAAGTGGTAGATCTCCCCAACTGGTAGATCTTCATGAACGGGTAAGTCTATACAGGAGGCATTCTTTCAGGTACTTTTTGAGCATAGGATCCTACCAAATTTCCCCCAGCATGGTAGGTTGATTTCACAAAATCTATGCAACCACTCCATACATAAAAGGTTTACGAACATGCGTTTTATTTCCCACAAAATCCCCTCGCAAAAATGGAAGTCACTGTATACAAACACCATTTCTGCATATATTTAACAGCAGTGCAAGAATCACTCAGTTCACACAAGAGGCCCTTTCGACATCATGGGCTTGTACTCTACTTACTCATGCTAACATTTTGACCAGCAACATCTGGTCAACATTTTAACTATACCTCAGTCAGTAGAGCATGAGATTCTAAATCTCAGGGTCATGGGTTAAACTGAGCCCCATGAGGGGCAGTGGCGGAGCTTCATGTCCGGCACCGGGGGGTGGAGAGCAGGCAGGGGTGGGGCTGGCACGCATCCCGGGGGCATGGTGCCCAAAGCGGGCAGGGGGGCAGCTGCAATGGCACCCCACTGGGATCGCACTGTCGAGGCGGTGCACTCCCCCGCACTCCTCTTCCTACACCAGTGACGATGGGCAAAGGATTCCTGCAACACAGGGGGTTGGACTAAATGACCATTGGGGTCCGTTCCAGCTCTACAATTCTAATTTTGAGGAGTGGTGGAGCCCATACATGGCACTTGGAAGCTCCCATATTCAATCCACAGCATCTCAGGAAGGAGGATAGGGAAATCCCTCTACCTGAGACCTTGGAGAGCGGCCAAAATTATAGACCTCCACTTTGTATGTCTGAAATAGTTTGGCTCCAGCCAAAGCCAACCAGACATTTCCTGCACATCTAGAGTATCCAGACACTACAAACAATTTTTGTCTTTTTTATTGAACGGAAGCATTTAGCTTATGATCAAAGTTAGTCACAAAAAAATCTAGGCGCATGGAAAAAGGTGGAAGATCATTGGTTATGAAACAACTGTACACTGCGGACAATGTAAAATCATGCATGACTGAAATGAGTTTGCAGAATTATAACCACACCTTCGGTATGGTCTTGACGGTAAGTCAAGGTGCATTTTCAAAATATTTCTGGCATTTCGATACCTGCAATCTAAGAACAACCAAATTTGACATGTGGTACAAAGCTCGTCCCCCCATCAGAATATTCCCCCCTATTATTATTATTATTGCCCTGACGTGTATGTATTGCTGTACAGGTTGTGTGAAAGGTCATGTATTTCAGCTCTGAGTAGCAAAGCACAAACAAATTAACAAATTCATTTGTAAGGTGTGTGCGTGAAAAATTCCAGAGTGGCCTTCTGGTTGCAATGGAGCTGAGGGGGTGCAAAGTTAAGAAGATTCCTGAAAATACCCATTCAGGGATGCCCAATTTTGGCCTTGCTCAGGGTGCCATCTTACCAAAGATTCAGAGTCCAGAGGATACAACTCTTATCACTCCAGCTAGCACATGCCTGGGGTACCCCATAAACCTACAGAAATGGGGTAGAAAAAGTGGCAGCCTTTTGAGGTACCACACAGCAGCCTCCGTTGCCAGTTTTGGGGTGCACCCATGGTTTTGCACTCAAATTATGCTGAGCTTTGGAGAAGCAAAGAGCTGGGGAAAATTTAGGGTTGCCACCTTTGTCCTGGGAAAATACAAGGGGGGTGCCAACTTGAATAAAATATTGGGGGGCTGGCAAGCCCCACCCCACATAATCGACCACATGACACAGTGCATGCACATCATTTGAATGGCAACACACGTCAACTTTTGGGGGGAACTCCCCCTAAAATATTTTACTGGGAGGGGGCAAAGGGACCTCAGCCCCTAAAAGTTGGTTCCTATGCATGTGAATTTGTAAATCTATCTGTGCTTGGCTACCCAGAGGAGTGTTCAAAACTCCCATTGTTCTAGGCGTATTTTGCGACAGGGAATTTCCTTAGCGCAAGCAGTTTCTGAGCTCTGGGCGCAATACTGAGCCGAAGATTTCAGATTAAAACTGCAAAGCGGAAGGAAAGGAGGACCTTTTCCTGCCTCCCCACTTCCAGCTGCTCTCTGAAGCCTGGAGAAGAGACCCTCTTATGAATATTAGGGGGAGGGGGCAGGGGAAGGACTAGACCTCGTGAAAAACGAACATAATATTTTAGCTGCAGTTCATTCATTTTCAGCTTTGTATTCTTGTTATTAAAAAAACGCGCCTAGGCATTCTGTTGTTGCGCCTGTAACCTAGGTTTATGGTTCCATTTTGCTCCTAGTTTTCATATCTCAGTTTATAACATCGACCTTTCACACACCTTTTCCAACACAGGCATTTGAAGAGGATCCCTAACCTGGCACAGAGACAGAGAGAGAGAAAGGGGAAACCTGAAATACAGAAGAAAACTGTATCAATAAAGGATGTAACATTTTAAATTGAAATACAGGGCAATCCTGTATTATACAGGACAGGTGGCAACATGGGCATAGCCAGGCCTCTTGTTTGGGGGGTGGGCAGGCCTTTTGTCCGGGTGGCAGGCCTTTGTTAGGGGGCTTAAGCCTTCTATTGGGGGGGGGTCAAGCCTTTTGATAGGAGGGGCAGGCGTTTTGTTGGGAGGGGGACAAGCTTTTTTTTAGGGGACAGGCCTTTTTAAAGGGGGAGCTGAACCTCAATTTGCTATGTATTTTTCTTGATTTTTATTGCCCCTCCTGGTTACACCCATGGGTGGCACCCCCATTTCCTTCTCTCTCCCCCCCCCGCGACCCCCCTCCCCCTGGCACCTTGTAGTAAAAGGCCGCTTCGTGGTAGTGGCCCCGCTGGTCCCGCTGCACCGCCAGCTGCGCGAACTTCACCGCCTCCTGCTCCAGCTCCGCCGCTTCCATGGCCAGGTTCGGGCAGACGCCTCAGCGCGCTCCTTTCCGCATTCGCTGACGTCACGGCAGCCCCCTTACGTCTCCACCTATGGCCTCCCGCTCAGGAAGAGACTTCCCGGCAGCCTCTGCGACGGAGGCGTCGACGTCGCGGTGCGCCTGCGCAATGCGGGAGGACGCACCTCCCTCCCCTCCACCTCCCGCTGGAGAGAGATAGGCGCTCAACCTTAGGGACACAGGTGTTCCTGTTGGACTACAACTCCCATCATCCTTTGCCGGAATGGCCGGAGGTCAGGGACGATGGGAGTTGTAGTTCAAGGGAATCTGGGGACTCGAAGGCGGAGAGAGGCTCAAGAGAGTTATCTGTTGGTTGGAGTTGTCACGTGTGATCGAGTTGAGATACCTTTTTTGTAGATGACCTTCCAACCCTATGATTTTGAGATTCTATGGGGAAATCCAGGTTGTTCTTGGGTTTCTTTAAAAAAGTGTACCTGTGATTAACTTTTTATTACACACAACACACACATACACGCACAATTTTTTAATTTTTTTTTCTGTTTTACAATTTAGAATACTTACTTAAACATCCTTAAAATGACTCCACTTCTTCTCTTTCCACGGTTCATTTCGCATATAATAAATCCCTGAATATTTTAGGTAAACTAAACCACTCAGTATT
Source organism: Zootoca vivipara (assembly GCF_965207765.1). NCBI lineage: Eukaryota > Metazoa > Chordata > Lepidosauria > Squamata > Lacertidae > Zootoca > Zootoca vivipara. Next base: position 13,429,102 of record NC_142594.1, on the reverse strand, counting down.
CCATTATTACATCAATCAAAACTTATTTACACTGTTGAATTTATCCTTAATGCTGCCAACGTTTTCAAGTGTACACAATTCCCCCCCATATTCAACAAACATTTCCCAATCTTCTCTAAAAGTGTATTCTTGTTCTCTTATTCTATATGTTAAGTCCGCGAGCTGTGCACATTCCAACAACTTATTACGTTTTTACTGTATATCCGTTGTAAGCTGTCCAGAATAGCTGGGGAAGCCCAGCCAGATGGGCGGGGTATAAATAATAAAACAAAAACAATTATTATTATTATTATTATTATTATTATTATTATTAAGCAGGGCGACCATCTGTGAGCACAATGTAGCCTCAGAGGCAAGAGTTTGTGGTGTTTCTGACTTTTGTGTGAAATCCTATGTCTGTCTGACTGTTATTAAAAAATATAATAAAATGTCAATAATTCCCATACTGGGGAGCATGGCTTGGAAGGAGTGGCTTACTGCAGCCATTCAATAGGATCTGCTCTCAATATTGCACGTTAGAGAAGGAGTCGAGCAGGCTGGTTTAGATTTTCAGCGCCAAGTCATGCAATGCAGCTCTTCTGTTGAATATTATTTAAATAAGCTTCCCAAACTCAGCACTCAACTGTAGGCAAAAGTCCTGTTTCCGTTGATAAACTTGCATGCTCTCATCAATGCCGCAATTTTTTTCCACGCAAAAGTGACACAAAAGGAGTAACTTTTGTTCCCACAGAACAAAAGTTACTCATTTTGTTCTGTGGGAAGTTGCTACCCACAGTCCCGCTAAAATCCTGTCTGTCTATTTTGTTCATTATCCTCTTCACTTCTGCCTCAGGGAGATGGAAAGCGGCGGACAACGGGAATCCGGAAGTCGGTTGCTATGTGTGACTGGAACGTTATAACTCTATATGCCCCAAAGAAGGAGAAACGTTACACCTCTCTGCTCCCGGAGCTCCTTTCCTGGACGCCTGCGCAGTCAGCAAAAGTGAAGTTCATCCGCCCGGAGTTCGCGTAGTATGGCAGCTCATGCTTGTTGCGGAATTCTGAAGGGAAAAGCGCGTGTCTCGTTGCTGGTCTCTGTTTTTTTCAGTGTGTAGTACCGGAGGTGCTCTAGTCAAGTACGCAAAACCGCTTACAATCAGTAGTTTATTTATTCATTCATTTTTATTATTATTTTTAATATTTTTTGGGAATAACTTTTTATTGAGTTTTGTAAACAAGAATAATCCTATACAAATAAGTATACCAAGTTTTCTCATGTCATTTGCATATCACAAAATAGCATAATAAATGTGGAGTAATATCTACAACTTACAGTATGGTTCATTATTAGTGTTCAATGTATTTTTATTTATGAACTAGCTGTACCCGGCCATGCATTGCTGTGGCTTCCATTGAAAGCAGAGAGTACCCCTCTCCCCCCACCTTCAGAGTCCTGCTTCATTTTGCAGACAATCATCCCCCCCCAAAGACTCCCCCACCCATGTCGTGTTTTTGAAAATTCCCCCAGCCCACCCACCCCCAACATAAGCGGTGGGCAAACCCCGCCCCGCCCCATTCCTCTTCTGCAAAGGCACGCCCCTCCTCCACTCAGCACCCCCTTTTTCCAGGGCAGCCGCATGACGTCACGACACCCCTATCTCTGGTCCCGCTGATGTGTGACATCATCTTCCTCCCGAGTGATGTCATCCAGCACCCTGACCCCACCTCTCCCCCTCGCATACCCCATGCGTATCTTGGCGACGGCCTGGCCGTTTCCCCCGGCGGGTCCCATCACCCAAGGGGGTAGGCGGGCCAGCTGCAGTTGCTTTTCCAAGGCGGACATGGGGAGGGTGGTGGGAAGAGGCGAGGCAGTGGCGGTGAAGGGGCAGGATCTGACCCCCGCCCTCCCAGAAGGAGCCGCAGACCAGCCGCTCCCAGCAGCCTCTGCACGCTTGCGTCGGAAGGACGAGACCTCGTGCCCCAAATCATCCTGGGAGTAAAGTATTTAGTACAGCGTGTGTTGCTTTGACGTCCAGCAGATGGCGCTGTTTTTCAAAAATACATGTTTTTACCTGTCACAGGTGTAACATCTATATAATCTAATTATATAAAAACACTCCCATATTCGAATGCAACGTTGTGTCAAAATTTCAAAGCAATCGGTGAAGAACTTTTGGAGATTTGTGACTTTGAACAAATGAACATTTACATTTTTATTTATATAGATGAATGAATGAAATAATGCATAAGTCTATATAAATATAGTCTTGAACGTCTATCAGGATTCCTGACATTTCCCCAAGTTGGGTGTGCAGACGGAGAGGAGATCTGATAGCCATCTTCAAATATCTCAAGGGCTGTCACAGGGAAGATGGAGCAAGCTTGTTTTCTCCTGCTCTGGAGGGTAGGGCCCGAACCAATGGCTTCAAGTTCCAAGAAAGGAGATTCCAACTACCAGTAAATTCCAGGAAGAAATTTCTTACAGCGAGGGCTGTTCAAGAGTGGAACAGATTTTCTCCTTCACCTGAGGTTTTAAAGCAGAGGTTGGATGGTCATGTGTCAGGGATGCTTTAGTTGTGATTCGTGCATTGCAGAGGGTTGGACTAGATCAGGCATCCCCAAACTGCGGCCCTCCAGATGTTTTGGCCTACAACTCCCATGATCCCTAGCTAACAGGACCAGTGATTGGGGAAGATGGGAATTGTAGTCCAAAACATCTGGAGGGCCGAAGTTTGGGGATGCCTGGACTAGATCATAGAATCTCAGTATTATAGAGCTGGAAGGGACCCTGAGTCATCTAGTCCACCCCCTGCAATGCAGGAATATATAGCAGTCCCATATAGGAATTGAACCTGCAACCTTGGCATTATCAGCACCACACTCTAGTCAGCTGAGCTATCTGGGACATCCCAGATGACCCTCCAGGCCCCTTTCTCACTCTCCAGTTCTATGATTCTGTGACTATTTCCCCCTATGCAGTCTGATTTCGGGAAGAGAGTAGACAATGAGCCAAGCAGCCTTCTAGTGACCCTAAACATGCTGTGTAGAAGTCAGCTTTGCTTATTGAGATGCAACCTCTTCATCTCCATTATATTTAGAACCAGAATATCCACAGCAAGTAATCCACTAGCCGGTGGTGTTCTTTCATTATGGATATTGAACTTGTTTATTACCACTACCGGTAAATATAAGCCTCTTTTGAAAAGTGTCAGCTTAAAGGCTATCTGTGTTGCGTGGGGAGGGAAAGAGAAGCCTCGTTACTTTCCAAAACATTATTGTACTATATGGGGTGCTGAGAAAAGAATACTGGTGTTTAATAATGACTGCCACAGGGGCCGGATAAAACCGGCTGAGGGGCTGGCTGGATTAGGCCCCCAAAACAGACTTTGGACATGCCTGACATAGAGATTTAGCTGCCATTTGCTAAAATGTAAAGACCAGAAAATATGAGTTTGTAGCGAGCAGGGAAAGCCAGAATCTGTTCTATTTTTGCTATACTATGGCTAGTTTCAATCTAGCTACTCTTGTGGCCACTGGACAATTGGACTCTCTCCACTACTTAGTAAAAAAAACAACCTACAGCACCATTACCCTATATAGACGTGAAATGGAAATTAGGGTAGCAGAGTGTATTTTTATATATATTAAGAAGTCTTTTGGCGCATGTTCTTTTTGAGTGTGTTTTGAATACGTGCTGCGTGTCCATAAACAGTTTGGATTTCCAGAGATCTGGTAGTTGGCAAATCAAACGAGAATCCTCAAACCCCGGTTGTTGTTTCCACTACTCAAAGGCTTCCACTACTCAGAGCAGCTGTCTGAGGAACTGGTTCCAACACGGCATCATTCCTTGAGAATGAGGAAGATGGAAAAGATTGCTTATCCTGAAGGGAAACGTTGCAAAGCTGCAAGCTGGTCTTTGCAAGCTTCTCTGGAAAAGCTACTGTTTATGTAGGATAGCCAAATGTCTGCTGTTCCCAAGCTAGAGTCACTGGACTATTCAAACGTACTTAAATTTATAGCTAGGAACATGGAGTAGGTCAGTTTTAACCAGACTTGGGATAGACTTTGGAAGAAGATTGTTCACACTTGGAGTTTCTCCTAAAGCTCAGATTTTAGCTTTGGTCCCCTCATTGTATCCATTGCATCCTCCGTAGGTAGGAGGACCAACAATTGTTGTGATCCCGGCTGGATTTTCTTTTAAACCGGTATCTGCAAGGGGCTTTCCACAATGGGTGGAATTTCCGTGGTTACAAAAGGTTGCAGATGTTCATTCCACAATCGCAATCTGGTTTAGCCCTCCATACAAATACTCCCACCATTTTGGCTGCTAGGACCGTTGCATCGCTGTTCATTTCCTCCAGCTTCTTTGGGCCGGCTCACTCATGAGACAAGATGAGGCAACCGCCTCGGGCAACATGATCCACAAGGGCAGCAGATTCCACCTTCTGCCATCTATGGCCTCGAGCATTGTTCGCCCAAGCTAGTCATAAGTAAGTCCCATTGAAGCAAATGGGAAAAAGCTACTTGGCAGTAATTCAAGATCTAGCAGTGTCAACGAGACTGTAGCTGGACTGGAGCCCCAGCTGTGTGGCGCAGAAGTCCTCTTGCTATACATTTTTCACACTGCTGTTTAAAGTATCTGCATCCTCTCTGAAGTGGAGCAAAAAGGCTAATGTCCTGTTTAAACCACAAGGAGCACCGACAGTTTATATATTACATTAGCTAAACTAACACAGGATGAGACATAAGTAAATACAGGAAGGGCAATTCTGCTGTGGTTACACAGTCAAATGAGACCAATATGTCAGCGTTAGCCAGCTTTACTGTCCTAAACTTCCCCCGTCTAACCTGTGGCAAAAGTATATTCTTTGTTCTAAGTTCATTGCAACTTTCCTCAAGAAACAACTTGGAGGGAGATATTATATATATATATATATATATATGTAGAGAGAGAGAGAGAGAGAGTTTTTTATAATTTTCATTTTTAACAAATAAACATTTCAATAACAACAGCAAAAATTAAAACAATTCTTACCTATCAAACCTCAACTTCGCTCCCCCTCTTTCAGCGGTTCCATGAATTTACCCTCTTCTTTTCTTCTTCTGCATATCCCAGTTAACTCTATTTATTCTTTTCCCCATCTGTTTCATATATGTTTTAGAAACTGCAAGTTTTTACAATAGTCCTGCTAATGTCTTAATTTGTTTACAATTTGTTTGCAAATACTCAATAAACTATTTCCATCCCTTCATAAAAAGTTTGTTGTTTGATTTCTTCTTCTTCCGGTAAGTTTCACCATTTCTGCATCATCCATTAATTTCTGTAGCCATTCTTCTTTCACCAGCACTCCTTCTTTCCATTTTTGGGCAAATGTCATTCTTGTGGCAGTGGTTGCATACATCAAAACTCTGATCCCATAATTCCCCAAAGAAAAGCTTTTGGGTTTTGTTTTGTTTTTACAAATGTTATCTTAAACATCTTTCTCAATTCATTATATATCATTTTCCCAGTAACCTTATTACAAGACCACCACTTATGCAGAAAGGTACTTTCTTCCCCTTTGCATTTCCAACACGTATTCGATTTTGATTCATACATTTTTGCCAATCTGCTTGGTGTTAGATACCATCTGGAGGGAAATAATTTTAATTAAGATTAATTAGCAATAGGAGTGGGCAGGATGGTGCTTCTTAAACAACAACAACAACAACAACAACGATTATACCCTGCCCATCTGGCTGGGTTTCCCCTATGAAAACTAATAAAATACTACCTTTTTAAAAGAGGATTGAACATATTTTCCTGACCTTCCCAGTATTGCTAAATACTTTATCTAAAGAACATACAGCCTCTTCTTAAGCGGAAAACTTTAACACAGTGTTAGGCAATACTTCCATCTCTTATTTTTCTGCTAAAGTGATGCACTCACGTTTAGGATGGACTTTCCACTTTGACTCTCCCATCATTGCTGTCGATGTGGCGTTCTGGGAGGAATGAGGTGGTGACAAGGTTGGTGTGGTGCAAACACAAGCTCCAGATCGGTTCTGCTGGTATGTCTGCACCACGCTGGCCTTGCCTCTGCCTCGCCCCTCCTAGTATGCCATAGTGACGGCAGTGGAAGGAGGTTAAATAGGCAGCACTGCTCTGAACCACCAACCACTACAGGCACAGGAAGAAAGCATTCCCCCACATCTAACTGTTCTATGTTTTGGACCTGGATCAGCACCCCTGTTGTTTTTTAAACACTTAAAATAAACACAAACACAATTTAATGTTTCATCTAGACTGACAGTGGAGAACCGCAAGACAGTGGGGAACCGCAATGCAGTTTTGGGGAAGCCACACCCGCCTGTCAATCACCTGACATCATGTGGCATCAGGCATGGGATAGGGAAAGCTATGCTGCAAGGGAAAAGTTAGGGGAGCATAGCTCTCCCTATCCCATGCCTGATGGAACGAAGACAAATTCCCGACCAGAGAAGAATGGCAGATTAAATTGATGGATTAAGCCAGGAGTCAGCAAACTTTTTCAGCAGGGGGGCTGGTCCACTGTCCCTCAGACCTTGTGGGGGGCCGGACTATATATTTTTTAAAAAATATGAACGAATTCCTATGCCCCACAAATAACCCAGAGATGCATTTTAAATAAAAGGACACATTCTGCTCATGTAAAAACACCAGGCAGGCCCCACAAATAACCCAGAGATGCATTTTAAATAAAAGGACACATTCTGCTCATGTAAAAACACCGGGCAGGCCCCACAAATAACCCAGAGATGCATTTTAAATAAAAGGACACATTCTACTCATGTAAAAACATGCTGATTCCCGGACTGTCCACGGGCCGGATTTAGAAGGCAATTGGGCCGCATCCGGCCCCCGGGCCTTAGTTTAGGGGCCCCTGGATTAAGCCAACTCTCTCCCTAGAGAGTTCACAGCTGTTATGTTAACTGGTGTGTACGTTCCACCAGATGCCAATGCCAACTTAGCTATGAGGTCTCTGCAGAGCTTTATCAGCAGCCAGCAAGACAAGTATCCGGAAGCTGTGCACATCATTGCTGGGGATTTCAACCATTGCCATAGCTGCCAAGTACCCCGTTTTCCCCGGGAAACCCCCTGTTTTTACTTACCTTTTCCCGGTGGTCCCCCGTATCACTTTGTCTCCCGTTTTTCTCCGTCATTTTCTCCTGCCAGCGGCCATTTTTTCCTTTCTGATTTGCCCTTCTATGGAAACCAAAAATGGCCGCCGCCGGCTTCAAAAGTCGCATCTATGCATGTCCGGAAGTGCATAGATGTGACTTCCGGTGTCGGCGGCGGCCATTTTTGGTGCCCATAGATGGGCGGAGCGACACCGGAAGTTGTGTCGATGCACTTCCTGACATGCGTACAAGCGACTTTTGAGGCCGCCGCCGGCCATTTTTGGTGCCCATAGAAGGGCAAAGTGACACCGGAGGTTACGTCGACGCAACTTCCGGTGTCACACGGCTGCCGGTCCCGGATTCTGCAGTCCGGGACTTGGATGGTAAGACCATTGCTAAACTTAAGACTGTGCACCCAATGTTCTATCAGCATGTTAAATGTGACTTGTTGAAGATTTTAGTAAAGACCTTCGCCAATTGATCTCACAGCCCCTCAACACCCTTCCTGTGATACCATCAGGTCCAGCAGCCTTCCTCGGATTCGCCATCCTCAATACCTGTCTCACCTCATGCTCCTTTACAGTGGATGTGTGGCTGAAAATGTGTGTTTTTTTGTTTGTTTCTTGTTTTTGTTTTTATGGGATAGCATCTAATTTCATTGTAATTACACAATGACAATAAAGAAATCTAATCTAATCTAAAATGGCAAAAAGGATTGAAGCAGAAATCAGGAAGACCAAAATTCTAATAAGGAATGGGGGAAATTTATAATTTATCTTAAAGAAAACATTGTAAACAGCTAAAACCATTAGTGGGATTGGAATAACACTTGTAGTTTAATGCAGAATTTGGGATATGATAGAGGTGTAAAAGATATGGATTATTATAAAAGATGCAGGAGGAATTGGTTAACAAAAGGACCCACAAAGGGGAGGAGGGAAGTTCAGGAGATTATTTGGAATATTGTTTTTATGTTGGTTGTTGGCTAATTGATTGTAAAACTTTAAACTGAAAAACTAATTGATTGTAAAACTTTAAACTGAAAAACTAATTGATTGTAAAACTTTAAACTGAAAAACTAATTGATTGTAAAACTTTAAACTAAAAGCCAGGTCGATGATGAATAAGACCACCGCCATTCACGACCTGATTGTGGATGGAGGATTTGACCTGGCATGTGTGACAGAGACCTGGTTGGATGAAGCCGATGGGCCCGTTCTTGGCGCTGCTTGCCCACCAGGTTTCTCTTATGCACAGCAACCCAGGCCATCTGGGCGGGGAGGGGGGGTTGCAGTGATTTTTAGGAAGTCATTAGTTTGCACCAGGCATCCTATTGGTAAGACTGAGTTTTCTGAGTGCATGTTCTGGAAGTTAGGCAATAGGGGCAGTACAGGATTCCTTTTGGTGTACCGACCTCCCCGCTGCACCAAGGATTCCCTGCCCGAGCTGCTTCAGGTCGTGTCGGATGTGCTCCTGGAGACACCTAGCTTGGTTGTCTTAGGGAATTTTAACATCCATGCCGACACGACCTTACAAGGAGCTGCTCGGGACTTCGTGGAAAGCATGGCCACCATGGGGCTGTCCCTGAATAAGTCTGGCCCAACTCATAGCCACGGACATGCCTTGGACTTGGTGTTTACCTCTATGGATGTTGGTGATCTGACATTAAGTAAAAGCGAAACAAAAGAAGTGCCATGGTCAGATCACTTTCTGGTGCAACTGGACTTCTCCGCAACCCTTCCCCTCTGCAGGGGGGTGGGACCGATTCGGATGGTCCACCCCCGCTACTTAATGGATCCAATTGGCTTCCAGAGAGTGGTAGGGGATGTTTTATCCCATGTCGATGGCCTTTCAGCTGATTCCCTGGTGGCCCGCTGGAATGCGGAGTTAACCAGCGCTATTGACTGTCTGGCTCCGAAGCGCCCTCTCAGATTGCATGGAGCCCGGACAGCCCCGTGGTTTTCCCCGGCGCTGAGGGCGATGAAACAGTCGTTGAGACGGCTAGAGCGCCGGTGGCGAAAAACTCATTTTGAATCAGACCGGACACGGGCTAGAGCTCAACTTCGAGCCTACCAAGTGGCAATGGCGACGGCGAAGAGGACCTTCTTCACCGTCTCCATCGCATCTGCAGAAAACAGCAGCAGGAGACTCTTCCAGGTGGTTCGCAATTTAGCGGAACCACCTGCTCCATCCGGGCCCAGTACGGGCCACATGATCTCCTGCAATGATTTTGCAAAGTTTTTTGCAGATAAAGTCGCTCAGATTCGGGAAGAGGTAGACTCCACCATGGGAGCAGGGCCGGGGCGGGGGAGTGCTAGAGTCCTGTCTAGTCAAGTTTTGTGGGATCAATTTCAATCTGTTACCTCCGAGGATGTGGACAGGCTGCTTAGACGAGTGAAACCAACCACCTGTCTCCTTGATCCTTGCCCATCCTGGCTTATAAAAGCTAGCCAGGAAGGGCTGGGCGATGGGCTTCGCGGGTTGGTAAATGCTTCTCTCCATGAGGGAGCCTTCCCAGACCCGCTGAAAGAGGCGGTTATTAAACCGCTTCTTAAAAAACCATCTTTAGATCCGGCCAATATGGCCAACTATCGCCCAGTCTCAAATCTTCCATTCTTGGGCAAGGTGATTGAGCGAGTGGTTGCGGAACAACTCCAGGCACGCCTGGAAGAAGCAGACCATTTGGATCCCTTCCAGTCAGGATTCAGGCCTCATCATGGGACTGAAACTGCCTTGATCGCACTGGTCGATGATCTCCGGCGGGCTAGGGACAAAGGTAAGAGCTGTTTCCTTGTTCTGCTGGATCTCTCAGCGGCTTTTGACACCATCGACCATAACATCCTTCTGGACCGTCTAGAGGGCTTGGGAGCTGGGGGCACTGTCATGCAGTGGTTCCGCTCCTTCCTCCTGGGCCATGTTCAGAAAGTGGTGGTGGGGGATGAGTGTTCAGACCCCTGGGCTCTCACTTGTGGGGTGCCTCCTCAGGGTTCTGTCCTCTCCCCCATGCTTTTTAACATCTATATGCAGCCACTGGGAGAGATCATCAGGGGGTTTGGGCTGGGTGTCCATCAGTATGCTGGTGATACCCAGCTCTACCTCTCTTTTAAATCAGAACCAGTGAAGGCGGTGAAGGTCCTGTGTGAGTGCTTGGAGGCGGTTGGAGGATGGATGGCGGCTAACAGATTGAGATTGAATCCTGACAAGACAGAAGTACTGTTTGTGGGGGACAGGAGGCGGGCGGGTGTGGAAGACTCCCTGGTCCTGAATGGGGTAACTGTGCCCCTGAAAGACCAGGTGCGCAGCCTGGGAGTCATTTTAGACTCACAGCTGTCCATGGAGGCACAGGTCAACTCTGTGTCCAGGGCAGCTGTTTATCAGCTCCATCTGGTACACAGGCTGAGTCCCTACCTGCCCACTGACTGTCTCTCCAGAGTGGTGCATGCTCTGGTTATCTCTCGCTTGGACTACTGCAATGCGCTCTACGTGGGGCTACCTTTGAAGGTGACCCGGAAACTACAACAAATCCAGAATGCGGCAGCTAGACTGGTGACTGGGAGCGGCCGCCGAGACCACATAACACCGGTCCTAAAAGACCTACATTGGCTCCCAGTACGTTTCCGAGCACAATTCAAAGTGTTGGAGCTGACCTTTAAAGCCCTAAACGGCCTCGGTCCGGTATACCTGAAGGAGCGTCTCCACCCCCATCGTTCTGCCTGGACACTGAGGTCCAGCTCCGAGGGCCTTCTGGCGGTTCCCTCGCTATGAGAAGCCAGGTTACAGGGAACCAGGCAGAGGGCCTTCTCGGTAGTGGCACCCACCCTGTGGAATGCCCTCCCACTAGAGGTCAAAGAGAACAACAATTACCAGACCTTTAGAAGGCATCTCAAGGCAGCCCTGTTTAGGGAAGCTTTTAATGTTTGATGGATTTCTGTATTTTAGAATTTCTGATTTTTTGGAAGCCGCCCAGAGTGGCTGGGGGAACCCGGCCAGATGGGCGGGGTATAAATAAATTATTATTATTATTATTATTATTATTATTATTATTATTATTATTAAACTTTAAACTGAAAAACTAATTGATTGTAAAACTTTAAACTGAAAAACTAAATAATTAAATAAATAATTAAAAAACAAAACAAAGGAACAATCAGGAGCAATTGACAGAAGGTCAATTGAACTGAAATCTGGCCTTGGGGCTAATATAGGTTCTCTGATCTAGACCCTTAGATACCGTGTTTCTCATATTATAAGACATGTCTTATATTTATTTTTTCCTCAAAAAAACACACTATGGCTTATTTTCAAGGGATGTCTTATTTTTTTCCTCCTCCTCCTGCTGCGGCCGGCATTGTTGCTGCGCCTATCACTATGTCTTATTTTCGGGGTATGGCTTATATTCCTTGAATGCTTAAAAATCCTGCTATGGCTTATTTTATGTGTATGTCTTAAAATATGAGAAACAGGGTAGCAAATGGTCATCCAGGGACACAGTTTAGGAAATTTCTATGCCTACCTAGTATAAATCCAAGGGACCTCTTTTTATTTCACCCAGACTGCATTCTCTTTTTCTCTCTTGAAGGACCAGAGCAGTTGAATAGTTGTGTAGCCAGAATGTCCACGTCCTTTTTCACTTTTCTTGCTTGGTTATGATGGTCACAAGTTGCCTCTGCATCCCATGTTCTTTCTTTGATCTTAATTTTTCAGTGAGCTTTAATAAATGGCAGGTGCCTTCCGCCAAGTTTCCCCTTCTTGAGGCACACAAGGAAAGCTTTAAAGAAAATACAAGTCAATTAACACATCAAACGGTGTAATCGCAATTCGTTATGAACAACCGCTTTGATCTTCTTTTGTTTACTATGTTGCTTCCAGATTTCAAAGTATGCTCCGTATAAGTTCGCTAAATCCACAAATCATGCACCCTTTCCAGCCTTTGTTGTTGTTGATCTTAACTAGATAACGCATTTACTTGGAAAGTTCTGAAACATAGAAAGGCAGCTTAAAGCAACTTCCAAAGGGAGTCTTGTGGCACTTGAAAGACATTGGCCAGATACGCCTGGGTCCTGGTGGTCCTAAAGAGCTAGAAATCCACAGAACCCCACACCTGTCTTTTACTTCAGAGGAGCTATGGCGAGTCCCTTGTTAAGTACATGCATAGTAATTTCTTATAAATATTATAGAACACTGGTGGTAGGATGTGGTACATGAAAAGCCCCTTTTATTGATTCAGAAATCCTTGGTAAGACCATATCTACATAGACTTTTAAAGCGGCACTCCTACACACACTTACTTGGGAGTAACCCCCCTTAAACACAGCAGAACATTTCCAAGGAAATATCTATAGGCTTGTGCTGTTAATGAGCCATACTGTATTGAAAAGCCTTGATCTAATTCAGCATACCTTACCACCACCACCCATCTTGCTGGCCAGTAACAACAACAACAACAACAACAACAACAACAAATTTTATTTTATTTAGAGGATGCTTAACAGTTAACAAAGGGGGGGGGCAAAGAAAAACTTGATGATTTTATTTATTTATTGAATTTATATACCACCCTATACCTGCAGGTCTCAGGCCAGTTTACAGAATAAAATCAAAATATAATACCACAAAATCCATAATCAAAATAAAAACAACAACAGCCCAATAACCCCCTCCCCTCCACAAAAGAGCCACATTTTAAAAGGGCATAGGGTGTCAATAAATTCAACCAAAAACCTGGATTAAAAAGGAATGTTTCTGCCTGATGCCTAAAGGTGTATAAGGAAGGTGCCAAGCGAACTTCCCTGGGGAGAGCATTCCATAGATGGGGAGCCACTGCAGAGAAGGCCTCGTGTTGCCACCCTCCGGACCTCTCGAGGAGGAGGCACACAAAGAAGGGCCTCAGAAGATGATCTCAGGGTCCGGGTAGGTTCATATGGAAAGAGGCGGTCCTTGAGGTACTGCGGTCCCGAGCCGTTTAAGGCTTTATAGGTCAAAACCAGTACTTCGAATTGGGTCCGGAAACTAATTGGTAGCCAGTGCAGTTGGACCAGGATCGGTGTAATATGCTCAAACAGTCTTGCTCCGGTGAGCAACCCGGCCGCTGAATTCTGCACTAGCTGAAGTTTTCGAACCATCTTCGGAGGCAGCCCTGCATATAACGCATTGTAGGAATCTAACCTTGAGGTTACCAGAGCATAGACAACTGTGGTTAGACTATCTTTGTCCAGATAGGGGCGTAGCTGGGCCACCAGCAGAAGCTGATGGAAGGCACTCTGGGCCACTGAGGCCACCTGAGCATTGAGTGACAGCAAAGGATCCAGGAGTACCCTCAAGCTACGAACCTGCTCCTTCAGAGGAAGTGTAGCCCCATCAAGAGCAGGCAATCTCCTACCCATCCGGTCTAGGGAACCATCCACTAACAGAGCCTCAGTCTTTTCTGGATTGAGCTTCAGTTTGTTGGCTCTCATCCAGTCCATTACCAAGGTCCAGCACTTCCACTGCCTCACCTGCAGATGTAAAGGAGAAATAGAGCTGAGTGTCGTCCACAGCATCATAATGATACAGTCATACCTTGGTCGTCGAACGGAATCCATTCTGGAAGTCCGTTCGACTTCCAAAGGTGTTCGACAACCAAGGTGCGGCTTCCGATTGGCTGCAGGAAGCTCCAACCGGAAGCCGCGTCGGATGTTCGGGTTCCAAAGAACGTTTGCAAACCGGAACATTCACTTCCGGGTTTGTGGCGTCCGGGAGCCGAAACGTTCAAGTCGCAAGGCATTCAAGAGCCAAGGTACAGTTTTACAGATGGGGAATTGAGGCGGAGAAGTGCCTGTGGTCATTGACGGGGTCAATCAGGGGTCTGATGTCGGATTCGAAGACTGGCAAGTGAGTATCTTGAATTCATAAACTCGAATATATACTTTAGGGCCTCCATTACTGGCAACATTTTTAAAATTTCTTATTAATCCTGCATGCATGTCAGAGAAAACTTTTCCTTCTGGGGCAATCCAGAGTTTACGCAAGAGACTGAGAGTTCTGTCTCGGAGGGATTGTCTTGGGAGGAGGGCTCCCAGTTTCCAACAGCACAACTGGCAGCTCACAGCTGGAATCTTTGATGCTTCCGGACAGGCCCGAGAGAGGACAGATGATCGATCATATGGACCATTAGACACTGCACAGATGGACCTCTAAGAAGTCAGGTGAGTGCAATATTTAGGATCTTCTCCTTCTCCATTAATTTGCCATTGTTATGTTTGTGCTTCTGTTAGGGAAAATATAAACTTTACGCTCGTATCAGATCCCAAAAGAAATGGGTGTCTTTCTTCACAGAGGTTTTTTTATGGCTTTACAGAGACATTTTAATGTTATTTCCCCCCAAAAATGTACTAATAAAAATTCTGAAAGCACTTCCCATGCATCACTGATAAGGAAGACACTGGCTAGTGCAAGATGTCTCGTCTTATCTCGCAGAATGTTTAGACTTGAGATGCACTGCAAATTAAATGTCTAGATCCAAATGATTTATTCTGGAATTAAAATATAGCAATCTGAAGGGGTGAGAGGTGGGTCGAATGGGCAGGGAGGACATTGTTCCCAAATGCTGCTGCTGCTTTGAGAAGAAATATAAGGTTTAGGAAATCCACTTTTTAATATACTTTAGAGAGAGGCAAAACGCTGGACATTTTCATCAAAGCTTTGCATGCAATTCTTTTTTTTTTTTTTTGCATTTCAGGGCTTTTAGTCTTTGCATACGACTCTGTGAGGAAGAAAGTTCAGGAAAAGCAAGCATATACAAGAAGGAAGGTTTCTCCAGGTAAGAGGAACGATTTATTCAAACAGGATGCAGTTGTACTTCAACTTGCCACAAACAGGATGGTGCATATTTTCAGTAAATGAAATAAATAATAGAATGTTTGCAGGAAGCTGTAAAAGGTGACATGAGATACTGATGGTCTGTCTAGTGTTGGGATCTAATACAAAATCTTAGCCATTGTTCTTCAAGTGTAAATTCTCATCCAGTTAGGAAAAAGATGGGGGAGTTCATATTGGCAAGTCCATCCGATATAAGAGTGTATCGGAATTTTTCTTCTTCTATTTTTCAAGCAGAGAAATAAGAGATTCAAGTATTGCCTAACATAGTGTTAAAGGTAACCTCTTAAGAAGATGCTGTGGGAAGATCGGGAAAACCTTTTCAACCCTCCTTTTTAAAATGTAGCATTTTATTAGTTTTCATGGTTTCAAAATGACTGCTTTTCATAGTTGATAATATAAAGTAACAGGCAAGAACATTCACAAGTACACCTGTCATTTTATATTCCAAAAGCTGCTGTAGAAGGAAGATGGTCTAAGGTTTATTTTTTGATTATCCTTGGTTATAGGATCTTTTGCCTGCCCTTCACCACATGATCCCAGGGCAGGTTTTTGTGTTTTTACCCCCTCTGTCCATCTTAAAACCTGAGAGGGTCCAGGGAAAGAAGCAGTTTTTCAGATATTTGGGCCTAAGTCATTTAGGGCTGGAACATTTTTATGAGCATCTTAAAGTGAATGGGCAATCACATACCCTCCAACATTTCCCTGATGAAAATAGGGACGTCCTATTAAAAAATGATGATAATGAGGATTATTATTTTGCTGTTTATAGCCCATCCATCTGACTGGGTTGTCCCAGCCACTCTGTGCAGCTTCCAACAGATATAACAACATAATAAAACATTAAACATTTAAAAACCTCCCTATACTGGGCTGCCTTCAGATGGCTTCTAAGGGTTGTACTTTTCTCCTTGGCTCGGGGGGGGGGGGGTTTCCACATAACTCCATACCTCCAACATTTCTCCAATGAAAACAAGGAGGTCCTTAGGAAAAGTGGGACATTCCGGGATCAAATCAGAATCTGGGACGGCTTCTGCAAATCCTGTAAATAATAATCTTGCTTTCATCTTTAAGAAAAAGAGATTTTTAAAAATGTGACGGAGGTAGAAGAGTTCCCAGCTTGACAAAAATCAAAACAGTATTCATTGATGTGGATGAAATATTATCAATACTTAGCTAATTTCAAGAATTTTTCAGCACTTTTTCGGAGGATTCGGAGGATTTAGAAAATCTAAATTTTCTCTCATATTCACATTTAGCAAAGGATCAGATTATGCATTGAAAAGTGGTTGGATAAGAACTATATCCTGCACTGGAGAAAGGAATTATACTTTCTTTCCTTTGTGTTCATGAACACTTTCCCTACTTTTCTGCTTAACATAACCTGTTTTTTCAGACCAAGATGGACGTTGACTTATATTTAACACAAGATCCACTTGTGTGGTCCTGAACTCTTTCACCACATCAATAAAATTACTAACCCAGGTTATTTACCCGCACCCTGCAACATTTCTCTCCGGATGTTTATTCATTGAGGATGTTGCTTGGAAAGCTATCCAGAAACAGGATGCTTAGCAGATGTAATCGATTGCTGCAGATTGCCTTATTGGAAATAAGCCACAGGAAAGAAGTACTTTGCTTAAAAAGGACGACACTTTTTGCTATGTTGAGACCACATTGCCTCCAAACCAAGATACAAACAGTTTCAGTGCTTGGACGATGCCTTTTTCTGTGTTGCGTGAAAACGTGGTGGTGATACTAGGTTATTAAATACCTTTTTTAAATAAAAAACAACAACAAGTTATTGTTTCCATTGAACTGGTACCTTTTAACATGGCAGACTTATGGCACTTTTTACATTTACTGTGACGTTATCATGATATTTGCTTTATTCTGCTTCGTAAACAGCTTGTTGCGGTATTGGGACTCTGGGAAATTGCTATAGCTAGTAGGGATTAGGACTGGGCAAAGAGCAGGATTCGTTTCCCCAGTTGCCGCTCTCTGCTCCTCCCAACATTACACCCCATTCCTCATGGCTGGCATGCCCTCTCTTACTGAACTGGGTGAGAACCCAGGCACTCTACTAAGCATTGCTGCTAGTCTTCTCTGCTACATGCAGAAATGTCCCCCTTTCGCAGAACCCAGTGAGGGCCAGAGCATTCCCCAAGGCGTTGCCACTCATCTTCTGCACTCCAGGGGAGTTGTTCTGCCACCTGAGGCTTGTGCTTCACCCCGCCTCATTGGTGGGCCGGCTCTGTGAAAGAAAGTAGGTTTCAAGCCCAGCCGGTGCTTTGAAACACAATCTCAAGAACACATACCGGTTAAGAAGCAAAGATGTGACTGAACTTGATCCATCTATTCTGAGGATGTTATATGATTTTATGCAGCGAGCATTTTTAGGCATGTGAGAAAGCAGCAAAGGACCCAGATTGCGAAGCGGGGAAGAATCCAAAACGTTTGGGATGATTTTGTAACATTCATGATGGTGATTAGTTTAGATAGATTTCCTACATGCCACCAGTATCTGTTGCCCTTGAGGTCGATGTTCCTGTCCAACCATTATTAACTAGACTTTAGCTGGCATGGGTTATCTGTGCACAAATTTCCTTCTGTTTGCGACTGGTTTTTCCAACTACTCCTCTGCATTTAATGAAACAAAAATGTGTCTCAAAGTAGTTTCTTGCATTAGCCATATGGCCATAGCACATGTACAAACAAACAGGCAACTGTCGCACAGCAAGAAAATATAACAAATACAATTAGAATATTAAATATAAAATCCAGGTGAATGCGACTGATTAGGTAAAGGCGAAAGCAAGGCGTCTTGGCTAAAAGTTTAACAGGAATTTACATAGGACTGGGGCTGGGCAAGTTAGGCAAGAAAGCGGCCCTGAGTTTAAGGGCCTGTAGAATGTAGATAGGTCCCTGAGTTTAAGGGCCTGTAGAATGTAGATAGGGACCCAGGTGGCGCTGTAGGGACCTAGGTGGCGCTGTGGTTAAACCACTGAGCCTAGGGCTTGCTGATCAGAAGGTCGGCGGTTCAAATCCCTGTGACGGGGTGAGCTCCAGTTGCTTGGTCCCAGCTCCTGCCAACCTAGCAGTTCGAAAGCATGTCAAAAATGCAAGTAGATAAATAGGAACCGCTACAGCGGGAAGGTAAACGGCGTTTCCATGTGCTGCTCTGGTTTGCCAGAAGCGGCTTTGTCATGCTGGCCACATGACCTGGAAGCTATACGCCGGCCAATAATGCGAGATGAGTGCGCAACCCCAGAGTCGGTCACGACTGGACCTAATGGTCAGGGGTCCCTTTACCTTTACGTAGAATGTAGATAGCTACGTCACGTGAAACCAGTGGTTGGCGTCCGCCAGTAGGTACTTCATGCGATCGATGTCCTGTGTGATGGTCGTCGGGATTAAAGGGAGAAGCCTGGATCTTACAGAATCATATAGAGGACAGTAAAAGAAAAAGTGTATATAGTCCTCAACCTTTCCTTCATTGCATGGGCAGAGTCGGAGGTTCAGTGGTGTGTTGGAAAAAACACCGTGTAAGAATGCTGTAGGTATGACGTGGAATTGGGCTTAAAATGTGTCTCAAGTCTTTAGATGGGGCATTTAGACTTGGCTAGTTTCAAAAAAGGGTTTTTGTCCAGAAGCATCAGTCAAAGGCTAAAATGTTCTCGGGGCTATGCTTTGACTAGTGGTACAGCAAGACCCTAATTCTTTGGAACCAGATTCCCAGTCTGGTGGAAAAAATGCAGTGCATTTCAAATAGTTTCAGAAGGTCAACCTGGAGGAGCTTCTGAAACACATAAACCCAGCTTGCTTGCACAAACTTTCCAGGGGCCTGCACAGCTGCTGGAGTGCATGACATAATAATAAACAGTTTGTCTTTTGGAGGTAGATCCTAATCATCTGGCATCCCATAATAAGCAATGTTAGCCTTGTCTGCAGGGCTTTGTTTGTCATCATTAATTCAGAGATGGCTGTTTCATTTTTTTTCTTAATTGTTGTCATAGATATTTGCCAGAAACTTTGGTGTTCCCCAGCTGGCCTGTCACTATATTTTAAAAAAAGACCCATGGCACAACCTCACAGTACAGATCTTTGTAGTGGCTAAAACTGCGCTGAATAATGGCTTGTACCTAACTGTACTAAGGTCTGGACGTCCAGATATACAACAGGCTAACCGTGGTTTAGGGCAACTTACTGGTTTTTCATTTCCCATGTGTTCAGTGCATTTTCATGGTGCAGCAGCCTCTTCGGGTGGAGCCATGGTTCTTATTTTGGCTTATTAATTCAGATATAACAGCAAACCATGGTTAACAGCAAACCATGGTTAGCATAAACTGTAGCTTGGAAGCCAGCTTGAAACTACAGTTGATATCCTGGTCACATTCCAGGGTTTTGCAACACAAGGTGCAGATACAATGCCAAACCACAGTTTGGCATGATATCTGAATGTAGCCTGTGAAGAGGATTATTCCTCAATCCAAATTTTTCATTGGGTGTACGTAGATTAACAGGTGCCTGTCCATTGCTCAATAGATGCAATGGTGACTAATACACTGAAGTCACAGGTAAAACATCACGCAGCACAATACTATTGTCAATTCACTCTTGTAAAAGCCGGAGATTTACAGACACATCTCCATCCTTCATTCACGCAACCAAGAGGCCTTGTTCAAGGACACCTTCCAACCAGACCAAAGAGGAGGGAGCAGGACGAGTAAGACGCATAGCCTGGGAAGATCCTCCAGGGCCAGATGGAGAAACCTGGAGCATTCAATCCCTGGTCCTTGAGGTCCCTCACCCCTGGTTTCTACACTGACTGGCAGAGGGGCTCTCCAGGGTTTCAGGCAGAGCTCATTCCCAGCCCTGCAAGGGATTGAACCTGAGACCAAGGCTCTACCTAAAGAACTCTTGTTACGTCCTCAAGTGATGCATGTGTACACTGATCCTGAAACTTTGATATGGGAGAAATTATGGATTAGCATAGCAGGGGATATGGTTACAGTCACCAGCAACCCTTAACAAATCACAGTTCCCAGGATTATTTGGTGGAAGCCATGTGCTCTGAATGTGCTTTAAAGGCTTAGTGTGTATTAGGGTTGCCATATTTCAAAAAGTCTGGCATGTATGGCATGTATTGTTTAGTCGTTAAGTCGTGTCCGACTCTTCGCGACCCCATGGACCATAGCACACCAGGCACTACTGTCTTCCACTGCCTCCCGCAGTTTGGTCAAACTCATGTTCGTAGCTTCGAGAACACTTTCCAACCATCTCGTCCTCTGTCGTCCCCTTCTCCTTGTGCCCTCCATCTTTCCCAACATTAGGGTCTTTTCCAGGGAGTCTTCTCTTCTCATGAGGTGGCCAAAGTATTAGAGCCTCAGCTTCAGGATCTGTCCTTCCAGTGAGCACTCAGGGCTGATTTCCTTAAGAATGGATAGGTTTGATCTTCTTGCAGTCCATGGGACTCTCAAGAGCCTCCTCCAGCACCATCATTCAAAAGCATCAATTCTTCGGTGATCAGCCTTCTTTATGGTCCAGCTCTCACTTCCATACATTACTACTGGATTTTTCAATATGAATGAATGGTTGTTGTTGTTGTTGTTGTTGTTGTTGTTGTTGTTGTTGTTGTTATTATTATTATTATTATTATTATATTTTCTTCAGGGGTGCCTCCAGGATGGACAATTGGAACCAAAGGTTTATTCTTGTGTTTTTGACCATGTTGTGCTCAACCGATGCCCAAACTACTGGTAATGTAATATCCATGCTTCTTTATTAGTATCTTTATTAGTATCCCAGCTCTTGCCAACCTAGCAGTCCAAAAGCAAGCCAGTGCAAGTTGATAAATACATACCTGCCAAGTTCCAGCCTGAGAAATAAGGGACCGGACCGGAAGTAGCAGACGGGAAGTAGCGCTGCCGCCATTTTGGAACTGGGCAGAGCATGCTCAGAAGTGACTTTTGATGCTGCTGTGCCCAGTTCCAAAATGGCCGTCGCACCAGAAGTCACGCTGCAGCCATTTTGGAACTGGGCACAGCAGCATCAAAAGTCGCTTCTGAGCATGCTCCACCCAATTCCAAAATGGCCGCCGCACCAGAATAAACCGGGGGGAAACAAAAAAAAAATCTGTTTTTTTTGGCTGGGAACAGCTGGAAAAACGGGGGTTTCCCGGGGAATATGGGAGACTTGGCAGCTATGTAAATAGGTACCACCGTAGTGGGAAGGTAAATGGCATTTCCGTGCGCTCTGGCACTCATCACGGTTCTCTGTGCACCAGTAGCAGTTTAGTCATGCTGGCCCTATGACCCGGAAAACTGTGGACAAACGCTGGCTCCCTCAGCCTGAAAGTGAGATGAGGGCTGCAACCCCAGTCACCTTTTGCTGGACTTAACTGTCCAGGGGTCCTTTATTTTTTACCTTTACCTGATTCTAACAAATGCCTCTTGGTGTAACAACAAAAGAAGGTTACCATGTCTTGCTTCAGTCTGCAGAGAAACTGCCATTGCAGACCTTGTGTTCCTGGTGGACGGATCCTGGAGCATAGGAACAAAGAACTTCAAAAGCATGCAAGACTTTCTGTACACCATGGTTGATGGCTTGGACATTGGACCGGATAAAATCCAGGTCGGGCTGATTCAGTACAGCGACCTGCCTCACAACGAGTTCTTCCTGAACACTTTCCACCGCAAAGAGGACATCTTAAACCGAATTCGGAACTTGCACTACAAAGGAGGGGGGACCAAAACTGGGAAGAGTTTGAAGTTTATGCTGGACCATCAGTTCAATGAAGTGGCCGGGAGTCGGCGCCGCGAAGGCGTCCCCCAAGTGGCAGTTGTGATAACAGACGGGGAAGCTCAGGACGATATCCGTGAGCCGGCAAAGCTTGTCAAGAGCGCAGGCATCACCCTCTATGCTTTGGGTATTAAGGATGCTGTTTTGTCGGAGCTTCAGTTAATTGCCAGCGACCCGGATGAGATGCATGTCTACAATGTGGAAGATTTTGCTGGCTTGCAGGGCATCTCCCAAAATCTGCTTCAGGTGATTTGTACTACTGGTGAAGAAGCCTCTCAACACATCACTCAGATTTCTCCAGGTAAATCCAAAAGTGTGTGTGTGTGTGTGTGTGTGTGTGTGTGAACAGTGTTTTTTTTTTTTTTAAGAAATCCTTCCTGGATCACAAAATCTTTTACATTCGGCAGCATGTTACCAGGTCTCAAAGCTTCAGGGAATCCTATCCCTCTTACTGTGGGATGAGTTCTTACCAAGTAGCTTATTCAATATTCACAGAGAGAGACAAAGGAATGCTTTCTTAGATAATGACGTGGCTCCAAGTAAAGTCCCAGCCCCTCCGTCTCTTCTATTCTACGTCACCCCTGCACTGGCTGATCTGAGCTTTCTGCCTCTGAGCTTCCTGTTCTACTACTTTCAAGGCCTGCCTGGTTCTGGGAGAGGGGAGGGGGGTCAGGAATTCTTTCAAGAGACACCGAGTGTGTTAGCTGTCTCTCCCCTGGGGCTTCTTCCCGCTGTTCTCCCAATATTTTCCAGCTCCTCCCCTCTGCAGCCTCTGACCTTCTGCAAACCACTGTTCTAAATCTATACTGTCCTCCTCTTCTCGGGAAGTTGCAGGAAAGTGAGGGGGTTCCCACCATCCCTCCTCAGTCCAGCCCCTGACAGCAGGTGGTGGGTGTACAGAA
Organism: Zootoca vivipara; assembly: GCF_965207765.1. Taxonomy (NCBI): domain Eukaryota; kingdom Metazoa; phylum Chordata; class Lepidosauria; order Squamata; family Lacertidae; genus Zootoca; species Zootoca vivipara. The sequence goes on along the minus strand of NC_142594.1, from coordinate 13,406,426 downwards.
AGAGGAGGGCATGTGTTTTATACGAAGAACCTGGTGCAAGATAAATTCAACCGGTAAGGATATTTTCACACATCACACTGAACTCATCATGGCCGACTTCTGAGTGGACATGTACTGCACTTATTGGCAGAGAAAAAAAGAAGAATTAGACAACCAGGAAAACTAAATGAAATCTGTCACTTCTGAATGCTGGTGGCACCTTGGGTCAGTGCCTCTGGCTGTTAACCAGAAGGTTGGTGGTTCAAGCCCACCCAGGGATGTCTGTGGGCAGGATTTGTGCATTGCAGGGGGTTGAACTAGATTGCCCTCGGGGTCCCTTCTAACTCTGCAGTCCTATGACTCTATGATTCACAGCACAGAATATGAAGGATATTCTCTAATTTTCAATATGTGGTACAGTTTAGCCCCTTTTAGACGTTTGCAGTCAAAATGCAAAGAGAAAATATACAGAAAGTTGTAAAGGTTGTATGTGAAATTAGCCAATATCTCTTTTCATAAACTGCCCTTTTCTGGCTTGTTCTGATGATGCGTGCCAATGTGATTTTCTGGGCCTAGTACACAGTGCATTGGTTCCCTTCACCTCACTCACAAAAGGGAGTACAAATATAAAATTTGTATATTTTTGTGTCATTTGCAAATTTGTATCCTCATTTGGGGAGGCTCAAAAACCAGGAGAAATACACATATGAAATAATATATCTGACAGACAGAATGTCAACAGTGAAGTTTTCTCCGTATTGCATTTCCATATAACCCCTTTCACCTCCTTTGAAAGAAAGAAAGAAAGAAAGAAAGAAAGAAAGAAAGAAAGAAAGAAAGAAAGAAAGAATTCAGAGTCTGGATGTGGTACAGTGCTAACCTTTGTACTGTATTCATATTTTGGCGGCCCTGATTCTGAGAAAACATTTTACCATGTTCTAGCTTAGAGAAAAATCTTCAACAGAAGCTGTTTGAGAAAACAATTCTGTATCAGGAAGCTTTTAATATTTGATGCTTTGTTATGTTTTATATATTTGGTAAGCTGCCCAGAGTGACTGGGGAAACCCAACCAGACCGGGTGGGGGTTTAAATAAAATAATAATAATAATAATAATAATAATAATAATAATGGCTGGCCACATAAATGCCAGCTATGTTTTAGTTTAGTTTGAAACCACCTCAAGCAGAAAAGCAATAACCAATTCCCGCCTCGCTTTAAAAAACTTCTTTCTCGTTTAGTGTGCCGAAAAGCCACCGTGGCCGACATCGTATTTTTGGTGGACAGTTCCACCAGCATCGGGGAGGAGAATTTCCAGAAGGTGAAGAGCTTTCTGTACACAATGATTTCCAGCCTTGACATCGGCCCGAATCAGGTTAGAATTGGGCTGGCCCAGTATAGTGACAGCGCCTACAAGGAATTCCTCTTAAACCAGTATTCTTCAAAGAGTGACATTCTGGAACAAATACAGAACTTGCCCTTTCGGAGGGGAGGCACTAACACAGGCGCTGCCTTGGATTTTATCAGGGAAGAGTACTTCACGGAATCTGCCGGGAGCAGAGCCCGGGAAAACTCCCCCCAGGTCGCCATTCTGCTCACCAATGGCGAATCCAGTGATGAAGTCAAGGTTCCCGCTAGCAAACTGAGGGCAAGAGGCATCTCTGTTTATGTGGTGGGGATTGGCGTCCAGAACACTACCGAACTGCAGGAAATTGCCAGCAGGCCTTTGAAGAAGTTTCTGTTCAGTGCCGACAGATTTGATATCCTCGAAGAGCTCTCCGGCAGTCTCCTCCGAACGATGTGCTTTGCAGTGGAGAGCCAGATTAGAGGTAAGCAAAGTTGTATTCTACGGTGATGTGTGGGCTGCTCGGAAGCTTTTCTGCGAACAAACCCAAGCTGCTCTTTGAATCTCTACAAAATGGGAGCTTAAAGAGCAGTGCGTGGCTTTGCAAAATAACGTCCGACAGCGCGGCCCTTCCCCTCACAAATGCAAAAAACGCTCACTTCAGTCAACTAAAGGCAACCAACCATGCCGTGACCCCTTCTCCCCAAGCTCTCTTGCTGCCAAGGAAAAATTGTTGTTGTTTAGTCGTTTAGTCATTTAGTCGTGTCCGACTCTTCGTGACCCCATGGACCAGAGCACGCCAGGCACTCCTGTCTTCCACTGCCTCCCGCAGTTTGCTCAAACTCATGTTCGTAGCTTCGAGAACACTGTCCAACCATCTCGTCCTCTGTCGTCCCCTTCTCCTAGTGCCCTCAATCTTTCCCAACATCAGGGTCTTTCCCAAGGATTCTTCTCTTCTCATGAGGTGGCCAAAGTATTGGAGCCTCAGCTTCATGATCTGTCCTTCCAGTGAGCACTCAGGGCTGATTTCCTTCAGAATTGATAGGTTTGATCTTCTTGCAGTCCATGGGACTCTCAAGAGTCTCCTCCAGCACCATAATTCAAAAGCATCAATTCTTCGGCGATTAACCTTCTTTATGGAAAAATTAAAAATGAATAGAAAGAGAATCTACAAAACCCCACAAGTACACTAAACAACATAATGAAATTTTTACCACCCCTTCTCCCCCTCTGTCCCCACTCTCCCACAAACTTATATTGTATACAACACTAATGTCTCAAATTGAATGTAGCTGATCTATAGAAAAGACTCTGTGACCTGAAAAAAGTGACAATGCACGTACTTTTGTAATTGAAGAAAATCTTCAATAAAATTGTTTTTTTTAAAAAAAATCAAAACAAACCCACTGCGTTTTGGCTTCATGTATCTGCTCCTAGCAGGGGACCTGCTTTCTGAAATTCAATAAGCATGGAAGTGATGTAATTTCAATCCTATAATGACACATATTATACAATTATAAACTGCAAGAGCAGACCATAAATCCTGTGAACTCTGAGAAATGATTTCAACTGGTTTTATAATTCTCCTGCAGATTGTCAGATTGCAGTGGAATGGTGTATTAAAATAGGTTGTGTTTCCCTCCAGCATTTACAAAGCACTATGCTGACGTGGTTTTCCTTATCGACTCCTCTGACACAATGGGCGCCTCCAACTTTGAAGCAGTCAAAAAATTCACCGCTCAGATTGTCGAACAACTAGATGTTGGGGCTGGCAAGTACCAGATTGGCTTCGCGCAATACAGTGGAGAAGGGAAGAGAGAATTTTTGCTGAACACTTACGAGAGTAAGGAGGATGTTCTCCACCACATCCAGAACAGCATCGAATTCATGGGAGGCCCTTCGCAGGCTGGGGCTGCCCTGCAATTTCTGCAAGATGTCTATTTTACCGAGGAAGCTGGGAGCCAGTTTAACCAAGGGACGCCCCAGTTTACGGTGGTTGTCACCTCCGCTAAATCTGAGGATGATGTCAAGGAATCCGCCAAGCGGCTGAAAGAAATGGGAGTGAAAGTTGTAACAGTTGGCGTCTTGGATGCTGACAGGGAGGAAATGGAGGAGATTGCTACTGACACTTTGGTTTATCAGGCCGATGACGTACAGAGCCTTGATCAGGTTCAGCAGACTGTGGTAGATATTTTGGACGTATCAGTTCATCAACACTACGATGATGCTCTGGACATAGATGTGCCAGCAGGTAATTATTTCCCTGGAGAGAAAATGTCACGCTAAAGTAGATTATAGGATGGAGAGTTCTGTCTGTCATCCGGTCCCCTGCCAATATGGCATTCTTGTTATTCAGAAAGCGAGTTCTCTTCAACTTCCCCGAACATTTCTTTTGTAACAAGGAGAGTTTTCCTCAGTTGAATCTTCCTCGAATTGGAATAGCATGGATTTTTTAAAAGGGTTGTAGTCATGGGAGGGGACTCTCAGGCTGGACCCCAAATAGGCCCACCCAGCCGTCTGCTCAGGCCACACCCCCTCTTCTCAGGCCACGCCCTCTCCAAGTGCTTTTGCCTGGCAGGATCGTGTCCTTGAACTGTGATAACGCATCTCACTTGCCTGGATGGATGGAGAGGTACGTAGCTATGGAAACCTCTGGCATCCGTATGGCTGGGATACAGCCTAGCGTAAAAGGTAAGAGTCGCACCTATGGCTCCGCCCACTTTTGCCATATTTCACTTCTGACTCCGCCCCTCCCCACCATCATAAGGTCCTTGGAAGGTAGCCTAGGAGGGGATGCGGGTCTCCGACTGGAAAAGATTCCCTACCCCACCATTTCTCTAACTTCGATGTGCTTGTTTCGTTCACAGTTTGCTACAGCGCGTCCGTGGCAGACATTGCGTTCCTTGTGGACGAATCCAGCAGAATCGGGCAGAGGAATTTCCAGCTGATCAGGGCTTTTCTCCTCAAGATTATCAGGGCTCTGGATATAGCCCCGGGTAACGTACGCGTCGCCTTGGTACTTTATAGTGATGAGCCCAGGCTCGAGTTTGGCCTGAATGCATTTCGAGACAAGTCGGAGGTGGTGAATTATGTGAAAACCTTGCCGTACCGTGGTGGCGAATCACACACTGGCGCTGCCATCAACTTCCTGAGGAAGAACGTTTTCACCAAGAGAGGCGGGAGCAGGAAGGATGAAGGAGTCCAGCAGCTGGCGGTGGTGATCACGGACGGCCAGTCCGTAGATAATTTTACGGGACCTGCCTCCAAGCTTCGACGGAACGGCATCACTGTGTACGCCGTGGGCATCCAAAACGGCACAGAGAATGGCCACCTGCAGAAGATTGCATCTCATCCCCCCAGGAAACACGTCTCCAATGTTGAATCGTTGTTGCAGCTCTCAAACATTGAGTGGAAGATAAAGAAACGAATTTGTACCGATATTGTTTCGCGTGCATTTAGCATCCCAGTGCGGTCCCGTACCCTGAAGGAAGGTAAGAGACTCCTCTCGCCATTGGCCCCCAAATCCTATCCCTTCGAGCTGGGTAGAGAGAGCTCTGTGTGATGTCATTTCCCCATCCCTTCTGAAGAGGAAGGAACATATAGGAATTCCTGTTCCTCTCTCTCTGCCATTGACATGCCTCTGCTTGCTCCAGCTTTCAACCCCCACACGCAGGTGCTCAGAGGGATAAATTGTAACCAATATATCCTTTCCTACCCATTAAAACACACCCCACAGCTTTGAGGCAGGGTGCAGCGCCTACCAGAAAAGGAAGTGGTTGGGAGAAAGTGATTTTTTGGAGGGCAAAGGCTGGGTGCATGACAGGTTCAATATGTCTCCCTGTCACCCCATCTTGTAAATTTGCCTCTATTCCACTGGATTGGAGACGTTCTTTCCTGCATTGTTGTGATCTGCATTTTAGCACTCAGATTAGTCTGGCCTTCAGTGAGTGCTTCCATTCACACTGTTGCCATTTGGTAGATAATTAGCTTGCTGTGTATTCACTCGCTGCTCATTTTTGTTCGGGGAAATGAATTTATATTATGCAGCATTTTGGGGTTGTATCAAAGTAAGTCCTTTTCAGAGCAGACACGCTGAAAACAACGGGCCTGTTAGTCCTGGGACTCATCTACACAGCTGCAAATGAAACGTTATAAATGTGTTGTAAAGCACAATATGCAAATGTGACAGTAGATGGCGAGAGTGAGCTATGCAAAATTCAATGTATTTTTCAAAACATTTTTTAAAAAACATTTTCACAGCTTTTTTAAAAAATATATATATATTTATTGAATTTTGTAAAAACACACCAAAGAAACAGAACAGAGAAAACACTAAACACACATAACATAACAAAATACCACCATTACAAAAAATTCAAATCAATCTTATATCACGTATCTTTATCAACTTCCTCCATTCCCTCCCAACTACGTTTCTTTATATTACTTACTTAGTACTTTCCAAATCTTGATTCCAATCTTTTAAATAATTATCTAAACCTATTAATCCTCTTAATAACTTATCAATACCACACAGCTTTTTAATATATATGCGTGTAGATTCCACCTTGGCGATTAATTTCAGCAGCTCTACGCAGAATATGACTAACATCAGCTGCAACCCCATTCCAGTTCTTGGTAGGTAAGCAAGCTTTTTTTTTTAACACCACCATAAATGAATTGTTGTTCTTCTCCTGTTTTTTCTCTACTAGGCTGCGAGGAGACCGAGGAGGGAGACATTTATTTCTTGATCGATGGTTCGGGCAGCATCAGTTGGGAGAACTTCCAAGACATGAAAACCTTCATGAACGAAATGATCGGCATGTTTCAGGTTGGAGTTGACAAAGTCCGTTTTGGGGTTGTTCAGTACGGAAGCACTCCACAAATAGAGTTCGAGATCAGCCAGTACAATAGTGAGGCGCAATTAAAGGAAGCCATCAAGATGATCCAGCAGATAGGTGGGGGGACCAACACAGGAGATGCCTTAAGAGACATGCAGCACCTGTTTAAAATCTCAGCCAGGAGCAACATCCCCCAGTTCCTCATCGTCATTACAGACGGACAATCACAGGATCAGGTGACGAAAGCAGCCGAGGAACTGAGACAGCAAGGGATCGTGATCTATGCCATTGGCGTCAGGGATGCTGTCCAAGAAGAACTGGAAGATATCGCCGGGACAAAAGACCGGATGTTTTTCGTGAACAATTTTGATTCCCTCAAGCTCATCAAGCATGATATTGCGCAAGATATCTGCTCTCCTGAGGGTAAGGTGTTTTCCTTTGGAAATAAAAGTTTTGTTTGATTAGTTTTCGAGAAAGGAAACCCGAGTCTAAAAAAGCAAATATATATAAATCGCAGCAAGTCTTGACTTGGATCAGGCTGGTGTACAATAACAGAAAAGGTGTTTTCCTAAATCTGAGAGTTTCAAGCTTTGCTAAGTAAGTATTCTAAAAGACCCACATATTTGCAAGCAAATACTGCATGCGTTAAGCCATGGGTAGGCAAACTAAGGCCCGGAGGCCGGATCCAGCCCAATTGCCTTCTAAATCCCACCTGCAGACGGTCTGGGAATCAGGGTGTTTTTACATGAGTAGAATGTGTCCTTTAATTTAAAATGCATCTCTGGGTTATTTGTGGGGCCTGCCTGGTGTTTTTACATGAGTAGAATGTGTGCTTTTATTTCAAATGCATCTCTGGGCTATTTGTGGGGTGTAGGAATTCATTCTTTTTTATTTAGTCTGGCCCCCCACAAGGTCTGAGGGGACAGCGGACCGGCCCCCTGCTGAAAAAGTTTGCTGACCCCTGCGATTAAGCTAATGGCACCAGTGGTATTTTTTCTTTACCAATTAAATTTTTCAAGGGGAAAATCCAAGAGAATGATGAGACCAGCATTATGCTTACCCTTTGGTGTGTCTGCTGTGAGATACCTTCTTTGTGCATGCAGAAAGGTTTGGGGACAGTGAGGGTTGCAAATCTTTTAAAAATACGAATAATGAGGAAAAAAACCCTTCCTTAAAAACAACCAGTTCCTAAAGGTCTTCATTTGCCAGCAGAGGGACAGCAAGGAGGAAGCCAGTCTAGCTTCTCTAGAGAACAAGTTTCAAAGTCTGGGAGGAGACACAGAGAAGCCCCATATATACAGTGTGAGAGGGAATTGTGCTTCCATCAAGATTTGACTGCACAAGCAGAAAAGAAACACAACTGGCTGTTTCCTTGGTCTGCGTATGGTGTAGTTTTCTGTTATGTACTGAGCTGAATCATAGAACAATAGGATCCAGAATCAGCAGTCTGATTGGTCTGCAGGAGCCACCCAATCCAACTCCAGGTGGAAGTGAATCCGCAACCTGATTGGCCTGCAGGAGCAGCCAATCAGGCGGCTGGCAGAAGTGAATCTGCAACCTGATTGGCCTGCAGGAGCAGCCAATCAGGCTGCTGGCGGAAGTCAATCCACAAACTGATTGGCCCACAGGTGTAGCCCTGAAGTAGCCAATCACGCAAAGCCCATTGTGTAAATAATGTATATAAGCAGATGGTTTGGGGGAAAGGGCATTCTTCTCTTCTTCTCCTTGATGACTATGAGCTGAATAAAGAGCATGAAATTCACTCTCAATTCCGAGTATATTTCATTTTCGTACTTTTATGCATTTACCAGGCAAACCCCCCAAGAACCTGGGTGCTATGTAAAGTGTGAAGCAGATCTATTTGTTTCATACTGGAGAGAGAATGGCTTTAAAATTCTACATCATCAATCCTCCATGTTTTGAAGGAAACGTGGGGTGAAATCTCATAACATTAAGCAGCTGAAAGTCAGAAAGGCAAACCTGAGCCACAGTCTAAATTTTGGAAAAATCTATTAATTTCTATTAAGTCATGTGGTAAGAATGACTTCAGAGCAAACCACGGTCCACATTAAACTGTTAAAACAAGTGTTGAATATAATGATTAGAAACATAAATGTGCTGTGTTTGTCACCTAACAGTCAGAAGCAATGCTCATTTATCAGATTTACCTCTACTTATGTTTTAAGTAAACATGAGATCAGATCATACTCACTTTTTCATGTTACAGGTAGGTAGCTGTGTTGGTGTGACGTAGTCAAAACAAAACAAAAAAAATCCTTCCATTAGCACCTTAGAGACTAAATAAGTTTGTCATTTGTATGAGCTTGTGTGTGCATGCATGTATCTGAAGAAGTGTGCATGCACACAAAAGCTCATACCAATGACAAACTTAGTTAGTCTCTAAGGTGCTACTGGAAGGAATTTTTTTTATTTTGTTTCACTTTTTCATGCTTGTGTGGAAAGACTGATACTAAAGATGCATTCTATAGCTTATGGTGGCGCATTACCTAGAACACCGTTCTTAAATTGATTGATCATTGCCCACAAATATGTCACACCTTGACTTAATGGTGCAAGGCTTCTCGGACACTGAAGAACTGAGGGGGTGGGGAGAGATTTTCTGCAGGCAATGGCCACCTGCCTTGCCCACCCCCATCTAGCCCCCAGGAGTCTTTCCCAGACCATGGCTTTGAGAATAGCAGAAGCAGCAGGGAAGAGTGGAGTTTAGGGATAGTTTTTAAAAATAATTTTACGAGTTGTGTGTCCTTGTTTCTCAATTTGATCTTTTTACATGGTTATGTATGTTTTGTGGTATTTTATGCATTGTGATTTGCTGTTATTTTATTGATTATAGATTAGTAATTCTTTAGCAAGTGTAAGTGTAAACTGTTTAATTATTATTTGCTGATGTTTAATTTTACCGTTTATACTATTGGATTCTAACAGATTGTTGAATATTACTTTATTTGATATTAGTTGTTTATTTTAAAGTTATTGTGACTTTCTATATTGGATCAGATTGTTACTACCTGTTTCTCCGAAAATAAGACGTAGCCATAAAATAAGCCATAGCAGGATTTTTAAGCATTCAAGGAATATAAGCCATACCCCAAAAATAAGACATTGTGGTAGGTGCAGCAGCAATGCCAGCTGCAGCAGAAGGCAGAGGAAAAAATAAAAATAAAATGTCCCCTGAAAATAAGCCATAGTGTTGTTGTTTTTTTGAGGAAAAATAAATATAAGACGGTGTCTTATTTTCAGAGAAACACTGTATTAATGTTTTATGATGATGATGATGATGTGTGTTGGAAGCCGTCCAGAGTGGGCAGGGTATAAATAATAATAATAATAATAATAATAATAATAATAATAACAACAACAACAACAATAATAATAAATATCCTTTCTCTCTCTCTCTCTCTCTCTCTCTCCCCCCCCCCCGTTTCAGTATGTAGACAATTGCTAGCGGACATCATTTTGCTGATTGATTCTTCTGAAAGCATGGATGACGATCAGTTTGCCAAGACAAAGGAATTCATTCACTTGATTGTGAACGGGTCTGATGTTGGAGCTGACAAGGTCCAGATTGGAGTGCTCCAGTTCAGCTCTAATCTAAAGGAAGAGTTCCTACTCAACCAGCACGACAACAAGGCTGACCTGAGGAGCGCTATAACCAAAATGAAGCAGATTAAAGAAGGAACAAACACTGGGAATGCTCTAAAGCTTACGCTTGAGTACTTTGACACACCCAAAGGAGGGCGTCCGGGCATTAAGCAACATCTGATCGTGGTCACAGACGGAAAATCTAATGATGAAGTGGAAATCCCTGCCAGAGCCCTTAGGGACAAAGGTGTCACCATATATGCCATCGGGGTAATCAAAGCCAACGACACCCAACTTTTGGAGATTGCTGGCGCACAGGAGAGAGTGTTTTCCGAGGACAGTTTTGAGTCCCTCCTGTTTTTGGACAAGACTATCCTGTTTGAAATATGCAGTGCCAAGCAAGGTTAGTGACCACACCTAAATGACGGAACTCCCTGCCTTCTCTCCCAGCGTTTCATTGTCTAGCAAATACTTTTTAAAAACTGAGCAAATTTTAACAGGGCCGGCTCTACCATTCAGGGAGAGCAGCAGTATGTTGTTGGAGGACGGAGCAAAGTTGGTTCTGCTTTCCCTTTTGAGTCTGTTTCCCCCAGGTGTTCCCACTCAACAGACACAATGACTAGGCTGACCTGAGCAAAGCTATATTTGATGGCAGTAAGATCTGCTAGGCTTGATTCACTTGTCAGTCCAGTTGGCTTGTGGAAGTGGAGCTCCACCTTGCCCTCCATGTTACACAGCAAAATAACTCGAGCCACTCCTGCGTATATAACCTAGGATCCTAGGGACTGCCTTGTTTTTGCCTTGTTTTATACCTGCCATATTTTTATTTATCGTTTGAAAACTGTTGTTAAAGGTGTGTACAATGGTTGTAAAATTTTTGTGCACAGTGGTAGAATGGGATTAAGTGTCACCTGCTGTTGGTTCTTCAGTAGGGTAGATTAGATGCGAAGGAAAAGTTTTTTGTATCTTGAATCATTGCATCTGTCAGGGCTGGAGTCAGGCGTAGGTCAGCAACAAAACAATAAATTACCCAAGGCCAGGGAAGTTAAGACCCTTGTGGTCTCAGCAACGCTTTCTAGGAGGTATTCCCTGATGAAGCAGTTGCGAGGACTGGAGGTCTCCCTAGTACTCACTAGGATTCCTCCTCTACAGGGTCTTTCCCACACAATCTTAGGCTGTGTCTGCACACAACCACCTTTTCTCTGCCCATTTCATTTTTCTGCACATTCCAGGAGACCAGGGGGAAGGGGAGCTGGTCACAGCAGGAGGGGGAGATTCCCTGGATTCTTCTTTGTCTCCTGGCTCCACTCCTCTCCAGACCCCGCTTCTGCTTCTGAACTGTGCTCTTCCACAGCCTCTTCCTGCTCACCAAACCCTGATACCTCTTCAGCTTCTGACAGCTTCTCCTCCCAGTCTGCTCCTTCTTCTCCATCATTGTCCCACCACCAATCCCCTGGCTCTGAGTCTTCTTCCCCTGGGGGTTTCCCAACTGGTGTCACCCACTGCTTCTGTGTATCCAGCCAGTCCATGACCGTGTAGAAGGAGGAGTTTGGCTTCTCCGGCTTCTGTTAGGAGCACAGAAAGGTGCGGGTGGTGCTGTGGTCCAAACCACTGAGCCTCTTGGGCTTGCCGATCAGAAGGTTGGTGGTTTGAATCTGCATGACGGGATGAGCTCCCATTTCTCTGTCCCAAAGGGGGCCAAAGAAAAACTTGGTGACTTTATTTATTTATTGAATTTATATACTGCCCTATACCCAGAGGTTTCAGGGTGGTTCACAGAACAAGATCAACATAAAAACCACAATACAGTGGTACCTTGGTTTAAGTACACAATTGGTTCCGGAAGTCTGTACTTAACCTGAAGCTTACTTAACCTGAAGGGAACTTTCCCATTGAAAGTAATGGAAAGTGGATTAATCCGTTCCAGACGGGTCCGCAGCGTACTTAAACTGAAAGTACTCAAACCGAAGCGTACTTAAACCGAGGTATGACTGTATATATAATCAAAATAAAAACAGCAACCCAATAACACACACACACACACACACACACACACACAGAGAGAGAGAGAGAGAGAGAGAGAGAGAGAGAGAGAGCGCCACATTTTAAAAGGGCATAGGATGTCAATCAGATCAACCAAAGGCCTGGTTAAAAAGGAACATTTTGGCCTGGTGTCTAAAGGTGTATAAGGAAGATGCCAGGCAATCTTCCCTGGGGAGAGCATCCCACAGACAGGGAGCCACTGCAGAGAAGGCCCGTTCTTGTGTTGCCACCCTCTGGATCACTCGAGGAGGAGGCACATGAAGGAGGGCCTCAGAAGATGATCTCAGGTAGGTGATGGAAGAGGGAGAGTCAAAATCCATTTATAACAGTATCATTTTCTTCTTTCAACTGCAGAGTGCAAACGAACAGAAGTTGCTGATATCATCTTCGTAGTGCATAGTTCAAGAGGCATTACAGAATTGCAATTCCAGGCAACTCTGCAGCTCATGGAAGCCATTGTGAACGACACGGTGATGGGAAAAGACAACGTTCAGTTTGGGGCCATTGTCTACGGCACTGTCCCCGAAGAGCAATTCCTGCTGGCTGAGTATTCCACAAAAAATCAGGTCAGAGAAGCCATTTCTAAGCTAAGGCCTCTGGGAGAGTCCGCCTTTACAGCGAGGGCTCTGAATTTTGCGAGGCAGAGGTTTGACGCAGCCTACGGTGGCCGGGCCTCGTCCCTTGGCGTCACACGGATCATTGTGCTTATCACTGATGAGCCAACTGCACCGACCGATCGGCGCCATCTTCTATCAGCCGTGCAGGCTTTGAGGCAAGAAGGCATCCGGGTCATTGCTATTGGCATAGGTGACGCCAGCAGAACAGAACTCGAAGAGATTGTTGGCGATAAGGGAAGATGGTTTTACGCTTCAGGTTATAGTGCACTGGGGAGATTACATGAAAACATCACTAGCGAAATATGTGATGGATCAAAGCCAGGTAACTGGAATCCTCGAAATGAACTTGATACAAAACTACTTTATTTATAATAATTTTCTTATTGAATTTTCAATATATATATATATATATATATTTCAATACATAACAAACTTATCTTTTCCTGACTTCCCAACCTATTTTCCAAGGCATTTTAATTTCTCCCCCTCTGCTTCACATTGCATTCTGTTTCTTATATCAACTCATCAGTACGGTATTCTCGAATTCCTTTTGTTGCCCATATTTCAAATCCTGCTCGAAAAGGGCTTCCATCAATCAGCGTTAGATTCTCTTATTTTGGCTGTTGACTTTGCCAATTCTGCGAGCCCTGGTTACATACCTAAAAAACTTAATCGACTTTTTTGGAACTTCTGTTCCTATAATCCCTAAAAAAGAAGGGATTTTGTTCACTTTGAACATCTTTTTTATCTCATTATATATAATTTCCCCCAAAGCCCTCGCTATCTTGCAAGTCTTTGCACATATGAAAAAAGGTTCTACGGTATCTACTGTACCTGTTTGCATTTCCAACAATTGTTTGCAACCTTCTTATATATTTTGACTGATTTGTTAGGAGTTAAATACCACCTTATACATCATTTTCATATAGTTTTCTTTTAGAGTGCAACATGCAGTGTGTGCACAACTAGTTTATTATTAATATCATTTTGGTTACCTTGCTGTAAAGCATGTTTGAACCCGCTTCTGTGTTCTGTCACTATTATTGTCAATATTTATTTATCACTTTACTAATAGAAATACTAGTAACACAAGTAATCAATACTTGAGGAAACCTCAAAAACCTCAGGAACAGCAGGTGAATGGGGGAATTTAGGTGGTGCTGCAGGAATAATAATAATAATAATAATAATAATAATAATAATAATAAAAAATTGTGTATATGCCGCCCATCTGACTGGGTTGCGCCAGCCACTCTGGACAGCTCCCCACAAAAATTAGTAAAAACTAAACAATACAGTCGTACCTTGGAAGTTGAACGGAATCCGTTTCGGAAGTCTGTTCAACGTCCAAAACATTTGAAAACAAAACTGTGGCTTCTAATTGGCTGTAGGAAGCTCTTGTGGTCAATCAGAAGCCGCGGAAGCCCTGTTGGACGTTCAGGTTCCAAAAGAACGTTTGCAAACTGGAACAATCACTTCTGGGTTTGTGGCGTTTGGGAGCCAAAACGCACGAGTTCCAGGGCGTTCAACAACCAAGGTAGGACTGTACTTCTGCAGTTGCTTGCTTCTGTTTCCAACAGATGGCAGTCTATTCTCAGTCTTGGAGAACTGACTCTGAAAACTAGCTCCGTAGCCAAATTAAGAAGAGCTCATGTGCGACTGGAAACTGAGCAATTATTTTGCATCAGTAAGAGAGTGAGAAGTGGTATGAAATGTGGCTTGGGTACAAACTCAACTTACAAGGATGACTGTCTCACCATAGCTAGGTTATGCAGGCCAAGTTCTTCTGCACAGAACACAAGTTTAAGGTTTGTTCGCTAACTTCTCAATCAGGAATCCTAAATGCCTTTTGACAGAGTGGCAAGTACAGTGGTACCTTGGAAGTCGAATGGAATCCGTTCCGGAAGTCTGTTTGACTTCCAAAACATTCGGAAACCAAGGCGCGGCTTCCGATTCGCTCAGGAAGCCCCTGCAGCCGATCCGAAGCTGCGGAAGCCACATCGGACGTTTGGGTTCCAAAGAACGTTCACAAACCGGAACACACTTCCGGGTTTGCGGCGTTCGGGAGTCAAAACGTTGGATCCGCAAGGTGTTCAGGATCCAAGGTGTGACTCTACAAGGTAAGCATGCCCCATACACCTGATTTCCGCAATCCCATCCTCCTTTTTGAGTGGGAAAGATCACTTAAGTCGGACATTACAGGCGTACACACATTCGTTAAACACAGTCCACCCCAAATCACATGATACTTTTAATGCATAGTGAGAGGATTTGAATGTGTGAACCAGGCCTTAGAAGGTGCATTATGATGATAAGCAAGTCCTGTACCAGGCATCCCCAAACTTCGGCCCTCCAGATGTTTTGGACTACAATTCCCATCATGCCTGACCACTGGTCCTGTTAGCTAGGGATCATGGGAGTTGTAGGCCAAAACATCAGGAGGGCCGCAGTTTGGGGATGCCTGTCCTAAACCCCCAAAGAGTTTCACATTACTCCCCAGTCAAGCTTTGATAGTTCAATGAATTTCTCTTGGGATAAAAGTAATAACTAACTTAATAAGTCTACAGCTTCTAGAGACACAAGGCTAATCAATTTCTTGTGATTTTCTGATTTCTGACGCCTGTTTACTGAGGATAAAACTAAAAGCAGGACAAGGAGGAGATTAAATGAAAGGTCAACACGTCAAAATTTTCAGTCTGAGCCTAACCATGACTTTAGCACAGAATAGATGGCAATTCTCACAAGCAAATTGGGTTTCTCTCCCCTCTGCAGCTTGTGGCACCGAAGAGGCGGACCTTGTGTTTTTGATTGACAGTTCCGCAAGCATATCGCCAAGAAATTTCTCTACGATGAAGACGTTTATGAAGGAAATTGTAGACAGCTTCATCATTGCCCAGGACAAAGTCCGGATTGGGGTGGCCCAGTACAGCAAAAATCCCCGGAAAGAATTTTATCTCAACGAGTTTGACACTGACGTTGCTATCAAGGGGAAGATTGACAACATCACCCAGTTAAAAACCAGCACCTACACTGGCAAGGGCTTGAGGTTTGTCAAGAGCTTTTTCGAACCCATCAACGGAGGCCGTAAAAACAAAGATGTCCTGCAGTCGCTAATTGTCATCACTGATGGGAAGTCCAATGACTCTGTGGACGAGGCGGCTGCTGCTCTGAGAAACGACGGGATCCACGTTTTCGCTATAGGAATAGGGACAACCAATTCCTTTGAGCTGGTTCGAATCGCTGGCGATGCTCGAAGAGTGTTTGTGGTGCAGAACTTTGAAGTCTTGCAAACCATTGAAAGGAAAATTGTCAAAGAGGTCTGCAAACCCGGAGACCTGCCTAGGCGGGGTAAGTTTTCAGCAATTTTGTATGTGTATGTGTGTGTAATGTACAGTGGAACCTCAGTTTATGAACACCTCAGTTTACGAATTTTCGGTTTACGAACGCCGCGGACCCATCTGGAACGAATTAATTCACTTTCCATTACTTTCAATGGGAAAGTTCGCTTCAGTTTATGAACGCTTCAGTTTATGAACAGACTTCCGCAACCAATTACACCCATGCTTCGGGTTAAGTACGCTTCAGGTTGAGTACTCCGCGGACCCGTCTGGAACGGATTAATCCACTTTCCATTATTTTCAATGGGAAAGTTCGCTTCAGTTTATGAACGCTTCAGTTTAAGTACTCCGTGAACTGTCTGGAACGGATTAATCCACTTTCCATTACTTTCAATGGGAAAGTTCGCTTCAGTTTATGAACGCTTCAGTTTATGAACAGACTTCTGGAACCAATTGTGTTCATAAACCGAGGTACCACTGTATACATTGTTTCTAGCATAGGAACGTTGGCCATTATTCACCATTAACAGCAGTGCCGGATTACTAAATAGGCAGAGTAGGCACCTGCCTTTTGGGTTCCCGCGACAACGGGGCCTAACCTTCCTCAAGGTTGTTGTGGGATTTGAATGAGGAGGAGGAGAGGACCATGTATGCCGCCTTGAGCTCCTTGAAGAACAAGGTGGGGTATAAACACAATGAGTTGCAAGTAGACACGTGTGCAAATTCTGCTCGGACGTGTCAATGTTCCTCACAGTAGTGACTTCTGAAGCCGTCTTGGTAGATTAAAATTGGGATAGCAGAATCAGGTTTGAACCCCATGTTTGCTGTGCGTAATGACAATCTGAGCTTCCCATCTCTGTTAGAGAATGATGACGGCTCAAATCAGGCCGATTTATATCTGGTGTGCAAAGAAAGCGATGGGAGAAATGACCCAAGCCATTGGTAAAACAGGTTTGGAATCTGCAGGAGTTTTCAGAAAGAAGCTGGACAGTTTTCCGGTTAGGAATCTTTCCCTCTCTTTAACCCAAAATCTGTTTAGCTGGAACCTTGGAGCCATGGTAAATACAGTCTGTCGCAACTCGCAAGCCAAACATTTCTAAGCATTTGTACAGCCCAGATGTTTGCGAAACAGATGTGCAGCGAGAAGCCGCAAAGTGGCCTGGGGACTAAGGACCTGCTAAAAAGGAATTGCAAAATGGTTCCACAGCCCCTCCTAGTGGTCTACATATTGCATGTGGAGACCCTCTATCGCAGGCCTAGAAATAAATTGAGACATGACTCATATTTTTGGTTTGGTTTTTGGCAGAATTTAGGCCACAACTTTATTGATTACAAATCAAGTGAGTGGTTGCATAGGCTCTGGTTTGACTAGCTACCTAGGGTAGCGCTGACTCAGGGCACACCTTGAGTCAGCAGCCAGGTACACACCTGGGACGGGGTTACCTGACTGGCGCGCACCAGCCGGGCCCTGAATCCCCCACATGTGCCCAGAACAATGGATTAGGGCAACCCCGCTTGGGGGAATACCAGCCATTGGTTCATGGTTTCCCTTAAGAGGAATACCCAAATATATATATATAGGGTGGTAAGGGATCTTACCCCACCTATCAGCATGAACCAGAGCCTATCTGCCAACCTTACCAGTTGTGACGAATTGCTACGCGGCACGCGAAACCCAAGTGGCACCAGCCAATCAGCCAAGTGGGGGAAATTCCTGCTGTGCCCCTGCAACAACGGCAGACGACACACGACGGCATAGCACGGTCAAACGAAAGCCCTAAAATAAGGGAGCGGTGGGTGGGTGTTCTGATGCAATTCAACCAGAGAAGGAGGATCTCTACGGTGAGTGCAGTGCTTAAATACTGGTCCATCTGACTCTTTGATTGGCAAGCCCTCAGCCCAATTGCACCCCGTCAGATGGACCACCAATAGGGTGTTGTGGCTGCTCCAATTGCCCCGCCCCAACACCTAGACCTGGTCTGCTGGGACCCACCGCAATGCATGCCCTCTCTTGCAGGGAGGACCTGATTTATCATTGTCATTGTTAATACTTGGATTTCTTTCCCGTCCTTTACCATAAGATCCCACAGTGGGTTACAACAAAATAAAAATAGAAAAGTAATATCAGGGTCACAGGGGCTGGTTTCTGACCAACTTTTTGGGGGGTGGGGTGGGGGGCTTGGTGCACATGCGTGATGTCATGAGGCAGAAGGAGGCCTGGCGTGTTCCACTCTATCCCCCAAACCCAAATCAAGTCCTTTCAGCACTGGCTCTCTGGGACAGTTGAGGGCAAAGCAGCCTTTCTTGCTAACAGTAGTGCAGGTTGTTGGCTTAGATGGGCCTTTGGCATCCCTGCCAAGTCTCCCGCAGAAAAAGACGGGATCAGCAGCAGCAGCGGCACCGGAAGTTGCACCGGAAGTTGTTCGGTGGCCATCTTGGGGGTGGCTGCTGGGCATGCTTAGAAGCTATTTCCGGAGCCAGCAGCGGACATTTTCTGGTGCCCATAGATGGATTTATGGGAGATTTACGGGAGAGGAGCTCAAACGGGAGACTGCCGGGAAATGGAAGGAAAAAATGGGGGTTTCCCAGGGAATACGGGGTACTTGGCAGCTATGGCCTTTGGGCTGTTCCTTGGTTCTTATCTGTCCTTATGCAGTTAGGAATAAGCAAGTGCCCAGACTTTCCTGTCTAAATAAATAGTCATAGGATTATTATGGGACTGAGGAAGATGCAGGTGAATGGTCTGAGTAGAGTATGGCTTTATTATAGGTAAAGGACCCCTTGACGGTTAAATCCAGTCAAAGGCGACTGTGCGGTTGCGGTGCTCATCTTGCTTTCAGGCCGAGGGAGCTGGTGTTTGTCCGCAGACAGCTTTCTTGGTCATGTGGCCAGCATGACTAAACCACTTCTGGCGCAATGGGACACCATGACGGAAGCCAGAGCGCACGGGAACGCTGTTTAGCTTTCCACCACACTTATTTTTCTACTTGCACTGGCGTGCTTTCAAACTGCTAGGTTGGCAGGAGATAGGCCAGAGCAATGGGAGCTCACCCCGTTGTGCAGATTCGAACCGCCGACCTTCCGATCAGCAAGCCCAAGAGGCTCAGTAGTTTAGATCACAGCGCCAACCACTCCCTCTGGCTTTATTATAACTATATTAGTATCAAAATAGTATATTGACTTGATATAAAGTCTATTGACTGCCTTATCCAGTCGAGTTTGTGGAGAGAGAGAGAGACTCTGAGTCTTAAATAAAACCTGGGCTGAAAATTTTCTAGATTCTAGTATTTTAGAACTAGTAGGAAAACAGACAAATATACAAACCGTTCTGAAAATGCTTTTTAAAAAAAGCGTTTTTAAAAAATACGTTGAATTTTCCATAAGGCTCATCATCGCCATCTAGTGTCACATGTATATAGCACTTAAAACATTTTATTTACAGCTGCATAGCTCAGTCCAGAGTGGACTTTTAAAAATCACAACGCCCAGTGCTATTTTTCTAGAAAAAGAGGTGCCAGAGTTCACCACGAACGCCTCCATTGTTTTCTAATACAGTGGAACCTTGGTTCTCAAATGCCTTGGTACTCAAACATTTCAGTTTCCGAATGCCGAAAACCCGGAAATAAGTGTTTCACTTTTCAAACTTTTTTGGAAGCTAAACATCTGATGTGGCTGCCGGCTATTGTTTCTGGGGCGTCTGCACCAGTCGGACGCCGCGCCTTGGTTTTTGAACATTTTGGAAGTCGAACGGATTCTGGAATGGATTATGTTCGAGAACCAAGGTACCATTGTAATGGCGACGGCGCCCACCTGAGAGGTGCTCCGTTCCTGCGGGTTCCTGCTGGAAGAAAAGCCCTGACATAACCAATATGATTTATTTTTGTTGAGGGGGCGGCGGCAGAATGGGTACTGCAAGTGGGTGGCAAACATTTTCTTTGAAGAAAAAAGTGTGAAATGGCCAAGGATGGGTTATCTCCAGTTGCACGAAGAAGGCAACTCAAAGCAAAACCGCAGCAATTCAATATGGTCTTTGACATTCTGCTCCAGTGGCCCAGAGAGTCTCATTTCATCTAGCGGCTAATAACTTCCTTCCAGGCCTAAGTGTGTAGTTAGAAAAAGTGGTGAAGCGTAGCGATATGAGCAGTGGCAGCCAGAGATCTAATCCTGAACTTGTTTGTTTGGAGCAGAGCTAGTCCAATTGCATCTGATTACTTTTGGAACGACAAGGACCATAAATGCTTCTCTCTCTCTCTCTCTCACCCCACATACAATTTTATTGTTCTCCCCTCCCCATAGCTGCCAAGTTATCCCTTTTTAAAAGGGATTTTCCCTTATGCTGAATAGGCTTCCTCGCGAGAAAAGGGAAAACTTGGCAGCTATGCCCCTCCCCTTCCAAATTAAAACACAGTTCTATGTTCCAGTCACAGTGGCCATTTAAAGTATCATGAAATAGGAGGGGTGTACACAGATCCAGTTTGGGGAAGGAACTTGATACGGTGACCGGTCTTGAAAGATCTACACAAAGATCTAAATGGCCTCGGTCCAGTATACCCGAAGGAGCGTCTCCACCCCCACCGTTCTGCCCGGACACTGAGGTCCAAATCCGAGGGCCTTCTGGCGGTTCCCTCGTTGCGAGAAGCCAAGTTGCAGGAACCAGGCAGAGGGCCTTCTCGGTGGTGGCGCCCGCCCTGTGGAACGCCCTCCCATCAGATGTCAAAGAGAAAAACAACTACCAGATTTTTAGAAGACATCTGAAGGCAGCCCTGTTTAGGGAGGCTTTTAATGTTTAATAGATTATTTTATTTCATTTTTCTGTTGGAAGCTGCCCAGAGTGGCTGGGGAAACTCAGCCAGATGGGCGGGGTAGAAATAAATTATTATTATTATTATTATTATTATTATTATTATTATTTAAGCAGCAGCCTTGTTTGGTGCTCCTGAGACATACAGCATGTGATCTTTCCTTTGCACAAATGGAATGCAAGAATACCAGGATAAACAACCAGACCAGAATTGAAGAGTTCAAAGCTTTATTTCCTATCCAAATGTTGCAGCAAAGGACATCCACTCTCTGATGGAGTTACCCTGGAAAAGTGGAATTATTCTGCCTAGCAGAATTAACCCTAATCCACCCCTACGCCAAAGATGGTGGGTAGTCAGTCACACATAGGGTTGCTACCCGTCCTTATAAAAATGAGATGGTCCTTTTTGGGGGGAGAAAAGTGTCCCCTACCCAGTTTAGACCTCAAACAAGACATACCCAAGCTCCTCCTCCTCTTCAAAACTGCCCGAGCAGAGGGTGGGTCCTGTGTGATGAGGCAAGCGAGAGCCTGAGTGTGGGTTTGCGCGGGCAGAGGGGGCGCTATGAAGAGGGAAGCTGAGAGCGAGAGTTAGCGCAATATGAGAGCAGAGGGTGGCGTGGGGATGGGAGGAGAAGTTTGAGAGAGTTTTTGCGTGGGCAGAGGGTGGGTCACAGAGAGCGAGAGAGGTGGGGCTGCAGTGCATTGGCCTGCTATGGTGGAGTCTTGGGTTTTGCCAAGGCCGGTCAGAGAGCAAGACGGGTGGTTTGCACAGCCCTGGTGGACAGTGGGGAGAAAGAGAGTTTTTGTGCGGAGAGAGGTGGGTGGATCAGAGATGAAGACTGACTCAAATTTCAAAGCAAGCTCCTGCAGATGCTCCATGGCTCCGTATCATCCGTGCTGTCACAAGAGAGAGAGAGAGAAATTACACCTTTATAGAAAATGTCACCACCAAGAAACATGATGCACACACAGGTTGGCCGGGTTCACTATGTGGACTTTGTAAGCGTTAGATGTCGCTTTTTGTTTCGTTTCATGAAGGATTGGGAAACTGAACCAGTACGTGCAGCCGAGTCTTTTGTTTTGTTCTGATCCATGCTGGGGCCCAGAACTGGTGGATCTGTGCAGAAAGCCACCACAGATACTGATGTAAAGAACATCTCGTTGAAGGCGGATCTACACTCGTCATTTATAATGTTAAAAATGGGTTATTAAAACGTGACACCAGAGGGTGCTGCAGAGCAATGGAAAACTGCCATTCAGCGTTCTAAACATTATTCAATACGACGTTCTGTTAGATCAGTGTAGATCCAGCCGGAGTCTTTCCATCTTTGGCAGTAGTACCGGCGCTAGGTTTTCTGTTTCTTTATTGCATTTATATCCCACATTAGGAGCTCAAGGTGGCATGCGTGGCCCTCTCCTCCTCCTCATTTAACCTCCACAACAGCCCTGTGAGGTAGGTCAGGCTGAGAGGCAGTGTCTTGCCCAAGGTCACCCAGTGAGTTTCATGGCTGAGTGAGGATTCGAACCCTGGTCTCCCAGGTCCTAGCACAACCCCGCCACTGCACTGGCCCTCCTTCTGCCCTTTGCTCTCCCTAGGTTTCGATGTACTGAATTATCTTAGGACCATTTCATGTGCCCTCCTGCAGCAAGAACCTCGTGGCAGAGCTTTCTGCTGCTGATGCGGTTGGGAAGCAGAACAAACTGTCCTGTCGAGCATCTCAGTCCTCGCTGGCAGCTAGGTATGGCTTCTCATAAAACCTCAGCCAGCATAAGCCAACGAGTCACTGTCTGATGCGATGCAGACAGTTTACATTAGCTGAATTCCCAGAATTTGAATTCCCTTTGAATTCTCAGCATCTTACTCCTTCACCCAGTGCTGATTGAGAAGATCGCAATGAACATGTGCTTCCTAACTATGTGCTTCCTGACTGTTTATTCTCCCGCTCCGCTTTACAGACTGCAACATAGACATTTCTGTAGGAGTCGATTTTTCGGAGCGCGTGAGGCCTACATCTGCCTCGCCTTTGAAGCAGAGGATGCAAGCCTATTTGCCCCGCCTCTTTCAGCAAATGGGTTCCGTGATCAATATCAGCTGTGTCGCCGAGTCTCCTGTCAACATCAGGTTTAGGTACCAAGTGTTTTCTGGAAGCGGCCAGTCCTTGTTTGACTCTAACTTTGAAGCCTACAATGAGGAGATCGTTCAGAAATTCTTGGCTGTACAAACGACAGTGGACACTTACTTGAATGCAGGCTTCCTGCAGTCCATTTGGGACAGATCCCTCAGCCTGGCCTCTGCTAGAGTGAAGGTAATAGGTCTTTTTTGGGGGGGAGGGGGAGTCCTGCTTTTATGTGTGACGGCAAATGCGTCAAAACACCAGACAATTTCAGTGGACTTTGAGCTGTTCCTTGCTGGTTCCAGGCATGCCAAACCGCCGCCCAATGCTTTGTATGCTGCAGGGGGGAAAGTGACTATAAAAATTATTATATAAAGGCACGATCCCATCCTTTGGGCAGTTGCTGGGTGGTGTTAGTGCTGCATCCCCATCTCTGAACAGCAACCAAGCCAGGGAGTCCACAGACCACAGTCATCACAATGGCTGCATTGTGATGGTGGAGGTGGTCAGATAAGCCTGGTAATTCTGGTTTTGATGAGCCACTTTACCCATCACTCACTGCTGCCTGCAGGAATCCTGTGGGCCAGTGGTAGAGAGCATCTGTTTTTCATGGAGTAGACCCCAGGTTCAATCCTGGGCATCTCCAGGTAGAAAGACTCCTTACCTGAATACCTTGAGACCCTCTGTGGACAATACACAGCTCGACGGACCAGGGATCTGATTCAGTATGAGGCAACTTCTTATATTCCTATCAATGAGACCTCCTTGGCTCCAGCTGGGTCCATAGCTGCCAAGTCTCCCATTGAAAAATCCGGGATCAGCAGTGGCGCGGCACCGGAAGTCGCTTCTACGCATGTCCGGACATGCGTAGAAGCAACTTCCGGTGGCGGCGCTGCCCGATTTCCAGTGCCCAGACATGGGCAGAGCGCCACCCGAAATCGGTTCTGAGCCTCCCTGGCAGGTAGGAAATCAAGGGATTTACGGGATTTTTTTCTATTTGGGATAACAGCAGGAAACGGATTAAAATCCGGGGATTTCCTGTGAAAAACGGGAGACTTGGCAGCTATGGCTGGGTCAGAGATAGTGGCTTATCACCAGCCTTTATAACATCCCCCAATTAGTGGTGGTATAATTTGTATTATGTTCTGGCGTAAAAAAAAAGATTTTTTAAAAAGGTAAAGGTCCCCTGGAAGGTTAAGTCCAGTCAAAGGCAACTATGGGGTTGCGATGATCATCTCGCTTTCAGGCAAAGGGAGCCGGCCTTTGTCTGCAGACAGCTTTCCAGGTCATGTGGCCAGCATGACTAAACAGCTTCTGGAGCAACGGGGCACTGTGATGAAAACCATAGCGCACGGAAACGCTGTTTACCTTCCCGCCGCAGTGGTACCTTTTTATCTACTTGCACTGGCATGCTTTTGAACTGCTAGGTTGGCAGGAGATGGGACAGAGCAATGGGAGCTCACCCCATTGCGGGGATTCGAACTGCCGACCTTCCGATCGGCAAGCCCAAGAGGCTCGCCACAGCGCCACCTGTGTCCCTTTTCTGGTGTACTGCAGCCTCACATAATGTTTCTTAAACTTGTCTTTTCAGCTATACATATTATATCAAACACAATCCACAATAAGGTGGGTGATATGAAAATATGTTGACATACTTCTGAGAACAGATAAAAGTAGGACAATGAACATTAATGCTACAGACTGATAGATCTGTATCAGCCATGAAGTCTTTTTTAGATATATCCCAATTGGTCCTTGGGAAAGGTTTTCTTTATAAATGCTCTCTTGTCCTGGGAAGAATGTCCCTTTGTCAAAACAATATATCATCCAATTGGCATTCTGGAGAATGGCCTCTCAACAACAACAACAACAACAACAAGAAGAAGATAATAATAATATTTTATTCTTTATATGCTGCCCATCTGACTGGGTTACCCCAGTCAAAATGAAACTTCTCAGCTAAAAGTCTTCTTATCAGCCACCGAGGAATCATTTGGATGTCACCCAAAGAATACTGTTTACATTGTTCATTGTCCTATTTTTATGTGCTTGTTCATTGCAAGTATATGTTTGTATTGGTGGTTCTTAACTGCTGGTTGTTTTTGATACATAGGAACCCTCATTGCATATGGTAATGGCCCCATCCTTCTTGCCATTCTCATTGCTATCGTTTCATCACAGGTTCTCTTAGTTTTTTCCGATGGGCCAGATGACAGCATAGAAGTGCTCAAAACAACGGTCGACGGTCTTCGCAGGAAAGGTACATAGATGCTAGAAAACATTTCTGCGAGGTGGTACCCAAGACATTGTGCTTATAAGCCGAGCCAGGAGCAGAGGAAAGGGTGCACGGATGCTTTTGAGCCTGCCTTGCTTATTCCTCCTGCCCTTTAACGTTCTGATAACCAAAATGCGCGACATTTTCATCCATATGGGAGGCATTCTGTAAAATCTTGCACAGGCTGCCAGGACACAAACAGAACTTCCTGTGATAGTTTTATACTGACACTAACATTTCAAAAACACCGCGCTGTTGACGCCTGATCATTGTCCAGCTTGGTTGTCCAAAATTAAGAGATAGCTAATATGTTCCCCGAGACTTTGGTGTTTGGAAAATTCGGTTACGAATTATCTGGAATCCTCAAAGCATGTTGACGTGGCTTTAGCTTAAGGGATCAGATGCAGTGGGGGTGTACACATTTGGGTCCGTGGACACTCAAAAAGAAAAAAAAAAGGAAGAAATCAATCACGTGTCTTTAAAGTTTCCAAAATAAGGAGAATGAAGGCAGCTGCAGTAGAATAGGTGTCAGGTTTTAACTGATTTGTAGAGTTTGTATCCCTGGAGAAAGTGTTTCTCTCGAAACACGCTGGAAATAAAGAACATTGTCTTTTCTTATACAGCTGTGTTTCATTTTAAATCCAGAAAAAAAATACACCTACCATCTGTTAAGCACAGAGCTGATTCTGGCAGTCCCCTTTCCTGCCAGAAGAAAGCTCAAAAACGACATTTCACTGCTGCTTTGAATTCAGCTCAAGCATGAAGAAATTGATGTGGCCAGCCCAATTCCTGAGAAAATAATCACACAGGAATGCATACTGTAGGATCCATCCTGATTTTACTGATTTCAGACTTTTTTTGGCCCAATTTGATGAAAGCCATCCATAGATGGAAGTGGTATATGAATTCTCGACAGTCGTTTTGCTTAAAAGGGAATGAAATCAATTGGGACTTTCAAAATTAAATCTTATTCTATAACGCAATAAAAACTACAAAAAATATGAGTAAAACATATGGCTGAATATTATCATTAAAGTTTGTGTTCCAATGAGGAATGAATAAAAGCCAGCTTTCTACAACTTTACCCATTAAGCGAAAAGTACAATTTTCCATATTATATACCGACTGAGCAGAGATTGTGAGTTCTGTGATGTCGTGCAGATATCAGCAAACTTCCCAGTTCTATTATGTATTTTGTGGTTCTATATCTTGATTTTATTCTGTAAACCACCTTGAGACCCACAGGTATAGGGTGGTATATAAATTCAATCAATCAATCAATCAATCAATCAATCAATCAATCACCTCCCAGAATGTGAATGTTTAAACATCCAATAAAAGCTGTTTAGGGATCATTAACTCTTCTTCTTCTTCTTCTTCTTCTTCTTCTTCTTCTTCTTCTTCTTCTTCTTCTTCTTCTTCTTCCTCTTCCTCTTCCTCTTCCTCTTCCTCTTCCTCTTCCTCTTCCTCTTCTTCTTCTTCCTTATTCCCAGGATTCTAACTTCTTCTAACTTCTTCTAACTTATTCCCAGAAATATGTATTTTTAAATGTCCACGTTAGAAAAATCAAATAATTGGTTTTAACGCCTTTTCTTTTTCAGGGCTCAATGCACTTCTAACGATAGGCCTGGGAAACTTTCAGGAATTCCATGAACTGCAGGAAATAGAGTTTGGTAGAGGATTTGAATATATGGAACCTTTGCTCATCGGTAATCCAGAACTACCCAGCAGGTTATGGCGAGCGCTTGTAAGTTTCTTCTGGGAAGGAGGAGGGAAAGGGATAGGACACCCTCCTCGGTTCTCAATGGTGCCGATGGTAGCAATGACCGGCATCCATTATTTTGTAGGATACTGTCACTGAACGAGAATGCTGCAATGTTTGCTGCAAATGTTTTGGGGAAGATGGAATTCGGGGTCCGCCGGGAACTTCTGGAATAAAGGTAAAAAGAGAGAAAATTGGAGTGTATGAGTGTACCACAAGTGGGGACAAAGCGTGGTTTGTTTATTTATTTATTAGATGTATATATCACCATTTATCAATAGATCTTAGGGTTTTTTTAAAAATTTTTTTTATTGATTTTACAGAATTGATTACAAAAACAAACACAACAATACAAAATAACACAAAACAAACAAACAAAAATACCAATCTAATATAAATTCAATTTTTATCATTGTCATGTGGACTTCCCCGTATCCCCCCTATCTGATTTCCATTTCCAATCCTCTTTAGCAATTTATTCTATCATATTTATATACATTTTATTATCTCTTAACCCTATTTATGAATTCTTCACTTTCCTGCCTCCCCCCTCCCCCCCGGGACCTCCCCCTGCCACCAGAAGACCCCAGAGTGAGGAAAAGAGAAGGGCCGTCCTTTATATCTAGCCTCTCCCCCCTCCCCTCCACCCTAAAGTCCCCCCTGCCACCAGAGACTCCAGGGTGAATGAGACAAACAAGGGCCAGAGGCTTTTCTACTAATCCAACCATTCATATTTACTCTAATCCAATTTATACCTTATATTCTATATCAATTTCTAAAACACAAAATATTTTCTCCCTCAGCCTATAACTCTTCCAAATCTCTTCATATTTTTCCAAAATTTAATCTTAATTACACAATAAAAATTACTTATTTTTAACTAATCATAATTTTTTTCCACCCCCTCCGCAGCAAACCCCCCCATAAAACTATCCTTTAGCAAAAAAACCCCACAAAATCTTAACCTATCCAGTCCAAGTTCTAACCAAAATTATCAATCCATTCAAAAATATTCAATTTTTTCACCTCACCCCACTCCCCTTCTCCAATGGTTCAATGCCCCCTCATCAAATTTCTCTCTCTGCCACCTCCCAAACCACCATCTACTTTTGCCCGCAATATTGTTCTTTTGCCATTTTCAGGTCTTCTCCACCCCCATCGTTGAGTTGGCTTCTCTCCAACTCAGAATCGAAAATCAATAGATCTTAGGGTGATTCACAAGCTCAAAATTGAGAAATGGAGCTGCCGCACTCAATATCGCTTGAAGGAGAACAGCCAGATGCAACACTGATTTCCTTCCTATGCCAGCCTGTGAACAGTGATAGCATCCTAATGCAGAGTCAGGAGACACCAGGATTCTGTCCAACATCTTGGTATAAATAAATATAAATATATTATGATGATGATTAAATAGGGTGTCCCAATTTTCATCGGAGAAATGTTGGAGGGTGTGTTATGAATCTCA
Organism: Zootoca vivipara; assembly: GCF_965207765.1. Lineage (NCBI taxonomy): Eukaryota > Metazoa > Chordata > Lepidosauria > Squamata > Lacertidae > Zootoca > Zootoca vivipara. Next base: position 13,378,245 of record NC_142594.1, on the reverse strand, counting down.
TCAGACTTCCTCTTTCAAGATTTCCTATTGAAGTTAAGGGACGCAGGTGGTGCTGTGGTCTAAACCACAGAGCCTAGGGCTTGCCAATCAGAAGCTCAGCGGTTTGAATCCCCGCGACAGGGTGAGCTCCCGTTGCTCAGTCCCAGCTCCTGCCAACCTAGCAGTCCGAAAGCACATCAAAGTGCAAGTAGATAAATAGGTACCGCTCCGGCGGGAAGGTAAAAGGCGTTTCTGTGCGCTGCTCTGGTTTGCCAGAAGCAGCTTTGTCATGCTGGCCACATGACCTGGAAGCTGTACGCCGGCTCCCTCGGCCAATAATGCGAGATGAGCGCCACAACCCCAGAGTCGTCCGCGACTGGACCTAATGGTCAGGGGTCCCTTTACCTTTACCTTTATTGAAGTTAAGACCCATAAGGTGACCTGCAGTTGGTGACCTTCAGATGACATTTTGAGTCAACGTCTTAAAAGAAATGAATAGGATATTAAGATATCAATGTGAGCTCACAATTTGATGTGCGGTTTAACAGTCATCCCTCTTCACAGGGGAGTTATGTGAGGGAATAGGGGTCTCCTAACAACTCTCAGTACCCTTAACAAACTACAGCTACCAGAATGCTTTATTAATGTAATAATAATAATAATAATAATAATAATAATAATAATAATAATAAATTTATTATTTATACCTCGCCCATCTGGCTGGGTTTCCCCAGCCACTCTGGGTGGCTCCTAGCAGAATAATAATAATAATAATAATAGAGATAAAACTTCAAACATTAAAAACTTCCCTAAACAGGGCTGCCTTCAGATGTGCTGGAAGTCGCCCAGAGTGGCTGGGGAAACTAAGCCAGATGGGCAGAATATAAATAATAAAATAATAATAAAATAACAATAGAAGAAGAAGAAGAAGAAGAAGAAGAAGAAGAAGAAGAAGAAGAAGAAGAAGAAGAAGTGCTTTAAATGTATGGTGAGAATGTGGCATTTACAGGAAGGAACTGATTGGGAAAAAAATAAAAATAAAATTGTCCATCACCTTAGAAACCAACTACAGTTTGTTCTTGGTATGAGCTTTTGTGTGCATGCACATATCTTCAGATAAGGTGCTACTGAACAATACACACACACACACACACACACACACACACACAGCGTCAGACCAACACATCTACCTGCCTGACTGGAAAAAGTAAGGGACAAACACGTAACTGATCCAAGTCAGTTCTCTGTGGTTTCTTCACTTAACTTCCATAAAGTCCGAATGCTTCGGACAAAAAATTCATTAGATCTTTCAAACCTCAAGCGTGCAATAAGAACCCAACCTCCAGCTTCTTTGGTCATAAATCTTCTGTCAGTCCATGGATCCCACGATTGTCCGCCTGTCAGTTTTCCTTGTTAACTTTTACCACTTGAATGACTGAGAGATGATTCACTAATTATTTTTGCAGGGGTCTGTGGCGAACTCTTTGGGCCCCCTGCATTTCAAAGAGATGATTCAAAGAGAGTAAGGAAGGTTGGATTGCCACACACGCTGAGCTGAGTTAAAAACATATACCAATTTGATTGTTTAGTAACGTTTAATAAACTTCAAAAAAGGTGGTGTAAAGCAGGCAAAGTTTTCCTTGATTCATACCCTCCAACATTTCTCTGATGATAATAGGGACGTCCTATTCCATAATATTTTTTTTACTATTTATACCCCGCCCATCTGACTGGGTTGCCCCAACCACTCTGGGAGGCTTCTAACATATTTAAAAACATAGTAACACTTTAAACATCAAAAAACTTCCCTATACAGATGGCTCAGGGGTCGCATAACTCCATACCCTCCAACATTTCTCCGATGAAAATAGGGACGTCCTAAGGAAAAGCGGGACATTCCAGGATCAAATCAGAAACCGGGATGGCTTCTTTAAATCCAGGACTGTCCCTGGAAAAAGGGGGACTCTAGGAGGGTCTGTTGACCTGCTGCTGACACAAGTGCTAGAAAAGGAAACCCAAATATTATATAAGTAGGGAGCAAGAGTAGTGTATGGCCTAGTTGAATTATAAATTTCAAGCGGTATTGCAACGCTTTCAATAGACACCATTTACCCTCACAGAGCTGCAATTCCTAGGGAGGTGCAATGGATGGTCATCCCACTTCCCAGGGAATTCTGGGAATGGTAGTTCTGCGCCTGCAACACTTCTCCAATGAAAATAGGGATGTCCTATTAAATTATTATTATTATTATTATTATTATTATTATTATTATTATTACACCCCACCCATCTGACTGGGTTGCCCCAGCTAGTCTGGTGGCTTCCAACATATAGAAAAACACAATAAAACATAAAACATTTTTTAAAAAATTAATTCCCGATACGGGGCTGCCTTCAGATGTCTTCTATGGTTACTGGTCTGGCCCACTATTGTTTTGATTGGCCAACAGACTTGGAAAAGAGGAGAGAGAACAGTTTCTTCTGCTTGTAGCATCCAATAATAATAATAATAATAATAATAATAATAATAATAATAATAATAATGTTGTTTAGTCGTTTAGTCGTGTCCGACTCTTCGTGACCCCATGGACCATAGCATGCCAGGCACTCCTGTCTTGCACTGCCTCCCGCAGTCTGGTCAAACTCATGTTGGTAGCTTCGAGAACACTGTCCAACCATCTCGTCCTCTGTCGTCCCCTTCTCCTAGTGCCCTCAATCTTTCCCAACATCAGGGTCTTTTCCAAGGATTCTTCTCTTCTCATGAGGTGGCCAAAGTATTTGAGCCTCAGCTTCACGACCTGTCCTTCCAGTAAGCACTCAGGGCTGATTTCCTTAAGAATGGATCATACATCACTAATAATAATAATAATAATAATAATAATAATAATAATAATAATAATAGTTTATTTATACCTAACCCATCTGGGAGGCTCTCAACAGAATATTAAAAGCACAAGAAAACATCAAGCATTTAAAATTTCCCTAAACAGGGCTTCCTTCAGATGTCTTCGAAAGGTTCTATAGTTACTTATCTCCTTGACTCGGGGGATGGATAACTCCATACCCTCCAACATTTCTCCAATGAAGTTAGGGACGTCCTAAGGGAAAGCAGGACATTCTGGGATCAAATCAGAAACCGGGACGGCATCTGTAAATCGGGGACTGTCCCTGAAAAGTAGGGACACTTGGAGGGTCTGCCTTAGACAGTTGTTCCCAGAATTCTCTGGAGGAAGTACTGACAGTTTAAAGTGGTATGTTACTGCTTTAAGTGCACAGTGCGGATGGGCCCAGACAGCAAATGATGTGAGCAGTATACTCTTGTCTGTAAAACACAGACCTAGGAATGGGGTCGGATGCCAATCCTTATGGATAACGAATTAAACTCCTGACATTCCACTTAAAGAAGTCCCTGGAGGAGAGGGTGGTTGCAGGCAGTTGTCTTCTTGCTTAACTCCCTAAAAAATCCCCCTTCCTGATACCCAAGTGTCAGTGAGGACAGCTTTGCTAGGAAGAAGAACCTGTGTTTGGGGGGTCTGGTAAAATGCTTTCAGCTGCCCCCAATGGCGGGGTGAGGGCTGCTAAAATGCAGACTCAGCTATCTGTATTTGTTTCACTGCTTTCATCTTAGTTTTTAATGATGCTGGTTTTACATAGCTTTGTTTTTAAAAGGGTTTGTGGGTTTCAGCCATGTTTAATCTACAGTTTTATTTGTACCCTGCTTGGAGAGCATTTTGATGAAGTGGTTTGTAGATTGTTCCAAATGAAGAAACCAAAGAAGCCTGCAACATAGGAAAATAGTATATTCTCTGCAAGTAATTTTTTTTTAAAAAGTAAAGGACCCCTGGATGGTTAAGTCTAGTCAAAGGTGACTATGGGGTTGCGGCGCTCATCTCGCTTTCAGCCCAAGGGAGCTGGCATTTGTCCACAGGCAGCTTTGCAAGTCATGACTAAACCGCTTCTGGCACAATGGGACACCGTGGTGGAAGCCAGAGAGCACGGAAACACTGTTTACCTTCCCGCCGCAGTGGTACCTATTTATCTATTTGCACTGGCGTGCTTTCAAACTGCTAGGTTGGCAGGAGCTGGGACAGAGCAACGGGAGCTCACTCCGTTGTGGGGATTTGAACCGCTGACCTTCAGTGATTTAGACCACAGCACCACCCGCATCCCTCTGCAAGTAATGGGAAGGGGGATGGGGAAGGCAAAACACACAATGGGCTTCCACCCCACCTCTTCATATGACTGTCCCATTATTCTGCCTCAGGTAAACAAAGCCTCACTTAGTGGGGTTGCGTGGCCACTTTCAGTGAGATCTTGCTGAAAGTTGCCACTGCACAATCCTGACAGCGGCGGGTTGACCAGCCCTGCATAGCCTGACATAGCAAATCTATCTATACCTTGGACCCTCACCCTCCCAATGGAAGATCACACAACTGTTCTGACAAGCAAAGGGCTGAAGCTCAGTGGCAGAATGTCTGCCTTGCTTGCAGAAGGTCTCGGGTTCCTTCTTTTGGTAGGTCTGGGGACATCTCCTGTCTGAGACCCAGGATCATTCAATGTAGACCCATGTATCCCAAACTTGGGTCTCCAGCTGTTTTTGGACTACAGTTCCCATCATCCCTGACCACTGGTGGTGCTAGCTAGGGATGATGGGAGTTGTAGTCCTAAACAGTTGGAGACCCACGTTTGGGGAACCCTGGTGTTGACAATACTGAACTAAATGGACCAATGGTCCGATTCAGTATAAGGCAGTTTGTGTTTTTCTTAGTGTGTCTAACTTAGTTTGAGTGTAAGGAGTAATTGGTTAATGAAGTTATGGTGTATTCAGCTGGGGGTAGGGCATCTCTGAGCTGTTGTATCTGTCTTCAAACAGTCCAGTATTATTTCTGTTTCCTAGCAGATCAAATAGCATATCTTTAAAGATTCTTACTCAGGCACATAAAAGGTAGAATAATGATCTACCATATTTTTTGCCCCTTTCTCTTGCCAATGGCAAGTTGTCCTCTGAATCATAAGTTCTCGGTGCAAATTTAACAATGCAGAATTCATTGGAGAAAATCATTTTGAACCCTTCAAAACACTGTATGTTTTGGCAGTAGATTACTTACCAGAATATCTCTTATCCGGCCCTCGTAATTTTCCGAACTCATTCCATTACATCTGGACCTAATGTCAGCGTGACCCTTTGTAAACATCCTATAATATTGTTACATTTCCCACTCTATCCAAAGTATTCATTTAATTGAGATGATAGGGCGCTTTGTTTTGTGTGTACATAATGATGCATTTCGGATAAGTCAAATTAATTCGGCACATTTAAGAGCAGAAGAGCCCCACTGGATCACACGAAATACTCATCTAGTCCAGCTTCCTGTTCCCACAGAGCCTCATCCCAGTGGGAAACCCACAAGCAAGGGACCCACATACAGGGTAGACGGTTGGGCATGCTGCTTTCTGAAATGGAAACCAAGGAAGGGACAGCCTTTGCAGGACAGGCTGGCTTCAGTAGCCCTGTGCTCCTGCCTTTTCTCACCAATCATGCCAGGGCCTCTTGCTCTTCTAGAGGTTGTCTCTAACTTGCAGGTCTGTTGGTGGCCCGGAACTAGTTTGTCTGGAGTGTTTCTTAGCACATGTTAATTGACTGATGGAACAAAAAGTCCTGGATAGAGTTATGGGAGGTACAGGAGATCTTCTCTTCTCATGAGGTGGCCAAAGTATTGGAGCCTCAGCTTCAGGACCTGTCCTTCCAGTGAGCTCTCAGGGCTGATTTCCTTCAGAATGGATAGGTTTGATCTTCTTGCAGTCCATGGGACTCGCAAGAGTCTCCTCCAGCACCATAATTCAAAAGCATCCATTCTTCGGCGATCAGCCTTCTTTAATCTTTATGGTCCAGCTCTCACTTCCATACATCACTATTGGGAAAACCATAGCTTTAACTATGCGGACCTTTGTTGGCAAGGTGATGTCTCTGCTTTTTAAGATGCTGTCTAGGTTTGTCATTGCTTTTCTCCCAAGAAGCAGGAATGTTACTAGCCCGGAAATGAAAAGAAGACCAAGTCCTTACCAAAGAGGAGTGGCAAACCAAGCAGATGCACTATGCTGATATGGCAAAACTGATGGGAAAACTCAGAAATCAACAGGACAAAAACTTTATAAAAGAATGGGATTTTTTTAAATAAGTTATTTAGGAGACCACTATAAGCAGATGGAAACATTAGCAGGATTTTGAATTCACTTGCAGTGTAACAATTACCATGGATAATATGGATTGATATAAAAGTTGGAGTATTGAAGAATATGTAGTATTAAATGTTTAACATGGGACCCCATGGAGGGGATGGGGGAAGTCCTGAGATTCGGAGAAATCTCCATATATGGATATATATCTAGATTTTCCAAATATAACTTTGTATTTGCAAAACCAAATAAAATGAATTTTTTAAAATAAAAAATGGATCATTTAAGAATAAAGAATAAAAAGAGGTCACCTCAGGTCTTCGAAATAAGTGCAAAGAAGTTCTGTTATTTGCAAGAAGCAGCATTTTTGAATTAAATGTGACCCCCTCTCTCTGAACTGCTGTTTTCCAGGGAAATGAAGGCTATCGAGGGCACCCTGGTCATCCGGGTGAGGAAGGAGGGCCGGTAAGTAAACACATAGTTCTGTGGGACAGAAGCAATGCCCTGCTCACTTACGGTACATGAGAGCGGCCTGGTTCTGTTCCTGGGAATCTGCATAAAGCACGACTTTTAAAAGCATTCCAAACGCAGAAGATTTATTTGTTTATTCATCAGCCCATATAAAAAAATTACAGCCCATCCTGCTGTCTCAAGAGAAGGGACCTCCAGGCTAGCTTTCTCATACACACAAATAATAATCTCAGTTCCCAGAGTCCTGCTCGACTTGAGGACAAAATGAGACCGGCCATGCCTAAGAGAAGAAAAGAGGAGGGTGCCAGTAGAGGTAAAAAGGCAAAGGCAAAGGACCCTTGGATGGTGAAGTCCAGTCAAAGGCGACTCTAGGGTTGTGGCGCTCATCTCGCTTTCAGGTCGAGGGAGCCGGCGTTGGTCCACAGACAGCTTTCTGGGTCATGTGGCCAGCAGGACGAAACCGCTTCTGGCGCAACGGGACACCGTGATGGAAGCCAGATGCACGGAAATCCCATTTACCTTCCCGCCACAGTGGTACCTATTTATCTACTTGCGCTGGTGTGCTTTGGAACTGCTAGTTTGGCAGAAGCCCTAAACCAGTGGTGTCCAAACTTTTTTCAAAGAGGGCCTGATTAAATTGACCGGTGGGGTGATTAGGCCCCCGAAACAGACTTTGGACATGCCTGCCCTAAACAGCCTATTGAGAGCTGTGTGCTCAGTGGCATTAGAATGCTGATTGGCTGTTGTGGGAGAAAGAAGCTACTGATTCTCCTCCTTCTCCTCCTATATTACTACTACTGCTATTTAGGGATGGAGAAGAAATTTGATTCAGCACACATTTAAAGCTGAACGTGTCAAATTCACACATTCCAAAGCAATATATGAGCTGAAACCCAGCTATCCTTTGAAATGTATACATTTCTGAATTTTGCAATGCAGTTCTCCAATCTTTACAGAAATTCATACGGTCAGGAAAACCATGCATGAAAGTTAATGTGCTGAAAATATCATGCATAAATGTGTTACATTAGGAAACTTGGTTGCTGAAATGCGCACATTGGTCCCAACTGCGTATAAAAACGTGTTTGGCAAGATAGATCCCGTGGGGATTTCCCTCCCCCCACCAAAAGTTATGAAATATGTGAAGAATTGCACTTACTATTGGAAAAATGATAAAACTGAGAATACAGAATTTGACAGGTCCTTCCATCTCTATTAGTAGTAGTAGCAGCAGTGAAACAAGGATCTACAACAAAATGTTGCAGAGTGAAGTTCGAATGTTCCCCCCCCCCCGTGTAATCTCTTTTTTTATTGTCCTCTGGCACAAAGCCACTTTTTTTTTTAGTTTACAAAAATCTTTATTTGTCCTTCATTAAAAAATGACATAACGTTCTAGATACATCAATCAGCAATTACAATAAAATAAAATAAAATACAAAAAGAGAAGATTCACGTACAACATCAACTTGAATTCCTATCTGAAGGGGGGGGAAAGAAAAGGAAAAGAAGAATTCAAGAAGAAGAAGAAGAAGAAGAAGAAGAAGAAGAAGAAGAAGAAGAAGAAGAAGAAGAGAAAAACCAAAGGGAAAAACAAAAAACAAAAGCATTAAAACAATTAAAATTCTTCCGAATGATCCACAAGTGAAGTTTGAATGTTCAAGGGGCCAAACCACCAGCCCTTCCCTTCCCTTGAAACTCAATTCCATGGCTACTACCACCTGGTTTTTCCATTTGCCCCACACTTCTGAGCTGCCGGGCAGTATCCCATGATCCACTAAGCATACACGGACCTTTCTGGACTGCTTTGCTTATACAAGGTGTGACCGGAAAGTTTGATGAATGATCACAGAAATCGGACAGCAAGAAATATTCAAATGCTCACAATTGTGTACGGAGATGAAGCTGTAACTCAAAAGACGGTGTACGAATGGTTTGAGTGTTTCTGTGAAGGGCGGCAAACCATTGAAGATGACCCTCGGTCTGGCAGATCATCGATGAGCAGAAGGGCGGCAAATGCCAACAGAGTTATTGAGCTAGTGATGTGGGATCAGCCTTTGTCCGTCCGAATGATGGTGGAAGAATCGCATATTCTGTGTGAAATCATTACTGGGGTTACTGAGGTGTCCCACCCTCCATATTCTCCCCATCAGGCCTCACCGGATTTCTTTCTTTTTCCAAAACTGAATTCTCTACTGAAAGGGCACAGATTTTCCAACATTTCACACGTCCAAGCTGCTGTGATGACGAGGGAACTGAAAGAGGACTTCTCAAGACGTTTCCAACAGTTGCCAATGGTGCATTGTATCAGAAAGCCTTAATATTTCTCACTGTCCGATTTATGTGACGATTCACCGGACTTTCCAGTCACACCTTGTATATATTTTTTAACTTCTGCAAACTTTGGAGTTCCCTTGTGTTGCTGACACCTCCCTCTTGTGCGTCGACGCTGCTGCTTTGGCTGCACCAAGAACTCACACTCAGAGAATCAGTTCAGTATTCACAGAGAGAGCAAACGGTTGGTGTTATGTTAAGACCTCACTCTGCGACACGGTGGCTTTTAATTTGTTATTGTTAAGACTGACACCCCCTAACTCAGTAAAAGCCGGCCACAGCTATGTGTATGTTCAGCAGATATCAGACACTCTGGTCACAGGTCCTCTAGAGACAAAGGCTCTCAGCCTCATGCAGTGGTTCATGTGGAAAGTGTGGCTTTTACCAATCTCTCTTTCTTCATTAGGGAGATCGGGGTCTAACGGGTATCACTGGCAAACGAGGAGAAAGAGGCTGCAGTGGTGCAAGAGGCCTAAAGGCAAGTGAATGGTCTTGAAGTATATTTTTCCTCGGGGTGCACCCAGAATACTATTCTTGCCACAATTTATTTCTTTTTCTCTTTTTTTTGTCCATCTGTGTCTTGCTGTGGATTTTCGTGCGGCTCTATCATATAGCTTTGAGAATTTGGGGCTCACTTTCCTCCCCTTGAGGAATGCAGAATATGTACCTTTCCACCTCGGAAACCATTCATTTATCCGGATGAATCCATTTCCATGGATGTGCAAAAGCAATGTGCAAATTAAACTGATAGCGAGTCTCGGTGAACGGGTGCAAATTCATTATAAAAGTTCTGTCTAGTATAGCTGTTTGCCTCTTGACTGAGGCATGAGTTGTTAGAAAAGATTGTCATGGAAATTCTACTCAGTGGTGATCCGGAGTAGATTCCAATGTACAGTTAGCAGAGTAGCAACTGTCGGATTCCCCCCAAAATAGTCTAGAGATAATTAATATTTCATCCAGCAGAGCTTTACTGCTACTGAAGGCAAATGAGCACCCAGTATAATCAGGATTGGCACTGTCCATAAGAAATCCAGTTGCGGCAGACTTAACTTAAACTTACAATAACTTATAATAAGTCTAAAACTTAACACTAAGCCATACTGTGTACAGAACACCACACCAGAAGGAAGAGAGATAGAAAGAGAAAGTGAAGCCCAGGCTCCTTCTGACCTATATTTATATTTATAGTCAGCATGACCTTGAAAGAAAGAGATAAGAGAACCAGTTTAAGCCAGCTGTACTCGGCTTCTCTGAGGCATAACCCAAACATCATGAAGCTTCTTTCATACAGAGAAGCTTCCAGAACCCTCTTGAATTAAGTAGAATAGGAAAGATCTCTACACATCAGGTCAATACTTTCTGCACCAAGAAATGCAAACTGACAAAGATCCCCTAAACACAAACTCGATATGTAGTGTAGAATAGGCCACCCATGCAAATGCCAGAAGAGTATATGGAATCTAGATCTGGATGTCGTATTGATGGCTTTATTGGTTCCCCTCAAACTTTCCATGGATATAAAAAGGGTCCTCTGCTCTGCATCCATTGGCAGGAACAAAGCATTGCCCCATAGGGAAGTTTGATGTTTTATTATGCTTTTATATTTCTTGGAAGGCACCCAGAGTGGCTGGGGCAACCCAGTCAGATGGGCAGGGTATTATTACAGTGGTACCTCGACTTACGAACGACTCGACAACCGAATTTTTCAACTTACGAGTGGGGCAAATGGCCGCGCGCTTACAAATTTCTTGGCATCCAAACGGAAACCGCGGCAGTTTTAGATAGGGTTTTTTTGACTTACACATTTTTAGATGGGGTTGCTTCGACTTACGAATTTTTCCGTTTCCAATGCATTCCTATGGGAAATCGCGTTTTCAATGGCGCTTTTCGACTTACGAATTTTTCGACCTACGAAGGTGTCTTCGGAACGGATTAAATTTGTAAGTCGAGGCACCACTGTATTATTATTATTATTATTAATCTTTAAGTGCAATGCATCATCCTCTCCCATAGGTGGTGTATGCACACTTCAGAAGTCTGGTACGAATGTAAACAGGGTTCCTGAATCTGTGTTGGGAAGTGATACATCGTCTTCCCTTTTGGTTCTGCTGAGAAATGATTGCTGGACAAGACACGGCCAGGATGCATGTTTGAGTGAACTAATGTTAGGGACGCACCTGGTTCTTGCACCACAAGCATCAGTACAGTGGCATACAATTTGCTGGTTCATCTCATGAATCTTGTTTTTGAGTATTCTGGTTTCTAGCAGTGCCGGATTTACGTATAAGCTAAACAAGCTATAGCTTAGGGCCCCACTCTCTTGCCCCCCCCCCCAAATTTTTAAAGGAAAAGAACCTGGATGTACATTTCCAAAATATGACATAAAAAACAAATAAAATAAAACCTACATACAGCAACAGTGTTTTGTGTTGTGTAGGCTCCTATTTGTTATGGGCAAATGGCTTTAGATACCTATGAGGTCCATAAATTACCTTATAGCATATACCCTGTTTCTCATATTTTAAGACATACCCATAAAATAAGCCATAGCAGGATTTTTAAGCATTCAAGGAATATAAGCCATACCCAGAAAATAAGACATAGTGATAGGCGCAGCAGCAATGCCGGCTGTGACAGGAGGAAGAGGAAAAAAATAAGACATCCCTTGAAAATAAGCCATAGTGTGTGATTTTTTAGGAAAAAATAAATATAAGACGTGTCTTATAATATGAGAAACACGGGTAATCAACACAAAAAAACAGCGACCATTTGTTGTTGACAAAGGACAGCTGGACATATAAAGGGCCCCATTACCTTCAGTAGCTTAGGGCCTCATCAAACCTAAATCTGGCCCTGGTTTCTAGTATTATTAGTTCGGGGGGGGGGGAGGAGACGGACTCCTTTATACTTGGATTCTGCCAAGAATTTATGCATTCTTTCTGGTAGCTCATTTGCAGCATGTTTCTTTTGCATTTTAGGGACCAAGAGGATACCGAGGAAATAAGGTATGTACACTTTTAAAATAGGGAAATGAAGACTTCTCTTCTGATAATGCTCACCGGTGTTTCGCTTTGGCCCCTTTCCCATAAGTACAGTGGGTACCTCAGGTTACAGATGCTTCGGGTTACAGACTCCGCTAACCCAGAAATAGTACCTTGGGTTAAGAACTTTGCTTCAGGATGAGAACAGAAATTGTGCTCCGGCGGCGCAGCAGCTGCAAGAGGCCCCATTAGCTAAAGTGCTACCTCGGGTTAAGAACAGTTTCAGGTTAAGAACGGACCTGTTCTTAACCCCAGGTACCGCTCTACTTACAAAAGCCTCACATGAGAAATTGTGTTTTGTATAATGAGTGGTTTAGAAGGTGGTGCTTCTGGGATCTCCTCCAGAGAACTGAGGAAGCCTCCGTTGTTTTTGGAGAAGAGAGAAGGGAGCGGCAGGGCTTCCTCGGACCATAAACGTACAAGGTATGTTTCCTATAATGTCTTCAGAGTGAAACAGCACCGTTTGACTTCCTGGAGTGACTCCAGAGCTCTGCAACATCTTCTGTCCTATTGCTCTGAAGATCTTCTAGGAAGCGTAGTCATTGATAGAGGGAATGCGCTGGGCCTAGAGGGGCTGTAATGTTTTTGTAGTAAGAGGTGAATGGAGCAGCCAAGAGAGGCAGCAGGGCAGAGATCTGAGCATCCTAATACTTGGTGGCACACCTTGTTTGGGGATATGGCTTGAATAATAAAAAAGATGTGAGCTCTAGATGTTTTGGACTCCTACTTCCATGAGCCCCGATAGTATGACCACCCCAAGAGTCAAGGATGATGTACACCATAGTGCAAAATATCTGGAGGGTACCAGGTTGGGGAAGGTTGTTAGATACTATTAAATACTGTTTGCAGTCAGTTTTACAGGTGGCCTGAGATGGCTTTGGGAACACTTTACCAAATGAGCAATGGGTACATTGTATAACCACCTATGGATCATACCTGCCAAGTCCCGGACTGCAGAATCCGGGACCGGCAGCCGCGTGACACCGAAAGTTGCGTAGACACAACTTCCGATGTCGCTTTGCCCATCTACGGGCACCAAAAATGGCCGCCGCCAGCTTCGAAAGTCGCGTCTACGCATGTCTGAATGTGCGTAGACGCAACTTCCGGTGTCGCTCTGCCCATCTATGGGCACCAAAAATGGCCGCCGCCAACAGCGGAAGTCGTGTCTACGCACTTCCAGACATGCGTAGATGCTACTTTCGAAGCCGGCGCCGGCCATTTTCGGTGCCCATAGATGGGCAAATCAGAAGGAAAAAAATGGCCGCCGGCAGGAGAATATAAGGGAGAATAATGGGAGAAGAAGTGATACGGGGGACCGGCGGGAAAAGCTAAGCAAAAATGGGGGTTTCCCGGGGAAAATGGGGTACATGGCAGCTATGCTATGGATTACTCTCTTTGTTTTATATATTTTATTTTTGATTTTTAAATCTTCATCCGAGGAATGCAAGGCACATAACATAACAACGTAACGTAACATAACTGTGAGGGACAGAAGCTATAGACAGCCGCCTCCCATCTTAACCACAAGCTCTTCGCCCAGCGCAAGTGGGAGCGGGGAGGGGGATGTTTCTAGCGGGGAATCAGGAAGTAGGAGCCAGGGCTCGGGCAAGGTAGCCGAGCCAAGGCGCCGCTTGGGAACGGAAGGGGGAAGCAGGGAAACTGCGGGAAGAAGACCGATCCCAGTGACCCCGGAATTGCGCAGGAAACGACGTGGGTGGAGATTTAGTATCCCCAGGCTACTTTGCTGGAGGAAAACGCAGGAATCTCCATTCGGAGGTTCTGCACCAGACTGACAGCATGTACATAGCACTGTTTCAGCACTGTAAATAGACTGCACTAAATAAAAGGATAAAAATGCAGAGCTGTGCGGAGTCGTTACTCTAGAGTAGCCACCAGCGCCACTGTGACAATAACAATAACAAATGAAACAATAACCCCCTACTGTTTACTGCAGCAGAAATGTCCCAGAAATTTTATTTACAGGGGTAAATAATGGTGAGCATGTTTTCAAATTGTTTCAACAGGGTGAAAATGGTGACAGCGGACTTGACGGGATCGATGGACAAGAGGTAACATTTGACAGACCATTTGATGGTGGATTTTTTTTTTGGGGGGGGGTAAAGTCTGCTTTCCTGGTTCAAGGAAGTATACCACTTTTAAAAGGACTGCTACAGTCAAACGATCATCAAGTTACAAATCAATAATACTGAAATCTTGTGGATGTTTCAAAATGGTTTAAAGAGGAGAGCTGACCCATAAACATTCCCCAGATGTCTTCATAAACAGGCTTGTCTTTGCAGGGCTTTTTAAAAAAGGAACTTTTACTGTGCGACAGGGGAACAAACTCCAAAGGGCACTTTAACATCATGTGAAAGGGTATTTAAATAATTATGCACACATTTGTTTAAATAAATGTCATGAAACATATATTTTAATAGTAAACAACTGCAGTTTCAAGAAAGTTGGCATTTGAAATTTAACCACAAATGTCCAGAACTGAAGATTCCTCCCCACACATACTTCAAAATCTCACTCTGGAACAGGCTAATGATGTTTCCTTCCTCTGTTTGAAAGGAAGTTGACAACAGCAGGCTGGGGGTTATAATAGGTTGTACCAAACCCATCCAGACCTATGTTTAGCCATCCATTAACTCTGTGTTGCCATACTTGTCCGTACTTCGTCCAGTAGAAGATTTTTGCACCATGCCAAAAGTGATAGGGAACAGCTGGCAAAGAGGCACAGACACAGAAAAACAAATAATAATAATAATAATAATAATAATAATAATAATAATAATATATTATTTATACCCCACCCATCTGGCTGGGTTCCCCCAGCCACTCTGGGCGGCTTCCAACAAAACATTAAAATACAGAAATCAAACATTAAAAGCTTCCCTAAACAGGGCTGCCTTGAGATGCCTTCTAAAGGTCTGGTAATTGTTGTTCTCTTTGACCTCTGGTGGGAGGGCATTCCACAGGGTGGGTGCCACCACTGAGAAGGCCCTCTGCCTGGTTCCCTGTAACTTGGCTTCTCGTAGCGAGGGAACCGCCAGAAGACCCTCGGGGCTGGACCTCAGTGTCTGGGCAGAACGATGGGGGTGGAGATGCTCCTTCAGGTATACTGGACCGAGGCCGTCGGTTATTCACTCCAGTGTGGGAGATGGGACAATTCAGAAAATTACTTGCTGCCATTCACACACTTCAACCGCAAATGCACCATTCCCCCCTGGAAAACTCTGGTACACAATCCTTGTCAACTTAAGGTATTTTGCTGCAGCTTGCTGAAATCCGTTCTGTATGTCTGTCAACATTTGGCATTCTGCACCTCACCTGAACACCAAATTCTGTGTAGCTTAATCAGCAAGAGTGTCCTGAATTCCAGATTCCCTTGAAGTATCAGGTCTGATTAAGCCACAGGACAGCAAATCCTAAATGACCGTCTAAATCTGAACAGTTTCCAAATCTACATTTTGATTTCCCCAAATGCAAACCGGGACCAAGCAGAATTAAAAGTGTGCTTGGTGGGGGATTTTGATCACTTGGTGGCGGTATTCATTGCTTGGGGAGGAATCGTAGAATCATAGAGTTGGAAGGGACCACAAGGATCATCTAGACCAACCCCCTGCAATGCAGGAATCTTTCTTCAACCACAGGGCTCGAACCATGACCCTGAGATTCAGAGTCTCGTGCTGTGCCTACTGAGCTATCCCAGGAGCTTCCCTTTTGCTTTATACGGTTAAATGGCTTTATATGGCTTCTAAAAGTCCGGAGACTCTGCCTGAGATTTCTATGGCAAGCATATTGAACAAGATTACTGAGTTTTACTTCTTTTTCTTTTGGGGTTGAAGGGAGAACGAGGAATTCCTGGATCACATGGACAAAAGGGCAGCTCAGGACGAAGGGTAAAGAGAATTATATATTTTAACTGCCTGTTGACAAATGGCACTAGGGATGTTCAAACTTCTTTACGTTCAACGAAGGTACGACCTGTGTACCAGTGTACTCAGATAATTGAGCTGCATGCTTACTTGTATATTTATTCACATGCAACACCCAACAGATGTACAGTCCATGGACCTGTGCACACCACTGTTGAGCTGCACAAATAAATGAGTGTACACGCTTTCACACAAACACTTGTAGATGTTTAGAGATAACTTGCACCTGCCTTGCATATAAGGCAGAGCCTCTGAACCGCTGGAAATGGCTCTGAACTGTCTAATGTCCGAGGCCCCATCCGTACTATATCATAAACTCCAACAGTTCTCTGATGAAAATAGGGACTTCCTATTCCATCACCAACACCATCACTTTACTATTCATACGCCACCCACTTGACTGGGTTGCCCCAACCATTCTGGGTGGCTTCCAAGTTGTATAAAAACATAATACAACATTAAACATTTTTTTTTAAAAAAACTTTCCTATACAGGGCTACCTTCAGCTGGCTCAGGGATTGGATAACTCCATACCCTTTGACATTTCTCTGACGAAAATAGGGACTTCCTAAGGAAAAGTTGGACATTCTGGGATTAAATCAGAAACCAGGACAGCTTCTTTAAATCTGAATCTGTTTCTGGAATGACCGCTCCACACATCTATGGGGGGCGCTTTTTGCGTGGACGCGCGCAGCCCCCTGAGCCCAGAGGGTGGCTCCCTTGGAAGTTCAGGACTGGCACCACCTTCCCAGGTAGGATGTCAGGGGTCTCTGCCTACCAAGCCTGGCATCCAATCCTGCCTGGGGAGGTGTAGCCAGGGGATGGCCAGGTAAGGGGAGGGACAAACCGGCTCGGACAATAGGGACACTTGGAGGGTCTGCTATATGTTCAAAGCACTATCATATGCTTTAAACAGTTATGACTCACTCAGCGGCCCTCATCATTCTGAAATAAGGCCTGAGGAGGTAAAGATTGCATTTGATAAGGTGACGAGGTTCATAACATTTTAACTGCTGTTTGTCCTTTTTTTTTCGACTGAAGGGTAGAAAAGGCCCCAGAGGAGAGCCTGGTGAGCATGGAGAGCTTGGTGTAAGAGGAGACAATGTGAGTAATGATGGGTGCTGTTATTATTTTTTAATCAAAAATCTATGCATTTATCTGATTTATGCCCCACCTTTCTCACAGAACTGACTGCTTCCAGTTCTGGCCTTTGCAGCTCTTGACAGCCCTCCTCTCACCCCAAATTTTGTTGTGGCTTATAAAAACATAAGAAGGGGTCTGCTGGATCAGGCCGAAAGGCCTATCAAGTCCAGCATCCAATACTCATAGTGGCCAACCAGAGGCCTGTGGGAAGCCTGTAAGAATGGCCTGAGTGCAACAACCGTCTCCTCACTTGTGGAGGGAAAACACAGCCATTGTGGGTCCCAAGACACAGGTCCCTCTCATATGGCTGGCCTGTGGTTTGAGAAGAACCATTTCGCCTTATTAGAAGTTACAAGAAAGTGACACAATCTGCTGTTCTACTATTGGCACAGAACACAAATGCATTTCTAAAAGGGATATGGCATGGGCATTATTTTAGATTTAAAATGCTTTTCAACCTCTCTGACCTCTTTGTCTTATGAAACTGTATCTCCAATCATCAAGTCATCCACTCAAATTACCTGCTTGAGTTCATTGCCAGATGATTCCTTTCATTTCTTCAGGGAAAGAATTTGACCTTTTTGATTGCAGGCCTATATTTCAACTTAAAATGAATGCTGATGTCGGTCACCCATTTTCCCCCCAGCTATGCTAGCATAGCATAGGTCACTGGAAACATTTTAGTGTGTGTTTGTTTGTTTCAGGGGGATCCTGGAATTGACAACAATGCCTCTGGTTCAGCTGGTGCAAAAGGAATCACGGGACGGCAGGTATCCAAACATCTAGAAATCGTGAAGAACAAACTAATGTGTATATTCAGAAATAATTGAAAAGAGAAGTCATCATTTTTGCAAGATTGAATGTTAATAGCTTCTTTCATTGAAACGGGGATTTATTTATTAATATTTATCTTGGGGGCGAAAACCCCACCAAAGTCTTGCCAGCTTGGATCCAGTTGACCTATTTTGCAACCTTAATCCTGATTACTGGAGCGGGAAGAGACACATGAACACTGTGGATTTTGGCAGATCATCGGGGCACAATGAAGACAAATGGAAGAAGACACCTCCGACAATGTGCTTAGTTTGAAACTAGACTAGTCTCTCTATTGTTCTGTTCCATCAAAGTAGATACAATTTATATACTTTGATTCAATTGGCTATGATGAAACTGCTTACAAAGCAATGGCGTACCGCTACTATTCGGATGAGTATGTTTGCCTTGAATTATATGTCAATGTTCATCACACATGTCTGATGCTGGAGTATGTCAAAGGCACAAATGTAATTTAGTAATCTCACTGTGTTCTGCAGGGGGACCTGGGAACCGATGGCGTGCAAGGAGAGCCAGGCGAGAAGGGTGCAAATGTAAGAGCAGCTGTAATAGAGAAGATGTACATGCATAAAGGAAATGTTATGACTCAATTTACAGGGGACAAACGCTTCCTTTCTTCCTATGTAACTACTTCAAAAACCTCTGGAAAACTCAGAACAGAACCCCCTAAGATAATGTTACAATCCTGTACACTCTTTTCTACAAGTAAGCTGTCAGGTGTAGAGAGTCTGACTTCACAGACAAGAATTAACGAGCAGTTTATATTTTATAGTCCTTTTATTCAATCATCTGGTTGCAAGCAAAAATTCACATCTCTCCACAAGAAGAGATAGGACTCCCAAGCTACTCTAACTCCTCCCCCTTCCATCTCCCCCAACATCCTGGGCGCCAACGGGAAGTTCCTCTTCTCTGCATTCTTTGTTTTCTAATACGGATGGACCCCCTAGTTCTTGGGGAAGGAGGGCCCCCCACACTCTCTAATGACGTCTCTGCTGGCTGTTCCCTCCCTTCTGTTTCTCTGTCCATTATCTCGTAGCTAGGTAACTCCTGTCTAAGTTGTCCAGTGTTTGTGTCTCCCTCTACTTATGAAACTGCTGGAAACAGGGAGGGTGAATCTCCCCTGCTCCTCCTCTTCAAAGAGGAGCTGATCTGCCTGAGAAAGCATTTCCCAATCCTCTGTTTCAGACCATTCCCTGACGTAAGCCCCATTGAATTACTTTTGAATCAATTACACATGGGCTTGTGCTGTAAGCCATAGGTAATTGGGCCCAATAGCTACCCAGCATTGGTAGGCTGAGTTTATCAGAAAGGTGCCAACTCGTGGCCTCCTGCAACCTGAGGCCTTTCACTGCTCATCTTAGGCACTTTAGGAATTGGTTCTCTTTCATCTGCTGGTGATTTTTTGTTCCCCTATAAACTAACTTAGCTTTACTGCAAACTGGCTAGCCGGCTTTAACTCCTGGTGGTTTAAAGTGCAGGGCTGATTGACAAAACACCTCTAAGTAAGCAGAGGTAGTGATCGTCCCGTTGCGGAAGCTGGAGCAGCTGACCAGCCCCTTCATTGACTTGGAAGGGTCCGATGTAAGATGGATATTTCCCATAGGTAATATTCTACAGTTAGGGTGGCCTTGCTGTACTGAGAACAGTTCTCCACTTGAAGGAGTCCCCTATTTGAGGGGCTGCCTGGTCCAAATCTGGTTTAAAGACCTGGACAGCAGATTGCCACCCACGCTTGTCACCTACTGGTAGTCTTCCCCATTAAAGAAGTACAGTGCACCTCACAGTATAAATAATAGTAACTGGGCCATATCCAGCGCTGCTGTTCTGTTAGTGCATCAGACCTCTGCTTGTGCAACAGAATTTCCCCTCCTCTCCTCTGCGGCACCCTCAAAATATTCTCCAGGGAGCTGGAAGACCCCCTGGAGCAGATTTTGTAGGTATGCAGGGCGAGGAGAGGAACGGGAAGTCCTTCTGCATGAGTGATACCCTGTGCTTGCAAAATTAGATGCATAGCTATACATATAACTTGGCATTTGCAAATTGTAATGCAAATGTATGTCATTTATTGCCCTCTTTTTTTTGGTGGTGGTGGGAAATGCATTTCTTCTTTTTGGATGATGTATAAGTGGACATATACAGTGCCATTCTTTAAAACTTGTTTTAAAAGCTGTTTCCTCCCCTTTCGTTTAGGGTCCCAATGGCCGCAGAGGTCGTCCTGGCTTAGAGGTCAGTAGCCATTGCGCTCACATTATTATTATTATTAGCTTTTGCCCCTTATTCCTGGAACCGATGCAGGAACTGGCACTGCCATTCTAAATAGTAATGACTTGTGTTCCGTTCCTGTTCTGAAGCTGAAACTTCCTTGACTTGCGGAGCTAGAAATCGAAAGGAGAGCTGTGCCTTTCATGAAAACAAGGGCATTGTTTGTTCTTGATAATCCAGTGGCCCAACTGATCAGTGGAAATTGATCAGGAAGACTGAAAGGACCACAGTTTGAAACATGCAGCAGTTTGAAAACTGCTGTTTCAAGATCTGAGTTTGTGGTTAATTCTTAATCCTGGCTTAGGCTTCATGGCATTTCTCAAATCCTCATCTAAGCTCGTGCATTTTGTTTTTAAATGTAGAGGTGTTCAAAACATCTCCCTCCTATATATAGCAAATGCATGGAGGGGGTAGCAAGAGGAGTGTCCGCTAACAAACCTCTGATGGCCGCATGTCTTCTGGTGCTGCTCCACGGTGTTTCTGTGCTGAGTAGAACATCACAGGGAGGGGGCATGCTATACGAATACAGCTGAACCAGGCTAGCCAACATTTGCCAGCATTCGGTTAACTGGGCGGATATCAAGGATGGGTCTGGGAAGTGTGTGGGTACCAGGGTGCTCCTGCTGCCCCCTCTGTGCATTGGCTATAGATGCGAGCGGCTCTTGAGAGCCAGGGTGGTGTAGTGGTTAAGAGCGGTAGACTCGTAATCTGGGGAACCGGGTTCGCGTCTCCGCTCCTCCACATGCAGCTGCTGGGTGACCTTGGGCTAGTCACACTTCTCTGAAGTCTTTCAGCCCCACCCACCTTAAAGAGTGTTTGTTGTGGGGGAGGAAGGGAAAGGATAATGTTAGCCACTTTGAGACTCCTTCGGGTAGTGATAAAGCGGGATATCAAATCCAAACTCCTCCTCCTCCTCCTCCTCCTCCTCCTCCTCCTCCTCCTCCTCCTCCTCCTCCTCCTCCTCCTCCTCCTCTTCTTCTTCTTCTTCTTCTTCTTCTTCTTCTTCTTCTTCTTCTTCTTCTTCTTCTTCCAAACTGGGGAGTAGTGTGGGAGGGTGCCAGGGGGGCTGTGGCCAAGGGTGCAACCCTACCATGACCTGGCCCGGTGCTACTCTCCACACATCAAGGGCTGCGTTGATCGGCCAGGCTCTCCCCTGCATGGGCAGGAAGGCAGCTCAACGCAGCCCTGTTTTGCTCTGGTAGGGGTAGGGTCACTCCAGCGGTGTTGCCGGTGAGGCCTGGACTGGCGCTCCCCCACCCAGCGCAATCGTGCCCGCCCCGGGTGCCGGCAACTGATGCTACGCCACTGCTTGCAAATTCAAGCCATGAAACTGGATGGGTGGCCTTGAGCCACTCACTACATTTCAGCCTAACTTACTTGGCAGGGCTATTATAAGCCCCCCTGATCTCCTTGGGCTAAATGAAGTGGAATAAATCACCATTTGAAACTTTTCTTTTCTTCCAAAGGCAGCCTGTCACTGGCTAACAGTTCCTCAGGGATTTTGCCCAGTCTGCCTACGTGGATCAGCATGAAGTTATCATTCAGCCTTTGCATTTCTTTTGCTTTTGTGATACATTTCTTGAGTCAAATGCAACAAAATGCATATAAGAATGTGCACTTTAGAGAAACGTCTATATGCCAGAAAGGGTATTTTAGGGTAAAATGCCCTAAAATGCTTTTGCAGAACGATGTGGAAATGGGGCGTAAAAGACGAATGAATGCAGATGACATTGACATAAATAAAACCAATCCCTCTCTTCCTAAGCTCTATTGCTTTTAAGCCATGCTTACAGGTTTCCCGGGCCTTTTGGCTTGTCCCTGTGGGAAATGGAATGCGAGATTGAATAATCATTTGGTCCGCTCCAGCCA
This sequence comes from Zootoca vivipara, assembly GCF_965207765.1. Classification (NCBI taxonomy): domain Eukaryota; kingdom Metazoa; phylum Chordata; class Lepidosauria; order Squamata; family Lacertidae; genus Zootoca; species Zootoca vivipara. The sequence goes on along the minus strand of NC_142594.1, from coordinate 13,356,197 downwards.
GACACATCTTATGTTCTTCATTTTCGCAGTGGGATGAAGGGAGTTTGGCCTCAAAATGAAGTTTACACGTTTGCCCAAAGTGTACACATCTCTTACACACCTACTTCTGCCAACTTTACCACACTAGTTTCTTTGTAAGATGTTTTATTTGCAGTGTCAATATTACTTTGGAGCCGTAGAGGGCCCTGCAGGCTTTGGCTTTTATCTGAATTTACCTCTCCCCATCCCGCCACAAACACACGTTTAAATTGTCACAGCAGACTGCTTTTCTGTCCAAAGTTGAGCATTACACAGCAATGCAACGTCTTAGCTTTCTTTCTTTCCTTACAAACTCCACGCCGGTTAACGATTGCCTTAGGTGTCAATAAACGTTTTCTTGGATTGCAGCTCCTCCTGGTAATTTTTCTTTTGTCACCAAACAAAAGCTTTGAAAACAGCTCCCATCATTTTTGCTCCAGGGATTCAGGGGAAAAAGCAGCAGTTGAACTATCTGATGTTTTAAAAGCGTAGTAATTATGGGTCTATTTGCTTTGCTTTTTCCGTCTCTTTGTCAGAAGGAAAAATTAGACTATGGGGGTCTGCTGCATCCTCCTCCATGATACTTAAGTACCTTCATTCACATCCCTAATGCTCAACCCATGATGAACATATGAACACTCTTTTAGCAATGGAGGGCCCATCAACTGGCACCCTGCATGGTTGGGCAGCCCCGAGGCCCCCAGGTTTGTTAACACCTGTCCTCATCTCTCCAGGCCATGCAGTTTGGATCCGCCATTTAGTTTCCCCCACAATGCCTAGGAGTGATGCTTCGGTGAGGACACTGTGGGAAGTTAAAATGGCAGCATAGCTGGCAAGTCTCCCATTTTTCGCGGGAAACCCCTGGATTTTAATCCGTTTCCCGCTGTTATCCCGAATAGAAAAAAATCCCGGAAATCCCCCGGATTTCCTACCTGCCAGGGAGGCTCCATTTCGGGTGCCGCTCTGCCCATGCCTGGGCACCGGAAATCGGGCAAAGCAGCACCGGAAGTCACTTCTACGCATATAGAAGCGACTTCTGGTGCTGCTCTGCCCATGTCTGGGCACCGGAAATTGGGCAGCGCCGGCACCGGAAGTTGCTTCTACGCATGTCTGGACCATACCTGCCAAGTTGCTGTCGGAGAAATAAGGGACCGGGCGGAAGTAGCAGACCGGAAGTAGCGCTGCCGCCATTTTTGAACTGGGCGGAGCATGCTCAGAAGTGACTTTTGCTGCTGCTTTGCCCAGTTCCAAAATGGCCGCCGCGCCAGAAGTCGCACTGCAGCCATTTTGGAATTGGGCAGAGCAGCATCAAAAGTCGCTTCTGAGCATGCTCCACCCAGTTCCAAAATCACCGCTGCACCAGAATCAACTGGGGAAAAACAAAAAAATCCATTTTTTCAGCTAGGAACAGCTGGAAAAACGGGGATTTCCCAGGGAATACGGGAGACTTGGCAGCTATGGTCTGGACATGCGTAGAAGCGACTTCCGGTGCCACGCTGCTGCTGATCCTGCATTTTTCAGTGGGAGACTTGGCAGCTATGGCAATGGATGGTAGCAAACTGCTACACATGAGTCAACTGGGGCCACCAACTCTACAGAGGAGACAAGTACTTATTTATGGTCATATTTATAATTCCCAACTTTAGTCAAAATATAACAATGCAGGATACAACATATAAGAGTAAAATCAACCAAAGTACCCATAAAAAACATCCAGAAAGTTTTTAAAAAGTCATATTGCAAAGGCCTGTCTAAGCAATATAGTTTTCAAAAGTGGTATGACTCTCTTCCTGTTGTTGCTGTTTTGTTGTCGAGGTTGTGGCTGCCTATGAGCAAGATCAAGTTCCTGCTAGTTAATATCTGGGCAGAAACTGCATTTCATTCACACTCGCGGAATGCTGCAGGTCAGAAACATGTGTCTCCTTTAGTACTTTTCTCTTCTCTTTGACAGGGCCTAAAAGGAAATGAAGGCGATCCAGGACTTCCTGGGGAAATGGGGCTACGGGGAAACCAGGTAACATAAATCTGTGTTCTGTAGCAGTGCATAGAAGGTTGCCTTGTCAAAGCTGAATTCTGCATATTGTAGTGACTGTCTCTCTGCAGGTTGTGAATCGAAACAGGTAGGCTTTGTTTCCAGTAGCCATTGTGTATTGAAGCGGTTGTATCAACAGGCCAGAGCCGCTAAAAGAAGGCTGCATCTGGGGCTTGGTCAACACGCGTCAAAAACCTATTGTACTTCTTTGTCTCCTGTGTCACACAGGGCACACCAGGTTCACGAGGAATACCTGGACCTCGAGGACTCCAAGGCTTTCCAGGACCCCAAGTATGTCTTAAAAATGATATGTCTTTCTTCGCCAGTCTTTTGCAAAATGGATAAACTGTTGCGGGCACCCCAAACATAACCAATTGCACACCATAACCTATTCTGCTGTTGGCTTCAAGAGAAAGCTTCTTGCAAGCCTAATTTCAGCAGGGAGAGGAGGAGACCGCGTGGGCCCCAAGTGAAGGCCTCTCGCCTCTTATACGTTCCCCAGATGTTTCTGTGCACAAGTATTTTGTTCCTAGTCATGGGTTTTGTAGTCTACACTCTACAACTGTAGTAGAGCTTATGCACTGCATCATGGGTTTTGATCTATGCAAAATTATGTAGAGTGCTTTTGAGCCTGAATTTTGCTCATGTGCATTGATGATGGTGCCCATCTGACTGGGTTGCCCCTGCCACTCTGGGCGGCTTCCAATTATTTATATGTGCCTTTCAGCCAATGCAATGTTTAAATTTGCAAGCTGCTTCTAGGGTCATTTACAGAAACCCCTTTTCCTAATGTTGATTTCTGGAAGACTTCAAGCAATGGCTTCCTCCATTCACCCAGTCTTCTGAGTCATGCCAGCTCCCCGCATCTCCAAAGCTTTCCTCTGAAATGGCTTTCTCTCTGCTACTTTCTCTGAACAAGTAAAATCCCTCCAAATACAACTTTGGGGCCTCACGTTGCCTATTCATCCGTTCAGCTGCATTCTATCATTAGATGTAGACTGACACTTTTAAAAGAAATAAATGCCTTTAGTGTATATATTTCTACAGTTCTATGAGTCTATGTCTGCCTTTTCTTCCGTAGTAGTTGAACAGACACCGTTTAGGACTGCTGAAACCTGGATGCGATTATAGAGAAAACACAAAAGCTATTTAACTGGCTGCCAATGATTGCTGTGGTTTTCTTAATGTGACTTTTGATATGTGTTTCTGATTGGAGGGTAGTCAAGGAATCGATGGCGCGCCCGGCTCCATAGGGAAAGAAGGACCTCGAGGTCAAAAGGTAAGAACTGATTTCAACAGTACCTTTTGTGTTTCGACAAAGTGTCTGAACACGTTTCTTTCGAAGTAAAACGCAGCCTTCGTTTTGTCCAGTATAAAGAACAGCCCTGCGTAGCAATTGAGCAGGGCTGTAAATATTTTTGTACTTTTATACTCGGTACAAAATGTATCTGGAGCTTGTCCTTTGGAACAAGCGAGTCCACTTTTGTATCGACTTCACTGGCTGCTGCCTATTTCTCTTGCAATTCAAAGCACTAGTTATCCCCTTGATGAATGGCCTAAATCAGGGGCTGCAAACTTTTGGGGGCTGGTGGGTACATATGGAATTTTGAGAAAATTCCGTGGGTGCCAGTCACAAAATGGCCGCCATGGGATGTGCGGCGTAACACAAAATGGTGGCTGTTAGGGGCATTGCATGACACAAAATGGCAGAGCAGAAAAAGAAACAGCAACACAGAACAGTAACAACAACAACAACAACAACAACAACAACAACAACAACAACAATTTATTATTTATACCCCGCCCATCTGGCTGGGTTTCCCCAGCCACTCTGGGCGGCTTCCAACAGAATATTAAAATACAACAATCTATTAAACATTAAAAGCTTCCCTAAACAGGGCTGCCTTCAGATTTCTTCTAAATGTCTGGTAGTTGTTTTTCTCTTTGACATCTGATGGGAGGGCGTTCCACAGGGCGGGTGCCACTACTGAGAAGGCCCTCTGCCTGGTTCCCTGTAACTTGGCTTCTCGCAGCGAGGGAACCACCAGAAGGCCCTTGGCGCTGGACCTCAGTGTCTGGGCAGAACGATGGGGGTGGAGACACTCCTTCAGGTACACTGGACCGAGGCTGTTTAGTATGGGAAGTATGGGAAGGCTCCCTGTTATGCTAATAAACGCTGAAAAGAAAGAAAGAAAGAAAGAAAGAAAGAAAGAAAGAAAGAAAGAAGTCGCCATCACACCTCGCTGGCATTGGTGGGCACCCTTGTGCCCATGGGTGCCAGGCTGGCAACCCCTCCCTTAAATCAGTGCTCCCCAACCTTTTTATCACCGCGGACCAGTCAACGTTTGATCATTTTACTGCGGCCCGCTGAGGGGGGGACGTTGATTGTTTTGCGGCCCGCTAAGGGGGGGACGTTGACTGTTTATATTTTATTTAGATTGTTTTGATTTAATAATTTTAATTTAATTGTATTTAATGTTTCTTGGGCGGCCCGGTACCAATTGATCCACGGACCGGTACCGGTCCGTGGCCCGAGGGTTGAGGACCACTGCCTTAAATGACTTGGGAGGAGGTCAGAATACTTAAAAGGGCTGCCATTTTCTCCTAAGATCAGCAGAAGAGGACGTGTGTGTGTGTGTGTGTGTGTGTGTGTGCGCGCGTGCTGCCACTCCGTTGGCTCTGCCTGGCATTGGTGGCACCTACTCTTTACCTCCCTGCCTCCTGCCCTGTTCAGTCCCCTGCTCAAACTCACTAAAATTCTCTGGAATGAAAATGCTGTTGGTTGCTAACAGCTGTCTTTACTTCAAATGGCTCACTGAGTTGTGGAGCTCATGATGGTGATCATCCATATCTAACATGGGGGGTGGGGGGGCGGTATTTTAAAATAAAAGAAAATAACTCTTACAGATAGCCTAGTATTTGGTACCATCTGCCATTTAAAATAAGTTAGGGTTGCCATACGTCCAACAAAACGTATACAGGGGAAAAATAAATGAGCTGTATTTAAAATACTTAGTATACAGGGGAAAATTTTGAAAAATCAGCAAAATGTCTGGGGTTTTGCAAACAGAACCAGGAAGCTCAACAACTTTTGGGACGATCCCCACCCCCAAATGCTTTTTGTGTCTTGATTCTTACTATTTGAAATATGGCAACCCTAAATAAGTTCCATAGACTTCTCTGGCCTAGCCTTTTCCTCATGGCGATACTTGAGTCCTAGTTTTTCTATAGGTGGGTACTACTGGTAGGATGAGGTGCTTACATGTCCCTTCACACATGTCTGAACATTTCACCCAAAGCTTCATCAACTCTAATGGTAACCAGTGTTTCATATAATCATATAATCAGCAGTCTGTCAGGGAGAAGGCTAGGCTAGAAGCCTTCTGTCTGAAATCTAGTTTTCTTTGTAAAGGGGATTATTTTGACCATTATGGAAGCCCCCACTTTCAGTCCTGAGTTTGCCGCCTCATTGAGAGCTAGGCTATAGACACCAAAACAATAAAGTTGGACTGTACTATTGATCCATATTTAATGGTTAATCTCTGTTTTGTACTGCGTGAAAGGGAGAACATGGTGATCTTGGAGAAAAAGGCCAACAGGGGCTACCTGGACCAAGAGGCTTGACTGTGAGTTTTGCCTTTCTGAGTCTTGACGTTTGTGACTGAATTTCTCTCCACCTCTGAAAAAGAACCATTGCTCTGTTTGATTTTCCTTCATCCCTTTTCTTCCTCAAATGGAAAGTCATGTGTCTGTCCATCTTTCTGTCTGTTCCCTACGCATTTGGAAACCTCCTGAGATATCATTGACAAACTTGGCACGGCGGTTCCCAAGATGGAGGAGCTTTTTTAAAAAAATCTATCAGCCACCATCTTGAATCCAGGTGGCAGACCAAAACATTCCAAACTGCACCAATTTGGACACTTCTGAAGATATTGCTGCCGGATCTCGACAATGGTTCCCAAGAGTAAAACCGCATGAAGAAACTTGTCCCGTAGAATGAGTGAAATATAAAAAGTCAAGATGTGCCAGGGATACAGTTTGTGGGTTTCATGCCAAGATGCCAGTAATTTCTTCTCCGATACATCCATTTGCTGTTGCAATCAAGATTTTGTCCCAAAACCCTGCAGAGACTTCAGAGTCCCATTTTTACAACCAGGGGAAGCCCAAGATAATTTGCTGCCTGAGGCAGACCGGTAAATGTTTTCTCCTTCCAATCCAGGTGAATCGTACCTAAGGCTAGTGGTGTTATTTTGGCACCAGAGAAAGAAAACCCACAAACTTATCAATAAAAACGCTATAATAATAAACTTAGTGATTAAGGGTGGTGTCCAGAGCTAGTCATTCTCAGAATAAGACACACTGAAGTTAATGGACATACAGCGGTGCCTCGTAAGACAAATTTAATTCGTTCCGCGAGTCAATTCATTTTGTGAAAAATTCGTCTTGCGGATCGCGGTTTCCCATAGGAATGCATTGAAGTTTCTTTTTTTGCCCATAGGAACGCATTAATTAAATTTCATTGCATTCCTATGGTAAACTGCAATTCGCAAGACGGATTTTTTGCAAAACGAATTCGTCTTGCGAATCACCATCAGATTGCAAGATGCATTCGTCTTGCGAAAAATTCGTCTTGCAGGGCATTCGTCTTGCGAGGTACCACTGTAGCTAACTCAGGTCCATTTGTTTCAGCCGGTCTCCTTTGAATAGAACTTAGCTGAATGCAATCCTAGCAATTTGCTGTCCTTTCAGGACTCTAACTATACTCACTCTGTCTAATGGTAGGGCCGGCCCCAAAGGTCTTTTTAAAAACATTCTTTTGATTTTTCTATTCCTTTCAGGGGCTAGATGGCGACAATGGCTATGGTATACGAGGAAGAAAAGGAGCAAAGGTGAGAGCCATGCTGTGAAGTTTCGGTCGCAGTCAACTATCAATCTTCAGCAGGGGTAGGGAACCTGTGGCCCTACAGATTTTTTTGGGACTACACCCCCATGAACCTTGAGCGTTAGCTGTACTAGCTGGGGTTCATGCAAGTTAGAGTCTGGCAACATCTGTAGGGCAACAGCTTCACCATCCCTGCTATACAGCAACACAGTGATGATCATCATTAATGACAACCACTAACAGCAGGCAGTGCAATCTTTTAGGATGTCTCTTATGGAAACCTCATTAAAATAAAACGAGACTGCCCTTGCACAGATTTCTTTAGTTGCTTTTGGGCTTCTGCAGATGTTCCTGGTGGATTGGGCCTCCAATAGTTATATGGATTTATTGAGCACTGTTGAACAGACTCATAGAATCATTGAATTGTTGACTTGGAAGGGGCCACAAAGGTCACCAGGTCCTGCAGCGCAGGAATCTTTTGCCCAAATTTTGCCCTGAGATTAAGAGTCTCGTGCTCTACTGGCCGAGCTAAATCACACATTGGGGATGTAACCATTCTCATATTTTTTTGCAAACACAGCCCATGCTTGCCAACCAGTCTGTTAAAAGTGCCTCTGATCACACTTGCACCCGTATATGGATGTGTGTCACCACCGTGAGCGGTTTCCAAAATCTTGGGTCTGTTTGCATGCTTGGGCATGGGAATCCTAATCTTTGTTAATGCAGGAATGCTTATTAATTTACTGTTAGGGATCAGAGAAGTGTGCTTGTAGTGACTGTGTGCAAAAAGGGTCCGGAGCAGAACAAAGCAACGCTTACATCCAAGTCGTTATGCTTCGGTAAGCCCAGCTTCATGGTGGTTTTGGTGCCCTGTGCAAGGCCAGAATCCTAGAGCCCTCCCACCTCCTTCCCAAAGCTGGGAAAGTGCTAACTAGGCTTTGGGAAGGAGGTGGGAGGACTCGAGAATCCTACCAGAGCCTCATGCCTCCTTCCCAAAGCCCAACGCCTCGCTTTCTGGGCTTTGAGACAGCGCTCAGGGCCCAATGCATGCACACCACTCGCAGAGTCCTAAATCGCCTCATTCCCAGAAGAGAGGGAAGCCAATTCATAGCATAGTTTGCTTCCTTTGTCATGCTGGCTCAGGTTCTGGCTTTGCATAGTCATGTGGAGTGAAGCTTTATGAAAAAAAGTGCCAAGAGGCCTCCTTCGGATGAGAGTGAGGCAGAGCACCTTGGTAATGTTCCATTGTTGATTGTGGACAGCTCACAACGCCACAAGCGCAAGCCGTTCCATAACTGACAAGGGACCCATGTTGCTGAATAGATTCCATTCGAAACCAACATTAAAAGCCAGTATAAATGTTTGTTGTGTTGCATTACCTGGAGATCTGGATATTTGCCTGCCGTTTTTTTCTAGTGTCCAAAGCAAACAGTGGAATGGAACGCATCGCTCAACACTTCCAATGCATGATAAATAGTTGTGATTGGGAAAGAAGCACGGCAATCTGTCCTATATCAATTATAGTATTCTGGAGTCTGACGGTCGTCCAAAAAGTACAGAAGGAGATGTATAAGGACTAATTTCATGGAAAGTTAGCCCTTCTGGTGGAATGTGGAAGGATGCTTTGGCAGGGTGAATGGATCGTACGGGCTTTACTGTGACCAGCTGAGGATTCACTCTCCTGCTCTTTCTTGAACTTGCTTCCTGATGCTGCATCAGTGGCGTAGCGTGGGTTGCCAGTGCCCGGGGCTGCTCATAGGGGCTAGGTGGGAGGGAGGGAAGGAAGGAAACAGACAGTGTACGCATGTGCATTCAACTGCCTAAAACACCTGCGTTACCCAGGAGATCGCAGCCATAGAGATAAGAAGAGTCGCTCCATTGTCTGGCGAGGTCATTTCCTGTTTTGCATGGAGAAGCTGTTTTCAACAGAGCCCAGTGCCGGAAGCTGTATTGAGGCAGCACTGGGTGCTGTAATTGCGCGACCCCAACAAATTTTGTGCCCAGGGCAACCTCCCCGCAACCCCCTCCACACTTTGCCACTGTGGTGCATTATTGATTTGGACAGTGCACTAAACTGCACCTCCATTATTGCATTATTCTACCTCTCCTTTGATGCCAGGGTAACTCACCTGGGTGACTGGTGTAATGCCATTGTGACATTTTCGTATGCTCCACCCTATTCAGGCATTATCTTCCATGTGATTAGGATCATATGGAGGAAGAGAGGAGTCTTGCCCACTATACAGTACCAGCAGATCAGGTTTCTTAAGCTGATGGTTAACTTTTCTAATGAGGCAGATAACTCCATTACTGTTGGAGTGACCATGAGGTGTAAGAAAAGCTGCCTGGGATATGACACCAGACACATTCGATGACACATTCAACTTGGGTTTACTCAGAGTATACCTACTGAAATGAATGAACATCACTATGTATGGCCCATTCATTTCAATGGGCTTGCCCTGAGTAAAACTTATATAATATATATAATGGCATTTGCATTTATAAGGAGTTAAAATAGTTGCATATGTAAAGCAATACAACACACACCCCACTACAGATACCAAATTGCAAATGTGTTTAATCTAAAAGGAAAAAAAACTAGAGCAATGTTTTCTATTCTTTTTAAAGCAACATGTGAAACAGCCAGCAAGGAAGTCACATGAGATCAAAGTTTTGTTTCTGTTTCTTTAATTCCAGGGGCAGCCTGGATTTCCTGGAAACCCTGGACTGCAGGTATTGCATATACTCCTACTGTGACTCATTTATGTTTCCTGTATGGGTTGTTTTGATGCGGGTGGCGCTGGGGTCTAAACCACTGAGCCTCTTGGGTTTGCCAATCAGAAGGTCTGTGATTCGAATCCCCAACAGAGTGAGCTCCTGTTGCTCTATCCCAGCTCCTGTCAACATAGCAGTTCGAAAGCACGCCAGTGCAAGTAGATAAATAGGTACTGTTGTGGCAGGAAGGTAAACGACATTTCCGTGTGCTCTGGTTTCTGTCACTGTGTTCTGTTGAGCCAGAAGCGGTTTAGTCATGCTGGACACATGACACGGAAAGCTGTCTGTGGACAAACGGTGGCTCCCTCGGCCTGAAAGTGAGATGGGCGTCGCAACCCCATATTTGCCTTTGACTGGACTTAACTGTCCAGGGGTCCTTTACCTTTTGAGTGGTACATCCCTTAATTTCATAGTCTTTAACTAGAAGTGTGGATTGGGGCCATGATTCGGGGCAGGCAGGGGGATTCCTAACACTTTGACCTTGCACCACAGCCCTGGTCCAGTTCGGAAGCCACAAAGTGGCTAAATGCATACCCTTTTTCTCCTCTGCAGCCTTGGGACGGCGGCAGGATAATGCACTCCCCACTGGTATAAAACCTTCTAGTGAAGAAGGAGCTCTGATCTTTGTACACATTAAGCTAGATTTGGGGGTGGTGACACCCTGGCCAGAAAGAGGACCCTTTTTGAATTATTCCTTACGTATTTAATACAATTGAATGGATTATCGTTTAGACATGAGTGTTGCTTTGGAATATTGCGATAGTTGCTATGTTTTGTTATATTGATTATTCTCCTAATTAGAACAAAATACCAGCATAATTAACATATTCAGTATCAATAAAGTTTTTCCATTCTCTGTTAGCTGCTTTGGGTTTCCCTCAGGAAGGAAAATGAGGTTATGGGCAATAAATGAGAGGAACCCGTTCGATTAGGGCTGCCATAAAAGGACAAAGGCACGCCACACACAATGGCTTTGATCCAAATTAACTTTCTTTTCGTGCAAGGAAAGGATAAGCAATCCAAACAGGAGCAATGTCTAGCTTGGCTCTTAGCTGCGAAACTCTACTTCTGATTCCTTTCTAGGGAGAAGATGGAGAGCCCGGCATTCCTGGAGATAAAGGTGCCAAAGGAATTAGAGGACAAAGGGTGAGGATGATAAACAATCCTAAATGAAATTAAAAAATTCCTTCAGTAGCACCTTAAAGACCAACTAAGTTTTTATTTTGGTATGAGCTTTCGTGTGCATGCACACTTCTTCAAATGGTTTGATATGTGAGAAAGGAGAGTTCTCTTTATAATGGTTCTTAAAACTCCTGATGGTTTCTTTCAGATGCCTTAAGCTAGAATCCATTTGCCGCAATTTGTGACAGTCTAATAATGCCTCAGAGCTGTGTGAAAATAGCCACTCAAAATCCGCCCCCCCCCCATCTGTGGGAATTTGCTGAATATTCTCTGGAATTATTCAACATTTCGAGGCCACTGAAAAAGAAAAACGAAATGTTTCTGTGCACCACAGATAATTTTTAAAATCTTATTAGGGAAAAACCAGTAGAGTATCTGTTTTAATTGACAATATACTGTAGATCTCCAGTTATTTCTGGGACCAAGTGGTGTTTTTATAACGGATGTTTACTGTTTATTTATTTATGTTTGTCATATATATTTATTTGTGTACTCGTAGATCTTCAGCACAAATGCAACACAGAGGTAGGGTGGGAAGTACTCACTTAGTGTCATGTAGTGTGTGGTGCTTTTTGCAAAACAAATGCACTTCTGATCCATTTGGGGTGAGTTATTACTGAAGGAAAATTTATTATTATTTCATACCGATAGAGGAAGGAAGTAACACTTCAGAGCAGTGTTAGAAATGGAGATATGAAAGCTAGGAGCTAAACGGCACCTTAAATCAAGGTTACGGGCGCAACAACAGAACGTCTAGGCGCACTTTTTTTCATAACAAGAATCATAGGTGCCAAGTTCCGGATGGAAAAATCCGGGATCAGCAGTGGCGCAGCACCGGAAGTCGCTTCTACGCACTTTCGGACATGCGTAGAAGCGACTTCTGGCGCTGCGGACATTTTGGAAATGGGCACAGCAGCATCGGAAGTCGCTTCTACACATGTCCGGAAGTGCGTAGAAGCGACTTCATGGCCGCCGGCAGGAGCTCCGTAATCCAGGGGAATACGGGGTATTTTGCCATTCGGGACATCTGCGGAAAACGGTAAGAAAATACAGGGGTTTCCCGGGGGAAATGGGGTACTTGGCAGCTATGACAAGAATACAAAGCTGAAAATGAACGAATTGCAGCTAAAATATAATGTTCATTTTTCACATGGTCTAGTCCTTATCGGAAGACTGCAAAAAACAAAGCCGTGCTTCCCCGCCCACCTCCCTAATATTCTTAAGAGGGTCTCGTCTCCAGTCTTCAGAGAGTGGATGGAAATGGGGAGGCGGGAAAAGGCCCTCTTTTCCTTTCACTCTGCAGACAAGCCCTGGATTCTCTCCACGTCCCCTTTCCTTCATATAAATACAGTGGTACCTCTGGTTATGAACTTACAATGGTACCTCGGTTTATGAACACAATTTGTTCCGGAAGTCTGTTCATAAACTGAAGCGTTCATAAACTGAAGCGAACTTTCCCATTGAAAGTAATGGAAAGTGAATTAATCCGTTCCAGACGGTCCGTGGAGTAAGCGTTCATAAACTGAAGCAAACTTTCCCATTGAAAGTAATGGAAAGTGGATTAATCCGTTCCAGACGGGTCCGCGGAGTACTTAAACTGAAGCGTTCATAAACTGAAGCATGGGTGTAATTGGTTCCGGAAGTCTGTTCATAAACTGAAGCGTTCATAAACTGAAGCAAACTTTCCCATTGAAAGTAATGGAAAATGAATTAATCCGTTCCAGATGGGTCCGCGGCGTTCATAAACCGAAAATTCATAAACCGAGGTGTTCATAAACCAAGGTTCCAGTGTAATTTGTTCCGGAGGTCCGTTCTTAACCTGAAACTGTTCTTAACCTGAGGTACCACTTTAGCTAATGGGGCTTCCCGCTGCCGCCACACTGCCGCCGCACAATTTCTGTTCTCATCCTGGGGCAAAGTTCTTAACTTGAGGTACTACTTCCGGATTAGCGGAGTCTGTAACCCGAAGTGTTTGTAAGCCGAGGTACCACTGTATATCTTTTTGGCACCACAATTAACACATATTAAAGGCCTATACAACTGATGGCAGAGACACCCACCTTGAGTGACCACTTTGCAAACCTAAGACTTAAGGGTCCTTCAGTGATCCCATTTCAGATTTATTTTGATTTTAAGCATCATTGAGAGAGTCTGAAGTACAGTAGATAACCCTTCAACATGCACTCTTTAAACCACCATAACTAACTGGCTAGTATATTTCAAATTAAAAGCACATCATACATTAAAAGTACACTAAACAAGGCAACTAAAACCTAAACAAAAAATGTTGGGTTTAAAAGAAAAGAAAGTTTTCAGGTCCCCAATCCATGCACGTTTTACTTGGGAGGAAGCCCCATTGAACTTGGTTGGGATTTACTTCTGAGTAAATGCTGTACTGTGCCCAGAGCTCAGAAACTGCTCACGTTTATGAAATTCCCTGTCGCAAAACTCACCTAGAACAATGGGAGTTTCAAACGCTGCTTGAGAAAGAAGAATTGGTAGGAGCAGGCTCCAAGCTCATTTGCTATCTTTAGCAATATTAAAATAATGTGAAATAATATTTAATCCACAGCTGCCTTACTTTATTCACAGGCAGAGAACCGGGGGGGGGGGGAGGCATTTCACTGGTACCTGAAATTTCATTTCAAGGGAGCTGAAATTCTCCAAGACTTTGGAAGGGACCTCAAAAATGAAACTTTCAAAAACTGGAATTTCCCGCCAACCCGAAAAAACCTCCAAACCTTTTGTTTTCGCTTATGAAGCCTGAAAAAAGTTTTGTTATTTTAATGGGGGCTTTGCATTTTTAAAGGGCCGTGGTGGAACACCAGGAGCAGTTGGTGATCCAGGACGCTGGGGAGAACCTGGAAGAATGGTAAAAGAAATACAGATTAATATTGAACTATGAAACCAAATATAGCTGAAACTACATTATCAGATTACATTTTCCGGATACAAACAAAAATACGGCTATTAGTTTCACCTGCAAAATCAACAGCACAGTATAGAAGTAGTTTGGGTTGAATTCAAATTATGCTTTCCTTTTCAAAGTTGCTCCATATATGTGTGAAAGAATCTGGGGTGGGGGCAAGAAGGATTTTGAGTTCAATCTAGAATCTTGATAGCAATAGCAAACTGTGGATATACACAGAAATCAATTTATTCTGAACTGAACATTCTCTCCCAGGGACTGCATTATTCTACCCGAGGGGTAAGGCATTGTACTCCAAAGAATTAGGATGTGTGGGAAAATATACTAAGTATTGCCTGCATCTGTGCTCCATGAAGGAATACCAGCATTGCAAGCTGAAGGGCCAGGTGGCGCTGTGGTTAAACCACTGAGCCTAGGGCTTGCTGATCAGAAGGTCGGCAGTTCGAATCCCTGTGACGGGGTGAGCTCCCGTTGCTTGGTCCCAGCTCCTGCCAACCTAGCAGTTCGAAAGCACGTCAAAATGCAAGTAGATAAATAGGAACCGCTACAGCGGGAAGGTAAACGGCGTTTCCATGTGCTGCTCTGGTTTGCCAGAAGCGGCTTTGTCATGCTGGCCACATGACCTGGAAGCTATACGCCGGCTCCCTCGGCCAATAATGCGAGATGAGCGCGCAACCCCAGAGTCGGTCACGACTGGACCTAATGGTCAGGGGTCCCTTTACCTTTACCTTTAAGCTGAAGGAAGCATTACATGCTGTCCCGTTCGAGAATCATGATTGGTTAGGAATATGGCCCGGTTTGCATGTAACGCTAAGCCAAAACATGACTTAGGAAACATGGATTCCCAGAGAGAGCTTTTCTCCTTCTCTACTTCTCTTAGCTGGTGAGCTAAGTCACAGTTTAACTTTGTATTATGTCCAAACCTGAGCTCATTGTCTCACCCCCAGACAAACCGTAAGAGGTAAACTGTAGAATGAACCTTGGCTGAAGCCAGATAAGCCAAGAATTGGGTTTCCACCAAGGGATGGAGAAAATCGATTTAGTTTGCATCTTAAAAGGCAAATTGACCTATCTCAGTGATGGCGAACCTTTTAGAGACTTAGTGCCCGAACTGCAACCCAAAACCCGCTTATTTGTCGCAAAGTGCCAACACGGCAATTTAACCTGAATACTGAGGTTTTCGTTTGGAAAAAACAACTTGTACATTAACATCTTTTGTCTTAAAAGAAAAACACAATAACAGAGCTTTCAATGATACAAACCACTTTCTATTGAAAGGTAAAAGCTTGCATTTGGCATGCTTTTGAACAATTAATGTGAAGCTTCAACTTCGCAGCAGCAGGAGGAGGAAGGCGGCTGCTCGAAGCTCTCGGAGGCCCACCAACACAGCAGCACGCCTCTGAGCACATGCAGAGTGCTGCGCCCTCCCCACCCACAGTGGTGCCTCCCCAAGGGAAAACGTGCACCCTGGGGGTTGTGGCTCCGTTTTGCACCCATCCGAGGCACTTATACTCGTATAGGCGCCATCCTCATATATGCCATAAAGGCATATATTAGTGAAAATAACATACAGAAATGCATTATACTAAAGGGAAATTGCATGTAAAGATGTGTATACTAAGCAAAATATTAGGAGAAATCACACAAAAATACTGATGAATCTTCATGAAGACTTTAAAAAAAAATAGTAATTGTAAACTGATTTGAAAATGTGGAGAACACAATTTAAGATTGGGAAAATGAGAAACTGAAATCAACATATTCACCCATCCCTACTTTGGGCGCAAGACTAAGCAGAGAAAAACAGCTGCAATCTTCTGCTTGAGAACCCCCATGTTTGTTTGTTTGTGGTTTGGCTTAGCATTATATAAAATTATAGAATTGTAGAAGTGTAGAGTTGGAAGGGAAAATGAGGATCATCTAGTTTATGCAGTGCAGGAACTTTTTTACCCAACGTGGGACTTGAACCCATGACTACGAGTTTTAAGAGTCTCCTGCTCTACCGACTGATGCAGACTGGGAAAATATATTAAACTCCCCCCCCCCCTCTCACACACACCATATCAGGGTGTGTTCATCAGCATGTGCGTATGTATTTATGTACGAGTGTATACAGCAAAGGGGGAAGAGGGTAATTTGATTTCCTAAATGTATACTGTACCTACTTTTTCAGGGTCATAAAGGACAAAAAGGCGAACGAGCAATGACGGTATGCGATAAGCTACTTCCTCACTTCTGATGCATCAGAAACTTATCAACTAGTAAATGAAAATACACATAGAATTGTGTTCTTAACTGCCGAGCTTCAAAATTCTTCCTTGCTAAAGGAAATGGCAACAAATGATCAGTGAAGCAGGCATTGGATGGGAGAAGTGGGAAATCTGGACTGAAACATGGAAATTGATACAGTTCCAACTAATGTCTGCCACTGTCGAGCTTCATTTTTTTTTACAGCCTGCTGGTTATTTATTGTATCAGGTTAATTTAATTGCATTTTATTTATTTATTGCCTGCTGTTTTAGGATTGTTGTATGCTGCCTTCCGAAGCCCACATGGCAATTGACATTTCATGGGCAGAAAATAAAATTTGTTGTGGCTGTTAAAAATGAGAGCTGTATTTTAGAATGGGCCTTATGCATACTCACCTGGGACTAAGTTCCATTGAACTCGCTGTGATTTAGGCATGCCTAGGATTGCACCGTTGATATAATACCAGTCCTGAAAGACCTACATTGGCTCCCAGTACGTTTCCAAGCACAATTCAAAGTGTTGGCGTTGACCATTAAAGCCCTAAACGGCCTTGGTCCTGTATACCTGAAGGAGTGTCTCCACCCCCATCGTTCAGCCTGGACACTGAGGTCCAGCTCTGAGGGCCTTCTGGCGGTTCCCTCATTGTGAGAAGTGAGGTTACAGGGAACCAGACAGAGGACCTTCTTGGTAGTGGCACCCACCCTGTGGAACACCCTTCCAACAGCAATAAGCAGCTATCCTATTTTTAAAAGACATCTTCCTTGCTAAAGGAAAGGGCAACAAATGATCAGTGAAGCAGGCATTGGATGAGAGAAGTGGGAAATCTGGACTGAAACATGGAAACTGGTACAGTTCCAACTAATGTCTGCCACTGTTTAGGGAAGTTTTTAATATTTAATGCTGTATTGTTTTAATATTCAATTGGGAGCCGCCCAGAGTGGCTGGGGAGACTCAGCCAGATGGGCAGGGTACAAATAATAAATTATTATTATTATTATTATTATTATTATTATTATTATTATTATTATTATTAGATCTCATTGGTTCCCCCCCTTATCTACAGCCTTGTGAACTTGTTAACTTCACCAGAGGAAACTGCCGTAAGTAATGACCTTCTCTTAGTACTAAAGACTAGCAGAGGGCCTTGCCAATCTGATAGTTGTAATTTGATGCAGGTTGTGTGTACTAAATAGGTTTGATTGGGGGGATTTCTTCAGAAGTGGACCCCTTTCCTGTCAAAGGAGCTTACTCTCAAAAGCTGTGGTGTCCAAAAGAAGACAGGACTCCTGCACCTTTAATAGTTGTGTGTAAGAGGTATCTCAGCAGGTTTAAATTTTTCATGAATGCTTAGGGTTGCCAGACTCAATAGAGGACAGGACTTCTGTGCCTTTAATTGCCCTGCTCTCTTTTGAGTCTGGAAACCTTAAAGAGAAACCAGCAGATCCTTTGTTTAATTTCCAAGCTAAGGGTCTGCTGGTTTCTCTTTAAGGCTTCCAGACTCAAAAGAGAGCAGGGCAATTAAAGGCACAGAAGTCCTGTCCTCTATTGAGTCTGGCAACCCTATGAATGCTACTGTTAAAGGTGGAAGAACCCTGTCTCTCTTTTGCATCTGGCCATTCTTGGTTAGGATTATAAATGGAGAACAGCAGTAACACAGCACTGGAATGTGTTGACCTATCTTTTACAATATCACCCCAAAGTTTAAAGCTCTCTCTCTCTCTCTTATTCTAATTTTATCAGTCCTTTGAACATACACCTGCCATTTTTGCGTAGAAACTGTCCCAATATACAAAAACGGAGAACGGTAAATTATGAAACCTTTACAAATACACGCATTATAATTTTTGCATCTAAATTGACTTTATTTACTAGTAGCATTCCAGTTAGGACCTGTCTCAAATTGGTCATGTTCTCCTGAAATCTTCAGTTTGCAGATGGTCTTTAATCCTCACAATGGCTATAGTGAGGTATTATTTTATAAATAAGCCTAAAAATACCAATTTTCGTAGCTACTCAGCGGCCTCGTTCACACAACAATGAGCCATGATATGTTAAAGCATGTTTTGGCTGATTTTCCAAACCCTCTCCAGTGGCTTAACTATGGTTTGTTTACGGCCAACAAACCATAATCGGAAGCCATAGTTGCTTGTGTTAACTATGGTTTGGCAATATGTGTGAACCCTGTACCTTTCCTTAACCATGGTTGCTTGGCCACCCCCCACCCCATATGCTTATCAACCTACAAAGGCACGAGGCAAGAGCTGCTGGGAAACAAATCATAGTTTAGAGAAACAAGCCAGGATTTAACTGATCATCTAAGGGACAACTTGTGGCGAACTCATAAAGAAAACATGGCTTAGTGTTATGTGAAAACCAAGCCAACGATTTCATGGCTGGGCTAAAATCTGAACTCACAATCCCCCGGCTTAAATAAGACATGCTGTGGCTGCATTATTTCTGCTCCCGCTACGTTGCTTTATCTGAAGCCAAAAGCGAATTTTTCATTGAATGTCGCAACTAGCAAAAGACTCAACACTAGGGTGATGACTTTTTTACAACCTCATTTCCCTGTATCATAATTTGATGAGCTTTCATTAAAGATTAGATAAAATGTTACTTTCAAAGAGATTTGATTAAAAAAACCTCATGCACAAAATGATTTTAAAAAAATTATTTATCAGTTTTTTTTTACCATTTTTGAAGTGACTGTAAGCAGATATAAAATTGAACCCAAGCTTTAGAGTCACAACATTATATAGGGTCATCAAACACACAAGGAAGCTTTTTTTAGCTGCAGTAGCAGTATAGACGCCGCAAGAGGACGATGTTTTGCTACCTCTCCTGTAGGTTCTTTTCCCAGCATGACCAGCAGGGTCTGCTGGCTGAGTTTTGAGGTCCCCAAAAGGGGCTTTTACCTTGCGCAGGTGTGACATTTGTATACCCTATGTTGCTAAGAACATTCCCCATTGTGGAATGTGGTGTTGTGTCCAAACTTGATATGAAATATATACAGAATTGTTAATACAATTTTGTTGTTGTTGTTGTTGTTGTTTAGCTGTTTAGTCATTTCCGACTCTTCGTGACCCTATGGACCAGAGCACACCAGGCACTCCTGTCTTCCAGTGCCTCCCGCAGTTTGGTCAGACTCATGTTGGTAGCTTTGAGAACCCTGTCCAGCCATCTCATCCTCTGTTGTCCCCTTCTCCTAGTGCCCTCAATCTTTCCCAACATCAGGGTCTTTTCCAGGGATTCTTCTCTTCTCATGAAGTGGCCAAAGTATTGGAGCCTCAGCTTCACGATCTGTCCTTCCAGTGAGCAGTCAGGGCTGATTTCCTTCAGAATGGATAGGTTTGATCTTCTTGCAGTCCATGGGACTCTCAAGAGTCTCCTCCAGCACCATCATTCAAAAGCATCAATTTTATGAAATGGTAAAACGGCATACAAAAAAATTAAAAACGGTTTGTGCGTAACCTTTTTAAATATTTCAATGGAATATACCTCATTTCAGTCATTAATAGGCAAAAGTTCATCCATTTGTGCTACAGGAAATAATTTTTGAGAGAAAAAATGAAAAAGTCACCACCCTACTCAACACAAGTTCTGTCCGTGTGTTTTTGAGGGTTGTTATTGGATATGCTATATGTTAATGAACAAAACCAAGAGACACTAAGTGACATTAAACCAACTTTCTTTCATCCCATCCAGCTTGCTGTATAGGTAAGTAGCTTCGAACAAATTCTGTTTGGACATATAGGAAAAGGTATCTTTCCCCCCTGAAAATCCTCTGACCTTTTTCTTCACCTCCACCATTGCAAGGTATGAACAAGTGTCCAGTATACCCAACTGAAGTAGCGTTTGCCCTTGATATGTCTGGAGATGTCACCCCGGAATCCTTTGACAGGATGAAAGACATCATGACGTCTTTGCTGAAGGGTATCGAGATTAGCAGCGGCAATTGCCCAACTGGCGCACGGGTGTCGGTTCTGTCCTATAACACCAATACGAAGTACCTCGTCCGGTTCTCCGACTTCCAGAGGCAGGAGCTTCTGATGGAGGCAATTCAGAGAATTCCACTGGAGAAGTCCTCCGGCAGGCGGAATATTGGAAGGGCCATGAGGTTTGTGGCCAGGAATGCCTTTAAGCGCCATCGTCAAGGTGCCCTCATGAGGAACGTTGCGGTATTTCTCGCCGCTGGACCTTCGCAGGATGCCACCTCCATCAATACAGCCGTATTGGAATTCAGCGCCCTAGATATTACACCTGTGGTCATTGCTCTCAGGGAAGTGCCTAATGTGAGACAAGCCTTTTCGGTAAGCAGGCTGCAATCGGAAACTCCTTTGGCATTATGATAACCATTAATGACCAGTCAGCAAATGCATACTGAGTGAATGGGTCTTGCTACTTAAATAAGCTCCTGTTTGGTGGTTCTTCTGAACTATAAAACATCCCTGTACTGAGAGCAAGCATGTCAGGGAGAAGGCCGGGCTAGAAAACATCTGCTTAATATCTAGCTTTCTACTTGCAGGGGTGGGTTTTTGTTTTTGTTTTAAAGCACCCAAGAAGCATTTAAATGGGAGTATCTAAATGCACACTCTACAAGCATCCCGGAAGCAGATACCTGATCACATCTGCTGTTTGTAAAGACCAGGATTCAGTCACAACAGTTGCAGGAGAACCTGACAGCTAATTTGCAACAGCATTTAGTAAATTTTGCACTTTTTTTTTTAACCAAACATCTTATTGACTAGCAGGTGGAAATCAGACTGGCGGAATTCAAATCTTAATTCTGAATCAGAATGTCAACATTTGGCGGGTCTGATTTCAGTGACAAATCCAAACTGTGAAATCGGACATTGGTTAAATTTTGAATTTCAGTTTCAGCTCTAGTTTCTGTGTTGCTTGCTCCCTAAGAAACATATAGCAAGATTTTGAAGTGTCCTACAGGATGTGGGTGGCACTGTGGGTTAAACCACAGAGCCTAGGGCTTGCTGATCAGAAGGTCAGCGGTTCGAATCCCCGTGACGGGGTGAGCTCCCATTGCTCGGTCCCTGCTCCTGCCAACCCAGCAGTTCGAAAGTACGTCAAAGTGCAAGTAGATAAATAGGTACCGCTCCGGCGGGAAGGTAAACGGCGTTTCCATGCACTGCTCTGGTTCTCCAGAAGCGGCTTTGTCATGCTGACCACATGACCTGGAAGCTGTACGCTGGCTCCCTCGGCCAATAACGCGAGATGAGCGCCGCAACCCCAGAGTCGTTCGTGACTGGACCTAACGGTCAGGGGTCTCTTTACCTTTACATAATTGTTCTGGGAAAATGTAGAACAGCTTTCGAGGGTGGATCAAGAGGCTCTTTGATATCTCTTAAGAAAAACGTTGCTTTAGACACCATCAGAATAACCAAACAGCAGGAATGTGTTCAGACAAGTGGACCTCAGAGGTGGCGCAATGGGTTGGTGCATCTGGCTGTTGACCAGAAAGTTGGTGGTTCGAGCCCACCCAGGGACGGGCTGTGGGCAAGACGACTCTCGGGGGTCTCTTCCAAATCCACAGCTCTATGTTTCTAAGTGCTTGTAATCTTGGTTTGTGACATGCGGAAATTCATCTACAGATTTTGGAGTGAATGGTAATTTGCAGGACTTAGAGCTTAATTCATTGCCAACTGAATATTTGTGTTTGCACCAGAGAAACAGCACACTGAAGCAAAATCTGGGCAGCATGAATGGATTCAACATAGTCATATAATGATGAAAGCATAATTAATCTCTATGGACACATTGCATTTATACTTCCATTAGCTCACTCTGCACCTTCACTCCTAGAAATCTGTCCTTCCAGTATCTGATTTGGCTTTCTTCCACCTCAGTCCACATAGCACTGTTTGTAAACAGAACCTGAGTCGTAACCCCTGTGGAAGTTAGGGCTGGCAGAATATAGCTATAGTTTATTCCGGTATTGTCTATTTCTTTTAATTGCTGTAGCATGTATTCATGAGAGTGAAAGCACATACTTGACTCCCATTCCAACAATTTAACGACTTCTACAGAGCCTCAGATTTTCCTCTGATTGGTTGCCAACTTTTTAATCTCCTTCTCAGTTTTGCAAGCTGTAAACTCGAGAAAGAGCAGCGAGCAAATAATAATTCAGATTTGAAATAGCAAAACCACCTAAAAGATGTCCAGCCAATTCTGAAGGGAGTACGATTGTTGGAGTAGGATATGGAAAGACAAGTTAAACACGTTGAGGTCTCTCTCTTCCATTTTGTCAGTGTGAGCAATACATGATGAGTCCTTAATTTACCTTCAAGTTATTCTCTGCAAAAATATGGTTTTCTTATCCTCCGACAGCAATGTAGTAGTAGTAGTTTTTGTTATTTCTATGTTGCCCTTTCTCTCATAGGATCCCAACTGGATTACAATACAAACATCGTGAAAATTCAAAGTAAAATGTCTAAAAACTACATATCTACAATAAGAAACCTAATTTAACACAGACAGTTCACCATACAGTGGAACCTCGGTTTATGAACACCTCGGTTTACGAATTTTCGGTTTACGAACGCCGCGGACCCATCTGGAACGGATTAATTCACTTTCCATTGCTTTCAATGGGAAAGTTCGCTTCAGTTTATGAACGCTTCAGTTTATGAACAGACTTCCGGAACCAATTGTGTTCATAAACCGAGGTACCTCTGTATATGCCTCTGGCTCCCAGGACATATTTTATGTCCCCAAGATTAGGTGAATAAATATGTCTTGGAATCTGAAAATTATCAATGTAGAGGACAAATGAACTTAACTAGAAAGGAAGTTCCACAACCAGGGTGCCAACACTGAGAAAGCGCTGTTTATGAAAACCACAGGTCATACCTGGTGATGAACAGAGACATCTGATCATCTGCTAATTGATGAGAGGAAGGTTGTCAATTCTGGTTGACCTCAAACCTGCCCAGCCTCTCATCCTACCTTCCATACTGTTCTGAAGGGTCCCTCAACCTTCTGGAGCTGATTATCAATGGGTGGAGATAGGAAGAGGAAGAATGGGTGAAAATCAGCTTCCTCCTTCCATTTGTGGAAGCATCTATTGGAAGAAAAACCCTTCTATGAATGGAAGGGAGCCAATGGATTCTACCCTACATTTTCCATGCATTTCCTTTTGTATGTATGTATATATATATATATATATATATATATATATATATATATATATAATAAATTATTGCATTTATTTAGGCAGATGATACTCAGCGATTTCAGTTATTTGTTTGGGAAACCAAGGAGGATGAGAACTTGAACACCGTCTCGCGTTGTGCTCTCTGTTTTGGTAAGGCCATTCATTTTGTTTGTTCTTAAATTAGTGTACGTAGAATAATCCGTTCTGACAGGTCTTCTTAATTTCAGAACTCAAAATTATTCGTTTAGAAGTTGGGTGAGTTTGCGGATAACAAGTATTCTAAATGTTGTTTAATTATTCTCAGCGGAAAAGCTGCTGTGGCAATTCTCAGGTCAAGATGCCAGCAAAGACCTTGAGGCTAAAAGCTTCTACCCTCTTGCAAGGGAGAGAGAGGCCCATTGAACTCAGTGGGACTTCTCAGTAAGCATTTATAGGATTGTGTAGGTAATAACATAATCACAGTAGAGCCCAACTGCATAGCTGCCAAGTCTCCCATTTTCCCTGGGAAATCCCCGTTTTTCCAGCTGTTCCTAGCTGAAAAATGGATTTTATTGTTTTCCCACAGTTTATTCTGGCGTGGTGGCCATTTTGGAACTGGGCAGAGCATGCTCAGAAGCGTCTTTTGATGCTGCTCTGCCCAGTTCCAAAGGCTGCAGTGCGACTTCTGGCGCGACGGCCATTTTGGAACTGGGCAAAGCAGCATCAAAAGTCACTTCTGAGCATGCTCCGCCCAGTTCCAAAATGGCGGCAGCGCTACTTCCGGTCTGCTATTTCCAGCCCGGTCCCTTATTTCTCTGACAGCAACTTGGCAGGTATGCAACTGGGAGTGTGATAGCTGCCCCCCTCACTAGTTGATACCTTTCTCCATAAATTTCCAGTCTACACGAATCAAATGCCCCCATATTTCACTCACAGGCCAAAATTACATCCACCTGGGCAAGCCCTAAGGATGTTACCATAAATGATCACCACTTATCATTTAATTTGTACATAAAGGAGGAAAGGGTGTAACTTTGCCATTACTGTTGCAAGAAGAAGCATATTTTGCGTCTGGATGATTAATGCATATTGTGACCGCAAGTATAATCTTAGAAGACACCTTTTCCATCGTCTCTCATATAGCATACACTCTTTACATGTTGTTTTTAGAAGTATGCCTATTAATAATACTGTAATTGTAAAACATTGCTGATTATTTCAGGTCAGGATCCCTTTGGGATTAGAATGCATGCTTTGCCAGTTGTTTAATCTAACAGGTTAATTGACTAAACATTGCAGCGGTAGTTTTAAAACATATGGAGAAAGTGCATTTTTTGGGTAAGCATTTGAAGACATCTGTGGGGGGTTTTTTGCCTAATTTTCCATTGTTATTCTGGCTTATGATTTTAGCATTCTTGTTTGTTGGTTTTTTAGTGTTTTAAATCTTGATGGTGTCTATTTGCATTCTCACCATGCTAACAGCCATAAACAATGGAATAATTAGAACCAAATCATTAAGCAACAAAAAGTGCATTGCCCCATCTCTAAGTGAGGCCTAAATATAATAATAATAATAATAATAATAATAATAATATAATTTATTATTTATACCCCGCCCATCTGGCTGGGTTTCCTCACCTACTCTGGGCGGCTTGCAACAGAACTATTAGAATACACTAATTTCTTAAAGATTAAAAGCTTCCCTAAACAGGGCTGCCTTCAGTCTGGTAGTTATTTTTCTTTTTGACATCTGGTTGAAGGGGGTTCCACAGGGTGGGTGCCACTACCGGGAAGGCCCTCTGCCTGGTTCCCTGTAACTTGGCTTCTCGCAGTGAGGGAACCGTCAGAAGGCCCTGGGCACTGGACCTCAGAGCGGGGTCCGCAGAGCGATGGAGGTGGAGACGCTCCTTCAGGTATACAGGACCGAGGCCGCTTAGGGCTTTAAAGGTCAGCACCAACACCTTGAATTGTGCTCGGAAACGTACTGGGAGCCAATGCAGGTTCTTCAAGACCGGTGTTATGTGGTTTCGGCGGCTGCTCCCAGTCACCAGTCTAGCTGCCGCATTCTGGATTAACTGTAGTTTCTGGGTCACCTTCAAAGGTAGCCCCACGTAGAGCACATTGCAGTAGTCTAAGCGAGAGATAACTAGAGCATGCACCACTCTGGCGAGACAGTCCGCGGGCAGGTAGGGTCTCAGCCTGCATACCAGATGGTGTAAATAAACTGTGGTGTAAATAAATAAAATATATTTCAAGTAAGGAGCATGCTCTCCATTAGCTTGGATTATATATAACTTGGAATATATAGACCATAAAATATAGTCTCTCTCATATACAGTGGTACCTCAGTTTATGAACACAATTGGTTCCGGAAGTCTGTTCATAAACTGAAGCGTTCATAAACTGAAGCGAACTTTCCCATTGAAAGTAATGGAAAGTGAATTAATCCGTTCCAGACGGTCCGCGGAGTAAGCGTTCATAAACTGAAGCAAACTTTCCCATTGAAAGTAATGGAAAGTGGATTAATCCGTTCCAGACGGGTCCGCGGAGTACTTAAACTGAAGCGTTCATAAACTGAAGCATGGGTGTAATTGGTTCCGGAAGTCTGTTCATAAACTGAAGCGTTCATAAACTGAAGCGAACTTTCCCATTGAAAGTAATGGAAAATGAATTAATCCGTTCCAGATGGGTCCGCGGCGTTCATTAACTGAAAATTCATAAACCGAGGTGTTCATAAACCGAGGTTCCACTGTATATATATAGAGAGAGAGAGAGAGAGAGAGAGAGTATAAATATGCGTAGGGCTGTTCTGTCTCAAATAGCAAGCATTTCAGAAATAATTGTTTAGAATTTGCTTTAAGAGAGAAGCAAAGCAAAATTTGAGCAGTATCTAAACACATCTCCTCTGTTGCTCCATGCAATTCCTTGCTGCCTAATGCTTCTTCCACAGATAAGTGTAACCCCGCTCCAGAATGCCGGGTGACAGACTCCCCTCCCGTTCTAATCAACATGGACATCACATACATCCTTGACAGCTCTCGGAACGTGGGGAGCGAGGACTTTGAGACCATGAAGACCTTTGTGAGCAACATGTTGGATTCTTTCGTTGTTGCTTCCCTGCCCATGGAGTCAGACGGAGGGGCGAGGGTGGCACTGGTGCAGCAGGCTCCACAAAATTTCACACTCGGCGGGTTCTCAAGGCCAGTGAAGGAAGAGTTTGAGTTGGTCTCCTATGACAACAAGAACCTGATGAAGATGCACATCGAAGAATCCGTCCGCCAGCTGGAAGGTCCATCTGCAGTGGGACATGCTCTAGATTGGACCATCAGCAACGTATTTTTGGAAGCCCCCAACCCGAGAAAGCACAGGGTCATCTTTACAATACTTGGGAGTCAGACAAGCTCCTGGGACAGGGAGAAACTGAGAAGAATGTCACTAGAAGCCAAGTGCCAAGGATTCACCATGCTCACCTTAGCTCTTGGAAGTAGAGTTGACGATATGGAGATGACAGCACTCTCCAGTGCTCCAGTAGAGCAGCACCTATTGGCACTGGGCAGGACTGGTAAACCTGAATTGCCATATGCTCTGCAATTTAGTCGAGCCTTCTTAAATCTTTTAAAACGTAAGTGCTACGCAGTTTGGTGTGCTTCCTTTTGCTACTGAGTGATGCTGTGCTAGGGGCTGTTTATCTGCCATTCTAGGTGGCCTGTTGCTTCATACATAAATTTGCCCCGGTCCATTGATAGCATGGGTAGGCAAACTAAGGCCCGGGGGCCGGATCTGGCCCAATCGCCTTCTAAATCCGGCCCACGGATGGTCCTATAACCAGCGTGTTTTTACATGAGTAGAATGTGTGCTTTTATTTAAAATGCATCTCTGGGTTATTTGTGGGGCATAGGAATTCGTTCTTTTTCTCTCTCTCTCTTCAAAATATAGTCCGGCTCCCCACAAGGTCTGAAGCACAGTGGACCGGCCCCCTGCTGAAAAAGTTTGCTGATCCCTGATTTATAGGATAGATTATACTCTAACACAGTGTTTCTCAACCTTTTTTCGGCCACGGCACACTTGTTCCGTGAAAAAAATCACGAGTCACACCACCATTAAAAAAGTTTAAAAAATTAACTCTGTGCCGCCCTATATTATAATTATGACTGTAAGAAACACTTGCCAAATATTGCTTTCCGGCGGGTCAGTGATGTGTATTGGCGGCCGCCAGGCTTGTTTGCAATGAGCTTTGGGAAAGAGGAGGAGAAATATTGCTTTCCGGCGGGTCAGTGTTGTTTATTGGCGGCCGCCAGGCACGTGACAATGCAAATCACCCTTCTCGTCGCCGCACGTCGCGGCACACTAGTGTGCCGCGGAACAGCGGTTGAGAAACGCTGCTCTAACAGTGCCATCACATACTCTAAATGCCTATACTCACTTGTAGATCTCAATGGGGATTGCATCCAGGTGAGTGGGTAGAAAATTGCAGCTGTTCACCCACTTACAGGGGAATAAGCCCCATTGAACACGACAAGATTCACTCGGAAGTGAGTAAGTATGTCCAGGGTTGCACTCTTAAGCAATACACCAATTTGATCCCGGCACGTAATTTTTCTTGGGGCAGGATTTGAATTGTTTCAGTGCAGAAGAAGCTTGGCATGAAATGGACGTCCATCAAGCTTCTTCGGGAGAGGCTGTGAAGTTTGCACTTGAGTGTTTTTCGGGATGTTGTCCCTATTAGAAAAACAATCAAAACATTCACACATGTTAAAGGAGGCCTAGGCAATGGCATCCGTCTATGTTTCCTGGGTGCATCATTCCTAAATCTTAACTGCTGTTGCTTTGGAGCAATAAAGGAGCTGTGGCTCTCAACCACGGTTAGGCAGGATTTAGTATAAATATTATATTATTAGTAGTAGTAGTAGTAGTAGTAGTAGTACAGTGGTGGATCGCTAGACAAATTTAATTCGTTCCACAGGTCTTTTCTTATAACGAAAAATTCGTCTAGCGAATCCCATAGGAATGCATTGAATTTTTATTTTTTTTTGCCCATAGGAACGCATTAATTGAATTTCAGTGCATTCGCTAGATGAATTTTTCGTAAAATGCATTCGTCTAGTGAGGCAACCTCCGCTAGAAAAAACCTTTCATTAAGCGGAAATTTCGTTAAGCAGGGCATTCGTTAAGCGAGGCACCACTGTAGTAGTATTATCTCAACAGATTTATGGAGGGTGTCCCAAATGTCCAGAGATTATAAATCTGAAAGTTCCTAACACCATGTTCTATGGCAGTCCATGTTTTCAGTTTCGATTTACCCAGAGAACTCTGTGCTTACTTTGTTGCTTTCCTTACCCTTTTCTTTTCTTTTCCCTCAGGTGAAGTGAATCCTTACCCTCCTGCAGGCCTGCAGGAAGAATGTGAAACCCTGGATCGAGGAGACACTTACCAGCAGCTAATAAGGAGGACTGACAGGTACACACCCCAAAAAATCTCTTCCTCTCCTCTAGAATTAGGGAGAGAAGCTTACATTGGCTTTAGCAGAAGCAGGAAGCAAAATTTGGAAATGATCTAGGCTATCAATATATCTTAGAATAATAGAATCTTTTGTATGAATCTTCTGCCCAACATATCTGAAGTGTTATCTCTCTCCCCCCCCACCCTCCACTCCCTTTTTTAGTATTGTTTTCCCCGAAATAGTTTACAGCGATGCTTTGCAACCATCAACGACACCCAGAGGAAACATGCAAGAAGAAATTATGGCAGCCACCCAAGAACCCACTAAGTACAGAGAAGAGGAGAAACAGTATGATGATTTCACAGACATCGGTGTTCAAGGTGAATGACGTTTTGAGCTAATTCAGAGAACAGTTTGGTATGTTTGTTTGTGTAGAGAGACAGACTGTCATCACCCCTTATGGTTACAGTTCTCCTTGGTACTGTAGCTCCAATCTGCTGTGCTAAAGCTTCGAGGTGCATTGCAATAAGCAGAACGATCCTCTGCCATTTCCCCCCAGAATGACTGCCTCTCCCCACATAAAGGGGAGGCGCATTTTCCGCAGTCACGTGCAGATTAATAGGGCAGTGCACGCAGCAATCACGTGCTTTGGGGGTCATGTGGTGAAGCATCCCAGCATCAAAATATACAGAAAGGAGCTATTCAGGCATGACGGTGTACACCTCACACCCACGGGTTGCGATTATTGGTTGAGTGACATTAAGCAGGCCCTCTTGCAATGGGTGGCAGCTGGCGAAGTGTCCCTTCAGGTGTAGGTAGTCTTGGCGGTGAGACCCCAATTTGTGGTCTCGGGTGGCGGACGCAGGCCTTGGGCGCAATCCTTTAGTCATTTACATAAATGGGCGGGGCGGCAGGATACGAGAGAGCCAGAAGTCAAGTGCTCCGACGTATAAGGGACGTGGAGCTGCAGTGCCATATGGGCAAGATGGACAAATACGCCACAATAAGAGATTTTGGGAGAGGGTTCTCATTCGCAAATTACCTGGCAAAATTGCAAATACCCAAGTATAGACATTCTTTTGCCTTGGCCAGATTTAATGTGTTGCCCTCTGCACTGTTGCTAGGTAGATATGAGGGTAAACCGTATGAGTCACATGTTTGCCCATGTGGCTCATCGGAAGTGGAAACAAATTTGCATGTATTGCTGCACTGCAGTCTATACGAGGATCTACGCTGGACCTTTATCACCCCAGCCTTACAAAAGCTTAAAAATGAACCCAGAATCCCAACGTTTGAGAGCCTTGGTAGAAGATAAGGTCCCTGAAATTACGATCAATGTTGCCAAATTCTGCGTAGCTGCTATTAGACGCAGGAAACAAGAGCTTTCCAATGTCAATACGCAGGTGAATGCGAATATTTAGTTTTATTTATGTCTTTTACAGTGTTGTCATGGCCTAATTTGTATTGAAATTGTCCTCTGTTTATCCCTGTGTTATCCTTCTTTGATCAGTTGTATGAGTCGTTTTGGTCTGTGACCGTTTAATAAAATTTGATTTGAACGGGCGGGGCAAGGGGGCGGTGATCCCCCGCCCCCATTGCGGCGGCGATAACAGGGTTCCTGTAAATGGGACGAAAGGGGGAGGCATTGACCATACGCATAGGCCGTCATTGCCCTCCCCCTCCAGCGGCTGCGATTGAGGGAGGCGGGCTATCTGCTTGAACATACGTTCTCCAGAGTTAGCCCAACGCCCTCACATGCTGGACAACCTTGAAAATTACCCCACCCCTGGCTGGGGGCTGGGAGGGATATACGCCCAATGCCTGAGCCAAGGTCTCCCTACATCTGAACTCTTAATAAAGTTGTGGCCAATTTTAATCCATCAAACGTGGTCTTGTGTCACTATTCTGCTCGGGGGCTGCCTGGGGTTTGGGGGGACTCCGCCTGACTGCGCAATGGAATCTAGATGCTTCCAGTCATTCTGATGTCTATCACATCTTTACTGCAGAGAAACAGCACCTGGGCTTTCTTATGGTGTCTTTCTACATGTTCACTAAAGTTACAATCTTATTCACGGGGTGAGTCATCAAGTCTACATGTATGCAATGCCACACATGTAGACTTGAACTGGATATGCGTCCTGCCAAGCCACACATTACAGCATAATAGGGATATTCGTGTGAACATTCTGCCTCGTTTTATGGAAAGGATTGCGAGTTTGGTTGACGTGTGTCAACTGACCCCGGAAGTGTAGTAATACGGATGTTTGGCCATGCATACATAATGCAGGCCGATGAGACAAAGTAGGTTGCAACCAAAGATTCCCTTCTTCTCCCAGACTCTTGCCTCTGGAAGAAGCTCCTCCTTTCAGAGGAAGGCAACCTTTTATCGGGAAATAATATTGGGGAACACTGGGTATTAAGAGTGCTAACATAAACCATATACCCCAGTTTCCCAGTGGCCCTTCAAAGTACGCTTCACGCAGAGTTTATAGAAAAACAAAATATGCAAACAGAAGTTGACTTGGCTAAAATACACCACCAAGAGTTTATAAAGACCAACCTAGCATGAAACCCCTGACTAGCAGTATACTGTTTAAAGTAGACAGAAGAAAAACTAAAGGTTGGCTTTCTCTAACAGAAAAACAAACTGACTCAGAAGAGACTTTAAACTAAAGATAAACGCTCTCTCTCCCAGCAACTTTACATACCCACATACCAACCCTTCAAAACTCCCACACAACTACCACACAAAATGCTTTCCAACAGAGCCTTATATACATGGAGTAGAGCCCACACCTGTGAGCAATTAAACAGAAATTACCGGCACCTGTTTCTCTTAAACAGACAGTCTTGAAATTAGACCGGCTCAAAAGCAACTTTGATTATTCAAGAGAAACTCAACACCTTTGGCTAAAAGCCCATGTGTTTAATTGACGATGAGGTAAGTGATTTCTATGAAAACAGCCTACAAATCAAAGAGAGCTTGTCTTTGCCAGCTCGAAGAGATGTTTATAATTCTTAGGACTTTGGAGCACTACTTCTGGGTCTTCTTCAGATCAAAGTCGCCCGTGGGAAGACCAGGATTAACTATCAATTGACCTATTTCTGGCAGGAGCCGAGCCATTGAACATCCATGTCCTGCTCTGAGCAGAGGTTTTAGCCCTGAGCTAGTGAAATTGTCTTTGGATATTTCTGACTTGGAGACAATTAGAACCATAGAATTGTAGAGTTGGAAGGGACCCCAAGGGTCCTCTAGTCCAACCCCCTGCTGCGCAGGAATCTCAGCTAAAGCATCCATGACAGATGGCCGTCCATTAAGCCAGTGTTTCTCAACCAGTGTGCCTCCAGATGTTTTGGGACTACAACTCCCATCATTCCTGACCACTGGTCTTGCTAGCTAGGGATGATGGGAGTTGCAGTCCCAAAACATCTGGAGGCACACTGGTTGAGAAACACTGCATTAAGCAACTAATTTAAGAAGAGTTTATCATTCCCTACAAAAATAAAGCCTGCAGCTGACACCTCATTTGACTTTATTATACAATACTTTTAATACTGATTTGGGGCCATTGGGGGGAAACAGCCAGCTCGACAGCAAGTTCTTTTACTGAAGTGGTTTCCAATTTGCATTGAAAAGGTCTTGTACATCTGAGTTGTTTTTATTTCTTTAAAATATAAGTTATAGTTGCTTCTGCAGGAGCACCAGTAGGGCTTTCTCTGCTGATCTCAGGACTCTTTCAGTGATTTTGATGTTGGTAATTGAGGATGTGAGCGCATTAGAAAAGAGACGATGCAGGTCATAGGCTGGGGACAGGATGAAATCACAAAATCACGTTCTGGCCTCTGCTGCTCCTATGTAAGAGCTTCCTTCTGGCTTTAAGGGCCAGGAGATAGAATTGGAATGGAGTCTTGAGGTTATTGCCAACGTCAAAGCCAAAGTGAACTCCCTCTTCGAACATTGCAGAAAAAGTATGGCAAGAAGTTTGACTTGTTAATGCTGATTCCTTTGCGAAAACTTTTTGGAACATGCAAAAGCTCTTTTATATGATATATATCTCATTCTTTAAAGCTTTATGTTATGGTGTGTTTATGTTTTAGAACACATGTCCTTCATTAGTGTTCACAGGCCCCTAAGGGGCAGGGCCCTTCCTAGACAGAGACTATAGTTATTCTGTCATGCCTAATAAAGGTTTGGCAAAGTGAGTACTTTAGGTATTCATGGTCCGGTAATGTCTCATTTAGACCACTGCAATGGGATGTACATGGTTCTGCCTTTGAAGACTACTCAGAAACTACAATTAGTTAGTGGCAGGATTGTTGACCAGGACCAACTGAGCGGAAGACATCTTGTCTCTCTTAAACCAACATCACTGGCTAAGGTTCCATTTCAAAGCACGATTCACAAAGCTTCTTTCACACAGAGAAGCTTCCAGAAACTTCCAGAACCCTCTTGAACTAAGCAGAACAGAAGAGATCTCTACACACCAGGCCTTTGGTCAGGGCTCAGCCTGGCTCCCCTTCCCTTTTTGTATAAGAACTAGTATGAAAGAGGCCGCCCAGCATTCTCACAGGCCCATATAAGATCAGCGTACACAGTTGGGCCTGGTGAGTGTTTACTGTTTCCAACCCAAATCCAGCGGAAAGCCATCTACAGTCATACCTCCGTTTACGACCACAATTGGTTCCGAGGAGCCGGTCGCTCCCCGAGTTCATCGCTTCCCGAGACACGCTTCTGCGCGTGCGTGAAGCACCGATAGAGCGCTTCTGCGCACGCGCACGCTGTGCAGATCGCTTTTGCGTATCCGAGCGCCGCAGAACCCAGATGTAAACACTTATGGGTCTGCGGTGGTCAGAAACCGAAGCAGTCGCAAACAGAGGCGGTCGCAAACTGAGGTTTGACTGTAATTCAGATTTTAATTTTATCCTGACTTGTTTTTAAGAGGTGATTTAATTGCCCATCCTGGCTAATAAAAGCGAGCCGGAAAGGGCTGAGCGATGGGCTCCGCGGGGTGGTGGTGAATGCTTCCCTCTACGAGGGAGCCTTCCCAGACCCACTGAAAGAAGCGGTCATTAAACCGCTTCTTAAAAAAAACATCTTTAGACCCGCCCAATATGGCCAACTATCGCCCAGTCTCAAATCTACCATTCTTGGGCAAGGTGATTGAGCAGGTGGTTGTTGAACAACTCCAAGCATGCCTGGAAGAAGTGGACCATTTTGATCCCTTCCAATCAGGATTCAGGCCTCACCATGGGACTGAAACTGCCTTGGTTGCGCTGGTCAATGATCTCCGGCGAGCTAGGGACAAAGGTGAGAGCTGTTTCCTAGTTCTGTTGGATCTCTCAGCGGCCTTTGACACCATCGACCATAACATCCTTCTGGACCGTCTAGAGGGGCTGGGAGCTGGGGGCACTGTCATACAGTGGTTCCGCGCCTTCCTCCTGGGCCGTGTTCAGAAAGTGGTGTTGGGGGATGAGTGTTCAGACCCCTAGGCACTCACTTGTGGGGTGCCTCAGGGTTCCGTTCTCTCCCCCATGCTTTTTAATATCTATATGAAGCCGCTGGGAGAGATCATCAGGGGGTTTGGGCTGGGTTTTCATCAGTATGCAGATGACACCCAGCTCTACCTTTCTTTTAAATCAGAACCAGTGAAGGAGGTGAAGGTCCTGTGTGAGAGCCTGGAGGCAGTTGGAGGATTGATGGTGGCTAACGGATTGAGGTTGAATCCTGACAAAACAGAAGTACGATCTCAAAAAATATGCCAAAGTAATATACTAGAATAGAAATTAAGTTGTTAACGAACTGTGGAAATTTATAATATGTGAGATGATAATTAAAAAATAAGATGTATGAAGTGACTAAAATGATATAGAACTTGCTAATTATAAATTTACTAAAGGACCAAAGGGAGGGAAACCCGAGGGGGTCCCTATAGACAATGTGAAGGATTAAGGAACAATCAATTTGATCTTATGTTTTTCTTTTTTGTAGTGTTATTTTTGTTATGTTCTTTCTGTTTTTCTGTTATTGTGGTTATTGTGTTATTTTTCTTTGTTGTATTTTGAAAAACCTTAATAAAAATATTTTAAAAAAACAGAAGTACTGTTTTTTGGGGACTGGAGGCGGGCAGGTGTGGAGGACTCCCTGGTCCTGAATGGGGTAACTGTGCCCCTGAAGGACCAGGTGCGCAGCCTGGGAGTCATTTTGGACTCACAGCTGTCCATGGAGGCACAGGTCAATTCTGTGTCCAGGGCGGCTGTCTACCAGCTCCATCTGGTACGCAGGCTGAGACCCTACCTGCCCGCAGACTGTCTCGCCAGAGTGGTGCATGCTCTGGTTATCTCCCGCTTGGACTACTGCAATGCGCTGTACGTGGGGCTACCTTTGAAGGTGACCCCGAAACTGCAATTAATCCAGAATGCGGCAGCTAGACTAGTGACTGGGAGTGGCTGCCGGGACCACATGACACTGGTCCTGAGAGATCTACACTGGCTCCCAGTACATTTCCGAGCACAATTCAAAGTGTTGGTGCTGACCTTTAAAGCCCTAAATGGCCTCGGTCCAGTATACCTGAAGGAGCGTCTCCACCTCCATCATTCTGCCCGGACACTGAGGTCCAGCACCGAGGGCCTTCTGGCGGTTCCCTCGTTGCGAGAAGCCAAGTTGCAGGGAACCAGACAGAGGGCCTTCTCGGTAGTGGCACCCACCCGGTGGAACGCCCTCCCAGCAGATGTCAAGGCAATAAGTAACTATTTTACTTTTAGAAGACAACTGAAGGCGGCCCTGTTTAGGGAAGTTTTTAATGTTTAATGCTGTACTGTTTTTAATATTCGGTTGGAAGCCGCCCAGAGTGGCTGGGAAACCCAGCCAGATGGGCGGGGTATAAATAAATAAATAAATAAATAAATAAATGAATGAATAAATGCTTGATTTTATATCAATGTTTATATTTGATGCCCTGAGCCCGGTCTCGGCTGGGGCGGGCGGGATACAAATAAAAGTTTATCATCATCATCATCATCATCAATACTTTTATACTAAGAAACGCAAACTGACAGAGATTCCTGCATTGCATGGGGCTTGGGGGTCTCTTCCAACTTTACATTTCTATGATTCTCTGATATATTTGTAAAAGGAACATGCATCATTTTCACATTGGTAACCGCGAACCCGTCTGTTTTGTTCCCCCCTCCCCCCCCAGACGCTTGCATAGTGGATATGGACAACGGTGAGTGTGACGATTACAAGCTGAAGTGGTATTTTGAGAAAAAGCTGCACATTTGCACCCAGTTCTGGTATGGTGGCTGCGGAGGAAATGCCAATAGATTTGAAACTCGAGAAGAATGCGAAGCTTTATGCATCAAATCATGAACAATGGGTCTACTGATCCACTAAAGGGGTGGATTAAACCCAAATACGAATACCCAAGATCAAATGAAAGAGGTCTTAAATTTTGTGGTGCAGAGAGAAAATTTGGTGCTCGCATCTGATAAGAACAACGTTTCTTGTGGCACCTTAAATACACAACAAATTTATTTTGACATATTTAGTCCACCAGAAGTATTGTGTTTTTTTCTGCTATAATCAGTTCATAGCACAGCTCTGTAGGGGTTCAAGTAATTTCTCCGTTGACTATGGAAGTAGCTGAGGACATTTAAAAAAAAGAAGACTAAAACTTGATATCATTTCATTACCAAGATGTGCACCTTGTACAGGAGACAAACGATACCTCAGACATTTGAAAGTGAGCTCTGGGTTGCCACTGACACAATGGTACGGCTAGTAGAACCGTTCTGTTTTTTCACAAGGTGTAAAATTACAAAATTGTGGTAATAAATGTTTCATGCAACTGATTCTTATTAGTCCAGCTTTTTTGTTGTTGTCTGAAATAAACACAATGTATTTGAATAAAAGCAGTTCCTCCATAACAACGTATTATGAATATGAAGCCCACATTGCTGTTTCATATAAAATATGCAATTTACTTATTTTGGAGTATGTTCCATTGAACCCAATGGAACTTTCTTCTGAATAAACAGCTATAGCAGGCATCCCCAAACTGCGGCCCTCCAGATGTTTTGGCCTACAACTCCCATGATCCCTAGCTAACAGGACCAGTGGCCGGGGAAGATGGGAATTGTAGTCCAAAACATCTGGAGGGCCGAAGTTTGGGGATGCCTGAGCTATAGGGTTCCATTGGCAAGTTATAGTGGTACCTTGGTTTACGAACTTAATCTGTTCTGGAAGTCTGTTCTTAAACCAAAGCGTTCTTAAATCAAGGCGTGCTTTCCCATAGCAGCGGGGGACTCAATTTACAAATGGAAAACACTCAACATGTTCTGCTTCCAAGGCAAAGTTCACAAACCAAAACACCTACTTCTGGGTTTGCAGCATTCTTAATCCAAGTTGTTCATAAACTAAGCTGTTCTTAAACCAAGGTACCACTGTATTTTCCTTTTTAATGGTGTGTTATTTATTTCCAAAAAAACCACTGAAGTTTCAGTTTTAGAATCAACACAAACTATATGAAAAAGCAATATAATGCAGCATACTTATTGCCACCCCACACACCTTAGTATTAGCTGAATATTGTTAAAATCCAATAGATACATTCAATGAAATAGACGGGCACGGTTCTCTAATTTTTTTAGCTGTTTGGGATGTTTAGCTGCTGTTTTAATATTTGTGTTCACCATAGCTGTCAACTTTCGGATTTGAAAATAAGGGATCAGCAGCCTCACCTGTCCCGGGGACAGTCTACGGTATATCTAACAATCCAGGATAGCAGTGGGAAACGGCGCTGGAATAAGGGAATTTCCAGCCAAAAAAAAGGGGAAAGTTGACAGCTGTGGGAGGGAGTTTCCCGCAAAAAAAGGGGAGGGTTGGCAGCTATGGTGTTCACTGCCTTGGAAACCAGCAATTCATTAAAAAGGGGGACTAGATAAAATTTTAACGTAAAGAAAAAATGTATTTCCAAAGGGAAAAAATGACAGTTTCTCCAAAATAGCAAATCAGCTTAACATTGTTAAAAACTCCAAAACCAAACTTCTTTTAAAATGCTGATTAAGTGCTGAGAAAGGATTCAAGGGCTGAAGAATCTGTAATGCAACTCCTGTGTGAGATGAGAAATGACATTGCTGGCTTGAAAAGAGAATCTGGACAAATAAGGCAGGAAGTTTCTGGTCTGAAAGAAGAAACTGGATTGATTAAAAAAGGAGACAAATAAAATTAATGAAAAATTGGAAGATCTGCAAAAGGACTTTGTAAATTTAAAAGCAGAAGTTAGCCAAGTGAAAGCTGAGGCTAAGAAATTGGACACAAGAGTTGGACTTTTGGAAGAAGGTAGTACCAGAACAGGGGTCAGACTTGCACAGGCTGAAAAAGTGCAATTTTCGGTGCAGGATTCTATTGCTTATTTACAGCTTAGAGACATTAGGGGACATTGTAAACCTTTTTAAAAAACCTTTTTTTAAATTCTTTTTATACCTACCTACCTACTTACATACCCCGCCCCTCTGGCTGGGTTTCCCCAGCCACTCTGGGCAGCTTACAGCATATCTAAAAACTTTATGCCTTTGTGTTGTTGTATATTCCTAAATATCACCTCACACAAAAGGTAAAGGTAAAAAGGTAAAGGACCCCTGGACGGTTAAGTCCAGTCAAAGGTGACTGTGGCTTGTGGCACTCATCTCGCTTTCAGGCCGAGGGAGCCAGCGTTTGTCCACAGACAGCTTTCTGGGTCATGTGGCCAGCATGACTAAACCACTTCTGCTGCAAGGGGACACCATGACGGAAACCAGAGCGCACAGAAACGCCGTTTACGTTCCTGCTACAGCAGGACCTATTTATCTACTTGCACTGGCATGCTTTCGAATTGCTAGGTAGGCAGGAGTTGGGATAGAGCAACGGGAGCTCACTCCTTCATGGGGATTCAAACCGCCGACCTTCTGATTGGCAAGCCCAAGAGCTCAGTGGCTTAGACCACAGTGCCACCCTCGTCCCTCGAGTCCTCTTGTAATGCGTGGCTGAGTAAAATGGAAATGGGGGTATTGGTTTGTTTAAAATTGAGCAAAATAATTGATGAGGACACTTTCTCACCCAATCCCTTCTTTTCCCATTAGTCCACTCAGGGGCAAGAGGCTGTAGACATGAGTCACAGTGCCGGAACTCAGCCTGCTTTAAATTGAAACTTGTCTGAGTGAATTTGATATTAGTAGTACAAATAAACACAGAAAGTGTTGATGGAGAAGCCATGAGCGAACTCTGCAAAGCATTTCTAGTGGATGCCTATAAAGAATTTTACAGCATGCTACATTCCTGCATTTTTTCATATTCTTCTTTATGCTCCTTTAAGCTCATAAATCTAACTGTCTGGAGTGTATAGAAGCCTAGCTATTGGGTTTCTCAAAAGGATCCAAAATGGCTTTTCCATATGCTATATCTTACAGACGCCCGGAACAAAATAAAATAAAATAAACATACCCCAGTCAAGCAAAAAGCATGTCGTGAACCATGGCTGCAGTCCAACACTCAGCTGGGCTGCATAAATCCCATTGAAACCAAACCTGTCTGCATTATACATTTAAAATGGCAGCATACCGCTTTAAACAATGAAGTCTTCTCCCAAAGAATCCTGGGAGCTGTAGTTTGTTCAGGGTGCCAAGAGGTGTTAGCAGGTGTTATTCCTGCCACAGAGCTACAATCACCAGAGCGGTATCAGAATCAATCCCTCTTTCCCTGGAATCCTGAGAGGTGTTGATCTGGGACAGGGGTCAGCAAACTTTTTCAGCAGGGGGCTGGTCCACTGTCCCTCAGACCTTGGGGGGGGGCAGACTATATTTTGGAAAAAAAGATGAACAAATTCCTATGCCCCATAAATAACCCAGAGATGCATTTTAAATAAAAGGACACATTCTGCTCATGTAAAAACACCAGGCAGGCCCCACAAATAACCCAGAGATGCATTTTAAATACAGTGGTACCTCGGTTTATGAACACAATTGGTTCCGGAAGTCTGTCCATAAACTGAAGCATTCATAAACTGAAGCGAACTTTCCAATTGAAAGTAATGGAAAGTAGATTAATCTGTTCCAGACGGTCCGCGGAGTACTTAAACTGAAGTGTTCATAAACTGAAGCGAACTCTCCCATTGAAAGTAATGGAAAGTGGATTAATCCGTTCCAGACGGGTCCGTGGAGTACTCAACCTGAAGCGTACTTAACCCGAAGCATGGGTGTAATTGGTTCCGGAAGTCTGTTCATAAACTGAAGCGTTCATAAACTGAAGCGAACTTTCCCATTGGAAGTAATGGAAAGTGAATTAATCTGTTCCAGATGGGTCCGCGGCGTTCGTAAACCGGAAATTCGTAAACCGAGGTGTTCATAAACCGAGGTTCCACTGTAAAGGGACACAGTCTGCTCATGTAAAAACACCAGGCAGGCCCACAAATAACCCAGAGATGCATTTTAAATAAAGGGACACATTCTGCTCATGTAAAAACACCAGGCAGGCCCCACAAATAACCCAGAGATGCATTTTAAATAAAAGGACACATTCTGCTCATGTAAAAACATGCTGATTCCTGGACCGTCCGGGGGCTGGACCCCTGATCTGGGAGAACCTCTCAGCACCCTTAACAAACTACAGATCCTAGGATTCTGTGGGGAAAGCCATGGCTGCTCAGGCATGGAAGGCATGGAAATACATTTGATCATCATATTTTGAATGGCTTTTTGATGCCTGATTGGCGTGCACGATTTAGAGATGGCAGGATCAGGTTACAATCACCACACCCACCATCTTAATCTTCTAGTGTTAATACAGCACAGGTCAGTGTGGCCAATATTTGTTTCATCTATTGTGTAGGTGAGTAGCTCCATCTGGTATGATGGCTGAGCCCCTACCTGCCTACAGACTGTCTTGCCAGAGTGGTGCATGCCCTGGTTATCTCCTGCTTGGACTATAGCAATGAGCTCTACGTGGGGCTACCTTTGAATGTGATCCGGAAACTACAAACAATCCAGAATGCGGCAGCTAGACTGGTGACTGGGAGCGGCCGCCAAGACCACATAACACCGGTCCTGAAAAACCTATGTTGGCTCCCAGTACGTTTCCGAGCACAATACAAGGTGTTGGTGCTGACCTTTA
Organism: Zootoca vivipara; assembly: GCF_965207765.1. Lineage (NCBI taxonomy): Eukaryota > Metazoa > Chordata > Lepidosauria > Squamata > Lacertidae > Zootoca > Zootoca vivipara. The sequence continues at coordinate 13,315,394 of NC_142594.1, read as the reverse complement.
AAGCACTAAACAGCCTCAGCCCAGTATACCTGAAGGAGCATCTCCACCCCCATCATTCAGCCCAGACACTGAGATCCAGCACCGAGGGCCTTCTAGAGGTTCCCTCACAGCAAGAAGTGAAGCTACAGGGAACCAGGCAGAGGGCCTTCTCGGTAGTGGCGCCCACCCTGTGGAACACCCTCCCATCAGATGTCAAGGAAATAAATAACTATCTGACTTTTAGAAGACCTATGAAGGCAGCCCTGTTTAGGGAAGTTTTTAATGTTTGGTGTTTTATTGTGGTTTTAATATTGTGTCGGGAGCCTCCCAGAGTGGCTGGGGAGGCCCGACCAGATGAGCAGGGTATAAGTAATAAGTTGTTGTTGTTGTTGTTGTTGTTTAGTTAGCCCATGGCTAAAGGAGCATCTCCACCCCCATCGTTCTGCCCGGACACTGAGGTCCAGCTCCGAGGGCCTTCTTGCGGTTCCCTCATTGCGAGAAGCCAAGTTGCAGGGAACCAGGCAGAGGGCCTTCTCGGTGGTGGCGCCTGCCCTGTGTAACGCCCTCCCATCAGATGTCAAAAAGGAAAACAGCTAGCAGATTTTTAGAAGACATCTGAAGGCAGCCCTGTTTAGGAAGGCTTTTAATGTTTAAGAAATTAGTGTATTTTAATGTTTCTGTTGTAAGCCGCCCAGAGTGGCTGGGGAAACCCAGCCAGATGGGCGGGGTATAAATAATAAATTATTATTATTATTATTATTATTATTATTATTATTATTATTATATGTATCTCTTGAGCCCAGTTCCCCAGGCTGTTGCCCTAAATATACCCCCACCCCGGGTTGGTACTGGTTGTTGGTGTTATAGATTGTTTGGGGGGGACCCCCCTAAACCCCAGAAATGAACAAATGGTAGGATTTGGATGGCTTGAGATGTGAAGGGAGAAATGCAAGCTGTAGAGGAACTTCTGGGCAGAACGGCCAGGCCAAGCTAGGGCCATTGACAATACAAGAGAACTGTCCTCCCCACCCCCTTGCCCTGAGTTGTGAACAGAGACTGGGGGCTCCCTGGTGGTCTAGTGGTTAGGATTCAGCACTCTCACTGCCACGGTCTGGGAGGGAAACAACACAAAACACAGAGACTGGGGGGTTTGGAAGGTTTTCAAGGTTACTGGGAGTGAGGAGACAGGAAAAGAGAAGTTTTTTAGCAAGGTGTTCTGGGAAGAGGAAGGAAGAAGAAAGGTTGTCATCCATCTTGGGCAGGCTGGCTGAAGGCTGGTTGGTAAAGATGCCTCGGACTCCAGCTCCACTGCTGTGGGGAACAAGCCCCTCTTGAAATGACCATGTTGTAAGGTCTGGACTACCTCCATGGAGACTGAAGGTGTAAACAGGTGAATAAACCATTCTAATTAAAGCTACAACAGTCTCTGCCATGTCTCTGAAGGAACACAGACCTTGGACCCCCTGGAATCTTGCTGCAGCTGGCGCAGAAAGTGGGGTGGGGGTAGCACCCAACTTTTGTAACAGGGCTGGGAACAGCCCTTCAGATGTTGAGCTATGACTCTCATCATACCTGATCATGGGCTTATGCTGGCTGAGGTTGATGGGAATTGGAGTTGATGGAAGGTCGCATGCTCCCCATCCCTGCTTTGGCTGCTGGTCCCACTGCAGGATGCTGGTAGTCACACAGTGTGATGCAAAACCTCCTTTTAGAATGGCACATTCTCACTATTATAGCTGGAAATGGCAAGAAATACTGTTAGAATTATGACGACGATGAAAGTCAATACCTGGGCATAGTGTTCATTTTCCAGTAAGCCCCAGAGGGATGTATCATATTTTATACATCCTGCCCCCACCCCCAAACAAGCCCCCAAACCGCTCCTGGACAGAACCAGGTAGAAACTATTCAGCTAATTTCCCCCGTGTTCTTCGGCCAAGAACGGTGGACAAGTGAGGCCAGGAAAATCACTTGATGGATCATCCCACTGGAACTCCGGCCTCTTAGCGGCAACCAAGGAAAGGTTCACCAGCAGTTCAGATACATCTCCAAATTGTCCTTGCAGAGCCATTGCCAATGGGCATGGCTTTGCCAGCCAAAACAGTACTGGGGAGGGGGCGGGGAGCCTCGGACCTGGAGGAGTTAGGTTAGAATGCTGATTTACCCTTCATGCCCCAACGCTACACAATCTACACAAACGCCAGAACCATCTTCTACCGCTGCTGGCTAAGAAATTTATAGGACTGGCTTGATTCCCAAAGAGCAAATCAGGTTAGTAAGAGATTCTCCCGGGGCAAAGGCAGGCTCACTCTTCTCCTCTCTTGTGGTGGAATCAGCAAAGAAGACATGCTGGAGAAGGGAAAGGTTAGGTAGCAGGGACGAAAAGACCAGGAAAGGTCATCTTGGGAGAAGATGCTCTGGAGAATGCACCCCATTTCAATGTGGAAGAGCCTTTTGCGGCAAATCGTTTCTACAGAGGCTTCCACTGCTCCTGAGATCCTCTGAATGGGTTTTGACCTGAGAAGCACCTCCTTTTTTCTCTTGGTAAGTAGCAGCAACTGTCTTTGGTGCTGAATAGGACAAGGAGGGTCCCCTCCTTTGCTTGATCATTTAGGAAATCCAATCTGGGCAACAGAGTAGAGCAGGATTGCTTGAATTTTGCCACGTGAGTGACTCTGCTTTTATACTCTCCCTTTCTCTTTCTCTTTCTCTCCCCACCCCAAATATATCATATAGATACATTTATAGGACAACTTGCAAAGCTTTCCCAATTGACAATGGGTAAATACATACTTGCTAGGTCACATGTGCATTGACTTGTGTCCTATCAAATAATATATCCTACTTATCCTTCAATTAAAATGTCGATATTATATGTGCAAGTCAACAGAAAAGCCGAACTCTTTCTACTCCCATCATCTTCCCACCCCCACCCCCAAGTTAGAGCAACATGGCCAGAAAATGATTGAACATTTTTTTCTAACAAGTCCCATTTAAAACATCACCAACACTTAGTGGTTTAAGAACTAAAGAAAACTCTGGGAACCAAAGCAAATCTTTTTCCAGTTGTGACTGCAATGTGGCGGTGTGTGTGTGTGTGTGTGTGTGCGTGCGCATGTGTGTGTTTAAAGTCAAATGCATTCTAGCTTGGGTCCTTAAGGAAGTTCATGCGAGGAAAGTTTCCTATTCCTTCCACCTACCTGCATTCCTCTGGAAAAAAAAGGCCTTTCAAAATGGTAGGGGGTGGATGGGCTCCTGAGTAATGTCCTTAAGTGAACTTATCTCAGATTCCAAGACCAGTTCTGGATTATATTCCATCCCACATTGTTCAAAAGAGTCCCATTGAGAAGGTTTTTTGGAAGAGGTGCCAGGAGACTGCAGCATAAGGTGGGACGAGAAATTTAAAATATCCAAGGACCCAAGCCAAAACATACACAAAGTGAAGCTGGCAATATTTGTTGTACCTGTCAGTGTGAGCTAAGCGTTTTTGCATGCGTAGACCCGCTCTGTTTCACATCAGGGCAGTTGCTTAAAGAGATGTGCTTCACGCTTCACAAAGCCCAGACAAATGGCACTTGTATGCATGCTTTTTGCTTTTACTGGGTTTCCGTCAGAAGATGCCTATTTTATCCTGCTCCTTTGTGGAGATAGCCACAAATCTCGTGGGCCAACCCATCTCCAGAAACCAAATATTCAGAAAATGGATTGTCCCTGCTATGTGAACATCTTGTGACCAGTTAGAAAGATATGTTGAACTATTCCCCAGATGTCTGAGAAGTATGCACCCTCTTGGGTCATTGGGTCATTCTGTAAATCTTACCCTTGTGTGCGAGGAAATATATTAGTATATAAATTCTCCAGAAAGGGGAAACAAAATTCCCCCAACTGTTTTTCTTGGCTGCATGCTGGGTGGGAAAGACGGATGTCCAGGATAAGGCTCAGGTTGCTCATGTAGTCAACATGTGGTCCTCTGCTGGACTACAAATCCCATCATCCCTGACCTCTGGTCATGCTTCCTGGGGCTAATGGGGACTGGAGTCTAACAACATCTGGAGGTGACTCCAGACTTGTGTGATGTCTGAAGTCATCCATTGGTTGTCTGTCTGTGTTGGAAAAGCCCAGCTGCCAGTTTGACAAGTACTGGAATCCAAGGTGTCTATAAGAAATTTGTATTCTTGCATATACATTATGAAGACGCTTTCAGTTCAGGGAAGGGTTTGCAGATGTATGAAACTTGTGCTTATGCTACACTTAGGATCAAAGTTTGGAAAGTTAACCAAGGGAATCTGGGCCTAATGGTCTTTATCCATGTGGTTTTGAAATATAACAAGGACTTAGATGTTGAAAGCTGTAGATAATAAAGATCTACACTGAATATATGTCTGGATTAGGTTTACCTGCAAAGGGGCAGGACAAGACAAATGCCGAAATGTGTCAAGTTAGACTTGCACAGCTAGATCTAAGTACTTAAACTCTCCCTGCTGCTGGATGCAGTATACCCCATGACAGTTGGTCACATTGGGATCACAGTTGCTAACGGAAGCTTAAAGTATTTGGAGAGGGGAGGGGGGAAATTGCAGTTCTTATCCCAAAAGATCTTGTTCCTAGTCCTTTTGTTCAGTTTTCATCAGGCAAGTTTGTTGTCTTTCAATAGACACAGGATGGAAAGCAAATATTTCTTCCAGTGCAAAGTGTAACAATTTGAAGAGGAGTCCTACATCGAATGAAGTTGAGACTGAACTCAGTGTGACTATAAACAGGAAGGAAAAGAACTTTGGAAGATGTTCTTCCAGCATCTAACAAAGCCATTCTAGCAATACTGATCCATATGCAAATAATTGAAAGCCACCTGTTGGGATGAATGAAAACCTTTGATAATACAGTTGTTCAACAAATGTCTGGGGAGAACTTTGCCATATCGAGCAGACAGCATTTCTCCATTTGCTTTCTATTAACACTTGATGATCACTGATGGGAACATACCAGCAGTATGCTATTACTGTCATCACGTGATGTTAAACAATGGCGGAAAGCCTCAGGCAGCAGCAAAACAGCCTTTTGACCAGGCCTTGCATTACAAAATGAATGAACGTCTGTGTGCTCAGCCAGAAGAGGCTAAAGGAGTAACTATTCAAAATTGGATGCTTAAATATAGTGACAAGTGGCCTGGGCCAGTATTTCACTGCCTCAGGACTTGAAGATTGTGTGAGACAATACAGAAAGTTTTCAGGGACGTGCTGAAAGGACAACTGTGCAATGAGAATAATAAAGCAAAACAGAAAATCTTGATGAACAAATAATTTGTGTGGTTGTCTAGTTCAAACAAAGGATTGCATTATGATGTTGTTGACCAGTAAATGGTGATGTTTTCTTTTAGTGTAGTTGCTTCATTCAAAAACTGTTATCGCAGGCCAGAGAGGATTCTCTTGAAAGAACAATTAGTGCATTGCTCAACCAATGGCACCTTATTCAAGGATTTAAGAGAACAGCATGCCTTTCCAAGACATTTTTTATTTTGTGAGGAGGAGACCTTGTGTCCTTGCTAGCTCACTCCCCCCACCATTCTTGTGTTGGTATGGAAGATCTGAAGCAAACTGCATACCCTCCAACATTTCTCTGATGAAAACAGGGACATCCAGTCCTATTTTTTTGCAGAAAAAGAGGTACCAGAACTCACCACGAATGCCTCCCTTGTTCTTTTATAATGACAATGACTCCCACCTGAGAGGTGCCGGAGTTCCGGCTGAAAAATAGAGACCTCCTATTCCATATCCTCCAACATTTCTCCGATGAAAATAGGGATGTCCTAAGGAAAAGCAGGACATTCCAGGATTAAATCAGAAACCAGGACAGCTTCTGTAAATCCAGGACTGTCCCTGGAAACTAGGGACACTTGGAGGGGTACATAGCTGCCAAGTTCCAGCCTGAGAAATAAGGGACTGGACCGGAAGTAGCAGACCGGAAGTAGCGCTGCCGCCATTTTGGAACTGGGCGGAGCATGCTCAGAAGCTACTTTTGATGCTGCTCTGCCCTGTTCAAAAATGGCCGCCGCATCAGAAGTCACGCTGCAGCCATTTTGGAACTGGGCAAAGCAGCATCAAAAGTCGCTTCTGAGCATGCTCCGCCCAGTTCCAAAATGGCCGCCGCGCCAGAATAAACCGGGGAAAAACAAAAAAATCCATTTTTTTCGGCTGGGGACAGCTGGAAAAACGGGGGTTTCCTGGGGAATACGGGAGACTTGGCAGCTATGGAGGGGTATGATGGCTCTGTTTTACATATACTGCCAAGAGACAGTATGCCTCTGAATACCGCTTGCTGGGAATCACAGGTGAGGAGAGTGTTATTAGGGATTACAGTATAGGGGTAGAAATGTTAAAGTTGTTTATGTGTGTAACAACAGCGGCTAGGATTCTTTATGCACAGAAATGGAATGGACGGCAGAAGTCCCCACCAAAGAAGTATGGATGAGTAAGATAATTAACAATGCAGAACTACTGGCAACATTAACAGCAAAATTAAGAGATTTCAGCATTATTCTTTATGGAAGAATAGATGCCTTTTTCAGACTACTTCAAGAAATATTATAGTAAATGGGTGAAAGATTTATACGATCTGAAGAGAAGCCAGAATTGGGAATTATGGGGACAGAACTACCCAAACTATATAGAAATTTATTCACGTATGCAACTACAGTGGCAAGAATGTTACTTGCCCCAAAAGGGAAAGAAGAAGTCCCAGCGAAAGAAGAATGGATACAAAAACTTATGGAATATGCAGAAATGGCGAAACTTACTGGAAAAAAATAAGAAATCAAGATAACAAACTTCTTATAAAAGAATGGAAATGGTTTATTGAATATTTACAAAAACAAAACAAAACACAACTGTAAACAGATAAGAACATTGGCAGGATTATTGTAATAGCCTGCAGTTTTATAAGAGTATATATTTAAAGTAGATGAATAAATGAGTAAATTAAGCTACTGTAATTTGGAATAAGCAGTAAATATAAAAGTAAATGTAAGGAACCACAGAAAGAGGGGGAAGGAATTTGAGTTTTGAAATGTTAAAATGATTGTAAAATTATTGGAATGTATACAATTGAAAATCATAAAAAATAAAAGAAATAAAGAAATATTATAGTATGATGAACTCACGAGCAGGATTTGAGCTATGAGCAATAGAAGTAACTGGATTGTATTATCATGGTTATGATTTAATAGATAGAAGATAGGGAGATGCAGAAGAGGAGAAACAACAACTCCATGGAAAACAGGGTGGGAAGTCAACAAAAAGAAGAGAAAAGAAGAAATTGGGTTTTGATTGTATATTTAAAAAATGTGGAAACTTAATAAAATATACACAGTATGACTTTTCTACAGACCTCCTCTGTCTGAAGCTCATGTTTGCCATTTGTGGCTTGCATCCTACTTGCCTGCCCTGCTAATACTGGACTTCCACTGTACAGTGGTACCTCTACTTACGAATTTAATGCGTTCCAAACACACATTTGTAAGTCGAAAAAAATTGTAAGTCAAATCCCATAGGAATGCATTGGGAGAAAAAATTCGTAAGTAGAAGCAACCCTATCTAAAAATTCATAAGTAGAAAAAAATCCAATCTAAACCGCATCCAAGATGGCAGACGGAGCTCCATTCGTAAGTAGAAACATTCGTAAGTAGAGTTATTCGTAAGTAGAGGTACCACTGTATAATGAAAAATAAGGATTGAGAATACGTTTTGGAAATGTTCAGAGGAAGACAAAAGCAAGGAACATTTATCACTGTCTCTCTTGCTTATACTTTACCTCAAGTCACTAATGTAACCTCATTCTCCAAAATGCAGTCCAGGATGTCCAAGAACATAGCTTGGCTCGTGGCGCTTAATACCATAAGCAAAGCAAATTAAAGTCATGCCAAACCATCTGCTTTAAAGCAGAACTTAAATTCACAAAAAGTACAGAAAAATGAGGCCCTGTAAGATGGCAAATCTCATTAACAGCACTGAAAAACAAATATAGGTTTTTCAGACATTACCACATCTTTTGTTGCTCAAATGTTCTGAGCATTCCATTGCTCCGGAAAAACTAAGAGTAATAGAGACAGAATCATACACTTCATACTACTGTAATTCTATCTAGACTTCTAAGACCTTCTGCTCGCTTCATCATTCTGCATAAACTATGTTTGTTATACATTGAAGAATCCACAGTGGAATAGTGACTCTAATTCTCATTAGCGACTGTCCTTGAAGTGGTCGTGTACCATAGAATTATAGAATTGTAGAGTTGGAAGGGACCTCAAGGGTCATTTAGTAGTCCAATCCCCTGAAATACTGGAATCTCAACTAAAGCACCCATGACAGATGGCCACCCAACCTCTGCTTAAAAATCTCCAAGGAAGGAGAGTTCACCACCTCCCGAGGGAGACCGCTCCACTGTCAAACTGCTCTTACCGCCATAAAGTTCTTCTTGATGTCCAGTCAGAATATCCTTTCTTGTAACTTGAAGCCATTGGTTGGGGTCCCACCCTATGGAGCAGGTGAAAACAAGCTTGCTCCATCTTCCATGTGACAGCCCTTGAGATATTTGAAGATGGCTATCATATCTCCTCTCAGTCTCCTCTTTTCCAGCCTAAACATACCCAGCTCCTTCAACCATTGCTCATAAGGCTCGGTTCCCAAGCCTTGTATTATGAGGTCATCTGCTTTGTGATGCGTTTTGTACTTGTCATCTGGGCAGACCAGGACCTCCATACACACTGCCCAGGCTTGCGCCCCGGGGAGGCTCCTAATGCAGTGGTTTGACTTCACCCCCAGGGGCACACTCCATTGTCTCTCGAGACAGACAGATGTTAACAACAAGTGCCTTATTGACTGTGAAGATTAGAACCAAAGAGTAGCTTTTTATCTAAATTAATCGCCGATAAAAGAAGTGGTCTTGGGAGCTCTCCTGTGAGATCTGGCAGAAACTTGTAAAATGAAGGTGTTTTGGCTTCTAGGTGCTATTGGCAGAGAGGATGAGATGTGTGGCTATGCTTTCAATAGCAACCAGAGGCATTCATAATGTGTGGTTCTGTCCTGCATTGACTTACATAGGGGCATATGTAAATGCCATAAAGGAAGATGAAATAGTCACTCCGGACAGCAGATTCAAAGGGGATTATTTTCCTATCTCCAGTCAAGATCTTCCATGTTACTATTTTGAATTAACCCCATGATGAACCAATGCATGAGACTGTCTGTTTCCCCCTCCGTAGCAAACACTTGACAACTTGCACAAAATATGAAGATGTTTTTGGTATTTGTCTTCATCGTTACCGAGGCTCAGACGTCGATGGGTCATATACCAGGTACGGCACTGTTTTCTTGTTTTAAAATGGTCATGCTTGCTCCTTTGGAAAACCAGAATATCTCAAATAGTATACTGTTTTTGTAAGGTAAAGGGGCCCCTGACCATTAGGTCCAGTCGTGACCAACTCTGGGGTTGCGGGGCTCATCTCATGTAATTGGCTGAGGGAGCCAGCGTATAGCTTCCAGGTCATGTGGCCAGCATGACAAAGCCACTTCTGGCGAACCAAGGCAGCACACGGAAACGCCGTTTACCTTCCCGCTGTATTTGAACCGCCGACCTTCTGATCAGCAAGCCCTAGGCTCTGTGGTTTAACCCACAGCGCCACCCGTGTCCTTAGTATATTTGTATAATTGAGCAAAACACCAGGCACAGTTTTCATACGTCCAGATGTGCCCCTAGCACATGTTAATTGTCCTGGATAGAGTTATGGGAGGTACAGGAGATCTTTGGAACACCCAACCAATAAAACATACCTGGAGTGAGGCCATTCAGCCATACATTTAAAGCACTGCGATATCACTTCAAGCAGTCATGGTAAAGTCTTCATGTGAGCCATTCCACCTTGGTTATTGTACTATTTCCTCACTCTCTGTAAGAAATGAATACCTGAAGATTAAGTCTTGATTCCTTAATCTTACTCCTTTCCTTTCTTCCTTTCTAGCCCCGCAGCCTGCTGATATTGTTTTTTTGGTTGCTAGCAGCAATACGTCTTCACACCATGTCAAAACGTTTATTAGCAAAGCCATCGATGGTTTACCGCTAGGTCCTAATGAGTATCGTGTTGCACTTGCCCAGTATAACGATCGAGTATACAATGAATTCCAACTGGATACCTATAAAGGGAAGATTCCAATGTTGAACCATATCAAAAACAAAGTTGTGTTCAGAGGCGGGCCCTTGAAAACTGGCACTGCTCTCCGGAAGATTCACGAGACCTATTACGGGAAGCCAACCCCTGAAAGGGACCGGTCCAAGATTTTGGTTGTGATGACGTCTCAACCATCTGGTGATGATGTAGAAGAAAGTGCCCAGTTGTTGCAGAAAGCAGGAGTGAAGGTCCTTGCACTGGGCTTGGAGGATGCTTCCTACGATGAACTAATTCAGATGGCCACAAAACCATTTAGCTTCTTTTTCCCCAGAACAGAAGAACTCGTTTTATTTTCTCAGAACATTTCCGGAATCGTAGATGCCATTCGCATAGGTAGCAACAACCACCCAGATCTAACAAGCAAGAGAGCTGAGGACAAAGTAAATAACGGGACAGTTATAGAAGGTAAGGTGCTGTTGAAAATAGATTTAGAAGGAAGAGGGCGGCAGTGCTAGAAAAAAAAAAGTTTAACACTGGTCTGTCCCAAATATGGCTGGAGGTCTTACTCAAAACACACTTGATGCCATATTCCCCAAACCACTCCCACCTGCCCACTAGCTGATGTCACTCATTATGTCAGCTGATGGGTGGGAGGGTAGGGTTCAACTCTGTGTTAGTAGGCTTGCCATACAACAGGAAAATTCCTGACATGTCCTGGTTTTCGGGTGTAAAAATGGCGTCGGGGGGGATTTCGCCGACGAAATGGCAGAGGAAACCTGGGTGTATGGCAACGCGATGGAAAACTCAGCGGGAACAGCTTCAAAAGCTTCAAATCACTATTTTTGGGTTAAAGGTAAAGGTAAAGGGACCCCTGACCATTAGGTCCAGTTGTGGAAGACTCTGAGGTTGCGACGCTCATCTCGCTTTACTGGCTGAGGGAGCCGGCGTACAGCTTCCGGGTCATGTGGCCAGCATGACTAAGCCGCTTCTGGCGAACCAGAGCAGTGCACAGAAACGCTGTTTACCTTCCTACTTGCACTTTGACGTGCTTTTGAACTGCTAGTTGGCAGGATCAGGGACCGAGCAATGGGAGCTCACCCCGTCACGGGGATTCAAACCGCCGACCTTCTGATCAGCAAGCCCTAGGCTCTGTGGTTTAACCCATGTTTAACCCAGCGCCACCCGTGTCCCTATTTGGGGGGGGTTAGGTTTCCCCCCAAAAGCTCAAGAATTTGGGTTTGTTCCCCAAAAAAGTTTAACAATTTGGGTGGTTTCCTTTAAAAAGATTGACAATTTTATGGTCTTCCTATGGCACCCCTATGAGTCCGACCTTTCCATTCCTGCCATTTCATTGTTGCAAGAAATTATAACAACGGTTGCCAGTTAATAGGGGTAGCGAGGCACAAGCAAGATGTTTGACAAAGTTATGAATTATTGAACTCTCCAAGTTCAGGCCTGCTCAGTTATAAATATATTAAAGGAAATAAAGAAAAAAACCCATCTATTGTATATGGCAATCATGCCTTACAACTGGAAAACCACAGTGTAGAAAATCAAAGGACAGCTCATTCAAATCAGCTCAGCACCTCTGCAATTCAGTAGCTTATGCTTGTTCATGAAAACATTCCCACCCCGTTGTACAAATCTTCTTGGGTCTAGATCCAGGGTGGGGAAGCTTTGGCTTCTCAGATGTTGCTGGGCTCAAGTTCTCATCAGTCACAGGAAGCTTGGGTGAAGGTCAGGGATGGTGGGAAATTGAATGAAATTATCATTTCAGTCACAGACCAGTTCCAGCCCACATACAATATCAAGGAAGTCATAAAGCAAGATAGGGATATACAGGTATTTGAATTTTCAATTCAGGGACAATACAGATATAGCAACAATTAAAAATATATTAATTATAACTTAGTCACTAAAAATATAACCTAAAATTAACATTTAAGGCCTTTATCATTATGATAGCACAGCTTGTTCCCTAAGTTTTATGGCAATCGCACAGAATTTGGCTAGTGGTGGTAGGACATCTGGAGAGTCCAAAATTCCTCATCCCCGGCTTGCAGTGGAGAACAGATCCCTTGGGACGGTTGAGCATGGCTGTGCCATTGTGAAGGCAGTTTCACTGGCTCAGAATAGCCAAGCAATAGTCAATGATTAATCTTGCATTTCCTTCCCACTGCAGCTTGCGATGACGATGCAGTCGCCGACGTGGTATTCATAGTGGATGCAGGTCCTTCGCAAAACAAATTTGAGAAGATTCAAATATTTTTGGGAAAGCTGGTGTCTTCTCTGGACGTGAAGGAGAAATGCATAAAGGTTGGCTTGGTGACGTTCAGCGCCAAACCCGAGGTGATATTTTTACTGCGGATGGAAATGGATAAGACTAATGTTCTGCAGCGCATACAAAGTCTTTCTCCCAAGGCAGGGAAGGCCAACATTGGCTCGGCCATGAATTTCACAAGGGAGAAAGTTTTCACTGAAAGTTCCGGAAGCAGGAAGACCCAGGGCGTGGAACAAATAGCCATCCTGATCACTCACAGGCCTTCAGAAGACGGGGTGGGCAATGCCGCAACCGTTCTCAGGAGAGCAGGCGTGACTGTCTTTGCAATTGGCGTTGAAAGGGCTGATGTCACTCAGTTAACCCAGATAGCTGCGTACCCGCCACAACAATATGTAACCCACCTGAAAACATTTCCCCACTTGCCACGCCAGGCTCTCGTTTTTCATAAGAAGGTGGTGAATCAGGTGCAACGAAAGCTCTACATGGACAACAAAAGAGCAGAACTGCTTAAAAGAGGTAACTTGTCAACTTAACGCTGTTTCAAGAGAGTTACAATGCTCTAGTTCAGGCATCCCCAAACTTTGGCCCTCCAGATGTTTCGGACAACAATTCCCATCTTCCCCGACCATTGGTCCTCTTAGCTAGGGATCATGGGAGTTTTAGGCCAAAACATCTGGAGGGCTGCAGTTTGGGGATGCCTGCTCTAGTTCCTCAGCAAAAGCGAGAAGAACATCTCCAGAGGTGTTGCAGAAGACTCATCTGGCTCTTAAAAAAATGTGACAATAGCAGACTGGAAAGCAGGAAGCCAGACAACAACACCATGCTCTCCCTTGGAAAAAGCCGAAAAGGGAAAATAGCATAATCTGTTATATTATTATTTATGTAGAGCATTTGTGTCCTGCTCTTCAGCCAAAAAGGCTCCCAGGATGGTTTACATCCAGTCAATTAAACGAGTCTGTCCTTTGCAATCTGAAATAAAAAGGTCACAGAAGGGGAAAGGGACAGGGAGTGAAGTAGGGGGGGAACCAAAATTCAAGCATCAATTCTTGAACAGTTGTTTTTATAGTGACCGTTTCTTTGCCCAATTTAGGGATAGGAAGTGCCTGGCTTTCAGCAAAGCTAGTGGAATGAGGCCTTCTTCCTCTCTCTCCCACTGAGGCAGCCTGATGGAATGGCTGCTCCCTGAGGGAAAGGAGGCCTGAAGGAGTTGGCCTGTCATACCCATAGCTGCCAAGTCTCCCGTTTTCCCCGGGAAAACCCCTTTTTTACTTACCTTTTCCGAGTGGTCCCCCGTATCACTTCGTCTCCCGTTTTTCTCCATTATTTTCTCCTGCCAGTGGCCATTTTCTTTCTTTCCGATTTGCCCTTCTATGGGCACCAAAAATGGCCGCCGTCAGCTTCAAAAGCCGCATGTACGCATGTCCGGAAGTGCATAGACGTCACTTCCGATGTTGGCGGCGGCCATTTTGGTGCCCATAGATGGGCGGAGCGTCACCGGAAGTTGCGTTGGAGCACTTCCTGACATGCGCACAAGCGATTTTTGAAGCCGGCCGCAGCCATTTTGGGTGCCCATAGAAGGGCAAAGCGACACCGGAAGTTACATCGACGCAACTTCCGGTGTCAAATGGCTGCCGGTCCCAGATTCTGCAGTCCGGAACTTGGAAGGTAAGGTCATACCAGAGCTGATGGTTTGAGCCCTGCTTCCCATCTCTCTCGGAAAAAGAGCTCTAGATACAACATTTGACTAGTTTTGCAGCACCTTTGCAGATCTTCCTCTTGTTTCTGTCTGTCACGGACTCTGGAACCAGTCTCTCGTTTCTGGGAAGTTCAGCCGACTGGCAATGGCTCTCCAGAGTTTCAGCCAGAAGCCTTCCTCATCCTGACCTAGAGATGCTGGGGGTTGATCCTGAGACCTTCTGCACACATATCCCTGAGCTATGGCACTTCTCCAAAGGCCTGCCACTACATCCTGAGGATCCACAGACATCGTTGTGAGATTAAATCCTGGAATATGATAACTTTTGGATGATCTCAATATGACTAGGAAGAGAGCCATCTGGACAGGAATGCATGTTCTGATAAGAATGACTCTCTCCTTCCATTTACAAATGTGGGGGATTGGGGGAAATATGGTTTCTTACTATCACTTGCTAACATTTTGTTGGCCCGATTCAGAGAGCTGCGGAGGGATCCACGGGGCCTGCTGAGGTTGTGTTCTCCCACAAAACTCACAGAAGCTTCTGGCTGCTTCAAATGGTTATCAAGGCAGGATGGGAGCAGGGTGATAAGGAGGAAGCTGGCCTGAACCCAAGAAAATTCCCATCACACTGATCTCATTAGCAGAGGTTGCGCGTGGAAACCCTTTAACTTAGGCCTAAGGTTATAAAGGTCAGCACGAACACTTTGAATTGTGCTAGGAAATGTACTGGGGAGCCAATGTAGGTCTTTCAGGACCGGTGTTATATGGTCTTGGCGGCCACTCCCAGATACCAGTCTGGCTGCCGCATTCTGAATTAATTGGGTCACCTTCAAAGGTAGCCCCACGTAGAGTGCATTGCAGTAGTCTTACATTAAATAAAATAATGTATGAAGCAGTCTTTAGTTAAATGCACTTCTGCAAACAAACAAACAAACCCCCACGCAGGATAAATTCATTGTTTGAATTATTAAATGCATCACCAAAATTCTCCTCCCCACAGGCTGTGTGGATACAGAAGAAGCCGATATTTATTTTCTCATCGATGGTTCCTCGAACCTCGATTATTTCGACTTTGTGGATCTGAAGTTGTTTTTGAAAGAAGTGGTCAGATTTTTCCCGATAGGACCGAATAAAGTTCGCTTTGGAGTTGTGCAGTATGCAGAAATGAACGAGCTGGAATTCGGACTGGAGGAATATGGTAAAGCAAGTGATATACTGAAAGCCATTGATAACATCCGTCAAATAGGTGGCAGGCCTCGCACGGGAGCAGCTTTGGCATTCATCCAACCCTTGCTAAGAAGGTCACAAGGTCAACACTCCCGAAATGTTCCCTGCCATCTGATAGTGCTAACTGACCGGAAATCAGAGGACCATGTTGAGGGACCTGCCAAGAGGTTGAGGAATGAAATGGTCAACATTTATGCCATCGGTGTCAGACACACTAATGAGTCACAGATTTATGAGATCGCAGAGTCAAAGGACAGAGCTTATTCTGTCAACGATTTTGCCTCTCTGAAGCATATAAAGAATGAAGTTGTCCGAGAGATCTGTGCTGTAGAAGGTAAGAAGAATCACCGTATAATTTTACTTTTATTTTTTTATTTTTTTTTATTTTTTATTTTTATTTTTTTATTTTTTTTATTTATTTTAAAATAATAAAAAATAAAAATATTAAAAAATAAAAAAAATAAAAAAATAAAATAATAATATATATATATATATAATTTTACTTTTAAACTTCAGGGGAGAATGTCTGCTCTTAAATAGCCCAAATGGCAGCACTCATGCTTATGTGATACTAGCATACTTGAAAGAACCCTGAGATTTGGAGAAATACAATAAATTGCTAGGGGGAAATGCTTCAGGGAAAAGATCCAAAACAGTCCCATAAGACATTAATGGGATAGATCTATATGGATAGATTTTCAGGTGAACCAGAGAGAGTTTAATTCTGTTTCTGCTTTAAAAAAGAAGGAAAATGATGGGTGCCCAGGCTTTAGGTGGAGTGTAAAATTATTCTTGTTAAAGATAGGATTCAATTGCATGCCAAGGCCCCGTGACCTAGTGGGTAAATAAAACACACAGACAATCAGATTTTGGTTTATGGGTTCAAATAGGCCACAACTTTATTGGTTACAGATGTGAGAGGTTTGGCTTAGGCATTGGGTGAAGCCAGACTATATCTCGACTCCCGCCCATCTGCTGGGAGTCCAACTAAGGGCAAACCACCGATAGGAGGAGCCCTGAGACTTACATCAAATAGGAGCACCCCCCGTTGGGGTAATGGCATGGTCCTTGCTCATATCTGGCCATCGGACAGAACCCCACACTCCCAGATCCCTTTAATAGGATATCCTTAATGAAGAGGGGCAAGCAGAGGCTACAACCTCCCCTCCATATAAACAAAGGCTTGCCCGATGCCTAACCTCACAAAGTTGTGCCTATTGCTACAAAGTAGGCGACAACCAAATGGCGGAGCCAATTTGCCAAGCGGGGAAAAAATCCTGCCTGGTCCCAACAATATGGCGCCCAGCGATTAGTCCATAGCAAGCTTGTAACACATCAAAGCAGAAAAAGAGGGAGAGGTGGGCAGGAGATCCGCTGAGTGGCGTGAGAGGACGGCCTCTCTGCCACGCTGGAGTTTGAATTCCCTGTGGATACGCCTCCCCATCAGTGCTGAATGGTTGGCAAAATTCGCTCCTTAAGAGCGAACAGGGAGGGGAGGCGATGGCAGGGAGCATATCAGTCTCCAGCCCTTGGCCAGGTCACACAGGTAAACGGTATTTCTGTGCATTCTGGTTTCCATCATGGTGTCCCATTGCGTCAGAAGCGGTTTAGTCATGCTGGCCACATGACCTCGAAAGCTGCCTGTGGACAAATGCCGGCTCCCTCGGCCTGAAAGCGAGGTGAGTGCCACAAGCCACAGTCACCTTTGACTGGACTTAACTGTCCAGGGATCCTTTACCTTTACCTTGATTAGATTGGGAACTCCAGTGCAGAGGGTATGGGTACTCTCTTGTCCTTTCTTGTAGAAGATATTGGTGGGACCTTCAAGTGTATTTTGTCTGAGCTTTTAAGATCCTTGTCAGCTCACCTTCCTATCTGAACTGCCTTTTTGTATTTGCTTTATTTTATTTGTATTCATTATTGCATTTATATGACACCTTTCATCCAAAAGGTCATTCTCTGGCCCTTGTTTTGTCCTCACAACTGTCAGTTTGCATTTCTTAGTGCAGTGAGTATTGATCTGGTGTGTAGAGATCTTTCCTATTCTACTTAATTCAAAAGGGTTCTGGAAGCTTCTCCGTGTGAAAGAAACAAGCCAAAGGTTTCTGATGTTTGGGTTATACCTTCAGAAAAGCTGAGTATAGCTGGGTTAAACTGGTTCTCTGATCTCTTTCTGTCACTGTCATGCTGACTATAAAAGTAGGGCCAGAAGGACCCTGGGTTTCACTTTCTCTTTCCATTTCTTTTCCTTCTGGTGTGGTATTCTGTACATAGTATGCTTTGTCTTACGGTTTAGACTTACTATTACTATTACTTATTGTAAGTTTAAATTAAGTCTGCTGGATTTCTTATGGGCAGTGCCAATCATAGCTGCCAAGTTCCGGATTGAAAAATCCGGGACCAGCAGCGGTGCGGCACCGGAAGTCGCTTCTACGCAACTTCCGGACATACGTAGAAGCAACTTCTGATGCCGCTCTGCCCATTTCCAAAATGGCCGCGGCACCAGAAGTTGCTTCTACGCACTTCTGGACATGCAAAGAAGCGACTTCCGGTGCCGCTCTGCCCATTTTCAAAATGTCCGCAGCGCCGGAAGTTGCTTCTATGCACTTCCGGACATGCGTAGAAGCGACTTCCGATGCCGGCGGCGGCCGCTTTCCGCTGCCCATACATGAGCAGAGCGGCACCAGAAACATGGCCGCTGGCAGGAGCTGCTTTCCGGGGGATTTATGGGATATAAATCCATTCGGGACACCAGCGGGAAACGGTAAGAAAATACGGGGGTTTCCCGGGGAAAACGGGGTACTTGGCAGCTATGGTGCCAATCCTGAATGTCTTGGATTTGTGACCATTATGCTCATTTTTGGGGAATCCTGCAACATGTTTAAGTTTTCACACTGCTCACTGTACGTTGGAGTTCTGCTCTGGATCATTATTGAGTAGAATTTCAACCCTGTGGGGTAGGTTAGGCTGAGCGAGAGACACTGGCTCAATATTACACAGTGGGCTTCATGGCCAAGCAGGGATGGTGGTGATGTATTAGTGCTTTTCAGCAGTGCACTTTTGGCTTCAGTTTCGTAATGCTCTCTTTGTTATGCTCATCTCTCATACATAAGTGGTCATGTTTTTCTGCTAACAGCCTGCAAAGAGAAGAAAGCTGACATTCTGTTTCTGGTGGACAGCTCCAGCAGCATAGGCCCTGAGAACTTCGTGAAAATGAAGGACTTCATGATTGACCTAGTGAGCAAATCTGATATTGGCCCCGACAGAGTGCACATTGGCTCCGTGCAGTTCAGTGGCAGAAGCCAAGAAGAATTCCGGCTCAACCAGTACTCATCGAAGAGAGACGTCATTGGTGCTATTGGGAGAATGTCTCCTATGGGTCAGAACACGCTCACCGGGGGAGCATTGCGATTCGTGTCCGATTATTTTAAGCCCACCAAAGGGGCACGGCCCCATGTCAAGAAAATTCTGATTCTGATCACCGATGGGGAAGCGCAGGATGAGGTGAGAGGACCCGCAGAAGCTTTAAGAGATCAAAGTGTCGTCATCTACTCCTTGGGGGTGTTCAGCGCAAATAAAACTCAGCTGGTGGAGATAAGTGGGAAGCCTGAAATGGTGTTTTATGTGGAGGACTTCGATGTTCTGAAGCACTTAGAACGTGAGATCCTCTTTGGAATATGCAGTCCGTATGATGGTGAGTGTACAGCAGCTTTGTTTTTTTAAAAAAAGTTTTTATTTCTACTTTTCAAGTTTATACATTTCATTAGTTTTACAATCAATTTAACATTTCAAAGTTTGACTTCCTTCCCCCTCTTTCTGCGGTTCCCTTAAAAAAAAAAGCTTCTGCATATCCGAATTCATTTAATTTGCCCATTTAATTATCCACTTTAAATATATACTCTTATGAAACTGCAGGTTATTACAATAATCCTGCCAATGTTTTTATCTATTTCCAGTTGGTTTGTAAATATTCAATAAACCATTTCCATTCTTTTATTTTAAAAAGTTTGTTATCTTGAATTCCTATTCTTCCGGTAAGTTTCACCATTTCTGCATATTCCATAGGTTTTTGTATCCATTCTTCTTTTACTGGGACTTCTGGTTCTTTCCACTTTGGGACAAGTAGCATTCTTGCTGCTGTAGTAGCATACATAAATAAATTTCTATACAATTTAGGTAGTTCTGTCCCTATAATTCCCAAAAGAAAAGCTGGTGTGCTGTTGTTTTTTACAAAAGTTAATTTGAACATCTTTTTCGATTCATTGTATATCATTTCCCAGTAAGCTTTAACCTTACTAGAAGACCACCACATATCATAAAAAGAACCTTCATTCTCTTTACATTTCCAACACTTGTTTGATTAAGATTTATACATTTTTGCCAGTTTACTCGGTGTTAGATACCAACAATATATCATTTTCATATAATTTTATCTTAGACCATAAAGGTAAGGTAAAGGGGCCCCTGACCATCAGGTCCAGTCGTGTCCAACTCTGGGGTTGCGGTGCTCATCTCGCTCTATAAGCCGAGGGAGCCGGCGTTTGTTCACAGACAGCTTCCGGGTCATGTGGCCAGCATGACAAAGCTGCTTCTGGTGAACCAGAGCAGTGCACGGAAACACCGTTTACCTTCCCGCTGGAGCGGTCCCTATTTATCTACTTGCACTTTGATGTGCTTTCGAACTGCTAGGTGGGCAGGAGCTGGGACCGAGCAATGGGAGCTCACCCCGTTGCAGGGATTCAAACTGCCGACCTTCTGATCAGCAAGCCCTAGACTTTGTGGTTTAACCCACAGCGCCACCTGGGTCCCTTATCTTAGACCATAACATGCTGTAAATTTTATATCCATATTCCACAATCGTTCCCATGCTTTTTTTTAAAGAAACTTTATTTCAATTCTTTAAAAAGGTTACATAAAACCATAAACAGGTAACTGATACAAAATAAACACAAAATACAAAATAAACAAACTATAGCAATATAATCAAAATTAAACATCAAGCTTATCTAATAGCTGAAATTAGAGAAAAGAAAAAAGAAAAAGAAAACAAAGAAGGAGAAAAAAAACTTACAAAAGGATATTATGCAGCAAATATTCCGGATAATCGATTATAAATTATATATGTATTAATAATATATCAATCCTATATCATAGTAAAAAATATTTAGAAAAAGGGAAAGAAAGAGGCAAAAAAAAAGAAAAGAAAAAAGAAAAAAAAGAGATAAAAATTGCTTCCTGTTGTTTGAATACCGCTTTCCTTTACATAATTTCTTTCATCTCGCTTTACTTCAGTTATTGTTTATACCTGATCTCCAACTCCCCTTTATATCTTTCAGTCTAAGCAAATCACCAAATCTACATTTAATCCTTCTTTTTTCAAAAAGTCCTCAACATACTTCTATTCTTTTTTACAAATTTGTCTGGGGGTATTTCGGATTGCTGCTGTCATTTTTGAGAGATTCATAAATTCTACTAACTTCTCCTGCCATTCTAAAATAGTCGGGATTTTCTCCCCTTTCCAATGTTGTCCAATCAGGAGTCTTGCTGCTGCGGATGCGTAGAGGAGGATGTTTTTCCTGTCTTCTGGGATGTTCTCTGGTACCATGCTTAATAGAAATAACTCTGGTTTTTTATCAAATGTTATTTTTAGCATCTTTTTTAACTTTTCATATACCAAATTCCAGAATTCCCTAATTTTCTTGCACTGCCACCAACAATGATAATAGTTTCCTATTTTTTCATGGCACTTCCAGCATTTGTTCGAGCTTATTTTATAGATTTTCGCAATTTTCTCTGGAGTGAGATGCCATCTATACATTAATTTTAACATATTTTCTTTTATTCCTGCACAGGCCGTGAATCTCCATCCCTCTTTCCATAGTTTCTCCCACTGGTTGCTATAAATGGGTCTCCCAATGTCTTGAGCCCATTTAATCATGGTTGTTTTAACTATTTCATCTTTCATCTCCCATTCTAGCAAATAGTTGTATAATTTTGCCAATGGTTTTTCATTATTTTCTATCAAAATTTCTTGCAATTTAGATTTCCCCTCTTTAAACCCAATTTTTCTATGTTTTTGGAATAGGCTCTGTATTTGACAATAATGTAGCCAGCTTGTGCAGTGCTCCTTCATTTGCTGATATGTTTTTAATTTTAATTGTCCATTCTCTTTTATTAATAATTCCTGGTAGGTTGCCCACTTTCTTTCTGTATTTTTACTAAATAATGTCATCTCTGTGGGGGAAACCCACCACGGAATTTTGAAGTCTAGGATGTCTCTATTTTCCCTCCATATCTTCAATAGTGGCTTTTTAATGACATGATCTCTAAACTCTCTATGACCTCCTTCTTTCTCTTCCATCAAATAAGCATGCCACCCTTGGTTATTTCTAAATCCTTCTACATTTAATAATTCTTTATTTTCTAATCTCATCCATTCTTTAATCCAGCATATACCAGCCGCAGCATGGTACAGCTTAAAATCTGGTACTCCCCAGCCTCCTCTTTCTTTGATGTCGGTTAGCAATCTAAATTGAATTCTTGCCTTTTTTCCTCCCCATATGAATCTACTCAGATCCTTCCTCCAGTTATCGAATATCTCTCTTTTCTCTATAATTGGAATCATTTGGAATAAAAAAATCATCCTAGGTAATACTGACATTTTAATCGCTGCTATCCTCGCAGAGAGGGTTAGTTTTAAATTACTCCACCTCTCTAAATCTTGCTTGATTTCTCTCCATTTCTTTCTATAATTATTCTCAAATAAATTCAAATTATTGGCTGTTATTTCTATTCCCAGGTATTTTACTTTTTTCATAATACCCATGCTTCCATGTCTATATCATGACCGATATCTATTGCCCAGTGTATCATTGAGGATTTTACTTGCTCATCCTTTGTCTCCCATCCCAATAATATTTTATACATTTTAGATAACAGAGTGTACAGCAGCATTCAATGAATACATCAATCTGTATGTATATTGGCATAGTTTCAAATGGCACCTTTCCAAGTTCGTTATCACGGAATCACACAGCGCAGAAAGAGGGTTTTTCTGGCCTCTGAGTTGGAAGGAAGTCACTGTAGCAATGAACTGTAGTAACTCTGCTTGTTTTGTAATCTATCACACTGAAGGAAAGTCCCTCCAGAATAATTCACCTTGTCCTCCTATTCCTTCTCTATTTTTCACCCTATAACTTTGTACTGCTGTTCATAGCTGCCAAGTTCTCACTTTTTTTAAGGGAAATTCCCTTATGCTGAATAGGCTTCCTCGTGAGAAAAGGGAAAACTTGGCAGCTATGCTGCTGTTACTGACAGTACAGGTGAAAAGATCACCATATGGTTTCGTGGTGCATCTTTGCTTTCTCAGGACCCTTGGCACAGGTGGAAGGATGAGAATTGCTATCAAACCCAACCTTCCTATTCATAAATCATCAAATCAATGCAATGTAGAGTTGGAAGGGACCATGAGGGTCATCTAGTCCAACCCCCTGCAGTGCAGGAATCAATTGCCCAACGTGGGGCTTGAACCCGCAACTCTGAGATTAAGAGTCTCATGCTCTACCGACTGAGCTATCCCAGCTGTCAGTTATAGCGCTGCAAGTGTTTGTGGAACAGCACTTGTAGCTATTTGATTTCCTCTTCCGATTCTTTGGCTCCGACCCTTTACTGCTGCAGATAAAGCTGTCTTGTTAAACTAAAACACATGGTGCGGAAGAGAGGGCTTATTTTATGAAGTCTCCTTTGAGAGACATAAACATAACCACATGTAAGGTAGAATAAGGAGTATGCTAGAACATTGAGCCACTTTGCTAAGGCCCAGATGATGAATGTGGACATGATGTAAGTGTTCAAGTGGTGTTAATGGCCCCATTAGGGGAAGGGCTTAGCTGATTCAAAACCTTATATTTCAAGCCTTAATAAAGGTTCATGTCAAAATGTTTGCTCAGAAGAGGGTTCCGATAAATCAGGGGCCAGCAAACTTTTTCAGCAGGGGGCCGGTCCACTGTCCCTCAGACCTTGTGGGGGGCGGGGCGGACGGCGGACTATATTTCGAAAAAAATTTATGAATGAATTCCTATGCCCATAGCTGCCAAGCTTTCTCTTTTCTCGCGAGGAAGCCTATTCAGCATAAGGGAAAATCCCTTTAAAAAAGGGATAACTTGGCAGCTATGCCTATGCCCCACAAATGACCCAGAGATGCATTGCAAATAAAAGGACACATTCTACTCATGTAAAAACATGCTGATTAATGGACTGTCTGCGGGTCGGATTTAGAAGGTGATTCGGTCGCATATGGCCCCCAGGCCTTAGTTTGGGGACCCTTGCGATAAATTATTCCTGCGACCAAGATCATAATATGGGAAAGACTTATGCTCATATCAGCTCAATGTCCAGGGTTAGGTAAGCAAACCAATCCCATACTTACCAGGGACTGTTATTTCCAATGTTTATCCCCCCCCCCTTTTGTAATGGGAACAATCCTGTGAATTCAGATCATAAGAGGAAGCCTGCTGGTTCTGTAAGATAATACTGTAACTTGGTTCAAGTTTTGCATGGACAGGCGGAGTCCCCCAAACCCCAGGCAACCCCCGAGCGGAATAATGACTCAAGACAACTTGCTATGGGATAAAAATTGGCCACAACTTTATTAAGATTCAGATGCAGGGAGACCTTGGCTCAGGCACTGGGCGTTTATCCCTCCCAGCCCCCAGCCATGGATCTGGGAGACTTCAGGGTTATCCAGAATGTGTGGGGATTGGGCTGGCTTTGGAGGATATATGTTCAAGCAGAGAGACCGCCCCCCCCCCGTTCACCGCCGCTGGAGGGGGAGAGCAATAACAACCATCTGGCGTATGGACAATGCCTCCCCTCAAGACCCCTTTAACAGGGAACCCTAGTATCGCCGCCGCAAAGTGGGCGTGGGACACAGCTCCATGCCCCCCCCCCATTTAGGAAGATAGAATAGGATTCCGCCCAAGGCCTGAAACCGCCAAAGCTGTGACGTATTGCTACGGGAAAGGCAAAACCTGCCAATGCAGGGAAATTCCTTTCCCGGCCCTTCAACAGTGGCCCTGGCGTAGCAGCGCCTGCGTACCTGTGGAAAAGAGAGGTTAACCTGCAAAATAAGACTTAAATGAGGGTGTGGTGGGAGAAGCTTGGGAGCCGACTGCTGCTTCCCAGGTAAGATTCAGCTTCTTTGTGTGTGCTGGATTATCCCTCCCCTTACCTGGCCAATCCCCTGGCAACGCCTCCCCAGGCGGGATTGGCCAATTGGCTGGGGTAGGCAGAGACCCCAGGTATCCAGCCTGGGGAGGATGAAGCCAGCCCGAACTACCAGGGGCCGCTCTGGGATCCAGGGGGCTGCGCGCGACCGCTCAAAAGTTGCCCCCCCCGTTTGATGTGGGGAGTGGTCATTCTAGAAGCTTTGAGGACCACTTTCAGAGAGGATTAGAGGCAGCATAAAATGTTCTCTGCATTCATAGAATCATAGAGTTGGAAGAGACCACAAGGGCCATCCAGTCCAACCCCCTGCCAAGCAGGAAACACCATCAAAGCATTCTTGACATATGGCTGTCAAGCCTCTGCTTAAAGACCTCCAAAGAAGGAGACTCCACCACGCTTCTTGGCAGCAAATTCCACTGTCGAACAGCTCTTACTGTCAGGAAGTTCTTCCTAATGTTTAGGTGGAATCTTCTTTCTTGTAGTTTGAATCCATTCAACTTCAACTCCAGCTTCGAACCATCGAAGGTTGCCTTGTGCCCTAATGACTGAATTCCCCTTAATCTCAGTATGTCTCCTCTACAACCTACCATATCCCATCATGCCCCTAGGCTAGACATGCCCTTCATTGCAAGCATTTTGGTGACTGTAGTTAATTAAGAAATTAGATATCACAATAAAGGAATCAATGGACACATTGATGTTCTTTAATGGTGCTTAGAATTTATGATCCAAAGCAGGTCTGTCAATCTGCCTCCCAGTAGTCCTGGCATACAGCTTTGGCATACAACTGTACACATTTATAGCTTTAAATTGCATGACCTTAAATAGCATGTTTGAAGAACAGCTTGCAACTAAACTAGCAAGTCTTGCTTGCAGTTAATGATGGAGGAGAAATTCACTTCACATTTAAATGCAACCTTACCTCATTTGCAGTTCCTGAAGCAAAAGGAGAAATGCAGCCATCCTTCAAAAAAAAATCTCTGAATTTTGCAATCCTGCAGCCAAGAATGTGTCCCAAAATGCACATGTAAAGTATGCATACAGATCCATAAATTACTAAAGATAACATACAAAGTGCATCATAGCAGGGAGCGTTGCTTGCGAAAACGTGTATATTACTCAAAGCTGCATACAAAAATGTGTTTATTTTGAGAAATTCTCGCAAAAAAGGCTGATGAATTTTCCGGGTGATTGTTGCAACCAAAATTCACAAAATGTTGCAGAAATGTGGAGTCTAACTTTGTAAACATGAGAAACCACGAGCACTGAAAGTGACAAATTTGTCCATCCCTACCTGCAACACAGGGAAACCACTATAAAGATTTGTCTAGGGCACACATTAGTGACCAATTCTCACTGTTATTCTTTCAGAGTGCAGGAGGATCGAACGCCTAGATATTGTTTTCGTCATTGATGGTTCTGGAAGCATCGATCCCAAAGAATACGACATTATGAAAGACTTCATGATTGCTTTGGTGAAGAAATCAGATGTCAGCCAGGACCGAGTTCAGTTCGGAGCCGTCAAATATTCTGCCGAGCCAGAAACGTTTTTCTTTCTCAACACCTACAGCACAAAATCGGAAATCATTGAGGCTATCCAGAACGATAAGCCTATTGGGACAACGACCTACACAGCCAAGGCTCTGAGGCATTCAGAAGGCCTTTTCTCAGAGGAGCACGGCAGCCGCAAGCGCCGCAGTGTCCCCCAGGTTCTTATAGTGATAACCGACGGGGACTCTCATGATGCAGCAGAACTTGAGGAAGTGTCCAGGAAACTCAGGGCACATGGCATTGTCATCTATGCCATCGGGATAGAAAGAGCCAAGCCTGGGGAGCTGTTGACCATGGCAGGATCAGAAGACAAATACTTCTATGTCAATTCGTTTGAAGGACTGAAACACCTGTATCCCAAATTGTCTGACAATATATGCAGTGTTTCAAAACCAGGTAGGTAGCTATATCATCATCACCACCAACACCAACACCATGAACATCATTTCTCACCTTTCCTCCAATGAGCTCAAGGTTCTCCCACTTTCCATTCTATCCTCACAACAACCTTGTGACGAGAGACAGTGACTGACCCAAGGCCATCCAGTGAGCTCAATGACTGAATCATTAACTTTGGTCTCTCAGGGTCCTAGTCCAACACTCTAATCGCTCCAACACATTGGCCAAAGCTTCTTCCTTTAAATCAAAGTAATAAAGAAGATTCCCTCCCCCCCCAAAAAAACCCATATAAAAATACGTCACTTTTTGGTTTCAAGGGCTAATCCACAAACCGGTAAAGATGGCGCACAGAATCAGCTAAATCAAAATATTCCAATTCTCAGTGCAATCCTAGTCATGTTTACTCAAAGGTAAGTCTTCCTTTGTACAGTGAAGGTTGCACCTATTTAGAATTGCATAACATTACTTGCTTAAACGCTGCTCTGCATTGTGCCGCTTGTATTTTCCATTTAGTTGTACAGTGGTACCTTGGTTGTCGAACGGCTTGGCTCCCGAATGCTGCAAACCAGGAAGTGTGTGTTCCGGTTTGCGAACGTTTTCGGAAGCCAAACGTCTGATGTGGCTTCGATGGCTTCTGCGGCTTTCGATTGAGTGCAGGAAGCTCCTGCAGCCAATCGGAAGCTGCGCCTTGGTTTTCAAACAGTTCCAGGAGTCGAACAGACTCCCGGAATGGATTAAGTTCGACAACCAAGGTACCACTGTATACCCAAAGACAAAGGGTGCTCTCCAATATTAGTCTTATGCCGAATTGGCCCATTGAAATCAATGCATTTAAGATAAGTCTATCAGTTTCAATGGATCAAGTCTATAACTTAAATGGACATTGCACACAATATGCTTCCTTACATTCACTCTTACATGCAGCCACTTTGCAGGATTACAGGGGTTAGTTGAGTTGAAACACTTGCATGCCATCTGACATTGGAGTCCAAGGTTCCATTGAGACAATTGCGTTATTTTGTTCCTCTAATCATAGCCAATGCAGAAAGTATGAGGCAGAAACCCCTGAGGCGGAAATTCATATCTTCTTGTGGGCAGCAAGTGTACTTCCTTAGCGACTTAAAGCATCCTTCACAATTAAGGTGATGTAGCAAAATACCTATAGGAAAATGAGTTAACACACAGCCAGGAATGTCAAAGTGTCTGTGCATTATTCTCCTAAACCTGTTTCCCCCTTCGTGTTCTATCTTCTTATTTTGAGATGCCCTGGTCTACAAATATAACCTCTTTTGTTCTCCGCTCCCGCTTCTCCCTTGCAGAATGTGGAATTCCGGCAGATCTCGTGTTCCTGATTGACGGTTCTAACAGCATAAGCAACAGCGACTTCAACAAGATGAAGAGTTTTTTGCAAGACGTAGTTCATCCCTTCGACACCGGCCATAACGTGCAAGTTGGTATTGCTCAATACAGCGACAGGTACAGGGAAGAATTCGGCCTGGATATTTTCCCAGTCAAATCAGAACTTGAAACAAAAATCGGACGCATCCGACAGATGGAAGGACTCCAGACCTACATCGGTGCCGCTCTCGGGAGGGTGAAGCACTACTTTACACCAGAAGGTGGCAGCAGAGTAAACGAAAACATCCAACAGATTTTGCTGGTGATCACAGATGGCCGGTCACATGACAAAGTTGTGAAAGCATCAGAAGATCTGAGAAAGAGAGGTGTTGACATATATGCCATAGGAGTAGGGAAAATCGACCATTTGCAGCTTAGTCAGATAGCCGGCTCCTCAGATAGGAAATACACAGTTGATAATTTCAGCGAACTGAAGGTAATTAAAAAAAGACTAGTTGATGATATTTGTGAGGAAGAAGATAAAACAAGTAAGTATCCCCACTTCAAGAATTCAAGTAAATCCCCTAATCTTGGGGGCTTGGGGAAAGTGGGATATATGGTGGTCCACCCCTCAATCTAATCCAGGCACCCCCAAACTCGGCCCTCCAGCTGTTTAGGGACTACAACTCCCATCATCCCTAGCTAACAGGACCAGTGGTCAGGGATGATGGGAATTGTAGTCCGCAAACAGCTGGAGTGCTGAGTTTGGGGATGCCTGATCTAATCACTGGTGTTCACATACCTGATTCTAAATGGTAAAAGTTAGATACAATGGTACCTTAGTTTTCCAGCATCTCGAAAGTCGAACGTTTCGGTTTTCAAACACCGAAAACCCGGAAGTAAACGCTTCAGTTTTCTAACGTGCCTCGGAAGTTGAATGGCTTCCGCTGAGGTACCACTGTATTTTTATCCATTATCTCTGTAAATTTGCAGGCCACCCTTTGTGCCTCAGTTTTCGAATGTTTCAGAAGTCAAACAGTCTTCAAGAACGGATTATGTTTGAAAACCGAGGTACCACTGTGTTGATCAATGTGTGATCCATAAATATCTTATTGTGGGAGGCATTGAATGAAACTCACCTCCCCCTGCTCAATGTTATATGTTTCCCCATACCAGAATGCAACTTTGACCCATTGCTTATCAACTCATCTAGATAACTGTCAAGAACCACTTGCAAAGCTAGATGACATATTTGTGATTGAACAGAGTAATGAAGGATCCATTCATTCATTTATTCATTCAAATGGTCTCATTTTTAAAAAGCTCTTTTGATATTGATTGTCTCCTAAATCCATATCTTTCTCACCTTCTTTCACTTTCATTTTCTCCCTTCCAAGTAACTATCTGTTGTGTTTAGTAATTTAGTGCTATTTTCTCCTCTTCATAAAACAGCATGCTTCATGGATGTTGTTGTGGGAATAGATGTCTCCTCACAAAGTCAAGGTGACCATATATTCCACGGACAGTCCCAGCTGGAAACCTACCTCCCAAAAATTATAAATGCCCTCACATCCTTAACAGGTGTGAGTTGCAATGCAGGATCACAGTCACAAACCAGTGTGGCACTGAAAGTGAAAAACACAGAACCCCTGGTGACATCAAAGTTCCACATTGATAGTGAAAAGCTCTTGAACAGTCTTGTGGGAACCACCATCAAGAACGCATCTCACCTTAATGCAGACTTTTTAGATTCACTTTGGGAAACATTCCAGATCAAATCTGCCAATCGAAGAAAGGTAAGCTGTCCAGTTTCATCCTGGCCTACTCAAACCCAACACTATATTATATAACTAGCTGTTCCCGGCCACGCTTTGCTGTGGCTCAGTCTGTTAAATGGGAAAGCAGTTCCCTACCCACGCGCGTTGTGGAAAATCCCCCCACCCCATCCCAACCTATTCATCCTCCCCAAGCCCATGGGCCTCCACCACTCAGTGCCCCCATTCCCCACCCCTGCTGCATGATGTCACGACACCCCTCTCTCTGCCCCCCCTGCTGCATGACATTATAATCCTCCCGTGTGACGACATTCATCACCCCAACCCCCCTCTCTCCCCCTTGCATACCCGATGCGCATCTTGGGGAGGGCCTGGCCGGTTCCCATGGCGGATTCTGGCGGGTGAAGGGACAGGATTCGGCCCCGGCCCTCCCCGCCCGCCAGACAGCCACACCCAGCAGCCTCTGCGCACTCGCACATTTATATTCAGTAGGTTGCCATGGTTTTTTGTGATGTCACAGATAGTCTTCAGCCAATGGCAGCAGCTGAGGCCAGAGATTATAATGCAGCATCCTCAGCTGTGCTGGCTGGGCAATGCCATGTTATTGTGATGTCACAGATAGTCTGTAGCCAATGGCAGCAGCTGTGGCATCCTGTGTTGCTTCAGCTGTGCTGCTTTGACATCCAGCAGATGGCGATGTTTTTCTAAAAAAGCATGTTTTTACCTCTCACAGGTGAGACATCTACATAATTTAGGTATATGAAAACACTTGTGTACGGTGTGCCAATGTTGTGTCAAAATTTCAAAGCAATCAGTCAAGCACTTTTGGAGATTATCGATTTTGCATAAGGTTATCTTTACATTTTTATTTATATAGATTTTAATACATTTACAAACCATTGCAATTGTTTTTACTTTCCTCTAGGTGCTCCTTGTCTTTTCAGATGGCCTGGATGACGACGTGGAAATCCTGGAACAGAAATCAGAAGAGCTCAAGAAAAAAGGTATGTGGTGAGTTTGAGGAAGTCAATACAGTGGTACCTCGAGTTACAAGCGCCTCAGGTTACAAATGCTTCAGGTTACAAACTCCGCTAACCTGGAAGAGTTACCTTGAGTTGAGAACTTTGCCCCGGGATGAGAATGGAAATCGTGTGCCGGCGTCACAGCGGCAGCAAGAGGCCCCATTAGCGAAAGCACACCTCTAGTTAAGAACAGTTTCAGGTTAAGAACGGACCTCCGGAACGAATCAAGTTCGTAACTAGAGGTACCGCTGTTCGATCAACATACAAAGGCTCCTCAGCGGTGAAAGGAAGTAAGAAATTCAAGGGTCTGGGAAACAGAGAATTCAGTAGAGGAGGAGTGACAATTTTGAAAGCGGAATGGAATTTCTGTAGGATGCGATATTTGACAAGTGTACCTTGAAACTCTGGGGAAAAGGCTCTAGTTTGGTTTATTGTTGTGATGACTGATTTATTAAATTTCTACCTACCGTCCTTTAATCATGGAACTCAAAGCATCAGATGGTCCCCCATCCAGACACTGAATAGACCCAAACCTGTGCAGATTCAGTAAGGCGGTTGCATCCTGTGACCTCGGATCGGGCCCTGGTCCCTCAGAAATATGAAGCAGGCATCCTATGCCACATGTCTCTGTTCCGTGGCCATAATGCTCCATCTGAGGTTGAAGCTAGATATGGAGAAGAACCCATTTGAGTGTCTACACCACCATAGCTGCCAAGTTATCCCTTTTTTACAGAGATTTTCCCTTATGCTGAATAGGCTTCCTCGCGAGAAAAGTGAAAACTTGGCAGCTATGTACACCACCCACATTCAAAGTCTGTGTACATGAGAAGAAGCGCATAGGGAAGGACTGGGCCAAACCTATTTCCTCTCTCCGATTGGATGTCACTACATTCCACTGCCTGAAGCAAACTTCTCTTAGTTTTTTTGTTTTTGCTGATAGGAGACATAAGCAGGGGGAACTGCTTAGAACAGCAGAGCAGAGATCAGAGAGGTACATGTTTTCTTCTCCTCTCCTTTGTTGTTCATTATTGCAATAGAATTGAAATGATGTATTCCAAGTGTACCTATTTGCCCGGGACATTCACGGAATTGCAGAAGCCACCCTGGAATTTGATCCTGGAAACATCATCATCATCATTATAATTTATATACTGCCCTATACCCGGAGGTCTCAGGGCGGTTCACAGAATAAAATAAAAATATAAAACCATCAAATACATAATCAATATAAAAACAACAACAGAACAACCCCTACCTCTCCCCCCCAAAAAAAACCACATTTTAAAAGGGCATAGGATCCTCACAACATTTAAAGTAGGACCATTAACAAACCTGGACAGGAGCCACTCGTTGGAAAGACCGTGATCTCAGAAATGTCTGTGGCAATTGGCCGGGTGCCTTTCTGATTCAAAGACAAAAATAAGAGGGGAGGGGGGATAGCTTTGGTTGTTGAGCGGATGTAATAATAGTGCTTCATGACCTTAACAGATTAGACAACTGGGCCAAAGCAAACAAGATGAATTTTAACAAGGAGAAATGTAAAGTACTACACTTGGGCAAATAAATAAATAAATATGAAAGGCACAAATACAGGATGGGAGACACCTGGCTTGAGAGCAGTACATGTGAAAAGGATCTAGGAGTCTTGGTAGACCACAAACTTGACATGAGTCAACAGTGTGATGCAGCAGCTAAAAAAGCCAATGCAATTCTGGGCTGCATCAACAGGAGTATAGCATCTAGATCAAGGGAAGTAATAGTCCCACTGTATTCTGCTCTGGTCAGACCTCACCTGGAGTACTGTGTCCAGTTCTGGGCACCACAGTTCAAGAAGGATACTGACAAGCTGGAACGTGTCCAGAAGAGGGCAACCAAAATGGTCAAAGGCCTGGAAACGATGCCTTATGAGGAACGGCTTAGGGAGCTGGGTATGTTTAGCCTGGAGAAGAGAAGGTTAAGGGATGATATGATAGCCATGTTCAAATATATTAAAGGATGTCATATAGAGGAGGGAGAAAGGCTGTTTTCTGCTGCTCCAGAGAAGTGGACACGGAGCAATGGATTCAAACTACAAGAAAGAAGATTCCACCTAAACATTAGGAAGAACTTCCTGACACTAAGAGCTGTTCGGCAGTGGAATTTGCTGCCAAGGAGTGTGGTGGAGTCTCCTTCTTTGGTGGTCTTTAAGCAGAGGCTTGACAGCCATCTGTCAGGAATGCTTTGATGGTGTTTCCTGCTTGGCAGGGGGTTGGACTGGATGGCCCTTGTGGTCTCTTCCAACTCTATGATTCTATGATCTTCCGCAAGGAAAAAGCCTGTATCTAATGTTGCAAACGAGTCCTCTTTGCTGAGTTTGATCTTCTTTCTTCTTGGCGCTGTTTCTACCGATGAGCTTGTGGCGCTTGTGGCTGACTCTGGCGGCCCCCAAAACTGTGCATCTTTTAGTGCAGAGCTCTTGCACGAATCAGCTGGCTCCCATGGCACGCATCCCATTTTGTTAGAGTCATATTGGAGGGTATGGTATTCCGCTGACTGTCAGTCGCTGGAATCACAAGTGGGTGAAGTGCTGTCACACCCAAATTCTGCTTTTGGGCTTCCCACATGCTTCTGGCTGGGCATTGTGAGAAGAAGATGCTGAACTAACATAGGGTTGCCATATTTTTTTGGGGGGGGGGCGTGTCGGGCCAAAGTTGTTGGGCATGCCTAGAGATGGTGTTTTGATTTCTAAAACTCCACGTTATATGCTCACAAATCACAACCAACATTTTAAACAGGACTGGATGCGCTGATAACTGTCGTTCTGGAAGGGGCTGAAGAATTTAACAATCTTCAATATATTGAGTTTGGGAAAGGATTTGGTTACAGGACGCAACTTAATATTGGCATGAGAAATATTGCCAGTCAGCTGTCCAAGTACGTGGTAAGTAAATCACCAAAGAACCCTAAAAAGATGAGGAAAATGTTTTTCTATGCCACCACGGCTGCGAGGGATGCAATAGCTACATATTGGGAAATTGGATAAATGCCCACCAGATTTGATTGGACATTCATATTGACAGAATATGTGCAGTTAGAATACCTATTTATCAGAAAGAATTAAAGGTAAATCCAAGCAGGAGTTTTGTTTCAAATTGGGAATGTTTTAAGGAATATTTAAAAAGTAGTTGCTGCAATCTGAAAACGGTGGCGGCCTTTGAGTAATTTCTGTAGATAATAAATATCAAAAGGAAAACGGAGAGAAATGGCAATATCTTAAATAATAAGAAAATAGATAAATATAGGCAATAAGTTTATGGAAAGGGACGGGAAGTCATTTATTTATGAATAATATATGATTTTAAACATTACATCTTTCTTTTTTTATGTGGGTGTATGTAACATTTGATGATTTAGGGTTGATGATAATAATAAATATAAATACACATTGGAAACACAGAATATATACCATATACATAGCAGCCAGATCGCCCATAGTCCCTGGGAAACCCCCATTTTTCCAGCCATTTCCCACTGGCAGCCCGGATTTAACCCCCCCGGTAGATCCCCTGGATTCTTACTGGCCCGGGGAGGCTCCTTCTGTGCATGTCTGGAGTCTCTGGACATGCGCAGAAGCGTTTTTTGGCGCTGCGGCCATTTTTGAAATGGGCAGAGCATGCATAGAAGCAACTTCCGGTGCCGCTCTGCCCAGTTCCAAAATGGCCGCAGCGCGACTTCCGGTGCCGCGCTGCTGCCGATCCCAGATTTTTCAATCTGGGAGTTGGCACCTATGACCGTATATATGATGTAAAGTTATGATGTAAAGATACAATTGTGAGCAATAAAGCAGAAAAGGTTAATAATAAACCAACTTACGGGTATTAAATTCCACTGGGTTCAATGGATCTTCCTGAAACCTTCAAGGCTTAAGGAGGGAGGAGGCAGATCAGGATTTTTTTGAAGTGAGTGAAACTTAAACCAGTTACTACTAAGGTTGCTTCCACACTAGAGCTCTGTAATGCTGCTGAAGTATTGCTTTTCCATCGCTTCAAAATGATGTTACTGGTAGGTAGCCGTGTTGGTCTGAGTCGAAGCAAAATAAAAAAATTCATTCAGTAGCACCTTAAAGACCAACTAAGTTTTTATTTTGGTATGAGCTTTCATGTGCATGCACACTTCTTCGGATACAGTACAGTAAGGTGCTACTGAAGGAATTTTTTATTCAAAATGAAGGTTATACAAAGGACAGAATATAGTGTTATATTATCCAGCAATGCCCCCCACCCCACCCCAGCCTCTACCCTTCTATAATGTCTGCTTAGAAATAAGTTCCATTCAAGGGGGGGGGATCATTTCCATTGTTAACTGAAAGCTTGTGGTTTCCCTATTGCTACCATTACATTAAAATAGGTGATTAAAAATAGGTGATAAAAAAGTGATAAAATTGAAATAAAGCAGTACATTAACACCCCTCTGCTGAAAACTGAACTATACAAAGGGCAGTTCAGGAGCAATCCATCAGTTGTGCTGAACAGGGAAGCAATAAATTAGGCTAAACTTGCAGACATGAAGCGCCCCCCCCCCAAAAAATCACTGCAAATCATGAAAAAAAATCTGAGGACAACACAAGAAATGGTTCAGTGCAATTGTTTGATGATGCCGTGTGGACTCTAGAAAAGGACTCTAGAAAAGCAGCCAAACTTGTGGAATTCATTTAATTGATCTAGAAAAGGTATAGAAGTTCTCGATCAAAATGCTTTGCAGGCACAAATAAGATTGGAGAGAAAAACACACAATTAAAACCCACAGTTTACTTAACATGTATACACATAAAACCAGCATCGTTAAAAACAAATGCATATAAAAACCGATATACACAACAATCATCACAATTGAAAACAAATATAAAATAAATGAAGTTTTAGAAACTGATGTAGGTAACTAAATTATATGTCTGAATAGGCTTGCTGATACAAATATGTTTTCAACAGTCATCTAAAACATAGGCAGCGATTTCCAAAGCTCATTTGCTGCCTGGCCAAGTGAAGGAAGAAATCCTTGCAATTGCACAATGGACATTAATGTGGCACTCGCAAAAATGGAACTTCCGCAGATCAAAGCAACTGAATAGGTGCATATGGGTCAAGGCAATACCGTGAGCAAATAGTATGGCTAGCTTTCATTGGGTTGGGGCTAAAACAGCAGCAATGTGATGGCAGTTGGTAACAGTGCGGGATTAAAAACTGTAGACGAACCCTGTCATTGTGTCATATTGGTATAGCAATCCTATATAAATTTCTTCCCAAAGTATGACAGATGGCACTTCAGAATTCTAAGGGTTCATTCCGTTCATTCTCAGGCCAATATCGCCGAGCGAACATGTTGCTGTGTGTTTTGCAAATGTGTCGGTGAAGAGGGAGAAGCAGGAGACTCAGGAAGACACGGGATGAAGGCAAGGAATTTGGATTTTCACCAGAGAGGCGCTTTCCTCAGAAGCCTCTGATAGTTTCATGTGCTCTGAAAATGTTAATAAGTCTCCTTCATCTCCATTTTAGGGTCTTCAAGGTGTTAGAGGAAGTCCAGGACACTTAGGAGAAGAAGGGGAACCTGTAAGCTATTAAGTTACATACAGGCAATATTTTTTGGGGGGGGGGGGGTTAGAATATTTCCAATTATTGGCCAGCATCCAAAGCATCTCTGAGTGAAAGGTGCTCTGGATTTGCCTTGCTGAAACATGAGGCCTCTCCAAGCCACATGGCAAGACTCTTCTGAAAATTAGGGGAATTTCAAGGATGGCAAGAACGGAGGGTGATGTCTGCTGTTCCCCCCCAAAAAAAGGATTCAACTGGGTGTGTACGGCACCTGAAGGAGCGTCTCCACCTCCATCACTCTGCCCGGACACTGAGGTCCAGTGCCGAGGGCCTTCTGGCGGTTCCCTCGCTGCGAGAAGCCAAGTTACAGGGAACCGGGCAGAGGGCCTTCTCGGTAGTGGCACCCGCCCTGTGGAACGCCCTCCCACCAGATGTCAAAAAGAAAAATAACTACCAGACTTTTAGAGGACATCTGAAGGCAGCCCTGTTTAGGGAGGCTTTTAATGTTTAATTGATTATTTTATTTTTCTGGTGGAAGCCGCCCAGAGTGGCTGGGGAAACCCAGCCAGATGGGCGGGGTATAAATAATAAATTATTATTATTATTATTATTATTATTATTATTATTATTATTATTACGGCATCATAGCAGTTTCCTTTTTCTCTTGTCTTCTGTATTCAATAGCTCAGCCTAACTGAAAGGGATACCAATCCTTGCTGTCACAACTTCCCTCTCTTAATGGTTGTGCTTATTGTTGTTTTCAGGGCCCACGAGGGATGCCAGGGCCAGATGGAGAAAGGGGCGACAAGGGTTGCCGAGGTAACCGAGGGCCTAAGGCAAGCACCAGCTACAATTGCATTCCTTTCTAACGCGTAGCGAAACGTTCCTTGTGATCTTCTTGTGTCTAACGGTCCTCAAATTTACATGCGCTCTTCTGATCCTTTTCAGGGGCAGAGAGGAATAGTGGGCCGAAAGGTACAGAAAATTGTTTTTCTCCTCCTTTCCTGAATAAGTATGAATGTGTGATCGTGCCTTAAATGAGCATCCCTTGCAAATGGTGGCATGACAGATTTGGTATGATCGAATATGGCCTTCTATCGCTGTTGACTCCATCTAAACCATGGCTTGAAACTTCAAAAAGTAAATAAGTGCGTGCCCTCCGGGTTGATCCTGTCATAGACAATGAACCACGCTACTCGTAAGTAAGGCTGTAGCCCTAAATCCACTCACCTGGAAGTAAGCAGTACTGAATTCCGTAGGTAAAAGGTAAAGGACCCCATGACGGTTAAGTCTAGTCAAAGGTGACTATGCGGTTGCGGCGCTCATCTCGCTTTCAGGCTGAGGGAGCCGACGTTTGTCCACAGAGCTTTCCGGGTCATGTGGCCAGCATGACTAAACCACTTCTAGCGCAACGGGGACACCGTGACAGAAACCAGAGCACATGGAAACACCGTTTACCTTCCTGTCGCAGCGGTACCTGTTTATCTACTTGCACTGGCGTGCTTTCGAACTGCTAGGTTGGCAGGAGCTGGGACAGAGCTCAACCTGTTGCAGGAATTCGAACCGCTGACCTTCTGATCGGCAAGCCCAAGAGGCTCAGTGGTTTAGACCACAGCGCCACCATAGGACTTACATGTAACTTAGATGTAAGTATACAGATTGGCTCTGCTGCTGTGCCCACATCACACCAAGTTTGCTGCCTCACCACATCCCCTCTTGGTAACCAGAAGTGATGTGTGGCATTGGGAAACCAATTAAGGGACACTGCCCCACCCTACTGGCTTAAAATGAGAAATAAATGCATAGTTGGGAGTGGGTGTGTGTGTGTGTACAGACTGCCTGGATATGACTCCTTCCCCCCTGCTGCCCTTTTGATAGCCTTGGATAGCTCTGAGTGGACCCAACTCGGCCAGGGCAATCTGGAGCTGCCTTAACCGAATTTGACGGAATCCTGGGTCGACCTGAATCAGCCTGATTTGGATCAGCTCCAGGACTGGAAGTAGTATGAGCTAGAGAGGACTATTGCCCTTGTGCTCTTATTTGTGAACTTCTTGCGGGCAAACGGTTGGCTTTTTGGGGACGCAGGATGCTTGACTTAAATGACCCTCCGATCTGCTCCAGCAAAGCTCTCCTTATGCTCTTATGGAATTGTATCACTAATCTTGGGATGTGCTCCTCTGTGAGAGCATCCTAGCTTAATTTTAATCTTTAGAAAGTTAAGCCAAGGCTTTTTTTTGTTCCAGGAGACATTTGGCTAAAGCAGGGTGTTCGGGGTAACTTCTAACTCTTGTTGCTGCCAGGTTTTTAAACTTTTTTAAAGCAGTTTATGGAAATAGCTTTTCGTTAGACAGTCAACAGCTGAGCTATAAATGAAGTCAATAAATGCAGGCATACAATCTGCACTAACCACATGGGTGGGTGTTGTAGATTTTTACTGGGGGTGTTAGAAGGGTGACTGCAGGAAAACAGGCGTCGCATTGCTTTACAGCTGCAATCCTGCATGCAGTTACCAGGGAGTAAGTCCTGCTCAATTCCATGAGAATTACTTCTGAGCAGACACGCATAGGATTGTGCTGTCAGTAATGCAGAAATGAGGCCCCAGTTGCTGTAACATGAATAAACATTATTTTGTAAACTTCAGTTCCTGGGGTTCTGAAGTTTTCAGAGTGGTGGGCTTGACTGTGGAGTCCCTTTAAGCAATTTTTTTTAAAAAAAATCAGATAACAACAAAAGAGAAAAATACTTAGGGAAAATTTGCTGTACATATTTTGTTATGTTCTGAACAGCAGAATAATTAATGTATTAACTGTTGGGTCTTGTGGAATTCATTGCAAAGCACTCTGCAGGGGTCTTTGAAATAGAATTTGCAAGATCTGACAGTGCCTGTAAACATGTCTTTAATACGGAGATGGATTTGGCAGATAATTCCTGGTTTTATGTGTTCTTGCAGGGAAACAAGGGGGAGAATGGATTTGATGGCGTTAATGGAGAGCCAGTAAGATTTTTATTTCTTCTTCATTTTGCCTTTCAGTGTTCTGTTTGAATTAGCAAACATATCCCCCCAATAGAGTTAATCACATACTTATAGGCCATTTAATGTATCTTCTGAAGGGCTCTTCTGGACCTCCAGGAATTAAAGGAGAAAAGGGTGACCCAGGCTGCCAGGTAATTCCATTTGTTCATTTTAGATACCTGTAGCTCACTTCTCAAAGAAACTTTCCCAGGGTGGCTTTACAGTAAGAATAAAAGTACAGCAAAAAAGTAATAAAATGAATACCATAAATAGAAGCAGCAGAAAAAAATCATGGCAATAACTGGCCCTGCATTAAAAAAGAGGTTAAGAGAGGCAACTCTCGGTCGACTGGGAGAATAAAATGGCCTTTGTCTGGCACTTCTAAGGGTTCAAGCCTCCCTGGGACTTGCTTCTAATCTTGTTAACATGGAAAGTTTGCTTCTGTTAACAGAGAAACTTTATGTCTGCCTTGAGCCTAAATCAGAAGCAAAACAGCAACAAGTTCCCCTCGAGCCCGTTTAATGCCAAACACATCACTCACACAAAATAATGGATCACTTATGTCTTCTTGTTCTAAAGCTCCCATGCACTATGTTATTTTTCAAAGGGCAGCCCAGGACCAAGGGGAATCCCTGGTGATCGCAGTGAGAAGGGCTTCCAAGGAGACCCAGTAAGTTTTGATTTCCAGAGGCGAGAGAGAGGGAAATGACTCTGTGCTCACTGCCCTGATATCTGCATTTGGCTGCTGCATATTTACTGCTTGAATCGCAGGGGCAAGAGGCTAGTGGCGCTTGCATTTTGAGGTAGAGCCATATCGTCTTAAACAGTCCCTCCTGGGGGAATCCTGGGAACTGTAGTTTGCTGAGGGCACTGAGAGGTGTTAGGCATACCCTCCAACATTTCTCGGATGAAAATAGGGATGTCCTGTTCCATGATGATGATCTTACTATTTATACCCCACACATCTGACTGGGTTGTCCCAGCCACTCTGGGCAGCTTCCAACATATATCAAAACATAACAAAACTTTAAACATTTTTTTTTTTAAAAAAACATCCCTATACAGGATTACCTTCAGATGGCTTGGTGTTTGTTTGTTTTTTGATAATTCCATACCCTCCAACATTTCTCCAATGAAAATAGGAACCTCCTAAGGAAAAGGGGGACATTTTGGGATCAAAATGGATGACCAGATGGGCGTGGTATAAATAATAATAATATTGTTATTGTTATTATATCAGAAACCAGGACACATTCTTTAAATCAGGGACATCCATGGAAAATAGGCATACTTGGAGAGCCTGGTGTTAGGAGATCACTAATTCCCCATCCTCCCCACAGAGCTACAATTCTCAGAGTGGTTTTAACCCCCTTCCCAGGAAATTATGGCAACTGTAATTCTGTGAGAGGAATTGTTCTCTTAGGATTTCTCCCCTGGCAACCACCTGACATCACAATGACACCAGATGGCTCCTTTTCGCTCCACAATTTGAAACCAAAGCTTTGTTTATACCCGTTGAGCACACCTTTGTCGGGGTGTGTCTCATGGATTGCTTGAGTACCTGATCAAAGCTATAAACCCTGCCCCAAGATTTCCTCCCACAAAGACAATCTTCAAGGTAGCTGGAAGGAAATCAAGGAAACGATGTGTGTGTGTGTGTGTGTGTGTGTGTGTGTGTGTGTGTGTGTGTGAGAGAGAGAGAGAGAGAGAGAGAGAGAGAGAGATTTACAGACCCCATGAGTCCATAGACCAGAGGTTAAGAACTTGTGAGACCCATCTCTCATAACAAACAAACAAACAATGTGGCAACATTTCTTTCCCTTTCATCTAGGGTATTCCTGGACCAGATAGTAGCATAGCAGGACCAAAAGGTTTAGAAGGGGGAAGAGGAAGAGAGGTAAAATACCACCTTACATGCCTCGTTTATCATTTACCTGTGAAAAGTAGTTTCTACAGAAATGTTGTTGTTGTTGTTTAGTCGTTTAGTCGTGTCCGACTCTTCGTGACCCCATGGACCAGAGCACGCCAGGCACTCCTGTCTTGCACTGCCTCCCGCAGTTTGGTCAAACTCATGTTCGTAGCTTCGAGAACACTGTCCAACCATCTCGTCCTCTGTCATCCCCTTCTCCTTGTGCCCTCCATCTTTCCCAACATCAGGGTCTTTTCCAGGGAGTCTTCTCTTCTCATGAGGTGGCCAAAGTATTGGAGCCTCAGCTTCAGGATCTGTTCTGTCCTTCCAGTGAGCACTCAGGGCCGATTTCCTTCAGAATGGATAGGTTTGATCTTCTTGCAGTCCATGGGACTCTTAAGAGACTCCTCCAGCACCATAATTCAAAAGCATCAATTCTTCGGCGATCAGACTTCTTTATAGTCCAACTCTAAAGAAATATAGTATAATAAATGCCTGAGCGTTGATGTGTATGGCAACCGCACCTCTCCCACTTCTGAACCAAGCCGTGATCAGCCCATTTCAAATGATGTTAAGGATTTATTACTTTACAGCTCCAGCAGAACTGATAGAATATGAAATAACAGACATAACAATAAGCAACAGAAGGTTCCCACATGTCTAAGACCAGGTTCTTCTTGCTTCTCTCCCACACAAACTTTGTCTCCATTCCAGATCTTACTCAACTCTCTAAGTCTTGTATCTATCCAACCATATCATTTTCTCCCCTTTCCCTATATCAATCCAACTTGGTTTTTAGGGTTTTTTCTGATATGTTTCCAAACTCACCATCAGTCTCTTGGTGATAACCTTTCATCCTTTGCTATTACTGTCCCACACAAAAGGAGTACTTCATCCTGCCTTGAAATATCTTTGTATCAGGCCCTGTTCTGCTGTTCTGCCTAAGCACTTTAGTGTTTAAATGCTTCCTAATAAGCATATTAGCTGCTGAAACCCTGTGTTCATCAATTTCTATATTTGAAACATTGGCCAAGCGTTTTGTGTGTGCCTTGCTATACTTCTACTTATGTAAAAAAAAAAAGCCATATGGGTGAGATCTCATCATCATCTGCTTTTCCATATAAGCTTGAACCCTTTTGATTTCTGCTTTATCAATCATAAAGTGATCTACCAGTTATATACCTATTTAAATATACACAAGTCATTTTAGTTTTACACTGCAAAATCTTTGCAGCTGGTTCATGCTGGTGCTGAGGTAGCCTGTCTCCTACCTTAGCTTGCAGGAAAGATGTTGGGAAATTCCCTTCCTCCCGTGCTGCAGATATGTTGGGTTGTTACATGTCACATGTCTGTGTTTACATTCCAGCACTGATTGTTGGGAGTCTTGTGGGCGGAAATTGAGATAACGCTGTTCCGTTCTGTATAACGCTGTTCCGTT
Organism: Zootoca vivipara; assembly: GCF_965207765.1. Lineage (NCBI taxonomy): Eukaryota > Metazoa > Chordata > Lepidosauria > Squamata > Lacertidae > Zootoca > Zootoca vivipara. The sequence continues at coordinate 13,272,812 of NC_142594.1, read as the reverse complement.
CTTCTCCGAGGAAGAAAGACACAGAGAGAAGCCATGTTTTCTTTGTTATGTTACAATAAATTAGGGTTAGATGTTACACCTCAAGGTTTGGACTCTGCTAGTCATGTGCTCATGTCCTTGGATATGGGTCACATCAGTGTGACGGAACACCGGAGTGATGAATCCTGGGTGATGCTGTGTTGGGGGGGGGGGGGACACACACCGCCCTGGGCGCTCTCACCCAACAAGAACTCATGCCAGAATATAAAGGTCATCTGTTTTGCGATGTGTTTTGTACTTGTTTTACAAATGTAATTTTCTTCTCGTTTTAATGTTGTTTGCCTCTGTGATATATTTTCTCTCTCCTTAAGGTTGATGTTATGGGGATTTTTCTTAACAATAATTTTTATTAAGGATTTTCTTAGTTTACAAAAGTGCAAGCATTGTCTCTTTTTCCAGGTTGTGTTTTCTACGGATCAATTACATTTGCTGTGAGACATTAGTGTTCTATGCAGTGTGTGTGTGTGTGTGTGTGTGTGTGTGTGTGTGTGTGTTTCCGTGTATAACCCCCCCATGTATAAGGCACCCCCTATTTGGGGGGACTCAAAATTAAGAAAATGGAGGGAGATTGCCCCTGTGTGTAAGACTACCCCCCTTTTAACATTATTTTTAAGTAAAAAAATACCTAGTCTTATACACGGAAAATTACGGTGTGTGGGGGTGTGTTTGGTTGTGTGGGTGTGTGGGTGTGTTTATATACACTGCAGATTCTTGGCATTTATTTGCATATATGCAAATAAATACCAAGAATCTGCAGGCTAGCACCTGTAGCACTGTCCAGGGTCCTGAAGCCCCAACTCCAGACCAGGCCCTGCTAAGTTCCTTAGCTCATTTGTCTTGCCTGACCAAAACCCTGGTGACCCGGGGATGGGGCAGGGCTGCAGGATAGTTACTGAAACCTTTTGTGCAGATTAATGCTTAACTTTTTCTAAAATGTGCCAGCAGCCCGTAACAATGTCACCTCATACCCAAAGCTTCCGTTTCTAGTTTCTGTAAAGAGACGAGTGCAGCGTGAATAGCACAATGAAACCTATTTTATCCTACTTGCCAACACCTGGTCAGGTGTCGTGCTATGAGTTTGAGAAGATGAATTTTCCTATGTGGGCTATCTTCTGTAGACATCTGGTTGCTATTGTGAGAACAGGACCCTGACTAGATGGGCCTTTGGCCTCATAGTGCAGGGGTCTTATGCTCATAAAGATGTTGCAACCTGAATTTAAATTCAAATGTTTTGCTTTCAGGGTGAGAGGGGACCAAGGGGCCCCACAGGATTGCCCGGCTTGAAAGGAACCAGAGTAAGAACCAAAGAAAGATGATGCTGGCATTGTTTTCCCTGCGTAAAGAACTTCACGGTGGTAATGCAAGGCAGACAGCAACTGTGTGAGAGTCCTATCACTGGGTCTACTCCCAGCAATAGGCAGAGAACCCTAAGCTCCCTCTTTCACAAATAGAAATCCCTTTGAGAGTATTGGAATTACACTTGCATGAGACTTTCCCCCTTTCTCTAAATCTTTGCCGCTTGATTCTGGGCAATGTCTTGAGGCAGAGAAAAGAGTTCTTGTGGATCCAGATCCGTGGCAGAGTCTGGACACTGAAATCAATAGGATGCATCTTCTGTTGGGGGAGCAGGGGGTTTCACCATTGCATTCATGGCTTGGTAAATTGACTGCTGAATGGCTGAGATTAGTTCTGTTAGAAGCTTCCTTCAAAAAGTCTTTGGAAGGTTCAGATGGTTTAAAATGGGGCCGCCTGGTTGTTAATTGGTGCCACTCCAATCTCCAAGCAGTGTGAGATCCCAGGGGTTTTACTTCTTCTGAATGAAGGACAGTGGAGACTGTGGTATCTTTATTAAATGTGGTTTTGTCACACAGCATCCTAGAGCTATGCATCTCTCCGTAAGAGTAAGCCCTTTTAAACTCAATGGTACTTACATCCAAGTGGACATAGGCTAGTTAAGGTGAGATCTAAATAGAAATGTTTAACTTATTGCAATTATCTTGTCATAGGGACATCAAGGCCGAAGAGGCCAGCCTGGCCCCCAGGTATGTGTGTATTTTATTTACAGTGGTACCTCTACTTACGAATAACTCTACTTACAAATGTTTCTACTTACGAACAGAGCTCTGTCCGCCATCTTAGATGTGGTTTAGATAGGATTTTGTCGACTTACGAATTTTTAGATAGGGTTGCTTCAACTTACGAATTTTTTCTCCCAATGCATTCCTATGGGATTCAACTTGCACTTTTTTTTCGACTTACGAATGTGCGTTCGGAACGCATTAAATTTGTAAGTCGAGGTACCACTGTATATATATATATATTTATAGAACTGCTGTTTTAACATGACCACAATATATTAGATTGTCTTACAAGGAAAACTCTGGCCTTGGTGTAATTTAGGCAAAAGGGAGTTCCTGCAATGTCCACAAAAGCCATGAAGGGTTATACACAGTGGTGTTCCCTGCACAGTTTTATATATAACTGTAAAATATATTACAAGAAGGTATAATAGTGCAGGTTGGTCCATTGGGGCAAATGGAGCCCTGCGTTGCAAACCTCGTTCAGATTGTTTTTGTGGATTTCTCTCTTCTGATAAGCAAGCTAGAGGAGCTCCAGCTCTCTGGAATCAATTGCCAGTGGTGTACACAGTAAAAACAGAATAAAACACAGAAACACAAGCTCGAAGAATAATAAAAACCAATTGAGGAATCTCTAAAACAATTTTTTTTAAAAAAAAAAAACCCATCCATACAAACTCTATAAACAACAATTTCATCAGATGTAAAATTGATATTCCATAAATGACGGTTCCGGTTTCCGCCTGCAGGAATGGCGGACCTGTTTTCCATCCCTCTGACCTTCGTAAGGAATTTGGCGGTTGCTAGGGGAGTAAATGGCAACCCCCTGCCCTCTCCGGGGGTTACGGAGAGGGGCCGCTGGTCCGCGATGCCCCCAGACCCACTCCGACTGTTTATGGAGTGGGGGGAGCTTGGGCTCAAGCCCTTACGACGGCCAGGACTCCCGGACGCTAATCTGCATGGCGGGGATTTCCATGATTAAAGAAGATAATTAGGCTTAAATCTATGGACATACTTCAGAAGGAGGGGCAGAAGCGCTGTTTACTGCCGAGAAATCTATGCTGCTGAAGGTGAGGAGTTAAAGGCTGTATTTCATCTGGAAGAAGGATTGATGGGGACAGAGCGATAAGGGAAGCGAGTCTTTTGTTTATTTATTTTTTTTCATATGAGTTACTTCGTACCTTCCCAGATGCGATGTCCTGGCTTGTTTGGAGTGAAAGAGAAGCAAAAGACTGTGTGAGTTGAACTTTATAAACGTTGTTATTGAGCATATTCTTTGAAGATGAGGAGTTGCTGATGAGAAAAGCCCCCCTCTAGTTGGACGGAAGGAGTGCCTGGACGCGTTCGGAGGATTTATGAGTTGTGACGCACTTTGAATTGGAGCAGCGACCTGAAGCTAAGTTCAGCTATAGGGCAAGGAGAACCATTAATTTACCAAGAGTCAATGCATGGTGTGAGATCTGGTTCTTCGGCCTGGAAAAGCTGTAAATTTTATAATGATCGTTTAATCTACATGGTTATGAGTGAAAACGAAAGTGATTTGAGTTTTTTTAAGATGGCGCTGCTTCGTGTTGAGAGCCGACGCAATAGGGACGCTCCGGACCAAGAAGATTTATGGGGGGGCTGGACTGATTAACTCACACAGGAGAAAGAACATTTGTGAAACTTTGTTTGACATTTATCTCAGCAGCTGGGAAATAATCGGTTGAAAGAGGAAAACATCTATGTGACTGTAAAGGGAAAGATCTGGATTATTATGGATTTGGAGAGACGATTTGAACTTTAGAAAAAAGACGACAGTGGACGGTTGCGAGGAATCCCCAATTTCTTGAAGCATGGGAACCCTAAAAAATTTTTTTAGATGATTTGGCATAACATTCGGTTTGATTGATATATATGTGTATAATTTGAAATAATGAATGTGATATAATTGGTTTTAATTGGAAAAATTAATAAAATATATTTAAAAAAAAAAGATATTCCATAAATGACTGGGTTACCCCTCAAATAAAGCCTAAAGGTAAAGGGACCCCTGACCATTAGGTCCAGTCGCGGCCGACTCTGGGGTTGCGGCGCTCATCTCGTCTTATTGGCCGAGGGAGCCGGCGTATAGCTTCTGGGTCATGTCACCAACATGACAAAGCCGCTTCTGGCGAACCAGAGCAGCACATGGAAATGCCGTTTACCTTCCCGCTGTAGCGGTACCGATTTATCTACTTGCACTTTGATGTGCTTTCGAACTGCTAGGTGGGCAGGAGCTGGGACCGAGCAACAGGAGCTCACCCCGTTGCAGGGATTCGAACCGCTGACCTTCTGATCGGCAAGCCCTAGGCTCAGTGGTTTAACCCACAATGCCACCCTAAGAAAGCCTATTTAAAAACAAAAAATGTCTTCAGTAGGAGCCTAAACATTGCCATGCAAGGCACTGGTCTAATTTTGGCTGGTAATTGTTTCCAGAGAGCTGTAGCTGCAACAGTGATGTTTTGAAGCTTGGGTGCCATTCGTTGCGCAACACCAGGGGTCAGCAAACTAGAGGATCCATAGGTTATTCATAACCAATCATTTCCATTTCATTCACTGAGGACCCAATATTTTCTGAGTTTAGGGCATGTCCAAAATTTGTGAGACAGTACATCTCCAGCCTTGTATGAATGCCTTGTAATAATGGAACTCGTAGCACTGTCATTTACAGAAAAAATTAAGAAAAGTGAGACCTGATTATTTATCTTTTGTCATCTTGACCAATTTGGTCTCTAATTAAACTTATTTCTTCATGAATGGAGATGTTAAGTCTGGTCTTTTCTTGCTTTTGTTTGCTACAGGGGAGACAAGGCCCCCGTGGTCCTAGCGGTTTTCCTGGACAGCAAGGATTTAAAGGTCCACAGGTCAACGTTAAAAATATTCAGGCTCATTTCTGCGGGATATTGAGAGATCCTGTGCTGAAAACATGATTTGTTCATATTCAATTTTCTGTTTTTGTCAAATTTGTTTCTAGGGTGTGAGAGGAATCCAGGGCGTGAAGGGAATGAAAGGAAATCAAGGAAACAAAGGGTTTCCTGTATGTAAACACTTTATTTTGTTTTGTTTTTTAAATCTCAAATCAGCTTAAATCCTATCATCCAGTGCTTTTTTCTGAGGGGGATTCAGGGCTACACATACCCCAAAGCATTTGTGAATCTTTGTGCTTTTGTCCATTTACTGTATTTATTTCCCCCGAATTGAACTATAAAATGGTGATTTTCTGGAGTCAAAATGAGAGTACCCCTAAACATTTTTTAAAGAAAAAAACTCTGCTATCATCTATCTCTATCTATCTATCTATCTATCTATCTATCTATCTATCTATCTATCTATCTATCTATCATCTATCTATCATCTATCTATCTATCTATCTATCTATCTATCTATCTATCTATCTATCTATCTATCTATCTATCTATCACAATGTGAAATAAAGTCCAGGGTCAATCAGTAAAACAGATTCCATATTAACTGCGGCAAAACATCCCCTACAACCTTAGTTTGTCCCTGAGGCACAGGGGTGCAAGCGCAAAGCCAAAGACCTGGTAAAACACAACCCCAACTTTGATGACGTTAATCATGGAGGTAGGTGTGGCATTGTGTCAAATATCCTTATACTGGGCAGCCCACTGCTGGCTGATGTCCCCTCCCTCCAGCCCACTGGCTGGGGGTCAAAAGGAAGTTGCAGGACCTCAGGGAGTGACCCCACCACCACCACTGGTGTGGGCTGATCCAGTTGACGTCCACTCACAATCTGAGTGTGTGACAGCCAGCCTCCCCCTCCGCCCTCCGGAGGATCCATAGGGGGACCAGCCCTCGGGATCCCGCTGCCCAAGGCAGCTGCTTCAGTCTGCCTCATGGGCAGGCCTGGATGGTGGTACATTAAAAGAAAAATGCTATGCCGAGTAATAATTTACCCATATGCATAGTTTTGCCCCGTTTTATCTTTTGTTTCAGGGTTACCTGGGAGTGGCAGGTCCACCAGGCATTCCTGGGAGCTGGGGAACCAAAGGCAATCAGGTACGTTTCAAAGAATCCAGCGGGTGCTTTTTACAGTGGTACCTTGGTTCTCAAACGCCAAAATTCCAGAAGTAAGTGTCCCGGTTTTTGAATGTTTTTCGGAAACCGAACATCCGATGGGTCTGTCAGCTATTGTTCCAGGGCACCTGTACCAATCAGAAGCTGTGCCTTGGTTTTCGAACATTTTGGAAGTCAAACGGACTTCCGGAATGGATGAAGTTTGGCGCTTTTGTTTTTGCTATTTATTGTGCGCTTTTGTTTTTGAGGCTTTTTCAGTTCATTTGTTTTTGTGACTGTGTGGAACCCAGTTCAGCTACTTATTGATTGATTGATTGTGTGACTGTGGAAATGGATAAAAGCCCCCCCCCCCATCCAAACAATGACTATCATCAGTACAGGTAAGAATTTTTATTTCATTTTTATTTTTATCATTTACAATACTGTCTTATTTTATTTTATTTTATAGTACAGTACATTGATTATTGCTTTCATTTTATGGATCAATGGTCTCGTTAGATAGTAAAATTCATGTTAAATTGCTGTTTTAGGGGTTGTTTTTAAAAGTCTGGAACGGGTTAATTTGTTTTGCATTACTTTCTATGCGAAAGCGAGCCTTGGTTTTGGAACGCTTTGGTTATGGAACGGACTTCCGGAACAGATTACGTTTGAGAACCAAGGGACCACTGTACTTGGTAAAAAAAAAGCTGTCCAGATGTAAAGGTTATATTACCGTGTTGGAATTTAGACAGCCAGGGGATGGATGTGGCAAACTTTTATCATATCCATGCAATTGCTCCACAGGAGCATCCATACTTTTGGTTATAAAAATTGTTTGCAAATTCCTTTTAAATATATTCACATGTGGGCTCCTGGGCCTGTTTCAGTTCACATGTTGCCTTTTAATTCCACCAAGTAGAAATGCTCTGGAATTGATCAGAAGTTTTTTCCCCCAAATGTGTTAATTGCATGACACCCAGATAGGCAAATTCACACACACACCCCCGACTGAATGAGAGGTTTCCTGTTCATTCAGATATGGAGGGGGGAAATGGCAATGGTTCTTGTTTTCACACACAGTAAATATTTGGTTTGCCTTACTGATCTGATTTAAACTGCATGGACATTAAATTTATCTGTGTTGCCTGTTTTGAGTTTTCAGCAGGTTGTGGCAATTTTGATCACAGCTGCCGTATGTTGTGACCTCTTTGCTGACACTGAAATTAATCTCCATTCGCCCCAGTTCCCTGAGCAGTGTAAAACTCCCAGGTCGCTGGAGGCTTGTGGCATTTTTGTGATATATGGCTTTATTTACACACAGTGCTTTTTTCCTTTAAAAATGTTTAGGGGTGCTCTCATTTTCCTACTCATATTGAAATACTGCCCCTCAATGAGGCCAAACTTAGATTCACAAAGTGTTTAGGGGTATGCGTCCCCCTGCGTCCCCCCAGGAAAAAAGCACTGTTTACACGTCTATAGAGGCAGGGCATCTTGGGACCCAGGTGGCGCTGTGGGTTAATGCACAGGGTCTAGAGCTTGCTGATCAGGTCGGCGGTTCGAATCCCTGCAACGGGGTGAGCTCCCGTTGCTCGGTTCCAGCTTCTGCCAACCTAGCAGATCGAAAGCACATCAAAGTGCAAGTAGATAAATAGGGACTGCTCCGGCGGGAAGGTAAACGGCATTTCCGTGTGCTGCTCTGGTTCGCCAGAAGCGGCTTTGTCATGCTGGCCACATGACCCGGAAGCTGTCTGTGGACAAACGCCGGCTCCCTCGGCCTATAGAGCGAGATGAGCGCCGCAACCCCAGAGTCGGACACGACTGGACCTGATGGTCAGGGGCCCCTTTACCTTTACCTTTAGAGGCAGGGCATAAGCGGGGATGTAACTCCAAAAGATGTCTGAAATTCACCGATTAGATGTCTAAGGGAATACAGCCAGTTCCCCAAAAGCTGTTAGCTTCCTAAATCTAAAACCCAGCCTCTCTCTCTGATTGTGTGTGGCTCCAAAAGCTCTTTCAGGCAGAGAGACTACTTGATCACATCACTTCCAGTCAGGTCATACTGACTCTCACCTCCTAAAACTGTCCTCAGGAATTAGTTTCTGTGGCAATAGATTGTCCCTCGCTTACATAACAAAGGAGATACTTAACAGGTTAGGGCAAAAATTTTAAAAAATACCTTCCAGTAGCACCTTAGAGACCGACTAAGTTTGTCATTGGTATGAGCTTTCGTGTGCATGCACACTTCTTCAGATACAGTGGTACCTCTACTTACGAATAACTCTACTTACGAATGTTTCTACTTACGAATGGAGCTCCGCCCGCCATCTTGGATGCTGTTTAGATAGGATTTTTTCTACTTACGAATTTTTAGATAGACTTACGAATTTTTTCTCCCAATGCATTCCTATGGGATTCGACTTACAATTTTTTTCGACTTACGAATGTGCGTTCGGAACACATTAAATTCGTAAGTCGAGGTACCACTGTACACTGAAACAGAAGTCACCAGACCCTTATATATTGTGAGAGGGTGGGGAGGGGTGTTGCTCAGAAGGGTGGTGGGAATGGGTGATCGGCTGATAGGTGTGGTAAACCTGTGGACGACTGTTAACGACGGCAATTGGTCTTACAGGAAAAAGCAAGGGGTGAGATGGCTAGAAATAGCTTTATCATGTATAATGAGATAAGAATCCAGTGTCTCTATTCAGACCAGGTTAGGGCAATTTAGTGAGGGAAGGAAGTATTTTGGGAACGGCTTTGGTATTATTGGGGTGGAGGTCCTCACCAGATGCCTGTTTTACAAATTTAAACTCATGAGACTGCAAGGGATTCTGAGAGGACAGGCATCCCGTTCCAGATCCTATAACAGTATCAATTTTGTATTCATTTAACAGGGAGAGCCTGGCGACCCCGGGATAAAAGGGGAGAGAGGTCCACCAGGACGCCGGGGAATAAGGGTTTGCATGTTATTATTTTATTTACACTCCTGTGAATTTTTATCCTGTATTTTTTATCTTGTGAACCTTCCTGAGATCTTTGGAGATAAAATTTTATATAATATATAATATGTATATAAATTTAATTTAATTTAATAATAATAATAATAATAATAATAATAATAATAATAATAATTCCAGTCTTGAACATGGGTTTTTGTTAAAAAAAAAAAAAACCTGGTGCAGATGAATTTATCAGGAGAAGTATTAATTGAACTCATCTTACTATAGGAATAAATGAAAAGAATTTATGGAAAATAGGAGGAGAAATGCATGTTGTAGTCCTCTGTTTGTTTAGATTTGCCAAAACCTTCTTCCGGTTTTGCGACTATTAACACAAAGAAGACCTTTGTGCCCCCCAAAAAGGTAGATGGAAATGGAAACGAAATACTGATGTAATGTAACTTTGCTTTAGGGCGATGGTGGTGCAGTCGGATATGGTGAACCAGGACATGAAGGAATAAAGGTAAGAGTGATGAAAATCTGAGCTCTTTTTCATTATCAGTCGGAATGAATGGAAATAAAATATGGGTTATTTTAGAGGTGTGGGCACTAGATTAGCTATCTCCTTACGTGTTGCCTTCCAGTATCAAACTTGGTGGTTTGACACCTATCAGTTTCCCAGCAAATTCGCATACATACACAAAAATAAAGTAATGCACGGTTAGGAAATCTGAGATCCTACAGATTTTGCCGGATTCCTATTCTCATCGGCTTCAATGAGTCAGGGATGGCCAAAGGTCAGGGAGTTGTAATCTAGCAACAACTGGAGGTAGTCATGTTCTCCACTCACAGCGTCCTGGTTTCTGTTATCTGTAGGTGATTTTTCCACATGTAAAGAAATCTATCGTCTGTAAATTAAAAGAAAAAGGAGACATAACTTCCGGTTTCGCTTTGCCCTTCTATGGGCACCAAAAATGGCTGCCGCCGGCTTCAAAAGTCGCATCTACGCATGTCCAGAAGTGCATAGACGCGACTTCCGGTGTCGGTGGTGGCCATTTTTGGTGCCAATAGAAGGGCAAAGCGACACCGGAAGTTACGTCGACGCAACTTCCGGTGTCACACGGCTGCCGGTCCCGGATTCTGCAGTCCGGGACTTGGAAGGTAAGGTTATATGAAAATCCTTGGGCTCACCTGGATTGCCAAACAAAGACACCAGCCAAGAATATAGGAGCAAAACAACAGCCCGTAGGCCTGATCTTTATTCAAAGACTGTTGCAACAGGATCTCCACCCACCACATGCAGTGCCGGATTTACATATATGCTAAACAAGCTATAGCTTAGGACCCCCAAAAAATTTAAAGGGAAAAAAATACTGGATGTACATTTCCAAAATATAAGATAAAAACAAATAAAATAAAACCTGCATACAGCAACAGTGTTTTGTGTTGTGTAGGCTCCTATTTGTTATGTGTAAATGGCTTTAGATACCTATGAGGTCCATAAATTACCATATAGCATATATTCAACACAAAAATCAGCGACAATTTGTTGTTGACAAAGGACAGCTGGACATATAAAGGGCCCCTTAACCTTCAGTAGCTTAGGGCCTCATCAAACCTAAATCTGGCCCTGGACACATGGAAGAAGCAGGAAGAAGCCCAGAACAAAAGGATGTTCTTACTTTTATAAGTTTTCCCTTTTACCCACAACACCTTTGGTGAAGCATCATGCATACATCATACATGTGTCACAAACAGGGAAGTTTTTTTTTCCTGGTAGAAACTGGTTCACCAATTATGCCTCCATCTTTCCCTTACCCTCCACCTCACACTCATCAAATGCTGCAAAAGAAATATTTACAAGTTCCTTTTATCCCTGGTCAAGGTAATCACACTCCTTTGTCCTGACCGAGAACCCAATGCATTCCTGGAGGGTCTGCTATTGTCTGTGGGATGTCTGTCTGTCTGACACCCATCTGCCTGGATGCCAGTGATTGCATGGTCAGGCAGAGTCCCCCAAAGCCACCAGGCAGCCCCCAAGCGGAATGATGACACAAGACCACGTTCTATGAGATTAAAATTGGCCACAACTTTATTAAGAATTTGGATGTAGGGAGACCTTGGCTCAGGCATTGGGCGTATATCCTTCCCAGCCCCCAGCCAGGGATCTGGGTAATTTCAGGGTTATCCAGCATGTGGGGGGGGGTTGGTCTAGCTCTGAAGAACATATGTTCAAGCAGATAGCCCACCCCCCTTCGATTGCAGCCGCTGGAGAGGGAGGGCAATGATAGCCTATTGCGTATGGTCAATGCCTCCCCCTTAGCCCCATTTACAGGAACCCTGTTATTGTCGCCGCAATGGGGGCGATGATCTCTTGTAGTATAATACATGCAAGACGTGGGCGACACACAATGATCTCCAAGTCATTACTTTTCTAAAGGAAATCGAAATACTGAGTTAAACATCTGGAAAACATTAGAACTGGACATTCAGTTGGAGTGATACATTTGAAAAATGCATTGGAACTAGATACCAACAGTTTGTTTCCAGAGTTGCGAGTTTGTAAGTCTCTGTGGCTTTTACTTAAGGTTTTATATATATATATGTTTTTCTCAGAAGCTTGATAAATAATGTATGGTGAGTAATGTAAAACTGACTTGGAGATCATTGTGTGTCGCCCACGTGTTGCATGTCTTATACTACTATTTGTATCAGCAGCACAGGTACATTTCCCCAGTGATTATCTCTTGGGCAAGAGTCAAGAGGCTGCTGAGTACATGATCTCAGGCTTGAGGGATTGTGGCTGCCCACGTCCCAGACTCCCCCCTTCGTAGCCATTCCTTTCCTGAACAGAACAAAGTTGGAATGGCGCAAATCCATACTTGAAGTGATTTTATATGACTTTCTAAAGTTTTCCCAGTGAGCCAGTACATAGGTGCATTTATCAGTGAATTGTTACATTTAGTAATGTGCAGCGGAGTCCCTTTGAATAGAGATTTTTTTTTGGGGGGGAGACTCTGTTATGAAGTGTTATGTGGGGACATTTGCAGTAGTGATTGTGTTGATTTTGGTAGCTGGTGTGTGTGTGTGTGCGTGAGAGAGAGAGAGAGAGAGAAATTCCAGTAACACTAGTCATATATTCCGCTGAGAAAGTATAAGCTGTGAGGAACTTGGCTAGGCTGACATTTTCACTCCTCCCAGTTTTCTGTTTTCCAGCCGAACTTTGTAGGTTTTTTGGAGGGCACTAAATTTGCTGAGTTATCACTGGGCAGCTTGGGTTTTTTAAAAATGTTTTGTTTTTGCTTTTGTATACAAAGGGAGTCATCCGAGTGTGTAGAAGTAACACAGTAGTCTTGTGATTTTGGGTGCCGGGCAATCTGAATCGATTGCTTTTGTTCCCATGATCTATGCCAGGCTTCCTGAACCTCGGCCCTCCAGATGTTTTGAGACTACAATTCCCATCATCCCTGACCACTGGTCCTGTTAGCTAGGGATCGTGGGAGTTGTAGGCCAAAAACATCTGGAGGGCCGAGTTTGAGGAAGCCTGATTTATGCGTACTGTCTCAAAACAACAACGAAGTGCCATTATTTATGTAAAAGTGATGGGGAATAGACCCTGAATCTCTCTGCAGGGAATAAGTGAGCTGGCTGCAAGAGTTCACAGCTAGATCAAAGCAGCTATTGAGAAAGGTCGTACAAAATGAATCCCATTAGAAATCTAGAATGTGCGGAGGAAATAGGAAGATAAAATCCACTTTTCTTCTTGCAGTAGTTGCTGGTGTATCTTTATGGGGATTGCTGTCCTTAAAATAACACATCAACGTGATTAAACACTGTTTCCATCCTTTGTGTGTTACAGGGGCAAAAAGGATTTCCTGGAGCTATGGGTCAGAAGGTATTGTTCATGGTTTGGCAAGTGTATATGCAAAAGCATGGAAATAAAATGGGACAGCAGAAGAAGCGTGATTGGCTGAAAGCTATGAAAGGATAATTGGCTCAAATATGATTAGGAAAGTCCTGCTTGGTGGATGATAGCATGCTGCAATGCAGAGGAAGATTGGAAAGATAATAGTGTTTGATAATGTCACTCGTCAAATTTGTCAGCAGGCTATCAGTGATGCTCAAGTCTTCTTTGGGTTGATTCAGAATCAAGGTGGGAATTACAAGCATCAGCAAAAATGTTTGGTGGTCAAACTAGAAGTGATGTGATCAGTGCAATCACTTTTAAAGAAAGAAATAGCTGATCTGGATTGGAAGTCTGGATGGGGCATTAAACCTTTGCCCCTCACTGCAGTCCTGATCAGGACTCCATGGACTCAGCTACATTAGAAAAGAAGCAGCAATTTTAATGCACTATAAACATGCAACACCAGATGGCGCCAGAGAGCAGAACATTTTAAAAATGGTTTTCGATAGGGATTTTTTTCCTTTTGTTATAATGATCTAATTTCTGACTTATTTATAGCATTTCCCCCCTATGTCTAGATCCACTCCATGTCTGCTAATTGTGTTGGAAAGAACTCTTCCATTTGTACTAGATTTGGATCCTCCCTTTCCATCCTTCATTATTTTCACCAGGTGGTTTATTAAATGTTGCGAAGGAGTCGGGCTATTTGAATAACTTAACAGCCCTGCTCATTTTCCACATGGCTGCTCTATGTTGCATCAAACAAGTGTTATCCCCTCGCTTTCCAGGGCATTGCCTGTTATTTGCTTGCTGCGACAATCTGGTGGGAAGTGGGATTGTTGTGCAAGACCTCCCAATAAGCCACTATTAATTGTGCAACCTGAATTTGCCAATATGTCCTTGAATCTCACTCCGAACCAGCAACTGTCTGGTTTTTAAGAAGTACTGTACAGTGGTACCTCAGAAGTTGGACGTAATCCATTCTGGAAGGATGTTTGACTTCTGAAACATTCGGTTTCTGAGGTGCAGCTTCTGATTGGCTCTTGCAATTGGAAGAGCCAACTAGAAGCCGCTAGTCTGCCGCATCGGGCGTTCGGCTTCCAAAAAACGTTTGAAAGCCAGAACACTTAGTTCTGGGTTTTCGATTTTCGGGAGCCAAAACGTTTGGCAACGGAGACGATCGAGAACCAAGCTTTGACCGTACTTGATATCTTGGTCATTTGGGGTGCTTTGGTACAAAAGGCAGGCGATATAAATATTGTAATTAATAAACAGAGGCTTTCGGTAGCCATTTCCCCTCAATTTCATTGTGTTTTATGTATTTCCATTAGGGTGAGGCTGGCAACCCTGGAATTGCAGGAGAACCTGGGCCAAAAGGAACCTCTGGGAGAATGGTAAGCCAATCCTTTATGCCCTCTTCATATCAAAATGTGCTTGAAACACACACACACACACACATACACTGCTTACTCCCATTGCTTACACAATTGCAATCCTGACATGGAGAGGTATCTGGATTTAAGCTTGTCATGTCATGAGGGCGTGTGCAATGCCTTGGACTAAATCCTGGCATCAGTAGGCAAAGCCTTAGCTCCCCATTTAAGCCATGAAGTTCACTCACAACATGAACCTACCCCAAAGGGTTGCTATGAAGATAAAACTGGAAAAGACTAAGCATCCCACCGAGACCGTCTTGGAAGGTGGGCAGGATATATTGTGATTAGTAATAATAATACCTGAAAGAGTAATTTGGAGTAATTGTGCGTTTGGCTTTCCTTAAGACACAACTCTGTTTTTTCCACTGTAGGTCTCATCTGGTGACAACCAGGCATAAGTTTCAACAGGCCCATTTTTCATTTTTAGGATCCTGAAGGGTTGGTTGCCAAAGCTGAAGTGAAACACTGATTCAATATATTTTGATTCCGTGTCAATTATCACCTCCCAGTACTCCCAGTACTCTGTGTTCATATATTATACAGTGGTACCTCGGTTTACAAACACAATTGGTTCCAGAAGTCTGTACTTAACTTGAAGCGAACTTTCCCATTGAAAGAAATGGAAAGTGGATTAATCCGTTCCAGACAGGTCCGTGGAGTACTTAAACTGAAAATACTCAATCTGAGGCATACTTAATGAGCACGGCCCGGAGGAATATTCCCCAGATAAAAGCTTTCCTATTACTCAGATTGCAACTAGCACTGTCTGTTGTTTTAGGCTGAAATCCTAACTCCACTTTACCTGAGAGTAAGCTCCATTACATTCAGCAGAACTTTCTCCTTAAAAGCCTCCCTAAACAGGGCTGCCTTCAGATGTCTTCTAAAAGTCTGGTACTTGTTTTTCTCTTTGACATCTGATGGGAGGGCGTTCCACAGGGCGGGCGCCACTACCGAGAAGGTCCTCTGCCTGGTTCCCTGCAACTTGGCTTCTCGCAATGAGGGAACCGCCAGAAGGCCCTCGGTGCTGGACCTCAGTGTCCGGGCAGAATGATGGAGGTGAAGACGCTCCTTCAGGTATACTGGACCGAGGCCATTTAGGGCTTTAAAGGTCAGCACCAACACTTTGAACTGTGCTCGGAAACGTACTGGGAGCCAATGTAGATATTTCAAGACCAGTGTTATGTGGTCTCAGTGGCCGCTCCCAGTCACCAGTCTAGCTGCCGCATTCTGGATTAATTGCAGTTTCCGAGTCACCTTCAAAGGTAGCCCCACGTAGAGCGTATTGCAGTAGTCCAAGCGAGAGATAACTAGAGCATGCACCACTCTGGCGAGACAGTCTGCAGGCAGGTAGGGTCTCAGCCTGCATACCAGATGGAGCTGATAGACAGCTGCCCTGGACATAGAATTGACCTGCGCCTCCATGGACAGCTGTGAGTCCAAAATGACTCCCAGGCTGCGCACCTGGTCCTTCAGGGGCACAGTTACCCCATTCAGGACCAGGGAGTCCTCCACACCTGCCCACCTCCTGTCCCCCACAAACAGTACTTCTGTCTTGTCAGGATTCAACCTCAATCTGTTAGCCGCCATCCATCCTCCAACCGCACAAAACAAAAAACAATAAAAAACCATATTTAAAATAAGAATATATCCACGCAAAATAGACACTTGTGGTAAATACCAATTTATCCAGCTGGGAAAAACTTGTAGAAATAAGGAGTCGTGGATTTTCCAGAAATTGCAGATAGTGGTTTGCCTGTCGTAACTCGACAGGAATGCTATTTCAGACACAATTCTCTTAAACTGAAGTATTTTTGCATGTTTTGGTCATGCTGTGACCATAATTAAAGAGATAAGGGCTGTAAAAGAGTTTTCAACTTTAGGAGTCCTATATAAATTATTGGTAACAACGATAAGAGTACAGCTAACACATTCCATCTGTGTTTATGCAAAAATAGTATTAAGGAAAGCTTGCTGGTTGGCGCTATATCAATGTTTTATACAAACCTAGGCCAAGATCCCAAGGACCACTTTAGTCATCTCTCTCTCTCTCTCTCTCTCTCTCTCTCTCTCTCTCTCACACACACACACACACACACACACACTGTGTCACAAACTACTTTTCCTCTCCTTGGTTTAAAAATGGGCTGACAAAATGGGGGCGGCTAGGCTACAGTGGAAAGAGAGAGAGGCCACCCCCTTGTTTGTTTCCATTTGCAAACCACTTTTCGAGGAAACAAATCTCCAACAAAGTAGCTAACCGAAAGCACCTCAAAACAAAATAATATAGAAATTGAAACTATTCCCTGTACTCAAAATACTACTAAACAGCCAGCCCAAAGAAAACAACTCAGCCCAGAAAAGCAGACCACAGAACCACTTCAGCAGCTCAGTGTGTCATCAGCTACTGAATGCCACCGTAAAAAGATGGCTCTTTAAGGCCCATTTGCAACTTCCACAATGGTGGGGCCACCACTAAAAAGGCCCTCTGCCGTGTGATTAATTCAAGGAGGAGGAGGAGGTGGCAGCAGCAGTCCGGGGTGGGGTGTGGGGTGGGGAATGATAACAGAGATGAAATCCTCCCTCTGGAAGCAAGAAACAACATGCTGAGTCTTCTCATTCTTTGCCCCTATAAATTTAGTTCTACCATAATGATGTTGACCTTAAGGAGTCATAATTAAGACACTTTCCCAAATGTTCCTGCAGTTCCTGCAACTTTTTATAAGGAATAACTCCAGTTCACTGATTGTCTATCCCAGGCATCCCCAAACTGCGGCCCTCCAGATGTTTTGGCCTACAACTCCCATGATCCCTAGCTAACAGGACCAGTGGCCAGGGATGATGGGAATTGTAGTCCAAAACATCTGGAGGGCCAAAGTTTGGGGGTGCCTGGTCTATCCTGTATTTTACTGAAACACAAGGGGGGGGAATCCTTCCATTAGCACCTTAGAGACCAACTAAGTTTGTCATTGGTTTGAGCTTTCGTGTGCATTATCTGAAGAAGTGTGCATGCACACGAAAGCTCATACCAGTGACAAACTTAGTTGGTCTCTAAGGTGATACTGGAAGGAATTTTGTTTTGTTTTGTTTTGACTACGTCAGACCAACACGGCTACCAACCTGTAACTGTATTTTACCGTTAGGCTCATTTACCTTTTCTGTAATGCCCAAGATGCTAATTGCATTTTTAAGGAGTGTCTCTCCCCATCATTGTTTTTAGGGTCGTGAAGGTACTACTGGCCTAAAGGGTACATTAGGAGATCGTGGTCCTCCTGGACATAGGGTATGTGAATATGCCATATTTGCTTTGGGCAACCTGCTATGCATGTAGAGCTCAGTCACTGTGTGGGCTACAATAGCTGTAGGCCAAATGTGATATATAATTTACTCCTCCATCTATATCACCATAGCTAATTCATTCTTTTTCTTGTGTGGACTGAGTTAGGCTGGAGTAAGGTGTGTCATTTTAGGGTAGCGGTTCTCAAACGTTGGTGTCGCAAGTGTGATCGGAAGATTCAAGGACAATCAAAGAAACATTTAAACATTTCAGTGCAGTATAGTTTAGTATCTTTTTTTTTAATTTGCAGAATATAGATAGATATCTTTCAAATGAAAGCAAGAACACTGCGTGATACTGAATCCTAGGTGTGTTTTCCAACATATTTCTTATTTTAAAAAAAATATGGTGTCACCCCATATTTCTAAGTTATAAACCGAATCAACAGAACAAACAGTTTTGCTGAATGACTGTTGATATTCTGCTGCAGTTGCCTCACTTAATGACTTTCCTTTCAACTTCATTATCAATTGTGACTATGCACAGAAAGCTATTTGTTCTAATATAATATGCTATCTTTCTTCTTTCAGGGTATTAAAGGAGCAAAGGGTGTGGCTTCTTTTTCCGTATGTATTCACCACATCATGGACCTTAAATATTCAGAAAGGTTCTATAATCCCCCCCAGATTACTCAACTTTCCTTCTCTTTCTCCCTCTGTAGCCGTGCGAGCTCATTGCTTATATTCGTGAGCACAGCTGTAAGTATTGATTCTTACTGATACTGGTACATAGCCCTGTTCAAGCATTCAGTTAAATGATTCTCCTATTGTCATGGGCAGATAGAACACCCATAATCATACACTATAGCTTTTATTGACTACTGACCTCCACAGGCTTAAGAAGCCGACAAGTTTCCACATAGCTTTGGGAGACTCTCTGCCTGATCTGGGTAGCTGCCTTGCCAACACTTTAGTTCTGCTATAGGGAGTAATCTCCGGCTATTGTCATGATAGCTCCTTGACGACCATTTCCATTGTTGTGTCATAGCTCAGGTCCTGCAGCCCTATGCTACTGTGATGTAAGTTAAAGGTAAAAGGACCCCTGATCATTAGGTCTAGTCATGGACGACTCTGGGGTTGCGGAAACGCCATTAACCTTCCCACCGGAGTGGTACCTATTTATCTACTTGCACTTTGACGTGGTTTTGAACTGCTAGGTTGGCAGGAGCAGGGACCAAGCAACGGGAGCTTACCCCGTCGCGGGGATTCGAACCGCCAACCTTCTGATTGGCAAGCCCTAGGCT
Source organism: Zootoca vivipara (assembly GCF_965207765.1). Lineage (NCBI taxonomy): Eukaryota > Metazoa > Chordata > Lepidosauria > Squamata > Lacertidae > Zootoca > Zootoca vivipara. Next base: position 13,253,798 of record NC_142594.1, on the reverse strand, counting down.
CTGTGGTTTAACCCACAACGCCACCCTCTGTGTACTACTTTCCTAATTCTGCTTTTTTTTTTTACTTTTCATGGGAGCCAGAAAGGCCTACACCAAGATATAAACACAATTGGGAGCTGGTGAATTTGTCCTTTCTTCAAGACCAGCCCCTAGCACCTTTTGCTTCATTCAATAATTCATTTATTCATTCTTGTTTAACTCCACCAGCCAAGCTTATCCTCACAGTGGTCACTTGCTATATCTGAGGTTGCATCCACACCACGATTTAAAACACATATATGCCACTTTAACAGCCATGGCTTTCCCCCCACCCCCAATAATACTAGGAATTATATTTACCCATAAGAGAGCTCTAATTCCCAGCACCCTTAACTAACTAAAGTGCCCACGATTTTTGGGGGGACATCATGTGCTTTAAATGCACAAATTGCATATGACATTCAGAGTTACACCCCATTGCTACGCCATTCTGTTCAAAAGGATTTCTGTAAAATAATAGCTGAAGCATTCTATGATAACTAGAAGAGATGCTTGAACATTTGCTACATAATTTGCCATTATACCCAAAGGAGTGTCTCCACCCCCATCGTTCAGCCCTTACACTGAGGTCTAGCTCTGAGGGCCTTCTGGTGGTTCCCTCACTGAGAGAAGCAAAGTTACAGGGAACCAGGCAGAGGGCCTTCTCGGTGGTGGCGCCTGCCTTCCCATCATTTGTCAAGGAAATAAACAACTCTCTGACTTTTAGAAGACATCTGAAGGCAACCTTGTTTAGGGAAGTTTTTAATGTTTGGTGTATTATTGTGTTTTTAATATTCTTTTGGGGGCCGCCCAGAGTGGCTGGGGAAACCCAGCCAGATGGGCAGGGTATAAATAATAAGTTGTTGTTGTTGTTGTTGTTGTTAATGATACTATATTATTTTTTTCTCTTTCCTTTAGCTTGTTATCAAGGTAGGCACTTAACATTATACTGCAGCTGTTAAGTGGATTTATGTGGTACATTTGTGAATTTTCTCTTTTTGTCTGTAGTAAATTGTTGTGCACTGTTTTTGTTATGGTTTTGTAAAAGTTTTGTTGTATAATTATGCATTGTATGGTATCTGATGCAATGAGAAAAACTTTTTTTAAAAAAACCACCCAATGATAATATTAGCATCATCGTTTACTTCTAAATAACCTAAATATTATTAAAAAATGCTCTTTTTATAATTGTTATTAAATTTTAAATTATTTAATTTAGAATATTCATTTAAACAACCTTAAAATATCATTTTGCATATCATAAATCCCTGCATATTTTATATAAACTAAACCATTCAGTATTCCATTATTATTCCCATCAAAACTTATTTACACTGTTGAATTTATCTTAATGTTGTCAATGTTTTCAAGTGTACACAGTTTCCCCCATATATTCAATAAACATTTCCCAATCTTCTTTCAATGAATGCTTAAATAAGATGAGATAAGATATCTTTATTGTCATTGTTCCCTTGCGGGAACAACGAAATTACTCGGTTGCTACATCTACTCAGATAAAGCATTCCGCATAATCCAGACTTACAAAAACCTAATTAAAAACAGTAAATATAATACAAAATAACAAGTAAAATAAGATTACTTCAAAGTCCAGGCTTCCTATTTAAGGCCAAAATCGCTCTGGAGAAGAAACTGTTCCTGAGACTGCTCGTTCTTGCCTGCATTGTTCTATATCTCCGTCCCGATGGCAGGAGCTCAAAGAAATGGTGACCAGGGTGCGTTGGATCTCTTGATATGTCTAGACTTTGTTCATGCATCATCTGATAAGGTGCTTGAGTGATGAATCTCACTCTCTGGCCCAAGAGATTGCATGATATGTCCTCATTGTAGCATGTGGCCCCCGGAAGGAAATGTGGCCCTTGGCTGCAAAACGTCTCCTACCCCCGCTATAGCTACTGCCCCATTTAGGAACCCCTTTTGCACATACCAGCTTACCATGTGGAATGGCATGGGGACAAGTCTGTGTGGTTTGTCTTCACAGCGCCATCTAACATTACTGCTCACAGCTGATAAACCTCTGCCTTTGTAGAGATGTTGATGAACTTGCAACACAGAGACTATCTTGGAACAGTTTCAAGCATCTTTCCTGCCAAGCTGCCCTCACGCTGACTTGGGGGTGTCTCATTCATGCTACGGAAAGCTAAGAGAATTCTCCACCCCTGTTTGTTTTATTTTTTGAAAAGATTTGTAGATTCCTTTCTAAACTACAAAAATAAAATAGAGCATTTCCATTTTGTAAAAACCCTCACCAGCAGAAGCAAAGGAGAACGGAACACAGAGATTTTGTCTCCTGACTTCTGGTCAGGAGATTTTGTCTTCTGACTCGATAAAGCCATCTGCTCTTTTGTCCTAGGGACGCCAGAATGCCCAGTATATCCCATGGAATTAGTGTTTGCCCTGGATGTATCTCAAGACACCACACCTCAGATGTTCGACCGGATGAGGGAGATCATCATAGCAATTGTGAAGGACCTCAGAATCAGAGAAAGCAACTGTCCTGTGGGAGCCAGGGTGGGTGTCGTGTCCTATAGCTCTAGCACCCGCTATCTGATCCGCTTCTCGGATTTTCGCAGCAAGGACCATTTGCTTCAAGAGCTCAAGGCACTTTCTTATCAGAGAGCCGAGAGCCGACGGGACACGGGTGCATCGATGAGGTTTGTTGCCAGGAATGTCTTCAAGAGAACTCTCCAAGGTGCTAACATGAGAAAAGTTGCTCTCTTTTTCAGCCACGGTCAGGCTGCAGATCCAAATTCCTTCAACACAGCTGTCCTTGAATACAGTGCCTTAGAGATCCTTCCAGTGGTCATTGCATTTAATAACATCACCGAGCTCCATCATCCCTTTGCGGTGAGGACAACTATAGTCTTTTACTTCTTTTGCATTTAGCGATTATGTTTTGCTCTGTATTTATGGAAGCCAGGGCCGGATTTAGGTTTGATGAGGCCCTAAGCTACTGACGGTAATGGGGCCCTTCATATAGAATAGAATAGAATAGAATAGAATAGAATAGAATAGAATAGAATAGAATAGAATAGAATAGAATAGATCTCTATTGTCATTGTCCCCTTGTGGGAACAACAAAATTTATCGGTTGCCATATCAACTCAAATAAGACGCTCCACATGAATTAAAATACTAATAAGTGCAATACAGTACAGAACAATATAACAAATAAATAAGATGACTCCAGAGTCCAGAGTTTCCATTTAAGGCCAAGATTGCTCTAGGAAAGAAACTGTTCTTGAGACGGCTCGTTCTCGCCTTCATTGTTCTATATCTCCGTCCTGATGGTAGGAGCTCAAAGAAGTGATGACCAGGATGCGATGGGTCTCTTGATATACCTAATGCCTTTCTGTGGCACCTGATGGTATAGATATGTTCTAAGGTGGAGAGTGAACAGCCAATGATACTCTCTGCTGTTTTAATAATTCTACACAATCCTTTCCCGAGAAGCGCAGCTTCCGTACTACACACCTAAACCATAAGTGAGCACGCTCTCAATGGCACAGCGATAGAAGGCAAGCAGCAACTTTTGCAGAAGATGATTTTTCCTTAAAATTCTGTCCAGCTGTCATTTGTCAACAACAAATTGTCACTGTTATTTGTGTAGAACTATATGGTAATATAGTTAAAATAGGTAAAATATGGTTTTGGGGACGCAGGTGGCGCTGTGGGTTAAACCACTGAGCCTAGGGCTTGCCGATCAGAAGGTCGGCAGTTCGAATCCCTGCGACGGGGTGAGCTCCCATTGCTCGGTCCCAGCTCCTGCCCACCTAGCAGTTCAAAAGCACGTCAAAGTGCAAGTAGATAAATAGGGACCGCTCCGGCGGGAAGGTAAACGGTGTTGTTATTATTATTATTATTATTATTATTATTATTATTATTATTATTATTCCACCCTATACCCGCAGGTCTCAGGGCAGTTCACAAGTTGTTGTTGTTGTTGATGATGATGATGTTGTTGTTGTTGTTGTTGTTGTTGTTGTTGTATTTACTACCTGAAGTTTTTTCTCCTCCTTTTCATTTTTTCTTTCTAGATGGATGATTCTGGACAGTTTCAAGTCCTTCGCATTCCAAGCAAAGGAGATTACACATCGTTTTTGCATGGACTCCAACTGTGCACCCTTTGTTACGGTATGAAGCATAATCTTCTTGCAGTTACAATTTTCAAGAAACATGTTTATTTGATAGTGCTGAGCCATAAGGCTGACAGAGCTTGGCGCAGGTAGGTAGCCGTGTTGGTCTGACGTAGTCGAAACAAAATTTTAAAAAATTCCTTCCAGTAGCACCTTAGAGACCAACAAAGTTTGTCATTGGTATGAGATTCCGTGTGCAGAGAAAAGGATCTGACCACTACTCCCTTCTTATGGTGCTGACTCGGATTCTGTCTTCATTTTGTCCCGGCTGCTTCTGCTAAAACACCCCTTTATCCTCTTCATCTTTTATGCTGGGCAGTGCGGTGAATACAAATTGACATGCGATGAAAATCAAGGCATCCAATGAAAGTTAAACCTACCAGAAATGTAGCGTTGATTAAAGGTTTTGAAAAAACAGCAATTAAGCAGTTATTGTAAGGATATTTCCAGGGCGTGGGGCTGATTTTTAAACAGTTGATGAGTGAGCCAGAGGAGCGACTAAGAGAAACTCATCTAAACTTTTATTTAGATTCACTGATTTTAGGTTGGGGTGTTTTTTTTTTTTTGCTATTATAAGCCATGGCTTATGCAAATAACTAACAAGATCAAACAAATTGGCCTAAATCCTGAAGATCTTTTAAATGGAACTCGGAACAAGGCAAAAATAATTATTACCGTATATTCCGGCGTATAAGACGACTGGGCGTATAAGATGACCCCCAAGTTTTCCAGTTAAAATATAGAGTTTGGGATATACTCGCTGTATAAGAAATATGACCCGGCATATAAGATGACCCCCCAACTTTTGAGAAGATTTTCCTGGGTTAAAAAGTAGTCTTATACGCAGGAATATACAGTACTCAGAGACTTCATGATGTCGAATTACAACAAGAAGATGCCTTACTCCCGGAGAATTATAGATGTCTAAAATTGTGGCCTAATTTTACAGCTTCTCCTTACTTATCTAACATCACATGTAATATACTATTGAGATATAGTAGAGATGTAAATTTTGTACTCGTTTAAGGGTGTTGAACGAGCTTTCACCTGTTGCATTTGACACGGGTAATATTAAAATAAGGAAAGAATTGTCTCAATATTTGGAAATGTGACTCTCAAACCACCAATAATGAGTTTAGGAGCGCATGGGAGACTTTAGATAATCAAAGTTCCCAGTGTTGATAGAATGCAGGAATGGTCACAATGGTCATTTTTATGAGTATTCTGTACCATTTTTATGGGATGTTACGCTTTCTGCAAATTTTGTACACCACCTAACCCTGACATTTTATAATTTATATGGATATTTATTTAAATCTATATAGATATCTCAACAACTCTGAGTCCAGCCAAGCACTAGAAAGGAACATAACTCCCCAGCATTTCCCCAACGGAGGCTGTGAGCCAATTCAATTCTGAGAAGAATTCTTTCCTTTTGCTTGGAGCATTCCATTTGTTTCTAAGAGGCAACTTACCCCCTTGTGTGTGGGAGTGTTCAGGGAGGCAGCAGAGGATATATTGTTTATTAATATCCTTCCTAACTTGCGCTAGCAAGTTCCTTTACTTAGCAGAGTTTCACATTCCCCTTTTAAACTCACAGCGGGTAGCTTGTTGCAGGCTTGTGTAAGCCTCTCTCTCTTAGGTTCGTGGTAGGTTCCCTTATATCCCTCTTAAAAGAATAAGCACACGACAATCTTGTTTAAGATTATAAAAGATGTTTACTCACATCATCAGTTCACAGTTGGACCCCTGAAGGCAGACTTAGTTACAAAGTATATGCATGTGGATCTACCCCATATGGAGGAATGATCCCAGTGTCCTCTGTTGACTGAAAAGCCAACACAGCATCTCAAGCTAAAAAGCTGATCCAACGTAGAAGGAAGTGAGAGAGAGAGAGAGAGAGAGAGAGAGAGAGAGAGAGAGAGAGAGAGAGAGAGAGAGAGAGAGAGAGCTGCGTGCCTTGTCCTTTTGTTACCTGAACAGATAAGGTCACACCCACCTCTAGTCACATGCTAAGGAAGTATGTCCCAGCCAGGAGGAAACAGGAAGTTTTTGACTGGCTGGACCAAACATTCCCTCACATGTCCACTCTAGGAAAACAAGGAATGTTGTACTTGACTGCTATTCATGTATCACATCCCACATTGTGCAGTTTGTAAACCGATGTCTGAAACATGTGTTCGTTTCCAGATAAATGTGAACGAAATGCTGCCTGCGAACGTACCAGAAGAGCTCTCCTGCCTTTGGGATACGTGGACACGGCTTTCATTTTGGATACTTCACGGGCAATGAATCCCAGCGAATTTGAGAAACTGAAAGGTTTCTTAAGCAGCGCACTCGACGCCTTTGAGGTCTCCTCTGAGCCCGCGGCTTCTTCAGTGGGCGACAGGGTGGCTGTGGTGAGCCACGCTGCACCAGCTTTCAGGCCCCAGACACAGCAACCGCCGGCAAAAAAAGAGTTTGACTTGGTGACTTACGGCAAGACGCAGTCAATGAAAAGACATATCCGGGAATCCCTTCGACAGCTGGGTGGAGAAGCTGCTCTTGGCCATGCCATCCAATGGACAATCAACAATATTTTCTCAGCATCTCCCAACCCAAGGAAACACAAGGCTCTCATCATTGTATCTGCTGGGGAAACGAGTCATTGGGATAAAGAAGTGTTGAAGAAAGCATCTCTGAGAGCCAAGTGCCAAGGCTATGCCCTGTTGGTACTCTCCTTGGGACCTAAGTACAATGGCACAGAACTTGAGGAGCTGGCAAGTCGACCCTTGGAGCAACATTTGATTCAGCTTGGCAGAATTCACAAGCCTGAACTGGGATACGCGTTTAGGTTCCTGAAACCCTTTCTATACCTCCTTCGGAGTAAGTTATCGAGATGTGATTTTGAAAGAGTACGCAGCTTTCCATCTCTCTGTTGTTTTTAAGTTTGTTCTGTTGCTGTAGCATGCTTGCGGAGATCTTTTGGGCTCTCCATACCCCTCTGTGCCAGATTAGACATGATCATGGCCTACTGAGTGTCTCTTCACTGGCCTGGCCCTCTACTGTTCTGATTGGCCAACAAACTTGGAAAAGAGGAGAGAGAACAGTTTTCTCAACTTGTAGCATATAATAACAATAATAATAATAATAATAATAATAATAATAATAATAATAATTATACCCCACCTATCTGTCTGGGTTTCCCCAGCCACTCTGGGCAGCTCCCAACATAATATTTTTTTAAAAAAAACCAATAGAACATTAAACATTAAAAACTTCCCTAAACAGGGCTGCCTTCAGATGTCTTCTAAAAGTCAGATAGTTGTTTATTTCCTTGACATCTGGTGGGAGGGCGTTCCACAGGGCAGGCACCACCACTGAGAAGGCCCTCTGCCTGGTTTCCTGCAACCTCATTTCTCGCAGTGAAGGCCCTCGGAGCTGGACCTCAGTGTCCAGGCAGAGTGATGGGGGTGGAGATGCTCCTTCACAACTGTTCTCTCTCTCTTCTGGTGGAATCTAATTAGAAGAAGCAATGTGATCCTGCTTCCTCCTCCACCCACAAGAAACCCACTCATCCCTAGCTACCCCATGATCAGGGGAAGTTCTAGGATAGTATAACCAGACATTCCACTGATGAAAATAGAGACCCTCCTGTGCAAGACAGAGTGATACTGGGGTGAAGTTTGGCAACCCAGCTGCAAGGCCGGGTGGGTAATGGTGGACCGACAGAATCCACACTCAGTTATGCTGCAAGCAGTAAATGGGAACTGAAACTACAGGTGGATGGTTTCTGATGATAAAAGCATCAAGGCAGAGCATGCGCTACGTCGCAAGTGAAATAAGCACAGTGTAGCATCTAACCCATTTTGAGGACACTGAGCCCATTTTATAGCAATAAATTATTAGCCCCCGTGTATCAATCCATGGCATAGAAATCTTAAGCAGAAATCACAACTGAGCGGTAAATTTTAGTATTTATTATTTATTGCATTTATTCATCGTTTCGTATATTTTAAAAGTATTGAAGTGTAAAATACAAAACATCTACAATCAGTTAAAGACCAGATAACAAAAAGAAAACAAAATGCAAAAGTATTCCTAAAGTGTCCATCCAAGAATGCTGGGTGTTTTTGTTTTGTTTTTAAATAAAATATATAGATGCTACCACCAGTCCCTTTAAGCATATGCACAGTGCTTTTTTCTGTTCACCAAGCAATTATAGCCACAGCTTTTCCCACAGAGGACTTACAGAGGGATGGCCTACAACCCACACAGATGAAAATCCCCAGGTCCCCTCTCTTTGCAAGATAAGCACGAAACCACCTCCACTGTCAGCAAACTACAAGTCGTTCCACTCCACCCCACAATCAGGAAATCAGTTCCCAGCAACCATTCACAAAATGGGTCCTTTCCCACCTCCCCTAAAGTGTCTCGTCTCCCCCGGTCATTCCTTCTTCACAATAAACAGAGATACACATGATGTATCCCCCCCCCCTTTGGCCGTGGATAAGCAGAACAAAGCAAAAATAGTCTCTTACCATTTAAAGAGATTTTAATGATCACAGCGGAAGAACAGAGAGTCCATCTCAGAGTAAAGGTGCTCCCAATTAAGGTTTACATCCACTCCCTCCCCTGAGTCATCCTCGCCACTTCCTCAGTTTGCAACCTGATCTCGCAACCACTGTGCCTTCTGTGCAGCTACCTTATCTAATCTCCGCGACCTTGGACTGATCGGCTGGACAGTTTCCAGCGAACCGGAGGCTGTTAACTATCTCTCTCTCCTGGTTCTCCCCAACTTTTGTCTTCTGAACTATGTCCCTCTGCGAACTACTGTTCCAAATCTATACTGTCCCACAGCTCCTGGGAAGATTCAGGATCCTGATCAGTAGCAGGGGGAGGGGGAGGGGAGGCTCCCACAATTCCTCATCTGTGCAGCCCTCCTCAGCACGGTCCCTGACACATGATCTTGAAGAATAATTGCATGTTTTAGCTAAAAGAATTAGAGGGAGGGCCTGGAAATTGTCTTTTGGTGTAGGGCCAGGGCCAGATGCAATCATTAGGACTTTCAGTGTAAGATTCATGAAAAGAGGGGAAATGTGAAAATACACCCTAATCATGGCAAAATCTATTTCCAAACTTTGCGAAGATTCATCCCTGTGTCTTTTTGTCACAACAGGTGGAATCAACAGCTATCCACCAGCTGAACTCCGAACAAAATGTAACAAGGTCACCTCTCAAAATACGAGATACACTTCAAGGAGTCTCAGTCTCATGTAAGTCCAGCCACTTATTTGTAAAGATTATTATAAATTAGAAAAATGTCAATCATGTGTCTATGTATGCATTGCATTCCCTGAAGAATCCTTGGCCACCTAGTATTGGGAATGGAGGGTAGGTTTTTGCCCTTGCGTCAAGATTTCCCCCAAGTACAGGGCTGCAGGCTTCTCTACAGGAGTTAAGGGGACTATTCACTTATATGAGAGAAAAATGAAAGGGTGCAGTTAAGCATACTCTTAGGGAGGGGGCCAGAGTTGTTAATCCATTTCATGGGAGGAGGAAGAACCCAATCATTCAGATCTGAACTGTTTATAGCTAATGGTTGTGACATTATGCTTGGGATGCGGGTGGTGCTGTGGTCTAAACCACTGAGCCTCTTGGGCTTGCCGATCGGAAGGTCGGCAGTTCAAATCCCCAGACAGGGTGAGTTCCCATTGCTCTGTCCCAGCTCCTGCCAACTTAGCAGTTTGAAAGCACACCAGTGCAAGTAGATAAATAGGTTTGTGAACAAACGGTGGCTCCCTCAGCCTAAAAGCAAGATGAGCGCCACAACCCATAGTCACCTTTGACTGGACTTAACCGTCAGGGGTCCTTTGCCTTTTACCTTAATAGTTGTGACAAGTCATCTCTCCCCATCCCAGGGCTTTCCTTCCCATGCCTAGGAAGGGAAAGCCACGTGGCTTTCTGCAACATCTAAGACCACATGACCTACCTGTGGCCTTCCATTTGTACTCTCCCTCTTCCTTCCACCATTGCTTTTGCCATATGATGCTGGATGCACCCCAGTTTCCAAACTCTAGGAGATTCAAGGAGTACCAGTGCTTAGCTCAGATTTTGTTTCCTTGGAAGGAAAGGTTACTGGGGACTGTGGTGTTTTGTGGTTTAATTTACACATATTTACAACCTGAGCATAAGATGGAAGGGCTCACAGCATTAACTCTCCAATAGATTTTGGTTCCCCATTAACTCTTGGCTAACTCTTCTCACTTCAAGGATGATGTGGCCTCCAGTCACATGAGGGGTGAAAGACTAACTTCTCCTTCTGGGGAGATCATTTGCTGTTGTTTTTGTGGCAAGAAGGCCAACTCTTTAGTCACGTAAAAAGGATGCTTAGCAGGCTTAGCTAAGCCCATTAACTTAACAAAGGGACTGGTGTGACCACTTCATCAGTTCCTTCTACAACAGACTCCCATCCTACAGATATAAAGCCGCAGTCTTGGACAGGATCCAAAAACATCATCCAAACCAAAGGCTATCCTACATTTCCCAGCTCATTTTCCTGCAATGTCTGCTTTCGATATTTTTCAGATGACTGAACGAGGACAAACCTGGCATTGAAAAGAAAACTGACTTCTCACCATTAGCCAGCTGCAATCAATGGTGATGAGTTTGGGTTTCTTGTTGTTAGATGGCTGTGTTTTCTGGAAACCAGATGTGGCGTATGAAGTTCGTGGAGTGGATCCTCTTTCTCTTCTTCATATTTTTTAATATGTGGTCTTTCGTTCCCAAAGATTTAGCAAGGCCATATCTTCTGACGGACAGAATGCCTTGAAAGTTCCACTCAACTTAAAGCAGTTTTTGCACACACTTTAAATGTTTTATCATTCCGTGAAAAGTATAAATAACCTCCATTTTTCCAAACACTTCAATATTTGCACTGATTCATGCCATTTTGTGCCTCTTGTGCTTTAGCCTAATGCCGAAACCCATCTTCTCCATAGCTGCCAAGTCTCCCGTTTTTCGCGGGAAACCCCCGGATTTTAATCCGTTTCCCGCTGTTATCCCGAATAGAAAAAAATCCCAGAAATCAGGATTTCCTACCAGATTTCCTACCGGATTTCCTACCAGGGAGGCTCCATTTCAGATGCCGCTCTGCCCATGCCTGGGCACCGGAAATCGGGCAGAGCGGCACCGGAAGTTGCTTCTACGCATGTCCAGACATGCGTAGAAGCGACTTCCGGTGCCGCGCCGCTGATGATCCCACATTTTTCAGCGGGAGACTGGGCAGCTACGATCTTCTCTTTCAATTCATTACTTTTATTTGTCCAGTCTCCATCTCCAGTCAGCCTTTTCTCCTCCAACCTGACCCTTTCGAACCTTTATTCACCGAGTATTTTCTAATTTCCCTTGTTCCACACCTTGCCTGTCTCTAGTTGTCTCTTGCTCCCCCACTGCTTCGTTCCTCCCACCCCCAGCAAATTATCTCTTCTCCTGTACTTGCCCTCCTGATGGCAATGAATGGAATGAAATCATTAAACTCACATTTGTTGCTGGTTTGGACTTCTCTGTAGTTCTCTCTTTATTCACGTAGCTGTTTTGCACTTACTCTGGTTCGTTGCTGGCTTTCAAGCCTGACTTACTCGAGAGGAACAAACCAGAGTCCAGACATCGCTCTAAGCAATGCTGATTTTTACCCACTCGTGCAAAGGAATGAGTGAAGCAACAACAAACAGGTTGAAATGTGCCAGCACACTGATCATTCACACTGTGGTTCAAGTAAGATAGGATAAGCTAGGAATCCTGGCTTATTGTTTACCTGTGTGTGGTTTGCTGCAGGCTTGTGATATTAGCTTGCTTGGGAGCAACAAAGCAGAATCCACCACACTAAGCAATGTCAATTTGTTTTACCCAGCACACTGTATATTGTCGTTCAAGCAGAGATGGAGGTGGGATTCCTTTCGATTTGTATTTAAAGCCAAATGATTAAATTCCAAAGCAATAATGAGAACCAAAACACAGTCATCTTTCAAAATTTTCCCTTATCCAAAATTTGTGGTGTAGTTCTGCAACCATTCCTTACAGAATTTCATATATTAGAGGGAAATGTGCCTAAAAATGAATGTATTAGTTAAAAGAGGGGAGGTGGCATTGCAAGGAGTTCCTCACAACCCCCTTTTTGTTTTAACCACTCTGAGTAATTTAGTATCATCAGCAAACTTGGCTCAAATGGGATCATTTGGGAACAAGTTAAAACAAAAACATGTCCCACAGGTAACTGATCTGTAAGTACAGAGGTACCTCGGTTTACAAACACAATTGCTTCCGGAAGTCTGTACTTAACCTGAAGCGTACTTAACCTGAAGTGAACTTTCCCATTGAAAGTAATGGAAAGTGGATTAATCCATTCCAGACAGTCCGTGGAGTACTTAAACTGAAGCGTACTTAACCTGAAGTGAACTTTCCCATTGAAAGTAATGGAAAGTGGATTAATCCGTTCCAGACGGTCCGTGGAGTACTTAAACTGAAGCGTACTTAACCTGAAGTGAACTTTCCCATTGAAAGTAATGGAAAGTGGATTAATCTGTTCCAGACGGGTCCGCAGAGTACTCAACCTGAAGCGTACTTAACCCGAGGTATGAGTGTAATTGGTTCTGGAAGTCCGTACTTAACCTGAAGCGTACTTAACCTGAAGCGTACTTAACCTGAAGCAAACTTTCCCATTGAAAGTAATGGAAAGTGGATTAATCCGTTCCAGACGGGTCCGCGGAGTACTTAAACTGAACATACTCAAACCGAGGCATACTTAAACCGAGGTATGACTGTAGCAGTAATAGTAGTAGTAGTAGTAGTAATAATAATAATAATAATAATAATAATAATAATAATAATAATAAACTTCTTGGTCTATGTTAGCAGGCAAAAGGGTTTGCAACTTGTAACTGGTTGATTAACTACTTGTGGCTTGACCCTCACTCTAGGGTTGCCATATTTCAAAAAGTGAAAATCTGGTGGTGGGACAACGATGAGTGGTCGGAGGGAGAAGAGTGGGAAGACAAGGTGTTGGAAACTGAATAGGTAAACAGGGCTGAGGGTGCTGGGAGAGTCTGTGGCAGAAAGGGGTCTAGAATCAGAGGCAGAAGCAGGAGAGGAGGGAGGCCAAGAGGCAGAGATGAGTTTGGCTGGTGAAGAGGCACAAATGTCTCCCCCTCCTGCTGCAACAGGCTTCCCTCCCTCCCTGTCTCCCAGAACTAGGAGAGACATGAAAAGGAGCGGAGGAGAGGTTGGCTTCATGCAGGCTCAGTCTCCGATTGCTTGGAGAAAGCCCTGGAGAGGAGGGGGTCTGATGCATGGGGTAAGACCTACCGGAGATGAGCTGCTTTGCTTATTAGGCCTGACACTCAACCAAATGAAGACTGTGTTTTTGCTAATAAAAAGTTAACTCCAACTTTGAACTGTGTGATTTACTGTCGGCTCTTTGGCAATACATATGAAAGAGCTGGTGGAAGAGCTGTTTGCACAAGAGAGGCAAAACTAAATTTATAGATGTCTTCATGCTTTCTGTACAGGCACACTTCTAGGTTCTACACCCATGTAGACATCATTCAGGCTAACATCTGCTGCTCTCCAGATGTTGCTGGATTACAATTATCATCGGTCCTAGGCATGAAAGATTTGGAGAGCTGTAGTCTCAACAAAATCCAGAGGGTTTCAGAGTGGTTTTGCCTGTGCTAGACTATTGCACAAGAAAACTAGAATTCAGTCCATAGAGCGTCAACACCAAAGAGGAAAATTGCTATAGAACTATAGAAACTGTTGAATAAAATGCTATTATAGCCTTGAATAAATTCTTCTGTTCAGCTCTTGCACAAGCGTTTCTGCAGCCAGTGCCTGGAACCATTTTTCTTCCCTTCACTGTTCTTTGGAATTGTGTTGCGATAAAGCTGCCTTGTTAAGCTATAACACATGGCACTGAGGATATGGCTACTGAGCAAATGACACGAAAACTGTAGGAGACAGATGTTATAAGTGAGTAAGGGACTAGTTCGGGCACTGTCAGTTTGATAAGAGCCAGCTGATAAGATACAGTCATGCAGTATTCAAAAGCTATCATAGCTCCAGTTACAGGGGGAGAGACAGCACAGAGCGAAGAACCTTGTGTTGAAAAATCTGTCAATTTTCAGTTTTCGCAGTGGCTTCCCCGCCCCCCTCTCCAGTTTTAGGCTCAGTTCTCCTTTCCACATACGTTCGAAGTTACTTTTTAAAATGTGCTCATTTTATTGTGGATCAACACATTTTAAAAATGTTTTGTGTGTCATTTTTTAAACACACACTTTACCCAGGATATGCACTGGAAAACTGCAAAATTCGGAGTCGGGCAAATTTTGAAGGTTCAATTCAATTTCAGTTCTCATATTGTTTCAGAAATTGTGAGCTGAGTAAGATTGTCTTCCATGAACATGGTCTTAACAGTGAGTCCATAAGTGGCGGTGGAGGCCAATTATGGATCCACACGTTCTTCCATAATGGGGACACGGGTTCCGAGGTGGGAGTTGATCACAGGGAGGGTTGGCCAAGTGTGCCTTCCTCTTAGCACGTTTCTCCCTTTTGTCCCGAGTTCAAGCGTCTTCAAAGTCCACGACAACTTTGGTAAAGGCTGTTCTCCAATTGGAGCGCTCAGAAGCCAGTGTTTCCCAGTTGTCCGTGTTTATACCGTGTTTCTCATATTATAAGACATGTCTTATATTTATTTTTTCCTCAAAAAAACGCACTAAGGCTTATTTTCAAGGGATGCGCCTATCACTATGTCTTATTTTCGGGGTATGGCTTATATTCCTTGAATGCTTAAAAATCCTGCTATGGCTTATTTTATGGGTATGTCTTAAAATATGAGAAACAGGGTACTACATTTTTAAAGATTTGCCTTAAGAGAGTCTTTAAACCTCTTTTGTTGACCACCAGCATTACCATAACCAGCTTTCCATTTTTAAGTTCGGAATAGAGTAGTTGCTTTGGAAGACTATCATCAGGCATCCGCACAACATGACCAGTCCAACGAAGTTGATGTTGAAGAATCATTGCTTTGACACTGGTGAGCTTTGCTCCTTCCAGTACACTGGCATTAGTTCGCCTGTCTTCCCAAGTGATGTGTACATTTTTTGGGAGACACTGTTGATGGAATCTTTTGAGGAGTTGAAGATGGTGTTTATAAGTGGTCCATGTTTCACAAGTGTACAGTAAGGTTGGCAGTACAATAGGAGCAGGTGGCGCTGAGCCACTTGGGCTTGCTGATCAGAAGGTTGGCAGTTCGAATCCCTGCGACGGGGTGAGCTCCCATTGCTCTGTCCCAGCTGCTGCCAACCTAGCAGTTCGAAAGCACACCAGTGCAAGTAGATAAATAGGTACCGCTGCAGCGGGAAGGTAAACGGCAGAAAGGCCTACAAATGGGTGCTGCTGGAGGCAGAGACATCTGGACTGGACATATGCAAGAAGGTGTGTAGGGGGCAGCTGCTGGCATTGTTCAGTGGAATCCCTAATCTGGACCTTGGGTAGTGTCATGAACTGGCAGGACTACGGAGAAGAGGAAGAGGATCCTGGCAAAGGGTGTAGCCGGGACTGGGACACATTGGGGCAAGCAATGGATGAGGAAGGAGTGGTTGGTGTAGGAAGTACGGGGTGACAGCGGAAGACGTGGGGATGGGGGATTATTGCAACCTCCTGCCGGCCAGTGCATTCCAGTTGTCCCCAAGTAACACGGCCACATGCGAAAATATTGCTATTCTAGAAGGTAGATGACTAGATTCATGTCATACCAGCATCAGACCAAACATGTGGGCGATTTACTTAGTACATGTACCAAATAAAAAGAATGTTTGCAGTGTAGACACCAGATTAACAGGCGTACGTACTGTTTCTTGTAAACGAGGAACAGAGAAGCCCTGACGCTGGATATAACAGCAACATTTCATTTCAGATTTTGTTTTTGTCTTCCTTTTAATGCCTTCCAGGTGATAAAGGAAGTCCAGAACACTTAGGAGAAGAAGCAAGTAGACTGTTAAGCTGCAGCTATCGCCATTTCTACTCTAAACAAGAATCTGTCAGAACTCTGGCCATGTTTTAAAGATGTTCACAGAATGTGCCCTCTTGGGACCAGGTCACTATCATGTGACGGTGTCACATGAGTTCCTGTGATGAGATTTACTTTAATCTTGAGAAAGCCATCCCTTTCCCTATTTTCTGCCAGATATTTGGAAATGTACCGGGTGGGTGCGTAAAAAAGAAATAGAGGAAGACGGCACAAGAGAGAGCATTAAGATAATGTCTGGCTCTCCCTCCTGCAGTTTTTAGGATTTTGTGGAACCCTCAAATGTTCTTTACGGGGTTTTAGCACATAGTTTATTTTTAAAACCCCAAAAAATGTTGCTTTCAGGGGTGCCAACTTGAATAAAATATTGGAGAGGGCTCAGGTAAGCCCCGCCCTGCATAATTGGTCACATGATGGGGCAAAGACACACAATTTTGAAAGGTGATGCCATTTACTAGGGGGAACCCTTCAAATATTTTATTCCGGGGGGCTGAAGAGACCTCGGCCCATAGCTGCCAAGTTCTCCCTTTTTTAAAGGGAAATTCCCTTATGCTGAATAGGCTTCCTCGTGAGAAAAGGGAAAACTTGACAGCTATGCCTCGGCCCCTAGGAGTTGGGTCCTATGATTGCTATTGTTAGATAGCGGAAAGGCAGGCTATAAATGAAGTGAATACAGTGGTACCTCTACTTACGAATTTAATGCGTTCCGAACGCACATTCGTAAGTCGAAAAAAATTGTAAGTCGAATCCCATAGGAATGCATTGGGAGAAAAAATTCGTAAGTCGAAGCAACCCTATCTAAAAATTCGTAAGTAGAAAAAATCCTATCTAAACCACATCCAAGATGGCGGACGGAGCTCCATTCGTAAGTAGAAGCATTCATAAGTAGAGTTATTCCTAAGTAGAGGTACCAATGTAATTTAATAATCTGCTGTAACAACATGGATGGCTTTTGCAGTGGTTCCCTGGAACCTCCTTGAATATTTTTTTGGGGGGGTCCTTGTCCCCCTGGCCCCCACCAGATGGCCTCTCTGGCACCTTGCCTATCTGCACCAGGTAACTGTGAGCCTGAAGGTGAGCATCAGAAGTTGGCACGGTCTCCCACGGTCTCCCACCTTGACAGTGGGCTCTCTGCCCAACACTCTTTGGCCACCACCTCCTCGCTCGCTTGCCCACCAGCTCTTTCCCTAGCACTGGAAGAACTAGAACTGGTCATTCCTTGACCCAATAACTGCGTCACACTTTCAGGAATCCTATATAATAATGTCCATGTTGTCCCTGCGTCCAGTTGTCCCGTGTGTCCCTGGGGTACTGCGCATGTACCCCAGAGACACGGGGATTGGACGGAGGGACAACGGCCAACCGCCGCTCCGCCAACCGCCACTCCGAAGCCCAGTCTCATGCTGGAGGTGCGCGGCGAGGCGGCGGGGGAAAGAAGCGCTCCCCCCGGCAGCCTTGCCGCGCACCTCCGGCATGGGACGGTGCTTCCTCGGCCGAAGCGGCAGCGGGCGCCGAGGGAAGCCGGCTTTGGCTTGGCGGCGGCGGGAAGAAGGGGAGGAATTCCTCCCCTTTTTCCCGCCGCCGCCAAGCCAGTCCCCGAGCCGAAGTGCGGCGCGGCGGGGGCTTTTCGCCGTTTGCCTTCCCGGAGCGAAGGGGGAGGCAAACAGCGAAAAGCACCCGCCGCGCCGCACTTCGGCTCGGGGACTGGCTTGGCGTGCGCGGCGAGGTGGCGGCGGGGGGGGGAAAGCGCTCCTCCCCCCCCCCGCCGCCTCACCACGCAGCGCCGACATGGGACGGGGCTTCGGAGACCTTCTCCGAAGCCCCGTCTCATGCGGGAGGTGCCCGGCAAGGCGGCGGGGGGGGAGAAGCGCTCCTCCCCCCCGCCGCCTCACCACGCAGCGCCGGCATGGGACGGAGTTTCGGAGAAGGTCTCCGAAGCCCCGTCTCATGCGGGAGGTTTCCGGCGAGGCGGCGGGGGGGGGAGAAGCGCTCCTCCCCCCCGCCGCCTCACCACGCAGCGCCGACATGGGACGGGGCTTCGGAGACCTTCTCTGAAGCCCCGTCTCATGCGGGAGGTGTGCGGCGAGGCGGCGGGGGGGAGAAGCGCTCCTCCCCCCCGCCGCCTCACCACGCAGCGCCGACATGGGACGGGGCTTCGGAGACCTTCTCCGAGACCTTCTCCGAAGCCCCGTCTCATGCGGGAGGTGCCCGGCGAGGCGGCGGGGGGGGGGGAGAAGCGCTCCTCCCCCCCCGCCTCGGCACGCAGCGCCGGCATGGGACGGAGTTTCGGAGAAGGTCTCTGAAGCCCCGTCTCATGCGGCAGGTGCGCGGCGGGGGGGGGCGGGAGAAGTGCTTCTCTCCCCCCACCCGCCTCGCCGCGCACCTCCCGCATGAGACGGGGCTTCGGAGACCTCCGAAGCTCCGTCCCATGCCGGCGCTGCACGACAGCAGCGTTCTAGCGCCCGTTTTTAAACGGGCTGAATTCTACTAGTTCCTCATAAGCAGCCAAGTCTACATTCTGGCACTTGTCTGCCCGCTTTAAGCCAGCCTTTGCTGTGCTGGCTAGAGCTGATGGCAGTTGTCATTCAGAACATCTGGAGAGCCTCCGTTAACCTACCATAGCAAGAGTCTGTCCGCCGTACAGCTTCCATCACTCCTTAAGCATCAATGTGGTTTTGATTTTATCATACATAAAAAGTTACATGTGGGCTAGTGGGCTGCCAGAAATTCTGTCAGCACCTCGAAATATTATTATGTGGCCTTAGCGAAGCTACGATGGCATCGTTGCTCAGCACCCTCCCACTCCCAAAAAAGGATTGTGCCATAGTTGGAAATGTGAAACTTAAATAAATAACTCAGACATATTGGGTGGTAGTTTTATGTCACATCCTTAGGAGTTCAATCTCTAGCTGTGGCAGGGAACTGAATAAGCATTCAGGATTCAAGGATACTTTCCAGCCAGGCAGAAACATTATTTTTAATAATAATTTTATTGAATTTTCAAAAGTTTAACATATATACTTCAATACATAAGAAATTTGACTTTTCACAACTTCCCACCTCATTTTCCATGGTGCTTTAACACACACACACACACACCCTGCATATTGCATTCTGTTTCTTACACCAACTCATCAATAGTGTATTCTCTAATTCATTTTGTTGCTCATAATTCAAATCCTTCTTGCAAGTTCATCAAACTATAATATTTCCTTAAATAGACCCAAAAGGGCTTCCATTCTTCCACAAAGCAATCATTGTTAGAGTCTCTTATTTTGACTGTTACCTTTGCCATTTTTCTGCATAGCCCATCACCTTACTTATCCATTCTTTTTTGGTGGGAACTTCTTCTTCCTCCCATTTTTGTGCGAGAGAATCCTAGCCGCTGTTACCTATGTCACCTCTTTCCTCTTAATCATCTCCTCTCCCTAAGCGAAAGGCTTCTGTTTTTTGAGGGGTTGGGTTTTTTTTGTATAATCACTTTGAACATCTTTTTTATCTCATTATATATCATTTCCCCAAAGCCCTCGCTTTCCTACAAGTCCACCACATATGTATAAAAAAGGTTCCATCTGAGCAGGCAAAGGCATTCAAGGAGGATGTGAAGTGGGGCTGATCAGAGATGCGCCTTAAGAAGAGTGGGAGGAGGAGAAGAAGGAGTTTGGATTTGATATCCCACTTTATCACTACCCTAAGGAGTCTCAAAGTGGCTAACAGTCTCCTTTCCCTTCCTCTCCCACAACAAACACTCTGTGAGAAGAGTGAGGCTGAGAGACTTCAGAGAGAAGTGTGACTAGCCCAAGGTCACCCAGCAGCTGCATGTGGAGGAGCGGAGACGCGAACCCGGTTCCTCGGATTACGAGTCTACCACCCTTAACCACTACACCACACTGGAGAGCTGGATATCAGAAAAGCTAAAGCACAGAATGAACTCAGGCTCGCTAGAGAGGTTAAAAGCAACAAAAAGGGCTTTTATGGGTATGTCCGTAGCAAAAGGAAAAACAAGGAAACAGTGGGGTCACTCAGAGGAGAAGATGGTGAAATGCAAACAGGGGACAGAGAAAGGGCAGAACTCCTCAATGCCTTCTTTGCCTCAGTCTTCTCCAAGAAAGAAAACAACGTCCAACCTGAAGAATATGGAACAGATGATGGAACAGATGATTCAGCAGGGGAAACACAGCCCAGAATAAGTAAGGAGGTAGTACAAGAATACTTGGCTAGTTTAGATGTATTCAAGTCTCCAGGGCCAGATGAACTACATCCAAGAGTATTAAAAGAACTGGCAGAGGTGATTTCAGAACCACTGGCAATAATCTTTGAAAATTCCTGGAGAACAGGCGAAGTTCCAGCAGACTGGAGGAGGGCAAATGTTGTCCCTATTTTCAAAAAGGGGAAAAGAGAGGACCCAAACAATTACCGCCCAGTCAGCCTGACATCAATACCAGGAAAGATTCTAGAGCAGATCATTAAGCAAACAGTCTGTGAGCACCTAGAAAGAAACTCTGTGATCACTAAAAGTCAGCATGGGTTCCTGAAAAATAAGTCATGTCAGACTAATCTGATCTCATTTTTTGACAGAATTACAAGCCTGGTAGATGAAGGGAACGCTGTGGATGTAGCCTATCTTGATTTCAGCAAGGCCTTTGACAAGGTGCCCCATGATATTCTTGTAAAGAAGCTGGTAAAATGTGGGCTAGACAATGCTACCATTCAGTGGATTTATAACTGGCTTACTGACCGAACCCAAAGGGTGCTCATCAATGGCTCCTCCTCATCCTGGAGAGTAGTGACTAGTGGGGTGCCACAGGGTTCTGTCTTGGGCCCAGTCTTGTTCAACATCTTTATCAATGACTTGGATGATGGGCTTGAGGGCATCCTGAGCAAGTTTGCAGATGACACCAAATTGGGAGGGGTGGCTAACACCCCAGAGGACAGGATCACACTTCAGAATGACCTTAACAGATTAGACAACTGGGCCAAAGCAAACAAGATGAATTTTAACAAGGAGAAATGTAAAGTACTACACTTGGGCAAAAAAAATGAAAGGCACAAATACAGGATGGGAGACACCTGGCTTGAGAGCAGTACATGTGAAAAGGATCTAGGAGTCTTGGTAGACCACAAACTTGACATGAGTCAGCAGTGTGATGCAGCAGCTAAAAAAGCCAATGCAATTCTGGGCTGCATCAATAGGAGTATAGCATCTAGATCAAGGGAAGTAATAGTACCACTGTATTCTGCTCTGGTCAGACCTCACCTGGAGTACTGTGTCCAGTTCTGGGCACCACAGTTCAAGAAGGATACTGATAAGCTGGAACGTGTCCAGAAGAGGGCAACCAAAATGGTCAAAGGCCTGGAAACGATGCCTTATGAGGAACGGCTTAGGGAGCTGGGTATGTTTAGCCTGGAGAAGAGAAGGTTAAGGGGTGATATGATAACCATGTTCAAATATATAAAAGGATGTCATATAGAGGAGGGAGAAAGGTTGTTTTCTGCTGCTCCAGAGAAGCGGACACGGAGCAATGGATTCAAACTTCAAGAAAGAAGACTCCACCTAAACATTAGGAAGAACTTCATGACAGTAAGAGCTGTTCGGCAGTGGAATTTGCTGCCAAGGAGTGTGGTGGAGTCTCCTTCTTTGGAGGTCTTTAAGCAGAGGCTTGACAGCCATCTGTCAGGAATGCTTTGATGGTGTTTCCTGCTTGGCAGGGGGTTGGACTGGATGGCCCTTGTGGTCTCTTCCAACTCTATGATTCTATGATTCTATGATTCTATGATTCTATATTCCTCGTGGCTCATGAGAAGACCCTTCTGGGAGCCCTAAGAGGACATCAGTGAGGGTGGAGGAATCCCCAAAGAGACTGCAGGTGAAGAGGGACTTGGCTTAGGCTGCTTAGCCTCCCCACCTAGCAGCTGACATGCGGGATAGTGCAGCAGCAGCAGCAGCAGCAGCAGCAGCAGTTGTTTTTCTGTGCAACCTCTGGCCTCCAGGCTGCCCCAGAACTTCAATTCTGGTTGTGGGTATTTTTGGATATAGCATTTTTGGTCTAGATTGGAGAGAGAGTGGCAGAGAGGGTGATTAGAGGGTGGTTTAGAGGGTGCTCCCCACTTTTTCACTTGCAGTCACAGGGGCCTGGAATGTAACCCCCACTTAAGTGGGGGTACAACTGAATATTTATTTATTACATGTATATAGCCATGCAAGGAACAGCCACATCTTGATTAAAATAGGTACCAAAATCAGAAATCTGTGCAGTCAGCCAATATTAAAGGTAAAGGACCCCTGGACGGTTAGGTCCAGTCAAAGGCAACTATGGGGTTGCGGCGCTCATCTCGCTTTCAGGCCGAAGGAGCTGGTGTTTGTCCACAGACAGCTTTCCAGGTCATGTGGCCAGCAGGAATAAACCACTTCTGGCACAACGGGACACCATGACGGAAGCCAAAGCACACAGAAACGCCATTTCCCTTCCTGCCACAGTGGTACCTGTTTATCTACTTGCGCTTGCATGCTTTCAAACTGCTAGGATGGCAGGTGCTAGGACAGAGCAACAGGAACTCACCCTGTCGCGGGGATTCGAACCGCTGACCTTCCAATCGGCAAGCGCAAGAGGCTCAGTGGTTTAGACCACAGTGTCAACCACATACCTTTATCTTCACCTTAAGGATTGTCTGCAGACCCCCTCTAGTTGGTGATATGTATTATTTCAATAAGGGACCCAGGTGGCGCTGTGGTTAAACCACTGAGCCTAGGGCTTGCTGACCAGAAGGTTGGCGGTTCGAATCCCTGTGACGGGGTGAGCTCCCGTTGCTTGGTCCCAGCTCCTGCCAACCTAGCAGTTCGAAAGCACGTCAAAATGCAAGTAGATAAATAGGAACCGCTACAGCGGGAAGGTAAACAACGTTTCCATGTGCTGCTCTGGTTCGCCAGAAGAGGCTTTGTCATGCTGGCCACATGACCTGGAAGCTATACGCCGGCTCCCTCGGCCAATAATGCGAGATGAGCGCGCAACCCCAGAGTCGGTCACGACTGGACCTAATGGTCAGGGGTCCCTTTACCTTTTTATTATTTCAAATGGTCCTATGGGATTGTGCTTTTTGACTAGTGTATGAAATACGTCACCTCTTTTGAAATGTGGTAAGCAAGCTCAGATGTATTTGCAGGGCCCTCCTGCTTATACTGCTGAGTGGGCCCTGGAATTCCACCCTAAAGTCCTCTCCGAACATCATCTTTGATGCATGTACATGAGGGATGGAGAACCTGCCGTCCTCCAGATGTTGCTGGACTACAGCTGCCATCAGTATGGCCAACTGGCAGGAATGATGGAAGTTGGAGTCCAACAATATCCAGAGTCCCACAAGTTTTTCCACTCCTGATGTAGCAGGTCCCAGTTCTACTGGGGTTTTGGCAGCCTCCTTAAGACTCACTTATTCACCTGGGCATTTGCTGGCTGCTAACTTCCAGCTTGGAAGAAAACAGATATTTTTGACACAGTGGGTGTAGTTTTACTGTAGCTTTAATATTTGGATTTTTATTTAATGACACTTATATATTGTGAACCGCTCTGGGACCATCCAAATCAAGAGTGGTAAAGAAACATTTTAACTGAATTGAAAGTACACAATGATCTGCTTATTATTTGCTCTTTACTACATTCTTCTGCGAAGTTAAAATGTCTCTGGAGTTCAGTATAATGTTTTAAAACAGTTTAATGTTTTAAAAAGAGGCTGTTTCTCAGGAAATCCATGACTCACACAAAACCAATTCAAGGAGAAATTTTAAGGATCAACCAGGGAATTGCCTTTTTGAGAACTTCTTTCTGACAAAAAAAAAAAGGCTACGAAAAGCACCTCTTCAGAGACTATATGGCAAAATAGCTAAAGTGACCACATGATTCATAGGAAGAGGTGACAGTGGGGAGAAATCAGTGGAGTTAGTAAGAAAAGTGGCAGCAATAGAAAGTCTTTTTAATCAGAAATGATTTTCAGTAGAAGGTTCATGAACTTGGCCTGAGTATGGTTGACTTAATTTGAGCCTGGTGCAAGATTTATGATCACTGCTCCTGCACTTATCGCAAGCCAGGCTGAAGGAGAAGGGGTGTTTAAAACTAGCCTCGGTTTATGAAGGAGTCAGTCCATCTCAGTAACACGGCACGGTTGCCCTATTTAAGGGCATTAGGGGTGAACCTGGCAGCAGCATCTGAAACAGAGATGGGTAACATACCCCTCAACTGCCCCGATTCTGCTGAGATGCTAAAGCCTTCGTGGCTTCTGACTTGAAATCAAGGTGTCCCCATTTTGAGGCTTTGTCCCCCACTCACAGCACTTCCCCAGCAGCAGATCCTGGACTCAGCTGCACTGCGGCAAATATACAAATGTGACCCTAGATGGCGACAGTGAGCTATGCAAAATTCAATGTATTTTTCAAAACGGTTTTTAAAGAAAACGTTTTCACAGCGTTGTTTTTTAAAAAAATGTGTGTAGATTCCACCCCTGCCTCTCTGCCCTTCACAACATGGTGGCTGGCTCTGAGCTTGGCAGCATGGCTTGTTGATGTCATTCGCCAGGGTGCTGCTGGGAGCCAGAAGCAGAGAGACCCAGGAGGGGCATGGGCTTAAAAGGGCCATGGTGCAGATCTTGAGCGACTAGAAGGATGGGGGACAAAGAGTGGGAAAGGGAGGGCTGGTGCCCAGTGCTAGGGTCTCATCCGGTAATGTGCAAGGTAAGGAAGAGGAGAAGAAGAAGAAGAAGAAGAAGAAGAAGAAGAAGAAGAAGAAGAAGAAGAAGAAGAAGAAGAAGAAGAAGGGGAGGGGGAGGGGGGAGTTTGGACTTGATATCCTGCCTTTCACTCCCCTTAAGGAGTCTCAAAGCAGCCAACAATCTCCTTTCCCTTCCTCCCCCACAACAAACACTCTGTGAGGTGAGTGAAGCTGAGAGAATTCAGAGAAGTGTGACTAGCCCAAGGTCACCCAACAGCTGCATGTGGAGGAGCGGGGAAGCGAACCTGGTTCACCAGATTACGAGTCCACCACTCTTAACCACTACACCACACTGGCAGTAGCACCTCTGAGCATGTTCAGAGTGCACACACATCCGTCCTTCTCCTCAGCCAGCAACACCTTGCATTTATAATTCACCTTTCCTCCGAGGGTTTCCCTGGAATGAATAAACACACAACAGCAAGTGCAAAGCTACTGGAGTGACATGTTGGGGTTTATGTGGTATTTTCCAGGATAAAGTCTTCGCAAAAGCCTGCTCTTGGATGTATTAATTTATTTATTTTTGCAGTGGGGAGAATGAGTTTAATTGAGGAGGGTATTTTAAGAGCATTTGAAGTGGTTATCTCATAATTGCCAGAGAGGTGTATGTGTTCTTGATGAAAAATAATCACATGTCGACAGGACGGCGGGACAATTGCCCTCTCTCAATGGCGCCCATACAAAGCAAATGTTGCCTTCCGTTCCATCAGACGTTGAGCGCGCTCCAGAATACAATGTTTCTGTGCTTTCAGCTTTCTATGATTCTTCCTGCAAGATTAGAGATGAAAGGGGACGAAACACTGGAAAGAGATCTAAAGGAACAGTAAAGGCTTGCAACACCTATTTCCAAATTTTGCACATTTTGTTTCTAAAACAGCAGATGCAGGCCACACCGATCCACTGGCAAAATGTGAAACCATTTTTTACAGGGTCAGCCTCTCAACAAACCTACACGCATTTTGCTGCGCTGAACTCTGCCCTCTGATTTCTTTGAAGTTTCATTTCCCTGCGAAAGTGGCTTCCATGTTTTTCTGCCTCATTGTCAAGGAACTTCAGGTTTTCTTTTGAATTCCTGTGTGGACAGGGTTTTGACTACTCATGTCTATTTTAAGGTATTTCTACTCATGTCTATTTAACATTTCTTCCATACTCTGTAGACTTCCTGGCTCATGATGTTCCCCCGCCAATATCTCTCATTTTTAGTTGTAAAGGTACCCAGAAAGGCAGCAGGGTGTGTAGACTACAGTGGTGCCTCGCTAGACGAATTTAATTCGTTCCATGGGTCTTTTCTTCTAACGAAAAATTCGTCAAGTGAATCCCATAGGAATGCATTGAATTTTTTTCGAATTTTTTTTTTTGCCCATAGGAACGCATTAATTGAATTTCAATGCATTCCTATGGGAAACCGTGATTCGCTAGACGAATTTTTCATAAAATGAATTCGTCTAGCGAGGCAAGCTCCGCTCGAAAAATCCTTTCGTTAAGCAGGGCATTCGTTAAGCGAGGCACCACTGTACTTGGGAGAGGTTTTTGTCGAATGAGAGGACACCCACAAACACCCCTCAGCTACCTCCAAACTAAGGTGAGGAGAGAACATTTGATTTCATTTTTATTTCACTTTTAATTTGTATACCGCCTTTCTATATTAATAATAATAATTTTATTTATTTATACATACCCTGTCCATCTGGCTGGGTTTCCCCAGCCACTCTGAGCAGCTTCCAACAAAATATTAAAAATACAGTAAAACATGTAACATTAAAAACTTCCCTAAATAGGGCTGCCTTCAGATGTCTTCTAAAAGTCGGGTAGTTGTTTATTCCCTTGACGTCTAATGGAAGGGCGTTCCACAGGGTGGGTGCCACTACTGAGTAGGCCCTCTGCCTGGTTCTCACAATGAGGGAACCGCCAGAAGGCCCTCGGAGATGGACCTCAGTGTCCGGGCTGAACGATGGGGGTGGAGACGCTCCCTCAGGTATACTATATTGCTATGTACAAGGCGGTATACAGCAACAAAATACACAACAAAGAACACACCCCTTATAATAATCTGATCCAATACAATACAATACAGTACAGCTGGTTTAAACTGGTTCTCTTATCTCTTTTATGTCAAGGTCATGTTGACTATAAAAGTAAGACCAGAAGGAGCCTGGGTTTCACTTTCTCTTTCTATCTCTTTTCCTTCTGGTGTGGTGTTCTGTACATAGTATGCTTAGTGTTACGGTTTAGACCAGGGGTCCCCAAACTAAGGCCCGGTGGCTGGATGCGGCCCAATTGCCTTCTCAATCCGGCCCCAGGTCGGTCTGGGAATCAGCATATTTTTACATGAGTAGAATGTGTCCTTTTATTTAAAATGCATCTCTGGGTTATTTGTGGGGCATAGGAATTCGTTCATTTTTTTTTTTCAAAATATAGTCCAGCCCCCCACCAGGTCTGAGGGACAGTGGACCGGCCCCCTGCTGAAAAAGTTTGCTGACCCCTGGTTTAGACTTACTATAAGTTATTGTAAGTTTAAGTTAAGTCTGCTGCAACTGGTTTTCTTATGGACAGTACCAGTCCTGAGTGTATTGGATTTGTAACCGTTGTTGCTCATTTGCCTTCAGTAGCAGTAAAGCTCTGCTGAATGAAATACAATTGCCTCTGGTCTATTTTTGGGGAATCTTGCAACGTGCTTAAGTTTTTACTCTGCTAACTATACGTCAGAGTTCTGCTCTGGATCATATTGAGTAGAATCTCAGTGACAAACAGAACAACTCTTCTTTTGTTATCTCTGTGGATGTAATCTCCTGGGTGACACGGATGTCATGAGGCAATTGAATGTGCATGTGTACTCTGTCCATTTCCCTCCCACTCTCCTACCTTTGTGTAGCCCTGGGCACTGGCAACCCATGCTATGTCACTGCCTGCCAGTGTAGTAGCCAATTCTGAGCTAGCTAGACCAATGCTCTTACATGGTATAAGGCAGCTTTCTATGTTCCTAACACACATTTAAAGCACACCACTTGCCCCTCAGAATCCTGCAAATTACAGTTCACCTCGCACAAAGCTGCAATTCACAGCACCCTTAACAAGCTACGGTTTCCATGATTTCGGAAGGGAGCGATGTGCTTTTAATGTTATGGAGCTGTAGTTGTGACCATAGATGATAGAAGCCTTCAAGCGAGCTTTTCCTTCATCTGAACCTTAAATCTATGCAGTCTGTTACTAGTCTGCTGATTTTATTTTTGTAAAGCTTGCAATAAAACTGTAGGATTTGGCAGGCATAAATACAACAGTTTCAGGATTAATTGGGTACTAAAAGTTGTAGACAGGGTAGGGCTGTTCTTTTCCCGCACAGAACACTTTAGAAATCTGCTGCAAAGTAAGAAATGAATCAAATCTGCAATGTGGATTTTAAATATCCAGTGACATTAAACCTTGAAGGTTTAGAAGTGGTGTAACAATGTTTTAAAATAACCCTGACAGTTACAGCTTTCCATTTTGAAAAGAGTTGATAAAAGGGGGTTGGTTTTTTAAAAATGTTATTACAATCTATCATTAGTCACATAATAAAGGTAAAGGGACCCTGACCATTAGGTCCAGTCATGACCGACTCTGGGGTTGCGGCACACATCTCGCGTTATTGGCCGAGGGAGCCGGCGTATAGCTTCCAGGTCATGTGGCCAGCATGACTAAGCCGCTTCTGGTGAACCAGAGAAGCACACGGAAACGCTGTTTACCTATTTATCTACTTGCACTTTGACGTGCTTTCCAACTGCTAGGTTGGCAGGAGCTGGGACTGAACAACGGGACCTCACCCTGTCGCAGGGATTCGAACCGCCGACCTTCTGATCAGCAAGCCCTAGGCTCAGTGGTTTAACCCACAGCGCCACCTGCAAATTGCATATTACAAATAATAACATCTTATACTAGTGGCGAGTGCTAAGCACTTCCTGAGAAGTTGAAGTAATAAAAAAAAATTGAGATTTTTAGATGGCTATTGTAATTTGTGAGTTTTAGAACAGATGCAGGGCTGAGCACATCTGATAACATCCAAACTTAAGCGAAAACCACCTGCTCTGTCTCAGGAAACCACATTTGTAACTGTCACGACAAATGGGGAAAAGTCGTACCAAAGTCATGATTTGGTCTGCCATCTTGTTTCAAAATGGCTCCTGGTTTCCCAACATAGATGAAGACTGCCACCTCCCACTCGAGAACCTTCATTGCCAAGCTGGGCAATGATATTTCCAGAGGCATCCAAATTCACACTGGTTGGACGCATCAGGCCAAACTGGGCAAAATCTGGTGAAGTTATGCCAATGGCATGTTTCAGCCTGCCATCTTGATTCAATACGGCAGCCAATGTCCCAGCATCACTGGAGACTGCCACCCCATCTTGGAAACTCTTGTGCCCAGCTTGTTGATGGTATCTTGAGAGCATCTGAATGCTTAGAGAACAGAACAGAACAGCCGGCAGACAGACAGACAAACCACCTTTCAAATTATATAGTAGATTATCTTGTAATTTTTGAATTTCATTTTCTTCACAGCAGCAGTTGATTTCATCATATATTTAATATTTCCAGTTCTCTGCTAGTATGTGTCATTGAATGTGACCAATTAATCGCTTTCTTTGATTAGGTTGCCAGATCATTGCAGTTAATTATTTCCACATTGCTCCTAGTTTTCCCTAACGATTTCCAATTTCTTTGGCTCTCTGTACTCTTTCCATGTTTTGGTACAGAGTATACTGGCTATGGTCATTATGTATAAAAGCAGACGTTCCAGTAAAGAAAGAATGGATACAAAAACTTGTGGAATATGACGAAGCTTGCTGAAAGAATATAAAATCATGATAACCTTTTTTAAAACAAAAGAATTGAAATTGTTTATTGAATATTTACAGATAAATTATAAACAGATAAAAACATTGGCAGGATTATTGTAACAACCTGCAGTTTTTATAAGAGCATATATTTAAAGAAGATGAATAAATGAGTAAATTGAGTTAATTTGGAAATTAAAAACAAATTTAAGGAACCACAGAAAGAAGGGGAGGGAAGTCAAGTTTTGAAATGTCAAAATGAATGTAAAATTAGTGAAATGTATAAAACTAATGAAATGTATAAACTTAAAAGTATGAATAAATAAATAAATTAAATTAAATAAATAGGGGAGAATTTGCTTAAGAATCTAAGCTTCTTCCCTCTTTTTAAATTATAGGTGACAAGTCCGGTTAAAAAAAATCCATGGTCATGTACAATGGAAGAATTTATTATATCAGTTTTATCACCACCTCTTTTGATCTTACGTTGCCAAACTTCACTAGGTCATCTGTGTCCCATTTCCCCCCTTCGGCCACAGTTAATTCTATTTGTAATAAAGAAAAAGGGACCCCTGACCATTCGGTCCAGTCGCGACCGACTCTGGGGTTGCGACGCTCATCTCACGTTATTGGCCGAGGGAGCTGGCGTACAGCTTCCAGGTCATGTGGCCAGCATGACAAAGCCGCTTCTGGCGAACCAGAGCAACACATGGAAACACCATTTACCTTCCCGCTGTAGCGGTTCCTATTTATCTACTTGCACTTTGACGTGCTTTTGAACTGCTAGGTGGGCAGGAGCTGGGACCGAGCTCACCCCGTCGTGGGGATTCGAACCGCCGATCTTCTGATCGGCAAGCCCTAGGCTGTGTGGTTTAACCCACAGCGCCACCCGCGTCCCTAATTCTATTTGTAGATTCAATATAAATTGGTTCAATCAGATCCTAATGTTGCCACAAACAACTCATTCAGCTAAGTGATCTCCTTCTTTGATCTGAAAAGGGTACTAAATATGGAGAGTTGCATGCGGTTATTCTTTTCCCATGCAGAAACCATTAAACAGCTGTCACAGATAAATTATGTCATAGTGATATTGGGGGGCGGGGGAGAGTCACTCACTTTGGAAATACAGTATACAAGTTGTTTTGTGTCATCAGTTTTTATGACTCTGAAATATAAACCAAGCAATGTGCAATTGTACCCTCCTGTTCCCAGTTTAATTGTTTCATATGTTGTGCTAAATGCAATAATAACCAAAGTCTACAAGATTTTGTGAACATCTGCCGCAGCATGTTAAAAATCAAAAGTTTCCCTATGATCCTTCCAAATTATACTGAAAGAACCACAGTTTATACAAAACTGTTTTCAATTAATTCTGGTCGGCCTCAGATAAACTTTCCCATAACTTCACGAGCCCAAAAGTTTAATAGCAACTCATCTTCCCTCTTAATTGGGTGCTGTAGCTTCTTTCCAGCTCACTGGAAGGACAGATCCTGAAGCTGAGGCTCCAATACTTTGGCCACCTCATGAGAAGAGAAGACTCCCTGGAAAAGACCCTGAGGTTGGGAAAGATGGAGGGCACAAGGAGAAGGGGACGACAGAGGATGAGATGGTTGGACAGTGTTCTCGAAGCTATGAACATGAGTTTGACCAAACTGCGGGAGGCAGTGGAAAACAGGAGTGCCTGGCGTGCTCTGGTCCATGGGGTCACGAAGAGTCGGACACGACTAAACAACAACAACAACAATAGCTTCTTTCCAACATATTGGCTCCCCGTAATAAATGCAGATCTTACTCATTCCTAATGGAAAGGCATCGTAAGATTGCAGAAATGAAAATCCATTTGTAAAAAATAAGATTTGTAGAATCTCCACCCAACTATTCTCGTTTGTATATACCCCTACCAAGCATGTTTGCAGGCTTAGCTTCACAGCCTTCTCAAGATTCCGCCCCTTTTAGTTTTCAAAAATGTTTCATTCAACCTCCATGAAGATACAAAAACACTGATCAAATGTTCAATCAATCACTTTATTTCAGCTTTAAGCTCGTAGACAGACACAGACAAGAACAAATACACAGACAAGTTGGATTAAGAATTACTAGCAATAAAAGACTTAATAGATATACAAAATTAAATATAAATATAATAAGGAAATTTCAATTTCCATACAGCAATCCATTACGTCTCTTCTATGACAAAACAGAAGTTATTTTTTTTGCCATTTGTAAAGTTACAAACGGATCTGTATTTTGCAATAAAAAGGCAAGATGATCGAAAGGGATCGAATGTTATAATAAGCCTGTTTCCCAATTGTCCATAGAGGAAGAAAACAAGACCCCCAACCTTCTCAGTCCACCGACGACTGAGAGTTGTGTACCTCTAGATGTTGTTTGTCTCTCACTCTCATCAGCAGAGGCCAGCATAACCAATGGTCAGGGATGATAGAGACTGTAGTCCGACATAATTTGAAGCTCCATAGGTTACTCACCCCTGTTCCAGAGCTTTCGTCAGATAATATTGGGGAATTCATTAGAAAACCTTCTTCCACTGTTTAATATACATAATTTGTTTCTTTTCAATTTCAAGAATAATATTTATTATTATTATTATTAATAATAACAGTAATAATTTTATAGGTTGGTGAAATTTTCCCTGTTTCACCAATTTTGCAATCTTTTTCTCAAGATTTTTGCACAAAACTTCACAGCCACTTGTGACTTACATGGCTGGCATCAAAATATGACTTTATTTGTTTATAATACCAGATATTATTTATTTTGGATAATGCATGGTCTCTGTTATGTGATCGCTATCCATACGCCATGAGCACCTCCTTTTCTCTACCTGAAAATATCTTCTTTTATATCTGGATGCTTGGCTAGAGAAACAGAAATATTTTAGTTTTCTCAATTTAATCCAGGACTTCAGAGCAACTGGACTTGAAACCTTCATCAATTGTTTCAGGGAGCTGTTTCAGAAATGCAGTACAGCCTGGTGTGACCAGAGCAGGGACTCAGCTACTGTACATTAGTCAAGAAAAAGCGGTTACATTTTTTAAAATTAAATTTTCAATTTTACATCCTTGGTTCATTTTGTTAATCTTTCATTCCTGCATATTTTACTATGACCATATTAGTTCTCCACTTTTACATCACTCGGACATTAATTACACTGTTGATTTTATCTTTGTGCTGCCAGCATTTTCAGCTGTGTACAGTTATTTTCCATATACCCAATAAATATTTTCCACTCTTCTTTGAATGTGTGTTCTTCTTGCTTTCTTATTCTATATGTTAAACCTGAAAGCTCTGCATTTTCTACCACCTTATGTTACCAGTCCTCTTTGCCTGGGACCCCTCTCTCGCTTTCCATTTTTGGACTAACAAAACTCGGGTCGCCGCTGTTGCATGCATAAATAAATTTTGTTGACACTTGGGGATTTCAATCTGGATTATTCCCAACAGAAAGGTCTCCAGTCTTTTTGGGAAAGTTATTTTAAACATTTTTTTCAACTCATTATAGATCATTTCCCGATATTCTTTTACCTTTTTTTTTACATGTCCATCACATATGAAAAAACGTTCCCTTCATTTCTTTACATTTCCAATACATATCTGATTCTGCTTTATACAGTGGTACCTCAGTTCTCGAATGCAGTGCTTTTTTTCCTGGGGGTACGCAGGGGTACGCATACCCCTAAACATTTTGTGAATCTAAGTTTGGCCTCATTGAGGGACAGCATTTCAATATGAGTAGGAAATTGAGAGTAGCCCCTAAACATTTTTTTAGAAAGAAAGAAAAATCACTGCTGAAATGTAATCCGTTCTGGAAGACAGTTCGAGTTCCGAAACGTTCGAAAACCGAGGCACAAAGGGCTGGCTGCAAATGCAATTGATAAAATCGAAAAACACGCAGCGGAAGCTGTTTGACTTCCGTGGTGCGTTCGAAAACGGAAGCATTTACTTCCGGGGTGTTGGCGTCCTAGTTCCGAAACGTTCGTCAACAGAGACGTTCAAGAACCGAGGGACCACTGTATATCTTAGCCAACCTACTCGGAATCAAATACCACCTGTGAATCAATTTCATGTAATTCTCTTTCAGTGAGTAACATGCGGTAAATTTCAAATTATTCTTCCAAAGTTTCTCTCAGAGCTTTAAATCTATGTTGTGTCCTATATCCTTTGCCCAGTGCATCACTGAAGCTTTGACTAGCTCATCTTTTCTTTCCCATTCTAATAAAAAGTTATACGATGTTGGTGATCTGACATTAAGTAAAAGCGAAACAAAAGAAGTGCCATGGTCAGATCACTTTCTGGTGCAACTGGACTTCTCCGCAACCCTTCCCCTCTGCAGGGAGGTGGGACCGATTCGGATGGTCCGCCCCCGCTACTTAATGGATCCAATTGGCTTCCAAAGAGTGGTAGGGGATGTTTTATCCCATGTCGATGGCCTTTCAGCTGATTCCCTGGTGGCCCGCTGGAATGCGGAGTTAACCAGTGCTATTGACTGTCTGGCTCCGAAGCGCCCTCTCAGATTGCATGGAGCCCGGACAGCCCCGTGGTTTTCCCCGGCGCTGAGGGCAATGAAACAGTCGTTGAGACGGCTAGAGCGCCGGTGGCGGAAAACTCATTTTGAATCAGACCGGACACGGGCTAGAGCTCAACTTCGAGCCTACCAAGTGGCAATGGCGACGGCGAAGAGGACCTTCTTCACCGTCTCCATCGCATCTGCAGAAAACAGCAGCAGGAGACTCTTCCAGGTGGTTCGCAATTTAGCGGAACCACCTGCTCCATCCGGGCCCAGTACGGGCCACATGATCTCCTGCAATGATTTTGCAAAGTTTTTTGCAGATAAAGTCGCTCAGATTCGGGAAGAGGTAGACTCCACCGTGGGAGCAGGGCCGGGGCGGGGGAGTGCTAGAGTCCTGTCTAGTCAAGTTTTGTGGGATCAATTTCAATCTGTTACCTCCGAGGATGTGGACAGGCTGCTTAGACGAATGAAACCAACCACCTGTCTCCTTGATCCTTGCCCATCCTGGCTTATAAAAGCTAGCCAGGAAGGGCTGGGCGATGGGCTTCGCGGGTTGGTAAATGCTTCTCTCCATGAGGGAGCCTTCCCAGACCCGCTGAAAGAGGCGGTTATTAAACCGCTTCTTAAAAAACCATCTTTAGATCCGGCCAATATGGCCAACTATCGCCCAGTCTCAAATCTTCCATTCTTGGGCACGGTGATTGAGCGAGTGGTTGCGGAACAACTCCAGGCACGCCTGGAAGAAGCGGACCATTTGGATCCCTTCCAGTCAGGATTCAGGCCTCATCATGGGACTGAAACTGCCTTGGTCGCACTGGTCGATGATCTCCGGCGGGCTAGGGACAAAGGTAAGAGCTGTTTCCTTGTTCTGCTGGATCTCTCAGCGGCTTTTGACACCATCGACCATAACATCCTTCTGGACCGTCTAGAGGGTTTGGGAGCTGGGGGCACTGTCATGCAGTGGTTCCGCTCCTTCCTCCTGGGCCGTGTTCAGAAAGTAGTGGTGGGGGATGAGTGTTCAGACCCCTGGGCTCTCACTTGTGGGGTGCCTCAGGGTTCTGTCCTCTCCCCCATGCTTTTTAATATCTATATGCAGCTGCTGGGAGAGATCATCAGGGGGTTTGGGCTGGGTGTCCATCAGTATGCTGATGATACCCAGCTCTACCTCTCTTTTAAATCAGAACCAGTGAAGGCGGTGAAGGTCCTGTGTGAGTGCTTGGAGGCGGTTGGAGGATGGATGGCGGCTAACAGATTGAGATTGAATCCTGACAAGACAGAAGTACTGTTTGTGGGGGACAGGAGGCGGGCGGGTGTGGAGGACTCTCTGGTCCTGAATTGGGTAACTGTGCCCCTGAAAGACCAGGTGCGCAGCCTGGGAGTCATTTTAGACTCACAGCTGTCCATGGAGGCACAGGTCAACTCCGTGTCCAGGGCAGCTGTTTATCAGCTCCATCTGGTACGCAGGCTGAGTCCCTACCTGCCCACTGACTGTCTCTCCAGAGTGGTGCATGCTCTAGTTATCTCTCGCTTGGACTACTGCAATGCGCTCTACGTGGGGCTACCTTTGAAGGTGACCCGGAAACTACAACTAATCCAGAATGCGGCAGCTAGACTGGTGACTGGGAGCGGCCGCCGAGATCACATAACACCGGTCCTAAAAGACCTACATTGGCTCCCAGTACGTTTCCGAGCACAATTCAAAGTGTTGGTGTTGACCTTTAAAGCCCTAAATGGCCTCGGTCCGGTATACCTGAAGGAGCGTCTCCACCCCCATCGTTCTGCCCGGACACTGAGGTCCAGCTCCGAGGGCCTTCTGGCGGTTCCCTCATTACGAGAAGCCAAGTTACAGGGAACCAGGCAGAGGGCCTTCTCGGTAGTGGCACCCACCCTGTGGAATGCCCTCCCACTAGAGGTCAAAGAGAACAATTACCAGACCTTTAGAAGGCATCTCAAGGCAGCCCTGTTTAGGGAAGCTTTTAATGTTTGATGGATTTTTGTATTTTAGAATTTCTGTTTTTTTGGAAGCCGCCCAGAGTGGCTGGGGGAACCCGGCCAGATGGGCGGGGTATAAATAATAAATTATTATTATTATTATTATTATTATTATTATTATTATTATTATTATACGTTTTGGTCAATAGCTTGTCCTTATTCTGTATTAATTGTCTTTCAAATTGTGAGCTTTTCCCCCTTCCGTTCTCTCCTGCCCTTCATAAAAGACACTGCCTCCGTTTACAGCGGTATGACTGGAGCACAGCACCCACCATATTTCTCTCTGAATTATAGTAGCAGAGCAATGCTATTAAAATTTAAGGGTCATTTGGGGAAAGGAAACATTTCAGAGACTGCAGGAGATCTGCTCTGGACACCCACTGCTGGGGCAGTTTGTAGTTTATATACAGTAATAAAAAGAAGGGAGGTGCTGCTGGCATTGCGTGGACAGGCAGAGTCCCCCAAACCCCCAGGCGACCCCCTGAGCGGAATAAAGATGCAAGACAATGTGCTATGAGATTCAAATTGGCCACAACTTTATTAAGATTCAGATGTAGGGAGACCTTGGCTCAGGCATTGGGCGTTATCCTTCCCAGTCCCCAGCCGGGGTTCTGGGAGGTTTCGGGGTTATCTACATGTATAGGGGTTGGAGCTGGTTCTGGAGAACCTATGTTCAAGCAGAGAGAGCCCGCCCCCTGTTCGTGGCCGCTGGAAGGGGAAGTGATGACGCCTATTGGCATGGTCAAGGCTTCCCCCAATACCCTGCTCTTGTTGCCACAAAGGGGGTGAGGTCTCCGCCTCATGCCCCTCCCTCTAGGAGAATCGCCAAAGAATTCCACCCAAGGCCTGACACTGCCAAAGTTGTGACGTATTGCTACAGGAAAGGCGAAACCTGCCAATGCAGGAAAATTCTTTTCCGGCCCTTCAACAGCGACCTTGACGTAGCAGCACCTGTGTACCTGTGGAAAAAAAGGTTAACCTGCAAAAGAAACTTGAATGAGGGTGTGGAGGGTGGGATGGGAGAAGCTCTGGAACCAACTGGTGCTTGGAGGTAAGATTCAAATTCTATCGTGTGAGCTGGAGAGTCCCTCCCCATACCTGGCCATCCCCTGGCAACACCTCCCCAGGCAGGATTGGACGCTAGGCTGGGGTAGGCGGAGACCCCTGGCATCCTACCTCGGAAGGCGGTGCCAGCCCCAAACTACCAGGGAGTTGCCTTATGGGACCAGGGGGCTGTGCACAACCATGCAAAGGTCGCCCCCCCATTTGATGTGTGGAGCGGTCATTATCTATTTCGCCAAACCTTTACTAGGCATTTCAAATATAGACCATCATAAAACATCTCTATGTGAAATTTAAATATATATATATACAAATAAACGGCCATGTAAAAATACGCAATAACGAGGATTTTCATTGGAGTTTCCTCCGGCTAAATAGTGCCATTGACCACTCTGAGAGAAACTATTGAAAAAAATTTAGCCACCCTTGCAGTTACTTCTGGGTTAATGTCAAACAGAGGGAATCTGATATTTTCATTTTGCCGTGGTGTTAGACTACCCCAAAAAGGGGGATAGTATATGTTTGCATAGCTGGTTATACAACAGACAGTAGAAAAGGATATGTTCTACAGTGACCAGCACATTAAAAAAAACATCCACAATGTCTATTGTTTCTGGGGATGTTTAAATATTTGCCCTCGACAAAAGTCGGGCTAACGTAAAGACTGGAATTATTAGTTTTGAAATATAAGCAACCCTGTTGTCTGTTGCATTTAAACCATGAAACTTGGGACAGCAGATTTTAACTACAGCTGACTCAATGTTTTATTTTTCAATGGCCCTTAATCTGATTTGAATATTACAATAAATATAATTGCTCACTTAAATTATACTAGAGTTCCAAGTCAATACCCATAGATCTGATTTTGCTATGTAAGAGTTGAAACCATCTGGATTGATAAGAGTCTGTAAATAAGGCTGGCATGATCATCATAGTAAGTGATGGTTTTAATTGGGGGGAGGGAGAAACAGGGAGCCCCCCCCCCACTACTGCCACCGGAAACTGCCCCTATCTCCCAAACAGTTTGCAATGGAAGCTCTGGGAGAGTGCTTTTCAGCTGGCAAATATATGATGTGTTGTGGGGGCAATATTTTATCCCCAACTCCCTCAAATAACTATATGAAGCTTTCAGATCTACTGCATACGTCTAAGACTGCCATTTACCACCTTCAGCTAGTATGGCAGTTGCAACAGTTCCTGAATCCAGGATAGCTTGACCTCGGGAGTCTTCTAGGCATTGGAAACTTAAAGAGTGGATTACCTCCACGCACTCTGTGTGCTGCGGCACTATTGCTAACAGGCATAAATAATGAAACTATAGAGTTAGGGCTCCCATGTGTCCAGAATTTCCCGGACATGGGCAGGATTCATCCGTCAAAAATGGCATCTGGGCCGAATTCTTGAAAAGTTGTTAAAATGTTCGGGGGAACCCGAAATGTTGTTTTTCTGACGATTTCCCTAAAAATAGTTTGTTTGTTTTTTTAAAAAAAAGCTGAATAACTTTTGTGTCCAGAAATATGGAAATATGAAATATGGCAACCATAGTCAAGGGTGGGGTGAATCTTAAAGAGGAATACTATCATATATTATTGCATCAACCAAATTCACTGATAGAGCTGACTATATTGTGTTCTTCCTTATTGTCATATGTAATTGTCAGGCTTCAGGAAATCGGCTTCCTCCCCCTGTGGCAGTAGATAAGCAGAGCAAAGGAATAGGAGTCTTCTTATCAGTTAGAAGCTTTAATAACCACAGCGAGAGAACAAGGAACCCATCTCCTAGAATGACGGTGCTCCCAATTAAGGATCCCATCCCCTT
Source organism: Zootoca vivipara (assembly GCF_965207765.1). NCBI lineage: Eukaryota > Metazoa > Chordata > Lepidosauria > Squamata > Lacertidae > Zootoca > Zootoca vivipara. The sequence goes on along the minus strand of NC_142594.1, from coordinate 13,214,599 downwards.
ACGTCCCTATGAATCCACGTCACTCCCACATTTTGTAACCTGAGCTTGTCCCCTCTGTGCTTTGTGTGTTTTCTGTTCTGCCGCTTTCTGAGCTCTTCTTGACCTTGAGCTGAGTGGAGGAATGCTGACCAGAGACTGTGAATCTGTTAACCCCCTCTTTTCCAGTATTTCTTCTCCTAGCTGTTTCCCATCCAGTATTTCCCAGCTTCTGCCTTCTGAACTGTGCCCCTCTGCAAACTGCTGTTCCAGATCTATGCTGTCCTCCTGCTCCTGGGAAGATTCAGGATCAGGAGGAGGGGGTGGCTCCCATCATTCTTAGTCAGTGCAGCCCTCCTCAGCACAGTCCCTGACAGTAATAAAATCTACCCAAGCCTATGCAAACTTATCTTTTTTACATTGCCTCCACAAGGTTTTTAATTCAATTAGGCACCCTCCTTCTGACAATGCAGGCTTAATGTTAAAAGGCAGGGACTTACGAAGCCCAGGGATGTAGTGGGGGGGACCTGCTCATGCCACCCTGCCAGCACCACATAGCCCTGCGCCCTTCGATCCCAGCCTCACTCTCGCTTTGCACCATCAAGACACTCTCGGCGGCTGGTGCTGCCACGCTACCAAATTGACTCCTCCCACGTTCCACCGATCAAAGCAGTCCAATAAGCACATAAGAGACAAAGCGGCCCTTCAAATAAACTAGTCCCAATTGAGAGTGTTATATTAATAGTAAAACCTTCAACTTGGCCCAGTTAAAAACCAGTAGCCAGTGCAGACCCGTTGAGTGGATCCTAGTGCTGCTAGGATCGCGGGTTTGAGCCCCACGCTGGGCAAAAGATTCCTGCATGGCAGTTGGGTTGAGCTGGATGACCCTCGAGGTCCCTTCCAACTCTCCTAGGGTTGCCATATTTATAACAGATGTCCTCTCTGTATCCTGGACAGGAACGGTCAACATCTTTTTTATTTTGCGATGTCGATAGGGATTTCCAAACTGTTCAGGAAATGATTTATTTTTCTTTGGTTCAGATTTATGGAGGAAAAATATAAAACAACACAAACTCTGACAATGTTTCATCATCACTCCTTCTGCCTGGAGGGATAGTTCTAGATTTCTCTTTGCAAGAAAACCTTTAAGGTAAAAAAAAAAAAATCTCTGGCTTTTCCAAAAATAACAAAGCTTGCTCGATTTTATAAGTCTCATATAAAGGTGTGTTCTAAACATTACACACTCTTTCCAAAGTTTATCTTGCTTTATCTCTTGGACGTTTCTTAAGCTTTCCCCTTTTCCGTTTCCCTATAAATGCAGACAAGCTTATGAAGTAACTCCTTAATACTGTTTTTCCTGTGTCCAATATTGTATCAAGATCCAGACAGCTTGACTCAACTTATAATTGTTTCCTGAGACAGATGGATGCCAACAATAATTGAAGGTCTCTTGTGATCTTGTTTCAGTGCCTGCATCTTGTCCTGATAGTTCATTTAACATACAGAACTTGCCCCCCCTTTACATTAATTTACATTGAATTCGTGAAAGTAATTCGGCACAGTGTGAAACGTCACTCAGACCAACATCTCTTCTTCTCAATCATTTGAGGTAAAACAGAGTTGTGGAGGAATGAGTAACCTCAAATCCCACATCAAATATTTTGGATAGCAATGAAGAATCTCGGGGGGGGGGCATGCATAGTAAAATTCGCAACAGCATCAAAACATTTAGCTATACAGGGGTCAGCAAACTTTTTCAGCAGGGGGCCGGTCCACTGTCCCTCAGACCTTGTGGGAGGCGGGACTATTTGGGGGGGGGTGTGTGAACAAATTCCTATGCCCCACAAATAACCCAGAGATGCCTTTTAAATAAAAGGACACATTCTACTCATGTAAAAGCACGCTGATTCCCGGACCACCCATGGGCTGGATTTAGAAGGCGATTGGGCCAGATCCGGCCCCCGGGCCTTAGTTTGCTTACCCATGTATTAGAATTTCATGCAGTAGAAAATCCTTACTGTTCTTCTGAAAAAGAACCAGAGTTTAATTAGACTATAGATATTGGGTGATATCCAGGTATAAGGTGGAATATAAGTACAATTAATAACAGGGGTCAGCAAACTTTTTCAGCAGGGGGCTGGTCCACCGTCCCCCAGACCTTGTGGGGGGTCGGACTATATTTTGGAAAAAAAATATGAACAAATTCCTATGCCCCACCAATAACCCAGAGATGCATTTTAAATAAAAGGACACATTCTACTCATGTAAAAACACCAGACAGGCCCCACAAATAACCCAGAGATGCATTTTAAATAAAAGGACACATTCTACTCATGTAAAAACATGCTGATTCCCAGACTGTCCGCGGGCCGGATTTGGAAGGCGATTGGGCCGCATCCGGCCCCCGGGCCTTAGTTTTGGGGCCCCTGATTAATAATCATAATAATCATAATAATCATAATAAGGTAAAAGGTAAACTACCCCTGGATGGTTAAGTCCAGTCAAAGGCAACTACGGTGGTACCTCGGTTTACAAACACAATTGGTTCCGGAAGTCTGTACTTAACCTGGAGCGTACTTAACCTGACGCGAACTTTCCCATTGAAATGGAATGTGGATTAATCCGTTCTAGGTCTGCGGAGTACTTAAACTGAAAATACTCAAACCGAGGCGTACTTAAACCGAGGTATGACTGTATGGGGTTGCAGTGCTTATCTCGCTTTCAGGCTGAGGGAGCCGGCGTTTGTCCACAGACAGCTTTCCGGGTCATGGGGCCAGCAGGACTAAACCGCTTCTGGTGCAACAGGACACTGTGACGGAAACCAGAGCGCACAGAAACGCCGTTTACCTTCCCGCCACAGCAGTACCTATTTATCTACTTGCATTGGCATGCTTTCGAACTGCTAGCTTGGAAAGTCGCACTCGACAATATGCCGTTCTCTCGACAGAAGCACAGCTTTGGGCCATCGGAGAAACACGCGTGCAAAAGAACTCCTCCATTTGTGTCCATGTCTCCTGAAATGCTACCAAACAATGTTTTGGGTTGGGGCTTTGCTTTTGGCTGTCGCCTTATTTAATATGGTGAGCTGCCAGATGCTGCTCTGGAAGTTACCTCTGCCAGTAGTTTTGCTATATTATTTGGCTAGCGAAGTTGAGCTTGTGATAAGAGGTAGGGAGGACTAACGTATGTGGGGGAGGAGGAATGAAAGAGAGGGGACTTCAGCATTCTGACCAGCATTATTTTTAAAAAAATAAATTCACAAGAAAGCAAGTTCTTTTCTATCCAGCAATTTGCAGTCCAGTTGCACAGGCTGGAAGAGAGGAAATCCCCTCTGAAAATGGCCTTTGACTGTGGATTCAGAGATAATGATGCAGAAACCAATATCAAGAGGGGGTGGTGCTGATCTTTTCCAGGGAATTTGTTCCAATTTGCTGCCTTGGGAGAGGATTTATGGGATGTTGCTAACAATGCTGCTCATAAAAAGGCCCCGTCTTTCCTGAGCCACTTTGCAGTTGACGAAGTTTTGCAGTTACCTTGTTAATTGGTAAGTGTCTTCATTCATTGCTTGTCAGAGGTTGGTGAAGTTGTTCAGATTAAACCCCCCACTTTTAAAGTGACTGTTTTGTCAGAAACCTTTCATGGAGTGTAGATGTTAAGGTGGCTCCCCCCCCCCCCGGTGACATGATATACTAACGAAAGACATTACTGACTGCAGATTTTACAGCCCAATTTGAAATTAGAGGTTGTGATTTATGTGTTTGCTTTAAAATGTTCTTAGAAGCTCAGAATGTTTGTAATTGTTCTTATAATTATTTATTCAGTTTATATCCTGCCGCTCTTCCCAAAGGAGCCCCGGGGTGTTTTAGAATTTTTAAAATAAGTTTGAAATGTGTTTTTATTTTGTTTAAAATTATACTGTTTTAACGTTTTGAGGTTGCCTCTCCCCCGCTCCGGGCTCCTTAGAAAAGAAGAATAGAAATTTAATAATACTCTCTCTTTCTCTCTCAAAAATTAAGCGATTGCATTCTGATATTGGAAACCTTTGTTTTAAGTACGCATAACTAACTCTTGTGGCCAATACCTGCCATTCAGTATTTTACTCTGATTTTAAACAACAACAAAAAATGTGCATAGTGTACGCTTTTGAATTTGAATCTTAACTCTTTGTTTGTGATGCTGGCAATATTTGCTTTGTGGATAAATACACCAATCTTTTCTAAGTCTAGCATCATTCTAATGCCATGTTCATTCCTTTCCTTTTCCTCCTGCACACTTCTTGAATATTTCACTGGCCTTCACAAGTGCAGAAAAAAGCATAAATAAAATATATATCCTCTATTCACCACTAAGCTCTTTTTAAAATCCTACTAATTTCCTAGGAGATTTAAGCACCTATTTAGCTTTCCCTGAATGACATTAGTTTAAAGGTACTAATCTATGACTGCTCAATGTAACAGTAACCACTGCTTTGTGATCCTCTTATTCTGCAAAAATCTTGAGGGGGGGGATATGAGATTATTGTTAGAACACAACTTGACTGTTGACACCTATGGTTTGTTTCCGTGTGAATTTTCTTCTAGTACTGAGCATTTTATTACAGATTTGTCCATCGGTTGGTGGATACTGTCAATTCCCCTCCTTAGAACATTGCAATTCTGTATACACCTTCTCAAAATTAAGTCCCACTGAGTTTATTAGGAGTTACTCCCAAGCAGAGACTGCAATTCTGTGCCTCCTTAATCTGAACTTTGTTGTTGTTTAGTCGTTTAGTCGTGTCCGACTCTTCGTGACCCCATGGACCATAGCACGCCAGGCACTCCTGTCTTCCACTGCCTCCCGCAGTTTGGTCAAACTCATGTTCGTAGCTTCAAGAACACTGTCCAACCATCTCGTCCTCTGTCGTCCCCTTCTCCTAGTGCCCTCAATCTTTCCCAACATCAGGGTCTTTTCCAAGGATTCTTCTCTTCTCATGAGGTGGCCAAAGTATTGGAGCCTCAGCTTCAGGATCTGTCCTTCCAGGGAGCACTCGGGGCTGATTTCCTTAAGAATGGATAGGTGTGATCTTCTTGCAGTCCATGGGACTCTCAAGAGACTCCTCCAGCACCATAATTCAAAAGCATCAATTCTTCTGAACTAGCCCCACTGAAATCAATGGGACTTCTGCGTAGATTGTGCTGTTAGCCTCTAGCGCATTTTCTTTTGAGTAAAAGCAAGCAAACTAAGCACACAGCAAAACTTCCTCGACGGCACATTTCCCCCTACGCAGCCTGAAAGTTTGTTTGGGCAAGGTATTCCAACAAAACGCACAATTAAAAATACAGATTCTGGACATATAAGGAATAATGCAGTCGGAAGCAGTGTCTGGGCGAAAATCTCAAACAAAATCCATGAAAATCCGGCCGTATGGCAACCCATCTCTGCAGTGCCGTTTTGGGCGATTTCCCTTAAAAATAGCTCAAAAGCTTTATTTTTGTGTGTGAAATTACCCCAAAATTGGCAACCCTAATTTAGTAGATCACATCACAATTCATTTATCTCCTCCCCTCTGCAATGATTGCTGGCACTTTGTAATAGAAGCAGAACTTTCACATACAGCTATCACCATCGATTAAATGTGAGCATGTTAATAGTACAGTAAAGTGAAAGCATTCGATTTTCGTTTTTTTCCACTATATGGTCCATTCAAAAGTAAAACCAACTGAGTTTCTTGGGGCTTGCTCCTAGGAACCCGGGTGTGAGATTGCTGCCCTGCACTCTGCTATCTCCATATTTCTCCATGTCAGGGGACTCTCAACATGAGTTCCATTTCGTCCAGCATCCAGTTTTTCACAGTGGTCAGACAGTTGCCTCCTGATGCCCATAAACAGGGCATGGGAACCACAGTTCTCTCCCACTGAGAAGGACCATCATTCAATGGTAGAAGGCTTGCTTTGCAGAAGATCACAAATTCATTCACCAGCCTTTAAAGACTAGGGTTGGGAAGCCCTACATAACTGCTGCTAGTCGGTGCTGCTACATAGATCAAGAGTCTAACATTCTCTATACAGTAACTTCCTATATTACACCGTTTCCTCATCCCCACCCCAATTAAACCTGGCAGTCAGAGAAATTCCTTTTGGCCACTGTGGCTAATCACCACCCACAAACCCATCCGCCATGAATTTCTCTAATGCTCTGTTAAAACCATCTAAACCTCTGGAAATCTCTATGCATTCATTGCAAGAGTGTATCCTTTTGACCAGGGGTCAGCAAACATTTTTCAGCAGGCGGCCGGTCCACTGTCCCTCAGACCTTGTGGGGGGTCGGACTATATTTTGGAAAAAAAATATGAATGAATTATTATGCCCCACAAATAACCCAGAGATGCATTTTAAATAAAAGCACGCATTCTACTAACGTAAAAACATGCTGATTCCTGGACTGTCTGCAGGCCGGATTTAGAAGGCGATTGGGCCGCATCCGGCCCCCAGGCCTTAGTTTGGGGACCCCTGCTTTTGACTCTCCTAATTCCAGTCCCTATCAGCACAGCTGTCAAGTTCTCCCTTTTTTTTTTAAAGGGAAATTCCCTTATGCTGAATAGGCTTCCTCGCGAGAAAAGGGAAAACTTGACAGCTATGCCTATCAGTTTCTTTTTTATATATATAAATGATTTTTATTTAAGATTTTCAACTTAAACATTTTTCATATCATCATAACATAAACAATTATTCTAATTATTTTAAAAAAGAAAAAAGGCACAAAAAAGAAAAAAGAAAGGATGGGGGGGGGAACCAGCAAATATTGAATCTTATCTAATATTCCTTCACATAATTTCGTCTTCCCTGTCCCTCCCCTCCCGAGTCTATTTTAAAACCAGCTTCAGCAGTTTTCTCATTTAACAAATTACTCTTATCTCATGATCTAAATTATTACAAAATTGATTATATTCACATCCTATAGAATTGCCTCAAAATATTCAATCAAATATGTAAATTAAATCCCTTAGCCTAAAAAATATTCCCAATTATTTATTTAATAAATTTGCTATTATTAACCCCTCCTCCCTCCCCTGATTGGCAATTCCCTGCAAACTTCAACCAGCTCTTTGTGACAGTCCAATTTTAAACTGTTTAATCCATCCCCTATTTAGAATTCATTTTATTTTTCACCCCACTCCATCTCTTGCCCACTCCATACCCCCTCCCTCTCTCCACTTCTCCTTCTGTTGTTCCAGTCTCTTTCTCCAATTCCCTTTCCCAACTTTCTTCTTCTTTTCCCCCCAAAGCCAAGGCTTGCTCAAATCTATTGTCTTTGTCTGGTTAACTTTGACCAGAATCTGGGCTCCCTCTCCCACTGAGAGTCCAGCATTCTGAGTCTTTTCTTGGGTTGGTGCCTTCTGAATATAACCAATGTCCTTTGCATCTTCTCTCAAAAGTTGCTCAGGTTCCAGAGTTTCAGGCTCTTCTTGATTCTCATCTTGTAGTTCCAAAGTATCCTTTAGGGGGAAACAATTGTATCGCTTCTTTAAGAGTTTGTGTCTGTCTCCTGTATTCCTGGACGTCCTCCCCCAGCTCCTGGACTAGTTCTAACAAAAGTTGCATACTGTCCTTGTCCAGCTGGGGACTCATTGTTTTGTCTGCTATGCCTATCAGTTTCTCTGGGTGACACAAGGTTCAAAGATTATGGAAGAGGGAGAAAATATCTCCTCCACATCGTGTACAATTTCATAAATCATGTCATCCTTTTTAAAATTAAAAAAAAAAAACCCAAACCCTTGTTTGAAGAGAATGTGCTAAACATGCTTGATTTTTTTAAAAACTACTGTATTATTATTTCCTGCATGTTTTCCAGCTCCGTGATGTGCTTTTGGAGTTGGGGTGACCCAAAATATACAGGTAAGTCTCATTCCTCCTGCTGTTTTCTAGCTCTATGAAATCATTGATGGGATGGAATAACGAGAAAAATATAAGCACCTCTTCTTCATCATTATCTGATGCTTCGATTGGAAATTGGGTCGAATTTTCCCGTTTAAGGCTCCTACTTTATTTATGTAAAGTAATAAATATACCTTGCAGCCAGATGTTGCAGCCAGATGTTCTACCTGTACCACCCAGGTTTCCCTCTCTTTTTTCCCAACTGATATTCAATACGTTCATTGTCTGTTGGGTTGTTTGGTTATTGGGCTTACCTCTGTCCTTATTGAACTGGGGGTTGTTGGTTTTTTTTGCGGGGGTGTAGATAAAATAATAATAAGGAGAAAAATATGTTTGAGTGGAGAACTTCAGGAGATTCATGCCTTGTGTCACTGAAGCCTCCTTTGCAAGGAGAGACTTTGCCCTCCCGTTTCAAGTGGCCGTCTGCCCTCACTAACGAAAAGTAAATGTACGTGTAAGTAGTCACACATGTCTACTGTCAAAAGCCTGGCTCAGTGCCTAACTGCGGGCAGACTTTCTAGGCGAGCCAGGACAGTGTTTCTTGGGATGTAGTCCAGGCAATATCCAGGAGGACAATGCCTGAACTTCTGTAATGAAGTTCTGGCTCTGAAGTTCGAAGCCCAGATGATATACCTTGATCATGGACTCCAGCTGTCTAAAGATCTCCCTGGGTGCTGCGTATTGGGGAAGTTGCCTCGTGAGGAGAGGCAGAGATCATGAGGGCACTAGCGGTGAAGTCTCTCCATCCCTATGCTTGTCACCTAACACGTGGAAGGCGATTGCCTTGGGGAGCCTCTTGTATCTATGAAGGCTCACCATCATCTTTAGAAAATTGTTGTTGTTGTTGTTTATACCCCACCCTTCTGTCTGGGCTTCCCCAGCCACTCTGGGCAGCTCCCAACAGAATATTAGTAATAATACAGTAATAAAAAAGCGGGGAAAACACCAAACATTAAAAACTTCCCTAAACAGGGCTGCCTTCAGACGTCTTCTAAAAGTCAGATAGTTGTTTATTTCCTTGACATCTGATGGGAGGGTGCTCCACAGGGTGGGTGCCACTACTGAGAAGGCCCTCTGCCTGGTTCCCTGTAACCCTAGCAGTGAGGGAACCGCCAGAAGGCCCTCGGAGCTGGACCACAGTGTCTGGCCTGAACGATAGGGGTGGAGGTGCTCCTTCAGGTATACTGGGCCGAGGCCGTTTAGGGCTTTAAAGGTCAGCACCAACACTTTGAATTGTGCTCAGAAAAGTACTGGGAGCCAATGTAGGTCTTTCAGGAGCGGTGTTATATGGTCTCGGCAGCCACTCCCAGTCACCAGTCTAGCTGCCGCATTCAGGAAGACTTGTAGTTTCCGGGTCACCTTCAAAGGTAGCCCCACGTGGAGCGCATTGCAGTAGTCTAAGTGGGAGACAATCAGAGCATGCACCATTCTGGTGAGACAGCCTGCAGGCAGGTAGGGTCTCAGCCTGCGTACCAGATGGAGCTGGTAGACAGCTGCCCTGGAAACAGAATAGTCCTGCGTCTATAAGCTGTGAGTTCAGAATGACTTGGATTTCCCAGGGTTCCAGAATGGACAGGGAACCTCCACGGAGGCTCAAGGCCACTGCTGCAGACAGACCCTTCCCATTAGTTGGAAGGTGATGGAAATGGGAGCAGAGAGAGGCAAGAGCTAGTGCTCTCTTCTCCATTACCTCTTCCCAGATGGTAGTTTTCCCTGCTATGCAATGTCTGACAAGGGCTTAAGTGATCTGACTGTTGGCTTCAGAATATGATACAGTGCCAAACACTATGGGTAATATTCCTTGGGAAAACAGCCAAGGCAGATGTAAACTTAACACCACCATTCTCAAACCCACAGGGGAAGGTTGAGACAATGGGATGTGCATGCATGCACAGACTGGTCATTTGCAGCAGTCTTTCCCCCCCAGTTTGGTGCTGGTTATAAGGGTTTTCGGCCCCCCCCCTGTTTTACTCAAAGGGAGTTGCAACAAAAGGAGTGCTGCAATTAGTAGGCCCTTGTCTTACCTCATCCCCTGTTAGATGGCAAATACAATGTGATAATTCAGTCTGGTTGCCTTGGGGGAGATGAATGCTCATTCTGCTGAGTGGGTGTCATGGACCCCAATGTCCTACTCTGATGGCACCACTGAATGGAATATTTATTTATACATACATACATACATACATACATACATACACGCCCATGTGGCTGGGTTTCCCCAGCCACTCTGGGCGACTCCCAACAGAATACTAAAAACATGATAAAACATCAAACATTAAAAACTTCCCTAAACAGGGCTGCCTTCAGATGTCTTCTAAAAGTTAGATAGTTGTTTATTTCCTTGACATCTGGTGGGAGGGCATTCCACAGAGTGGGTGCCACTACCGAGAAGGCCCTCTGCCTGGTTCCCTGTAACCTCACTTCTTGCAATGAGGGAACCGCCAGAAGACCCTCGGAGCTGGACCTCAGTGTCCGGGCTGAACGATGGGGGTGGAAGATGCTCCTTCAGGTATACTGGGCTGAGGCCATTTAGGGCTTTAAAAGTCAGTACCAACACTTTGAATTTTGCTCAGAAATGTAATGAGAGCCAATGTAGGTTTTTTTGGGGAAAGTGTTATGTGATCTCGGCGGCCACTCCCAGTCACCAGTCTTGCAGAAGCAGCTATTAGCACACTTCCAGACAGGCTGTTTATTCACACAAAAGTTGCTTGTTATCCGTCACCTTCTGCAGTTACCCCATCACTTTTCTGACCTCGGAAAGTCAGACAAGATAAATGACAGGAAAGTGGGAGACAACCACGAGTAGCTGGCAGTGCTGCATAATCTCAGCATGAACTTATTGGGATGAATGACTGATAAACAGAGAACGCCGTATAAACCCCTTGCAAGTTCAGTACGAACCTGTTAGCATAAATGCTATAAAATAAACTGGTCTGCACAGTCCTTTAGGTAGCAGCTGAATTGGAAGAAAGCTGAGGACAAAGGAGAGTCTTTGTCTCTCCTTTTCCCGCTAACTCTTGTGACATGGTCACTGGCTTCTGGCCAGCTAGTCAGTCCCTCGCAGGGTTCAGTGGGTGAGTTGGACTTGAGAAGAGTGCAAGAATCATAAAAAGAAAAGTAAGAGAAAGGGCAGAGCACATCTAATTTAATATCCCCTTTCCGATCTGCAGATTCTCATGTCTAGCACAGTGACTTCCATCCCTGTTGCACCCCCAGGATCTTTGCAAATAAATGGGTTTGAGATGGGTTGATAAGGCACTGAAAGATGGAAGAAGTTTAAAAGAAAGATTCAGAAATTCAGAAAGGCAGTATATTTGCATGCAAAAGTGCCCAGGTCATCCCTGGCATCTCCAGGTAGGGTTGAGAACCTGGAGACACTGCTAGTCAGTGTAGACAATATTGAGCTAGATGGATGCAATGGTTAGACTCGTCACAATTAGCGTATCCAAGTTATTGGATGAAAAATATGCATTTGTGGGAACACTTGCTTGTTCTGCAAAGGACGGAGAATTGGCTCTCGCTTGTGGCTTTTGGTTTCAAAGAAATATAATTACCATTTGGCAAAGGACATGATCCCTTACATCTGATAAAACTCCCTACTTCAAAACGGATGGACAAATAACTGCACAAAATGAAATGTTTATGGATGGGTTTCAAATGGGGGGAAAATGTATGAAACAGCTGTTGGATTTCGAGGGAGGGAGAGAGTGGGACTCTCCAGAAGAATGTTAGAGTAAATAAAGGTCAAGCCTAACAAGGGTGAATAAAATAGAGGGCAAGTTTCAATGTGCCAAATTGTGAGAGGAACTCTGCTTCTTCCATCCTGCCCTAATGACCACATCTTTGTTTAGGTTCATGTCTTTTGTAATACTCTTAATAGACAGTGAAAGGAAAGACCAGTACAGTAAAAAATGTATGCAAGTGATTTCCTGCATCGGGCTTTGCATCCAGGAAAAATGCTGGCAACTGTTTTGCTTTGTTTTTAACATATTTTTTATTAAAGATTTCTCGGTTTACAAAAGTCTGTGTAATGTCTCTTTTTTCAAGTTACATTTTCTACAGATCAGTTTCATTTGTTGAGACATTAGTATTACCTTAGGAAGAAAAGGGGGGAAGAGGTGGAAGGGGCCATGGTGAGGGTGCCGATGTTTCTATTTACTTAATGTATGTGTGGGGTTTTGTGTCAGCGTCACTTGTGCGGGTTCTCTTTACTATTTGCTTGTGTTCCTTTGGTGGTGAGAGAAGTTGGGGTTGGCCTAGGGTGTGGTTGTTTGTTTGTGATTGGCTGTAGTGAACTTTGTTTTCACGTGTGAGTGGGGTGGGTGGGTGTTTTTGAATCAGGTTAGCCAGATTGATTTGTATGCTGTTGGTGGATTCTTGTCGTTGTCTTGTAAGGCTGTGAAGGGAGCCATACCGGGTGAAGGTGTCTTCTTCCATTTGTCCCTGGGTCAGTTTCAGTTTATTGAGCCAGGGGTGGGGGAACTTTCTCAGCCACAAGGTCAATTCCTTTTCTCGGCATCTTGGTATCCACATGCTGGTAGTAGGAAGAGCCGAAGGCAAAAGTGTGCAGAGCAATGAATGTGACTTTTTCCTTTGTACAAGAGGGTAGTTTCTACGTAATCAAATGCCACATTTTTGGTCCAGGCACGCCAGAAACATTATCTCAATTCAAAGACACATCCGGGGACAGTCCAAGACGTTTTGGTGCCTGAGGGGGAAAGTCCAGCTGCCACCCCAGTGATGAGGGTGGGGAGGGGCGTGAAGCTCAGCAAGGGCTGTTAAGGATAATGGTTTAATTCCCTGAAATGGGAATGTTTGCAATTGCTGTGTATTTTTAGCATGGAGTTTTTCCTTTGGCAGTAGCTCTCTCATGTGATTGGCTGACTGTGAGAGAGGCATTCTATTCTGTGGTGATTGTTATTCAAGTAACTGTTGTTTTTAACTGTTTTCTGTTGTTCTCTCTCTCTGTGTGTGTGTGTGTGTGTGTGTGTGTGAGAGAGAGAGAGAGAGAGAGAGAGAGAGAGAGAGAGAGAGAGAGAGAGAGAGAGAGAGAGAGAGAGAGAGAGAGAGGTGGAATCTAGACACATGAAAAAGAAATGTTGTGAAAAGGCTTTTTGAAAAAACGTTTTGAAAAATATATTGAATTCTTGGCAGGGGGTTGGACTGGATGGCCCTTGTGGTCTCTTCCAACTCTATGATTCTATGATTCTATGAATTTGCCATAGCTCACCATCGCCATCTAGTGTCATATTTGTATAATGAATTTTACAACACACTTAAAACATTTTATTTGCAGCTACATAGCTGAGTCCAGAGAGAGAATGGCTGCTGAGAGAGGTTTCTCTGGGTGCTGCCGAGGACAGTGTGTGTTGGTGTGGTCGGCTTGGGTTGAAGCAGACAAAGGAAGACCCCTAAATGTTAATAGGGAGAAAACTGTGCTCTCCATAAGGAACAAAGTGAATAAGCATAAGATTGTAGATATGTTCTTCTCAGTTATATATATGGCTTATATTCCTTGAATGCTTAAAAATCCTGCTATGGCTTATTTTATGGGGATGCCTTAAAATATGAGAAACAGGGTAAGTTGTTTTGAATATAAAAAGTCTGGACATTGCACATCATCAAAATTTATTGAGAGAGGGGGGGGCAGAGTTGCTGGTTCCGGCATGTCTTTGGGGACTGGGCTTTGGCGGTGGCAACCTCTCCTCTCTCCTCTTCTGCCTGTTCTCCAGCCGCCGCTACAAGCTGCAAAAGGGAGGAGGCCGGCAGCAGCGGCCCTGGAGAGGCTTGACCAGCTCCCCTTCCTCCTCCCAGAGCTCGGTGGCTGTTCTGGAAGGGGGAACATTACCAGATTCAAACGGAAGTCGGGAATGCTTCTGTGAATCCAGTAAAATCAGGACGGTTGCAGGGGTCTGCATTCTAGAGAGGTTTTGCCACTAGTCTCTCTCTGACACATATTTACACTCTTGGACCCAGCTGGCCACAGATGCTAAAGCAGGGGTAGGCAACCTAAGGCCCGTGGGCGGGATGCGGCCCAATTGCCTTCTCAATCTGGCCCACAGACAGTTTGGGAATCAGCGTGTTTTGACATGAGTAGAATGTGTGCTTTTATTTAAAATGAATCCCCGGGTTATTTGTGGGGCATAGGAATTCGTTCATTTCCCCCCAAAAAAATATAGTCTGGCCCACCACATGGTCTGAGCGACGATGGACTGGCTCATGGCTGAAAAAGGTTGCTGACCCCTGTGCTAAAGCTTGAGAAGGAAGTTTTCTCTGATTGCCATCAACTTTTATCCTTCTCATCAGTCAGTTGAAAAAAAATAGGTTCAGTCTGCCTTTCCTTTCACAAATGCAATGAAGAAATTGCGGGTCGTATGTAATCGGACTCCTGAATTGCAGAGGGTTGGATCGGATGACCCTCAGGGTCCCTTCCAACTTCATGATTGGACTCCGCTGGGCTTTTTATTGTTTCTTTTTGTCTGCCTGATTTAGTTCATAAAGTCAGAGGGGGAAACAGAGATGTTCAGAAAGGCCAGATATTTCTCTGGATCCAAGGAACTGCACAATGAGTTCTGCTCATGTTTCTCAGCCATTGCCATATGGCAGATTGCTTTCGAATCAGAGGGGAGCTTCAGAAACAGCTTCTGATATGCATGGAGGACTAATGTTCGAAAGAGACATTTTTAAAAAATCCCACTGGTCAAGCTCACGCCCCTTAGACTGCCTAAAGTGGCTCTTTGGATCTCAGTTACGACGCCTGAGTCACTTTAATGGGAACTGGCTTGCATGCTTGGATGTGTATATTTTTACTTCCTGAGTTCTCATAAGATTTTTTTTTTATGTGGCTGAAGCGACCTCATCCCGTTGAATAGGGAGTGGGATGCTAAAAGCACCCCATCCTCTTTTCAGAGGGAGACCCAGGTACGTGTCCTCCTTTGCGTTGAAAGTGTTTGAGTTGACAGCCAGGTGCTACCCAGGGCAGTGAGTTAGAGTCAACTGGTTTTCTAAGGCAGGAGAACAAATTGTACTTTAATGCATAAAAGTGGTACCATTGAGCCAGCGCGTGGTGTAATGGTTATAGCGTTGGACTTTGACCTGGGAGATCAAGATTCGAATCCCCACTCTGCCACAACAAAACTCCCTGGTTGTTACGAGGTAGCTGACAGGCGAACAGCTGAGAGAAACCGGGCACACAGTGAGTTTCTTAATCGGTTCATTTATTAGTATCAAACAGAAACACACAGAGACCCATAAAGTCTACTCCCACAAGGCTTGAGCTGTTGCGCAGGGTGCCCACTCCTTCCAACACCAACTCATTTTGTATGTACAAAATTAAAAAATTCCTTCAGTAGCACCTTAAAGACCAACTAAGTTTTTATTTTGGTATGAGCTTTCGTGTGCATGCACGCTTCATCAGATACACTGAAACAGAATCAACCAGACCCTTATATATATTCAGAGGGGGGGTGATGGGAATGGGTGATGGGCTGATAGGAGTGGTAAACCTGTTGATGACTGTTAACGACTGTTTGTGACTGCAATTGGTGTTGCGGGGGGAAAGCAAGGGCTGAGGTGCTAAGGAAAGCTTGGTCATGTATAATGAGATAAGAACCCTATGTCTTTGTTCATTCCAGGTGGCTCCAAGGTTTTAAGCTTGCTAATGAGTTGCAATTCAGCAACTTCTCTTTCCAGTCTGTTTCTGAAATTTTTCTGTAATAAAACAGCTGCTTTGAGATATTGTATAGAATGTCCTGGGAGACATTCATTTTGTATGTGTCAGACCCCTCCTGCTGCCTAAGGTGGCTGCCAAGGGACCCTTCTTGCCTCTGTCTGGTTTTCTGCTCTGTGGCATGAATGAAACACCTGGTTTTAGGGGAAGGAAGGGGATCTTGCAGGCTCTTAAGGGACATGCTACTGTCTGGCTCTGGTACTGTCTCTATCACATCTGGCTCCTGCCTCTGTTCAGGGCTGCTGCACCTGCTGGCTTTCTCCTGTTCCTCAGCCTCCAATGTTTCCCAGCTCTTTTCTTCTTCTTCTTCTTCTTCTTCTTCTTCTTCTTCTTCTTCTTCTTCTTCTTCTTCTTCTTCTTCCTCTTCCTCTTCCTCTTCCTCTTCCTCTTCCCTCTTCCTCTTCCTCTTCCTCTTCCTCTTCCTCTTCCTCTTCTTCTGGTCAGGGACTGGACTGAAGAGGGGAAGGAAGGGTGGAGATCACACACACCCTTCTCCTGTAGCTTCCAGGGAGGAGGAAGGCAGTCTCAAATTACAGCAGGGCTTTGAGAAAGATAACAGCTCAGAGACAGGCGAACAGCCGAGTTATGCTATGTTAGGAGGAGGAGGAGGGGAGACAGAGCAACTAGCTGACACGTCACTGAATAGCATAACTGACCCCCCCTTCTCCCAAACGCGGCGTTCATTAAGGGTGTGAGAACAAAGGGCACAGAGGCAATTGTCCATTGGCGAACGCCGTAGAGACAGGTGTTGTTACTAGAAGGGAAGGGGAAGGAGCTCAGTGTGAGCAACGCCATCATTGAGGAATGACTGGATATATTGTCTTTCACCATGTTGACTGAATAAAATCGTACGTAAGAACTTTCTTGTTTCTTGGTGCCACTGGGGGAGGGAGAGAATTGCTCAAGCCTGACACTTCTTCATCTTCATCTTCTCCGTGTCCTGTTTCCCATCACCACAAACCTGGATTCATACTATCTTCTTCTGCACTCTCCCTGAAAGCCTCTTTGTCAGGCACTGTCCCCTACTCCTCGTCATCTAGCCAGTCCCTGACACTGGGTGACCTAGGTCACAGCCTCTCAGCCAAACCACCTTTGCAGGATTGTTGTGAGGATGCAATGAGGAGGAGAACCATGAACACTACCTAGAACTCCTTGGAGGAAAAATTGGTATCAATGAAATGAAATGAAATGAAATGAATGTGATTATGATGTCTTCCCCACCTCCAGATTTTTTTCCCTGGCTCATTTGTGCACAGATTGAAGATGTTTCTAATTTTGCTTCTGGTTACTCTTGGAGCACAGACTTCTACAGCACAGAGACCTGGTAATTCAGTATCCTTTTAAAAATGTAGCATGTCATATTTCGTGTTAAGATCAGTGGTTCTAAATAAACACAATTTTCACAATTTTCAATTGTCTTTATTTAAAGACGCTGGCAGCATTAAGATAAATTCAACAGTGTAAATAAGTTTTGATGGATGCAACAATGGATTACTGAATGGTTTAGTTCATGCAAAATATGCAGGGATAAGCAGTACAGTGGTACCTCTACTTATGAATAACTCTACTTACGAATGTTTCTACTTACAAATGGAGCTCCGTCCGCCATCTTGGATGCGGTTTAGATAGGATTTTTTTCTACTTACGAATTTTTAGATAGGGTTGCTTCTCCCAATGCATTCCTATGGGATTCAACTAACAATTTTTTTCGATTTACAAATGTGCGTTCAGAACGCATTAAATTCGTACGTAGAGGTACCACTGTATGCAAAATGAACCACGGAAAGAGAAGAAGGGAAGTAATTGATTTAAGGTTGTCTAAATGAATATTTTGAAATGTAATTTAGAAAATTATATACAGTGTGTGTGTGTGTGTGTGTGTGTAATTTTTATTAAATTTTCAGTGGTTTTTACAGTCTGGTGGCAATTTAGATCATAAGCTCCTTTCAAACAGACATTTGGTCGTAGGTTTGTGGCGGGGTGGAGCGGGGAGTTCAGGGCAAGCTCACCCATATGGCAAGGTGAGGTGCCTCAGGCGGCAGGGTTCACAGGGGCAGCAGCAGATCTGGCCTGCCAGGAATGCATCGTCTGCTGCTGCTGCTGCCACCATGACAGCAATGGCCGGATCAGTTGTCTCCTTGGTAGCCCTCCCTCGATTCCATCTCTACAATAGGAGAGGATGCTGGACTCCTCACACTCTTGGGGAGGAAATGGTCGGGTCTGTTGTTCCCTGGGCATTGCACCCTGCTTTTATTTTTTGCCTCAGGTGCCAAAATATACTATTGGGCCAGATCTGGGATAGCTGCATGTGAAACTTTAGAAAACTGCACATGTATAGAGGGCGTTATCATTGTTATCATTAATATTAAATTATTTTTAATGAAGTCAAAACAAAATAAAAAAATCCTTCCAGTAGCACCTTAGAGACCAACTAAGTTTGTCATAGGTATGAGCTTTCGTATGCATGCACACTTCTTCAGATACACTGAAACAGAAGTCACCAGACCCTAATGTATAGTCAGAGGGTGGGGAGGGGTATTACTCAGAAGGGTGGTGGGAATGGGTGATTGACTGATAGGAGTAGTAAACCTGTTGATCACTGTTAACGACTGCAATTGGTCTTGCAGGAAAAAGCAGACTGGAAAGAGAAGTTGCTGAATTGCAACTCATTACCAAGCTTAAAACCATGGAGAGGCCTGGTCTGAATAAGGACACTGGATTCTTAATCTCATTATACATGATAAAGCTTTCTTTAGCACCTCAGCCCTTGCTTTTTCCTGCAAGACCAATTGCAGTCATTAACAGTCATCAACAGGTTTACCACTCTTATCAGCCCATCACCCATTCCCACCACCCTTCTGAGTAATACCCCTGTGGTGCTAGCCACTTTAGTTTGCGTGTTGTGTAAATTAGCAGGGAAATGTGATGCATGTTATAACATTTGATGCACTTATTTCTTCAGGATATTTTTACACTGCCCTTCAATCATTTCTCTAGAGCAATTTACATGAAAGACTAAAGCAATTTCCGTGTAAATACAAAGTACAATAAATTGAGGATACTGTATAAGTTCACAAGAGCAATAAATATATTAGTATATTTCTGACATCAGAGAATATGAACAAATAAAAGAGAATTCTGGTTCCACTTCTTTTTATTTATTCATACCCTCCAACTGTCCCAGAAAAACCAGGACATCCTATTTTTTCTCACAAGAAAAAAAATGGTGGCCATTTTGGTGGCCATTTTGGGCGCTGTGATCTCGTGCAATTTCATGCTGTGATTTCCCACAAGAAAAGCACTTTGGGGGCCACGATCTTGTGTGGTGCCCCAAAAGGCATGTTTGGGGGCACTATGTTCCCCCCAAACACTTTTGGGGGGGGAATCATGAGAGATCACGGCACCCAAAATGGTCGCCGTCCTCTCACAAGAAAAAAAATTGAGAAGATGCACTTATTTCTGGGGTCCTGGAAGATGGTGTCCTGTTTTTTTTTACCTTCAGTTTGTTGGAGTGTATGTTTATTGTCTGTCTAAAGCCCTGATAAGCTTATGCACTGAGTTTTTATTTTCTGCTTTCTCAGCCTCTGAATCGGCAGATATTGTCCTTTTGATCGACAGCTCTGATGCCCTTGGGAGAAGGGCTTTTCCATCTGTCAAATCCTTCGTTAACAGAATCATCAACAGTCTCCCAATTGGCCCAAGCAGGTATCGAATTGCGCTTGTGCAGTACAGCGATGACGTGAAGGTTGAATTCCACCTGGATGACTATAAAGCCAAGAACCCTATGCTGAACCAACTCAAAAAGGTTTCGTTCAAAGGTGGACCTTTGAGGACCGGGAATGCCATACGAAGGGTCCACGAGACCTTTTTCAGAAGACCGAGGAAAGACAGGAACCAGATTGTGGTGGTCACGGCTTCAGCGATGTCAGATGATCCCGTGGAAGAAGCAGCAAGCCGATTGAGGCAGGATGGGATAAAAATAATAGCGTTAGGAATCCAGGAGGCGTTGCCTCAAGCGCTGCAGTCAATCGCTACCCCTCCGTTCCACTATAAATTTGATACACCAAGGGATCTCCTAGCGTTTTCTCATAACATGTCTGAAGTTATTGGAAAGGCTGTACAAATGGAAATTTTCACGGTCACAGCAACGCCTGCACTTCCAAATGTGACAGAAAATGTAACAGGAACCGTTGGTCCTGTATCTCCAGAAGGTAAAGAAAACAATGCAGCAGGATTTTAGAAACAGGGATCACAAAATCATAGCTGCCAAGTTTTCCCTTTTCTCGCGAGGAAGCCTATTCAGCATAAGGGAAAATCCCTTTAAAAAAGGGATAACTTGGCAGCTATGCACAAAATCCCAAACTTGGACCACATTCGCACCAAACTTTGGAAGCCCTACAATACTACTTTAAACGGCCATGGCTTCTCCCCAAAGAATTCTGGGAGCGGTAGTTTGCTAAGGGTGCTGAGAGTTGTTGGGTGACCCCTGTTCTCCTCACAAAGTTTAAACTCCCAGCATTTGCTGGGATGAAGGATTGATTGTTAAATCACTGCAGGAATTGTAGCTCCGTGATGGAGAATAAGCACCAGCTAACGAATCTCTGCACCCTTAACAAACCACAGTTCCCAGAATTCTTTGAGGCAGGGGAACCACGACTGTTGAAAGTGGTGTCATAGTGCTTGAAATGTATGATGTGAATGTTTCGTAGACGGTACATTATCTTCATGTACATATCTAATGTGTCCTGTTAGTATTTGTAGAAATGACACTGGGGCTGCAGTGTGTGGGGAGGAGGGTTAAACTTTTTCTCCTGGCACCATGCTTGCCATGAAAATTGCCCCCAAGCTGTTTCCCTCGGGAGGAAAACTGTCATTATCACCAATGGAAACTTGTCTGCTGAGGTGAATGTAGCAGCTCTGCTTAAGTCTGTGGGTTTGGGGGGTGGGGGTAAATGAAAACCTCCTCCCAAAATGATATTCATCATACCTGCCAAGTTGCTGTCAGGGAAATAAAGGACCAGGCCGGAAATAGCAGACCAGAAGTAGCGCTGCCACCATTTTGGAACAGGGCGGAGCATGCTCAGAAGTGACTTTTTATGCTGCTTTGCCCAGTTACAAAATGGCCGTCGTGCCAGAAGTTGTACTGCAGCCATTTTGGAACTGGGCAGAGCAGCATCAAAAGTCGCTTCTGAGCATGCTCCGCCCAGTTCCAAAATGGCCGTCGTGCCAGAATAAACCAGGGGGAACAAAAAAATCCGTTTTTTTCAGCTAGGAACAGCTGGAAAAACGGGGATTTCCCGGGGGAAACAGGAGACTTGGCAGCTATGTATTCATGCATTTATTTAACTTTCATCTAGTTTCATCGTCACATCTGTCCAATCTGTGGTTGATGGTTTATTTTATTTTATTTATTTATTGAATTCATATACCGCCCTATACCCAGAGGTCTCAGGGCAGTTCACAGAATAAAATCAAAATATCTTGCTGACCCCTTTCCTCCCAAGAGAGAGCAACTCGAGTCTCTTCCTGGTGGAGGGAGGGGGGTTCCGCAAGTCTCTCCCCACTAGTGACAGGAATAGCTTTGCTAACACATTCCCAAAATGGTTCAGGAGATGGTGAATGCCTAGGACTGCAGAGCATTCTTTGTACACTTAAAAAAACTTTTGCAAACAATTTCTGCGGTGGGGAGCTGGATTACTAATGCTGTGCTATTTCCCCCCCTCCCAGCTCTGACGTGCCGTGAGAACTCAGTCGCAGACATTGTATTTGTTGTGGATGAGGCTGTTTCACAAGCGAATGCTGAACATATCAGAGAATTCTTGCAGAACACAGTAAACTCTCTCGACGTGAAGGAAGCGTGCATAAGGATGGGCATTGTCACGTACAGCACGGAGCCCAAAGTATTAACTTCTCTGAGAGACGAAATGAAGAAAACGGACATTCTTCAGAAAATTAGGAGCTTTTCCCCTAAAGAAGGGAAATCTCATTTGGGTGCTGCTATTAATATGACCACAAAACATGTTTTTGCCGGAAGGAGGAGGAGTGTAGAGCAGGTCGCCACCATTATCACCCACAGGCCCTCGGATGATGATATAAGAAATGCAGCTTCTCTCATTAGCAGGGCTGGTGTGACCGTCTTTGCCATCAGCGTTGAAGGAGCGGATGCCGCTCAGTTATCTAAGATTGTGTCACATCCGCCAGAACAGAATATTATCAAACTGAGACAATTTTCCGACCTGCCCAAACAGGACGAGACTTTTCACAAGAAACTCTTCAACCTAATAGAAGACAGACTTATTATCCAACCTGAAAGGACAATTCAGCTCAAATCAGGTAAAGACATTAACGCAATCTGGTAAGCATAGTCCTAGCTTTGGTCTTTCAGCTCTTCGTTTTGATGTTTCAAAGACCACTGAACTGTGAAAAACTAACCCAGGCACCCCTCAAACTTTGGCCCTCCAGATGTTTTGGCCTACAACTCCCATGATCCCTAGCTAACAAGACCAGTGGTTGGGGAAGATGGGAATTGTAGTCCAAAACATCTGGAGGGCCGAAGTTTGGGGGTGCCTGAACTAACCTGTATGAATGTCTTCTCCTTTCTCCTTTTTCTTTTAAAAAACAACAACATTCTGCCTACATTTTTTTAAACATTCTGCCTACCATATTTTTGATACCACAAACTCTGCCTGCCTTTGGCCTCATATGGAAAGGTTCCAAGAACTCAGGCCAGGAAGGCGATTAATTATAATTTCTTCAAACTGTTTAAAGCTTCAAGTATTCTTATAATTTATTTTGTGTCTTCATACAGCCTGTAGTTAAACCATGATACTGCATCTTTAAATTGTCGCAGCACAACTCAGTATCTTTAGATGTAGTACTGTCACTTTAATTTCTCAGTAGACCACATCTTACTTTTCATTTAAATTCTGCAAACAGATTGAGCAAGTTAGGCAAACACAATCAGTACACTTTGACCATGAAACTATAGGTAAGCTGTCTCTATTTGTTATAAACGGACCCAGGTGGCGCTGTGGGTTAAACCACTGAGCCTAGGGCTTGCTGATCAGAAGGTCAGCGGTTCGAATCCCTGTGACGGGGTGAGCTCCCGTTGCTTGGTCCCAGCTCCTGCCAACCTAGCAGTTCGAAAGCACATCAAAATGCAAGTAGATAAATAGGAACCGCTACAGCGGGAAGGTAAACGGCATTTCCATGTGCTGCTCTGGTTTGCCAGAAGCGGCTTTGTCATGCTGGCCACATGACCTGGAAGCTATACACCGGCTCCCTCGGTGAATAATGCGAGATGAGCGCGCAACCCCAGAGTCGGTCACGACTGGACCTAATGGTCAGGGGTCCCTTTACCTTTACCTTTACTATATAATTTTCTATGTAGAGATGATAAAATGTATAACAATGCTATAAGATATATTTCTAACGTAGGAGCTTTTAATATTCCAGCTGATGAAGAATAAACGAAACAAGGCCTTGTCCTGTATTTGAAAATTATTCTAACTGAAATTTGGCTCACTACTTGAAGCTTTAAACAGTTTGAAGAAATTATAATTAATCTCCTTCCTGGCCTGAGTTCTTGGAACCTTTCCATTTGATCTCTTGCATTTGGCCCCATGCCTACATGGCTTTGAATACTATCATGCAAGTCTAATGCTTATCTTTCGGGTCCAACGTGAGGATGGGGGACTTGTGGCTCTCCAAATATTGCCTAACTACAACTCCCATCATCCTTGTCGATTCACTATGTTGGCTGAGGCTTATGGGACTTGGAGTCCAGCAACACTGGAGGGCTGCAGGTCCTCAACCCAGACTGTGTTGAATTGACCTCTAGTGACATAAAATCTCTCTATATTCTTGCAGGATGTGTGGAGACAGAAAGGGCTGATATTTATTTCCTCCTTGATGATTCTTCAAGCATTCATATCGCTGGGTTCATTAATATGACAACTTTTATGAAGGAAGCTATTAAGATGTTTACCATAGGACCTGATAATGTTCGATTTGGAGTTGTTCAGTATTCAGAAAATACTATCTTACCAATTAGACTTGGTCAGCACAACACCCGCATCAGTTTAGAAAAAGAAATGAATCATATCAGACATAGAGCACTACCAGAAACAAACACAGGAGCAGCTATAAATTTCACACGGCCATTGTTTAAGGACGCAAGACAACAGTGTCGCGGCAACGTCCCCTGCTATCTCATTGTGCTGACGGATGGAAAATCAAGTGATGACGTGAAGGTAGCTGCTCGGCTGCTGAGGAATGCAAATGTCAACATTTACGCCATTGGAGTGAAAGATGCCAGCGAAGAAGAGTTGTTTCATATTGCGGGCTCAAAGTCAAGGGTTTACTTTGTGCAACAGTTCGAGGCCTTGGAAAAAATAAAAAACATTGTTGTTCGGGACATATGCAATGAAAAAGGTAAAGAGAAATTCCCTTGGTAATTCTTTCCATAAACAGAATAATAATAATTAAATAAATAAGATATTTTTATTTATACCCCACCCATCTGGCTGTAATGCAGTATTAAAAATACAATCAAACATCAAACATTAAAAACGTCCCTAAACAGGTCTGCCTTCAGGTGTCTTCTAAACGTCAGATAGTTGTTTATTTCCTTGACACCTGATGGGAGGGCGTTCCACAGGGCGGGCGCCACCACTGAGGAGGCCCTCTGCCTGGTTCCCTGTAACCTCACTTCTCGCAGTGCGGGAACCACCAGAAGGCCCTCAGCACTGGACCTCAGTGTCTGGGCTGAACGCTGGAGGTGGAGACACTCCTTCAGGTATACTGGACTGAAGGCGTTTAGGGTTTTAAAGGTCAGCACCAACACTTTGAATTTTGCTCGAAAACATCCTGGGAGCCAATGTAGGTCTTTCAAGACTGGTGTTCTATGGTATCGGCGGCCACTCCCAGTGACCAGTCTAGCTACTGCATTCTGCAAGGACAGGCAGCCATTACAGAAAAGGCCCATTCCCATGTTGCCATTCTGGATTAGTTGTAGTTTCCGAGTCAATGCTGTCAAGCAAACCCAAGTCCTTGCATCAATATTTTCATGAACATTTATTGCTTCCAGAACCTATTTTTCTGGTTGAAACTACTAGGCACTACAGGGCATGCAACTTGTAGGCTGCTTCAATGATGGCAGGCTGTGAAGCAGTTTATTATTATTTGTAAAATAAATTTTAAAAATAAACTCAATTTGGGGAAGGGGGTGAAATTTCCAGGCTCCACCTCAAACAACAAAATGTCCTCGATCGGCCCTGCTTTAACATGTTTCTTTTCTGCTGAAACCACATAAGCAATGAATTTGGCCTAATTCAAATGTATTTCTTTTAACCTGAGCAATCCTTGCTTTTCCTTCCACAGCCTGCGAGGAGAGGAAGGTTGATGTCATGTTCCTAGTGGACAGCTCTGGTAGCATAAGACCTGAGGACTTTGCAAAAATGCAGACCTTCATGACAGAATTTGTGAACAAATCTAACATTGGCCCAGAAGAAATGTGCGTTGGTGCTGTGCAGTTCAGTGGCACAACCGAAGAAAGGTTCCCCCTCAATAGGTACTTCACAAAGAAGGATATCATTGATGCTATTGGTAGTATGTCCCTTATCAGAGCCAACACGCTCACTGGAAAAGCGCTGGAATTTATTTCCGATTATTTTGAGCCTGCCAAAGGGGCACGGCGTGGCGTCCACAAAGTTCTTATCCTGATCACCGATGGGGAAGCACAAGATGAAGTGAAAACTCCAGCCACAGCCCTGAGAGATAATGGCATCACGATCTACTCAGTTGGCGTTTTTAATGCCAATAAAACTCAGCTCGAAGAGATCAGTGGGAGACCTGAGAGGGTGTTTTACGTGGAGAACTTTGATGTTTTGAATAAGGTACAGGATGAGCTCAGGTTTGGTGTGTGCAATCCTGAAGAGGGTGAGTACTGTACTGTTTGTGTGTCGAGGCTTACCAGAAATTACCTTAAATAACTCACAACTGACAACAGAATTATGGTTTGGTTTTTGGCAAATAATTTAGGGCCACAACTTTATTAAATACACCAATTTTAATCCGAGTGTTGGCTTAGGCTTTTGGTTATTCACTCATCCTTCCTTAAGAAGGACTATCCCCATCTGTCCATTTAGGACAGGACTCAATCAGCTGTCCCCTCTGGACAGGACTCACCTCATCTGCCCAATTGGGGCAGGACTCACATCAGCTGTCACCAATGGACAGGACTCACCACTGTCCGCTTGGACAGTTCCTGCTCCGACTTCCTGAAGGGAAGTCAAGTAAACATACCTGGGAGAGAGGAGGTGGCTGAGCCCAGTCATTCCCTCCTCTCTTTCACCAAGAATGTTCCCCAAGGCTCTTACTCTTATAATTGGGCCCACCATCCCCGCCAATGGCGGGATGGTAAGGACAAGAGCGTAAGCCCCGAGATTCCTTTAACGGAATACTTCTATATGGAGCAAACGGAGGTGGGGGTAGGCATCTGTGTGCCACACCCCTCTACCAACCGATTAACCAACCAAAAACCTAACCGCCAACCTAACAAGTTGTGACAATTTGCTAGCGCAGTAGGCGAAAACCAAGAGGCAAAACCAATCAGCCAACTGGAAAAATTCCTACTGGCCCCTGAATACAGGCGGCCCCGAAGGCAATAGCAATGTCGTGCTAACCTGCAAGAGAAAGGGGCGGGTGGGAGGGGATTCAAACGCCAAAGGCAAAAGTGAATCTAAAATGGTGGGCAAGCTCTTTAAAAGGGGAACCCGCCAACCAATTAAAACCCTGAGATTTCCATATGCACGCCCCCATTACTCAGCATGACCTGTGGCCTTACACAAACCAAACCCTGAACTAAATTTCCTATCAGCCCTACCACAATCCGCTTTATATTGTATGATATAAAGCACTTTCTGTTGCTCTTGGGCACTTATGCACTGTGTGTGTGTGTGTGTGTGTGTGTGTGTGTGTGTGTGTGTGTGTTGAGAGAGAGAGAGAGAGAGATTCTGCAGCAGCAAAGTGGCAGTCCTTCAAATGCTATCTTCCAGTAGAAAGAGAATCTAAAACTCAGTTTTAGGGCATATAAGTCCAATTACATTTCATTATGCCCCCATCCCATATTTCTGTGGCAGTTCTGCTAGAGAGGTGGGGGACGTGAGTGACGCTGTGGTCTAAACCACTGAGCCTCTTGGGCTTACCAATCAGAAGGTCAGCGGTTCGACCTTCTGATTGGTCGATGAGCTCCCGTTGGTCTGTCCCAGGTTCTGCCAACCTAGCAGTTCGAAAGCACGCCAGTGCAAGTAGATAAATAGGTACCACTGCAGTGGGAAGGTAAACGGTGTTTCCGTGCACTCTGGTTTCTGTCATGGTGCCCCATTGTGCCAGAAGCGGTTTAGTCATGCTGGCCACATGACCCGGTAAGCTGTCTGTGGACAAACACTGGCTCCCTCGGCCTGAAAGTGAGATGAGCGCCGCAACCCCAGAGTTGCCTTTGACTGGACTTAACCGTCCAGGGGTCCTTTACCTTTTCTTTTCTTTTCTTTTTTGCTAGAGAGTGTGCCTCTTTCAATGTTTTCCCATCTTCAGGTGTTTTGCCTTATGCTGTCTTTTATAATGTCCTGGATGAAACACAACGTCAATTTACCCTTTTCATCCTGACCATAGCTTTGTAAAATAGATCACTCTTATTTCAATTTTACTGCTGAGGCTGTTTGATACAGGAAGCTGACCAAAATCACCCAAAATGTCTGTCTTGAGCTTTCACCGATTCAGCTATAATACATTTCTAACTACATTGCATTTATTCACTTGTCATACCAAGATCCTTTACTGCACTGAAATGATAGGTTTACAAACAGACTTAATGCTTTGATGTACCACATCAATGATTCTTAAGTATTGGTCTTGAATCTACTCTGTAATGGGTCTTAAAGAAATACAGATATTTTATGGCTTAAGATAGAATTATTATGTACACAGCAATTTTCTAAAGTTGCAGATATCGGGGTGCAATGTTGCTAAGACACTGGGCTACAAATTGGGACGCTCCTATTGTGACTTTTTGTTGCCAAAAATTCGCTGGGTGGTTTTGGCAAGCGCATCTTTCCATCTCAGGCGACCCATCTGCTTTCACACACATCCAACTTATCTCACAATGTTGCACACTTCATGCACTCTGGGTAAATACAGAATTTAACATTGGCACCATCGCGCTGAACTCATTCATAATTGCAACAATGAGAAATATTGCATTCTTTACTTGAACTTGCATTTCTAAGAGGAACAAGGTGTTTGATTATGACTAATGAATATTGATGGTATCTTCTCTCATTTGCTTTCCAGAGTGCAAAAGGCTAGAGCGTTTGGATATAGTATTTGTAATTGATAGTTCTGGCAGCATTGGTCCTGAAAACTATAATCTCATGAAGAACTTCATGATTGGCATTGTGAATAAATCTGACGTGGGCAAGGAGCTTGTTCAGTTCGGAGCACTCAAATATTCAGATGATCCACACATTCTGTTTGATCTCGATGACCACAGTACACAATCAGACGTCATCGATGCTATCAAGAGTGACACACATTTGGGGGGCGATACATACACAGCGGAGGCTCTTGAACATTCAAAAGCTCTTTTCACCGAGGCACGTGGCAGTCGCAAACACAGGGGTGTTTCCCAAATTCTCATGGTCATAACCGATGGTGAATCCCACGATAGAGAAAGACTTGATGAAGTGTCTAAAAAACTCAGGGATGATAAAATTACTATCATGGCCATTGGGATAAAAGAGGCCAATCCTGCTGAACTTCTGACTATGGCTGGATCAGAAGAAAACCAGTATTTTGTGGACACATTCGAAGGACTGCAAAACATATCCACGAATTTATCAGCTAATCTATGCAACAATTCAAAGCCAGGTAAAGTACAGGCTTACTCCTTTGTTGTGTTTGTGTGTTGTTGCTTTTCAGTAGTAGGTGTGAAACAGCTTATCCTCATATATGTAGTGTGGTTAAAGTTGGTGTTTCCAGAGACATTTGGGAAACGGAAAAGTTTTCCATGGCAAGTTCCCCAGTTGCCCATTTTCTTTCAAAAGGTTGTGTCAGTTATAAGATAATGGACTTGTGATAATTTCACTACACCCATTTGTAATTACATTAGATTTTAGTCCTTCCTTTAGCTATTATTATTATTATTATTATTATTATTATTATTATTATTATTATAAATAATAATAATTTTAAATAATAATCTGTAAATTTCAGGGCAGTTCATGAGCCCTGAGCATTTTCTCCGCAGATCTTGATAGCGGCAGGATACGAGAGAGCCAGAAGTCAAGTGCTCCAACGTATTAGGGACGTGGAGCTGCAGCGTCATATGGGCAAAATGGACAAACATGCCACAATAAGAGATTTGGGGATAGGGTTCTCACCTGCAAATTACCTGGCAAAACGGCAAATACCCAAGTACAGACATTCCTTTACCTTGGCAAGATTTAATGTGTTGCCCTCCGCCCTGTTGCTAGGCAGGTATGAGGGTAAACCGTATGAGTCACGCGTTTGCCCATGTGGCTCATCGGAAGTGGAAACAAATTTGCATGTATTGCTGCACTGCAGTTTTTCCAAGGACCTTCGCCTGATCTTTATCACCCCAGCCTCACAAAAGCTTAAAAATGAACCAGAATCCCAACGTCTGAGAGCCTTGGTAGAAGACAAGGTCCCTGAAATTACGATCAATGTTGCCAAATTCTGCGTAGCTGCTATTAGACGCAGGAAACAAGAGCTTTCCAATGTCAACACGCAGGCGAATGCAAATATTTAATTTTATTTATGTCCTTTAACTTTAAAGTGTTGTTATGGCCTAATTTGTATAGAAATTGTCCTCTGTTTATTTCTGTGTTATCCTTTGTTGACTAGTTGTATGAGTCGATTTGGTCTGTGACCGTTTAATAAAATTTGATTTGATTTGAGCCCTGAGCTTTTGTCATCAGGACCTCAACCGTTGAGTCATGTCCTGTTCTACTCTGTTAAAATAACTTTTAGGAAGCATGACTTTCCTACATTAGATTTCATGCTGAATATTCTTTTTCTCACCTTTTACTCCCAGTCAACTTTGAAAGAAGGACTGTACATGGGGTGTGTGTGTGTGTGTGTGTGTGTGAAGTCTAAATCTGCGGATTCCTTTGAAGCCCAGGAAATGCAACCCAATCACAGAATAATGAAAACACAACTGAGCACAACACTCATCTGAACGCATGGAAAGTAAAACCATAGAACGCCTCTTTTGCCGAACTGGGAAATAATTCCCCACTAGCCTTCCTGTGCCATCTTGCAATAGAGATCTATTTTTGTCTGCCGGTTTGCCTCAGAAAGCTCCCACAATACCACCAGACGAGATATTGTATAGAGGTTACCTGCATCATCTTCTTCTTTTCTTTTTCTTTAAAAAAAGGTTGAAAGAGCAGCTCAGAGATGTGTCAAGTTTTCAGCTGTAAAAGAGCAGAGGTTTCAAAGCTTAAGAGTCCCCCCCCCTCCACCTTCACTTTTCTATTCGGACTAGAAACTTGTCATGGTTGATTCTGTTGTTGTTCCTTAAATGAGGGAGGGAGGGGGGAAATAGCATTTAGTTTGGTTTTCAGTATACAGCAGAAGGTGGCACAATTCATTCTAAACCCCCAACCCTTTTGGGGGGCTGAACAAGCATTATCCTTATACAGTCATACCTCGGTTTAAGTACGCTTTGGTTTGAGTACTTTCAGTTTAAGTACTCCGCGGACCCGTCTGGAACAGATTAATCCACTTTCAATGGGAAAGTTCGCTTCAGGTTAAGTACACTTCAGGTTAAGTATGGACTTCCAGAACGAATTACACTCATACTTCGGGTTAAGTACGCTTCAGGTTGAGTACTCCGCGGACCCGTCTGGAACGGATTAATCCACTTTCCATCACTTTCAAAGGGAAAGTTCGCTTCAGGTTAAGTACAGACTTCCGGAACCAATTTTGTACTTAAACTGAGGTACCACTGTATCTGTATACCCAAATAGGAAGCAAGGAGAGGGAGAGCAGGTTTGGACTATGATGCTGCAGGTTACAGATGGGGAATCCCATGTTATTCATAATCATAATCATAATCTCAATAATAATAATAAACTGAACACTGCTGTACTGCCTGACGTCTCTCAACTCAAGTATTGGGGGCTAGGTTTCCTTTCCCCATAATGCTAAGGGATTCACAGGGACGCGGGTGGCGCTGTGGTCTAAACCACTGAGCCTAGAGCTTGCCGATCGGAAGGTTGGCGGTTCGAATCCCCGCAATGGGGTGAGCTCCCGTTGCTCAGTCCCAGCTCCTGCCAACCTAGCAGTTCAAAAACACGTCAAAGTGCAAGTAGATAAATAGGTACCGCTCCAGCGGGAAGGTAAGCGGCATTTCCGCATGACCCGGAAGCTGTACGCCAGCTCCCTCGGCCAGTAAAGCGAGATGAACGCAGCAACCCCAGAGTTGTCCGTGACTGGTCCTAATGGTCAGGGGTCCTTTTACCTTTACCTTACATCACAGTAGCATAGGGCTGCAGGACCTGAGCTATGACACAACAATGGAAATGGTTGTCAAGGAGCTATCATGACAATAGCCGGAGATGACTCCCTATAGCAGAAGTTAGCTTAGTCCCTATAGCTTAGTCATGCTGGCCACATGACCCGGAAGCTGTCTGTGGACAAACACCAGCTCCCTCGGCCTATAGAGTGAGATGAGCGCGCAACCCCAGAGTCTTCCGCGACTGGACCTAACGGTCAGGGGTACCTTTATCTTTACCTTTAAGGGATTTACAGAAACCAAGACAAGGCAGTTGTGCTGTACGGTTTTAAAGTCTTACCATTGACATCTCTTTTTAATAGATGGTTTTTGGTGAACTGGAGTTGATAACCTTCATGGAGTAAGTTATTCCATGTGACTGTTATTTTCACCTCTCTTTTTTTGGGCAATACTAACACAAAAATCTTGGTTTACCTTGTTTTTCCCCTTGCAGAATGTGAAATCCAAGCTGATCTTGTTTTCCTGATTGATGGTTCCAAAAGTATACCCGAAAAAGACTTCAAGAGGATGAAGGTCTTCCTGAAAAACCTGCTTGATTTAATAGATTATAATGACAATGTGAGAGTTGGTATGGCCCAATTTGCTGACCGATATAAAGAAGAATTTGCTCTGGGTGCTTATCAGAACAAACCAGAACTTCAAGAAAAAATTACTAATGTTACAATGATGGTAGGTGATAGAACATACATTGGAGGGGCTCTCAAAGGAGTGAAGGCCTTATTCAACTCCACAAGACGCAGAACACCGAGACACGTCATGCCCAAGTTGCTGCTAATCACAGATGGAAACTCACATGACCCTGTTGCTGACAGTGCAAGAGCCCTGACTGCCGATGGTGTCGAGATTCACGCTATTGGAGTGGGAACGGTTGACCGGGCAAAACTAATGGAGATCACTGATGACTCAGACAGGATATACTCTGTGGCGAATTTCAGAGATCTGCCAAATATCCTAACTCGCGTAACTAAGGAAGTGTGCAAAGATGAAAATGAAGCAAGTAAGCTCCATTCAAAAACAACATTTTAGATCTTCTTTCATTATTCATGCAAAAATAGATTTATATTTTCATAAAGGGCCAGGGCTTTTTCAGCCGGAACTCACTGGAACTCAGTTCCAGCCCCTCTCAGGTGGGCGCCATGGCCATTATGATCATAGTGAGTTCCGGCACCTCTTTGTCTAGAAAAATAGCATTGCATGTGGCTAATGCAAATATAAAAAGGAATTGTGCATGTGTAAATTAATTCCCCCAAGAGTTTGTTCCCTTCTCCTTAGAAAACTACATTTTGTTTTCGTTTTGTCCTTATTTACTGTCACACTTGAGGGCCCTTCATGACTTCATTCTTGGCACTTGAAACCCCTTGGTGATAATCCACAAAATAATGTACTAGCTTTGCCTGCTAAGAAGGACCTTGATCCACTTCTTCCCCCCTCTCTAATGTTCTTCTGCTTAGTAAGAACACTAATGTGAAATTTAATTGACATTAGCATTCTAACAATATTTGATATTAGAGGTGGAGCCTTACGTCAGATATGTGTTGAATTCTATTATTCAAATAATAATTTTATATAAGGAATATTCAAAATATTTGAAGTGTGAGCTTTTGAGTCACTTCCACTTCTAGCATTCTGAAAATTCTAAGAGGACATCTACTGTGCATGCACCAGAGTAAGATATCAGGCACCTTTCCTTGAACTTTACTGCTCCAAAATGCTGGTGTGGGTTTCATATGTGAATGTTCCATTTAAAAACAAGCAACCCAACACCTTCCCTGTGTTGGCTTTGGTGAGAGGAAAGATTTAAATATGGGCTGTTAGACCTTTAAAATATGTCTGCCCTTTAAAGTGAGTTGCAAAATGTCCCCTTAAAAAGTTTCTCTCCAAAGTTTCCCTCTTCTCCCAACATAGGAAAAGTAAGTTTTTTAAAAAATGGTTTACTTACAAACTCTCCAAAGCCAAATTCATGCGCTTCACAAACTTGCACAGGCAGTAAAACCTGTCCTGTCTTAGTTACAAAGTGGCTAAATTATTGGTATAGGAACTCAAGAGTGGCTTGTGAGAGCCATGCGGTCCGAGCTGGAGCAACCAGCTCAAAGTTCTTCACACATTGAGCTTCTCAGGTAGACTGGGGAAGAACAAAGGCTTGATTAACTAGTTTCTCCCAAAGTGAGTGGAAGTGAATATAGCTAAGCCAAGGAGGACAGTGTACTTTGTGGTATTAACCCCTTCGTGCATTAACTAGACTTGAGCATGTTGATTATATAAGGCTGGTTATCCTGCACCCTGCATATTGAAGATTAATACATAAACTAGAAGGGTTCTAACATACCTTTCTCCATTAATCATTTTTATGTGAGGGTGATTAGCTGCAGATATGGTCTGGGAAGAGTACTCCCCCTTGCACTGTGCAGTGTTATGGTCCAGAAAAAAAGCCTCACCACATGATTCTGCTGCATGTGTGCATCAGCTCAAAGTATCACTTTTTTTTCTGTTGCTGAAATTTGCTAAGCATCATTTTATATAGTCCATTTCAATGTATGTATAGTTGGCCAGTGGAAAACTTTTTTTTTTTTGCCAAATCGCTTTTATTGATTTTCCATTTTTTCCCCAAATCAACCACAAATTAAAGCAAATTTAATACAATATTTCCAAAAACTGGGTTCCCACACTCCATAGTTTCCCCCTGTTGCTGCATTATTTTCCCAGTTATTTCTAATTCACATCCCATTCCTTGCAATTAACCTTATATTACAATTTTTTGTTTTTAACTTATTATCCTTAGCCGTCATCTATCTACTTGCCAATTCCTGCACGTACAATATACTAACATTTCCAATACCTACAAGTGAGGTTACGCAACAAGTTATCAATCCACGTTAAACAATTATTATTGTTTCTAAAATAAATTCCTTTCCTTCCTTCTGTGTGTATGAAAACCTAATAGTTCACTTTCGCTAGATGTTTTCCTATTATTTCTTATCTGCTCAGTCCGCTTGGTCCAAGATTCCACGTGTCAAAATCCTCTTTAATTTCCAATTCAAATATCTCTTATTGTCACTTCTAATCTGTTGACCACAGAGCAATGGATTCAAGCTACAAGAAAGAAGATTCCACCTAAACATTAGGAAGAACTTCCTGACACTAAGAGCTGTTCGACAGTGGAATTTGCTGCCAAGGAGTGTGGTGGAGTTTCCTTCTTTGGAGGTCTTTAAGCAGAGACTTGACAGCCATCTGTCAGGAATGCTTTGATGGTGTTTCCTGCTTGGCAGGGGTTGGACTGGAGGGCCCTTGTGGTCTCTTCCAACTCTATGATTCTATGATTCTATGACCATTTTAAAATAGGGATTTCAAGGATGACCATCCAGTTCAAGGTTTTTCTCAACAGGCATCCTCCTAACAACCAGCCCATAATGTCAGGGGAAGGTAGGCCATATTTTCTTGAGAACTTTGACAGTTCAAACATTGGCCGCCCTCTCCTTAAACCAAGCAAACCCAAGTCAATGTATCCTTCCATCAAATTTCCAAGTTTGTCTCTATATGGATAAATCCACTTCTTCCTTGGCCAGTAAAAAATATTAATCCAGATGTCACCTGAGATACCTAGAAGTAACCAATTTCAAAGGATAAATGGTCCAAGTTTGTCAGAATACAGTTCTGCACTGCTCTTTCCGTATCTATCTACTTCCAGGGTTTACTTTTAAAATTAATTTGTGATTTATTTATTTTGAAATCTTTGTGTTTCCCTAAAACAGCATGTTTTATGGATGTCGTTATTGGATTCGATATCTCATCTCAGAAAGCCGGAGACCATATTTTCAATGAGCAGCACCTTCTGGAGACTTACCTCCCTGATATTTTAAAAGACTTTACATCTTATGGGGCTGTGAGTTGTAACAAAGGAACAAAAACACAGTTCCGTGTGGCAAATCTGATAGAAAATACAGACACACCTTTCCTGCGGACTCTCCAAG
Source organism: Zootoca vivipara (assembly GCF_965207765.1). Taxonomy (NCBI): domain Eukaryota; kingdom Metazoa; phylum Chordata; class Lepidosauria; order Squamata; family Lacertidae; genus Zootoca; species Zootoca vivipara. Next base: position 13,179,415 of record NC_142594.1, on the reverse strand, counting down.
TTGACCATGAAAAAATCCTAGAGGATGTCCGGAAAGTCAGGCTGAATGGCCCGTCATATCTCAATGTCAAATTCCTAGACAACCTTTGGAATGTATTTGAAAATGTACCTGGTAATCACATGCGAAGCCAGGTAATTTATTCTCATGCTGAACAGATGGTACTTTAATACTGCGTAAGCAGAATTTTTTTACTGCATACCTGCCAGCTAACCCTTCGGAACAATCCGAATCTCCTTCACTGCATCTGCTTTGTTGTCACCTGTCAGTTTTAATTAAGAAAGAACAAATCTTCAACTTCAGCTTCTGTTAGTTTCTCATTTTTCCTATCTTAAACTCCGTTAATCACATTTCTGCGTCACTTCAAAAAAGAATTCAAAAGATCTGGAGGAAAGATTGTAATTTAGAGCACATTCTCCTAACAATATTTTTGGATGCAGTTCTTCCTAAAATATGCATTTCTGGAATCATTTTCCCCCTAATGAATATTCTTTTCACTAATAAATGCATTTTTATATACATGGCATGTATACATTTCTGCACCATATTTTGATTGGGGAACCAACTCACAAAATTCAGAAAAGTGCAGATTTCCAAAGAGAGCTGCCATTTGGATTATGCATTTAAATGCACACTGAATGAAATTTTTATTCCATCCCTAGTTTTACTTTATCCAAAAAGATTTCCATTCCCCAGATGTGCAGTTGTTCTTTCAGTCTAGCTAGCCATTAAACTATTTGATGAATGAAGTTGTACCATGCATTCATATACAGTGGTGCCTCGCTAGACGAAATTAATTCGTTCCACGGGTCTTATAGCGAAAAATTCGTCTAGCGAATCCCATAGGAATGCATTGAATTTTTTTTGAAATTTTTTTTTGCCCATAGGAACGCATTAATTGAATTTCAATGCATTCCTATGGGAAACCGCGATTCGCTAGACGAATTTTTCATAAAACACATTCATCTAGCGAGGCAAACTCCGCTCGAAAAATCCTTTCGTTAAGTGGAAATTCCGTTAAGCAGGGCATTCGTTAAGCGAAGCACCACTGTATCTTGTTGCTCTTGGGGTATATACAGTTGCTGTTTTAGTCTTCCCTTTCTAATACTTTTTAGGTGTTGCTTGTTTTCTCCGATGGCTTGGATGCTGACAAAGAAGTACTTAAAAAGAAATCAGAAGAACTTCGGGGAAAAGGTATGTTACATAAAATCTGAATATAATTGATTTAGTTTACAATAGGTTCTAGCTATAACAATAAGGTGTTATGCAAGGTGACATATGTACAGTGTTGGATTTATGCATAAGCTAACCAAGCCATAGCTTAGGGCCCCACTCTCTTGGAGGCCCCAAAAACAATTTAAGGGGGAAAAACTGGAAGTACATTTCCAAAATATAAGATAAAAAACAAATAAAATAAAACCTACATACAGCAATGACCACTCCACACATCAATGGGGGGGGCGACTTTTGCGTGGACGCGTGCAGCCCCCTGGTCCCAGAGGCGACTCCCTGGTAGTTCGGGGCTGGCATCGCCTTCCCAGGTAGGATGCCAGGGGTCTCCACCTACCCAAGCCCAATCCTGCCAGGTAAGGGGAGGGACTTTCCAGCTCACACAATAGAATTTGAATCTTACCTCCAAGCACCAGTTGGTTCCAGAGCTTCTCCCATAACTTTGGCAGTGTCAGGCCTTGGGCGGAATTCTTTGGCGATTTTCCTAGAGGGAGGGGCATGAGGCGGAGACCTCACCCCCTTTGTGGCAACAAGTGCAGGGTATTGGGGGAAGCCTTGACCATGCCAATAGGCGTCATCACTCACCCTTCCAGCGGCCACGAACAGGGGGCGGGCTCTCTCTGCTTGAACATATGTTCTCCAGAGCCAGCTCCAACCCCTATACATGTAGATAACCCCGAAACCTCCCAGAACCCCGGCTGGGGACTGGGAAGGATAACGCCCAATGCCTGAGCCAAGGTCTCCCTACATCTGAATCTTAATAAAGTTGAGGCCAGTTTGAATCCCATAGCACGTTGTTATGCATCTTTATTCCGCTCAGCGGGTCACCGGGGGGGGGGTTGGGGGACTCCGCCTGTCAACGCAACAGTGTTTTGTGTTGTGTAGGCTCCTATTTTGTGATGTGCAAATGGCTTTAGATACCTATTAGGTCCATAAATTACCATATATTCAACACAAAAAAGCGACGATTGGTTGTTGCCAAAGGACAGCTGGACATATAAAGGACCCTATTACCTTTAGTAGCTTGGGGCCTCATCAAACCTAAATCCGGCCTGCATATGTAAGGTACTAAGAACATACGAAGAGCCTATTGGATGAGGTCAATGGTCCATCTAGTCTAGCATACTCTTCTCACTAGTCGCCTGTGGGAAGTTTTTGAATAGCTTAGCTCTCGAACGTTTTGGCTCCTGAACACCGCAAACCCAGAAGTGACTGTTCTGGTTTGCAAACTATTTTTGGAAGCCAAACATCCAGCAGGGTTTCTGCGGCTTCTGATTGGCTGTAGGAGCTTCCTGAAGCCATGTTTTGGTTTCTGAATGTTTTGGAAGTTGAACCGACTTCTGGAACGGATTCTGTTTGATTTCCAAGGTGTGACTGTATAGCTGTATATAATTATAGATCCCATTTGTTGCAACTATTTTGGGTGCTAAGATGTTTGAACAAGTTCAGAAAGTCAGAGGGTTATGGTATTTTGCTTCTTTGATCTGCTACTGAGTGGGATCCGGCTACTCCCAGCCAGAGTTGTAAAAACGAAATGTGAAAAATGATATATTCTTCACGCTCCTCATTTTAGTTACCATATCATACATAGCATGTGAGTTAATCCTTCAGGATAAGGAAGTGAAAAAACGAGTTCAAATAATAGTCTGGGAAATTAGATATGTGTAACATATTTGTAACAACCAATGTTTCAAATAGGACTGGATGGAATAATAACAGTTGCTCTGGAAGGAGTTACCAACTTTCCTGATCTTCTGGATATTGAATTCGGAAAGGGATTTGGATACAACCAGCAATTAAGTATGGGTACACAAAATATTGCCGGCAGGCTGTTTGCCTTTGTGGTAAGTTGATAAGACATTTAAAGGCTGAAGGGACTCCTCATACCAGAAAATAAACAGGGATGTGGGCGGCGCTGTGGTCTAAACCACTGAGCCTCTTGGGCTTGCCGATCGGAAAGTGGGCAGTTCAAATCCATGGTGCAGGATGAGCTCCCGTTCCTCTATCCCAGCTCCTGCCAACCTGGCAGTTCAAAAGCATGCAAGTAAAAAACAAGTACCGCTGTGCCGGGAAGGTAAACAGCGTTTCCATGCGCTCTGGTTTCCATCACAGAGTTCCGTTGCGCTGTTTAGTCATGCTGGCCACATGACCCAGAAAGCTGTCTGAGGACAAACGCTGGCTCCCTTGGCCTGAAAGCAAGATGAGCGCCACAACTCCATAGTCGCCTTTGGCTTAACTGTCTAGGGGTCCTTTACCTTTGACCTTTGACCAGAAAATGAGTGGTTGGTATGGGGTGCAGTGATTTCAGTTCTCATCACGTTTAAAGCTACAGGAATACTCTAAGAATATATATGTTTCATCATTGGCAATTTCCTCTTTTCAAGACACAAATTGCTGAGAGAACATGCTGCTGCCAATTCTGTACGTGTATGCAAGAGGAAGGGCCCCGTGGACCAAAAGGGAAAATTGGATCACAGGTATGGATGTTTGTGCATAATTTAATTTACTACAACCATCTATGTATGTTGACTCCTTTCCACATGCAGTACTTTTCATGTGGAAGCCTTTACCAGTTCCATAATTTGAACATACAAGGAGTTAATATGCCACTGATAAAATAACTTACATTTTTAATCTAATATTTCTCTTGTAGGAACTTGCCAAATGCTAATCCAGGAAAACAGAAATGCTTGGATTGTATTGTTTATTAATTCTTCAAGTTAACATTTGATATTTCAAACTGCAGTCGTACCTTGGATCACGAATGCCTTGGCTCCCGAACAAATGGGCTCCCGAACGATTGAAACCTGGAAGTGAGTGTTCTGGTTTTCAAACGTTCTTTTGGAAGCCAAATGTCCGACGGGGCTTCCGATTGGCTGCTGGAGCTTCCTGCAGCCAATCAGAAGCCGCACTTTGGTTTCCGAACGTCTCAGAAGTTGAACAGACTTCCGGAATGGATTTCATTCAACTTCCAAGGTACGACTGTATAGGAAATGAAGGCAGCCTTCCATGCAGTGGTAATGCTTTGGTGAACTCTTTGTGCATCCCAGATAAACACTTGTAATGCACGAGGTCCCTGAAATTTTAGAAAAAGTCAAAGAGCTTCTAACTTGCATTCAAATATTCTATACTCTGGAATACTGACGTTGCATTTATCAGACTGCACCTTTTACTAAATATCAAGTCACTCTTAGAGAAAGCACTTCATCTGAATGCTTCCCAAATTTCAGTATTGACCCTTTTTTATTAAAATTTTATTTTCAGGGATCTCCTGGTTTGCCCGGCCATCGGGGATATGTAGGAGAGGATGGAGAGCCAGTAAGTTATATCGACATTTGAAATAATTTTTCAGTTCTTAGTAGGGTTCTTGTTTCCACTGACGTCGTCCTTTTTCTTTTAGGGTTCCAGAGGATTCCCTGGGCTGGAGGGACCCCAAGGCTATAGGGGAGACCCAGGCAGTCGAGGAATGAAGGTAGGAATACACTTAAGCAATTAAAGTAATAATCAAAAGACGGGTTTTGTAATGTTTTGTTTTGTCATTCAATGAACACCTGTTTTTTTGTTTTAATATTTCAGGGGCTACAAGGCCGAACTGGAAGAAAGGTGCAGTAAGGAAATATTGTCTGTGCTGTCTTATGTCTGCAAAAACATAGTGATTGTTTGGTGAAAGGGAAAGATTTATAAACCTATTCCTGGAATAATAACGATAGTGATGATGATGACGACAACAATGGGCAAGCTACTGTACATACCATGTTTCTCCGAAAACAAGACATTGTCTTATATTTATTTTTCCTCAAGAAGACACACTATGGCTTATTTTCAGGGGATGTCTTATTTTTTTTTATTATGCTTCCAGCCTCTTCTCTTCCTTGGCGCCCTTCAGAACTGCGCCTATCACTATGTCTTATTTTCGGGGTATGGCTTATATTGCACAAATGCTTAGAAATCCTGCTATTTTATGGGTATGGCTTATTTGGGGGGGAACAGGGTATTACATGAAATGAGTGTAAAAAAGCACCATTTTTTATTTCAGTTTTAAATGAGGAGCAGCCTCAAGAGACACAGATTTTGAGTTAGGGTGTGACAACATAGAGTCCCCCACCAACTGCATTTTCTTCTCAAAATCCCTGTATATGCTTTCCTCCGCATAGGGTCCCAGATGCACACTTACTATCATAAATATAAATATGAAAGCTACAGGGGAAAGGGAGAGGGGAATTTGAATACAAAAATGGCTAGTGTGGAAAGGACTGAGCCCCTTCCCCCCAATACCGTTATTCCTCTTAAAAATATGACCTTGCCAAGATGCATTTAAGAAATGGCCTTTTCATACACATTGGAGTGTCGTGTGGAGTTCCACCCACTTGAGGTGTGATTTGTCTAAGAATGTTTTGAATGAAAGAAAAACTGGAACCCACTCACTTGTTAGATACCAGATATCAGAAAAGATTTTGCCTTCTCATAGTCAAAGGTAGGTTCCCAATCAGTGAGGCAAAGCCCTACATTAGTGTTGGGGAGTCTTCCGCCTGGGGACCTCAAATGGTCCAGTAGGCCCTCTCTGGCCAGCCCACCAGGCCTTTCCCAACATGTCACAGCCACAGTTGGCCATTGGTCATCACACCCCAACCAACAGCTCTGCAATCCGAGAGTAAGTAGCAAATCATTGGCTATGAATATAGGATTCACATCTATAGTTGTCAGAGGTTGTTAGGGCTACTCTTGAGTAACAACTTTCCACATACTTGTCTTTAAAAGAGTCTTTATTGCTGCACGTTATTTACAGTGTAGCGAGCTGTCGGTTTCATGTCCGCTCATTCCGTCTCAGAATCCGGCACTGCCCCTTTTCGCGACTTTGACCAACATAACAGCCTCAGGACAGTGAATCTCCTCCCTTTTCTCCTCCTCCTGAATTCCGGTGCCGGGGGAAAGGGTCTACGCTCCATCTTTTCCCTCTCCCCCCTTTCCGTCTCTCTCTCTTCCCGCCTGTGGAGCAGGGTTTCTCCCATGATGCCGGAGACCTGGCTCTCTCTCTCCGCTTCCTGACTAGCCCCTTCAGACCCCGCGCTTTCATGGCTGCTTGGGGACGAACTGCTCCTGATGAGAGGGGGAGGTTCTCTGTAATCTCTCCCCCTTACAATAGTAATGGCATAGGAAGATCCGATTCGAAACCTTCTGGTCTCTGTTTTGTATAAGATTGCAAGAAGTGAGTTATTTCCCTCCCCTAACTGGAAGCTTTTTATGACTAAAAGGTAAAGGTAAAGGGACCCCTGAGCGTTAGGTCCAGTCGCAACAACTCTGGGGTTGCAGCGCTCACCTCGCTTTATTGGCTGAGAGAGCCGGAGTACAGCTTCCGGGTCATGTGGCCAGCATGACTAAGCCGCTTCTGGTGAACCAGAGCAGCGCACGGAAATGCCGTTTACCTTCCCACCAGAGCAGTACCTATTTATCTACTAGCACTTTGACATGCTTTCGAACTGCTAGGTTGGCAGGAGCAGGGACCGAGCAACAGGAGCTCACCCCGTGGCAGGGATTCGAACTGCCGACCTTCTAATCGGCAAGCCCTAGGCTCAGTGGTTTAGACCACAGCGCCACCCGCTGTGACTAGTGCTTTTTTATGACTAGTGCTTAACAAAACAGAATTCTTACCTACCTGTAACTAGAATTCTTACTGTTATGGGCAAAGTAAACTAATTTAAACAACTGGCTCAGTTGCATATTTTATATTTATTAGTTCTGGGCTGAGGTTAGGTCTTTAGAAAAAGTGGGAAAGGATGTGAAACTAGAGACAGATAACATTGCAGATTTTGGATTGGATCATAGAGAGACACTGGGTCAAGGAGGGGGACCCTAAAAATAACCAACACTATTCATAAAAATCCTTATTAGGCTTTGGGCAGGTGTTGGAGTTGGCAAAGATTCTACTTTTCTTGAACTGTTTATGCAGGCTGATTATTCTGAGTAGCAGTGTAACTCATTGCCTGGTTTTGTTCTCTTAGGGAGAGAAAGGAGATGATGGGCTTGATGGAATTCTAGGAGAAGAGGTAAGTTATTTTCCATCTTCTTGTGTCACACTCTTTTTTTTTTTTAACTGTTGAAATAATTTAATTTTCAAAATCTTCTTCAAGGGATCACTTGGACTCCCAGGACACAAAGGAGAAAAGGGGGATGCAGGCCTGCAGGTATCATTTCAAATTCTATCGTCGCTTCCAAGTTTGACTTTGAGCAGAGATGGTAAGCCAATGTAATGTATAAGTAAGGAACTTTTACTTAATTCTCAAAGGAAAGGAATAGGCTGAGTACACACAGACTAGTAAAAAGTTTCGGATAGCTGGGCTTCCTAAGATATTGGAAAAATGGCTATGTCTCATGCATGGGAAGATTGCAATTTCATCCATCAAATGTTGGCGCTGAATTTTGACAGGGACACATTGTAGACATTGTGATCTTTGCATTTTGCGTGGTGGGCTTCCCAGTTTCTGCACATGATAATCTGGGGAAAATATATATGGCTTTCCTTCTCCGGGGAAAATTTCTGAACTGCCTGTATTGAGTGGCATCTCCCATCTGGAAGGCTGCTGCACTTTTTGTGACCTTGAAAATATTACAAAATCTGCCAGGTGCCCAAGCTAACTATCTCTTGCCAAACCGAGGTATTCCACACCAGTTTGATGGCACCTGAAGGGACAAAAACCACAAATGACATTTACAACAAAACAACAACAAAGGAAAATGTGTTCACATGGTTTAAAATGGGTTAATTGAGAACTGGATATAACTGTGTGTGTTAGCATGTCCCAGCCACCACTGAAAATCATGGCATCCCATAGATAAGAATCAGTCAGCCAAATGTTACCTGAAATAAATGGCTTTGATAGTCCCAACAAAAGGCTGAAATAGGAGAATCTCTGGCCTCCACCAGGAGTTCATTCTATTGCCTCGAGGGACACTTCAGGGAATGCCCAGCTCCTTACTATTGATATCTATTTCATGTAATGAATGCATATAGAGCAGAGTATTGCTAGTAGAACACAGAGATATAGAAGCTCATGCAGGAATAGTGTAGGGTAAACGTGGAAGACCATTGTAATTTCGAGGAGCTAGGTGACATGTCTCTTTCCCTTTTTCCACCCCCGGTTTAAGGTTTGCCGATTCATGATGGTATAACTTGTTTTCCACACACCTGTGTCAAGCGTTTCCTGGGTCTCCTGTGTTCTGAGTGCTGGTTGGCTAGTGGGGAGGATACACAGTTGCAGCAAATTGGGTTGGAGACTCTCAGCTGCTCCGCATTAGTTGTACCCGGTGTCCTGGGCTGATCATGAGTGATGCCTGCTAATCAAATCAAAGTTGGCTATAAAAGCTGTAGGCGGAAAGGGAGCAGTGAGTTTCTTCACAGATTGAGGCATAGCTGCCAAGTCTCCTGTATTCCCCGGGAAACCCCCGTTTATCCACCTGTTCCCAGCCGAAAAAACAGATTTTTTTTGTTTTCCCTCGGTTTATTCTGGTGTGGCAGCCAGTTTGGAACTGGGCGGAGCATGCTCAGAAGCGACTTTTGATGCTGCTTTGCCCAGTTCCAAAATGGCTGCAGCGCGACTTCTGGTGCGGCTACTTCCGGTCTGCTACTTCCGGTCCAGTCCCTTATTTCTCAGGCCGGAACTTGGCAGCTATGGATTGAGGTACTAGATGCTGTGAGACTGTTGGCCGGGGTCTCTCTCGCTGCTCTACCTGGAGCAGCTGAAGGGGAGATTGTGTGTGACTCCTGTCTGGTATGCTATACAGTAATTTGTGTTTTGTATGCCTGCTGCTATCTGTTGACCTTATGCAAATAAAGTATTGCTTATTCTTCATCCACTGGCGTGCTTATTGGCTCCAGATCCAGAAAAAACCCTGCCCTTGGCAGAAAAAGGAGGTCCCTTGTGTATGAATAATAATAATAATAATAATTTATCATTTATATCCCACCCATCTGGCTGGGTTTCCCCAACCACTCTGGGTGGCTTCCAACAGAATATTAAAATTCAATAATCTATTAAACATTAAAAGCTTCCCTAAACAGGGCTGCCTTTAGATGTCTTCTAAAAGTCTGGTAGTTGTTCTTCTCTTTGACATCTGGTGGGAGGGCATTCCACAGGGCGGGTGCCACTACCGAGAAGGCCCTCTGCCTGGTTCCCTGTAACTTGGCTTTTCACGCTAAATATCAGCCTCCTGAATTGGGTCCAGAAGCTAACAGTGCAGCTGTTGCAAAAGAAGTTGGCTTTGCCCTCATTTCCCAATATTCATTAGCAAATTAGCAGTAGCATTTTTCACCACCTGCAGATTCCGGGTCATATTTCCGTGCAGCCATATATCAAGCGCATTAGAAAAGTCAATTGTGAAGGTTACAAAGAGCAGCCTCATTGTACAGGAAAGGGTAGCAAGGTCCCAACTCTCTCGGTTTTAAAACAGCCACAAATCCAAACAGACAATCTGGGAGGTTTTCACAGGATTATTTTACATCTCCAGGGCAGCCCAGGACCAAGTGGACTTCCTGGTGATGAAGGTCAGAAAGGCTTCCAGGGAGATCCTGTAAGTATTCTCCACACTCCATGAGCATACTACACCATACATATGGTTGGTAGTTTCTGATTGTATTTATTATGCACTAAAATATATATCAACAGCCCCTCTTAGGGCTCGCCCAGTCTTGCGTTTGTCCTCTGCCTAGAAACCAAGGGTCCAAGTAGGCCTGGGTCCAACTCGAGGGGTTTTGCCCTTGCTCCATCGCTTTCTTCTGGAAAATCCGTTCTTTTGTGATAAATCAGAACAAATGTCAACCCAGAAAAAAACCTGATTGACATTTGCTGCGATATGAAAGGGCGCTACAATATTATTGTTATATATAAAGAAAATGCATGCTTCTCAACTAATTTAAAACCTTAAGGGTGGATTTATCTCAGATACTGATTACACAGTGAACGGCAACTTTTGTGTTACTCTGTGTATTATTCAACACTTTGGTTTTATCTTCATGAAAGTAAACCTCAGCTTATTTTTATTTATTTAGGGAGATTCTGGAGTGGATGATGATGTAGAAGGAGCGAAAGGTTACAAAGGTTCACAAGGGAGCAGGGTAACTATTGATAATTATAGCTTTGCTTATATCTTTTTTGTTTTTGAACACTTGAAAGTTCAATCCTTACTATAAGGTATTGATGAACAAATAAAGGTGATTACAAACTAAATGGATAAATTGCTTTGATAAATAATTTGATTCATTTATCACAGTTTTAGATAAGAATTTTCAAATAATCTCATTGGAAGAATTTAATTGGTAGCACCATGGTTTCTCTTTTGCTACAGTTCACCTTCTGCCAAAAACTATTGTATTTGTCTCCCTATCCACTGTGGCAATATTGCATAAATTACATAACTTAGGTAATTTACAAAATTGAGTAAATGACAAAAAAGTGTGTTGTGGTTATATTATTCCACCCCATTAATTAAGATGCAAAGGAAGTGAAATGTAAATGGGGGCAGGAAATGATCAGTTACTTCTCATTTGCATACTGAATGCAACAGCAATCACAACTGGATTTATTTCTGTTCTGGACATGGGACAAATAAGCAAAAATAAGCAATTACTGCTCCCGTTTCTGTTTTCATCGGAACTCTCTGACAACCCTAGTGGTAAAGAAGAAGAATTTATTTTTTTGTACCACGCCCACCTGACTGGGTTGCCCCAATATTCTGTTGTATATTCCAACAGAATATACAAAAATGCAACAGAGCATCACACATTAAAAGCTTCCCGGTAATCTTCATATACCGTGTTTCAATTGTTCAACCATTGGAACAATAACCTGCAGACAGTGTCACTTTACATGTATTCTGGGTAAGGGGCTTGTGGGGGTGAGATGAGAAATCCACAAAGATCAATGGATTAAATTACATGCAATCAGCTGGAGACGTTTTAATCAAGTAGCAAGCTTGACACAGTTGGACCATTAGAGGTATAAGAGTAGCAATTGTTCCATCAGTGACCATTTGATAGTAGTACTGTAGTCATCCTGCAACAATTGACTCTTGGGTCTTCCCTATTTATGTTTTTTTATTCTTACTACTTCAGGCATGTATACGAACGTTACGTTTCCCCACCAAGGTGAACTGTGTGCCTGCACTTTCTGTCTTAGTGTGAAAAGTTGAAAGATTAAGAGCCACAATAATTGCTGTAGAAACCATGGTGTAAAGTTACATTCTCTATCCGCAGGGAGAAAAAGGATCACAAGGTTTTACAGGCGAGAATGGATCTCCAGGATACAGTGTAAGGACGAACGTAGCTCACCTGGGTTTTCTTAGTAAATAAAAGATCGAGCAAATTCCAAACTAGACCATAGCTTCAGTATCCGAACCTTAAGTCTGACAATGGAGAACTTATTTTACGGTTCCCTGTTTGTGAAATGTCACATAAATCCTGTCTGTCACAAGCCAACCTCAAAGGGGACACACAGTAGCCTGACTCACCCCATGGCTAAATCCCCAACCAGAAGCATTTTAGGAGTGAGAGTCAAGGTCTTCCAGATATTTTGGGTGAGATGGCCACAAGACTGCCTGCACTGCTGCCGTGGTTTGCCATAGCAGCTGAAAAGGCTTTTTAAACTTAGAGTTTATAAAAAAAATGAATGCAGAATGCCTGGCTTGGGGGGCAGGGGCGGGAATGGCCTCCTTGGCTCTTAGTCAAAGCCCATGCAAGGTGAGGCAGAGAGGAGATGTGGACCAAGGACCTACAGGACCACCTCTCCTGGTATGTCCCACGGAAGACCTTACGGTCTTCAAATAAAAACATCTTGGAGATCCCAGGCCACAGGGAGGTTAGGTTGGCCTCGACCAGAGCCAGGGCTTTTTCGGCCATGGCCCTGATTTGGTGGGACGCTCTGTCACAAGAGACTAGGGCCTTGCAGGACTTGACATCTTTCCGCAGGGCCTGCAAGACGGAGCTGTTCCACCAGGCCTTGGGCCATGGGCACAGTCTGACCCTCTCTCTCCTTCTGTAATCCTCATAGAACTCTAGGCCTTATTTTGATTCTGAATTGATTTTAGAATGTATTTTAATTAATTGACTGTGTGATTTCATGTACACTGTGCTATTTTTACTTGTTGTTAGCCGCTCTGAGCCCGGCTTTGGCCGGGGAAGACGGGATATTAATATTAATAATAATTAATAATAAGAGAGAGGCCACAGCTATTTCAATGATAAGAAATGTTACCAAAAAAGGGGGTGGGAAGAGAACTGTATGAGGAAGAGGAGAAATGGGGAGGTACGGGGGAGAAGGGTGGTGATCCTGCAAAGATGAAGGAAGGGATGGTGGAGGGAAGAAAAGTATGCTGATGTTGCCATGCCTACGTTGGTTGGTGACGGAAGCATAGAGCAGGGCAAGGGCTCCATGAGCTGCTCCCTCGTCAAAAAGCAGGCCTGTGAATGTTTGTAGCATCAAGTTAGGACCTCTAAAGTAACAAATATTCCTTTTGTCGTAGGGACCAGAGGGACAAAGAGGACTTCCAGGTCCACCGGTATGTTTTTCTTAATTTTACCAGTTTCAGTAAGTATGCGATGAGACGTAACCACAGGAACTCCTGACTGCCCAGGTCAGTAAGGAGAAATTGGTTGGAGAGAGAAGAATAGATTGGTGGGAGATGGAGCTACCTGGCATTTTCATGCCACCACAATCCTGTCTGAAAGTGTAGAAATGAGGAATTGCGGGGTGGGGGTGGGGTTATATTTGGTTCACACTAGAAGGCAAACCTCCCTAATTTGCATTTGGGAACTGAGGAAAACCAATGCCAACAAGAATGTTCTTCTTTCAGGGGACAAAAGGAAACCCTGGTCCCAGAGGTTTGGAAGGAAAACAAGGCTTTGAAGGTCAACAAGTGGGTATTAGCATTTATGTGTGTGTTGAGGGAAAGGGTGTAAATCAATGGAAAATCACATAGTTTGAATAAATTTGTGATATATCAGTTTGCACTCTACCTTCTCTGTCTGTGTGTAAAAAAATTGCGCCTGCAATTGTCGGGGATTCTGCTTGTCTCATAAATCAACAATATATTAAACACACCACAGAATAACATTGCACAAATCTCGCAGAATAATTGTCCCGCTAAATACACAAGTTGTGTAGAACATGAAATAGAGAAACCTTGAGAATTTGGCATGAGAGCTTTTTAAAGGGGCAAGTGGTACCAGTGTATGCTGTTCTTAAGATAGTCGCTCTTTAATTATCCTGCCTTTCCTCACAAAGATGCTGAGAGCAGAAAGCACTTGAACATTTAGAATGTCTAAACGCATTCAAAAACTTCTTTAAAAAATAGTGTCCCCATGCCAAATCACCAGATTGCTTTAAGACTTGGGCCAGAGAGAACTTAAAGAACATTATCTATGTGTAAAATAAAAAAAATTCCTTCAGTAGCACCTTAAAGACCAACTAAGTTTTTATTTTGGTATGAGCTTTCGTGTGCATGCACACTTCTTCAGATACCTGGGTATCTGAAGAAGTGTGCATGCACACGAAAGCTCATACCAAAATAAAAACTTAGTTGGTCTTTAAGGTGCTACTGAAGGAATTTTTTTTATTTTACTTCGATCCAGACCAACACGGCTACCTACCTGTAACCATTATCTATGTGTGTACAGGGATAAGTGTATTTGGAAAGACTTAACTTTGAGATAAATTTGAGTGTGTGCCCACCTGCCTGGACTGTGTCAAAAACAACATATAATAGATTCCGGAAGAGCCATGGTTATATATATGTATATATATCAATATATCAGAAATACAAATCTGTCTGCTTATGCTTATTGCAAAAGAAAGCCTTCCCACGTATTTTCCAGTTTTCAAATTCCTTTATGTTTCTGTTTAGTAGCATAGAGTTCATAAGCTTTCAGGTAGACATTTGGGTGAATTTACCAGACTTCTTAGATGTAATTTGTTTTCCAGGGGACAAGTGGCATTCCTGGTGAGAAAGGAGAGAAAGGACATTCAGGAAACAAAGGTCTTCCGGTAAAATGGCCTCATGCATATTTCACTGAGATTCATTTTTCTTAATACAGTGCTTTTCAAGCATTCTGAAGCAAGACCCGTCTGTGATTTCACTCAGCCATTTGGGATACACTTATAAACAAACTCTTCTTTTAGAGGCTGGCCTTTTTTTCTCTACAACAAAAAGAATTTTACATCAGTAGTTAACACTGAATAAATTTTGTATTGTATCTTTCACTATTCATGTTGATATCTCTTTATATAATAAAAACGTAAGGATGTCATCGCACAGCCCCAATTGAGGGATTTGCATGAAGTCAGGGTGGGGGCAGGGAAGCAAAATTGAAGGTAGGTTGCACAACAGCAATGGCCAAGGCATGGAAGTGAGAAGGGAGTGATCCTGTCATTTAAAATTGCCACTTCATTCCTGGAGGAGGAATGGCAGGGTGTTGGTAAATGGAGCAAGCAGGGACACAGCCCTTTGTAAATCTATATAGGAAGTATGTACATCAGTAGACTTTTAACTGTGACGTATATGGAGAGAGGTATCTCTTAAAAGAGTCGGCAATGGTGTATGGTTTTAAGGTTACCATACCTGCCAAGTTGCTGTCGGAGAAATAAGGGTCCGACCGGAAGTAGCAGACCGGAAGTAGCGCTGCCGCCATTTTGGAACTGGGCGGAGCATGCTCAGAAGTGACTTTTGATGCTGCTTTGCCCAGTTCCAAAATGGCCGCCGCGCCAGAAGTCGCACTGCAGCCATTTTGGAACTGTCGCTTCTGAGCATGCTCCGCCCAGTTCCAAAATGGCTGCCGCGCCAGAATAAACCGGGGGGGAAACAAAAAAATCCGTTTTTTCAGCTAGGAACAGCTGGGAAAACGGGGATTTCCCAAGGAATACGGGAGACTTGGCAGCTATGAAGGTTACCAGGTGTCCCTGTTTCCCAGGGACAGTCACTGGATTTACAAATCAGTCCCCACACAAAATCCATTGAAGCTGAAAAGTGTCCTTGGATTCATTTTTTAAAATCTGGTAACCTTAGTATGGTTAGCCTGATGGAACAAAAAATTCGGTGAGAATGGGGTGTGGGGAGGGGAGGCCTTTGTGTGCAATTTACTCAGGAACATATCAGGCTGGCTTGAGACCTTTTGCCCCTTGTAGCAAAGGACAAGATGGAGCCTCCCATTCCATGGATTGAATACGACTAGACTTGCAATTGAATCTGATTTCAGCACTGGCAATGGAATATCCTCTGCTGTGCCTGAAGCCAGCAGGCTCCCTCAGGAGGAGCAGAGCAGACTAGTTTTAGGGAATAGGGGTACTGCTGCCAATCCCTGGCATCTGCCACCTGACTCACTCTGCCTAATGGTAGGGCTGCCCCTGGCCAGGATGCATTTTTGGGTTGTAATGGACGCGGGTGGCGCTGTGGGTTAAACCATAGAGCCTAAGGCTTGCTGATCAGAATGGTGGTGGTTCGAATCCCCACGACGGGGTGAGCTCCCGTTGCTCGGTCCCTGCTCCTGCCAACCTAGCAAGTAGATAAATAGGTACCGCTCTGGCAGGAAGGTAAACGGCGTTTCTGTGCGCTGCTCTGGTTCGCCAGAAGCGGCTTAGTCATGCTGGCCACATGACCCGGAAGCTGTCTGCAGACAAATGCCAGCTCCCTCGGCCAGCAAAGCGAGATGAGCGTGCAACCCCAGAGTCATTCGCGACTGGACTTAACCGTCAGGGGTACCTTTACCTTTAATGCACAGTATGGACCCAGGTGGCGCTGTGGGTTAAACCACAGAGTCTAGGGCTTGCTGATCAGAAGGTCGGTGGTTCGAATCCCTGCAACGGGGTAAGCTCCTGTTGCTCGGTCCCAGCTCCTGCCCACCCAGCAGTTCGAAAGCACATCAAAGTGCAAGTAGATAAATAGGGACCGCTCCGGCGGGAAGGTAAACGGCGTTTCTGTGTGCTGCTCTGGTTCGCCAGAAGCAGCTTTGTCATGCTGGCCACATGACCCGGAGAGTCATTCGCTACTGGACTTAACCGTCAGGGGTACCTTTACCTTTAATGCACAGTATGGGAGGCACTGTCTTCATACCCAATGGCAGCGGGTGCTATAGAGATAAATTACAGCAATGAGTATTATTGAAAGGTTCCACACATTACAGAAGATAAGAGTTTCTTCTCTCTCTCTCTCTCTCTCTTTCCTTTTCTCTTTCTCCCTTTCTTTCTTTCTTTCTTTCTTTCTTTCTTTCTTTCTTTCTTTCTTTCTTTCTTTCTTTCTTTCTGGTCAAACTTAAAAAGCTTGATATAATGTTTGTTTGGTTTTCAGGGAAACTTGGGAATCCCAGGCCCTAAAGGAAATCAAGGGAAACCTGGACCAAGAGGAAATGAAGTATGTTTTCAAATGTCTGCTATTAATTTTTCTACACAAAGTGTAAAGTCTGCCCATATAGTGTAAACATCAGGAGTGACTAGTGCAGCCCTCATCTAGTAACTCCTATCATTTCTAAACATTGGTTGTGTTGACTGGGCCTGATGGGAGTTGGAGTCCCACAACAGCCCAAAGACCACACGTTAGCCACCCGGCTATAAATGATAAGGAGAAAATTTCCCAATGCAGATTCTCCAAAATCTTTTTTCTCTCTGTGGGGAAAAAAACCAACCCTTTGCATTTAAATTAGGGTTGTTAACTACTACTTAATTTTTGACAGGAGCTTTTTGCCATTATGTGTTGCATGACAGAAAACAAGCAGGCATTGGTTTTCCTGTCAACAGGAAAAATTGTACCTGTCAATACGTTCCTTCTGTGCTGCTGTAGAAGGCACAGAGCTTCTGCTCCTAAAACGGCAATATTTTATTTGCCTTTATTCAAATAAATAGTCAAAACAGACTTTACATAGACAGTGGCTGAGCCAGTCTGTTCAAGGCAAAGTTTGTGCAAACATGTGTATTTCATAGTTCACATATTTTTTTATTAGGTGACTCGTGAGCTGAACAAACAAAAAGAGAAAGAAAGAAACAAGTATTTGTTAACAGTGAAAGAATATCTGTGAATTTGAGTCTCTAATTGATAAATCCCAAATTACCTTAACTAACCTTAATCCCACTCTGTCTGAAGTACACAGCTTATCTGTTTTGGGGGATTGTGGCCAACCACAAATTATGTTGCCAGTAACTTGGGCTGCCATATATACTGATTTTCCAGGACATGTCCTAGAATTCACCTCCGAAAATGGCACCCTGGATTATTTTTTGGAAATCAGGCAAATGTCCTGGAAATCCATCAACAGGGATTAAATTGTGTCAAACATGCCTTTAAAAAGCTTTGGTTCCCCCCCCCAAAAAAAAAGAGAGAGAAAAGCTCAACAACTCTGTCCTGATTTTCACTTTTAGAGCTATTGTAACCCTACCAGTAACTATTTCTCAGGGAATGTTTGCTACATATCTCATTCACTGTTCTGATTTTGATTCAGCAACTTTCCATTTTGGTTTACTCCTTTGGTTCTCATATACGATGTTGTACTCAATTTGCCCAACAGGGAGAACCTGGGGATCCTGGAAGGAAAGGACCAGCAGGGCCCCGTGGTCCACAAGGAACGAGGGTTTGTAATTTATGTTCATCTTACTCAAAGGGCCTGACCGAAAACCAAAAGTGTCTTGGGCTCAAAGGGTAAAGTGAATTGCCCCCATGTATATGACGGTAGCCCGCATGGTGCCTGTAAGGGGAAGGGCTTATAGAGAACAGCCCCCCCCCTCATTAGAAGCAGCCCATCTCCAAGCAGTCAGGAAAGCGAAGGGGCAGATGAGGAAAGTCAGGAGACGGGAAAGGGAGTGCCCAGGCTCTGGCAACATCCAAGAGCCCCTGCTCCACAGGCAGGAAGAGAAGGAGAGGGAGAGAGAGGAGAGGAATAAGGCAGACCGCAGACCCTTCCCCCCCCCCCCGACACCGGAATTGAGGAGGAGGAGAAGAGGGAGGAGATTCACTGTCCCGAGGCTCTTATGTTGGTCCAAATCGCGGAAGGGGGCAGTGCCGGAATCTGACTCACAATGAGGAGACATGAAACCATCAGCTCGCTACACTGTAAATAATGTGCACCAATAAAGACTTTTGAAAGACAAGCATCAGCCAACATGGCCAAAGGTCAGGGATGAAGGAAATTGTAATTCAGAAACATCTGTCCCTGGTGTGTACAATGCGGTGTCAACAATTAAAATACCTTACCGCAGAAAGCCAAATTTGGTGACTTCCGCAACAGCCCTGCCCCAAGTTCACGATAAAACAAATATGTTTCATACACACTTTTTAAATATATTCCCTCGGGAATTGACCACCCACTTTTAAACATCTCTTGTCTGCCCTAGGGGGATGAGGGAATTCCTGGATATGGAGCAGCAGGAAAGAAAGGATCAAAGGTAATTACATTTTCCCAAAAAAAAAAAAACTTGAACTTGTTTTTATGCAGTTTGGAACTACTCCCAATTAATTACTGCAGATTCCCTTACACGGGTGCAAATGTCATTATCATCAATAGAGCCTAGAGTGCATAGCATTGGGAAAGGAATACTGCCTGGAGTTAAATTGCTGCATTAAATTCCTGTTTTGATATGACTGGGGAAATTCTAATCCAAAAGGGTACAGTTCTGAGTCCCAGAGTTTTCAAAATGAGCATATAAGGATCAGATATTTACTTGGCTGAAATCTAAAGGGGTTCTTTGTATGCAAGAAAAGGAAACACATAAGCAATTTTAATAGGTGTTGTTTTTTTCTTGTGCAGTTTTCATTATTAAAAGAGAGTTGTTGTTTTTCAAACCAAACTGCTTTTCCTCTTCGTGAGTGGGTGGATGGTTTTAAAACTATGTATTTATATAAAGTTGGGAGCTGATTTTTACTTTGTGAATGTTGAATGTTAAACTATGATCTACAAAGGTTGTGCATGAATGAACTATGCTTGCTTGGGATGGACTAGAATCTCTTTGTCACTACAAAAACCATATCCCACTTAAAAAAATTTAGCGCTCGTTTCTCGAAGTGATAGCATTTTCCTGTTGCGTTTCGTGATTGTTTCCTTCTATGCCTTGAGTTTATGCCTATCCTCGGCTTTGTCAACGTTTTCTTGATTAAAAAATAGCAAAAGAAACATCCGTCTAGGAATTTTTGCAATGTTAATTATAAAATACATATTTAAATTATAGGGAGAAGAAGGCTTCCCAGGAGACATTGGAATGCAGGTACCCATGTACATATATTCTGAGGGCCAAATCCCAACAAGGGATTAAATCCTAATGCAATCATTATTAGCATTTCTTGTAATAAATTGAACTGACTGTATGCCCTCTGCTTCCCAGTTCAGTGGCCATTGGGATGTCTATCATGGGAAGCAGAATAAGCAGAATATCTTACATTTTGATTTTTTCTTTCTTTGCTAGGACAGTCATTTTTATCTTCTTTGTTTTCTATTCAATTCAACAGGGTGCACGTGGAAACCCAGGCCTTCCTGGGGAACCAGGACCAAAAGGCGTTAGGGGAAGAATGGTATGGTGAACAGCAATTTGAGGGTTTTTTTTTAATAGTATTATTGGTTAGTTTAGTTCTTACATGCCCTTCTTGTAGTACTTATTTTTCAGCTTCTGCGAAGATGGGATTAACAGACCCCCCAAGTGTCCCTATTTTCCAGGGACGTCCCTGATTTAGAGAAGCCATCCTGGTTTCTGATTTGATCCTGGAAAGTTCAACTGCAATTGGTCTTCTCATTATACACGATAAAGCTATTTCTAGCCATCTCACCTCTTGCTTTTTCCTGTAAGACCCAATTGCTGTTGTTAACAGTCGTCAACAGGTTTACCACTATCAGCCAATCACCCATTCCCACCACCCTTCTGAATAATACCCCTCCCCGCCCTCTCACAATATATAAGGGTCTGGTGACTTCTGTTTCAGTGCATCTGAAGAAGTGTGCATGCACACAAAAGCTCATACCTATGACAAACTTAGTTGGTCTCTAAGGTGCTACTGGAAGGAACTTTTTTTACTAATTGGGTGTCATTTCTGATGCCGGGAAGATCCTTGTCTTCTGTTATTTTTGGTGAATATGCAAATGTACTGTCTTTTTTGATGTTGTACTTGAAACAGATTATGTAATGTTTCTAGGGTACTCCAGGATTAAAAGGTGAGCCGGGTGGCCCAGGAGCGTGGGGTCCTCCAGGACGTCCGGTATGTTTCGTTCTATAAACATATGCTGCTTTTTCTGCATCAGAAACAAGTCTAATTCTCTGAGTTGCTAGATTTCTAACGCACTCATCTTCTCAGGCCTATGAAGTGATCTGAGTTTTAGTAAAGCCATGCTCCCATCTGCAGCCAACTGGGGCTCCTTAATGCAACAATCCCCACAATGCTGGTGAACTGCTTAGCAACTTTGATTTCATCAGTTCTAGAGGACCACCTGCATGCTTTCGGAATTGGCGGCATTCTTGTCTAATAACTCTTTTCTGAACTGCCAGACCACTTTCAGAAGGCCTTGTCTGGGAATTTTTATTCTGTCCCACGACAGTGACAGTGTGGAATGCCATGGGACTCAACTGCCGCCCACTTCCTGCTACTTGCCATTAATATGAAAGCAGAAGCAGAAGCTGGGGGGAGAGTATTTTTACACCAGCCAAATGGTTTAAAACATTTTATATCAGTCAATCAAGTAAATGCAGCAGCTGTTGCTTTAACCCGGGGTTAAAGGTAAAGGTAACCCCTGACCGCTAAGTCCAGTTGTGGACGACTCTGGGGATGCGCACTCATCTCGCTCTATAAGCTGAGGGAGCCGACGTTTGTCTGGAGACAGCTTCTGGGTCATGTGGCCAGCATGGCTAAGCCGCTTCTGGCAAACCAGAGCAGCGCACGGAAACGCCGTTTGCCTTCCTGCCAGAGCAGTACCTATTTATCTACTTGCACTTGACGTGCTTTTGAACTGCTAGGTTGGCAGGAGCTGGGACTGAACAACGGGCGCTCACCCCATCGTGGGGATTCAAACTGCTGACCTTCCCATCTGCAAGCCTTATGCTCTGTGGTTTAGACCACAGCGCCACCTGAGTCAAAGGGTTAGAAGGCGTTAAAACAAACCATGGCTAATGTTCACCTTTGGGTAGGCATAAAGTTATGTTGTGGCAAATGCTGTAGAAGGAAGGGAGTGATTTGCATTGGTTAGAGAAGGTGGGAAAATGCAAGATGGGTATGGCTGAGCGGTTAACCATGGTTAAGAGATCAGAAAATGTTGCACCTGCACTTGGCTTATAACATAGATGGCATGGGTTCATATGTTACGGCACCAACAAGACTCTTCTATCAGACAAATACCACCAGCTGACCAAAGTAACTTTCAGTTCAACTTCTAGTTCTCTGATCTCAACCTTATTCTTCTAGGGTCCAAAAGGCGAGAAGGGTCTGTCCTCATTTTCGGTACGTACCTTATACCTGGAATGCAGTATTTATGACGTGTGGGTGTTTTCCCCTTCCAGCCTTGAAGTGTAAGTCTCTTTGCAACCATAAGGGATTGCATGGATCCACTTTTGTTGCTCACCTGTCACTCCTCACACCGCAGGGATAGGATTTCAAAGTGAAGAAACGTGCATAAATATTAAAGACTATTCCAAAAGAAAGTTAATGTGAGCAATAATTAAGAACATCAGAAGAGCCTGCTGGATCAGGCCAATGACTCATTTAGTCCAACTGGTCAGCCATCATGGTTAAGTAGCTATGATAGCCTTATCCTTCATGAATTTGTCTAATCCTCTTTTAAATCTATTCAAGTTGATGCCCCTCACTTCCTGTAATAGGAGTGAATCCAATAGGCTAGCTGCATGAAGAAATGCTTTCGTTTATCTGTCCTGAATCTTCCAAAATTCAGCCTCCTTAAATTTCCCAACGTTCTAGCATTCTAAGAAAGGCAAAAAACCTGTCGACTTTCTCAATGCCATGCCTAAACAATTTAGACAATTTGCAACCAGAAAGAACACTCCACAGGAACACCCACATAATGTGCTTTAAATAGGCATTATCAGCATCGCAGAGTGATGATAGCTATCTTGGGCTTACACAATGAACATCATTACTGGGAGGGATTTAAACTTGGGTCTTCTCAGACCTTATTCAACACCCTAATAATTACGTATTGGCTCTCAACATGCACTTTCTGCTTAGAAATCAGACGTTTCTTCTGCTAACAATGTATCTGTGTTCATTTTCATTCCCGTGCCACCCCAGTCCTGTGAACTCATTGAGTATCTGCGTGAACACAGCCGTAAGTACTGCCCGATTTTGAATTTTGATACCAAAAGGAGGAAGAACATCCTATACAGAGCCCAGTTAATATATTGACCACTTGCCTGCAGTTACAATAAACAGTGGGGCTGAAAACTCTGTTTGGTTCAGTTAACAGTTTTCAAAGGGCCTCAGGCTAGCGTTAGCATGATGCAATCTCATGTTGAGCTATGATATCCCAAGCAGCCATGGCACATGCAAGTCATTCCTGTTCAAAAGAGCCTAGACCACACGACTTCCTGTGCAGCCAAAACCATCCAGTCCAGGGTGGGCTGATTGGTAGTAGTATGGCAGGGTTGGATCTGGGAATATGGGCTCCTGGGAGATGCTCTTGGGCCTTTGAAACTGCATAAAACTGCATAGTAGTGATGTATGGAAGTGAGAGCTGGACCATAAAGAAGGCTGGTCACCGAAGAATTGATGCTTTTGAATTATGGTGCTGGAGGAGACTCTTGAGAGTCCCATGGACTGCAAGAAGATCAAACCTATCCATTCTGAAGGAAATCAGCCCTGAGTGCTCACTCGAAGGACAGATCCTGAAGCTGAGGCTCCAATACTTTGGCTACCTCATGAGAAGAGAAGACTCCCTGGAAAAGACCCTGATGTTGGGAAAGATGGAGGGCACTAGGAGAAGGGGACGCCAGAGGATGAGATGGTTGGACAGTGTTCTCGAAGCTACGAACATAAGTTTGACCAAACTGCGGGAGGCAGTGGAAGACAGGAGTGCCTGGCGTGCTCTGGTCCATGGGGTCACGAAGAGTTGGAAACGACTAAACAACAAAACTGCATAGTATATAAATCAATTGACAGCCCCAATAAACAGTTTTGTAGTGTAAATTTGAGACTCTGCCCACCAAAGATCCCCCTTTTTATACCATGGAGTTTTTGCATGGGATACAATTTGATGTTCAAAAGTTAGGGAGGGGAGGGCTCTGATCATCAAGATATCACATAAAAGCAAATGCACATTAATTTAATAAATGAATCTATTTGTTCTTTTGGATTATAATTTCTCCTGTATATTTCTATTCTGCAATCTTTACCTATTGTTGAAAATTAGGGGTTAATTTATTTTATGATTTAAATTATCGTTATTATCCAAAAACATAGCCCTCCTGATGGGGGCAGTTTAAGGGAAGTGTGCCATTAATAACTGTGCTTTTCTCTCTTTTAAAGTTTTCAAGGGAATCTAATTTGGAACCCTATCTTTTTCTTTCCTCTTTCCGTTTAGCTTGTTGGACGGGTGAGTATCGCACTAGCTGTTGTTGTTGCTCCACTTCCAAACCAGTGCTTTTTAAGCATTGCTCTGCATGACAGTATTTGCAGTGGCACAATTAATTTGTTATAATTTCTAGGTAGTAATAATAACAAATAATAATAATTTATTATTCATACCCTGCCCACCTGGCCGTGTTTCCCCAGCCTCTCTGGGCGGCTCCCCATAGAATATTAAAAACACGATAAAACTTCAAACATTAAAAACTTCCCTAAACAGGCCTGCCTTCAGATGTCTTCTAAAAGTCAGATAGCTGTTTGTTTCCTTGACATCTGATGGGTGGGCGTTCCACAGGGCAGGCGCCACTACCGAGAAGGCCCTCTGCCTGGTTCCCTGTAGCTTTGCTTCTCACAGTGAGGGAACCGCCAGAAGGCCCTTGGCGCTGGATCTCAGTGTCCAGGCTGAACGATGGGGGTGGAGATGCTCCTTCAGGTATACTGGGCCGAGGCTGTTTAGAGCTTTAAAGGCCAGCACCAACACTTTGAATTGTGCTCGGAAACGTACGTAGTGTGTGATCCAGGCTGAATTAAGCCCATTTTAATCCCTAATGGTTTTAACAGGACAGCCAAACACTTGCATACATCTCTCTCATTAAAACAAATGGTGTTTCTCAAAAGTATTGATATTTGATTGGATAGTGCCCTACATAGATGCAAACATTGAGGGCATTGTTCAGCCAAAATGCATACGTTGTTTGCTTTCAAAATTATTTTTAACATGCTACTCAATAACCTTATTTTGCATTCTAGGAAGACTGGAGTGTCCGGTATATCCGACAGACGTAGTATTTGCCTTGGATGTATCTCAAGATACTACGCCCCAGATATTTGAGCAGATGAGAGAGATGGTCATAGCAGTTGTGAACAATACCCAAATAAGGGAAAGCAACTGCCCAGTGGGAGCCAGAGTCGCCGTTGTATCCTACAGCTCTGATACCCACTATCTGATCCGCTTCCAGGACTTCCACAACAAGGAACATTTGCTGCAGGAGCTAGCTAAGCTTTCTTACCAGAGGTCAACGATCAGACGTGACACTGGGGCATCCATGAGATTTGTTGCCAGGAATGTTTTCAAGAGAACTCTCCCAGGTGCTAACGTGAGAAAAGTTGCTGTCTTCTTCAGCAACGGCCAATCTGACAATGGAGATTCTCTCAGCACAGCAGTCCTGGAGTTCCGTGCATTTGACATCCACCCAGCGGTGATTGCTTTTAAAAACATCCCAAGCATCAATCGTGCTTTTGCGGTAAGAAACTGTTGCCTCTTTCTTCCTTGCTTTCGGAACTGTCTCAAGGGCTTCACTGCTCATTGGACCTTTTAAACATCAAGGGAGTTTTACATGTTGGAACGTTGCAATTAGTGCTGTGCTGAAAGTCGCCCTTTATTTTTGTAAAACTCCCCACCTGGCACCTCCATACCAGCGTTCGTTTGTTTTCTCTCTCTTTTACTGGTGCGGGAAAATCTCTGTGAAATTTCTTGGAGGATGCTGGGGTTTAAAAGGGCTGCACTGCCACATTTCTCAGCCACCTGTACCATCCAATAGGCCCATGAGAGGATATCATCATGACGTTACTGTCATTGAATTCTACTCAATATTGATCCAGAGTAGATTCCAATGGAGAGTAAAAACTTAAACACGTTGCAGGATTCCCCCAAAATAGACCAGAGGCAATTGTATTTCATCCAGCAGAGCTTTACTGCTACTGAAGGCAAATGAACATAATGGTCACAAATCCAATACAGTGGTATCTCGGTTTATGAACACAATTGGTTCTGGAAGTCTGTTCATAAACTGAAGCGTTCATAAACTGAAGCAAACTTTCCCATTGAAAGTAATGGAAATGGATTAATCCGTTCCAGACGGGTCCGCGGAGTACTCAACCTGAAGCGTACTTAACCCGAAGCATGGGTGTAATTGGTTCCGGAAGTCTGTTCATAAACTGAAGCGAACTTTCCCATTGAAAGTAATAGAAAGTGAATTAATCCATTCCAGATGGGTCCGCGGCGTTCGTAAACCGAAAATTCGTAAACCGAGGTGTTCATAAACCGAGGTTCCACTGTATATTCAGGATTGGCACTGTCCATAAGAAAACCAGCTGCAGTATACTTAAGTTAAACTTGCAATAACTTACAATAAGGCTAAAACTTAACACTAAACATAATATGTACAGAACACCACACCAGAAAGAAGAGAGATAGAAAGAGAAAATGAAACCAAGGCTCCTTCTGGCCTTATTATTATAGTCAGCATGACCTTGACAGAAGAGATAAGAGGACCAGTTTAAGCCAGCTGTGCTCAGCTTCTCTGAAGGAATAACCCAAACACCATGAACCACCTGCTTGCTTCTTTCACACAGAGAAGCTTCCGGAACCCTCTTGAATTAATTAGAATAGGAAAGAGCTCTACACATCAGATCAATACTTTCTGCACTAAGAAATGCAAACTTACAGTTGCATCCTCCTGGGAGCTTTCTGGGAAGCATGGGCGAGAAAGGGGGACTGATGTGGACAGGATCACAACTCTCACCATCTGCCTGATAAGTTATACACCTATTTAAATCTCATATTCTTTCAGATAGATGACACAAGACTGTTTCAAGTTATCAATATTCAACCTGAGAGAGATTATACTCCAGCCTTACAAAAACTTCAGTCGTGTGTACTTTGCTATGGTGAGAGCACATGAAACCAGACTTCCGTTCACGGTTTCTCTTCTCCCCGCACATATTGTATTATTAAAACAACTGTGTTTCCATTTCCAGACAAATGCAAGCCAGATAGCTCTTGCTTCCGTGCTGAAACCCCCCGTCCTCGGGGCTATGTGGATGCCGCTTTCATTTTGGAAAATTCAAGGGAAATAAGCCCGGTTGAATTCCGGAAACTGAAAGATTTCCTAAGCGCAGCGCTCGACGGCTTTGACATCTCTGCCGAACCAGAGACCTCTCTGACAGGGGACAGGGTGGCTGTGCTGAGTCATGCTCCTCCACAATTCAGGCCCAAAACCCAGAGGAGCCCAGTAGAGATCGAGTTTGACTTTTTGACTTATGGCAGTAAAATACGAATGAAGAGACACATCCAAGAGTCTATCCAGCAGCTAAATGGAGCGGCTGCTGTTGGCCATGCCATACAGTGGACCATTAGCAACATCTTTTCTGAAGCACCCAACCAGAGAAAATACAAGGCAATCTTTGTTGTTTCTGCTGGAGAAACAAGTCGATGGGACAAGGAAGTGCTGAGGGATGCATCTCTGAGAGCCAAGTGCCTGGGCTATGCACTCTTTGTGCTTTCCTTAGGGGATGAATATGATGGAGTGGAAATTGAAGAACTAGCAAGCCTGCCCCTGGAACATCACGTGGTGCAGCTTGGGCGAATTCACAAGGCTGAACTTGGGTATGCAGTGAAGTTTCTGAAGCCATTTCTACGCCTCCTTAAGAGTAAGTCATTCTACTGTTGCTGGCCTTGCTTTATAGAGAGAGAGAGCTTTGTGTTTAGAAGGGAATCCCCTAAATGCTTCCAGATGACAAGGAACCAATTCAGTCCAGCCTTTATTCCTAGTGTTTACTGAGGCATCTGGAAGAATAATACATTCTTAGAAATAAAGATTGTGTAATTGAATATTGGGTGATTGAGTGGTCTGAGGTTGAATTATAGTTGGCTTTTCAAATCTTTGGGCTAAAGTAGGCTTTCATAGTGACAACACCTATCATTTAAGGTTGTTACAGCCTGAATGGTTTGTCCGAATATGATTCCCAGGCCAAGCAATCTTGAACAGGGGACTTTCAAAGTTTGCCAGCAGCATTTCTGCCAGTCCCAGTGGATTCAGAGCTGTGCTGTTCATGAAACCCTTCAATGAATGAGCCCATTTTTATTTTTTTTAAAAAATAAGAGCTGAATTTAAAGCCCCTAATGTTTGAACTTGTTTCCTCCCATCTTGCACCAGAATGACGGTGAAAAAGAGAAATATAAAGTATCAAGGACATATCCAGGCCACAGGCTAGCTTGAGTTTGGCAGGCCTCGAGATTGTGCTTGCCAAATTTTGGTAAGCCTATGATCAAAACGCCTTATAGATTACATAGCCTGTTGCATGCCCTCAGCTTTGTGAGCATTTTACAACGCCAAAGGAAAAGCAATTGTGCAAGTCCCCAACAGATGGCTCGTTTCGTTTTGGTTCCAGATGCTGTGTAATCATTTGGAATATTATTACAGTTAGACATAGCAGTTAGTGGTACAGAACATGCTTTGCATGTAGAAAATTCAGTCTCTTTCGTCTCCATTGAAAGGCTCTCCGTTAAGGATCTCATGCAGCAAAAGTCGGGGGGAACCTGTACTTGAGACCTTGGAGAATCACTGCCTTTTGGAGCCAATAGTGCTCAGTCAGATAAGCCTGTACAAAAAGATGCTTAGATCTAAGCAGGGGCTGAGCAGGTGTCCCCGAAACAATGAAGTCTGCTTCACACAACTCAATTGTCCCGAATTAAGCAGGACATCACAGATTCGCAGAAGCTGCCCCAGCTTCTGATTGAAGTCTGTGATGTCCTGCTTCTGCCCCCTGGCCTCCTCCCCCTCCCCCTCTGGGACAGCTTCCGCCATAGGCTCCACTGCCGTTGTGGCCAACCACCACCTCCACCGCCATATTCCTGGAAGCGGGTGCAGCGCAACTGGAAGAACACTTCCGGAAGCAGGCACACCACTTATGGTGCCTGTGGCAAGGTCAGGAAGGCCGCAAAATAGGCGGCAAGTTGGCTGAGGCCTAGCTGTGGCAGTGGCAGAGGAGGAGGGGGAGCTGGTGAAGGGAAGGCTGCGGCGGGAGGGGGCAGCTGGGGCGCAAAGATTGGGAAGGGTTGGTGGGAGAAAGAGTGCATGAATTGGGTGGGGGGTGGTGGAAAAAGAGTGCACAGACCGGGTGGGGTGTGGTAGAAAGCATGCACAGATGTCCCAAAAAGTTGAACGGTTTGCCGCTTCCTTTGGCAGAGGATGGAAGACTTCACCCAACCTTGTTTGCTAAGTGTTTGTGTGGAAAGGACTGCAGTTCATTGCTCGCATCGTAGCTCTGCTTATCATTTCCCACCAATTGTGCCATATGTCTTGACAGGTGAAATGAACAAGTATCCGCAAGCACAGCTCAAGAGAAAATGTACAAGCATTAGCCAACAGAGGCCCCTGTATGGTCCACCCAAGCGCATGTGAGTTTCTTTCCACACATGATTTTCCACATTGATATATATCCACTCATATATCCATGACCTACGCTCTTATGGGAGTTGTGATGGCCTTCAACTAAGTCTAAATGAGTTGCAGGTCTGACTCACATAAGATCTCATTTGCTTTGTTGCATATTGTTACTCCAGGAAACAATGGCTGATCATGGCTGTTGGTTTGGCTACAGGCTCCACTGAAATGGCCCCTCTCCACATTACCATCTCTTGCCAATCGTGCAGGAGAAACAGAGAAGCATCAATATACAGTGGTACCTCAGGTTAAGTACTTAATTGGTTCCGGAAGTCCGTTCTTAACCTGAAGCTTTCTTAACCTGAAGCGCACTTTCCCATTGAAACTAATGGAAAAGTGGATTGATCCATTCCAGATGATGAAAAACAGCAATTTAACACGAATTTTACTGTCTAACGAGAACATTGATCCATAAAATGAAAGCAATCATCAATGTACTATACTATAAAATAAATAAGACAGTATTGTAGATGGGGAAAAAAATAACATGCACTTACATGCACTAATGATAGTCATTGTTTGGATGGATTTTTTTTTAATCCATTTCTGTAGTCACACAATCAACCAGTAGCTGAACTGGGCTCCACACGATCCTCAAAACAATGGCAAAAGGCAGAATCCCCCAGAAGTCCCCCAAACGAAGGAGCAAAGCAGAGACAAAGGCACAAGGCAGACTCTCATAAACAAATCCCAAAATCCCTTGTAGAATCCCAGAATTTTCCTCTCTCCCCTCCCCCAGGGAGGTGGGCTTACCTGGCTAGGTGCCACCCATCTTGCTAGAGCTGGGGGTGGGGCAAGGGTTGATAAAGGGCTTTTCGGCCCAGGCTCATCTTTGTTTTCTTAACTGCTCTTCATCTTCTTTAGGTAACTGTTCCTTACCTAACTTTGGGGCTGGGATGCGACCTGCTGGGCATCCTGTGGATGTCGGGGCCTGGCTCCCGGCATTCGCAGAGGCCTCCAAGAGCTCGGAACACTCACTTCCGGGTTAAAAATGTCTCTGAAGGAATAACCCAAACATCATGAACCATCTGCTTGTTTCTTTTACACAGAGAAGCTTCCAGAACCCTCTTGAAATAAGTAGAATAGGAAAGATCAATAAGTAGAATAGGAAAAATCAGTACATTCTGTACTAACGCATGCAAACAGACAGTATGCTCCATAGAAAAAGGGGAATATAGCAACTGGCTGCTAGTAAAATGTTGGATGGAGACGGGGAAAGAGTAGTTTCACTTCAAAGCCATTCTGTGCTCATCCTCTGCTTTGCATTAGAACCTTTGCAAACACATTGATCCCAGACTCTATTTTGTTGTTGCATACCTAGTTTTGCCGTTGGCAACACTATGCCAAGTGGAGCTATGCTTCTAGATGCCGAATCTGCTTTTCGGGAGCCCACACCATATGATTTCGTAACCCCTGGAAATCCCTTCAGCAGTGGACAGCAGATCATTGTAAGTAGAATTTCATTGTCCCATAAATATGCTTTTAAAAACAAAACAAATAGAATTATTCTTGCCGTTCCATGTAGCACTGACTGATGACTTGCCCTTTTTGTCAGCCCCCATTCCATGTGTAGAGGGCTTTTAAAAAATATAATTTTTATTTGATTTTTACAGTTTCATTCACAGAAGTAGTATGGTTACAAATAATAAAGTTTACACAAGATTCTTCCGAATCTCAAGACTTTACATAACTTTGTTGTTTTAACTGCATATTATAAGTCCATATAATTTACACTCCATTGTATCCAAAATATATGTATCATTGCAAGAGTTATGTAAGCCTGCCAAAGAGTTCAAGTGTTTACAGTGGTCTTTCAAATACTATATAGATTTGTCCCATTCCTTGTTGCAGTTCTAATCCTCCTGATTTCTGATTTTCCCGGTTAATCTTGCCATCTCTGCATAGTCCAATGGTTTCATCTCCCAGTCTGCCCTACTAGGTATCTTGTTGTCTTTCCAACTCTGGGCAAGAAGCATCCTTGCAGCTGTTGTAGCATACATAAACAGTCTTTTCAGTTCTTTTGGTATCTCTGCACCTACAGTTCTTAACAAAAAGGCTTCTGGGTGTGTGTTTTTTTTACAAAAGTTATTTTTTTAAAAAAAAAATTAATTCATTGTGTATCATTTCCCAGAATTCCTTTATCACTTTACAGTTCCACCACATATGGTAGGAGGTGCCTTCCTTTTCCTTGCATTTCCAACAAACATTTCCATGGGTAGAGAGCTTTACCTGCTGAGCATCAACTGCATCATGCCCTAAAGTTCAGCAGGTAACATTATTCTCCTTCCCTTTTCAGGTACCTGGAAATTAGCAACGTGTTTTGGTTGGAAACTATGCCTCTGCAGCAACTTGTGAAGTACTGCTCTCCCATTTCTATTGCCGTCGTTGCTAATGACTTTGCTCATTGATTCATTTGTTCAGGAACTGGAAACAAATCTCTATTAAAAACAAAGACAAATTGAAGACAATTTTGGGAGGGTGGAAAGTGATGGTTCCGACAAGACAGGCTGAAGAATGAAGTATGTTTTCCTGTATATTAGAAGGTTTTTATCTGTGAACCCACCTCCCGTTTGTTTTGATTTTCCTTTAGAAGAGTGGAAATAATGGAGCGTAGAAGCCACCATTACTTTGTTGTTTCCAGAGGTTTTCTGGCTTTTAGCCTAATCAATGCACAAACTGAAGTCTTGTATTTTGTAGTTGGGAACTTGCTAACCTATCCAGCGCTGTTGAGTTTGCCATATGGAATATGTCCATACTTGCAAGTGTCTCTTGGCTATGACGTCATCAGTGATAGTTCCCTCATTCCCACTTGCTCAGACCTGAACCATTTTTAATAACTCTTCTTAAAAGTTTGTTTTGTTTCCTGATTGAGTTTGTTAGTGTCCTTGGATAGCTGTGCTCTCTGATGTGACAGTCCAGCCTTCCCCCCCCCTTTTTTGAACGCTAATCTGATGTTGTAATGCAATAGCAGTGGAAGGTTGCATTTTTGTACGGCTGATTCTTTAATTTTGTGCTAATTTTTTGTACATGGCACGGTATGATGTTGTGTGGCATCTGCGCAATAATCCCTGGGGATTTGCTCATTTCACTGTGACGCTCTTTTCTAATCTGCACTTTGGACCTGAGGTAGCAGGGGGAACGCAAGCAATCTCTAGGTGCTGTGCGAGTGTCAAATGGGCTGAGCCAGCGCACTGAAACCTTGTCGCCCATCAGGGATCCCTCTTTCATTCTATCCCAGATAGCTCAGTGGTTGTGGATTGTAAAGGCGCTACAAATCGATGCAAGAATGTGTGCAAATAAAGTGGATCTCGGAATCAAAACGGGTGAAATTATGCTTCGTGTACCTGAGCCACTTCTGTGTCTTCAGTCTTATTAAGAAGGTACATCTTTATAGTTAGAACTACCGGCAACAGAAAGTACTTCGTGGTGGGATGAGTGTTCCTCATGGTGCTATGGGATAACACATACAGTGGTGCCTCGCTAGACGAATTTAATTTGTTCCACAGGTCTTTTCTTATAACGAAAAATTCGTCTAGCGAATCCCATAGGAATGCAGTGAATTTTTTTTTTGCCCATAGGAACGCATTAATTGAATTTCTACGCATTCCTATGGGAAACCGCGATTCGCTAGACGAATTTTTCGTAAAACGAATTCGTCTAGCGAGGCAACCTCCACTAGAAAAAACCTTTCGTTAAGCGGAAATTTCGTTAAGCAGGGCATTCGTTAAGCGAGGCACCACTGTATCTATTATCTTGTTTTAAAAGAAATAAAACACGACCCAAATACAATGAGAGGCGCTCTTCTTGCAATTCATTGGGATCAACACAGGAACCCCCTGTGCCCAATACAAGCTGCACTATCTGAAGAACCATAGCTTCCTCACCCCAAAATAAGAGAGCACCATAAATAGAATTTTTTTTCTCACCAATGCCAATGCCATATTTTGTGACAGTGGACTACCTGGGTGGCTGGGGAAGGGGGCAAAAGCGACCTTTGGGGAATTGGACTGAGAAGGGGCAGCGAATGGTGAAAGGAAGGCAAATCAGGAGATATTCATGGGCAGCAGGGTTTATCGAAAATGATAAACCCTTCCTTAAATTTAATTGCTCTTTCCATGAGTGGTAATGGAGCTGCAACAATGACCAGTCCAATGGGCCTCCATGTTTCTCAATCTCATGATGTGCCGTTGCCCCAGAAGTAGTAGAGGGAAATAAATAAATAATAATAATAATTAATGGTTCAAACCCCACCCAACTGACTGGGTTTCCCCAGCTACTCTGGGTGGCTCCCAACAGAATATTAAAAACACTTGCCTAAACAGGGTTGCCTTCAGGTGTCTTCTAAAAGTCAGGTAGTTGTTTATTTCCTTGACATCTGGTGGGAGGGCATTCCACAGGGCGGGCGTCACTACTGAGAAGGCCCTCTGCCTGGTTCCCTGTCACCTCACTTCTTGCAGTGAGGGAACCGCCAGAAGGCCCTGGGTGCTGAACCTCAGTGTCCGGGCTGAACAATGGGGGTGGAGGCACTCCTTCAGGTATACTGGGCTGAAGGCGTTTAGGGTTTTAAAGGTCAGCACCAACACTTTGAATTGTGCTCGGAAACGTACTGGGAGCCAATGTAGGTCTCTTAGGACCGGTGTTATATGGTCTCGGCAGCCGTTCCCAGTCACCAGTGTAGCTGCCACATTCTGAATTAGTTGTGGTTTCCGGGTCACCTTCAAAGGTAGCCCCACGTAGAGTGCATTGCAGTAGTCCAATGGCAGCTGCCACTGCCCAGGAGGGGGGGCCATCTTTCCCTCCCCCAGCACTTCTGGTGCACCACCGTGGCACGGCATGGTGTCATTCCAATGGGGCATTTGAGGGGGTGTACAGGAGGGTGGTGCTGCCACAGCATCATTATTATTTATAACTTATACATCCTTTGGACATCCCTATTTTCATCAGAGAAATGTTGGAGGGTATGGAGTTATGCAGCCCCCTGAACCAAGGAGATAAATAACTATGCAACCTTTAGA
The DNA here is from genome assembly GCF_965207765.1 of Zootoca vivipara. Classification (NCBI taxonomy): domain Eukaryota; kingdom Metazoa; phylum Chordata; class Lepidosauria; order Squamata; family Lacertidae; genus Zootoca; species Zootoca vivipara. The sequence goes on along the minus strand of NC_142594.1, from coordinate 13,145,367 downwards.
AGACATCTGATGGTAGTTTCCCTGTACAGTGGTACCTCGATTTACGAACGACTTGGCAACCAAATTTTTCGACTTACGAATGGGGCAAATGGCCGCATGCTTACGAATTTCTCAACATCCGAACGGAAACCGCTTTTCGACTTACAAATTTTTCGACCTATGGAGGTGCCTTCGGAACGCATTAAATTCGTACGTCGCACCACTGTATAGCAGATGGGTGGTGTATAAGTAATAAAATTATTATAATTATGGAATAGGACGTCCCTATATTCATCGGATAAATGTTGGAGGGTATGGAATCTGCACCTCAACATGCAAACAAAATTGACATCAGGTGCTAAACACAGGCTCCAAATCCTGCTCTCCAGATCTGGGGAACGTTGGTCAGCCCAAAGGTCACATCTCACTTCCGGGGGGGACGGGACGTGGCACGTGGTGGGCGTGGCCAGACAAAAGCGGGTGGAGCTACGGAAGTGAATCTTACCTTTGTACAGTAGGCTTAGTTCTTCATACCCACACACTTTCACCTACCTTCCCACTAACGCAAGAACCATTATCGGATCTCAAGGGCATATTCCAGTGAGGCAGAAAAACTCAAGGGCCGTGTAAAGCGGGGTTTCCCATCCCTCGGTTGCAGCAACACATTTTCAGGCACCCCTTCATTCACTCTTGAGCATCTTGAGGTGATCAGATGACTAAATACTGAGGCTAGAACAAAGCTGTTTTCTCCCCTTGGGGGGAAAAAAACGCCACTTAGAATAGTCGCTTCAATTTTAGAGAGAAATCAATTCTGCACCCTGGATATTAAAAACAATTGTCAAACAAGTGGATTCATTTTTTTAAAATAAAAAACAAAAACAAAACACTAATTCTGGAATTTAAACAAGACCATGTGGCTATAAACATGACAACATTCCCCAGGGCCTCCTCCCTCCCCACCATTCTACATGATTTTATTAGATGCAAAATGTAAACACATACATCTGTTAACATGTATTTGCTTAAGGGCTCCGCCTTAGGATTATTTTTAAACTAAAGGATGAGTAAAAAAATCCCTTAAATAAACCAAATAAATCACTGTATCATTCTGAAGTGTTTATTTAAAAAAAAAATGAGCGGAAGGACGATTAATTCCAAAAGATTTTTTTGCTTCAAACGGCCCAACCATTCCAGCTCACTCAAACTCAACTCATCCGAAAGTTTTATTAGTGTGTGCAATCTGGTCTGAAGCATAGGGGGAAATGTAGAACACTAGGTTTCATCTATTATTATTTTTAATGGGGTACAACTGTGAGGAATACATTGGATTTAAAATATGCTAGGGTTGGTATATTGTAAATGAATGCTTCACAGGGGATGCTGCTAGGGCTGTCTGCCACACAGCTTTGGCACACAGGAATGATCCAAACTCTTTTTATTTTTTCATTATTAGGTATACAGGGATTTGGATAGACATGAACAAAAGTGCAACAATTTTATCTTTCTTTCTCATTCGCTCAGTAAATAAAAAACCAAAGTCAGTTTACATAAATATTGTTGATGTAACAGCTTTCTTCTTGTTATAACAAACCATCTTTTAGAGTTCCGAAGAATAACATGGTCAGAAGTTAAGCGTGATGTCTTCATTTTAAACTGCATTTGCTTGGTTGTTTCAGAAAAACGCTGCATGAGTCACTCTACTTTAATACAATGGCAGGTTCTGAAAGGACCACTGGTCACCGTCATGAGCTTTACAATCCATCATTTTATGTTCATGAAACAATTCCTCAAAAGAGACTCAATCCCGTCCTGTTTCTCTTTGTTACCTGTATTTACAGTTCCTATAGGTCAGTGCAACTTTTACTTCCACACTTTGACAATGCCATCTCGTGATGCAGTCACTATAAATCCTTGAGTTGTCTGAAAAGTAGCAATGTCTGTGATAATGTCATGATGCCCAACTGGTAAAGACTCGGGACCCCTTCGAGGGGTTTCATCCGTGGGACCCACCTTCTGCTTGTTTTGAATTTCCTGTTGAAAAGGGGAAATGGTGAAACACTGGTGACTAAATGCTTTCGGTTTCAGGTGCTTTCCTGTTTTGCTTTGTATTTAACTGTTTTTATTGAAAGGTGCTTTCCTATTTTAAGCCCAACAAAAGTACTCTTTATTTTGTTACATGCCAAACTGATAGTGAATCCAGAGCTGTTGAGTTTGCTATGCGGAATATGAATGTGCTCACAGATACCTACCACCTGCAGTGACTGTGGAACAATTCCCACTTTCCCAGGTCTGGGAATGAGACTTGTGAGCAACTATACCTGAACAACTTCTGTGCCTTCAATGATTTTCCTATAATAAGACACAGATGGGCTGTTTGAACTTCCAGCAACAATGTAGGACCTCTCAGGGTATGCTAAATCCCAGAACCTGCAAAGAACAAAGGCAACAATATAAAACCTAAAATATTTTACTAGAATCCTTCCAGCCTTTAAAACAACATTGTAGCTATCATAAGGAGAGCAGTATAGGGTCACATCACAGACCTGTCTAGCCTGAATCTCAACGCTTCTGGAAAATTTTATTCTATAAGGTACTTGCAGTATATTTCTGTTTCAAAACCTTACAGTTTGGTATTAAGCAGGTTTACAGAAAAGTGAGAAGTTTATGTCCCATCTACAGACTGGTTGAACACACACTAAATCTGGTAGGTTCCCTCCTCCCACCAACCAGTTTGAATCAATATGTCAGTCAAAGAAAATCTGAACCTCACAAGATTGTTTTTTTTTAAAAAAAAAACTTCATATGGGATTTTTATGCAGAAAAGGAAACTCTAGCTTATGTGGTGGTGAGATATAATCATTTCTTAGATTTTACCTTATCTTCATGTCTGAACCTGCTGTCAGTAATATAGGATTTCCATCTGCTGGGCTACAGTATATTCCATGAACACTATGAGGTGAAGGCTAAAGGGTGGGAAAATAGGTTTTTTTTCAACAACTGGTGTTAAAATATGCTAACTTTTAAAAACCGAGTTATTTTAATTAACAATCATGTCATTGAGGCACTAATCCTGAACACCTTCACATAGCTGTAGCTTCTAATGAAAGACATTGAACTTCAAATTACAACTATAAACAATTGGTGTTTTTTTAATAAAAAAAATCAAATTAATCATTTTAAATTTTGTATTCACAAATTACAGTATTTGCTTAATACCAAAGGCAATTTACAAGTTATGAAATAAATTGAAACCTCAGAATAGAACACAATACAATACAGGGAGAATAAAAACAGCTGTTGAGCATTTAGCAAAATAAAAATATTGAAACAGTAGTAGATAAAAACACTAAGGCTGCAACCCTGCACTTATTCACAAGTATGTAAGTCCCATTGGTCTCCACAGGTCTTACTCCTGAGTAGACGTGTTTAGGCTTGAATGGTTGCAATCTTATGCACACTTTCTCAAGAGTAAGCCCCAATGAAGACAGTGGTACTTACTTCCAAGTAAGCTAGGGCTGCTGCCATATGTCAGGATTTTCCCATACATTTAGCCGATTTCCCCCTGGACACTGCTTGTGACTACAGTATTCCAAATATGTCCGGGAAATTCCGGACATATGGCAAGCCTAAAGTAAGCAAATATGGGCTAAAACAGAGACAGGTCAGAGTGATAGCCAGGCTTTTATGTTTCAAAATGGGGCTCAGCAACTGCCTCTTCATCCAAGAATCCTATGTGTAATTCAGTGCCCGCAAGCATATAATTCAGCCTGCAATCTAAATTATTTAGTCTGTACTCTACATCTTCAGACCGAGTCTGAATGCAAACCTTAAGGCTATTTTTTAAAATCCCCTCTGCATCATCGCCCCAACTTCTGCTTCGTGTATTATCTCGCCTAATGAAGAGTTCTGAGAAATTGAAAGCTTACATAGTATTCCACATCATTTTGTTTGGTACCACTATCTGGACTTAGTACACTTGCCCCAAGCTAGGCAGGGCTTTATAAGTTAATATCAGTGCTTTGAATTGCACCCAGAAATACACAGGAATCCAATGAAGCACTTTCAGAATTGGCGAAATGTATTTTGCTTAACCCAGTGTACAGATAATGCATCTCTTCTCAACTGAAAACATAAAACTTTGGCATGATGGGCATTTAATATCCACCAAAAGACTGAAAACTGCATAGGCCTGCTTTATTCTGCTCAAAACTTTACAATCACAAACCTGCAATTCTGAAAGAGGTGGGGCATTGCTGGCCCATAATGTGAAGCGTCTGTCACCTGTTTCCATATCCCACATGGAGACTTCATTATTGCCTTGAACAGCTACAGAAAAGCCATGGACAACAGTTATAAACCAAAAGTGCAGGAATGGGGGCAGACTTACATCTTAGGGTTTATTTCTTGCATTATAGTCTAGCAATATAAAAAGGGATGAGGAAAACGAGTTACTTGGCTGCTGACAGCACTCATTAAAATAGATGCTTGTGAAGACTGACCCTTAGCAACCCCTGGAGAATGCCCTCACTTATTCCGAATAAACTTAAGGAAGAACTTCCTGACAGTACAGTGGAACGGAATCCCGTAAGAGGTGGCAGACTCTCCTTCCTTGGAGGTTTTGAAGCAGAGGTTGGATGGCCATCTGCCATTTTGCTAGTGCTCTGATAAAGAGAGAAAGAGAGTGAGCTCTACCTGCAATCACCCATGACTGGGAAAGGGGATGCATAAGCAGGCGTCTGATCCGTGCTCTGGAAGGATGGGAATGGCTAGAGATGGGTAACTGAAATCTCATGTCCCAGCATGCCATGGTACCACTGCTTGTACCTGGTAAAGAAAAAAAAACTTATCAGCTGCAATCCTAGCCCTACTGACCAAGGAGTAAGCCCCTATAATTCAATATTTACTTCTGGGTAGACATGGTTAAGACTGCAGTTAATGACATTTTAAGCAATGTCCACTGGCCCTGATTATATATATACCAGTATGCCTAAGGTTCAAAGACATCTTTGCTTTCTGCTAATCACTTACAATTTTTATCTTTTGCAAAGAGATTTAGTGCACTTGCCCGTTGTAACAGCCCTGCATAGCAACTCACTGGGAAACCAAGAACGAGAAGACATGATTTGCCCAGATTAAATCCGTAACAGAAAATGCAGTTGAAGTCAAAATCCACCCATCTCTCCAGCAACCTAACTAAACTGCCCCTCTTGAAAGAAAGCATGTTGCAGTCATTCCCCACAAGACCTGCACAAAGAGCAATTCTATTTATACAGTGATTCTAAATACATTTAATGGGGGAAACACAAAATGCATCTTACCAATACAAAGCCAGCATTGATGTATGTCTACAGCAAATGAGGTTATAAGTCCCAACCGTAAATCATGCTTTAATGTCCAGGCATTATTAGAAGATCTCAGGTCCCATCCCACTAAGGAACCATTCACAGTGGCGTAAGCCAACACTGACTGGGCTCCTGAATTGAAGTGATGCATGTCGACTACACAGCCATCGTCCTTCTGATCTAAAAACCTGAGTAAAGAAGATGACAAGATGGATATCATTCATCGAAATGTCACGACTTCAAATTGTCCACACCCTTGAGGATTGCTTCTCTTGCCTAAAGTCTTCCACTGTGCTCTCTTTTTGGTGATGCATATTTGGCTGGAACTACTAATTCTGGAGGGCACAGGTGGCGCTGTGGTCTAAACCACAGAGCCTAGGGCTTGCCGATCAGAAGGTTGGCAGTTCGAATCCCCGCGATGGGGTGAACTCCCGTTGCTTGGTCCCAGCTCCTGCCAGCCTAGCAGTTTGAAAGCACGTCAAAGTGCAAGTAGATAAATAGGTACTGCTCCGGCGGGAAGGTAAACAGTGTTTCTGTGCGCTGCTCTGGCTCGCCAGAAGCAGCTTAGTCATGCTGGCCACATGACCCGGAAAAACTGTCTGCAGACAAATGTCGGCTCCCTCAGCCAGTAAAGCGAGATGAGCGCTGCACCCCAGACTGGACCTAACGGTCATCCCTTTACCTTTACCTTTACCAATTCTGGATCTGAATGGAGATTCTGTACCTAGTTATAGCAGATACTTGTTTTATCATTCATGCCCCAAGTATTCATTCAGCCCTCTCACAAATCTTGGAAAAGAATGACCTCCCTGGCAGGAAAAAGGAGAGGGCGGTGTAACATGAACAAAATGTTCTCTGTATGTATCCAACTTCCTCAATGCCCACAAAAAACTTAGTATCTGAATGAAGGAACTCAGGTGTGGCAGAGGTGTAGCACTAAAGCTACTAATTACATCTCTACACACATTCAGGAGAATGAGGTGGCAAGAGTAGACTATACCCGCCCTGTGGAACAACCTCTCACCAGATGCCAAAGAGAAAAACAACTACCAGACTTTTAGAAGACATCTGAAGGCAGCCCTGTTTAGGGAAGCTTTTAACATTTAGTAGATTATTGTATTTTAATGTTATGTTGGAACCCTCCCAGAGTAGCTGGGGAAACCGAGCCAGATGGGCGGGGTATAAATAATAAATAAATAAATAAATAAATAATAATTCCATTTCAGGCTTCTAATATGAGCCTGCTAGTGAGCACAGCAGATACCCAATGGGATGCATCAAATGATTGATAAAAACCTGCTTTGTATTGGATGGATCTTAGGAGACTTGGGTAGTTTTGAAGCTTCAATCCCAAGAAGTTGAATAGCTCCGTTATCTGAAGCTACAGCCAAGTAATGAGAACCCTGGCAAAATGTAAGCGTCATCACACGCCCTCCAATCCGGGAATATGTCAAGATTGACCTGTCGTAGGAAGCAGAAAGGACATAGTTCAAAGACTTTTAAGACTCTAAAAATATACACAAATTGAACAATAAGGTCCAATGAAATATCAAATAAACAACTAAATTTAACATGTATCTCCTATCATGGCTTGTTCTACAGAATCCTGGGAATTTGCAGTTTTGTTAGGAAAGTGAATATTTTCTGTTAAGAGATCCCCTTTTCCATCAACTTGGGAGAGAAATTACAAGTTGCGTCACCTGATATAATATCAGCTGAGTTATGATTGGATAGGAATATATTTATTATTTGAATTGGGGGGGACACTAACAGTGATACAGCAAGTACATTTTACATAGTAAGCAAAGAGTTGTATCTTCCATTCAGTAAAGTGGTTTGTCTTAACCCAACTGGCCCCTGCATGTGTTCAGTAGTCCTTCATTTGGTTAGGAGAATAAGTGACTACTATTTTCTGGAATTTTTGTTTCTTTTTCCTTTTTAATCTGGAAGGGATGGGTATGTGAAATAACAGCTACAGAGTCCCTATATATGCACATCCCACTCTGCAGCTCCTTAATTTATGTTGCTGCTGGAGAGGAACAGCATTCCAAAGCGTGGGAGTGAAGATTCAACTACTTCCTGGGCAAAGATTGTGATCCATCCCACTTAACTCTTCAGCACCTCTTTAACAATAGACATTTAGCATGTCTGCAGAAAGCATTGACCTTTGATTTTTTTTTAATGGTTGCTTTGGCTGTGGTATGAACAATTCACTTTTAAAAAACAGGTTTGGTTTTGTTTTGCCCCCACTCAGCCTATCCCCCAGACCATTTAATTCCCAAGATTGTGAAACCTTAGGGAACAGAGCTATTGGTGTTTAAACAGACAGTGCTATAAGCATAGCTGTCAGGTTCTCCCTTTTTTAAAGGGAAATTCCCTTTTGCTGAATAGGCTTCCTTGCGAGAAAAGGGAAAACTCGACAGCTATGGCTATAAGCCACACTGAGCCCATGTGATATTTATTTTACTTCAGCTCTTCATTCACTGTTTAAACACTGAAGAGTCTAAGTGGATAGAGATAGAGCAAGATAAGTAATAAATATAAATGAATAAAGGGATGGTCTAAGAAGTCAAAGGAAATGTAATTTTAAAATGCTGGGCTCTGTTATTTTAGTAACACATCTGAACGGTAACATCCAAGAGGATTTCAAACACCATTGTCAATGAATAAAAAATAGTGAGCATGTGTTCTTAACCTGATATCCCAGATGGTAGCAAAATACTGTACTTGTTTTGGTGCAAAAGTTTTTATTTTATTTATTTTTTATTTATGAGTATCCTGCCATCCTGTGGTGTTATGCATTACCTAGTAGTAGTAGTCTTGCCCTCCATTTTCTGACTGTTCCATATTTTCACTGTTCCGTCATTTGAACATGTGGCAAAAATTGAATGTTCATCAGAAACTCTAATGCGGTTCACAGCAGACTTATGTTCATGAAGGTGAGCAACCAGAAGCCCTTTAGGATGCCATCCTAAGGAAAGCAGCAGATTTTTTCCCCCATTAATATCAGCGGTGAAGCAAGCACATGCAGGAGTTCCTTTTGCAAAATGCCTCACACATGGGACTCTAGACTGTGACAACTGTATATATCAGCAATTACTAGATCAGGATAAACATGTAATATATTTGAAAGTGAACAGGAAATGCAAGATAATAATAATAATAATAATAATAATAATAATAATAATAATAATAATTTATTATTTATACCCCGCCATCTGGCTGGGTTTTCCCAGCCACTCTGGGCGACTTCCAACAGAAAAATAAAACACAGTGATCTATTAAACATTAAAAGCCTCCCTAAACAGGGCTGCCTTCAGATGTCTTCTAAAAGTCTGGTAGTTGTTTTTCTCTTTGACATCTGGTGGGAGGGCATTCCACAGGGCAGGTGCCATTACCGAGAAGGCCCTCTGCCTGGTTCCCTGTAACTTGGCTTCTCGTAGCGATGGAACCACCAGAAGGCCCTTGGCGCTGGACCTCAGTGTGTGGGTGGAATGATGCGGACACTCCTTCAGGTATACTGGACCGAGGCCGTTTAGGGCTTTAAAGGTCAGCACCAACACTTTGAATTGTGCCCGGAAATGTACTGGGAGCCAATTTAGGTCTTTCAAGACTGGTGTTATGTGGTCTTGGCGGCCGCACCCAGTCACCAGTCTAGCTGCCACATTCTGGATTAGTTGTAGTTTCCGGGTCACCTTCAAAGGTAGCCCTACATAGAGTGCATTGCAATAGTCTAAGCGGGAGATAACTAGAGCATGCACCACTCTGGCAAGACAGTCCACAGGCAGATAGGGTCTCAGCCTGTGTACCAGATGGAGCTGGTAAACAGCTGCCCTGGACACAGAATTGACCTGTTCCTCCATAGACAACTGCGAGTCCAAAATGGCTCCCAGGCTGCGCACCTGGTCCTTCAGGGCCACAGTTACTCCATTCAAAACCAGGGAGTCCTCCACACCTGCCCGCCTCCTGTCCCCCCAAAAAGTACTTCTCTCTTGTCAGGATTCAACCTCAATCTGTTAGCCGCCATCCATCCTCCAACCTCCTCCAGACACTCACACAGGACCTTCACTGTTTCTGATTTGAAGGAGAGGTAGAGCTGGGTATCATCCGCATACTGATGAACACCCAGCCCAGCCCCCTGATTATCTCTCCCAGAAGCTGCATGTAGATGTTGAAAAGCATGGGGGAGAGGACAGAACCCTGAGGGACCCCACAAGTGAGAGCCCAGGGGTCTGAACACTCATCCCCCACCACCACTTTCTGAACACGGCCCAGGAGGAAGGAGCGGAACCACTGTATGACAGTGCCCCCAGCTCCCAGCCCCTCAAACTATAAGCCACTAAGACCCCATCCAGGCATTGTACTCATAAGTAGAGCAGAACAGCAGGAACAAGTGCACTACCTCCACTCCCACCAAGCTGGAGGCTGACCTGTCTGCAAGCAGGGAGCCTCCTCCACTTGTGAAGTCTCCCCCTGTAATACAGAGACCTGGTATCCTGCTAACATGTTCTTTTTATTTGCAAGCAGACCAGCCAAATTGGACCTCAGAGGACACAATAAATAGAAAAACAACCATCCACCCCCCCCCAATGCCAGTAGACTTTGGTGTTTGCAGGGCTAAAAGGGGACAGTTTGGTGCTACCCTCATAGCAGCTCTGGCCGTATGTTAAAAGTATAGCAAGTATTACCTGGAGGTGGTGGCTTGCTCTCCCATTCTGCATTCTCCATCATCTGCTTGGCAATTCTTTCCGCGTTGCACTGTTCACGTTTCTGCTGTATCAGCTGCTGAAGTTCTGTTTTACAAGTAGTAATGCGCAGCTGGTACGTGGAAGGCGAAGCTATATTGCTTAACACTTGTATGGTTGGTTTTCTGGCTTGCACAACGGTTCCATCTGCTGCCTGAAAGGAATAAGCCCAGCTGTGTATTCACGTTTAGAAAACGCAACCCGTGTTTTATGTTTCAAAGGAAAGGGCGACATCCTCTCTTCTATAATTCAAAACCAACTTCTGCATCAGAAATCAGCTTTACAGGCAGCGGCCATTTTGCACTGGGGTTCCATTCCCAATCCCCACACGTGTCGGCAGAGCATGCGCAAGCCCACCCCGCCCCATATTTGGGCCACTTCCAGGTGGGCAGCGACACGGGTGTGCGTGATCACACGTCAATCAGATGTGTGTGAAACGGCCGCTGCCTGTACTTCAAACTACCATTTTACTAATTTACTGCTTGTTTGATTTTATTTATTGATATCCCGGCTTTTTCCCAGTCAGATCCCAAGCAACCCGCAAGCCCAGGTAAACAAGACAGATTTTGCCTGACTCCTTAAAGACAGAAAAGTTGGTGCAAAGTGAGGCACAGGTAGACCACAACCATAGAAAACCACCTCCCCAGTAGGCAAAGCTCAGGTGCTGAGGGCACCCTGAAAAAGGTGTCTAGGGGTGACCTCAAATATAACTTCCAGAAGGATAGCTGTGTTAGTCTGCTGTAGCAAAGCCAGCAGAGAGTCTTGTGGTACCTTAAATGCCAACACATTTATCATGACAAAAGCTTTATCAGATGCATGAAATGTGTGTATGTATATGTGTATGTGTATACACACACACACGTCGATTCAGCGTTACATGGGGTAGGGGGGGGACAACAACAAAAAGAAGTGCATTTGGGGGAAATTAAACATAAAAACAACAAATGCCAATGATAACCTAATGAAAAAATACTTTGACTGTTTGAGCAGACTCTGAGCTGCTCTATGGAGCCGTAAACTTAACCAAGCAGGGGTGAGACCACTGATTCCACTCACAGGTTCATTTACCCCGAGACACAGGTCAGTCAAGAGTTCTGTATCTTACTAGTGGGCTATTGGCTTGCCAATTCACTTCAACATCTGATTCACACCACAACATCCAAATCAAAAGCTGAATTCAGAAGTCGTAGTTTCAGGACTATTAATCTTGTTGAAAAGTATTATTTATTCATTATATACCGCCTTTCAGCTGGAGTTCACAGGGCAGTTTATAGTATTAAAAATAGCCCCAGAGTCTTGTTTTGTTCAAAGAAATGGTTGAGTGTTGAGGGTAAAAAGAAACTCCTCTATGTTAAAAACTATTGACAGCTCTTCTAATTCTATGGTAAAACTCTCTAATTTAAAAATCCCCAGAAGTACCTGTGGTGAGGATGACAAAGGAGCACAAATGCCAGCAGAGGACTCTGACCGAAGAGATTTCCCACTCTGAATGGCTTCTTGATCTGTGGCTTGGCTGTGGCCTTTGCTAATTGGCTGAGGCATGTTAGAAGGTTCCAAAGAGCCAAACATACTCTTCCATTCCTCATTTACATTTGAATCTTGTTTTACGTGTTTTCTAGCTGAAGTCAGCAAGACCCAAAAGAAGGATCATCGTAAGATTTTGTTTATAACAAAACAACCAAAATGTACAGAATTCTAGCTGTATAAGCAGAGTTTTGAGTTACTGAACCTGGTTTATTGTGGCATAATGTCAAAGGGGGGAAATTGAGTGCTGGATCATATAAATCAGCTGCTACATGACTTGGGCAAAGGTTTCAATCCATCACCAGATGAAATAAACTTAGAATGCTTAGCCTAATTTCTGCAGATGACCCATGTCATCTTAATTTATACAGATCAGTGAATGAACCTTGTGGTTTTTTGCAAGGTTATGCTGGCCTTAGCATTAAGGAAGTAATTGTTCTAGAATGCCAAGTTTGGGGTGGTGGTGGTAGGGAAAGAATCATGGATCTCCAAGATTGTTTTTTAGGCCATTATGTAAACACATCTAAAAGTTAGAACAGACACAGCCAATTATATCCGCAAAGGCAAGTTAGACAAATAGGCCAAAATGCACAGAAACTTCATTTCAATATATTGTGCCTACCAAGCTTGAAAATGGGTTTCCTTATTATGACACTTTCAACTCACATGATTTTCACATTTTTTACAACAAACTACAGCTTCATATATTGTTGCCAAAGTTAAACTATACAAAGCTATAAAAACCTGTCCATTTTCCTATTTTACATATATTTGAGTAGTTTAGAAGGAAATTGTGACTAGTTTAGCAGGAAACTGGATTGACAATTGGAGAATCATGACTGGAGGCTGTGAGAGAATATCTTGTAGTCATGGTTGGTACAGAACCTCTATCCTCATATATAATACTAATTCACACAGGCCTATATATCACTCAATAAGCCAGCACAATCACTTGTTATATGTGAATTGCTTCCATTACATGAAAGCTTGATGGCCCATTCAAATCTGCAATGTTTCACCCGACGTTGCCGTCACTAAACAATAAATATGTATGTGAACTCAAGATGTTAAATTTCCCCCTTCAGTCTGAAAAGTTCAATGTAAGCAGATATTCTAGATGTCATTGGAATGTGTTGATAGTGGACTCTTCCACATCTTCTATAAGCATTTAAAATCCTCCAATATAAAATTATAAAAATGCAACAATGCAAATTACAAGACCATACTAACCGCGTTTATCATCAGATTCCTGCTTAGTTTTAACAAGATCAACTTGTCTCCCAGTTATACCCAGAGCTGCCAAGTCTATCACTCCTTTCTGGGTGCTGTCATGAAGGTGGCTCTGGTCCACTATGTTGGCCTTCGCTTTGTTAGACTTCAGCATGAAGTCTCTTAAGGCTAACAGCTTGTCTTCTTCTTCCTCAGTCATTCCCTACCCCAAAAGAAAACAAAAAATAGACAGTTCATCAAGACAGAGCAAAGATTTTCAGTTTTTAACATGTGGCAATTGGGCTCAAGAGGGTTCAGGATATTTACACTGTAACTAAAGAAATGTGTGGCTTTGGCTGCCACAATATAACAGGGCACCTTTTTAAAATAGGACATTGGAAACTGCCTTATACAGAGCCAGACCATTGGTCCATCTAGCTGAGTAGTCTATTACTGGCTGGCTCTGGCTCTGCAGGTGTCTCTTTAGACAAGAGGCACTCCAAGGCCTATGTAAAGATCCCAGGAACTGAAAGTGGGGCATGCAAAACAGATACTGTGGCACTGAGCTATGGCCCTTCCCCAAATAATGGTCAGGATGTTGGATGGTCTGTTGTGGGCTGCTCAGATACGAAAACATTTGGGAAATCAAGCCAATTTGAGTTCTATGCAAGATCTTATGCTGAGAGAGCTCTTACTCAATAGGAATCAATAATAAAACATAATAATCTGGGACGAAGACCAACCACATAGTTTTGGTGACTATCTGATAAGCTTCCTACAGCCATGGGTTCCTAAACAGAACTTCCGTTTAAGCACAAGCCCCACTGAAATGTAAAAGGACACCATTGCTGTTTCATAACTCAGATTCCTTTCAATGGGGCTTGTGCAGGAGAAATTTCCAGCGCTGCTGGCAAAGTGCTACTTTGATGTAGTACAGATGCTGAAACAATACATGTGCCTGCTTTATTGTGGATTCTCAGCACTACCATTATAGCAGTAAGAATATACTTGAGAAAGTAGCTTCTTTAACAGCTGCACAATTGCTGGATCTTCAGGGGGAGGGCAGTCGGGAAGAGCTCCATTCCTTTTCTTCTGACGAAGTTGTAGAGTTCTGAAAAGGCTTCCTATGTCCTTGGAACGCAGAGCATAATCAAATATAGAACGGCTTACAGGCTCTTTGAGGACGCTCAGTAGGACTATTTCTTTATCTATCTGTAATTCAGGACAGGGAACAAGGAAGTAATCAGATGGCCATAGAAATGCAACTGAGGAACTTTTCTTCTTGAGGGAATGAGCGGGAGGTCACGCCTAGTCACTGACCTCAGTGGTAGGTTTTGAAAGTAAGGGGACTGATTTGGCTGGTAAGAGTACTTTAAAAAAACTTTGCAAATATCTACTTCTTTTATATCAGACTATTTTGAGCTATTTTGGATAATATAAAACTACTTTTTGTTATTTGTGCAGCACTTTTTAACATGTAAAAGGCTGCACAATTCATACTGTGGCTTCCTTCGCAACAATCATCCGAGGAATGAAAACTGTACACTTTGCATTTAATACAGGAAAGAGGAATCTGTAGCCCTCCATAGGTTGTTGGACTCTGGCTCCCATCAGCCCCAGCCAGCATGGTCAGTGAACAAGGATGGTGGGAGCTGGAATTCCACAACAACTGGAGGGTCACAGGTGCCCCATCCCTGAAATGAAAGCTGAGAGCTAATCAGGATTTGCCCAGGGCCTGTTTGAACTATCTGGGCTATTTTATTAAAATGCTCCTCAGACCTGGCATGAATTTTGGCATGGCTTTGTTTGTTCCTGCTAACAGCTTGCTACACAACAGAACCTAGGTAGGGTGGGTTTGTACGCATGATGAGCAAGAGCTGGGTCACACATTGCACTGGCCAGTGTTTTGCATGGTTGGGGGGGAAGCATCCATGTCACAAATCCCCCGTCCCTACAGAAATAATATCTGTGAGTACTTAAAATGCATTAGGGATCACCATATTCCAAGTTTTCTCACCTCCACCAGCAGTAGCCAATGAAATTGGGCTGGGATAGCAAAATTCACATGATGCTGTTGCAGTCATCCCCAAACTTCGGCCCTCCAGATGTTTTGGACTACAATCCCCATCATCCCTGACCACTGGTCCTGTTAGCTAGGGATCATGGGAGTTGTAGGCCAAAACATCTGGAGGGCCGCAGTTTGGGGATGCCTGTGCTGTTGCATCACGTGGCAAGTAATTGCAGCAGAGGTAGGGAGGGTTCACCACTGAGATGCTGGCATCGGCAGCACCTTCTTGATCAGCCTAATATCTAACGAAGCTTTCAGAGTCAAGGCATGAAGATATTAAGCTAAATTATTTTCAAGCCCTTCATATGCTGCAATTCCAAATGAAGGAAAGGTGCTTATCCAGTTAATTCCTTACCTGTATTATTGGCTGAGTGATAAAAGGATGCAAGTAAGGCATGAGTTTGCAATAAACATCAGCAATATTCAAATGTTGTGCTACAACAGTTATAAATCCTACTGCTCCGTAGCGTATCCAAAGATTAGGGTGGCATAGGAATGGTGCTAGAGAAGGAAATGAACAAAAAGGGAGGAACCGATTTTAATTGATGTAAGTCATGCAATTAAAATTCTAAAAACAGGAACAAGTTCACACTCACGCACACACTTCAGACTAAATTCCAAAGGGGATCCAACATAAAATAATACAAAATCAAGTTCACATTATGATCTTGCCTCATGGCAGACACCTACCCTGGACTTTTGTTCTATTCTGACCTGCAACTGTATTATTACAGTTAAAATAAATCAAATGCCCTTTTTTGCATTTCCTGAAATTTCCCAAGCTCACTTCTTTCAGCAAAGGCATGAGCATTTTTAAATAACATGACACTCAATAAGTTTAACTCAGGTGGTCCCAGGAAATTCACCATCTATGTATTTTGTTATGTAATGACTCATTATGTGGACTAGTTTTCAATATCTTTTTCCACCTAAATGTGTCCTTAACAGAATAATCCATTGTCTCATAGACCACTTCCTCCAGGAAACCCTGTTCCTATAATTGGCACCTGTCAATGCCCCAATTTGTTCAGTCTCTCTCCCATGGGGCTGCTCCATGCTTTTCTTCTCCAAGCCTGTTCATCTTCATGGATGCCCATGAGAGCAGACCTCTTTAGCCTTGCAGTAACTAACCATTTTGCTAGTCTGTGACATTCCATTTGTCACTTCAAGCCAAAAAGCCATTTTTAGTTGCCTTGCCAAACAGCATTTGGACACTGCAAATAAACATTATTCTGTTCAAATCCAAGTTGAGACTCAGTTGTCTTTGTTAATTTCCTCATGTCATTGAAGTGTGGATAAGTCCTTCATGTGGCATTTAATGGACTCCGGATCTCTATGGTTTGTGTAACGTGAACTAGAACATGTATAGAACTGGCAACAAAGGTTTCTCAGCTTTCTAATGCTGCAATCCTAAACACAGTCACTTTGAAATAAGTCCTAACATTCCTGAGTAAAAATGTGTAAGGGAAGGCCAAGAACATAATACACACTGAATGACAACTGCTTAAATGTCATTCTGGTTAGAAGTTCATAACTAAGTGATGTCATATTCTGGATAATGAAGTTGGCAATATAAACTACATGCTATACAAAGGATTGTTAAAAGTATAAAATTGCTGCTAGGGAAGCAGGCTTACCAATATCACAGGCAAACTCATAGATATGTGGTTTCTGCAAAAGTCCTAATTGGCACATACAGGTAAGGGCATTGAGGGCCTTATATATGACAAATTCTTCTGCATCACTGAGCCCTTGCTGGAGCAGAGGCTTTAGAATTGAAGAGCTTTGCCAGCCAACATAAGCAGCGACACCTGTAATCAAGGCAGAATAAAACACAAATTACAATTCCTTAAAGCTAAAGCAAGTAGAAATATCACATGCAAGCAGGTTTAACCCATGCAATCCTGAAAAAGGGAAAAACTCAAATAAGTAGGGTTCAATTTGAGCTACCCATGAGCTTCAGTGCTTTTAATCATCAGGTCTCATCTTAAAAATTATTTTCCACCATTAAATACAGCGGTATCTTGGTTCTTGAACTCAATCCGTTCTGGAAGTCGGTTCGACTTACAAAACATTCGCAAACCAAGGTGTGGCTTCCGATTGGCTGATTGACCCCAGAAACAATGCCAACAGCCGAAACAGACATTCAGCTTCCGAAAAATGTTCACAAACCAGAACACTGACTTCCAGGTTTTCGGCATTCGAGAGCCAATTTGTTTGTCATACCTTAGGCTTAGTCCTTAGTCAACCCTTCCTCAACCTGTGCCCCACAGATGTTTTGGATGTTTCATCATCCCTGACTACTGGCTTTGCTGGCTGGGGCTGGTGGGAGTTGTAGTCCAAAACACCTGGAGGGGACCAGGTTGGGGAGCACTGCCACTCAAACACAGACAATTAGTCTTATAAGCAATTGAAACCCTCTTAATCCTCCAATTAGAAACAAACAGACCCTCATTTCATACACTGAAAATCTGCTTATAAAAAGCAAAAGGTAGTTGTGCTAGTCCCCAAGAAAAAACTATGAATTCCACAGTTGGAAAATACATTTATGAGGATCAACCATTAAGTTTACAAAAATGTGGCAAATTTTCAAATTCTCCGGCAGTTTTCATCAGGCAAGGTATTATACAAAGCAGGGAATGCTTTGTATAGCCAATCCAGAGCTGTGTGGGAAGATGGATATCTGTAAAGACAATTCCTACCCAAGGCATCTAAACCAAGGTCACCACTGTGCCCAAAGCATAGTATAAAACTTGCCTGCCTCCTTCACCGTACATGTTGCTTCTTCACTTGGGGTGACCTTGCCTGCGAGTAATAGGCTGATGCAACTAGGTTTATTTACTTAAAATACCACCCTTGTCTCTTAATAAAAAATCTCCTAAATGTTGGCTTTGAGGTTAAAGTGTCTTCTGTGACAGGCTTGAGGGACTGTGTTCCTTCCTTGTGCTTAAACTCATTCATTCTATCAATCTGCACATAAAAGGAATCCTGCACCCACTACCCCTTGCTTTGTATAACATCTCATCTGATGAACAATTCTGGAAAACTTGAAAGCTTACCACATTTCTGTGACTTTTGGGTTGGTCCTAATAAAGCTATCAGCCCAACAGTGACCTCAGGATAAAAAGCTGGTATTTGTTGTCAAGCACATACCCACTATGCTGTCAAAAAATGCTCCTCGTAAATGCCAGTCATTTTTATCGTTGAGAAAGGTGATCATATGGGAGAGGAGAACATCATTGGCTTTTTGACGACCAAAAAAGACACAAAGGCGAGTTATTCCATTTTCCATCAGCGTCTGCTTCACAATGTTTTCTGGGTCACTCAACAAAGTGACAACTTTCTGTTGGACCATTTCATGCAAGGCCTGAAGCTCTACAAAGAAGGACCATAAAAAGTGTTAAGGAAAAACCAGATGTGACATCCTTGTGATGTATTATTTGCACTCAGGAAACCCTCCTTTTGTTGGTCATTATTTTTGTATTATTTAATATATATTTTTAAAACACACACACACTCATATATAGAACACCAATAGGCCATGGTGGTCAAACCATGGCATGGGTACCCAAGTGGACTCAGCCTGCCTGTTCAGTGTTGCATGTGAGATTCCTGCTCTCCAGCTCTATAAAGAGTGGTGGATGTATCAAGGCACTGGGGGTGTATATATACTTTAACAAGCAGTTCTCTGTCTCATAATTTCAACTTCACCTGTGGCACATTTGCTAAAAATACTGGCCACCACAGCAATACAGTGGTACCTCGGTTTATGAACACAATTGGTTCCGGAAGTCTGTTCATAAACTGAAGCGTTCATAAACTGAAGCGAACTTTCCCATTGAAAGTAATGGAAAGTGGATTAATCCGTTCCAGACGGTCCGCGGAGTAACCGTTCATAAACTGAAGCGAACTTTCCCATTGAAAGTAATGGAAAGTGGATTAATCTGTTCCAGAAGGGTCCGCAAAGTACTTAAACTGAAGCGTTCATAAACTGAAACATGGGTGTAATTGGTTCCGGAAGTCTGTTCATAAACTGAAGCGTTCATAAACTGAAGCGAACTTTCCCATTAAAAGTAATGGAAAGTGAATTAATCCGTTCCAGATGGGTCCGCGGCGTTCATAAACCGAAAATTCATAAACCGAGGTGTTCATAAACCGAGGTTCCACTGTATGGTAAGTAAGCTGTCAGAGCATATGAAATCCAAGTCTCCTAAACAGTTGGGCCCACAGCGTACACATCAGGGCGCAGTCACAGCCCCACATGAACTGCAACACTCACATAGAGTTTCTATGCTTCCTTGTTCTAAACTGGATGTGTTATGGTGATCAATTTGCTGCACTGACAATGTCACTGCTTCTGAAGGAATCATGTATGTGGTTACATGTGTAAGTAGATCAGCAAATATGCAGAAAAAGCACTATGTTAACAACGCCCAAGAAATTCAATTTTCTGGCCATTCCTATAACTTCAAAGGTTACTCAGGGCCTGCTGCAGCTTGTGGAGCAGGATAAAAGACTGCCCTTCAGATAGCAGGGGAAGGAATGGTGGACAGAACAGAGAAAGAGAGAATGAGCAGAAGCAGGACCAGCATGCAATTGTGGGTAGAAAAACATTTTGATCAGGAGAGGAACCTCTTGCGGGTAGCTTTGTGTAGCCTTGGAGTGAGGGGTTTAGAGTAGATGTGCAACATTGAAACTGAAGGAACAACTAAAAGTCTCCCTGACTATTTGCTCAATGAAATACCTTAGATTTTAGAAACTAGGAAGCAACTCTTCTTTAGAGGTACCTGCTGCACAGAGCCTAAAGTTCACTCTGCAAACATTACTTTCCTCATGCAGTTCAGTGTTGAGGATATACCTGTGCACTTACACCCATTGGAGTGATCTCCTTAATGCTATAGGGAATATGGAAGGCTCTACTTTAGGGATGAGGAACTTCAACTAGCAAGACGGCTACATTACCTCATCAGCAACCTTCCAGGGATGCATGCCAGTGCATAGCTGCCAAGTTCTCCCTTTTTTTAAGGGAAATTCCATTATGCTGAATAGGCTTCCTCGTGAGAAAAGGGAAAACTTGGCAGCTATGTGCCAGTGGTGGATGAGGCCAGAGGCAAAGGTTGGTGGAAAAACTGATATGACTCTTAACTTTGTACAGTATGCTATATTCCAGACACACAACTGCTGGAGATTTCTACCTCCCCAAATCAACACACATCTAGCCATCCAAGCAAACAAGAGGGATTATCACAGATAAAGGTCACTCTGCCACTCTGAGCAGGCAAAAGAGCTTCATAAGGGCACAAAGCAGGGGAATGGGAGTGGTGTGGCCTGGAGAGAGTCCCAAAGGCCACTTAGAGAGGCCTGGATGGCTGAATCCACTCCCTGTGCCTCATGTTCCCCAATTTTGCTTTACTTGCAAAACTCTATTTATTTAAAATATTTTATCTTCTTTGAGCAGCTATTTTAGGCTGCCTTGTAGGACAATGTTTTCTCTGTGCTCTGTCAAGTTCCACAGAGCTTTAAAATGCCAAGAAGGGTGATGGCTATCCTTAAGTCATAATTTCTTGCTAGGATGATCACATCTGATTTCCTGAAGGACTAGATAAAGGTCTGGTCTTTTGGTGCCTCTTTCTCATTAAGAATTGGGAGATTATCTTAAATCCCTACTGTAGCTCTCAAGAAGCGGAAGTTCTCAGCATCCTTCTGGAATCTGAACCATAAAGATGAAAAAATTAACAGTCTCTTGAGTATATGCATGTTTATTTGGACACAACAACCACTACATCCAATTGGGCTTACTCCCAAATAAGTATTCATATGAGCATGCTCTAAGTAAAGGAAAGTGAAAGATACATTACCAGTATCATAATTTTCACTTGGATGTGTTGCACCATCCATTTCTTCACTATTTGGTTCATTCTCCATGTTCAAGTTTTTTAATTGGACAAGCTCTAGGAATCTCAGAGCAGTTTCTGCCAACAGTGCTATGTTTTCTGCAAATATTAGAGTGGGATGTGAGAGACAGATAATCCATTTTTTTAATAAAAAACAACAACAACAGAAACAGTGGTAATAGTTTTAAGCACAGGTGATATGTGATTAAAATGTGAAGTGACTCAGAATAACAGCATCTTATACTGGCTTACCCCTAGACATAGAAAACCAAGCTTGAACTTTGCAAAATTGCTTCCTTTAACAGTTTTTTGGGGGGGGCGGAGGCAGGGCATGGGCAAGAGCCACCAATGATGCCCATTTCATGTCTGTGCCATATGGACCTCAGCACTACCATCACATTCTGTGTGTGAGGTCCAAGAGACCCCTCACTGACTACTGGCGCAAACAGAATGCAGGACTACACAAACTTGTTTCAGATCCAAAAAACCAATGATCATTCTGGCATTCTTGTGTCAGAAGCACAAGTAACAGGTCACACTCAGGGTTGGTTTGTTATTTTTAGAGCAGTAAGACGGGCAGATGGGAGGACCCAAACATGTTTTTGCCATTGACATTCTGGCCTATTTATTTAATTTAGACACAATAGGTCATTCTGAGAATTTCTTTTAATCCCTCAAATTCTCATACAAGGAAAAATAAATTCAGCACTAAATAAAAATCTACATTTGCACACACTTCCCTCTTTATTCCAGCTCTGTGATTTAAAAAAAGAAATGCAATGACATCAAAGAAATCCTTCCCCAATGCCCCCCATCTCCCCTCTTACCAGCATAAGCCAGTCGGACAATAGTGGCTTCATCTTGGGCCAAATGTGCAATACCTGGCAATATGTATTCTGGGTAGATATTGATATCATTACGTGGTACTTCTTTGACTAGAGCAAGAACTTTAGTGAGCGTCCTAACGGCTTCTGCCCTCACTCTGGGCACAGAGTCATTGCTGAAATGCAAGAGATAAGGCGTGATACGATCCAGCAGAATTTCCACACTTAATCTGGGTGCCAACTGGAGAATCAGTTCCAAAGCAGCCAGCTTTGAATCACAGTATTTGAGGGTCTGAAGGCATGACGTTATCACCGACACCAAAATGACCAGCCCATTTTCCTTTGTCTCTCCTTCAGCTTTTTCGGTTTGGTCATGCCCACAGAGATTATGGATAATATTGTCCAGATCTTTACGTATAACGAGGATGCGCTCATCTGCAGATACAAAGGTTTCCTTGGCAAACTGTGCCATGTAAGGCTGGAGGAAAGTATAAAATATTTCAGGAAATGCATTGTTACGTTGTTGTTTCAAGTAGTCTTCAGCTGCTAAACGTTTTTCTGGTTCACAGTGGATCATCTGGGTAACCTTCAGATAAAAGAGAGCAAAAAGAGCAAGGTGGAGGCAATGCTTTATTATTAAAGTAGGTATGGAAAATGCAATAAGCCACTGTAAATAGAGTGGAATTATTTACCAGTTCTCTAATACTCCGGTCTTCAATTTTATTCAGGACTTGTTCAGGGGAAAAGAGGCCATTTCTATACGCCAAAAGCTGTGACAAGTCAAACAGAGGTACACCTTCTGTAAAGAGCTCAGCTATTACGCAACCTGGAAAATACAGAACAGCTTCCTGAGAATTATTTGGTAGACATCTCTTGTTTTGCCTGCTCATAACCAAAGACTATAAAAGATGGAGATGATGTCACTTTCCAGTTGGCCACACTTTCCTTCTCAAGTTCCAGCATTTAAGAAGACATCACTTTTCTCCACCTCTATAGTTCAACTTCCAGCCCTCAGTGCTCTAGTTACCAATACAGAAAAAATAATCCTGCACCCCAAAAACTGACATCAGGAGACTGATGAAGACTTCAGCTTGCAGCACAGGAACTTGCTTTTCCTAACCCTACTGCTTCTAAAAGAAATAGAAACCCCATCAAATTGGGTGGGAAAGGAGTATCAACCACATCTTTTTTTTCCTCTGATGTTCAAATGATCTTGGAAACCATCACTGAAAACCAGTAAGAATACATGCAGGCCTGAAGATGTGCATTTCACACACCCACACACCTACAAGAGATGATCAGAGGCCCAAAACAATATGACTAGGGCTGCAATGTAGACAGAATTCTATGTGGAGTTCAAAATTGTAGATTAGCCTTTACAGCCAGGAGAAAAGGAGCATTCAGCACCTGTTGGCATCCATATTTCCTGCTACTGAATTAGCGAGACTATATATTACCAGTTGGCTGTATTCAGAACACAATATGAACCCACATCATGCACTGACAGCTAGGCAGAAAAGGTCCCACCAAATACTGTTTATTGAAAAAGGAAATAAAGTATGAAAATAAGCTGTTCTTCTCTAGATGTGCCTGGAGTTAGTTTCTCTGTCCAGTTGACTGTAGGATTTCTCAACTAAGGTAACTACCATTGTTTCCTGAAGCAGAAACGATCAAGGGCTGCCCAACATGATGAAGCCCCCAAACCTGCATATAGATTCACATCACATAGGAAGAATGACAGAAGTGCAAATAACTGTCAGCACCAGGGCAAGACGTCTGGCCTCTAAATAGTAAGAAGACATTGACGCCAATAAAAAAAAAAATATTGTGGATCATGAAATTATAAGGTTTATTGTGAGCATGTTTTACAATTTCGCTAATGTATCTGGGGCTAACTCATGTGACTAATCCTCCCACTACAGCCCACAGGCTTAATGCAGAGACCCCAGTAGCCACATGGATCTGACACCAGGAAGTGCTTTCAGATTGCTTCCAGACAGGTGTTTATTGGGGAATGGTGTTCATTATGGATGCAAAACAATGCTATTGACATCAAAATACCGCTCCATATTTCCTCCCCCCACCTTTAACCAGGATTTTCCAGAAAAGGGGAAATCCAGCAAGTTACAATGACCTATTTGCAATGTCTCAATAGCCTTTTTGTAATATTAAGCCCACATCTGGAAGCACTCTCAGAGGCATAGAAATTAGCCCAGTATGAATCACCATTAAAATACAGAGATGCTACTGTTATTCAGTGTACTTCACAACTACAGAAATTAGAGTAAGTCTCCTGGGACAGTACCATATCAGAACACAGACGAGAGAATGGCATGCTTGTTTTTTTTTTTTAAAGGAAGCAAACAAACAAACAAACAACACCATTCTAAATGGGGAAAACTAGCATACTGGGGAGAAGGCTAAGCTAGGACGCTTAATACTTACTTGCTAATTTTCTATGTGCAATGATTTTATTATGATTTTACACGAAGCTTTCAATGATGCATTTTCCCATTACATTCTGAAGGGGTATGATTACAGGAGAGATGTACTATATGTTATTTTTTTAATATATACTTTGGCTGGACAAATGTGGGGCTTAATTGTTTGCAAGCCTCCTGCTAAACATTATACTTTGCTAATCACAAGAAGAGAATTCACAGGGAATGCTAAGAATTATCATGCAGACTAATGTGACTGTGAAGTAAAACTTGTACTCAAACACCTTGGTACTCAAACACCTTGGAACCCAAACACTGCAAACCTGGAAGTAAGTGTTCCAGTTTGCAAACATTTTTCAAAAGCCAAACATGTTCCGTTTTGAGTGTTACGCTTCCAATTTGAGTGCCACACCTCCGTTTTGAGTGTTACGCTGAAGTCTGTCTGTTTTTGCTATTTATTTTGCATTTTTGTTTTTGTGACTCTTTTTGTTTGTTTTTGTGACTGTGTGGAACCCAGTTCAGCTACCGATTGAGTGATTGTGTGACTGCAGTACATTGCTTATTGCTTTCATTTTATGGATCAGTGCTCTCGTTAGATAGTAAAATTCTTGTTAAGTTGCTGTTTTAGGGGTTGTTTTTAAAAGTCTGGAATGGATTGATCCATTTTCCAATACCTTCTATGGGAAAGCACGCCTTGGTTTTGGAACGCTTTGGTTTTGGGACGGACTGCTAGAACACATTAAGTTTGAGAACCAAGGTACCACTGTAGTTCTATACTGTATCTCATACATTGCATCTGGAAAAGGTTGATGGTTTTAGTTCATCACAAGATAGCACTAAGTTCCCCACTCCTCCCCCAGAAATCAGAAAGCAACACTTTCTATGAAGGCACGCACAGCTTATACACATCGTTTACTTGATCACTTTAAAGTACCTGCAGAAAAGATGTCCATTGCACGCTTCAGTTCCCCCCTGCTTCGTTGATTACTGTTAGCCAAGTCCACCAGGGGTGTGGAAGGATCTCTCATATTCTCCAGTTCCGTTGCAAATATGCTGCCATCAACAAAGCGCTCTGGAGCAATGTAGCAAGTCCTCCTTCTTGATGTATCAAAGAAATAATTGAAATCAGCAGGGTTGTCTTCAGGAAGGTAGGTTGGTTTAAAACTAGCAAAATCTGTTAGAAGGACCCAGTTCCAGCTGGTCACCATGACATTTTCAGTTTTGATGTCCCCGTGACGGACCCCAGACCTGTGTGCTTGATCCACTGCAGTCAAGATCTGGAAGGCTATCCACCGTTTCTCAATGTTGTTTAGGAACGGACGAGTACTAATACGGTCATAGAGATTATCTCGTACGTACTGCCTGAAAAGCATGGCTGCTTTCTCAGATAATGTGGCCTTCTGGAAGGGAAGACAGTTTTGCGCAGAATTCAACCTTATTTTCAGCTCCTCCAGCTCCTGCTTGTAACTAGTTAACGGTAAAGTTGGATCTTGAATGGCAAACACCTTGACAACCACCAGACCTTCTCTGTGCTTGGCTCGGGCAACTTTAAAAAACCGAGTACTGCCCAAGCTTTTGTCATATTCAAAGTCATGGATGTCTGAGAAATAGCTGTCAACGGAGAGGATCTGAGAAGGGGCAATACCAGCCAGCTGGTTCCCCATGGCAGACCTTTAGTTCTTCCTCACGACTCTGCCTAAAAAAAAACACAAGAGAACGATTTGTTCATCTCAACTGCGTTGCTCTTCACAAACGACACACAATACATCATTTCATTTTGAAATTTTAAGTGGCTCTATTTTAAATATTTTATAAATATTTAAAATAGAGCCAAATAGGTTTGTTAATGTCTTGTTTTATTAATATTATTAAACTGAGTCCATACATGCACCAGTGTGATGTAAAATACCAATTAGAAAGTGTAGAACGGGATGGCAAGTCAATATAGAGCCCAGTTGCTAGAAATCACAAGTGGGAAGAGTGCTATTGCACTCAGATCCTGCTTTTGGGCTTCTTATAGGACTCTGGTTGGCCACTGGAAGAACAGGATGCTGGACTAGGTGGGTGATAGGACTGCAGAGCTGGAAGGGGCCGTCATCTAGTCCAACCCCCTGCAATGCAGGAATCCTGCCTGCAGTCATCCCTGGATGTGCTCAAAACACCAACCTCAAAACACCAGACGCACTGACCCATCGAGTCACCTGAGGCTCTTATGTCCCCTTATGTTCCCATTTTTCACAATGTGTCTGAGATCACAGCATTTAATAACCCAAAGGCTCCCACTTCCCTTAACACAGAATATTTAATAGGGCAGCCTTTTCTGAACCGGTGCCTGCCAAGATGCTGCTGGACTACAACTCCCATCGTGCCTGACCATGGGGCCATGCTCGCTGGGGCTGATGGGAATTGTAGTCAGTCTAAGAATATTTGGAAGGAACAGCCTGTGCAAAGGTACAGCTTTCCCAAGCAGCCTCCTCGAAACATTCCCACGGCAAGCCATGGCCAATTTCTACCACAGCATTTCGCACCTCTCCCGCCTTTTAACTTTACACCTCTTCCCTCAGTTTCCTTCTAAGATTCATCTTGGAAGATTTTATTATACATACAGGTGAAACTCGGAAAATTAGAACATCGTCGAAAAGTGCATTTATTTCAGTAATGCAACTTATTATTTTATTTTATTTTTTAATTTTTACAAATGCTTTCTTTTGGAAATTCCACAGTAATAAAACAAAAAGTTACAATAATACAAAAATAAACATCGCTATTACATTTCATTAATTACATTCCTTTCATAATCGACCCGCCTAACGACAAATAATTACAACAAATAAAGGCTTGACATATCTTGCTTTGCATGTCATGCATCTATCTCATATATTGGTTTCACCTTTAAAGTTGTACTACTGAAATAAAAGCACTTTTCGACAATATTCTAATTTTCTGAGTTTCACCTGTATATATATATATATATATATATATATATATATATACTAGTGTATTTCAGCCCGTTTAATAACGGGCGCTAGAACATCCTGGAGTTCGGAGAGGCGCTTGTGCAGCGCTTCTCCGAACCCTGGGACCTGTCCTTGCTGTTGGCGGCAGGGGGACAGAAACGGAGGAGGAGAAAGCGCTGCGTTCTCCTCCTCCGTTCCTCTCCCGCAGCCGCCGACAGCAAGCAGACATCCCAGGGTTCGGAGAAGCGCTTGCGCAGCGCTTCTCCGAACCCTGGGACCTGTACTTGCTGTTGGCGGCAGGGGGACAGGAACGGAGGAGGAGAAAGCGCTGCGTTCTCCTCCTCCGTTCCTCTCCCGCAGCCGCCGACAGCAAGCAGACATCCCAGGGTTCGGAGAAGCGCTTGCGCAGCGCTTCTCCGAACCCTGGGACCTGTCCTTGCTGTTGGCGGCAGGGGGACAGAAACGGAGGAGGAGAAAGCGCTGCGTTCTCCTCCTCCGTTCCTCTCCCGCAGCCGCCGACAGCAAGCAGACATCCCAGGGTTCGGAGAAGCGCTTGCGCAGCGCTTCTCCGAACCCTGGGACCTGTCCTTGCTGTTGGCGGCAGGGGGACAGAAACGGAGGAGGAGAAAGCGCTGCGTTCTCCTCCTCCGTTCCTCTCCCGCAGCCGCCGACAGCAAGCAGACATCCCAGGGTTCGGAGAAGCGCTTGCGCAGCGCTTCTCCGAACCCTGGGACCTGTCCTTGCTGTTGGCGGCAGGGGGACAGGAACGGAGGAGGAGAAAGCGCTGCGTTCTCCTCCTCCGTTCCTCTCCCGCAGCCGCCGACAGCAAGCAGACATCCCAGGGTTCGGAGAAGCGCTTGCGCAGCGCTTCTCCGAACCCTGGGACCTGTCCTTGCTGTTGGCGGCAGGGGGACAGGAACGGAGGAGGAGAAAGCACTGCGTTCTCCTCCTCCGTTCCTCTCCCCCAGCTGCCGACAGGAAGGACGCGCACACTCTCCCCCCTCCTGCCTCCTCCAACCGCCGCTCCTCACGGCCAGGGAGGGTTGTGAGGAGGCCTTCACCGGCCTCCACCCTCGCTTCCCTGACGTGCCCTGCAGTGAGGCGGTGTCCGGCAGGAGCGGCGGTTGGAGGAGGCGGGGGGGGAGAGTGCGCGCGCGCAGTCTCTGCTGTCCAATCCCTGTATCCCTGGGGCACATGCGCAGTGACCCAGGGACACACGGGACAGCTTGGACGCAGGGACATCTTGGACATTATTATATAGGATATATATATATATATAGTCCAAACACACATATATACAATTTTATTATACACACATATACAGGGTGTCTTTTAAAAGAGACCCCATGGAACATGTGTACTCTGTATCCACGGGGCCTCGTTTAAAGGACTCACCCTCTGTGTGTGTGTGTGTGTGTGTGTGTGTGTATACACACACAGAGAGAGACAGAGCGCTTTTTTCTGTGGGGACGCAGACCCCTAAATATTTTGTGAATCTTTGTACAGTACTTTTGTCCATTATTTATCCAGTATTTATTTTTCCCAATTTGAACTACAAAAGGGTGATTTTTTTTCTCGAGTCAAAATGAGAGTACCCCTAAACATTTTTTTGGGGGGGGGAGCAGCACTGTACACACACACACACACACACACTCCCTCACTCTTTTGGAGCAGTTTCCCAAACTGTTTTTGGACTTGGACTACAACTCCCATCATCCTTAGCTAGCAGGACCAGTAGTTCAGGGATGATGGGAGTTGTAGTCCTAAAAAAAAAACCAGCTGGCGACCCAAGTTTGGGAAACCCCGCTCCGTGGAGTCTCAGACTCAAGTCGACGAAGCCAACGCACCATCTCGCTGGTCAACATTTCTATTTGCCATGCCCAGCGGTCAGCCATGAGCCCGTCAGTCCGCCCGTCCTCCCTCCCTCAGAAACACACTTCCTGCTCCTTAACATCCCTTTGCCGTATTCGGGGGAGAGAAAAGAAGGGCTTCACGAAGGGTCCCCCAATAAAAGGGGGCCCGTCATGACACTGGGGGGCCCCCAAAAGCGAAGTCCCTCCTCCCAGCAGGGACGGCGTGTGGGTCCTCGCGCCGTTTACCTCAGGCGCTTTCCCGCCGCCTGAGGCGAGGCGTGAGGGAGAGCGCGCGAGCCTTCCCGCCGCGCCAACGGCGACTCACCGCCTCTCCTCAGCTAGCCCCGGGGAGTCCGGCCGGGGAGTGGGGGGAGGCCAGGGCCGCGCTTGCCCCCAGCGCTCTCCGCTCCTCTGCCTCCACCGCCGCACGGGAAACCGGTAAGCATTACACAAGAGGAAGGAGGCGGCGCGGCCACTGAGCTCACATCACATCACATCCCGGGGAGGGAAAAGGCGGAAAAGGAGGAGCCGGAGGCCGGCGCTTGGACGACGCTGCTGGCCCTCCCGCGGCCTCATCGGGAAGCGAGGCGCTTGACGCTTCCAGACGGCCTCTCTCAGGGGCAGGGAGCAAATGATGATGATGATGATGATGATTATTATTATTACTACTACTACTACTACTACGTTCCTCGCTCCGTTTCTTCATGCGGCAAATAACTATTATTATTATTTTGTTCCCCGCCCCGTTTCTTCGTGTTCTGAGAGAGGCCGTCTGTGAGCAGCAAGTAATAATTGCTATTATTATTATTGTTGTTGTTATTATTATTAGCTGCTCCTAGACGGCCTCTCATAGAACACGAAGACGGGGCAGGGAACAAAATAATAATAATAATAATAATAATAATAGTTTGCCGAATGAAGAAATGGAGCGAGGAACGTAGTAGTAGTAGTAGTAGTAATAGTTGCTGTTATTATTTGCTGCGGGAGGAGGAACGATAGAAGAAGAGGAGGAGGAGGGAGTTGTTTGCTGCATGAAACGGGCGAGAAACGGTATAATAATAATAGTTGTTTTCTGCATGAAGAAATGGGTTGAGGAACGCTAGAAGAAGAAGAAGTTATTATTATTATTTGCTGCTTCCAGACAGCCTCTCAGCACGAAGAAACGGGGCGGGGAATTATAATGATAATAATAACAATTACAATTTCTCTTTTTGCTGCATGCTGGGTCAACATTTCCATCTGCCATAACCCCAACATCCATTTCAATGATACGTTCTAGCAGGCAAAAAACAGGGCACTTCTCCCGTGCTTTCTCCCGTGCTTTCTAGGCATGCGTCCAAGCCATTTTGCATTTTCCCTGCAGCTTTCCCCTGGAAAACATGCTGTATGCCACTGAATAGGAACTTTAATTTTGGCCACAAGATGGCTGTATTTTCCTAAAATGCGGAAGTACCTATGCTCTGTATAATATGTCTGTTCCATCAGGTGTTAAAAAATTAAGCCGCTCAGAAATCCTTATAAAAGGATTTGGGGTGTTGCATCTAGCTAGCGTCAGGACAGATGTCTGAAGGGATGATGATTATTTCCAAGTAGGGTAATACAAATTTCAAAATGCGGGCTGTAGATGGGTGTCTGTCATGAGGAACCTGACAGGCAAGCACACCAGAGTGTGCTTGATATATGCAAGCTTGTATAGGTGAATCAGTAACTTTAAGAAATAAGAAATAATAATAAGAAATAATAATAATCTAACTTCAGTGTCTAGCCAAAAACAAATAATCTGGCAACTACATTTTCATTTCTCTCTTACCCCACCCCAAAGTGCATGATTCACTTGTTCTTACTAGTGGTGCTAATTTACAACACCTGGGATTAAAATGGTGGGCATTTTAAGTTGTTTCTATATTCCTATAAATTCCCAGTTAATGTAGGCTGGAGGTGACATTTGTTTATTCAGTTATTTTGTATTATCCATGGCTGGCATGCACAGCTCGTATCCAGCAGGAGCTGTGCATTCAGTATTGCATTTAGCTGTGCATTCAATATAAGATCCCACTTCCTATTGAACTTCTGGTGCCTACTGTTTATTCCAGCCAGTATTTTAACTGAATTCTGATGTCATAGTTTTAACTCAATCTTATTCTCATTGTATTGAGTTTCATGTACACTGTTTAAAGACAACTGTAATTTAGTGGGAGATAAAAATCAATATGTCACTGCCAATTGATTAGTCAAGTTGTCTTCCCATCTTTCTAAAGACCAGGTTTGTGGCAATTGTTATGATTTAAACCAAATTGCAGCATCAGCCTAACCTGTGTGTATTGGCAGAAGAATGGTCCATGAGGCAACTGGTGTTGTGATGGGTGTTGACTCAGCTTTCTGATTGGTTTTTCCTTTGTTTGCTGGTTGCATTGTTATTCCATGTCCTGTGTTGTGCATCCCCCATCGCTTTTCAACACCTGGGATTAAAAAAACCCATACAAAATAAGTTTTTATGCAAATATAGCATTACACACACACACAAAATATTGTATTTTCATTGCAATATTTGGGTTTCATGCATATCCACTAAGATCAAACTACCTACGATACTTTTGACTGAGTATATCCACCGCTCCAATGAAAGATTGAGTGCCATCCATATCTCTGGCTTTGATGCCACCAGTACTGTACTGCCTCTAGAAGCAGCCACAGTGGCTGCACAAATGGTATTTCCTCTTGGATTCTAGGGACTTTCGGCAGACTTGCAAATTAAGCTTCTTCCTCTTCCTCCTCCTCCTCCTCCTCTTCTTCTTTCACTCATAGCCGCATAAGATTGTCTTCCATAAACACGGAGGCCAGGCGGTGATAGACTATAATAGCCCTGTTGCTATTGGGACCACCTTCCTCTGTATACCTTTTAATCATTGCCTCCTCTTTTCTTGCTACATTCTTTCCTGCATCTTTTGCTACTTCTTAATCCTCTCCTGCATGCATCACATTTCTTTTGAAAATAAAAACTTTAAAATAATTAAGATTCTGCAATTGTGCTCAACTCCCCACCCACCCCCAAAAGACTCCTGAGAAACAGTGTGATTTGAGTTGCAGAAATGAATCATTTGCAGGCGAAATTAAAGTGGGTAGGAGGAAACCACCTTAGGAAATGCTTAATTAAAAAGACGCTTTTAATAGGTAATACGGTATTGGGAGAAGCAGGAGCTTTTTTAAAGCACAACAAATAGGGAAGCCTTCACTAATGGAAGTCTACAATTCTCAGCACATTTTGACCAGAAGAGGATTCACATCTCAATTGTGGGATTGTAATATGGAATGTAATACTATATGAAATATTGTGTGGTACCACAAGTTATCATTTTGATTTGAGCTGACTGCAGAAGAGCAATGCCTCAGCACAGGTACCAAAGGACCCTAATGCATATAAGACCATTCTCAAATGAATTTTGCTCCATTCTATTCTAAAAGCTAGATACAAACTAACTGGACCTGGATACACATTTTGAGATTCCTGAACTGGCTGATGTGGAGGATAATATTAAGGGCCATGCTTAATGAGTAATTTGCCAGGGATGGTTTAGAAAGCATCCATGCTCATAGAAAAATACGCTTATATGTTTTGGACATATGCATGCTTTTAGAGGTGATGGTTATTCCTAGTCTGGTGAGCAGAAATACAGGTTAATATATTTTGCTCCTGGTCTCTTTCACCTGACACCAATCTGTCTTTTAAACAGAAAATTTGCATTTCCTCCCACACCATCAAATCTCCTCTCCTACTTTTATCTTTTGCAGTAATGAATAAAAGAGCAGCTGTCACAGCTATTGAAGCAGCCTAACAAGGCACAGCTCTTCTGGTTTTAAGGAGTGTCTTGAGGAAGATATTAGTCAATGTTTCTCAAACACATAAATCATAGACTATAGGGGGGAAACCACCACCGCTCTTTCACTGGTTTCCCAGCAGTGAATCTGGGCACTGACACCAGGAAATGGCTGGCAATCTTGGTTTCTCTCACTCTCCTCGGATTTCAAATAGCACCTGAGTTCCCTAGAGATATGTATATATAATTGTATAAAAAAAATTTATCAAGAGCATACAGCTGTGCTTTGCCTCTGGCTTATAAAAGGTGTTAAATATGTTTGTTCTGAATAGTTAGGGTTTTTGGATAGGTATTCATTGTTTGTAAACATAAATTACTGGGTTGAGGCAGAATTAGATGTGGGAATTGGAAGGACGACTCGCCTCACAGAGACAGGAAGCAACTCATCAATCCAGCATTTGATTTGGTGGTTGGTCTACCCTAACACAAACTATTACCCTTAGTATGCTACATCTTACTTCAGAAGTAGTCAAGTAGTGTTTATTCCTCTGGCCTAATTATAAGCAAGGGTGTTTTCACAATTGATGCTAACATATTGGGATTCCCCTATATTACCACAATTGGTGTTACTGTAGTAAGGAGAGCAGAAGAAAACAATTTAAAAATGAAATTAAAATCTGGATTAAGCTGTTTTGTTTTCATTTGATCTGCAAATTTGGGAAATTCAAATCCTGACACCGTTATTGGTGTCCCTTGTGAAAATGTTTGATGTTTTATGATAATCAAAACTGGAAGGGATTAGCAAGTGGCCTTAACCAAATGCAGCATTTATTATGCCCTATTTATACTTGGAGTGGGGAACCTGTGACCCTCCCAACTCCCGTCCAAGATAGCCAATGGTCAGACTTGGTGAGTAGTTCAAGAACATCTGAAGGGCCGCACATTCCGCACCTTGATTTACAAGGTGCCAGGCCAAGAGTCCAGGACCCGAGAATTCAGTTCGGGGAAGAGCCCGCCTGTTGGTCAGAGCACTGTGGCAGGCTCTTCTGCTGCGGGCGGCTCTGCGCCGTGAGTTCGGGGGCGACCAAGCCAGCAAGAGACCAAGGCGGGTGGGTGGCTCTGCCCTCCTGCGCACCTGGGACTGGGCAACCGGGGGGAGGGGCAGGCGGATCTTTGAACCCTGACACCACATATGCTTAAGATAGCCCTGCACTAAACCAAATCATGGCTTAGTGCAGCACAAGCAGAGGTGGAGCAAAACAGACACAGTCTTCTCCAGGAGCCCACACACTTGCATATTCAAATAAACATATGGTTTGGCTTAGCATTAAGTGCGAACTGAGCCGATCTGTGCACCTTATGTTTATCAGGGTGTAGAGAAAAGGGCAACATAAACAATTTCAGATATCTAATGATTGAGGGAATTGTCATTGATTTAGAGCAAGATGGGGTTTATGGGTCACTGCAGTTCCAAGCAATCAAGATAGCTTTGTGTACACTTCTCTTTAAAAGGGTCTCTTGAGGTTTGAACTGAACATGCATTAACAATTCAAAGGATTATTTGAAAATAATTTTCCATGTCTGTCAGATTACCTCTTAATAGTCCTTAATTACTTATCATTTGATTTTGTCTCCCATCTCATTTCCAGAGACTCATGTTGACAGCAAGCTTGATTGCTTATGCATATAAGAAGAGGAGAATGAAGAGAGACTGCCATGATTATCCAGATATGTCAAATTTTCACTCCTGGTGACAGGAGATATTTTCATTCTTAATTATATTAACAACATTTCACTTCAAGGAAAATATTGAAGTATCCATACTTATTTTTACTTTTAGTCTGCTATACATCTAAGGTAATTGATCCAGTAGTATAAGAGAAAATACCATATTTTCCCCTGCACGGTTGGGTCAGTTAACCTTAGGTGTATAGCAGACTAAACGTAAAAATAAAAGCTAAATAAAATAGCTGGTATCCAATGAGCTAACATAAGGTAGGGATGGGGGATAAATTTTGGTTTGTTTTCATTTCAAAGAGAAACTACTTAACTCCTACTTATTGAACAAATATGCAAACTCAATTATTCTTTGAAATTCGTCCTGCTCAGACTTTTATGATGCAATTCTCTAATCAACTAATGTGTACAAAAATACATATATCAGGGGAAGTGTATATAAAAACAATTTTGAAAATAACAATACATTCTGTCAAGGAAATTTATTGCAAGTATGATATTAGTAAAAAAAACTGAACAAATATGTTTAAATTAGGGGAAATTGGCACTTAAAGTGCTAATTAATTTTAATAAGGAATGTAAAACAAGCAAACCAGCCAAACCCAAATTGCTACAGAAATGTGGAGAACTGGATTTAAGATTGGAAAAATGAGAATGTGTGAGAGAGAGACCATAACTGACAGATTTGCCCCTCCCACTTTAAGATGGAACCCCTATGCATACTAACAGGGGAATATGTTCTACTGAACACACAGGAACACAGTGCTTATGGAACCAGTTGGAATTCTGGCTTTTTAACCTTTGTCCCTCTGGCCTTTAAAAAAACATTTTTCTTGAAAAGGAGACTCCCATCCAAAAACATAAACAACCTTTGAAACTTATGTGTGATGGATGGAAATAGGAGCAGGTTCTGCTGTTTAAGAAACAAAAGTTCAAAGCCTCATTGGGCATGTGGAACTCATTCCTGGACAACATTCCTCTAAAACAGGCATGTCCAACAGGTAGATCGTGATCTGCTGGTAGATCACTGGACGTCTGCGGTAGATCACTGGTAGATCATCAGCTCCTCCCAAAGAAGCTGAACAACTGTGACTCCTCCTCCCTGAAGAAACTCAACAACTTTGATACCAACCCCCCAAAAATGTGCCTTCCTTCTTCCTAAAAAAAGCTCCGGGTAGATCACTGCCAGTTTTTAACTGTGAGTAGATTGCAGTCTCTTGGGAGTTGGCCACCCCTGCTCTAAAACATCATTGCCACTTAAAAGCTCAATCCACCCTGGCCACCAAAAGCTGTCCCAAATAGAAAGATTTTACATTTCTTTTGAAAAAGACTTGTGGGGTGGCTGCTGAGACTGCCCTCCCTGGGTGCTCTTTCTTC
Organism: Zootoca vivipara; assembly: GCF_965207765.1. Classification (NCBI taxonomy): domain Eukaryota; kingdom Metazoa; phylum Chordata; class Lepidosauria; order Squamata; family Lacertidae; genus Zootoca; species Zootoca vivipara. Next base: position 13,109,602 of record NC_142594.1, on the reverse strand, counting down.
AGGTTTGAACTTGACCTATAGGTAGGGTTGCCATATGTCTGGAATTTTCCAGACATAATTGCTGGTAGGGGAATTACATGAATCATACTATAGAGATCAGGCATCCCCAAAATGCGGCCCTCCAGATGTTTTGGCCTACAACTCCCATGATCCCTACCTAACAGGACCAGTGGTCGGGGAAGATGGGAATTGTAGTCCAAAACATCTGGAGGGCCGAAGTCTGGGGATGCCTGATATAGATCGAGTATTCTGCCCTGCCCCACCCCCACCCCCACCCCCAATTTTTGCCGTTCCAAAGAGGCAAAAAGAAACAGGAGGTTTATTTACTTCCTGATAATAAACATACCAAAACAGACCTTTTCCCATGTAGCTCAATATTGTCAGGGTTTCAAACAGGGACTTTCCCAACCCTACCTAGAGAGGCCAGTGATTGAACCCAAGACCTCCCTACAAAGCCTGTGCTCTGTCATTCTGCTACAGTCCCACCCCTGGCTGCTGAGTTGCAGATAGAATGGTATTTCACAGGTTGTGCTATGCACATTCCATGATAAAGTATCAGTGAAGGAGTAAACATAGACCACTTGTTGAGCACAGCCAAGCTCATGTGAATCTTTTGTATCTTGTGACCTTCCCCATCATAGCTATGTGTAATGTCTATAAACAGCTGCATACACAATGACAGAAGCACCCTCCTTCACCCTCATTTCACCGACCAATAGATACCTTACAGTGCTGCAAGAGGCAGGGCTTGTGAAAAGCCCAATTAGACATCATCATGCGCCTAAGTTAAGTCATCCCACTTTGGCCTGGTAACAGACACTAGTATCTAAAGCGGAAATTCTCTGAGGGCTACTGTATATAGTGTTTTATCTGACAACTCCCTGTGTGAACCTGACCCTTTCCCTCCAGTTGTCAGCCTCCAGTTCTCCCTGCACAGGGCTGGATTTAGGTTTGATGAGGCCCTAAGCTACTGAATGGGGCCCTTTATATGTCCAGCTGTCCTTTGTCAACAACAAATTGTTGCTGTTTTTTGTGTTGAATATATGCTTTATGGTATTTTTTGGACCTAATAGGTATCTAAAGCCATTTGCACATGCAGAATATAGGCACCCTAAATATAGAAATGAGCAAACCAGAGATATTTGAGGGAGCAGGCTAGCAGACGGGGCCCATTACTTACATCATAGGAACCTACACAACACAAAACACTGTTGCTGTATGTAGGTTTTATTTTATTTGTTTTTTTAATCTTATATTTATCTTATATTTTGGAAATGTACATCCAGGTTTTAAATTTTTGGGGGGCCCCCAAGAGAGTGGGGGCCCTAAGCTATAGCTTGTTTAGCTTATACGTAAACCAGACACTGTCCCTGCACAATGCTTGCTGCCTGCCAGGGCAATGCTCATCCAGCAACAACAGTAGCAGTCACCACGACCACTGCTGTTGTGGGTAACTTTCTGTCCTCCTCACAAGCTCCTTTGCTGATCCTTCAGCAGAAGATGGCAGCTGGGGGCAGGTCTGAAATTCACAGTACCAGAACAGGGGGATTAAGATAAAGAAGAAAAAGGGAGCATCTGAACAGCAGCAACTGTACAGGTTGAAATGGCTAGGGTTGTAAGTTGCACAGGGATCCTACACCATGGGTAGGCAAACTAAGGCCCGGGGGCTAGATCCGCCCAATCACCTTCTAAATCAGGCCCGCGGACAGTCCAGGAATCAGCGTTTTTTAAATGAGTAGAATGTGCCCTTTTATTTAAAATGCATCTCTGGGTTATTTGTGGGGCCTGCCTGGTGTTTTTACATGAGTAGAATGTGGCTTTTATTTACAATGCATCTCTGGGTTATTTGTGGGGCATAAGAATTTGTTCATTCCCCCCCCCCAAAAAATATAGTCCCCGCCCCAAGGTCTGAGGGACAGTGGACTGGCCCCCTGCAGAAAAAGTTTGCTGACCCCTGTCCTACACTGTAGCAGAGGTTCCCCACTTCAGACTCCGCTACCAACGTGTGGAAGACGACAGGGCCTGGTGATGTGACAGAGGGGGCAGGGGCAAAAAGTGCAGCCCCATTCTCCCCTTCTCCCTCCCCAAAACAGTGAATGCCAAATCGTTTATACTTGCATTGAATAACCTTGTTCATAAACTGTTCCCACGAGAAAGCAAAGGCCCTTAGCATTTATGCTGTAGTTGGGCTGCACAGCAGAGGGCAGGTTATATTGGAAGTACATTTCCCTGCCATTATGGGACTTGCTTTCAAGTACCATGTTTGGAGCTGAGATGACAAACTGGCCGTACCTGGAAAGAATTAAAAGCCATAATTGAATTGAGGGGCAGCCTTTATTTTTACACATAAATCATTAGCACTATGCTAGCAACACACCCACAGAGAGTTTATAAGGCTGCACTGGGAGAAAAATAATATAATGTGCCTTATTTTAAAGTCAGTTTGAAGGTTATTTAAAAGATCAAAGGGAAAAGATATGGATTCGGCTCCCATGAGATAGTAAAAGAAAAATTGCACTGTGACAACAGAGTGAGATGTTAGCTTGCATGCACTCTGCAAAGGAGAGATATTGGGCAATGGGGGGGAGTAGCAAATCATAGGATAATGCAAACAAAAGATATTGAATGAAGGGCTTAGGGAAAAATTAAGTAGAAAGAAATACTTACTGCCTGTGGGGTGTGTGTGTATGTACTCTGCAACATGTAATTGATGCATTAATAGCTCATTGGTGGAGGATTTATGCTGGATTGGCTGTTTACACATCATTCTGCTTTATTAGTTCTGTAATGCTTCCCCAATGCAACCATATTACTGCCATCTGGAGGAGCACTCTTGCACTATAGCTCAACACAAGTGGGACAAAAAATAAACTGGGACATTTGTGATATAAAAAGTTACAGGATTTCAGCAGGAAGTTACAGGACATGCACAGACTGGAAACGAAGCAGTATAACTGCCCCAAAACTTTTGCATGCGAAACCTTTATTAAAAGTAGTTCTCTGTATGTCATAAAGCTTTGAAATGCATTGGACCCTGCATGCACACATTGATCATTTATTTATTGCGTTTATATTGTACCTCCCCCCAAGCTCAGGGTAGTGTTGGTGGTTCTCCATCTCCTCATGTAATCACCACCACATCTCTGTGAAGTAGATTTAGGCTGAGAGGCTGTGACCAGCACACAGTCACCCAATGAGCTACATGACTAAGTGGGGATTTGAACTAGAGTGTGTCATAGCCCAACACTCTAGACACTACACTGTTAGATAAGTATCAATAAAAGCTATGGCTGTTTCAGGCTTTGTGATGTTTACCAGACCCCTCACCCCTGGTGTTATGTCCAAAGTCTTCATGATGGGGGGTGCTTAATACAAGGAGGGGCAGTGAGTTCTCTGCCAAAGGACTCTTGATATCAACATCTTGCCCACAGCCTTGCTACTGCATCACTTTAAAAGGGTGTGATGGGGTGTCATTTATTTATTTATTTATTTGACAAAGTAATAATCATAAATAAATAAGAATAAAAATGTGCACCCCGCCATCAACACCATTCCATTGTAACTATCCAACCTCCCAAAATTTCAACACCTCTTGCAATGGTTTGACCCCTTTCCGTTTTAACAGTACAAATTCTACAAACACCCTCCATATCTCCTCAAAATCATTTCTCCTGTGTATTCCCTGTCTTACCTTAATGACGCATGTTAATTTATCATTAATAGCTATATCCCACACCTCTTTATGCCATTCTTCCATTTTATATTCTACTTGCCCCTTCCACTTCCTAGCTATCATAATTTGTGCATCTGTCAAAAAATTTGTGAGCAAGTCCTTCATAGCCTGTGAACCTTCCACCCCATCATGGGGTAGGGTCATTCATTTATGCCATTTTGAGCTCCCCCACCCAAGATCTCTTGGCAGCATACTTGTTGCCCCTTCTCTCCTCACAAATACCCTGAAGTCACAATGAAGAACAGCAGCTGTTAGCATGAGATCACCCTGTGGGATTTATGGCTGAGAAGTGGGTTTGAACCCAGGTCCCCTCTGACTGAAGTACCTCATGGTGGTGCCTCTTGTTCAGTTATTGTTCTATGATTATATGCTATTGGGAAGTGTATATGACACTTTTACAAAGAAGCCGTGGCAGGCAACAACATTCTGCTCCCAGAATAAGTTTTGAAGCTGAACAAAGCAGTTTGAACAGATTTCTTTGACATAAAACCGGACTTCTAGGTAGGAAATTTAGAGGGGGGGGGGGAGAGGGAGAGCTTTCCATAGAATCCATAGAATAGAAGGCAGCCATTTCATAATAATATTTTAAAGCATCTTTCTGCTTTAACAAAAGAATGTCAAATATCAAACATTTGCCAGCTAATTAAGTGAAAGTACCATACCCTAACAGCAAAGCACTTCTTCTCATTGTTATCATAGATAAGCATGCTGGCTTCTTTTTTAAATCTTTTATGGACTACCCTTTCTGTGATAGGGACACTGCGCCACAATTCAACAAGTGCTGATTTACCTATAGCTGTATTCCTCTGAAGGGAGACACTGCACCTGTTGAACTCCTGCAGTTTTTAAAGACACATAGTTCCTTCATTCTTTTGTATTCCCTCCTGTTGACTTGAAATAAAACTGCCAGGAGATCATCCCTTTGTAGCCTAAGTTCTGCTACCATATAACTATTTGTGAAATGATTAGTATCTGAAATCACAATCAAATAATGCATGTTCCTTTGGCTAAGGCAAGTGATTCAGGATTTCAAGAAGTAAGGTTTTGAAAAGTAAGACAGGCCGAGGCTAAATTTGCCCACGGAGATGGGAATAATTACGGTTGGGGGAGGGCACTCAGACTTGCTAGCATTGTGATATTAGGACTTGGCTTCAGGCACTGATGAGGCTTCCCAGATGTAGTAGTGAGTTCTTGCTGGAAAGCAGAAGAGAGGTAGGCTGCCAGCTTCCAATAGTTGCCATGGGAACCAAAGTACACCAAGCAAGAAGCCATCTAAAAGAGAACCCAGGGGGATAGAACTGGAAAGTGGCAACTGGCATTGTAAGCTGCTGGAAGGCTTCAGCCGAGCAATGGGAAACCAAGCAGGGTAAAGGGAGGGTGTAGCATCCCTGGTATTTCAGCAAAGTTGGCTGAAGAGAGCGTGAGTGAGGAGCTGCATTGCTTTCCCACCATAGGCAGGGATGGGGCATCTGTGGCCTTCCAGATGTTGTTATCCTACAGCTTCCTGGCCAATAGTCATGCTAGCTGGGGCTGATAGGCATTGTGCATGCAGAAGACCATAGGTTCCCCATCCATGCCTTGTGGGAATGGGTACCTCACCTGTTTCTCCCACGGGCCTCATTTGCTCCCCTCTTGCTGCTGCTGTACATTACACCTGGATTTCTGCAGTCAGGAAAAGGAAGTGGGTGCCAGGATCAGGGAAAGAATGGATGGGGAGAACGCCATCAGGGAGGCAAGAGGTGTGTTGAGGATCTCTCGTTTTGCAGCCCTATGCAGCAGTGCTAGGTCCTCTTTTGGAAAGTAACTCCCATACAGCTGAGCAAAAACTGACATGAAATTAATTAAATGGCACACTTTTTTGGAAATAGTATCCTTGGAGTCAATCAGAGCAGCTGCAGGAGGAGGAGGGTTGGAGAGAGGAGATTGATTCTCTCTCCCTACCACCTCCCTGACAAAAATGGTCTCTCCCAAGCTGCTATTTGCATTTCAGGAGAAGATTCTGTGGACAGGGATGGAAAGATGCTCAGGTTGAATGTCTAGATTTCCATGAGCAGCATCATAGTTAAATAGGTTTGAAACCAGTCTAAATTTGTAATTTAGATATGCCTAAGGGTATCAGCTTTTCAACCCTCATTTAAACAAGGCCCACTTGGAAGTCAGGTTTATTGATACTGATAGTACAGAAATTTGGGATTGCAACCTTTTTATATTTTTACTACAGTAGACTGATTTGTGCCTGGAGGCTGATAGGGTTGCCGTATGTCCACTTTTTCCAGGACACATCCTCTTTTTCATGGGTAGAATTGTCATAGTGATCCATAGTTAAAAGTAGAAGTCAGCAATGTGTCCACTTTTTTGCTCTTCAAAATATGGCATCCCTAACAGGACCTACTTTTGAGTAAATATGTTTTATAATCTGGTTTTATGTTGTAGGACTAAGGGTTCAGGCTACAAATCCAGGCCCATTTATTTCTGAGCAAGCTCTGCTGAACACTTGGAACAGATTTCTGAGTGAATATGTGAAACAGGGGTCAGCAAACGTTTTCAGCAGGGGGCCGGTCCACTGTCCCTCAGACCTTGTGGGGGGCCAGACTATATTTGGGGGGGGGGATGAACGAATTCCTATGCAACCCAAATAACCCAGAAACACATTTTAAATAAAAGCACGCATTGTACTCATGTAAAAACACCAGGCAGGCCCCACAAATAACCCAGATATGCATTTTAAATAAAAGGACACATTCTACTAGGAGACAGACACTTTATGTAAAATATTTATATCTGTATTTAATGTTTATCTGTTATCAGAAAACTCCATGGGAAATTTTGTATTTGAATGGTGCACAAATGGCCTCTTAAAATTATCCACCACTGTTTCCTGGCAAATCGGGGAGACTATTTCACAAAATTTCTTTAGCAGGAGAGGAAAAGATATCTAAGTTGTCACTGCAACCTCAGCAACTGTGTAGTCAGCCTGGCCACCATTTTGCATGCCTCAGTTCTAGCATTATTCTATGCATTGTGCATGCATGAGAGGTGAAGAATGAGCAAAGAAAATCCAGTAAAGTGGTCTTTTTATTTTTCTACAGGGGTGAAAGAAAATCTCAGGACTTGCTTCAGGGGGAAAAAATGTCTCCTGAGAAATTTTGGCTCAGCTCCAGTTTTCACGCAAAGAAGAAAACCTCTCTCTCTCACTGCTGTTAATTAGATTTGACCTCTCTTTAAGAACATTTGCTGGGGGATCTGCTCCAGGTCTTTATAAGGGCAATTTAAGGCTGGCTTTGCCCTTTTCCGCCTGTTCCTGTGTTACAAGGTATTATCAAGAAATAAAGAAAAAGATTTCAGGGAGAATATGGAAGGAAGTTTGCTTCAGAGAAGGAGGAAAGGAAATGTGGGAGGAGATGAGCAAGAGAAGAAGAGTAAAGAGGTTAGTTTGGTTTCTGGTTGTCCCCCCCCCCCCCGGACTTGGTTTGTTTATGTTATGATATTTATATCTAATGAAAGAATTGCATAGTTGAAAGTCCCCTTGCCTTGCTGTTGACAGGTTGAAGGCAAAAGCTTCATATATACCCACTTGACTGCTTCGACCAATGAAACTGGAAGTGTTATAGGTGCCACACAGGACCATCTTACCCATAGGCGCTAGGGGTGTGGGGCACCCGGGCGCCAGGCTCTCAGGGGCGCTAGGCCGAGAGTCCGGGGCCCAAGAGTTGAGTCCGGGGAAGAGCCCACCCGTTGGTCAGAGCGCCGCAGCAGGCTCTTCTGTGTGCGGCTCTGCACTGCAAGTTCGGGGGAAACCGAGCCAGTGAGACGCTGAGGCAGGTGGGTGGCTCCACCCTCCTGCACACCTGGGACTGGGCAACCTGGGGGGGATCTTTGCACCCCAATGCTGCATATGCTTAAGACAGCCCTGGTGCCATAATACCTGCTCTGCATCTGTAGGAACTCAATATTTTGGTGTGGCAGCACCTACACTTGGAAACTCCCTTCCTATTGATATCCAGCAGGCATCTTCAGTGTACCCTTTCTGGCATCTGCTAAAACTTTTTTGTTTAGAAAAGCCTACTCAGATATTTAGAAAGCTGCTGTGAGTTTTAATCTGTTTTAAATTTATATTGTTTTTTTTAACTTTCTGAAAGTCTTAAATTATTATTGTTCTTTTTTCCGTATTGATAATTTCATTGTTGTATTTTTTTTAAAACTGCCTTGAGCCTCCTCCCCATCAAGCCTCAGAATTTGGGTACATGAATCCAGACAATGTGCTTCAAATAAAAGCCATCTGTTCTGCCTATGGTAATGTGACCAGAAAATAGGGGTATATATCATACTAGTGAGACCTCAAAATGGGAAGCGTGAAATCCTATACAGTCTCAGAGGAATGGATATTGGGAATTGTTAAACTATGCTATACTATTGCTATGGATATTGGGAATTGCTATAATTGCTGAAAATATTAATTGGATTTTCTGTGAAACAAATTGGAGGCTATAAAGTCATTCAGCCAATACTTCTAGTCTGAAGCTAGAGAATGCTTGATTGGAAGGGGCTGTAGCCCAAGTGTTTCATTTAAATAGGGCAAGATTTTAATTTAGATAAAATAATTTTTAAAAACCCAAAGCATGTCTCTTGCAAGTGTCAAATCTGTTGCAGGAGCAGTTTGCTTTGAGACACGGCTGACAAATGGGACTTCAAACTGTTGCTGTTATGTAACTATATATATATATATATATATATATATATATGGAAGTAAGAAGTGGTTGTTTTGAATTAATTGTTGCAAGATTTGTGGAACAGCATTTGTGGAACAGCAACAGCTGTAATAGCTCTTGTTTAGCCTTGGAAAAGAGCCACAGTAAATCAAAGTAAGTTTGAGGTAAGATTAGGTGTACGGCTAAACAAAAAGAATCCAGTGAGCTCTAGCTGCATACAAATAGCGCAGCATGTACCATTCAAGATAAGCAAAGTTTATGATCGTAATGCTGAGGAAAATGTCTTTAGACTCCAGCTAGGCTTCTCTTGATCTTCTTATAGGATTTATATTATACCCATGGCTGAAGTTATTTGAGTATTCAAGCTACTCTATCTTTTCTCAGCAAAAAAATGTTCCTTGCTACCGTTTAACTCTTTGGCATCTTTTTCACATGCTACAAAGTCAGCACAATTTGTCTCCTTTGCGGTTTTGCTAGGAGTGATAACAGAAGGGTTGACATTTTCCATGGTCAGGGTAATGCTGCAATGTCTGAACTAAAGGAAACTGTACATATTCTGTGGAAATATGGGGAATATTATGCATGGCTATGGTTCATGATTCAGGGGCCTGAAATATGTATGATAGGTAGGTTGGTAGGTAGATTAGATAGATTTTGCTTGTCTGAGCCAGAAGGAGATGCTTGAAGGGACACAGTCAACTTCTGGGTCTGAGATTCTTCACCCTGCCCTAAAGTTTAAAATATTTTTAATGCAGTGATGGGGGCCTTGGAATAAGGAGCAGCTGGCAACTCAGGTTATATTGGTATTGGTGCTTAGTTAAGCATCTATACACTGGGCTTCAACTTCCTTTTTACCAATCACCTCATTGGAGGGAAGCTTTCTCTTTTGAAGTTATGGCAGTGTTATGACTTGGTAAACTTGGATTTTGCTTTCTGTGGAGTCTCCTGTTGGGATAACAAATGCAAAATCGAGATGAAAGACTATTTTACTGAGCAGGAGCCAATGATGTACATTTTCTGGAAAACTTTGAATGGGAAAGTTTTCCTTTTCAACTTGATTTGCACAGGGTAATATGTACTAGGAAATTTTCTGATGGCCCTAGCCTAGAGGGTGATCTACGGTAATTTAGCACATTTATTTGACTTTTTTTAGTAAACAAAGATAAAAACTTTGAAACTGCCAAGCTTGTCTTATATTTATTTGTGGTTGGTACCTATCTATTGTTACTAATGAAATTACAAAGCAGAAAACATGCTGTGGAAACATTAAACTCTGTACCATTTTACACTCCAGACCACTGGCAAGAGCTCAAGGCTTGGTCCAGCAGGATATTGGAAGACATGGGACCTGTTTGGTTGGTTCTCCTACACTCCAGTAACATATGTACTCCACCTTTCTATTAAATATTCAAATTTTTATAGAATCCGAAATAGACTTGAAACATTAAGGATGAGCTTTGCAATCAGAAAATAAATACACAATGATTTAAAAGAATGTCAATAAAGCAAGTACGTAGTTGTTCCCAGCTGATTTCTCTGGGCAGGTTCATAATTGCGATATCAATCATAGCTGTGCCTGTTGCTTCATGTTTTTCTTGTGCTGCAGATCTACTGGCATAAGTCCACAGAAAGTTTGAATGGATGGATGTGCTTTATGCCAAGGGTGGAGGCAGGCTTTTCTCAGGTCGCTTCCCTCTGGCTGATGTTGTGTTTCTGCTAAAGCTAGATCACCTTGCAAAGGTGGCAGGTTGCCATGCAAGCAGATGGGCTGCAGAATAAGCAGCCAAGCTGTCACTCAGAAACATAAAGCACATTGACTAAGGGCAGGATTCCAGGCATTAATGACTAGAATGGCATCTAGTGCAGTTTTTACATCTCTTGTAAAAGAGGCAATGTTCCACTGAGTGATAGCAGAGCGCTGGATTAATTCTGAGAGCCAGTCACAATTTCCAGTAGGCATTTATAGAATATGGCCTAATAGATAAGCAGCTGACCTAGTAAAATGGAATAAAATCTTTCAGGGCAAGCTTTATGGGTATAAGGAATGCAGTGCCGTGGATTCATAATTAGTTCTCAGGAATTCCCTCAGGGTCAAAATCATGCCCCTTCCATATCTGTCAAGTTTTCCCTTTTCTCACGAGGAAGCCTATTCAGCATAAGGGAATTTCCCTTTTTTTAAAAAGGGAGAACTTGACAGCTATGGCCCCTTCTGATTTATTTGACCAATGCAGACATAAATGTTATAGCTTCAGTTCCAAGGCAGTTTTCCTCCCTGCTCCTCCTCATTCCACTCTTCCACTTTGCTTAACAGAAGCCTGATGAAGAGTTCTGGTGGATTTAGAAGCTCCCTATTTTTGTTGGTTACATGTGAAAGGAAACTTGGAATTTTATAAAATAAAAGTGGCAGTTTATCCCTTAACCATGCATGCTAATGTTACCTTCATCTTCCTTTGCTTGGCTTATTTGGTGAGTTTCTCTCTGAGACAAGCTTCTATATTTGACATGCAGAGAATTGGCAAATAGTATCCCCAGGAAAGGACATCATCATCCCTGCTATGAAATAAACAATGGTGCTTCATCCCTGCCCGTCCAGTCTTTACAATACTCCTGGAACTAACATGGAGAAACTTAAACTTAATTAAACAAAAACTTACAGAATGGCAGGAATGAGTTCAGCATGCATCTGGATTTCAAGACAATAATCTACCAACCTAAATGTAAGCAGTTCAGCAATGTGCACAATAATTGTGAAAACTATTAGAGTCATACCTCTGGATACGAATGCTGCGGGTACAACCCGTATGCGCCCAACCTGGAAGTAACGGAACGGGTTACTTCCGGGTTTGGCGGTTCGTGCATCCGCAGAAGTGTTGAATTGCGACCCGCGCGTGCGCAGAAGCACTGACGCAGGTTGCGTACTGCTCTGGATGTGAACGAGGCTCTGGAACGGATCCTTTTCGCATCCAGAGGTACCACTGTATGTGCATGGATGCCTCCAGTGTAGTGACAATTAAACCACTGACACAGCTGTAGTCAGTTGTATGTTGTTGTTGTTTAGTCGTTTAGTCGTGTCCGACTCAGCCGCAAAAACAATAAATCACTTGAGGCCAATTAAGTGAAATCTTTATTCTAGGACAGCGGTTGGCAATCTAAAGACCATGGGCCACAAGCATGCATGCACGTGCACATACACACACTCCGGCCCACCGCGGCATCTGCGGGACCATGAACCAGCCCAAGCCACAAAAACTGCCGACCCCTGTTCTAGGAGGTCTTGCCCCAAAGAAGCAGTTGCAAAGACTGAAGTGTCCACTAGGACTCCTCCTCTCCAAGGTCTTTCCCACACATTCTCAGGCCATGTACCTGCACAACCACCCTATGCTCTGCCCGTTTCATTTCTCTGCGAGTTCTTGGAGACCAGCGGGGAGAGGAGCTGGAGGCAGCAGGAGGGGGAGACTCCCTGAATTCTTCAGTAGCCAGCCTCCACTCTGCCTCTTGGCCACCCTCCCCTCCAGCCTCTGCTTCAGCCTAAGAGTTGAAGTCTGAACAGTGCTCTGCTTCACTAAACCTTGTTACCTCTCCTGCTGCTGACACCTCATTCTCCTAGTCCACTCCTTCTCCCTCTGACCACTCATCTTCATTCCCACCAACAACCCTCTGGCTCTGGGCCTTCTTCCGCTGGGGATTGCCCAGGCAGTTCTCCCGCTGGGGTCTTCCACCACGCCTCTACCTCTAGCCAGTCCATGACACACTCTAAATATTTGTTTCAAAAAGGGCGAGCCCAAATGGACTATTTTAGAAGCTGGATGTCCTATAGCAACTGGTGTGATCACTGCGGCTTAACCTGTGCTGCCCTCCCAAACTCAAACATGTCCAAGTTCCCGAGTAGTTGAGACCAGTCTGAGCTATCGCTGTCACTGTGAGGATATTGCGGAGGAACGTTGTGCCTGTGACCATAACCTTTATAATTAGCTGAACTGAATTAAGCAGCACGTGGCTTATGGGGTAGGGTATTGCTCTACTGCCTAACTGCCTTCCCTCAGTAACTTAGTTGATCACAGAGCTCTCATTTTTAAGCTCTAAAATGCATGCTTCCAGGGAAGAAGAAGAAGAAGAAGAAGAAGAAGAAGAAGAAGAAGAAGAAGAAGAAGAAGAAGAAGAAGAAGAAGAAGAAGAAGAAGAAGAGGAGGAGGAGGAGGAGGAGGAGGAGGAGGAGGAGGAGTTTGGATTTGATAACCTGCTTTATCACTACCCTAAGGAGTCTCAAAATGGCTAACATTCTCCTTTCCCTTCCTTCCTCACAACAAACACTCTGTGAGGTGAGTGGGGCTGAGAGACTTCAGAGAAGTGTGACTAGCCCAAGGTCACCCAGCAGCTGCATATGGAGGAGCGGAGACACGAACCCGGTTCCCCAAATTGCGAGTCTATCGCTCTGAACTTCTACACCAGTGTTTCTCAACCTTTTTTGGGCCACGGCACACTTGTTCCGTGAAAAAAATCACGAGGCACACCACCATTAAAAAAGTTTAAAAAATTTAACTCTGTGCCGCCCTATATTATAATTATGACTGTAACAAACACTTGCCAAATATTGCTTTCCGGCGGGTCAGTGTTGATTATTGGTGGCCGCCAGGCTCGTTTGCACTGAGCTTTGGGAAAGAGGAGGAGAAATATTGCTTTCCGGCGGGTGAGTGCTGGTTATTGGCGGCCGCCAGGCACGTGACAATGCAAATCGCCCTTCTCGTCTCCGCACGTCGCGGCACACCAGCCAGCATCTCGCGGCACACTAGTGTGCCGCGGAACAGCGGTTGAGAAACGCTGTTCTACACCACACTGACAAGTGTCTGTGAGTTGCACAGTCATAGGATCATAGAATTGTAAGAGTTGGAAGGGGTCCTGAGGGTCATCTAGTGAGTGGCGTCACAACGGGGGGGGGCGGGGGCAGTGCGCCCCAGGTGCCATGTCTGTGGGAGTGACAAGAAGTCACCCCGTGGGGGCTTCCGGCGACACAAGCAGCCATCGTGCTGCCGCAGCCGCATGTGAAGGATCCTCCGTTCGTGGCTGCAGCCGCGAGCAGAGAATCCTGGCACCATCTGTATGGCGCTGGAGCACCGCTCCGGCAAACCGCCAAGTACAGCACATGTGCGGCATCGCATGCATGCACTGTACTTAGTGACACCACACGTGCGCTGTATAGTTGTTTGCCGGTGCCGCTGCGAGCAGAGGATCCCAGCACCGTCTGTACAGCACTGGAGCAGCAGCGCCGGCAAACCACTATGTACAGCGCATGTGCGGCGTCGCTACGTCCGGCACATGCATCGTACGTAACGACGCCGCACATGAGCCCTATGTAGCGACACCCACCCTAGGTGTTACAATGCCTTCCTTTGCCCCTGCATCTAGCCCAACCCCCTGAAATGCTGGAAGCTCAAGTAGTAAAGCATCCATGACAGATGGCCATCCAGCCTTTTTAGTTCTGCTGCTGAACCATACTGTTGACTCATGTTAAGCTTGTGATTTACTAAGACCCCTAGGTCCTTTTCACATCTACTACTTGATAGCTACTTTTCTGTCTGGTTTCAATCTGCTGTGAATCAGCTGGAGAGTGCAGCAGCTTCTGGGCCTCCTGCCCTGGTGCCCTCCTTCATCCCAAACCTGTGTACTTACTGTCTAGTAAAGTCCATTGAGGCTTTAAAGCTACAGCATTCAGAATCAAGTGATACAGCTATGAAGCAATACCAGATCACTATAGTGTGCATTTTGAGAACTGGTGAGGATTATAACATATAGCTATGATTCCCCTACAAATGTCCATCAACGGGAGGGGGCTGGCCCCCTCAAATATTTTAGGGGGGGGCAAGGCCCTCCTCCCCTAGGAGTTGGCCCCTATGATTCTAGGCAGGCTGATATAGGGAGAGGCTCTTTCAGGGATTTGGGTCTCAAGCTGCAGAATACATTTTGGTGATAAGAGGGTATTTAGCATGTTTTTCTATGGGGTTTATCAGCTTGTTATATATTTAGTGTTTGAGAGCACCTAGAGCTCTGGCTTATGTTAAGTTGTGCATTTCATTCACTTCAGGCTCTTTATCTTTGTCTGAACCTTAGTTCAGCAGGTTTCTTCCTTGCACTTGTATATGTAATTATGGATTCCGCTTGGCTTATTACCTATCTAGCATTTCCACATATCCCATTGTTAACTACCTAGCAACTCTGCATAATAACGAAGTAATTTCTTTGGCCCAGATCCACATAACCTAATTCTCCAGCAGAATAAAGTGTGCATTCAACTTTTTGCTGGGTCAAACAGGCCCAAACGCCAGTGGCATCATGGATGGTTCAGGTTCAGCTGTCCAAAGGGTGTTAAGAGCAGAAGAATGTCTGCAAAGTAACAAGTTTGTATAGAGAGATTGGGTTGCCTGATCACGCAGACAGGGAAATGACTTGGCACTTTTCAGAACTGCTCCTGGAATTCTTCCCAGTACACACTGCTGTTATAAAATTTATTCTAATATTGGGCATTTATTGTCATTCCTGTGCTTGAGCATTTGGCTTCCTACCATAGCTGCCAAGTTTTCACTTTTCTCGCGAGGAAGCCTATTCAGAATAAGGGAATTTCCCTTAAAAAAAGGGAGAACTTGGCAGCTATGCTTCCTACAGCAAAAAAGAACTGTGTATGACAGTTTGCTGCAGATTTCTAGAAGGTGAAAGGAAAAAGAAATAGTCACATGTACATGTCAGATTCTTGGCCTGGGTGTGTCACTTCAATGTCTTACTTCTACTGGTATTAGTGAGAACTGGTTTAGCTCCTTTAAAAAACCACTGCCCTGTGGATCTTGCATTGCTCCATTGAATAAATCTTATCAAGCATCCATTTCATATAACCGGGGACCTTTGATTAGTGGCAATCATGCATGGCAAATGGTAAATCTTCATTCATAATTAAACCTAGTGTTTTCAGTGACATGTAGAGATGGTGGCATGCAATTGTACGGTAAGTAACTCCTATAAAGACTTTCTGCTTTAAGTCTTCTGAGAGCTGTTAAAAGTTTCATTTTTGGTGGGAAATAATCAACTATTCTCTTTGGTCAGGCACCCTGAATGCCCGTAATATTGCACAATGCAATATTAATTGCATAATTATAAGTGTGCATTGTGGACAGAACGAGAGCCAGGACTGCTCAGCAGTTAAACCTCTGGTGTGACTCAGCTCCCCATCCTGTTGAGTCCCACTGTGAGACCAAATTGCTCTTTGTGCTGCTGCTTTTAAAAGGGCCTTGCAATTCATGGATAGTAGAGGCTGCTCTGTTTTGAACCCTGGATAAAAGGTGCAGACCTTTGAAAAACTCTTCAAGAATGTGTGCTTTTAAGTAAACAAAAAATTATTCAGAGGAATTGTGTGCATTCCCAATGATGAATTTAATAGGAATAAGCTATTCAAAATAGAAGAAAGCACTTTTTGTTTTGGATGTTCATTAAAATGGGGTGGGTGGGGAACCTGCGGCTTTCCAGAAATGACTATAGCACCCAGTAGCCATGTTGGCTCGGCCTCATAGATTGTCTATCCCACCCCCACCCCACCCCAATTTAAATAAATTAAATGATTTCATATGCTCTTGTGAAGAAAAGTAAGGTGTTGTACTCTTGAGGATACTGCTGTGATGGGGCAAAACCTTCCTGACCCCTACTGACAGGTGTAAGATTAGGCATCCCCAAACTGTGGCCCTCCAGATGTTTTGGCCTACAACTCCCATGATCCCTAGCTAACAGGACCAGTGGTCAGGGATGATGGGAATTGTAGTTCAAAACATCTGGAGGGCTGAAGTTTGGGGATGCCTGTGTAAGATTTTGTTTCAGGGATCTAGGGAAAAAAACAGCAAGTGTCCAAGCACCAAGTAAAAATGGAGGGGGCATCTATACATTTACAAGAGGGACCCCTCTCCCCCAAAGATTGCATACAGGACCCCAAAGGGTGCTTTGTACTCTCATAAAAAGTTCCCTCCACACATACTACTTTTCAGGCATTTTGCTAGTGTGAAATAAAAGGCATTTAAATTCTGGCATTAATTTGTCGATTAGATTTATATCCTGCCCTATCACCATAAGGGCCCTTGGGGGCAGCCCAGGAAAACATCAAAATCAATACTTAATTACAATTTAAGATGACCAACACCATAGACTAAAAGAGCTGTATAACAGAGTTCCAGGACTGTTCCCTAAAGACCCTACTGAACCGTCAGCCTTCTGAGACTAAGAACAGCAAAGGACACTGATTTTGCTTCAAGGTTGCCCATGCTTAATTGTGTGTCTAAACACAATTTTAAAAATAATGGCTGCCATTTAAATAGAAATGCAATCCATCTCATCATTGTGGGGAAGAAGACTATGGCCAGGTGTTGTTCAGGTGCTCACTGCTAATTTGTTGTTTAGTCGTTTAGTCGTGTCCGACTCTTCGTGACCCCATGGACCATAGCACGCCAGGCACTCCTGTCTTGCACTGCCTCCCGCAGTTTGGTCAAACTCATGTTCGTAGCTTCGAGAACACTGTCCAACCATCTTGTCCTCTGACGTCCCCTTCTCCTAGTGCCCTCAATCTTTCCCAACATCAGGGTCTTTTCCAAGGATTCTTCTCTTCTCATGAGGTGGCCAAAGTATTGGAGCCTCAGCTTCACGATCTGTCCTTCCAGGGAGCACTCAGGGCTGATTTCCTCTCACTGCTAATGGCCAATATCAAATGCCCGCTTGCTTTCCTTTCTTATGGTACTTTAAACCAGACTCGGTCACAGCCCTACAATAGAGGACTCATTCAAGTGGAGGGACTGTCCTGTAAAATAGGACAGATGGTCACCCTGATGATGTGAGGGGGCATGGGGAGAGATTTCTACAGCACCAGACTACACTTATTTGTAGTTACTCAGAGCTAATATTCAATATCTGATGAGCTGCCCTAGGGAGGAAGTTTTACAGCAGTAGCCTAATCTACATTTGTGATTACTTAGAACTGATATCTAGTAACTGCTGCTTAGCAACTGAGTTTTAGAGGAACCAGCTTAACTGCACAAGCAACCCAAGCAGTCTTTCAAAACACTTGGCCTAACAGTGGGTGTGGAAGGGAACATGTTGCTTGGTTCATGCAGCCAAGGTTAAAAGGGGGTGAGCTACAACAGACCTGCTATTGTTGTGGTAGATCTAATATCTCACCACCAACCTCTTCCTGTCAGGTGATGATCAACATTGAGGAGGGAGTCCATGGTGGTAAAGGGTTTCCTGCAAATCTGGAAGCCACACTTTAAGAAGAAGGAGGACCTTCTTAGTGGCTCCTCCTTGACTTTTTGGAACTAGAGAGACTGGCTCCCTCCTT
The DNA here is from genome assembly GCF_965207765.1 of Zootoca vivipara. Lineage (NCBI taxonomy): Eukaryota > Metazoa > Chordata > Lepidosauria > Squamata > Lacertidae > Zootoca > Zootoca vivipara. Next base: position 13,091,802 of record NC_142594.1, on the reverse strand, counting down.
GTTGTCTTTTCACCTGCAAGTGAAGAACTTTTTGTTCCAACAGGCTTTTGGGAACTGACAGCTTTTAATGAGGGGGCTGGTGCTGCGGTGAGTTTGTTGTGGTTGCATGTTTTTAATAGATATTATATATCTATAGTTCTAATACTTCTATTAATGTTTAATATTTTTTAATTAACACCCCACTGGGTTTTAACTGTTCTCAGTTTATCTGTATGTCACCTTGAGCCCGTCAGGGAAAAAGCCAGGGTATATATAATATATAATACAGTGGTACCTTGGTTTACAGACTTAATCAGTTCTGGAAGTCTGTTCTTAAACCGAGGTGCGCTTTCCTTAATGTGGCCTACCGCCGCCGGTGCCCTTCCACCGTTCGGCTTCGATTCTTAGACAGAGGTAAAGTTTGCAAACTGGAACACTACTTCTGGTTTTGTGGAGTTCGTAAACCAAATAGTTCGTAAACAGGGCTGTTCTTAAACCGAGGTACCACTGTATATAATATATATTATATAATATAGACAACTTGGAGGGCAATGAATACTGTCTGGGTAGGATATGGAAAACAAAAGTGCTGTGAGTAAAAGCTGAAGGCACTAGGAACATTTAGCCCAGTGTTTCTCAACCTTTTTTGGGCCACGGCACACTTGTTCCATGAAAAAAATCACAAGGCACACCACCATTAAAAAAGTTAAAAAATTTAACTCTGTGCCGCCCTATATTATAATTATGACTGTAAGAAACACTTGCCAAATATTGCTTTCCGGCGGGCTAGTGCTGCGTATTGGCGGCCACCAGGCTCGTTTGCACTGAGCTTTGGGAAAGAGGAGGAGAAATATTGCATTCCAGCGGGTCAGTGTTGTGTATTGGCGGCCGCCAGGCTTGTTTGCACTGAGCTTTGGGAAAGAGGAGGAGAAATATTGCTTTCCGGCGGGTGAGTGCTGTTTATTGGCGGCCGCCAGGCACGTGACAATGCAAATCGCCCTTCTCGTCGCCGCACGTCGCGGCACACCAGCCAGCGTCTCGCGGCACACTAGTGTGCCGCGGAACAGCGGTTGAGAAACGCTGATTTAGCCTGCAGAAGAAAAGACGTAAGGGCTCGTGGATAATGCTTTCTAACGGCAAAGGTTTGTCCCTGCAGGGCAGGACACAGCGTTGCTGTGGCTTAGTCTGTTAAATGGGCCCTCAGAGTCCCTCTTCAAACTCCCCTGAACGCCCCACTATAGTTTAGTCTGTTAAATGGGCTATTCGGCCTAGTCTTCAAACCTCTACTCAGCATAGTCTGCAAAGGCGAGCCAAGCTGCTGTGGAGTAGGAAGCTTTCCTACCTGCAGTACCGGTGTAGCCACCGCTAGAGGCCGCTGTTGTGCAAGGTCTCCTGATTCTGTTTCCCAGCATGCACTTTTTGGTGAGTTGTGTGTTCTGAACAGCGCCGTCTTAAGCGCCCCCAGAGCCGTGGTGCGCCGGATCCCTCCGGCGCCCACTCGCCCCGTTTCCCAGCGCGGTGGGCGGGTGGGCGCCGCGCGCAGCGCGGGTGCAACAGGCGCTGCTGCGCAGCAGGTGGGCGGGCAGGCGCAGCTGCGTGGCGGACCGGTCAGCCAGCGGGTGGGCGCAGCTCGCGGCGCCCTCCTGGCGGGCCGGCGCCATGGTGCCCTGCGCCACCCAGCCTGCACGTAGGGCCGGCGCCATGGTGCCCTGCGCCACCCAGCCTGCACGTAGGGCCGGCTCTGGTTCTGAAACACGGGGTTTGGGGTTTTTTACTTTGCGCAGGTGAGACATCTGTCTACGCAAACAGTATATGCTTTTTCTCACAGTAGCATGGGGTTTCGGTGGAAACATACCCACATGCCCTTTATATGGATGCCATACCAAGCACTTATTTCCTTCCTGGAGGTCTATTAGCAGGTCATTTGATGGGGCTGCTCTGGATCTGGGTTTTGTATATTGAGCAGGAGGTTGTGTGAAGGGCTTGTGCTTTCAACACTCAAGGCGTTTTCTGCGCAAAGCCCCTCTATGGTGGTGCAGATCTGAATTAATCACTATTTGCAGTTGACCATGCATAAAGGAACCAAATCCACCCAAAGACAACATTCACTTGTTTAAATGTTGTGTGGTAAGAGGCCAATTTCCAGCAGAAAATCTGTGTGGGGTGTGTGTGTGTGTTGCTATACCATTAAGGAACTGGGCTCCCATTAAGCAGGCAGGACAAAAGGATACTCTGGTATACTAACACATTGACAGACAGACAACAGAATAGCAGGGCTAAAGCTTTAAAAAATATATAACGAAGTGTTACTTAAACATGCATAATCTTACCCCCCCCCCCAGGTCTGAAAAAATACTACCACAAGTAACCAATACAGTACCAGGATTAGTGATGCTCATTTAAGATTAGGATAAAATGCTGTTATGGATAAGCAAACTGCATTTTTTCTATTATTGCTGATGAGCTTAGGTACCAAGTATAATTAATTACTTCCTGTTTCATCCTGATGGTAGGCATGGGGAACCTGTGGCCTTCTGGATGTTGTTGGACTACAACTCCCACATACCCCACCCAGCATGGTAAGGATAATAGCAATTGTAGTCCAGCAATATCTAAAGGGTCACAGGTTCTCCACCCTTAACCTAAAGTCTATATACATCAGCCTTGGAATTCTTCATGTAAATTTGACCCATCCAATATGTAAAGAAGGGTAGAACAATCTGGAAGGAGGGAAATAAACATACTGATAGGTATGAACTTTGATTTATCAAAATTTTTGGCTACTGAAGGAATGTATTTTTTTAAAAAAAATTTAATGGTTTTTCTCAATCTGCAAGTCAGGGTTGTTTTTTTGGGGGTGGGTATGGGGGGGGGGGAAAGAGGTCTTTGATTTATACATGATTTAGTACCTGAAAGTACTGTGAAGTGGTTTGAACTAAATACCACCATTAGCAGTCTGGTAAGTAAGCATTTTAATTTCTGAAACCCAACAGGGATAAACAGGCATCCCTTTATTCCTTTCTATAGAACGGTGTTCCCTTTCAGAAAACTGCATAAACTGCATGTACAAATATCACAGCTGTACATTTTATTTCCTATTTTATGGAAACCAGTTCTTGCATAAATAACAGTCTGCATATTTGTCTGTTCACGCTGCATTTCTAACCTCCAAGACCATTTATAATGTACTGTGTGAAGTGCCTAGGTGACATTTAGCGTCAGATGGTGTGAAAGTGTGGCTGTTCATCACCACTTGGGGAGTGCATTCCATTCATCATCCTCCAGGCTTGTATGGACTTCTGAGTAAAATTCTTAGTGCTGTACTTTAAAGCAAGGAATCAATAAAGCCATAAATGTATTAAGAGCAACAAAGCAATTTTATTTAGGCTGCAATTATGCACCCACTTCCCTAGGAATAGTCCCCATTGAACTCAATGGAACTTTTGAGTAGGCATGCATAGAATTGCAGTAATAAAGGGAACCTCTGCATGATGGGTATCCCATCACATGTTCAAACTAAAATGGAAAATGTAATATTGCTCTAAGTGAGGACATCTCTAGAGATTGGGGCTTTTTTGCATTCCCTTTTGGGGCTGGTTCAAGCAATGCACCTTTTCTGACATCCTAGTTAGAGGGTCATGTGGAGGAAATTTAGCCATACCTACAAGCAAGGCTAGCCCCATATATGTTGCTGCCTTTAGTAGAGAAGCAAATAAAAGAGAAAAATGGAGTATTAATTCATAATGGCTCTCAAAACTTTGTATACATTTTAGTAAAAACCAGATGCAAACCTCTATTTTCCTGATTTAATTAAATTCTTTTCGCTAAAATAGTTGCAATCAAATTGAAGGCTCAGCTCAAATTTTCTTCAAGCTCTGCTGACATACATGTACAAATACTGCAAATGTTTTGGGTTAGGAGTTGGGGTTTTTTTGGTAAATGTTAACTAACTTTCTTATTAAAAGGATTCTTAAATTCCCACTGGTGTTTGCACAACCCTTGCAGATCTTCTTTGAAACTAGCAGCTACAAAGAGGCTTAAAGTTTTACTGTTGGCTCTTTCATATGCCAATTAGAACTTCATCACCTCACTTCTTGTTTTAATTATTCTTTTGGAAGACAAAGAATGGAAAGTAAAGCACTTCAAAAGTATTTTAATTTTGTAATATAGTTAACATAAGATTAAAGGGAGGCTGCTGTGAATTCTTTTTATCACCTGCAAAACACAAATGCCAATGTAACCTGAAAGGTATATGTAACTTTTCTCAACAACTAAGTGTGGAGATTTCTCTAGAGTCTAGACCAGGCATCCCCAAACTGCGGCCCTCCAGATGTTTTGGCCTACAATTCCCATCATCCCTAGCTAACAGGACCAGTGGTCGGGGAAGATGGGAATTGTAGTCCAAAACATCTGGAGGGCCGAAGTTTGGGGATGCCTGGTCTAGACCAATCCATACAACTTTTTTAGCATGGTGAAATGTTGGTTGACTCAATTCAATTGGGTGTTCAGCTCATGGTGAAGTGTGGGTCCAGATTAGAGTACAGCATTCAATGCACCCCTTCCATCCCTGGAAGGACTTTTGACTGACAAACAGATTTTTCTCTCACTGTACCTGCCCCAAATACCCCCTAAATCTGTTATGGATACCCCCACCCCCCTCTGAACCCTCCAGAGCATATTTGGGAAGGCTGCACGGAGAGGAGGGGGAAAGTTCTGTTGACCAAATGGAAATCCTTGTGGTAATGGAATGAGTACATCAGAACTTGAAGTGAATACTGCACTACATAGGTGGTGTATTAGGTGGTGTTGAGTTTCCAACTGCAAACACCACTTGAGCTGGACAAATTTCAGACTACGGTAGTAGTCTTTAACATGCAAACCAACTGACTATAAGACAAATGCTGAGAAGTGGATGCACAAATGCTATTTGGTTACATGCAGCAGAACACAGAGATCTTGCAAATTTGCTTCTCTTTGTGGATGTGTCAAGTTGCCCTGATTCTGCAGCGACAAGAAAATAAACTTGTGGTACCTGAAATTAGTCGTACTTACTTTGGCATGAGTATTGTTAGGCACAACAGCTGTGTTCATGCGCAATTACATACTGTTCAAACCTAGCCTTAAGACTGCTAACCACATCAACAGTGAGTTACGTAATAATGTTTCACATAGGAATCCTGCAAGAATTTCAGGCTAAACAAATGGCCACGTACTGGTTATGGCTGTATTACAGGCACCGCAGCAACACTATCTGTTGCAATCTGCCTTGTCTCCGAAGCAATTGATGGGATTCTTGCATGGGTCTAGTCAGCTACCATGTAAAGACTTAAACCTTTAAAAACTTACATCCAATGCAAGAAGGTAAATTCGTGATTTTGCTAAATGTGACATTGAGTGTAATTTTGTAACACAAGGATTAAATCAAAATAGGCACAGTAGTCTTGCTTTGCTGGGAAGAGGTGGGTAAGAAGCCATGTTACTAGTGGCTGGGCTAGTACGGTAGTGGGTGCAAATCTAGTACGTGGCGGGGGGGGGGGGAGAACCCATAGAAGTGCGCACTATTAAAAATTAATTAAAATTTTAATTAAGAATTAAAAGCCCGCTTCAGTGTAAAAGTAGAGTTTCAAGGTATGCAGGATGTCTCTGGCTGGTCACTCCTGGGAGTTACTGGGCTGAAAGGACCATTTGGGTCTGATCAGCCACAGGGCAATTAATTATGTCAGTGGCGGAAGGGTATACAGAATGCACCTGCAGGTTAGACTTGCCCAATGAAGATACAGTACTTCTTCCCAAGGCTGTCTGTGGAATTGCTCTTCAGGCAATCAGGAGAGTTGTGACATCTGGAAATTGTGTTATGGCCCTCCTGAAAATCACTGCGGTTAGAGCATCTGCTCTGCGCACAGAAGGCACGAGGTTCATTCCTCGGCATCTCCAGGTAGGGCCGAGTCAGAGCCCTGCCTGAAGCCCCGGAGAGCCGCTCCCAGCCACTGCAGACAATATTATTATTATTAATTTATTTAATTTATATACCGCCCTGTACCCGGAGGTCTCGGGACGGTTCACAGAAATACTGAGCTAGAAGGGCCAAGGAGTTTCTTCAACAGACAAGGATTCTTTGCAAGAGAGCTTTTTGCAAGCCACCTGCGGCGAGTGCAAGACGACCGCGGTGGAATGGATGGATGGCCACCGCGGTTTTCACGGCATCTCTGGCGGCCCAATCCCACGCGCGTCCCTTTTCTTGGGACCGAGCGGTCCTCCCTCCCTGCGCGGCTGCAGCCTTTGTTGCGTTGTTGGAGAGCGGGCCGCCGCCCTTTACGCCAAACCCGGGCGGGCCTCCCTCCTTCCCTCCGCGAGTTCGCGCGCGCAGCCAGGCGGAGTTCCGAAGCCGAGGTTGAGTAGCTGCTGCCGCCGCCTCGAAACCCGGGGCGGCGCATGCGCGGTCCCTCGCGCTAGCCGGACGGGAGGGGCGTCTCCCTCCCTCCCTCCCGGCTCCTTCCGCTCCGTGCCCGCCGCTGGCAGCGGAAGTGAATGAGGGCGCTGAGGTGGAGCGCGAGCTTGTGGCGCGGCGGGACGACGGAGAGAGGATGCGCCTGGGCCGTCTTCGCCGCTCCGAGGGAGACGAGCCACGCACCGAGCGCTGCGGAGGGAGCGGGAAGGAGGCGCCCTCGAGCGGTTCGCACTGAGGGGGCTTCTCGCTCGGTAAGAGGGGCGCGCCGTGCGAGGCGAGGCAATAATAATAATAATAAATATCACCTCAGCTCTGAGGCACGGTGGGGAGGGGGGGTGGACACGCGAGAAATGGCCGCGGGCATGCGAGTTTGGGGCGACCCTTGGAAGGCGGGGTAAAGGGAGCTGGGGGCATACCGTGTTGCGCCCTCCACGGTGTGTGTGTGTTCGTGTGTGTATGTGTGTACACACGTATGTGTGTATATATATTGTGCCCGCCCGCCTTGTCCGCGAGGGGTTTATGCGGTGCATTGCCACCTCCTTTCATGATCAACTCCTCTCTCGTCTTCCTCTTCTTCTCCCCCCCCCCCAAATTTATTTCCCCTTTCCCACCCCGCAAGTTGTGTGTTATCCGGCGTGCTCCATAGCAACAGGCGCCGGGGACGCCGAGGAGGGGAGGGGGTTTGTTGGAGAAAAGAGCTGACAGGTGTCGGGTGGGGGGAAGGGGCGTGCGGTGACGGGTCTCTCTATTTCCCCTGGCTTTTTATTTTATTTTTTTGCAGGCAAAGATCCCCTGCCACTGGTGCCCCTTGGCCAAAATCTCGCTCTTTCCTGTTTTCTTGGGGTTGCAAATGTTTTTTCCCCACTGGAGAGGGGGCTAGGGCTGGGGGTGGCTAGCCTTCCTCTGGCTGCATCTGACTGGCACGCAGTGAGAGAAAGGGAAAGTGGTGTGGCTTTCTATCTGTTTGGTGCTGCTGTGTCTTCTATTTCTTTCTCTTTCCTTTTTTCCCCTCGCTAGTGCTACATCATTTCCTCCCCTCATCGATGTTGCTGTGTTTGCGGGCAGGGGAAACAAAGCAACTGCCTGGAATATAGGGATCTCTCTCCGCCCTTTACCTCTCAGTCCTCTAACCCCAGGGTTCCTGCTGTTGCTGCCACTAAGGTCTTTGTAATCATCAACCCAAGAGCTGTTTCAATGGAAACATGAAGGTAAATATATTGACAAAGTAACAATTGTGTTTCCAGCTTGTGTGGGAGATCGCAACTGTTTCTTGTTTCCTGTTTTTTTTTAAACTGACCCGCATTTTATTGATCAGCTGACAAGGGTGACTCTTGAGGTGTAGGTTTGTTTCAGAGGTTCCCTGCAAGGTGCTGAATGAACTTGTTTTAGACTATGGGACCTTGGTTGTGCAGGTTTGCCGTAAAACATTTTTGTAAATTGTTGTGCTTTGCCTAAACCCAAATCTTGCAGCTCCAACGGCAGTGTTTTATATACCCCAATAAATGATAAACTCCTGTGTACAATCCCAGATCAGTCCTGTTTACTGTTAATCAGTATTGCTTGCTTCTCCCAGTAATGAAGAGATTAAAGTACTACTTTTTCTTTTCCAAGCAGATATTCATCACTTGAGGGCATATTGATTAAGATCAGGCTGTGATTGAACTTGTTGAAAAAATGTTCAGAGGGATTTTTAAAATATAGAAATCTAGTTGATGTTTTTTCAACAACACTGATACAATAGTAATTGTGAGCTCTTAGCTCAAGCCCTTGAATTCTATTATCTCAAACAACTTTGGAGTGGTTAAAAAGAATCAAGCAACCAATATACAGTATATACATGTTATGAAATCAAATATCTGAACTTAGCAGCTGTCCTTTTTCTGGATCTTCTGAAGGAAAACAGTTATAGAAATCTGAACCTGCATAATCAAGATGACTGATGTTAATTGGAAATAGCCACATGGGAATTATACTCTAAATTGGCAAGTGCTTTCTTCACACTGATCTTCTAGCTGATTTTGTGTTAATTGGTTCTATTATCACTAGGGCTTCTGAAATGCTAAATGGGCTGCATAGATCAGTTTTTACCCTTCTAAGGATGCCAGAAAACACCAGAATGCTTCATTGTTCCTTTTTAAAATTCTAATAGGTATTTGTAGTTTACTCTTTGCAAAAAGCCAAACTGCAACTGGGGAAGGGGTGAATTTGGGTTGTGAACAGGGCCGTCTCAAGCACGTCGGGTGCCCTGGCGCTGTGGTGCGGTGATCGCTCCGGCGCCCCCGCTCCGTTTTTTGTCGCGGCTGGTGGGCGGGCGCAGTGCGCAGCAGTTTTCACGCGGCTCCGCCGCACGACGCCCCTCCACCGGGCTGGCACCCCGCACCACCCAGACTACCCCTAGAACCGGCCCTGGTTGTGAAAGTGGTTTGAGGATAAGGGTCAAACTCCTTTTCCTTAGGCACCATTGCTCCAAACAAATTGACAGCCTCTGCAGCAGCATTTCATTTAAAAATAGCATTTGGAGGTCTAATAATTGATACCATGTAGTTTGTTCCCAAGTTTGCAATCCTATACTGTACACACTTCTTAGCAGTAAGTCTCACTGAATCCAGTAGGGTTTTTTTCTATGCATGCATACGATTGTACTGCACTTTTCAGAAATACTTTTCTTCTACCCTTGTCATATCCATTTGATTTAAAATACTTGGGTGATGTTAAATTATGCTGATAAGCATGGCTATTTGCACATCTTGCATTCAGTGTACTGATGTTATTGTTTCCTGCCAAGCTCATTTGTGTGAACAGAACTTGAAGTTCTGTAGATTTGGGTTGATTGTTGTTTCTGAAATAATCTTGGTATAAATCTGTTTCACGACAAATTCCATTTTGAGATTAAATCAAGGGCCTTTTTTACTCCATATTTGAAATGGGCTTCTAGATAACATGGAAAGCTGTCTTAAGTGCAGAAGTCAGCAAGCAATAAGTGTTTTGTCCAAATACTATGGTGCTGTGCAGTGTGTTTGAAGAGCCACATAATACATCTTCACATTAGTTAACGAAGTCCAAGGCTGCTATTGATCGGTTGGCAACCATTTGTCCATTGAGCATACTCTTACATAACTGCTGTACTGAAGATAATCAGCGGAAGATACTAGGTGCAAAATACTTGTAGGTCTGTAGCTGGTACTTCTTACTACTAGAAGTTTAAACTTCGCACAGGTGTACTTGGACAGGTGTACTTGGTTGGGTTTCTTTTTTTTTCTCCAGTGAGAAATATGTCACTGCCAATAGTAGATGGAAATATGAAGCTTTGCAATTAAATCTCCAGCTTGTCACTAGCCTACAATTTTTTTTTGCAGCCTTCCTGCTTATCCTCACACTAATCTCTTGCAAGAAAAGAACCAATACATATAAAGGGAATGCTTATCCTCAGTCATGAACAGAAAGGGTAGCTCAAATCAGTAACTTAGAATCATAGTATCATGGAATTGTAGAGTTCAAGGGTCATCTAGTCCAACTCCTTGCAATGCAGTAATCTCAACTGAAGCAGCCATGATAGATGGATGGCCATCCAACCTCTGCTTAAAAACCTCCAGTGAAGGAGAGTCCCTAGCTCTATCAAAAATGTAGATCTATTTTTTCCAGGTTCTTAATATCATTTAAATTTTAATGTAGTTTTGTAGCAAGGTGCAGTAGTTGAGAACAGAATAGTGCACGTGTGATGATATTTTATAAGTACTAAAGTCCTTAAAAAGAGCAGTTGCAACTGTAGCTTTCTTGCTTTAAACTGACAAATTTGTTGCCCTGCGCATAATCCTAACCATATCTACTTGGAAGTAAACTCTTCTGAATTCAACAGGACTCACTCCTAGGTAAATGGGATAAGGCTTGCTTACCCAGTTATCAAGTGTTGCAGGCTGCTTCAAATGCTCTATTCATAAAGGTAAAGGGACCCCTGACCATTAGGTCCAGTCGCGGACAACTCTGGGGTTGCGGCGCTCATCACGCTTTACTGGCCGAGGGAGCTGGCATACAGCTTCCAGGTTATGTGGCCAGCATGACTAAGCTGCTTCTGGAAACGCTGTTTACCTTCCCGCCAGAGCGATGCCTATTTATTTACTTGCACTTTGACGTGCTTTCGAACTGCTAGGTGGGCAGGAGCTGGGACCGAGCAACGGGAGCTCACCCTGTTGCGGGGATTCGAACTGCCAACCTTCTGATCGGCAAGCCCTAGGCTCTGTGGTTTAGACCACAGCACCACCCACGTCCCTCGCTCTATTCATAAGTTACAATATAAAGCTATTTGGCATTACTTCATAATAGGGGAAATGTTACTGTTTCCTATGCCTACCCTCCTGAAAGATTGGGTCAAACTTAGCCAGTTGTCATGCATACTCTCTGTATTAAAAACAACAGCCCGTTTTTGAATACTGTGCAGCTGTCTTAGGTTAAAAAACCAATCTAAATATTTTTGGTCAACATATCGGTAAGTTTGTTTACAGATATTCAGTACTTTCAGTAGTAAAGCCTGTGAGAGTACCAAGACTGATGCGTTATATACAGTTCAGTTTCTTAGTATTATTTTGCTTTGAAGTTTCTATCTCTATAAAATATAAATTGTTCAGAATGGGGCTGTTTCAACCCACCAGTGCAGCTCCATATATGGACTTTGACTTAAGCTTGTGTAGCTAATGCAAATGAGCCATGCATATCGTAATATTGATTTGGGCTCAGCTAAAATATGTATGTATCTCTTGTTATGGATGGAAATGTTCATCCCATCCAGAGCCATTTGATAGACATAATTGGAAAATTATAGCTGAGTTGAACCAATGATTTCTTGCATAAAATAGCAGTTCAGTTTTATACATGATATTGTGATTTCTCAGATAACTAATATTATTAGATTGCAAAAAAAAACCAACTTCACAAGGAAGAAGTAACTCAAGAATGCAATATATTGAACCAGACGTGGATTACTTTCAAGGTGATTCAGATTATCATTTCAGAGTGGATCTGCAACTGTTGAACGTGTGTGAAATGGACTATGACAGATTAGCACAGGCTGACCTTCTCTATCCTGTGAATGTAGTAATTTCAGTTGAAGACAAATCAGTCATCTTTTAAACTTACCTGTTGATTGCAGAAACTTGAATTTTTGCCACTGATACTGAATTTGTTCTGCTGATCCACTTTTAATCAGATATTTATTACTCTTTTTTTAAAAAATGTTTGGATCTGACAGTTCTGTCAGCTAAATAACATTGAAAAATAGGGCCTTGCCCAGGGCCACCTAAAGAGCTTTTATTTAAATTGTTAAAGGTTGGATGATGATGAATTGAGTTTTTTAAAAAATCATTTCAAAAAGTATTTATTTATTTATTTAGTGTGCAGCCCTATAACCACAGGTCTCGGGGTGGTTCACAAGATAAAATCACAATATAAAAACATACAATACATAATAAAAACAAAAACAACCCAATAATCTCCTCCTTCCCAAATGACGGATGCATACATTGTTCAGCATTGACCCACTATTTGGAAGGATACATTATTATTATTGCAAACATTTATGGCCACTACTTTTCAGCATACTGTACAGTAATCCCTCATTTTATGAGGGGGTTTGGTTACCAGGGTTCTGTATATACATGAAGATTGCATATAGTCAAACCTTTGGAGCTGCCCGTGGCTAGCAGGTATGTGGGGGGAGAGCATTCCCATCACTTCCAGACCAGGCAGGTCAAGTGAGCCTTACCTTGCAAGCGAAGTGGAGAACTTAAAATCTCTCTTTGCATCCAGACTGTTTGGGTTACCCAGTGTGAAAAAAAGTCATTATGCTCTCCGCCTTCCTTGTGGTGGCAAGGCCTGCTCAGTCTGGTGGCTCTGGAAGGCTCTGGTTGTTTTTGTGAGATCCCATGGGAATTTGGATTGCTCCATGAGATCTCATCAGAGCCTTCCCAGAGCCAGTGTGCTGAGCAGGCCTTACCCCCAAGTAAGGTACGGAGCTTAAAAGCTCTTTTCATGTCAGAACCCCAAGCTGACCCAACATGAAAATAGCTTTTAAGCTCTTTGCTTCGCTTGGGAGTTGAGTTGCACAATGTCAAACAGCCCACTTTCAACCGTGTATAGTTGAAATGGGACAAGTGAAATGCAGATAAAATGAGGGATTATTGTATTTGGCTGTCCATATTGAGGTAATATTTATCTTTGAGCCTGTTTTGCTCCACCTCCATCCAAGAAAAGAACCTAAGCAGAGAAGAGGGAACACTGTGCAGGCTCTGGCCCAGGGAATTCTCTTAAAAGGCCTACTAAAACTACCCTTTTGCAAATATTTCAGGAAGCTTGTTAGGACATCCTTATTTCAACAAGTTTTTAATGGGTGCTGATTCTTGTAGACCTCTTCTGCTGCTTTCATGTATTAAATGGCTTTATGGTTTCATAACTTTGGAACGAAACTTTGGTTTTGTTGCGTTTTATATACTTTGCTTGTATTATGCAATTGTTTTGAAAACTACCGGTAATGGGGATAAAGGCAGTGTATATTTAATATATAGCATAGAGATTTTGGTTTAATGTGTTTATCCTACAGTGGGGTGGGAATGTCAGACCTGGGGGACATTGTGGCTCCTCAGTCCTCTCTATCTGGTCCTTAAGACTTTCCCCAGACCACATCTCTCACCTATGTTGCTCTGCCCTCTCCTTGAGTGCTCTTGACTGGCTGGAATCTGTCCTTGAACTGTGATGTCAAGGACAGAAGGTACACCACCCTTGCCTTACACCAGGCATCCCCAACCTTCGGCCCTCCAGATGTTTTGGACTACAATTCCCATCATCCCTGACCACTGGTCCTGTTAGCTAAGGATCATGGGAGTTGTAGGCCAAAACATCTGGAGGGCTGTAGGTTGGGGATACCTGCCTTACATCATTGCAGCACTGATGGATGAATCTGACTGTTTTCTTCCTTGATTGTGACACGGAAAATGTGGGAAATGCTTAGTAGATATCTACTGCATTTAGAGAAGCAAATACAGGACCAAAACTAGGGCCAAGGTGTAACAAATATCTTTACAAGAAAGATGTTCTGAAATAGGTGCAAAAATTCTGCAAGCTAAAAGTTATTAAGAGTGGAGGTGTGAGGCCTTTGCTAGGTTGGGTTTTCTCCTTGTCTTACCCTTCTTACTCCAGGAGTGCAGAATGATAGTGCTGCCACAACTGGGTAGAAATTAGGTTACCTGTCATGCTGGCCTCTTTCACTGTGCGTCTGGGTGTTGTTGCCCTTCATATTGTCATCAGGTCCAGCCCTAGAGTGAAACTAAGATGACTGGATGGCGTGGGTGGGAGGGACATGACTAAAGCTTTATGCTGTTAGGCAAGGTGTGGAGAAAATGGATATATATGCTTTCTACCTTTTCCATGATGCTAGAAAGCTTCACTCATTGAGATTTGGCAGTAGATTCCAGGAAGTTAAAATAAAGTGCTTCTTCACACAACTCGTAATTAATTTACAGAAACCACTACCACAAAATGCTGCGATGACAGCACTGACTTGGATGGCTTGCTTATTTGTTTATTATCAGTATTTATATGCTGCAAATAACAAGGTGCTTTGAGCAACTTTGATTAAAAATTAACATATATTAAAGGAGAACTGTAAACCAAGGGTGTATCCAATGTTTTGTATGAGAAGAACAGACTTCTGCTCACACAGCTGGACTTCACTTTTCTCTTCTCCTACCTGCAGCCCTTCTCCCGGATGCTCTCAGAATATAATCTGGAGCAGATTTTTTGGAGGTTGATGGTATGGGGTGGAGGTGCTGATAGGGGGGAAGGAAGGAAGGAAGGAAGGAAGGAAGGAAGGAAGGAAGGAAGGAGTTTTCATTGCATGAGGTTCAGTGTTGCATTCTGCCTCATGAAAAACAAGAAATAGAATATATTATAAACTTGAGCAGCAGAGAAAAAAATCAATACAGCAATTTCCATGGCAGTAACAATGTCAGCTTCTTGCAGCAAAAACATTTTGTGGCCTGTGAAGGCTGACAAATTAGTTATGTGTTTGTGGACTACAGTCTTCTTCAACAAATGCATGAAGGGTTGCAGGTACATATATGTACGTGGTGGCAGAGTGCAGTGGGTGGGAGACTGCAGACACTGAGGTCAGAAAGAAATGAAATTCAGAAAAAGTTCAGAGGGTGATAACTATTCTCAAACCACTTTGTGTTGCTGTCACAGACATCCTGATATTGATAAGCCGATTATACACAAGTGATAGCACTGAATCTCTTGGTGAATTCTAATTCAGCGGTTTCACATTGTGGTTCCTCTGTTCCTCTGTTTCATTATGGCCATGTTAAGGTCAGTTACAGGGTATCCTGTGAGGTTGAAATGTTCCCTGGCTGTTGTTTTCAATTTAGAAAGGCTCTTAAACCGTATTTAAAAAAACCCCAAACAGATAGTAAATTCAGAAATCCCCCCTAAACACTCATAATTTTTAAAAAGAAAGGTTTAAAGTGGGATCAAATGAGATTGAATTATACTGAATTCTCCAGGCTGAGAGGTGCAGGATGTTTCTGATTATCATTTGCTAGAAGGCAATCACAGGGAAGGGCTCTTAATTTCATGTCTTCCTTGTGAGCTTCTGGGAAACATCTAGCTGGCGACCATTGATTCTGGAATAGATGGGCATTTGGATTAATCCAGCAGGACTTTAACATTCTTAACAAATTTTAAAGAAGTGCCTAAAAAGGAGATTTCACTGGTACTAAATCTCTATCACAAACCTGTAGTAATGGAAATGGCCTCTGTGAAACAGAGATACAGTAGCCTTCACAATACAGTAGGTGAAATGTGGGAAGTGATATAAAGTGTAATGAGAGCTGTTAGACCACAGGGATTAAGAGACTGAGGAATGTATTGGGAAGCATCCCTGGTTTGAATCTAGCTTTCCCCACGAACTCATTATATAGCCTTTGGCTAACTGCTGTCTTTCCAGCTCACTGCTATCTGCAAAATACTGACCTATGTCATAGGCAGTGCTGTAATAAGAAGATGGTTGTTAAACACTTTGAATATTCAAAAGTGCTATATACATGCTTATTAGTACTACTGGTAGCAGAAATTTGGGCACATCTTTAAATATACTTATGTTGCATATTACACATTGGACCTGGGAGAACCTTGCATATCTGAGATCTGTAACTCACCCAATAGTCTTTTTTCAGCGACACACTTGCACTTAACTGTCAAACTTGCTTTTTAAGCCTGGGTGGCATTTTAAGAGCTTTATAATTTGTATGTAGATGGGTTAGAAAGCATTCCTCATCCCTGATGTGTATGTGTGGTTTCCTGCACAGAGTTTGTGTCATCAGGCCGCGGATCTGAAGAGAGATTCCTCATTAGGGAATTCTATTACGAGAGGGATTAGTGTTCCAATTCTACCAGTGTTGGCACCAGCCACAGCCTAGACAACCTTTTATGTGGCATCAGGAGCAGGTGGTGAAAGTAATGTGCCCTCTGAGCTCACCTTAATGCACTTCTAGGGTTGTGGTCACCTACACTTTTTGTTCATACCGTGTTTCTCATAAAATAAGATGCACCTAGAAAATAAGCCATGGCAGGATTTTCCTGGGTTGAAAAAATATAAGACATACCCCAAAAATAAGCCATAGTGGTGGGAGCAGGTTTGGATGGCGCCATGGAAGAGGAAGATGCCTCTCAGCGCCCGGAACCGGATGCTGCTGCCCCTCCAAAATGCCCAGCAGCGTGTGCCGCTCTGAGCCTCAACCCGGCGGCGGGACGCAGCAAGAGCCGCAGCGTGCGCCGCACCGAGCTGGGACCCGGGAAGAGCCGCAGCGCGCGCCGCGTGGAGCCCGGACCCAGCGGTACCCAGCAGCGTGCCCTGCTGAAGCGCCGACAAAGCGCCCAGCAGCAACAGCCAGTTGCGGGCGCCGAGCCACGACAGGAAGAGGAGGTAATTTTTTAAAAAAACAAGACACCCCCGAGTAAAATAAATATAAGATGGTGTCTTATTTTATGAGAAACACGGTAGTTATTTTATGGTTGGTCTTCTGGTCAGTGTATTCATTGGTCTCTTTGGGGAAATGTTGGTGCTGTGTAGCAAAAGCATTCGTATAGTATATTTCTTCATAGGAATGGAAAATTGGTTAATGTCCTAATGAGGCAGTTGATCCAGAAAGTGGAAAACCTCATTTCCTCCAGTTACTGTAGACCTGACTTAAGGGGCTAAAATTAGTTTAACATACAGTATAGCTGTATTGTTTTTTTTACTGAAACATGCTTGTTGATTTTTATTTTTTTTAAAGACAGAGTTCTCTAAACGTAAGAGGAATTTTTTCTCAACTGCCCTTATTATTTACCCAGTTCTCATGCTTGCAGCATGCAAACATTTTAATGCAGTTCGTGCTTATGCAGCACATCCTTCATTAGTATGAGCTGCTGTTGTTTACAGGTTTGTGAGCCTTCAATATGCTCTGCTTTCCTGAGCTGTCTGTTATTTAGCAAACGTCTGTAGGGTAATTGGGCATGTAAAAAAAACCACTATAGAGTCTGGGTAGCTTTTGTTTTTTAGTCACATTCCCAGTGTGTACTGGTGCATTTCTTAGTACCATGTTCCTCTCTGGTGTTAAGTGATGCCATTTCTGTATGTACAGTAGTGCAAACAGAATACACTTTTGCAGTAAGAATTTGTGCTGTGTCAAATAACATTGCAACACTCTGGAGTTACTATTGTTTCAATGCTTTGTTTTTATTTATATGGAGATTTTATTTCCTATTGTGTTGCTTTATTTATATGTGAGCCTTGGGGTTAGAGCTTGGGGTTGTGGGGGTGGAGAAGAGAGTGCAATGCACAGGAGGGTCCAGTGAGCTGTCATGAATGCTTCTCCTTGTCTAGTCATTAAGATAATGAGCAAAAGGATTATGTATACATATAATCATTATGATCCTTTAATTAGGACAGTCACTACTTTCTAACGATGTAGAAAGGACTACCTAGAATGTAAGTTTAATTTGTTATACAGCTTGCCCTAAATATTATCGTTTTGAACGTACATTCTGAAAAGTTACACAATAGCTAAGGGTATTTTAATTACTTTTGATAAAGCACTGAAACTGTTATTACTTAAATGGACATATGCATGCAAGTGGCAGTACCTTTTTTTTTTTTTTACTTTGTAAGTTATTGGCATGAGAAGGAATGCACAATCTGGTGATATGTATAGCTTCTTGCTTTTTAGGTTGCACGTTTTCAACAACTGCCTAATGATGAAACTGAAATAATGATTCCTGTTCTGACTTCCAAAAAAGCAAGTGAATTACCAGTCAATGAGGTTGCAAGCATTCTTCAGGTAAGTAAATACTATTAATGTTTAAATAATAATATAAAGGTTTTTTTTATTCAGTATTTAAGTTGAAGAGTCTATCCAGTTGAATAGAGAAGAGATATTACTAATATACTGAATGATGCCCCAAATGAGTCATACTCAAAGTTAGCCTACACTGAATACGATTTAGTTGGATATTGACTACTGCTTTTTGACTTGCACACAGTGCTTTGACATGCTGGAGTTACACTGAACAATTGCATGTTAGTTTTGTTGATTAACAGTGATCTACATTGCATTTAAATTAAGCATCCGATTATATGAAAATGCTATAAGCATGCTATGTTGGTGGTTCTGTGGGAAATGTTTTAGGGCGACTTTTTCTAAATAGACTTGCTAAACATTAGTTTTAAGTGGACTAGATAGCAAAATATTTAGTTAATTATTTTTCTTGCTGATCTGAAAACTAGGGTTATTAATTTTCTGAAGTATTACTAAACAGGTTTTGACCTATAAAGACTTAAATGGCTCAGGACCGCAATTCCTCAAGGACTGCCTCTCCCCATATGAACCAACCAGGACCTTAAAATCATCATCTGAGACCCTTCTTCATGTGCCTCCTACACAAGAGGTCTGGAGGGTGGCAACACAAGAGTAGGCCTTTTCTGCAGTGGCTCCCCATTTGTGGAATGCTCTTGGCAAGGAGGCTTGCTAGCACCTGCATTACATATATTTAGGCACCAGGGGAAAACATTTCTCTTCAAGCAGGCCTTTGGCTGTTTAACATTCTTTGGCATTTTAAATGTTTTTGTGGGAGTGGGGTTATTGGTTTTTTGTGTTCTATTTTGTGTTCTCATTTTGTATTTTTGTCTTGTGAGCCAATCAAATTTTGAATTAACGTAATCTAAAACTTTGAAAGAAAGTTATTATTGTCTTTTGCCAAAGTGCATATTTAAAGGTATGGCTTTCAAATCTTTCTAATATAATATTGCTTCTTAGAAGCATGGATGATTTAAATAAGGGCATTGTATTCAAATGACCAGATCGTATATTCTGTACGTCACAGCTGTCAGTCTGCTGTCTTGGCAAATTATATCAATGTATCTGTGGTAGAATTTTAAAATCAGACAGATTCTCAGGACGTGTCCACTTATATTTTGGTATTCTCAAATGTGCATCATATATTGGAGCAGCTAGAGGAAATGCTGATCTGTTACTCAATATTGAAGGAAAGCCATTTATCTGTTTCAAAATCCCCCTTTGCAACCTCCAGAATATCCTTTTAATGTAATGTTTTTAAAAACGTAAGGAGACTAACATGTATATTAGAACCATAGACAGCAGAACAGTAAAAGAAAAGGGGGAAAAACAGTAAAATGCAGCATTAAAGTAAAACCAGATTTAAACAAGATTTTAGAAATTCTAGAAGCTGGGGGAGGGAGAGTTCTTCACCTAGAACTGAAAGGACATGAGAATTTCTACTAGATGAGCATATTTGGAGATGACATTCCAAAGGTGGGACACTACAAATGAGAAGATTATTTCCAGTAGCCTCCTGCCTAATCTCCAGCGTGGACATATCTGGATTAGGGACCTCCAAAAATGACCTTAAAATATGAGCAGGTTTATATGAGGGATGATGATCCTTCAGGTCTGTATCTGGGTCTAGGAACTTACTAATCGGAGGAAGTTTTCACTTTCTATCTCTACCTAGGGAAAAAAATCCCTGAACACTTCAGGAATGCAGCAATAATTTGTCCTTGTCATAGAACTCCTGCTTAGTCATTCAAATTCTTAAATATTACAGCTATGAAATTAGATTCAGTAAACAACCTTTTAACCAGGAATGTGAGATAAGAATAACAGACTTGACTGCTATAATATTTCAGCTTTTGATTGCAATGAAATGAAACCTTGGCTTTGCACGAGAAATAAAATGAATAAAATGCACATAAGTATGCATCTTCTCATAGGCTGACCTTCAGAATGGCTTGAAAAACTGTGAGGTTTGTCATAGACGGGCCTTCCATGGATGGAATGAGTTTGATATTGGTGAAGATGAACCACTATGGAAAAAATACATTTCTCAGGTAAGCCTTTCTTCTTCCTTTCTGAGGGCTTTAAAAAAAAAGAAAGAAAGATTTATCTGTTCAAAAGATGTTGATAGAGCCTTTAGTCATTGCGGTATTATCCGGCTGGTCGCAGTTCCAGAGCAGCAGTGTGATTTATTACCCTTGAGCAGTAGAAGGAGGAATTAGACACACCTGTAGGTGGGGGAAATGGCTACTCGCCCTCTCCACATTTGTTAGAGGACACTCGTCATTGCTATCAAATATAGAGGTGCACACAATCAGTAAAGAGACAACTTCACTCGGTATTTCCAGCTCTTGTGCAAAGTGTCAGCTTGGTAGGGGAATATCATAAGCGGTTTCTTCACTCGCTGTCTTGTAAGGAGTTTCAGCTTTCAACTGAGGTGCCTCTTTGCAAGCTAAGCAAAGACAAGCGAGGACCCTGTATGCTTAGGGTAGCAGGGATGGGTTAGGGACTTGCCACTCATTTGATGCCACTAGCACTGTTCTGTAGGTATTCATGCCACTTGTACAACTGCTTTCCAGGCAGGGCTTTCAATAGCAGTAGCCTTGGTAGTTGTGAAGAGGGACTTACTTTCCCCAGAAATAATACATTATGTTTCACTGTTGGAAAAGTGTAATATTCCTTGATTTAAGGGGCCTGAATGTCACTCAGCCAGGGTTGGCCCACCCTTGAGGCAAGGTGAGGAAACTGCCTCAGACAGCAGGATCCACAGGGGCAGCGGATCCTGCCTCCCAAGAAATGCATCACTCGTTGCTGCTGCTGTGCAGTGAGTGATGCACAGCAGCAGCTGCACCCCGCTCTTTGGAGGGTACATCTACAATCTCAGCAGCCCCACTTCCAATGCAGCCTCTACAACGGCCTCTTGGTGAATAGGAGACCCTGCTGGTCTCCTCTCACCCTTGTTACCAATGTAGATCTTAACTTACCCCCTTTTCCCCAGTTAGGGGGCGGGGGCTCCAATTTGTAGTTTGCTGAGGGTACCAAAATGTCTTGGGCTGGCCTTGCATTCAGCCTAAGCACAACTACTGGGCTTATACAAGCAAAAGTCAAAAGGTGTCAAACTGTCTGATTCATATTTTGAAAAATAATCTGAAGCACACACACACACACACAAACACACACCTTTCTATGAAAACAATTCCCCATTTTTTAAAGTTTGAAGGAACTTTATTAAGATTATTAATTATTTTTACCCCATTAGTTTGAACTTTAGTCAGAAGAGCTTATTGGGAGTGAAATCGGCCAATATGTTCTCCAGTTAAATATTTTCTGTGAAATTTTGGGGTTTTTAAAAATATTGAAATACAATTAATGGACATGTCCTAACTGACAGTTGCTTGTGCCATCTGCTATGGACATTTACACAAAGCACATATTCAGTGCACATCACATTGAATGCCTTTTTACTTGCCACTTCCTCCCCACCCACCGGCCTTTCAAAAGATTACGACGGTCTGCATGGGAAGTCTCATGCTGTTCCTGTTCTTGCCATTTTCCTGTTCAATCTTTATTTAAATGAATGCTTACACTAGGAGGAGGATTCCAACTCTAAATTTATAAATCGAAACTCTGATTTTATTAAATTTGTTGAATGTAGTAGTTTTTCTTCAAATAGTGGTTTAACTGTTTTGAGGTGTTAACATTTTTTAAAGCCTCTCATTTTTGTAGTAATAAAGGAAGTCTTTTAAAACTTGGGCATTTCAACCTATATAAAAGTTCGTACCTGCACCTCTTATGGACCTCCTCTCCTTTAAGACATCAGGGCCTACTAGCCCATGACTGCACCTTAGTACAGAATACACTGAATTTACCAATTTGCAAAAAGGAGCTTTATTAACAGTTATTTTAACACACTTCTGAAAAAAATGTTTCCTTTTTCTTTGCAGTTTAAAAATCCCCTTATTATGCTTCTCCTGGCTTCTGCAGTATTCAGTGTTTTAATGCATCAGTTTGATGATGCTGTCAGTATCACTGTGGTAAGTAAAATCCTAAGATTCCTCCCCCTGTTGTTATTTGCTGGATATTTATTCAATCTTGGGCTTCTAGTCAGTTACCAGGTGAGGAGTAGAAACCAGCCAAGTGTCTTAGAAGGTGCTTCATAGTAATACTTAATAATCTATTTTCCTTGTCAGTTCCTTATTTGTTTCATATGAATGGGAGCCTGTGAGGCATTTGCCACACCAAGCCCTTTTGCCTTCCCCACACAATGACCCCAAACTCTTGAATATTCCTCACAGTGCACTTCCCTTTTTACAAACACTAGTCTGCGTTGTTGGATTGAAAACTCTCCATACTTAGAGACCAGATGGAAATTTGTTCAGTGCTATATATTTGGTTACTTTGAGAAATATGTTTTATCTCCCTGTTGTGTACCAGCTGGCATACATGATGTAGACTCCTTCCTCCTCCTTAAGCTAAAAAAAGAATGTACTGTAGTAAAAATGGGTATTGTAGCTACTAATTGACCAACTGTTGCAATTTAGAGTGGGGTGAATCTGCTTGGTTGGGACACCAGTTGGAGGGGTTATATGTCATGGTGTTGTCCTGATAATCTGGTGCCAATATTGCAATATTTTTGGTGCTGCATTGATATTTTCCTATTCACCATTCATTCAAGATAGTATTCTAATGGGAGCTGTGTTTTTCTTGCTGTTTTTCAGTTTTGTGTCTTTAGTCTGCCTTTTATTTTGTTGGTTAGTTTTTGGAATTTACTACCACAAAATTATTAGTGACGGGCCATCAACATGGATGGCTTTAAAAGATTAGGCATATTCATGGAGGAGGATAAGGATATCTTAACTCCAGTAGCAATATGCCTCTGAACACCAAGTGCTGGGGATCCTGAGTAGGGAGAATGCCATTGCTCTCATGTCCTGCTTGTGGACTAACTATAGCCATCTGGTTGACCACAGGGACTAGATAAGTCTTTGGTCTGAACCAGTAGGTCTCTTCTTGTGGTTGGGTTTATTTTATTTTATTTTTTATAAGTTTCTTGAATAGTTCTGGTCATACTTCTGTACATCACCCTGAAATCTCCTTAAGAAATATTTTTAATAAATTGATAAAAAAAATGGGGGGGGGATTCTTCATGGTGCCCAAGTGATAACTTTATGTTTTCCCCTCCAGTCAATATTTGCATTGTTTTTAATGGGCTGCATGCCAAGCAACAGGCTGAAAACAATGTGTATGTTGTTTATTGTTCTCTCCTTTCTTCTAGAAACATAGCTGATTGTTCTGTATAAGGCCAATGCAATTTAAGGCACTTTTTAATTACATGGTTTCCTATTAAACAGGAAGACCTGTAATTGCGGTTTTAATATAATTTAAAACAAGGCTAGAATACATGGCTGAAACATAATTTGCCTGGTCAGGATGATGATTCAGCTCACATCCTAGAATTACTGGCGCTGGGAGATGCCCATGGAGTATAGCTTCATAAGAATGGATAAATGTTACAAAGCAGAAAGAAATGCAGACTAGAAGGCTTTGAATGTCAAGAGGAGCTGATTTTCACTCACTTTTTTGGGCTAAAAGTCTGAAGTGGCATTTGTAACTACTCTTTATACTGTCTGATTCTAATCCTGGATTATTAAAATACCTTTACAGCGTTAATCTTTTTAAACCTAAAAGTTAAGCATGGATTGGCTAGCCGAAAACACAGTCCGTACCATTGATCCTTTCAGTAGAGAGGCTCAATTCCTAAATGTTAAGTACGTATTCTTCAGAGTGATGCAGAAACATTGGCAGTACAAAGGGGAGGGGGAGATGTACATGACTATAGAGTTTCCTTGAGTAGTTTTTGCTGCTGCCTAAATGGAACTGTTGGAAACCATGCCTAGATGTTTAAAGCAGCCTGCTGCTGCCTTGTTCATGGAGTTGGCAGCAGGGGGCGGGCAAATAACCAGGCTTTTGATTCTTAGAATAATACGTAAAAATCATTAAGGCTTAATTGACTTGACTCTGTGAGCTGACAATAAATAAAATAACATCTAGACTCTTGGAAGCAGAGAGAGTATTAACCTGCCAAAAAGTCATTTATGTTGTTGAATGTAGGAAAATAGAAACTGAACAAAAAAAGATGCATGGTGTGTGACCAATGCAGTCTGAAAGATTCCAATACTAATTTATTAGACGATCAATAATTTTATGATATACAGTGACTTGCTTGCCTTTCTCACATTAATGCCTGACTTAGAAGTCTGGCATGGAGATAGTGGTACAGCAGGGTGGGGCTTTGCCTGCTTCCTAGGTTGTTTGGTTTTTATCTCCCGGAACCTTAGAAAGAAAAAAGAAATGATTGAAAGCTATTGCTTGTGTTTGTCGTTCCTCAGTTTAGTCTTAAATAGTATATTGTACCTGATTCAAGTAGCGGGAAATCTGCATGTTTGATATAAATGTCGACAAGGCAGTTTGTTTTAATAAACATTTTTCTTCATTCATACAGGCAATACTTATTGTTGTTACAGTTGCCTTTGTTCAGGTAAGATTTTTTTTTCATTTACTTTACCCAAGAGCCGTTTTTGTAGAAAAGCTGTATTTATTACTCTTAAAGCAATTTAAAAGCATTTAGGCTAGGGGTTTTTTTCTCAAACACGGGTGGGAAACCTCCTGCCTATGTCGTAATTAGGCCCAGCTTGGGTCCACTTTGGCCTGGAAGGTATTGCCCACAAACCACATCCATCTGACGTCCTATGTGGGCTCCCAGTTGTTCCTTTGAAAGCTGGGCTCTTTGTCAGTCCAGCTGGGATTGTTGAAAACTTCCTGGTGCAGCCGAGGGGACCGGAGGAAGCAACACAGATTAAAAGTGCTTCCTTCAAAAGGAACCTTTTCTTCCCTCTACTGAGGAAAAATACAGTTGAGAGGAAGCACCTCCACAAAGCGAAAAATGCTCTATTTTTACATTAGGATGTTGGCTCGTTGACTTGTCAAAGTTGACTTGCTGCAAACTAACTCCCAACTTTCAAGCCTCCAATGGGAAACACAAGAATATCACATCAGCAGTTAAGATTCAACAAGTTAGGTTGCCCCACCCCCTTTTAACATTAATATGATTATTATACAGGTAATATGTATTGATATAGAATTTAAACATGCCATAGAGGGAATGGGGAGCCCAGGGAGCAAGTCTGTCTTTTAAAAAAGACACAACAGTAATGCTACACTGTGGAAAGAGATAGCTTCTCCTTTTTTGTGGGGGGAGCTCCTCAATGTGTGACCCAAACAGGAATATGTTTGGACCCATAGTTTGAGAAGCACTGATTTAGGTGCAATGTCAGAGAGTGGCATTGATGCTGTAAGCCAGATGGTTTGCTGGATATCCTAATGCCTGCTAGCCCATAATTAATAAATTTAGGAAGAAGCTGTCAATCGGTTTCAGAAGGAAGTGTGATGGACTCTTGCAGTTTCATCAGTTCACTTTCATGTGCTTTCATAAGGAGCAGCTTATTCATTATGCACTAGACATTGCCTGTAACAACTTCTATGGAAATGTGAAGAAGAGGCTCTTCGAAACATGTTACAGGTGTGCTAAGAGACAGACTTTATTTTTTGTAGTTGAGCACTGTTTTGTACTTTTCACTGGAGAAGAGTGTAACATTGCAAATCATTGTAGACCTTCCCATACAATGGGTCAGTCCAGCTGGTGGATTACTTCTGTATGTTATGGTTTGCTCTATGGAGTTATTGCAGTTCTGAAGTGTTTCCAGGTAGCAGCTCTTTTGGAATCTAGTCAAGAGAGGAGTGAATAGCAGACAGACTTGATAGAGCCCATGAAAGGGAGGGTGGAAGTCTGAGAATTCAGAGAATCCTATATCTTTGGAATTTTTTAAAATCTTTTTGTGAATGTAAAACTAAATTGGTTTAAAACCAATAAAAATTTTTATAAAAAAGATAGGGCTGATATAGTACGTTTTGAGAGCTATTTTAATTTTCTTCTTGTTGTGCGCCTCTAGGAATACCGTTCTGAAAAATCTCTAGAAGAGCTGAGTAAACTTGTACCTCCAGGATGTCACTGGTATGGACCAGCTTATTTTTTGACTTAACCTAAATTAATAACCTTCAGTATAACTAATCTGATATAGCCATAGCTGCCAAGTTATCCCCCTTTTTAAGGGATTTTCCCTTATGCTGAATAGGCTTCCTCGCGAGAAAAGGGAAAACTTGGCAGCTATGGATATAGCTGGAGATGCCTTCA
Organism: Zootoca vivipara; assembly: GCF_965207765.1. Classification (NCBI taxonomy): domain Eukaryota; kingdom Metazoa; phylum Chordata; class Lepidosauria; order Squamata; family Lacertidae; genus Zootoca; species Zootoca vivipara. Next base: position 13,065,749 of record NC_142594.1, on the reverse strand, counting down.
TGATTTCACGTGATGCCAAATGATTGTATCTACGTACCACGAGAGAGCTAGTTGGTTTCTTTAAGCTTTTGATAAGATTGTCAAATAGAACTGCTTAGCTGAAGATCATGTTCACATGAAGGATGATACGAAAATATTTTAAATAAATAATAGATAATGTTTCAGTAAATAGCTGGGATTCAGTCATTTGTTTCGGTCTCAGGGGATGGTGGATGCAGACACTTCTAGAAACTGTATAAGAGCTTGCCTTTTGGAAAGGGAAATTACCATGTGCTGAAAACAGCAAAAACATAGCCTGTTTTTTATGGGGGATGGGGTTTGGTATATTTATAGTGTATTGCTGTTTAGTTTTTTTATTTAATATTTTACATTTCCTTTTGTGCCTGTGAGCTGAGAAGCACCTCATAAATATTTTATATAAATAAGAACTGTAAGACCTTCAAAGAGAAATAGGGCTTTTTGAGGTTTTCTTATTCATATGTAAATTACTTCTTGGATCATGGCTATTAATTTACACTATTGACTGCATATATATATTTTACTGAGTAGTTTTTCTGTAAGTCTCCTCCCCACATTTGGCTTCATGCCCCTAGTTGGTATAGCAGATTTAATTAAAACTCTGAAGATGGTATCTTTTTAAGAAAATGGAAATTGGCCTCACATAACTGTGTAAAAAGGTAGCATGCTAGAGTGTAATTTCAAGACTCAGAATGGAAAACATCACTTCCAAAGGAACTTTATTAAAGGTGCAGTACTTACATTGGCATTTTGCTTTTCCCCTTGCTAATATAGAACTGGCACCGTCAGTTTGACTTGAAATGGAAGAAATGACATCTGAAGGGGGAAAGTTCTTTGAACATAGCGGATCAAGCATATTTTATCCAATTAGATCTGCAAGGGCTAGCTGAAGATTATAGTTCACTGTGATGTGATGCAGTGCTCTTCATTAGTTATTGTATCCAGACGTCCTTTCTTTTTAAATCTCAGAATAAACGTGAGTGTATATATGTATGTACAGTATTCCACTGAGTTTTCACGTTATTGCAACATATTTCATTCTCTACAGTGTTCGAGAAGGCAGGGTGGAGCATACACTTGCAAGAGACTTGGTTCCAGGTGATACTGTCTGCCTGTCAGTGGGAGACAGAGTTCCTGCTGACCTGCGTCTGTTTGAGGTGCGTTGTCATTAATTGCATGCTAAACTGTAGTTTTGGATTCTGGGATCTAGCAGATATGTATTAATCTTAGACATTTAATAATATACATTCACACGCTAACTTTGCCCAACAATAATGTGGGCCTAGAGAGATCTGGTTTCACATTACATCTTATCACTGGAGTTTTTGGGAAATTATACCATAAGGTGAAAGGGCTAACTTGTGAGCAGGTTATATGCTCTCTGGTAACTGGCCATAATATAATTCATCCATTAGTGCAAAGGCCGCCTGACATGTCAACAGGAGCAAGTTGGCATGACATAAATGTCATTCTTTGTATGACTAACCAGAGACCAAAAGATGGTTATCTATTTAGGATTTTTAAAAATTTAACTGAAGTGGGTAGCCAGTTGCAGTAGCTATAACTATGAAATGAGGAAATATGCTGAATTCCAAGTACACTACTATATTTGGTGGCTGTGGACATTCTGCCCTGTCTGAAATATACAATAATTCTAATTCAAAGATTTCCAAGCAGGTTTTTCTTAATTTCGAACAATTTGATCATGTTAATAGGCTGGATCATCATGAATTTCGTAGCAGCAATATACTGTTGCTTATTCATCCCAGAGAATGCGAAATAATTGAAGAGATGAGGTTTGTTTCCTAAAGCAGCAGAGTATCCTATATGATTCATGCACATTATTCCACCCACGTATAGGTTCATTTTTGTCCCTGAAGCTGTAGGTATGGAATTGGGAACCTCCATGTGTCTCTCCATGTGTTGTTGGAATCCAGCTCCCCTCAGTCCTAGCCAGCATGGCCAATGGTCAGGGCTGATGAGAGTTTTAGTCTCAACAACATATGGAGGGCCACAGGTTCCCCATAAATTCTGTAGGGAAACTGCTGGCTCCCAAGCTCTGGCACATCACTGCCTGGCCCACAGATATGATTCCTCCATGATTCCTCTGTGCTGCCCCTGGCCTGAGAACAAGAAAAGTGTTCCCCAATGGGAGTTGTCATCTCAAGGAATGTCAAGTGTAGCTCTTTATTTGTGTGGTACGGCTGAATCCTAAATATATAACTTATTTTTCCGTGTATAAGACTGGTTTCCCCCCTAAAAAATAATGAGAAAAATTAGGCGGGCATCTTATATATGGATATATCTCCCCCCATTTTCTTAAATCTGGGTCCCCCAATATAGGGGGCGTCTTATACATAGGAGCGTCTTATAGATGGAAAAATATGGTAATTGAGCATGGAATATAAAGCATACTATGTAAAGCCAATTCTGTACAGTGGTACCTCAGTTTATGAGCACAATTGGTTCCGGAAGTCTGTTCATAAACTGAAGCGTTCATAAACTGAAGCGAACTTTCCCATTGAAAGTAATGGAAAGTGAATTAATCCGTTCCAGATGGGTCCGCAGCGTTCGTAAACCGAAAATTCATAAACCGAGGTGTTCATAAACCGAGGTTCCACTGTATTTAGAAAATTCAACTTGAAGTAGTCCAGAGGCAATTGTATAAACATAGGCCATGTATCCTCTGGGCACTCCAAGGAGAGACTACTTTCTTCGAACAGTTAACCCCATGCTGCGTTGTAAGCTGATTTTGAAACTCTTTATTTTCAAAAGCAGTGTGATTACTGTTTGTGTTCCGTCCGTAACATGCATAGTCTAAAATGAAAGTTCAATAGGATCTCAAAATACCAAGCATGTCCACTAATATTTCAGAACCACCTTTCCAACCTGGGGTTCCCAGATGTTTTAGTGGTACAACTCTTCATCACCCCTGATCATCACTGGCTGGGGATGATGATGAGGGTTGTAACAGAACTAACATTTGGGGACCCAAGGTTGCAGAAGGCTGTATTAGAAGAAGGAAAATAAAATATAACCATTTTATCATTTCTGTCTTTTCCTCAAAGGCCGCGGATCTGTCTATTGACGAATCTAGTCTGACAGGGGAGACAACTCCTTCCTCAAAATGCACTTCTCCTCAGTCAGCTGCTACAAATGGAGACCTCACTTCAAGGAGCAATATTGCTTTCATGGGAACACTTGTTCGATGTGGAAAGGCAAAGGTATTACAAGAATACTAAATGTATGCATTTGTAAAAGTTAGGTTGACTGTAAAGGCTACTGATTTGCTACAATTCAGGATATATTTTATTTATGCATACATACATACATACAAACTCTGGTAATATAGCCTTGGAAAAATGCATTGGTATTAGGGAGGTACGAACATGCCTCAATCTGTTCCAGCATTCATTCACACTGGTACCGTGTTTCTCCAAAAATAAGACACCGTCTTATATTTATTTTTCCTCAAATAAACACAGGGTGGCTTATTTTCAGGGGATGTCTTTATTTTTTATTAAGTATAGTACAGTTTGATCTACAAGGTTAAACTGCCTATCACTATGGCTTATTTTCGGGGTATGGCTTATTTTTGGGTTATGGCTTATTTTTTTGGAGAAACACGGTATCTTCTGTTCCTCTGCAATTTAATTTGCACAAGCATATTAAATATATGCTTATCTGGCATCAGGAGATATTTACAAATCAACTACCTTTCTTATATGTTCCTTTTCAAATTTAGTTAATTTCCAGAGGCTAGGATTGCAACTTTTCTCGCTAGTTTGATTTCAGAGTTTTATATAAACTTGTATAAATCCTGTTGATATTTTGTTCTTTGTGTCCTGGTTTGTATAAATTATTCTTACCATTTAACCACATATAACTCCTTTTTATTTCATTATTCAGCAAATGGTTATGTGTGTGTCTGCTGAAACAACACTGTAGCTAATTTTCATTTGAAAAGAACAATAATGAATCATACATTCTGTTGGGTTGTAAAATTAACACAACAGGAAGCAGATTAAGACTGCAATCCTAACCCCACTTTAATATATATTTTTCATTTTCAATTTTACAAACAATAACCAAAAACTACAAACAGAATATCCCCGTTGATTCCCCCCTTTTTATTAATTTCCCTCTACATCTCCTTGATAACTCCAATTATTATAAATCCTTAATCCATCATTCAGATTTCTACTCTGCCAATCCTACTAATGAATATAGTTGTTTACAATAATTTTTCAAATACATTATATACTTTCCCCCTTCTTTATTAAAGTTTGATTCTTCCTGGTTCCTTATTCTTCCTGTGAGTTTTGCCATTTCAGCATAGTTCATATCTTCATTCCATTTCTGGGCTAGCAAATTGTCTTCCTTGGGAGAAAGACAAATATACATTAAAGAATATTTAAATAACACCCATAATTTGTGTATCTTTTCACATATAATGTTGCATGTGTTTTAAAAACTCCCAAAATTTTGTTGTAGAGAACCAAGGTGAAAATAATTCATAACAATAATCTTGTGTCGTGGTGGGAGTTGAAAGGGCCGCTGAACGGAAATCCGATTGATAGTTCATTTTTCAACGGATTCCTCCAGCATCCCTGATTTGCACTGTAGGTTATCAACACCTGCACTCTGCTACCACTTATAATTAAAAAGTGAATGCATGATAACTTGAAGAAGAAATATTTAATCATTATAAAGGTACCTTGTAGACAATGCTTAAAAGTCAGTGCAAATAAGAGTTTGGCTTCAGTTATACAAGGGTTGGGCAGATAGTGGTTAATAGGCTAATTCCTGGTATGCCACTGGTTGCTTGGATTCGTACGAAGAATGTGAACTCTGTCATAGCTGGGCTAAGTCAACCTTGATATAATTCTGCAGATTATTTCTTGTGGTCTTAGGCAAAAGTGCATTCTCAGGCTCAATTAAATATTAGTCATGCTTCAGCTGTGAGATCTTGAGTATACACCTTGTAAACATTTTAAAACTTTGGTGAACCGTTGTAATTCTAGTAAAAACTAGAAGTCAGTCCTCTTGCAAGTTAAATAAGAATAGACTTGTTACAACTGGGGGGGGGGGTTAGCCAATCCTCTTTGAATTACATTTTGAACTTGTTATGCTTCATTTTCTAGGGGATCGTTATTGGAACTGGAGAAAACTCTGAGTTTGGGGAGGTTTTCAAAATGATGCAAGCAGAAGAAGTAAGTAATATAGTATTACAAATGAACATTTTACAGGGTTCACTGTAAGCTGAACAACATGGAGGTAGCATCGAAACCAGAATTTTAAAAAAATAACCTTTCATCATTACACACAGATGCTTTAAGTATAGGAGTGTGATAAAGTCAATTGTAGAAATGCATCCAAAAATTATACTGAATTTGAAGGGTCTACTAATCTTAGTTTATATTTCATTTTATTTTTGCTAGAATAACACTTTTATATGTTTTCTGTTCTCATTTGCAAGATATCTTGGTGCTCACTGCAATATTCTTTGCAAACAGAGTTAATAAAATTATCTCAAAAGTTTGTGCATTCATGATGGACTGAAATGCCTGCATTTTGTGAACAAATGCAGCCTTTTAAGCCCCCCCCATGTCATTTAACCTTTGTGAAAAGCCAAATATTCAGGGCAGATGTGAAATGGCTTTTGTGGAGGAAGTCTTGTTGACGATGACAGAATTATTGAGTCTTTCTTCCTTTCACATCTGATTAGTATTTCAGAAAGTATGGAGGACAGAAGAGAAAGAATTGGTACCTGTGGGGTACCACTATAAGTGCATTGCCACTTGCTGAGCTTTGCTGAGCTGAGTGCAGTGTATTTGTTTTATAGCAATTTTATTCTGCCTTTTCATTTCAGCTTAAATTTTAAAGGCCGCTCTCAAATAAAGTAATAGAAAACTGTCCTGCAATGCAAAAAACACAATACAAAGCTAACAAAACTATAAAATCAGATAGCCCTAGAAAAATCCGTTCCACTAAATAAATTTGTTTTAATGTTCTTCTTACCTAGGCCCCAAAGACACCTTTGCAGAGGAGCATGGATCTCTTAGGAAAACAACTTTCCTTGTATTCCTTTGGTATAATTGGTAAGAGAACAACTGTTTTTGTACAGCTCTCTCATCTTGCGCTATTCTAACTGAATAGGGAGATCTTTTAATGTTCAATTTACTTTTATTATAGGCATAATTATGCTGGTTGGCTGGTTGCAAGGAAAGCATATCCTTGATATGTTTACCATCGGTGTGAGGTGAGGTTCTTAAGTATTATCTCTAATAATACTGAAAAAGTGAATGTCTCAGACTGAAGTTGTCCTTGCAAAAGTTTACTTGCTTTATGCAAATTAGAGAATCTGCCATTTGAATCTTTCTTTTCCTGTGGACTCTTCCCAAATTGGTCCCTTCATTAATATATATTAATGTATGTTCCAAAATCCATGTTAATGTTTCAGAGAGAGAACTTTCAGATTCATCTGTTTACATGGCACAGAAATGAGATAAGGAAGTGATAACAAAGCTAGGCTCCCTGGTCCTGAATGGGGTAACTGTGCCCCTGAAAGACCAGGTGCGCAGCCTGGGAGTCATCTTAGACTCACAGCTGTCCATGGAGGCACAGGTCAACTCTGTGTCCAAGACAGCTGTTTATCAGCTCCATCTGGTACGCAGGCTGAGTCCCTACCTGCCCACTGACTGTCTCTCCAGAGTGGTGCATGCTCTAGTTATCTCTCGCTTGGACTACTGCAATGCGCTCTACGTGGGGCTACCTTTGAAGGTGACCCGGAAACTACAACTAATCCAGAATGCGGCAGCTAGACTGATGACTGGGAGCGGCCGCCGAGACCACATAACACCGGTCCTGAAAGACCTACATTGGCTCCCAGTACGTTTCCGAGCACAATTCAAAGTGTTGGTGTTGACCTTTAAAGCCCTAAACGGCCTCGGTCTGGTATACCTGAAGGAGCGTCTCCACCCCCATCGTTCTGCCCGGACACTGAGGTCCAGCTCCGAGGGCCTTCTGGCGGTTCCCTCACTACGAGAAGCCAAGTTACAGGGAACCAGGCAGAGGGCCTTCTCGGTAGTGGCACCCACCCTGTGGAATGCCCTCCCACTAGAGGTCAAAGAGAACAACAATTACCAGACCTTTAGAAGGCATCTCAAGGCAGCCCTGTTTAGGGAAGCTTTTAATGTTTGATGGATTTCTGTATTTTAATGTTTGATGGATCTCTGTATTTTAGAATTTCTGTTTTGTTGGAAGCCGCCCAGAGTGGCTGGGGGAACCCGGCCAGATGGGCGGGGTATAAATAATAAATTATTATTATTATTATTATAGGCAAATAGTTATATTCCAGTTACCCTTGTCCCTATTCACACAAGTAGATCTTGCTAATCAAAAATAACTCTCTCTCTCTCTAAAGCAAATGGTCATTCCCATCTGCTTTAAAAGCAATAGCTGCTCCCCAGAGCCATATGCACGTTGTAGAAATTTGATTGAATTCCACCGACCCCAGTGAGGCCTTCACAGCAATGTTGCATTTAACTTCCGTTGATTGGACTGTATATATTAGGTTTTCTTTATTTGCCTTGGAAAGCACTTTTTCCTCACTGTATCCTTTTGGGATGCCATCTCTCTTGGGAACTGGCTGGTTCTAGGCCATTAGTCCAGGGCAGGGTTGAGGAGCTTCTCCCTTCCTTAGTTTACGAGGAACTTTGTTTTCCACTTCCCTCCCTGTCCCCTTGGTTCCCCCCCCCCCAGTTTGTAAGCCTGTGGGTAGGGACATGGCTCTTGCAATGGATTGATGTAAGCTGCTCTGGAAGCCTTTTTGGATGGCGAGTGGGAGTATGAATGCTCTTAACAACACATGTTTGCTATGAGCCCAACAGTGCTCTCTTGCCCTTTGTTTCTCTTAAGAACTGCTCCATGCTGTAGTAGAATATATCCTGCTATCATTGACCTTTTTATATGACTGTTCTTAGCAAACATATATGCCACTTTTCAGTAGACTTCAAAAGCATCTTATACTGAATCAGAATGCTGGTCTGTATAGCCCACCACTGGCTATTCCAACTGGCAGCTGCTCTCAGGATCTTGCCCAACTCTTCTGCCTGTGATCTTTTTAACTGGAGATGAATGTGGACCTCGCACAATGTATGCTAAGGCCTTTCCCCATCTTTATACTGGGATGTGGGGAGCTTCATAGGATACCTACTCATAAAATGTGCTAATTCTACTTTGTTTTTATTTCTAGTTTGACATAGGTTTGCTAATATCTAGGGCTGAAATATTCAGGACAATATCTTTTAAAATATTCATTTGCACACTGATTGCTGCCTTTTTACAGTTGGTTCTTTCCAGTAGCTGAGGCACAAGTTTGTTTGTTTGTTTTTTTGAAACAAAGGTTGGTATTTCCTTTGAAAAAAGCTAACAGGAACTACATAGGCAACACCGATGTCATGTAGTCAGGCATGATGTCAGAATGGCAAATCAGAGTGAGGGCAATGCTGCTTTCACTCACTGTGGATGGGCAAATGTTTTTGCTTTGTTTTGCAGGCCTTTAAAAACAATGAAATTTAGGATTGTAGACTTCATAATATGAGCCAACTCCCTCATTTTCACTCAGCCCTATAAAGAACACATTTTCTGGCCTGGTTTGAACACCGTGTTAAACCATACTTTAATATAAATGATAGTGTTAACATGCACAATTTTTTAGTTGTTCCTCTGCTCCTGCCTGCCCTGCGCTGGCGGAGGAAACAAAGCAGAGTATGGCTTTGTTGTGATGCGTGAATAGTTTTTTCTCTCTATGTGTGACGCGTGATGTACATACAGTTGTGAAATCAATCACTTAACATGTCCTCTTAAAATTATAGCTTGGCTGTAGCTGCGATCCCCGAAGGGCTGCCTATTGTCGTAACAGTAACATTGGCTCTTGGTGTGATGAGAATGGTCAAGAAACGGGCAATTGTCAAGAAACTTCCAATTGTTGAAACTCTAGGTAAGAATGGCAATGTGCAGAATTACTCAAGAGTATCTGATGGTCATAATGACAGCATGAATTAAGAATTAACAATGGGGTATGTAATCTAGAAATAATCTAGGCTGAACCTGATCTTGTAGGTGACATTTAAGGAAATCTCTGGAGCAATCTAGATTTGTATGGAAGCTTGCAGGAAAAGTGGGACTTGCAACGAAAGAAGAAAGGGAGTCAGCAGTGTTTGGCTGGAGAGAAGTGGGTGGCTTGGTGCTACTTTCCCTTAGCCCAGGGATAGGGAAGTTATCACCTTCTAGATGTGTTTGGACTCTGGACTCCCATCAGCCTCAGCCAGCAGAGCCAATAGTCAAGGAAGATGGGAACTCATCTGCCTCTGGAGGGTCACAAGTTCTCCATCACTGCCTTAACCTAGCCAAAGACTCTTACCGTTCCTTGATATTTTGTGAAGACGCTCTTTCCCCATGTTCTGTCATTCCTCCAGCCCCCTGCCCCCCCGCCAAATATGTCATAACTTCAGTGTGATTACTGCATTCATGTTTTCCTCCAGGCTGCTGCAATGTTGTTTGTTCAGATAAGACTGGCACGCTGACAAAGAATGAAATGACTGTTACTCATATATTTACAGCAGATGGATTACATGCTGAGGTAGGTAGTAAGCAGATCATAGGATTGTAGAGTGGGAAGTCCAACCCTCTGTAATGCAGGAATCTCAACACGTGGTTCCCCCATCCAATTTGAAACCATACTGGATCCTGCTTAGCTTTGCGCATGTGCTGGTAATTTTACTGCTGTTGGCGTATGGCATGTGCCAAACACATGCAGCTCCCCAAGCATGTAGGTTCGTGGCAGTGCAGTTTTGTGCTGGAAGAAATTCAGTCAGGCTCCAACTTTGCAGTCAGTTCAGTCCTTTACTGACAGGTCCAAAGCATTAAGGCAGTTTCACTATATACAGGCTTCCGCTAGATCCCTAGTAGAAGGCGCAGGCTTCAGATGCAAAGCAAGTATAACTCACAGCATACATACAGCACAGAGATCAGTATCAATCTGGCAGAGCTTCCTTGCAGCAAAAGCAAGGAGGCAATGTACAGACCCCTCTTAATATACCCAAGAATGACCTCACCCTTGGCCAGTTGCCGGATCACAGGGACCTACTTGGCTGGTTGCCAGGTCACAGTGACCTACTTGGGTGGTTGCCAGGTCAGTGACTTTCAAAAACTAATCGTAAGACCTGTAGGTGCAAGATAAGGGAAGCAATTAAAGGAACCCCAACTGCTGTATCACAGGGATAAAATTAAGTTGCATTTGTCTATGTTGTATTTAATAAACATAAGCATGGATGGGGAGGTTTTTTAAATTTTATGAGAAATGTGTTGGTCCTGAGAACTCCATTTTTGGAGGACTGGTGTGAACCCAGCAGCTGCCTCACACTTATCTCTGAGCTGCATTTGTTTCTACTACTACTATTTAAGAGAAGATGAGTGTGCCTTTAAATACAGAAGAGATTGTGGAAATGTTAACGTTAACTAAAGTGTCCACTCAATTGCATAAAATAAATGTGCAAGAGAGCCTTCGGAGGAATATTAACTGTCACAGATGGGTGTTGGCTACTCCCGAGTAAGCACTCCACACATCCTCTGGATTTTCAGAGTTTTATTGTGCATGCTATATACAGTGGTGAGATGTCTCAAATCATGTCTGCTCTGCATGGGGCAGAAGCCCACAATGGCGTCTCGTGGGCTCTGACCCCCCTTTTAAGACTGGGCATCCAAACGCCCCCCCTCCTTGCTCTATGGGTCCTCCGTGGTCCCAAAACAGGCTCCTGAGGTGCCGTTCTACTTACTCCCTCCTTTCCAGCCCCTGCTGAAGCTAGCTCCTCCCCTGCTTCCCTGCTACCAACCTGGAGCTGAGCCACCAGGACTCTGCAGAGCCCTGGACCCGTCTTAACCCTTCCTGTTCCTGATTTGAACTCCCAGACTTGCTGCTGCTCTCCCATCTGATGGAAGTAAGCAGAGTGGGCTGCTCTCTGCAAGCCCTCTCTCTTACATTAACTATACTCCATCTTGAAATGAATAACTCTGGCTTCTTTTCAATGTAATTTTTTTCCTCGTGTAGGAAATGTCACATGCCAGTGTATGAGCTCTAGTTTTGCTGTTGTTCCCTGGCTCAGCAATCGGCTCCTCCTCAGCATTGCCATCTGATTACAGATACTGCAGGCCCTATAAACCTATTATAAGAAACAAATTTTTAAAATGCATAAGGGAATGCATAAGGGTTAATGTTTCAAAGTTCATATTCTCTTTTCATAATATCTCTGCTTCAAAGGTCATAAAGGAAAAAATATTAGCAAATGTTTGCTTCCTTGTAAAATTCATATCGTCTAATTTTTGCCAGGTTACTGGAGTAGGTTATAACAGGTTTGGAGAAGTCACGGTTGAAGGTGATGTCGTTCATGGATTTAACAAACCATCTGTTAGCAGAATTGTTGAGGTAAGTTCTTGCACAGAAAGTGTACTCTCTTTTTTTGAAATTAGGGATACTTGTGTGTTACATGAACTTCCTTTTTCATTTCTTTAGGCTGGGTGTGTGTGCAATGATGCTGTAATTCGAAACAACACCTTAATGGGAAGACCAACAGAAGGGGCCTTAATTGCACTAGCTATGAAGGTAGGTGGTATGTTGATGTATATTGTTTTGAAGTATAGAGGTTTTTAAGGGCAACAGAGCTAGTACAGTGGTACCTTGGAAGTCGAACTGCAGGAAGCTCCTGCAGCCAATCGGAAGCTATGGACGTTGCGCCGGACGTTCAGGTTCCAAAAAATGTTTGAAAACTGGAACAATCACTTCTGGTTTTTGATCGTTTGGGAGCCAAAACATTCAACTCCCAAGGTGTTTGAAAACCAAGGTGCGACTGTACTGATAATAGAAATGCAAGATTTTCTGTACTCCAAGGGAGTAGGTGTGTTCTGCTGTGGCAAAGCCACCAGGGTCTTACCGTGTTTCTCATATTATAAGACATGTCTTATATTTATTTTTTCCTCAAAAAAAAACACCACTATGGCTTATTTTCAAGGGATGTCTTATTTTTTTCCTCCTCCTCCTGCCGCGGCTGGCATTGCTGCTGCGCCTATCACTATGTCTTATTTTCGGGGTATGGCTTATATTCCTTGAATGCTTAAAAATCCTGCTATGGCTTATTTTATGGGTATGTCTTAAAATATGAGAAACAGGGTAGGTACCTTAGGCTAACAAATTTATTATTGCAGTTCATTGGCCAGAGTCCACCATGCAGAGATAGTGATTGGTGTGTCACAATACTATGCAGTAAAGAATCCAAGCAGCAGAACGTGATCAAATTGGTGTGGCCCACTCTAAACTAGAGGGCTAGGCATAGCAATAGCATTAATGCTAATAACTCCTAAAGAGGAACAACTATGTTCTGTAAACTGCCCTGAGACCTCCAGGTACAGGGCGCTATATAAATTCAATGAATAAGAATAAGAAATAATATGTTCTGTAGACATTTGCAGGGTTTCTTTAGAAAAAATACAGTAGTTCCAAATTTGCTAAAGACTGCTAACCATTTTATGTTGAATCTTGAAGATGCATCCATGGAGCTCCAAGAACATAAGGTGGTTTGATTAGTTAACTTTTATAAGTTATTGCAAATAAAGCAATTTTGATGTTGTGTTGGTATTATTTAATAGTTAATTCAGAAGTGTTCAGCTTTTGAAATTGTTCCAAAGCTAACATGGGTTCTTGAATACTTAGTTAATAAGATATTTATGTGTTAACTGTTCTGTAACTTAGGCACTGATTGTTCTGTAATAAAAAAAATTCTACTGGTACGGCTTTGTTGTGTGTATGGGCAGTCTTGGAAAACATAGTGGGAAGAATGGAAGAATTAGACTAGGACGCTAATCTGATATGTTGAATTGGATCTAAAGGTAGAGTGGGAGGTGGAGTTCAGAGTGTTCAATCAGCGACGTGGAAGAAACAAACCATTAGGCAGGGGGCAAAAAAAACTAAACCCATCATTCATTCACAGTGTGTTTTTTCTTCTGATCTGTTTTTCAGTTGCATTTCAGTGGTGCTCTAATGAATTTTCAAGACTTGGTGTACATAAGGATCACAGCCTTATTTGGGACTTAGTTTCATTAAGTTTAGTGACTCTTCGGAACATGCTCGCATTGAACCGGGCTGTTTGGAGGCTACTCCCATCTTGCAAAATTTCATAGTTCCTGCTTAGAAAACACATAATGTTTTAATCAGTGGCAGCTTGCTATAATGCTAGGTTTCTAGCAATGGTGGCACTCTGGCATAGCAGGTGGTATGGGGAACTCGGGACTGTTTGGGCATATCCAGTGCTCCTGCTAGTGTGCCCACACAGCTCTAACCTTACTCCCATGTTCCTTTTTCTTCCCTGCTTCCATGAAGATAGTGCTACTGCTCTGCCCCACTGGGCAAGCTGCTTACAATTTTAATTCATAGTGCTATTCAAATCCTGATCCATTGTCATAATTATTGCTGGTTCCATTTGTATCCTGTTTATGCCCCAAGAAACAAAGACTGGAAATCTTCATGCAGGTATTGCAGGCACCCCCAAACTGCAGCCCTCCAGATGTTTTGGCCTACAACTCCCATGATCCCTAGCTAACAGGACCAGTGGTAGGGGAAGATGGGAATTGTAGTCCAAAACATCTGGAGGGCTGACGTTTGGGGATGCCTGAGGTATTGGGTATGCCTGGAGTTGCTGAACTTTGGGAAGAACTACATTGGATAACTTCACAGTGCTTTATAGGCTTTGCTAGAATGTATATTGCTTACCACTATGTTACAAGAGAGTATTCAGAGTGCATTGATTCTGTTCTAAGTGGATTGACTATTGTGTGACACTGGTAGAGCATCTAGGGGATTTGTCAAAACAAGTGATATAGTAATCATTACAATAAGCTTATTCTAAAATTTGCTGAGAAAATAATATGAAGGGGAAATTTTTAAACTAGATGAAATCATAAACTCATTCAAAAGTAAGCTCAGCTGAAACAAATGGGAGTTTAATTCCACATAAATATGGAAAGAAAAATGTGTGGGTTATGCATCACTATAAGTAGATCCAAGAATGAAATGGATTTGAACCACATATACATCTAGAACAGGCTTCCTCAACCTCAGCCCTCCAGATGTTTTGAGACTACAATTCCCATCATCCCTGCCCACTGGTCCTGCTAGCTAGGGATCATGGGAGTTGTAGGCCAAAAACATATGGAGGGCCGAGGTTGAGGAAGCCTGATCTAGAAGGACTCTGTTTCATAAGTCACCCTTTGTCAACCTGGTGCCCTTGAAATGTTTTGGACTACAACTCCTAGCAGCTCTAGCCAGGCTGCCTTAATTCAATATCTTGCAGTGAAGCAGTATTTTCAGAGTAACCTGTACCTGCTGTCCATATCCAGGAGCAAACAAGCTGAGGGGACACTAAAACAAAATACAATTGATTGTTGCTACTCTGGCTACAAATGCAGTGGACTGAATTGGCGTGCCCTTTGTTCTTGTAGATGGGCTTAGATGGAATCCAGCAGGACTACATTAGAAAAGCAGAATATCCCTTCAGCTCTGAGCAGAAATGGATGGCTGTTAAGTGTGTACATAGAACGCAGCAGGTATGTCCTTTTCTGAGTTGTATTTCAACAGGCTCCAATATCCCACTATATCTTACCATTTTAAATATGCAGCAACAGTTCTGCTTATGCAAAGTTTACATTCTCATCTTAACCGAATGGGAATTGTAAGCTTACTTTAAAATGAACTTAACAGAAACAAATGGCACTGTAATTTCATGTCTGGCAACAACATGTGCTTGGCCCAGGAGAGCTCTGCTTGAGGACAGAGTTATTTGCGGAAGGTCTTTGTGCTCCTCTATTTCAAAAATGCTGCTGGCCAGCCTATTCTTTATACAGTAATCAAGAAAGTGTTGTTTGTTTGTTTGTTTGTATGCTTGCTTGCAAAAAATGATACGCTTCTTGATTTTAGGTGGGGTGGGGACCTTCTAAGTGCTTTGCAAAACCTAAGTGATTTATTGAAAATGAGAGGAAATAGAGAGGGACATATCTCTCACAACTCTTAAACTATATCAGCCCATATTCTCAGGGTATTCAAACCCAGTTCTTTTAAGTTAGATGCCGGAATAGCATTTTTGCGGACATGGTAAATGTATGCATCTTTATATAGTCACAGAACAGTCATGGAAATAAAATATTGCCTTGTGTTTCAGTAAGTGGAATACAGTATGTAGTATATAGGCTTGCCTTCAGTAGACTAATGAGTTTTAAGTTGTTTATAAATTATTATCAGCACACTGAAAGAGCTTTGAAGTTATATAATGTTAGCGTTGCGACAGGGGACAGAGCAGCAGGTGCTAACATGTTTTATCTTTTAGGACAAACCAGAGATTTGCTTCATGAAAGGTGCTTATGAGGAAGTGATTCGATACTGTACAACATACAATAGCAAAGGGCATAGTTTACCTCTCAGCCAACAACAAAGAGATCTTTATCAGCAAGAAAAAGCATCCATGGGCTCTGCCGGACTCAGAGGTAATAGCATATTTCACTATTGTCTCTACTACCAAAGAAAGCATTTTGAAAACTTAATTGCTTGCTGTGCTCAACGTGAGAAACTCTAGAACAAAGCTGTGAATAATGCTTCTGCGTCATTTGTTTCCATTTTTATGCATTGTGTTGCTTTCAGATTGCATGGACAATAGTATTTAAACTTTCATATTTAAAATGAGAATGTGTAACTTCTTAGCTTTGCAAATTACAGTTCCTAAAATTTCAGAAGGAACACCTATACTATTTGTTGGACTTCTGATGTAACTTTATACAAGGAAACTTGTCTTAAAACCTAAAAGATAATGAGCTGTATTGAAATCTTGGAGCAGACCCATTGTAATGATTACAGTAGGTCTGTGGTGAGCATGATTTAATTGGATCATAGAATTGTAGAGTTGGAAGGGATCCTGAGGGTCATCTAGTCCAACCCCTGGAATACAGGAGTCTCAACTAAAGCATCCATAACAGTTAGAAGCAGAATAAGGCTCCAGACCTGTACACAGTTACCTGAGATCAAATCTCATTGAAATAGCTGGGATTTACTTCTGAGTAGACATGCCTGAGATTGGGCTGCATTTTGTCTGCATTTATTTCAATCCAAAAGTTAGGCATGACTTAAGTCCCGTTATTGCAAAGGGAACGCAGTGCTGTTAACTTGATATGAATCCAGCCTACTAGATATGGAGGGCAAAAGACAACTCACATACTGTAAGGCAAAGAGGGAAATTACGCTTGTGCTTCCCTGTGGTGGAAAAGCATGTCTGTTTTTGCTGGTTATGCAAATACTGTAGTTGCATCTCTTCTGATTGACTGCATTCTATGCAAGTGAAATTTGTTTTGGGAAGCCACGTACAAAAGTATCCATGAAGGTTACAGTGTTGCTAGAAATATACATACTGTATAGATGTTCTTATTCTAGAAACTGGAGAGGTCTAGCTGTATCATTCCGATCTTTTAAGTAGGTGCCATATCTAAATGTATAAACTACTTTTTCCCTGTTTCTTTGAAAGTTCTGGCCTTAGCTGCTGGTCCTGAGCTTGGACAGTTGTCATTTCTGGGTCTGGTTGGAATTATTGATCCTCCAAGAACGGGTGTAAAAGAAGCCGTCACTGCACTTATCACTTCCGGAGTCATGATAAAAATGATTACTGGAGATTCACAGGAGACTGCCATTGCCATTGGTATGAATGTGTCCCCCCCTTTATTTCCATCAATTGAGTTACTCGTTGCCTTGTCAATGAATGTACTGTATAACAATGTGGTTTCTTTAGACTCTGAAATCAGGGCTAGGATCCAAAGGGCCATATGACCCACTCACTAGCCCAAGATAAGTTATTTAGGCTTGCTTTAACAAACAGCACACACACAGAGTGCATGGCAAGCTACGTTTGTAACTGAGGGCAGTTTCAAAAACTATCTGATATACCTTAGGAATCAACTATTCAAACTTTAGCTAAAAATTCCATAGTGCAAACCTTTTTCATGCTGCTAACCAGCTTTTGGGATCCTGATCAATATGGTATTCTTGAGAAGTTTTTACTCACAAGTTTAAAAAACAACCAAGTAGTGGGTTGGGTTTTTTTATTGCTTCCACACCCTTCTGGATTGTAGCTATTGAAATGATTATTTGAACTAACTTTTTTTTGCCAGTTGCACATGAGATCAGTTTATGTTACTATTATGATACGTCATTTGTGAATATTTTTCTAAAAGAAAGCTTCACTTTCTGCTCACAGAGGAAGGCACTCTGTGATGGGAGGCAGGGCTCAAAGAAGTTTCAGGGCTGCCTGTTTTGTGTCTTAGAGGCTATTTAGGAAAGATGAGACAGGTGGTTGATGTGATCACTCCCAAGCATCCTCTCTGGTGTTGTGGACCCCAACAGTGCCCTGGTATTCTGGAGAATCATAGGCTACAGTCTTCTCCAGTTTGCATGTGGCACATCTTGCTCTGAAGCTGACCAAATGCTAGTTAGCACACATAATTGGACAAGCCATTTGGCAGCATGGGCAGTGATGAAAGTGCACTTTGTGTCCTGCATTGCACCCTCTAGCAACCTTCACGAACTTCCTGTGGTCAGCTAGCTGCACATTCTTAGGAGAAACTTACTCTTCTTTGGAGAGACCTTGATCCCACAATTGTTGCAGTTACTTTGTTGCATTTCCAGAGCATATGGTCATGCATATGTATTTAACTAACTGTATTTGCTTCAGGGCTGCAGGAAAGCATTTAGGATTGTAAAACTCCCTGAACATTTTCTGTCATGTACCACATGGGTGGGTGTGACATGCAATAGTTCAGTGTGCATTGTTGTAGCTTTGCTAACAGGAAGAAATAATAAATTAATCAGTGAGAACATAGAATTTTAAATTGTATATATTCATTTGGTCATTCTCCATTAGATTATTTAACTCTAACATCTGGTAACTTTGTTTTGTTTTGTTTCCTAGCTAATCGCTTAGGATTGTATTCCAAAAACTCTCAGTCAGTCTCAGGTGAAGAAATAGACACACTGGATATACAACAACTTTCACAAATAGCACCCAAGGTTAGTTTTAAATGGATGCAAAGTGGTTTGGGTAGATGGAACTCTTGAGTTAGTGTGCTACCGTGTTTCTCACATTTTAAGACGTGCCTATAAAATAAGCCATGGCGCGATTTTCTCAAGGCAATAAAATATAAGGCATCCCCCCAAAATAAGACATGCTGGGGGTACCGGTACTATACCGTGCTGGGAGCAGGTCCGGATGGCGCTTCCGTAAGAAACAGGAAAAGGAAGATGCCTGTCCTTGCCAGAAGCGGATGCGCAACGTGGAGCGGGAGCCGGCAGAAGCTGCAGCACGCCCCGCGCCGAGCCCCGACCCAGCAGGACCCTGCGCGACCCGCAGCTCGCGCCGCGCCAAGTCCCGACCCAGCGGGACCCGGCAAGGGCAGCAGCGCGCGCTTTGCCGAGCCCCGACTGAGCGGGAGCCAGCAAAGGCAGCAGCGCGCGCTTTGCTGAGCCCCGACTGAGCGGGAGCCGGCAAAGCGCGCGCTGCTGTCTTTGCCGGCTCCCGCTGGGTTGGGGCGCAGTGCGGCGCGCACTGCTGCCCTTGCCGGGTCCTCTAGGCTGAGCTCTTATGGAGCTGCAACCTGAACTGTTCTCAGCACTAGGCAGGACAAGTCTGGGGATTGGGATGGACCCTCCTTTAGCAGAGAAGGAGCCTAAAGACTCTGTGATCCTGTTTGACTCAGCCAGAGGGGGGAGCTATCTCGAGAGGAAAGAACTGCTCTTGGTGGGGCACTGAGAACAGAAGTTCACAGTAAGCAAACGCCTGTGTTTTTTTCATGGAATCTGAGTATGGTGGCAAATGGCCAGTCTTGCCAGTGGAGCTCCAGCCCAGACAGCTCCAATGGCCAGCAGGGAAGGAAATGGGGAATTGACAAGCTAAATCCTGATGGTGGGGTTAGGAGGGAAAGAGCAAAAGTATTGGGAGTAGAAAAATTTCCCTTCCCTGTGTCCATTTTCTGCTTAGCTGTGCCTTGTTTCTGTCATGGCTATGCTGTGTTGAGTGGAAGAGAACATGCTTGCTTATAGTTAAGAAGCACAATCTTGCAATTGTAAAGACTTAATTTTCCCTTCCATTTCTTAGGTAGCAGTGTTCTACAGAGCCAGTCCCAGGCATAAATTGAAGATTGTCAAGGTATGTGTGTGTTTCTAAAACTGACAGTCATGTACAGTAGTATCTAATTTAAATGGTACAGAGATGTTGAACTGTAGTGATCTAGTATCCAGATGGGATCATTTGAGGCTCATCAAGAGGAATCTCACACAAATATATTTAGTGGAAAAGATGCAGGGGGGGGGCAGCTAAAATTCAGAATGATTCTTTGCAGTTGACTCATACAGGACCTTGGTTTAAGTCAGTATGAAGTACATACACTGTTGATTAAAAACAGCAAAGGTAAATAGAGAAGTAGAACTAGGAAGAAGGTTGTTCTGACTGCACAAGAAAATGGCATAGAACCAGTGATTGCTTGTGCTTGAGTGATTTTAAGGATGCCTGCAGCTGGTTTGGTAAAGCCTGTATAGACTTACATCATCAGAGAGAACTCACCTACAAGTCTTCCCTGTCAACCGAACATTGCACACGATAGGTTTTATGACACCATCGCTTACAACAAAATCTAAACCATGCTGAAAGGAGAGCCATAGAAAATCTCAGGAACAACCCAGACATTATAATTAAAGAGGCAGACAAGGGTGGAGCTGTCGTCATCATGAACAAAACTGATTACATCCAAGAGGCCCACAGACAACTTTCCAATACTGCCTTTTACATGAAATTGGACTCAGACCCCACACAAGCATACAAAAAAGAACTGAACAAGATTATTAAGGAGCTACCCCTACACATCCAAGAACAGATCCTCACAAACACACCAGCGGAACCTCGGCCAGGAACTTTCTATCTTCTACCCAAAATACACAAACCAGGAAACCCAGGACGCCCCATCATCTCAGGTATTGGCACCATTACAGTGGGTGTTTCCGGCTATATGGACTCTGTTCTGAAACCATATGCTATTAGTGCTCCCAGCTACGTACGTGACACCACAGATTTTCTGAGGAAAATACAATATTTGAACAATCTTCCTAACAATACTATACTAGCCACTATGGATGTGGAATCTCTATATACCAACATCCCACACAATGATGGTTTACAAGCCATAAGGAACACCATTTCAGATAAAACCACAGCGGACTTTGCTACCAAACTCTGCCACTTTGTCCTTACCCACAACCACTTCAAATTTGGTGATGACCTGTTCCTCCAGATCAGCGGCACAGCCATGGGCACCCGCATGGCCCCACAGTATGCCAACATCTTCATGGCAGATTTAGAACAACGTTTCCTTAACTCCTACCCACTCAAACCTCTCCTGTACCTGCGATACATTGACGATATTTTTATTATCTGGACACATGGACAACAGACCCTGGAAACCTTCCACCAGACATTCAATGACTTTCACCCCACCATCAACCTAACAATGAACCAATCTATGCAAGAAATACATTTTTTGGACACTACTATAAAAATACAGGATGGACGTATAGACACCACCTTATACAGAAAACCAACTGACAGACAAACATATCTACATGCTTCTAGCTACCATCCCAAACATACCAAACAATCCATCGTATACAGCCAGGCCTTACGTTACAACCGCATCTGTTCCAACTCTACAGACAGAGAATCTCACCTAAGAGATCTACAGCAAACCTTTTTAGAACTAAAATATCCACCTGATGAAGTTAAACAACAGATCAACAGAGCCAGACAGATACCTAGAGAGAACCTGCTGCAAGACAGACCCAAAAAAGAAAATAACAGAACACCACTAGTCATCACATACAGCTCCCAAGCTAAAACAGTACAACGCATCATCAGAGATCTACAGCCTCTCCTGGACAATGACCGCTCCCTTTCTCAAGCTCTGGGAGGAAGACCTTTCATTGCCTACAGACAGCCACCCAATCTTAAACAACTCCTCACCCACAATAATACAACCACCAGACTTAACATGGACACTGGTACCAGAGCCTGCAATAAACCCAGATGCCAACTTTGCTGCCACATACACCCAGACAACACCATTACTGGCCCCAACAACATCCAACATACCATCTCAGGACTATTTAATTGCTCATCCTCTAACATTGTGTATGCCATCAAATGCCAACAGTGCCCTTCAGCTCTCTATATTGGACAAACAGGCCAAACCCTACGCCAAAGGATAAATGGACATAAATCTGACATCAGGAACCAGAAGACAGAAAAACCAGTAGGAGAACACTTCAATCTCCCAGGACATTCTATACAAGATCTCAAAGTAGCTGTCTTACTACAAAAGAATTTCAGAAATAGACTGGAAAGAGAAGTTGCTGAATTGCAACTTATCACCAAGCTCAAAACCATGGAGGGACCTGGTTTGAACAGAGATATCGGGTTCTTATCTCATTATACATGATAAGCGATCTTCAGCCATCTCAACCCTTGCTTTTTCATGCAAAACCATTTGCAGTCGTTTGCGGTCATCAACAGCTATCAGTCAGTCAATCACCCATTTCCACCACCCTTCTGAGTGATCCCCCCTCCCCATCCCCACCCCTCCCCACCCCTTCTCTACATAAGTGCCTGGAAACTTCCATTTCACTGTATCTGAAGAAGTGTGCATGCACACGAAAGCTCATACCAAAATAAAAACTTAGTTGGTCTTTAAGGTGCTACTGAAGGAATTTTTTTATTTAGGTTTTATGACAGTGTTCGTTGTAAAATCTCGGATAGTGATAAAATCTTGCGATGATAGATTGGATTAATTTTGTTTTCTCAGTCACTACAAAGTATTGGCGCAGTAGTTGCTATGACAGGAGATGGGGTGAATGATGCTGTAGCACTGAAAGCTGCTGATATTGGCGTAGCAATGGGGCAGACTGGCACAGATGTCTGTAAAGAAGCAGCTGATATGATCTTGGTGGATGATGATTTTCAGACAATAATGTAAGTTGGTTTTACGTTCCCTTTCTGCATACTATGTAGCAATTGCATTATCTGGATGGGTGTCATTTTGTCTAGCATATATAAGCGCCATCACGTTGAACTTTTTTAAAAAAAAACAACAACACTTAGGTGAAATTTAAAACACAAGCTGTTTTATTCTAGTGGATTTTCTAAAAAAAAATTAAATGGGAAAAATTTCTCATGCACATGAGGATAAATGATCACTCTAATTTAGTATTTTTATTTTACTTGTGTTTAGTGAACAAAGCTAAAAACTTTGAAACTGCCTGATACTGTTTTGCAGTGGGAAGCCATTTATTGTTACTGTTAGATTGCAAGAAATAAGAGTTGCGTTTTCAGGATGCCATCCAAATAATGTGCCTTTGCATAATTTGTTTAAGCAATTTTTTCTTACTTTTTATATTTCAGGTCTGCAATTGAAGAGGGTAAAGGAATTTATAATAACATTAAAAATTTTGTTAGATTTCAACTCAGCACGTAAGTTTTGCAGCACAGTATCAGAAGCTTCCTGTTATGAATTCTTCTTGATTGAGATTAATTGCACAGAAATTTGCATGACCAAAACTGACATAAATTCAGCTCGGTGATTTGTAAATGGCACACTATTTGCTATATATGTATTGCCATAATGGATTGCTGACCATAATTCTAACAGCAGTAATAAATTCAGCCTCCATTCTGGCACAGTTAGTTCAAAATGGGGTATAATTGCTTGAAAATAGGACACTGAGCAAGTATCTGCATAGTAAAAGCTTAATCTTAGCAACAGTTCCTTTTACTTGGAATTATCAGAGCCATGTGGTTGTGCCTTGTTGCTAAATGAGAACAGATCTAAAAATAGTTCCTGCAACTTGTAAGTCCAAGAGTTCATGATGGTTTGGCCTCCCTGATAAGGCACACATTTTCCAACCACTGCAACAGAAGGTTTAAACAAGAAGAAGGGGTTTTTATTTATCAGTTGTTTGGCATTTTAAGTTGTAAGGCACTCCTAAATTATCTTTTGATTTCTATAACAAAAGTATATAACAAAAGTACATTTTGTGTCTGGCACACAGTATACAGCCTCTAAGTGAGGGGGCTTAATGAAATGAGAGTTTTCCTTTTGGCTTGTATTGCTGTCTTGGGCTAAATATTTTCTAACTCCTGCTTGATGCGTAGCATCCCAAATAACCTGCATGATCTATTTAAAACAATTGGATTGTTACTGTGTATGATGATTTACTTGCTGCTCATGTATTGTGGGTCTTCGAGATGCTTGAAATGTTTAATAACAAATTTCCAAATAATTTAAAAAAACCACTCCCCCCCAAAAAAAATTGCAATGCTGACAGCTGTGTAAAATAACTTTTTTCAACAGGAGTATAGCTGCATTGACATTAATCTCATTGGCCACATTAATGAACTTTCCTAATCCTCTCAATGCCATGCAGATCTTGTGGATCAACATTATCATGGATGGGCCTCCAGCTCAAAGGTAACACTTTTCCTTTGAGAGTTTTTGAGAAGTTTTTGAGTTTTTGAGAAGTTGCTGACTGGTGTAACTCTAGAATTGTGGATGGTATAACTCCTAGAAATGTTAATAGAATCTTGCACAGAGCTTTTCCTCTGTGTGGTCTTGTGTATCAAATATATATTCTCCTAGAAAAAAGTATATTAAATTGGAATAATTTGTTTAAGTAATTATTTTCTGTGCAAAAACTCTGGGTAATTTCCCAAACGGGGCTTTATGTCTGATACGCTGTTTGTTGGCGCCTTGTTAAGGATTTAAAATTAATACAGTGGTACCTCATCTTACGAACGACTCGACAACTGAATTTTTCGACTGACTTACGAGTGGGGCAAATGGCCGCACACTTACGAATTTCTTGACATTTGAACGGAAACCGCAGCGGTTTTAGATAGGGTTTTTTTGACTTACAAATTTTTAGATGGGGTTGCTTCGACTTACGAATTTTTCCGTTTCCAATGCATTCCTATGGGAAATCGCATTTCCAATGGCGCTTTTCGACTTACAAATTTTTCAATCTACCGGTACGAAGGTGCCTTCGGAACGGATTAAATTCGTAAGTCAAGGCACCACTGTTACTTTCCGGTTTTGTTATTACAATGATGCCCAGAGGTTGCTGCATTTGTGTTTGCATTCAAAAGCTTTTTATATTACAAGTAGTCTGCAGTAAACTCTTAGGGTAACTACTCAGGAAAATTTACATTTTTAAGCAGTATTGGTATGAGAAAGATCATAATGTTAAGTTTTGCAGTTGTATAAGGGACTTAGCAGGTTTGATCCAGGCAAAGTTAGTTGAATTTAGGTTGCATTGTAATACTGTGAACTAAGTGTGAATTACTCGGTCTGGAGCCATCCCATCATGATCGAGTACTAATCATAGTTAATTATATCATAATAATTAAGCAGTAATGCTTGGGTTGCCCTGGCACATACGAACCTTTATTGAAGAGTATGTCGAGTCACTGTCTACATTAATTTGATTTTATGATGCCTCAATCAATCTAAACTTTCAAAAAGTTATTTGTGTTCTTATTTCTAGCCTTGGAGTTGAGCCTGTGGATAAAGATGTTATTCGAAAGCCTCCAAGAAATGTCAAGGATAGCATTTTGACCAGAAATCTGATTGTTAAAATACTAGTTTCATCTATAATTATTGTATGTGGAACATTATTTGTCTTCTGGCGAGAGGTATGACAAAGATGCTTTTTTTAAAAAAAAGTATATTATCTGCTTGCAGTGCTTCATATATGCCAATAGTTGCAAATTTAAAATTACATAGACTGTGCAAAAGAACCATGCAAGTAAGTCCATGAATCCAGTGTTATTGAGGTGCATAACCACCTGCTTTTCAAATGGAGAAGCATTTTAAAACCAGTGTTAGAAAACAGCATAGCATTAAATAAAAACTGCAAAATGCCCATGTTTATATACTTCCACTGAACTTAAACTTAGGTTTGGCAATTAAATCGTGCAGAGGTTTTAAAGGTTGTGTGCAATAGAGATCAATCGGTCTGGTTGTATTTTTAAAAAATTATATGCAGATATGGTATGAGGAAGATAGGAAATAATTATAGTTCTAGGTAGCAGTCTTACACACAGCTGAGGAATGAATTAAAATTCTAGATGCCAGTATCAAATTAGGCGCCTAAATCAGACAATAGAGATACTTCCGCACTTGGCTAGAGAACTGATGCTTTGTAGTATTATGTAGGGTGGAATTTAAAATGTTTCATTGTAAAGTGGCAGAGAACTGCATATATTAACTCGCCCTCCCCCTCTCTGTGCAGCTCCGAGACAATGGCATAACTCCTCGAGATACAACAATGACGTTTACGTGCTTTGTATTTTTTGACATGTTCAATGCTTTGAGTTCCAGATCTCAGGTATGTGAGTGGCTGCGTTTAAAGATAAGGTATTTTGAAAAAGTGAAAACAACCCCTGCAAATTATCAAAATTTCACAGATGCAAGTAGCGAAAAGCCATAACTTAATTCAAGCTACCAAAATGCTAATAGATGAGTGTATAATGACCCTATCATTTGAGTTAAGATGGATAATCTCAAATAACTAGGATACACAAGAATAAAATCATAGATGTTATGTTTTTATTTGCAGACTAAATCTGTGTTTGAGATTGGGCTCTGCAGCAACAAAATGTTCTGTTACGCAGTGCTTGGATCGATCATGGGGCAGCTACTAGTAATCTACTTCCCTCCTCTTCAGAAAGTTTTTCAAACTGAGAGTCTAAGCATACTTGGTAAGGATTTTTTTTCTTGTTCAGCAGAGTTTGGCTTTCAAACCAACAAATATAGACAAGTACATTATTTCCTTGGTGATTTGTTTTGTAAGACATTAACAAATAGGGCATAGACTTAAAACATGAATATAGTTAAATGAGTTGGGGGGAACGCTTTGGACACAAGGTGGCAGAAATTCCGTTTTTAAGAGCGACTTCAGCATTGTCCCCCTCAACAGCTATCTTTCACATAATGGCAACACTGAAACATTGCTCTTGCTTTCGAGCCTGTGTGACCAAGATGAGGGTGAAAGCAGAAATGAGGGCTTATGACATGTAGCTTCAATTCAGTTTGAAGGGATGAGCCCCCACCTTTCTGTCTAGCTTGGAGCTGGAGAAGAGATGTGGTGCTCATCTTAACGTTGCACTAAGATTTAAGAGGGCTCAGTGCAATGACAGGAAAGGTTCCTTGCAGCTGCCAAGCTAGAGAGGAAGGCTGCAACTGACCAGTTTGGCCCCAACGTTCCCCTGAGAGAAGGCTAGTACAAGCCTGGTCTTTCGGTGGTCACCATCCATCACCAAACAGCCCTTTGCTCTTTTCCCCAGCTCTGAAAGGCACAACTGAAGATCAGAGACCATGGCTGTAAATTTATATACACAGTTAACTTGGGAGTCAGCCCCATAGAATGTAGTGGGACCTGCTTCTATGTTAGCATGCATGGGATTATAGTGAAAGGACAGGAGTGTGGAATCTGACGTTTTGGCATAGTTAGCAAGGCCAGCAAGAATTTGTTCTGTTTATGACCATAGAATATCTGGCAAGTTAGTCCAAAGGACAAACAGCTTGACTCCCAAGTTTTTTCATAGCTAAACAGTTAGCTTTGTATTTCTGGCTAGCTGAAAAAGTGTTAGTTAATTAATTTTAATTTAGTTTTGATTTGTTATAAATTTGAAAAGGAATAAAAATTGGCAAGAAAAGAAAAGCTGTTACTCAATACCTGTATTCTTCAAACCCCTTTTGTTTTTGTTTTGGTTTAGACTTGCTGTTTCTTCTGGGACTCACCTCATCAGTGTGTATAGTAGCAGAGATTATAAAGAAGGTTGAAAGGAGCAGGGAGAAGCCCCAGAAACATGGTGGTTCTTCGTCTTTGCCGTCTTTTCTTGATGTATGATGCACATTGCATTCTTTCCGTTTGCAAAACTAGAAACTGCTGTCGTACGTAGGAGGAAGTTATCACGAGAAGATAAAGGGCTTTTGACAAGTCCCTCCTTTTCCCTGATGGACGAACACTGGTAATTTTTAAAGACTGGTGAATTCTAAAACTTCCAGCCAGGGGAGTAATAAACAATTATGCAACTTTGGTAATATTTTTTTCCTCAAAGACAAAACTGTACTTTTCAGATTGTATGGAACTTTGTAAGTGTGTGAGAGGCTACTTTAAAAATAAAAAAATCAAAAGTCTTGCCCACCTTTTGCTCTTAAGAGATATAAATGTATAGAAATGTGTATTAGATATAAAGATTTTAGTTTTTATTTAAAGAAACCCTTTACTTTTATGATGGTGGTGGGACTTAGCTATGAAATATTCAAGGCATTCCATCTGGTCTAGAGTGAGATACAAGAGTGCCATATTTTCAGATTCTGTATTTATTTACATTATCCTGCAATGTTGTACCTTGTGCTTTTATTTTTTAGGTATCCTATGTTCTTTGCACAGGATGTGACCACTGTCGGATCACTGTCTTTTCTTCCTTTTTGTGATTGAAAAGCCTATAATTGCAATTTTGAAGTAAATGTCTGCTTTTCTTAAAATACGTGTGAATGTGTAACTTGGTATTTTAAATGAAGCTGGGTCACAAACTGAAAAATGATTTCTGGATTTTTTCACTTCCACAGTGAGCTAGATCTTTTAACTTGGCCAAATTTAACAACTTCCTGTTTTGCTGAACTAGGAACTCCTTGGGCGAGGTTCCACAAATATTGGCTATAAGCCAGCGATAGGCTTTGTATGCCCTGCTTCAGCATTCCTGATCCCAGATGAACTACATCCTAACATCAGGTTCAAGTCCATGAGTAGCTGAGCCTTTGTTTTCTTTCTTCCCTTTAATGAGCAAGATGAGAACTTCTGTATTTCTGAGGTGCACTTAGTTGATCCCCATTTTAATGCATTTCATCCCTTTTTATTTCAATTTCCCATGGTTTCTTTTTTTAAAAAAACTTTATACAATTTTTTGTGTATTGCATTCAGTGTAATTTGACACGAATGGAAAAAACTTTATTTATTTAAAAAGCTCGAATTCATCAATATTGGT
Source organism: Zootoca vivipara (assembly GCF_965207765.1). Taxonomy (NCBI): domain Eukaryota; kingdom Metazoa; phylum Chordata; class Lepidosauria; order Squamata; family Lacertidae; genus Zootoca; species Zootoca vivipara. Next base: position 13,037,499 of record NC_142594.1, on the reverse strand, counting down.
ATACAATAAATCTTCACTGTTTTGTATGAAGAGTGGATCTAACCACTTGTGAACTATGGTCAGGATCTATGGTGTTTTGTGGTCAAACCAGGGCTTTCCTGGCTTCCCAATCCCACCGCAGACCCCCTGAGGAGCTGCTCCTGAAGGCCCTCCTAAGCCAATTCAATAACAGCATGATAGGTTGGAAGGGGGGGAATCACCAAACCTCATCACATGTGTTTGCATAGGTGTGATTTTTGCTCATCGACAACTTTGGATTCCAGCCTGTTGCAAGTATTGTGGGCTACTGGTCCCTTCCACCACCCCCATTGGTGACATTTCTGCAAGAGGATTTTGGCAGGTCACTCCCAAGGCCTTGCTGACATGCTGTGTGCTTTTTGTTAATAATGAACTTCAGTGCACACAGCATGTTGAATATATGTGTCCTTCAGTTCATACTTTCCGAGTGGTAGGATTAAAACATCATTTCGTTTGTTTTAATGACTGCCTGTGCAAATTTAGACATTACATTCTATTCAAATTGAACTCACAAGGATGTTGGGGCTATCCACTGTGTTTCATGAGACGTAATTAGTGTCTCCCTAGTATTCAAGGGAACAAAGAAGAAGAGTGGATTCTTATCCATAGCTTCTCTCTTGTTTGTTTTTTAAAAACCTCTCGGGGAAGGGGAATGAATCTCTCTCAAGAAATATCCCCTTGGAAATGCAGCCATATCTGCTGAAACTTGTCTAGCATAATTCTGATTTTGTCCTCGGACATTTGCCAGGTGTTAGGAAACTTTTATCAGGTATATTGGGAAATATTTGTAACACTGGTAGAAGTGCCAAGAAAAGACCAGTCTGTTAAAAAACCCCAAAATCCTTCTTGCAGATATTGTGCACATCGAAGTATATTAAAAAAATAATGGGGGGAGAAGGGCAACAGGGAGTCAAAACATGAGTCTTAGAACTGCATGTAAAAACTACTGAGTGAGCAATGTGTATTTGTTAGCTTTCAGGGATTTGTCATTGGCCATAGAGGGCGAAGGGTATAGTGACGATTTGCATGTGCACAAAATAAATTGTAAATCCGCTAGTCGCTCAGACTACTCACTGCAATAGTACTACTCAAAGGTAAGAAGACTTTCCCCCCTATAACTAAGACCAACCTTAACTGGCCAGCGAATCAAGCATATTAGCACCATATGATTCCTGTCATTGTTTCTTGAAGACTCATTTTGAGAGAGGACTTCTGAAGTTTTCAATGCAAAGGATACACAGCCTCTTTCTAGTAGACTGGGCTTTCAGTTCCCCACCATTAATGCTTCAAATCTGTTGTTAATACTGCATGAAGGCAGAGTTTCCAACATGGCGCCTTCTCTTTTATCCAGCCCTTGATCAGGGGTTTGATTGTTCTTTTTCCTACGCGATTTGGGTTTCTTCTTTTTCTGGAAGAAGCCTGGCGGTGCTACATCTTTCACTATATGTATCATGTTGCTATAAAGCTGGTACATTTTTGGAGATGCACTGAGCAGGTTCTCTGGTGAGGATGTTGATTTAAGCTCCCGATACAGACTGTGCACCAGGGTTCCATTGTAAAGCCTGTCAAAAGATTGGGGGGGGGGAGTAGTTAGCATCTACCACAGCTTGGTTCTGTTGGTACAAGTTATTATTTTATGGTTTGAGAACTCTGATGGGAAGGGTGTCCTTTACGACATAAAAATGTATTTTAAGACTGTATTTGAAGTAGGTACTTAAAAGCACTCGGCCTCCTTTATCTCCTAGTTTGATAATATTTTGAGAGGTCTTAAGAATCACCCCATATCATGGGGGTGAAAATGGGAAAAGCATAGAGGGAGTTTGGGGGCTGGTGGGGGAAAGTAGAGGAGAGAATTCAGTCGCATCTGCCACAGGACAATCTTAAAAGTGAGGTGGCTGTAGGAACAGGGAGGAAGTCTGGCTGCGCAAAACAAATTGAGAATCTGGATGGTGGAGGCCAATCGTATAAAGAGCAGGCTTTTGGAGAGATAAATCCGAAATTGCTGAACTATAAATGATGGAGGAAAGTCTATGAGAAAGGATTTGATCTTGGCAAACCAAGAGCTGGTTTGATGAGGCGGCTAGAACTGGCCTGGTTCCTTCCTGCCCAAAGTGGAAATACAGAGAGGGTAAGGTGGAGTGGCCATAATCAACATAGAATCATGGAGTTAGAAGGGGCCCTGAGGATCATCTAGTCCAACCCCCTGCAATGCAGAACATGCAGTTGTCCCATATAGAAATCAAACCTGCAACCTTGGTGTTATCAGCAACACACTGTTAACCACCTTGCTCACCTTACGCCTTGTCCAGTAAACTACCTTGAGAGAGTGCTTAGATTTGGGACTCAGCTATAAAGCTGCAAATAAAATGTTTTAAATGTGTTGTAAAGTGCAATATGCAAATGTGACACTAGGTGGCAATGGTATGCTATGGCAAATTCAATATATTTTTTGAAACTTTAAAAAAAGTATGTGTGTAGATTCCACCTTGGTGTGTGGGTCTTGGGAGAGGCTGGGGGAGACTTCCCCAACCCAGTGCCTTCCAGATATTTTGAACTACAGTCCCCATCAGTCCCTGCCAACACAGCTGTCTAAAACAGGGCACCAAGTTAACGTAGCCTGCACAAGGAATTCTGTTAGTGTACCTCTTAGGCTTTGGGAAACAGATTCCTTAGCCAAGCTTACCAACATGGCCTTCAGTCTGGTGTTGGGAGCCCCATCTCTCAGTCCTGGGGAATTTTAACATTCACTCCGAAACTGCTTTGTTGGTGTAGCTCAGGACTGGAACCATGGGGCTGTTTTATGCCTTTCTGCTCCTATACGTCAGGGTGGCTAACCTCTGGCCTGGATTTTGCTGGACTAAAACCACCACCATTCCTGACTTGGAAAAAAGAAGTGGGGAAAAGAGCAGCTGATTCGATAGAACTTACCCTTGATTAAGTGCATACATATGGTCGCAGCCTTGGGAACTCTTACCGTGTCAGATCTGGCTCAAGTAGAGGACTACAAAGCAGTTGGTTGAGATACAATCCCATCTGAAGGCAGCACTGCCATTGGCAGAAAATATGGGCAGCGTCCAATTCCATTGCTTCTTCCTGAGATGTGTCTTTTTTCCATTTCGAGAACTGTTCATACACAGTTTTATCAATCTCAGTTGGTGAGCACTTGGGATCTGGACACGAAATAGGGTGTGGGGGAGAGAATTCAGAATGTTTTGAGACATTTAAGCACAAATGCATGTATTGCTATTTGAAATATTTGAAACATAACCATCTCTGCCAAATAGTAGTCACGGCCTACTTGATAGCACCTAAGCCTATTCACATGTTAAGAGAAAGTGGGCTATAGTTGTTGAAGGGCTGGACCCAGACCAAAGAGACCAGCCTTGAAACCCCCACTCCGTCAGAAAGTCCACTGGGTGTCCTTGGGACAGACACTGTCTTGCAGTCTAACCTACCTCACAGGGTTGTTGTGAGGAGGAAATGGAGGGGGAAGGAACCACGTATACCGCCTGGAGGTGCTTGGACCAGATCAGCGAGGCTGAGAGCCAGGGTGGGATGTCTTGTCGTCTGAGCAGCCCAGGCTTGCGCCCAGGGGAGGTCTATTTGGTGCTGCTAAGAGGGTGAAAGAGGAGAGCGCAAAATATGGTCTGAAGCTTAACATCAAAAAAACCAAGATCATGGCCACTGGTCCCATCACCTCCTGGCAAATAGAAGGGGAAGAAATTGAGGCAGTGAGAGATTTTATTTTCTTGGGCTCCTTGATCACTGCAGATGGTGACAGCAGTCACGAAATTAAAAGACGCCTGCTTCTTGGGAGAAAAGCAATGACAAACCTAGACAGCATCTTAAAAAGCAGAGACATCACCTTGCCGACAAAGGTCCGTATAGTTAAAGCTATGGTTTTCCCAGTAGTGATGTATGGAAGTGAGAGCTGGACCATAAAGAAGGCTGATCACCGAAGAATTGATGCTTTTGAATTATGGTGCTGGAGGAGACTCTTGAGAGTCCCATGGACTGCAAGAAGATCAAACCTATCCATTCTTAAGGAAATCAGCCCTGAGTGGTCACTGGAAGGACAGATCGTGAAGCTGAGGCTCCAATACTTTGGCCACCTCATGAGAAGAGAAGAATCCTTGGAAAAGACCCTGATGTTGGGAAAGATTGAGGGCACTAGGAGAAGGGGACGGCAGAGGATGAGATGGTTGGACAGTGTTCTCGAAGCTACGAACATGAGTTTGACCAAGCTGCAGGAAGCAGTGCAAGACAGGAGTGCCTGGCGTGCTATGGTCCATGGGGTCACGAAGAGTTGGACACGACTAAACGACTAAACAACAACAAAAAGCAACGGTCTGATTTCACCCCTGGAGGCGCACTCCATGGTCTCTCGAGACAGATTGATGCTAACAACCACCACCTTGTCCTGAGTTAGACCATTGGTCCATTTAGTCCAGCATTGTCTCCAGTGTTTCAGATTGCATCCTCTCGCAGCCCAACCTAGAGATGTCAGGGATTGAACCTGGGACTCTCCTGCATGCAAAGCAGATCCTCTGGCCCTTCATGTAAAAAAGCCCTAGTGTGCAAATTAAGAAAACAGTCATTGGCAATGCCAGGACTAAAAAGAGGACTAAAGCTGAACCCACCTGGACTATGTATCGCTTTATCGAGTTCCCCAACTACGACTCCAAGTAGTAAGGCTTTTGTGTGCTGTAACTTCGCTTTGGGTTCTGAATGCTGCGTCCAGTAACAAGTCACGGCCAGAGGAAGCCACAGGTGACAAGGGGCAGGCTCCAGGATGCTGCCTGTCACTCCCAATGTCTCCAACAAAAGTATCAGACGGTCTGCTAAGGGAACCTGCACATAAATAAATGGCAAAGCCTTCATGAAATTTCAGCTGGATGTGAATCATTTTGCAACTGGTGAGGGTCCAACTGGGACTATGGGGAGATCTCTGTATGCCAGGCTGGCAATGGACATCTCCATCTGGCTGGCCCCTCCAGCTTTCTTAAGCAACTAGGGCAGAGGTTTTCAAACTTTTTGAGTCCATGACTCCCTTGACCAACTACATTCTTTCTGCGGCACCCCTGGGTTCAGCAGCCCAGTTGTGACCCCTTGCCTGCAGAGCTGGCAGCCTCTCCCCCTTTTTCGAACACCCTCCCTTGTGGAGTGTTCCCTCAGCCTCCTCTCCCCTCTCCTTGGGAGTCCTCTGGGCAGCCGCAGCTACCGTCCCTGGTCTCTGAGCTGCCCCAAAGAGAGGTGCTGCCTCACACCGCCCCACGGAGGCCTGGGAAGCACCCCCTGGCCAGACCCGGAGGCACCATTCACCTGGGGAGCTTGTAGCCAGGGCTGCTGCAACAAACAGCTGTGCAGGCCTTTGGGAGGCAGAGATGCAAGAGGGCATCAGAGGAAAGGAGGGAAGGGATTGGGGCAGAGGCCAGTGTTACCCGCAGCACCCCTATCATTCAAGGCACCTCAGAGTGTCATGGCACACTGGTTGAAAACCACTGAGCTAGGCTAAAGAGCTTATTTATTGAATTTAAATCCCACCTTTTACTCCAAGGAGTATATGGTTCACCTCTCCACAGTCAGTCCCTATCAGGTAGGTTACGAGGGTGTGACTAGCCTGAGGTCACCCTGTGAACTTCATTACTGAGTGGTGATTTGAACCCTCATCTCCAGGTCCTAGTTCGACACACTAACCACTACACCGCACTGGTTTCCTAGAGTACTACTGCTATGGGACAGCTCTATAAATTAAATAGGTAAATAAAAATGGGGAAAGCCAAATGTCCCTTAGAGAAGGATCTGAATTATTTTCCTTGAAGCTTGAAATAGTTTTATTCTGGATTGTTTTATTTGATGTTATTTCCTCCCACCCCCCCACCCCCACAGAACCGCAGTATTCAAACACTATTGATATGTTTGCTTTATACCTGCCATTCTGAGCCATTTACCTCTCTTAACGTATTCAGAGAATAGTGGTCGCTACAAAAATGTCCGGACAATGCTGCTGCTTGGACGAATGATTTCTTGAGTGCTCTTTGCATTCTGTCAAATTCATGGAAAACGTGAGTGGGTGCTTTTCCCAAGGAGGTACTGGCCGAACGCTTTGAAACGCCCAGAAGTAATCCATAGATGATTTGTCGAATTGGTAGAGATATGGCATGAGCACTAGGCCTTTGCATATTCTCTACCTGAACGTGGAGAATTGTTCTTTTTAATATCAGGGCATCACTGATGAATGGTGCTATAAGGCCTTTTGCTAACGCAGTAAGAATCCATGGAGGCAACTCCAATTTCTTGGCGTCCTCCGATTCATAAACTCCACTCTGGAAAAAATCCTGGAGATTGACACTGGATGGTTCGTATTCCTCCATAAAAGTACAGAGAAGCTGCCTTGTTTCCTCTTTTTCGCGCTTGTTAACATACTTCAGTACATTTTCTATGGCCTCGGCAGGATCAGCAAAGCGAGACAGCCAGTTCAGCAAGCCCTGAATGCGGACGTGCTTTTGACATTTCTGCCTGGAGCTTCCGACGGGAAGGTGTACCTTGCTAAAGAACATTTCTATAGCCGGCAGGTTAATATGATCGTTGCCATTCATCACTGCAAAGAGAGGCAGGAGGGTTTTGTTCATATTGCTGAAATGGCCACAAAACCTCTCTAACGAGAAGCGCCGTGCTGGGATGTAGCAGTCTTGCGAGTCTTTGCATGAAGGCAGGCATCTCCACTGAAAGTAATTCAGAGGACAATAGCCGGCTTTCAGGTCAAAAATGCAAAAGTCACTATCTAAAGTTAACACCGGGCAATTCAAGTGATTGGCTAATGACACAATGTCCCTGTCCGCTTCTGAAAAAGACTGGACGAAAGGCACTTGCAAGCTGGTCAAGATCTGCTTGAAGACTTCTCTAATGAGCAAAGGCAGTAGACTGCCGCCGCCGCCACAGGAGAGACAATAGGCTGACAGGATCTTCTCCCGAGCTCTTTCTTTGATGGTTGCAAGCTTTTTGTCAGACGCATCGCACCCTCCATCTAGCACGACGTACGGCCGGATGTTGCACAGAGACAGCGTTTCAAAAAATTTGTGGGCGACACCTGCAAACGAATCATAATCCCCTCCGTGCCGCATGTCCAGGTTGGAATCAAAGTAAAGGCGATGGTACAGATTATTTCCGTCAATTACTATACTGGTGTCCCTCAACTGCAGGTCAACAAAGAACTCTCTATGTTCTCCTACGTAGCTCATTAATCCGTGGATGCCCATGTTGCCGGGCTGAAACACCCCTGCTGAGACAGAAGAGATTAGCCGTACAGATGCAATGCCCAAAGGGAAACAAGTAAAAAAAATCAGAACCTGCTGTCAGGATTGTAACCGGCACCGTTTTCACCTGGATGATTAATTGGTAACCAATGACCCATCTCAATCTGATTTGGAGCCTGTGCAAATAGATTAATTTGATGAACTTTCAAAATGTATCCATTTTACTTTTGAACCCATTCTTAACTAGGGTTGGGCGATATCGGGTGTTCAACATCATGATACATCCACCAGCTAAACATCACGCTATACTGATATATCACGATGTCTGAAATAAGGATGGAGCTATATAGAGGCGCTGGATGGCTTCACGGTTTTTCCCACATCGTAATTTTTGCATAGCACGTGCGCACACACGCATCATGATTTGCAATATATTGCCAGGTCAAAAATTACGAAACCAATATCATATGGACTTCAAACCGGTTTTGGAAGATGTATCGATATATTGCCCAGCCCTATTCTTTACCCAAGGCTCTATCCTGCTCCCAGTGTTGGCCCAGAGGTTTTGCTGCTATCCACTTCTACAGCAAGGCCTTCAAAGATACTACCACTTTCCCCCCAAATTTACTGAAGGGACTGTTGGCAGAGGTTTCTGGCAGGTGCAGGGCAACAAGAGAAGAGATCTGGATGATGCCACAAGCATGCACAGCAGTGCCCAGGGATGCGAGAAAGCACAGCCACGTTATCTGGCATTCTAGGATGTAGCTGTGTATGCTTGTGGCACCATCAAGTTCTGAAGGTTAAAACCCCTCCTAGTCGCTCCCCTGGCTCTGTAAAGTTTTTGGGGAACAGAGCAGAGGTGAGGACTCTCGAGAAAGGTGTGTCAACACAAACCCATTCCATATTTCACCTCAATTTGTTTTATATCCATCTCTCTCTAGTAGGCTCTGGGCCCCAAATGAACCTTGATTCCAAAGACAGACCCATAAAATTTGGTGCCCAACCCCATAGATTCTGGAATCTGCTCTATCAAGAATTGGCATGTCCTTTACTTTTAAAAAGCTTTCAGAGTCTAGGTACATGGCGAAATGATGCTTAATGGGGAACAGAAACACACAGAAATACTGTACAAGTATGATCAATGGTCTCATTACCAAGATGTGTAATCGACAGTAGGTAAAAGATTAGTGATATTCTCACAAATTTCAAACATTTATATGAAACTGAAGTGGTATACCCTTGGAGGACAAGGAATGTCTGCAATAAAATGGCTAGCACAATTTGCAAAGCTAAGGAGGTTTGGTTTCAAATTGGATGGGGGATCGCGTATTGAGATTCCAGCGTTGCAGGGGGTTGGACTAGATGACCCATGGGGTCCCTTCCAAGTCTACAATTCTATGACTGCTTGAACTATGCCATAAGAGTTTTAAGAACTTTTTGCAAATAGTGTCTCTTACACCATGTATGGACACAATAATGTATGTGAAAATTGAGGGCTTTCTAATCCCATGCCCTAGACTTTCGATTTTTCTGTAACAAGTGCCCTACATACCACCAAAGGCTGGGTGGGCCGATCACCTTATGGAAACATCACTCCTGAGATGATGATAATGTTATGGGGAAAGACTATTCCTTTTGAATACCTGCCTCCTTGAGCATTTGTCAGAGGCAGGAGTGGCAACCAAAGAGCTGTGTGCAATTTTGAGGAAGTCTCTCTCTCAAGTTCCTCCTTTCGGTCAGAGTCCATGTTGCAGGAGTTCCACTGCTCACAGGATTCATAGACTCATAAAGTTGAACGATACCCCAGAGATCATCTAGCCCAACCCCTGCAATGCCAGCATCTTGCCCACAGCTGCCCCTGGGTGGGGTCGAACCACCAGCCTTCCTGTGCATGGGCGTTGCCAGAATTTTTGTTGGGCCCAGAACCTCAGTTTGCCATGTATTTTTATTGAATTTTATTTGTGGGGGGGGGCAGCTGCCCCTCCCTGCTCCCCCTTTGGCTACGTCCATGTTCCTGTGTGTTTAAATACATGGACAGGCAGAAACTGGCTTATTCTGACATTGCAGAGAGCTGCATCTGTTGAATTTCCGTCTGCTGGGCAGCTTTGAAAGCGGGTCGGTGAGGGGGAACCCAGTTCTTGCAGTAGCAGCTTCCATAAAAACAGAGTTGGAAGGGATCCCGAGGGTCCCTTGCAAAGCAGGAAGCGGTTTTCCATCCAATTTGATACCACCACGAACCCTGCTTACGTAGCTTTAGCAAATGTGCGAGCAGTTCTATCGTTCGGGACGGAGGCGGACAGCTCGACCTACCTGCGTTGCGGGGGTTGCTCCCAACAAAGTCTCTCTCCCCCCCCCAAGATATTAGGCCTGTGGAAGCGTCCGCGCCAGGGGAAAAGAGGGCGGGGCAAAGCAGCCCCGTTTCTCCACCTCTAGCCCCGCCCAGGGAAAGCAGCGCGCGTTCGTCACGCGCTGCGCCGTCTCCTAGCGACGCGAGCCAAACACTCGCGCGGCGGGAGGTTTGTGAATCTGACCGTACCAAGGAGCCAGGTGTGTGGGGTGGGGTGGGGTGGGGTGGGAGGTACACCCACAGCGACTTTTATAGGGTGGTCTCCCCCTTCCCCCCACCCCCACAGTTAATATTGGCTCGCCTCTTCCGCTGAGTGAATGGACAAGGTAAATAAACGAACAGCGCTTCCCCACCCCCTGCCCCTCATTCCGCCTCATATTCCGGACGTCGCTGGCTTTAAAGTACCTGTATATATAATTATTATATGGGGGGAGAAAGGGAAAGGTGGTCCTCGCTTCCTCGCCGCCGCCGCTCTCTCAAGGAGCCTCTCTCAAGAGGGAGAGGACCATTTCAGGTAGGCCTGGCCGAGACCCTCCGCCGCCTCGACGCCCTGAGGGGCCGCTGGCGGTCAGTGCCGACGGCCCTACAGGATTGTGTGAGGGAGAAGTCGAGGCTTGTCCCTCGGTTGAATTCCCGCCGAGGCCCCGCTCGCCGCCTCAGGCGATTCCGGCGTTTTTTTTGTGTTTTTGTGGTTTTTTGTGGTTTTTTAAATTAGGGCGTAACTCCTCCGGCCGCTCGAAAAGTTGCCTCAGGTGTTTTGCGTTTCAGTTCCGATAGGCCCGGCGCCATCCCTCCCCCCCCTTATTATTTTATTTTATTTATGAATTTATCGAATTTATATACTGCCCTATTGGGTTTTTTTTTCACATAATAAAACCAAGATATAAAACCACAAAATACATGATGAAAAGCAAAACAGCAACACAATAAGCTCCCCCCCCCAAAAAACCCACAAATTTTAAAAGGGTATATAGGTCATAGGTTGTAAATGAGATCAATCTTCTCCCTCATGAGTCTTGCCTTTAATTTCAAGTTGTATATCCTGAGGCAGGGCCTTTTCTTTTTTTTATAGACACACACATATATACTGTATTTTTCCATGTATAAGACTGGTTTTTTCCTTAAAAATAATGTCAAAAAAGAAGGGGTGTCTTATACACAGATAGTGCCGAGGGTGGACTGGCGATTGGTTGCTGCCCCCCAAATACATGGGGGCGTCTTATAGTCGGAACAGTCACCTAAAGATTGTAAGGGTCGCAGGTGGCGCTGTGGGTTAAACCACAGAGTCTAGGGCTTGCCGATCAGAAGGTCGGTGGTTTGAATGCCTGCGATGGGGTGAACTCCCGTTGTTCGGACCCAGCTCCTGCCAACCTAGCAGTTCGAAAGCACGTCAAAGTGCAAGTAGATACATCTACTTCCTGCTCTGGCAGGAAGGTAAACGGCATTTCCGTGCGCTGCTCTGGTTCGCCAGAAGCGGCTTAGTCATGCTGGCCACATGACCCGGAAGCTGTACGCCAGCTCCCTCGGCCAGTAAAGCGATATGAGCACCGCAACCCCAGAGTCATCCGCAACTGGACCTAATGGTCAGGGGTCCCTTTACCTTTACCTTTTAAAGATTGTAAGCACTATATTGCTGATAATCAGTGCTATTTCCCCCCAGAAAAAGAGGTGTGGGAACTAGGGTTGCCATATTTCAAAAAGTAAAGAACCAGGACACCCCAAAAGTTGCTGAACCCTGAAATTGGTTGAGCTTTTTTATTATTATTATTATTATTTCAGATAAACCCCAAAGATTTTTTTAGTAAAAACTACAAGAATTTTTAAGGGTTTGGTTTTCTGTTTTTGTTTTTTTTGCATGATTTAACCCCCGTTGCCAGTTTTCCAGGACATTTGCCCAATTTCTGGAAAAATACAGTAATCCAGACTGCCATTTTCAGAGGTGAATTCCAGGACATGTCCTGGAATATCAGGGCGTATGGCAGTTTTACATGAACGCCTCCCCCTGTTCTTTTATAATAGCAATGGCACCCAATTGAGAAGGGCCGAAACTGAGTTCCAGCAGAAAAAAGCCCTGCTGATAACAACTGTGGGTCTGGTTATTATGGCTTCTTACTGTATGTTACAATCTGTATCTAGGTGGCTTTTGAATGATTGGAATCATAGATTTGGAAGGGATTTCGAGGGTCATCTAGTCCAACCCCCTACAATGCAGAACTGTTGCTCAATGTGGGGAGCAAACCCCCAACCCTGAGATTAAGTGTCTCATGCTCTCCCGACAGAGCTATCCCAGGTGCCTATGCATGCCAATGGCTAGAGCAAGTTGGAATCTTCCGGCATGAAATTTACATGGCGGCAGTATCAATCAATGTTTATTAGAGCAAACAGCCACCATGTTTAAACCAGAATTTCTGCAGTGTGGTGTAGTGGTTAAGAGCGGTAGACTTGTAATCTGGGGAACCGGGTTCGCGTCTCTGCTCCTCCACATGCAGCTGCTGCGTGACCTTGGGCTAGTCACACTTCTCCGAAGTCTCTCAGCTCCACCCACCTCACAGGGTGTCTGTTGTGGGGGAGGTGGGGAAAGGAGATTGTTAGCCGCTTTGAGACTCCTTCGGGTAGTGATAAAGCAGGATATCAAATCCAAACTACTACTCCTCCTCCTCCTCTTCTTCTTCTTCTTCTTCTTCTTCTTCTTCTTCTTCTTCTTCTTCTTCATAAACAATAAAAATGATGGACCTGGAGTTTAACAATCAATATGCTAATTAAGTGTACTTAAAATACGCATCCAGAGGAATAAAACACAATAAAAGTTTAAAGGAGTAAGAGATTTAGCTAAGAACTGTAGCAGTTTATGACAATTTACATGGCTGCAATAAAGTGCACAGACACACATACCTGTACCTGTGTGATTATAAAACTAATGTAGTGTTTGCATAGAATCATCCAAGCACTACATATACCTTATTGCAGGGCAAGTGTAATCCTCTAAAGCAGGTATCTTCAGGCAGCCCTGTTTTGGGAAGCTTTTAATGTTTTACTTTTGTTGTTGGAAGCTACCCAGAGTGGCAGGGGCAACCCAATCTCATGGGTGGGGTATAAGAATTATTATTATTATTATTATTATTATTATTATTATTATTATTTCAGACCCAGGACCCACTTTTAGCCCAAACATGCATTTGGAGACCAATGAATTACACAAATGCTTTACATGTCTGCTCAGAAGTAACCCCAACCAAATTTAATGAAACTTACACCAAATTGCGGATAAGGTTGCAGCCATAATTAACATAAAACTTTCTGTCTTTACATTGAAAAGTGTGTAAAATGGGGGAGTTAAAAACTTCATCAGTGCTTTGCAGACTTTATTATGGCCTCTTTGACTTATTGAGGCAAATGGAGAATTGCAGAAGCAGGAGATTTCGTAGCTGGCAGTCTCAGCATAATATTTAAGTTTTACCATTGTTGTTATCCTCTTTTCTTGTAGGAGGGCTTGGAATTAGAAAGATGCTCATATTCTGTCTCATTTGAGTGTTTTCTTTTTGAAGCCAAGATCACCATTTACTTGTTCTATTGTGAACATCACTTTCAGTAATTAGAAGTTTGGCTGTATTTCATTGGGAAATCACACTGCCAAGTACAAGTCCTTGGCACAGGATGTGTCAGTATCTCAGTAGCTGGGTGTCAGAACAGTTTCACACACATGATGTTATTGTTACAAATTACAGTTTCATATACCTCATTGAAGCTTGTGAATAGTTTGATGAAGAAAGCTACTGTTTAAGCATAGACATTCTGAAACTATAAAATGAAACTTGCTTGTTTGACAAACAACGCAATTTAACAAAGCATTTCTGCAGTAGTTGAAAAGCAACAACACAGCTCCACCAAAATGGCTAGGATCCTCTATCAGCCCTCAGAGTGATGTTAAATAAAAGTGGGAATGCACTCCTATACACAGGAATGCACTCCTATACACATTATGCTGAGGAGCCTTTATATGTAGAATTTATGTCATGAAAATATTTACAGTACAGTATTTGTTAAATGTACAATCCAACTCAAGATGTAAGAAAATTAAAAACAAATCTGTTAACTCACTGGGATTTATGCAGGCTTAGGTGAGCAGACAATTACAGCCAGAGAGAAAACCAGTCTGTTCTACATAGATGTTCCTGACATAGATCTATATAGATACTGTACAAAGAGCTGGTAGACATAAATATATTTACTAGCACTGTTGGGTTTTTTCACTTGTGTCATCCATATGTGTCTCAATAGACAAGGAACTAAAATAAAAAAAGAGTATGAGATATTGGTGAGTAGGATAGCAACTGGGTCATAGCGACGGGTGATTTAAAAAAAACACAGGAGAGGCTTGGCGAGCAGGAAATGGTAATCTGCACATACTGCAGCACCTTAAAAATTACTGGAATGTGAGTAGTAGAAGAAGGGCAAGGAAATAAAGCGGTGGAAGATGAATGAAATGGAAATAAGATTAAGTGGAAGAGTTTATACGTAAGTGGGCTAGACACAAGACCGCTTGGCGTACTAGATTTCATACTTGCTACAAACGTCAAGGAATAATTTCAGTAGAGTAGATTGGCAATGCTGTAAGAGCTGCAAAATACTATCCAGCCAACTGCAAGAAGAAATTTCAAATGCAAAATGCAGTTATTCCTTTTAAAAAAATATTACCATGCATTGTTTAATAACCACAGGGATCATCACTTTTCCCATCTTCCCTTTGTTGTCCAAGTTTAAAGGATTAGATCACAATTTATGCAGGTGAAAGTGAGCTAGCTGTATCACTGCTGAAATTTTCTTTTGGAACACTCACAACACTTGCCTGCATCTACTATGTGATTAAATTCTCTGCTCTGATTTCAGGAGGGATCTGTGATTCTCTGTACCCACTGAGAGAATTGCTTTTGGGGCAATGTAGAATCCTAGAATCGTACAGTTGGAAGGGACCCCAAGGGTCATCTAGTCCAACCCTTGCAGTGCAGAAATATCAGCCTGTAGGCAGGACATGATGTTTGTGGAACTCATAGGCATCCCAGCTGGTATAAATAATGAATTTCATTATGTCCTAACCCATCATTGATATGTTTTGCTTTTGTGGCGGCAGCGAAGATTGTGAGGCATAGCACCTAGGAGAGAATTGTCCCTCTTAGGTCTACTGCTGAGATAATATAATGGAGAGGAGCTAGTCTAAGTCTCTGAAATATTCTGATGTAGAAATTAATTTCTGGGGTAGCATTGATACAGGACCAGCTTAAAGTAGCTCCTCATACATTGACACAAAAGTACTTAAACGAATTATAATCTACATCTTAGGTTTTCCCCACCTTTCAGGTGACACTTGTGAATATTGCTTCAGTGACAGAGGACCCTTTAATTCTGCAGACTCATAAATACTGGCCAAGCACTGCTGTATGGAGCAATGTTGAGATTCCAAGAAGTTGCTAAGCATGGTGCTCCTCTTATGCCCATTTCTACTTGCTCAAAGACCTTGATTGCAGGAAGATACACTATTCAACAGAAACTTGGGCGTGGAAGCTTTGGAACTGTCTACTTGGTTTCTGACAAAAAAGCAAAAGAAGAAGAAGAACAATTGTAAGTGTTAAATATGGTGAAATAACTTGTGTGTAGTTGGGGTTTTTTTTTAATCCTCTTACATATATCTGATTTGTTTACATCTTTAAGTATTTTCTTCAAAGATAAATGATGAAACACAATGGATTAATGTTTGTCTGCATGGAGTGTTCAGCCTGTTTCCCCTAATGTTAAGTGGATGGAGATCTAAAATTGATTTAAAGCATAGGCCCTTCAGTTTGTTTTAGCTTCTTCCCATACTTTCTCCTACTTTTCTCAGTTCTTTTTCATTACTTCCTTTTTTGTAGTTTTCAGAACGGAACCAAGCTGATTGTTCCAAAGCTAATTCATATGTATTTTGCAAATTCAGGTTTGTGTATCTGCTAGTCAACTCCTAGCTGCTATTGTAAAGCAGTTCTCTAATTGACAGACAACAGCTACTGCAGCCTGTGAGGGAAAGGAGAAAACTCCTGAGACTTAGGTTGGTAGAATCAACGGGTTCTGAGCTGGTGGTGACTGACTTTAAAAGGGGTCATGGTGGATAGTTTGGTGAAAATGACCCTGTGTGCAACAGCTGTAAATAGAGCAAGTTTTAATGTAAGGATCATTAAGAAAGGGGATTGTAAAGAAGGCTGTCAATATTAAAATGGGTTCATATGAAACTGCAGTGTGACCAGACTTGGGAATACTGTGCATATTTCTGGTTGGCACATCTCAAAAAGGTAGCATCAAATGAGGTGCAGGGGAGGGCAACCAAAATTATCAGGGGGCTTCACCTATGAAGAAAGACCAGACAGTTGTGGCTTTTTAAAGGTAAAGGTAAAGGTACCCCTGACCATTAGGTCCAGTCATGACCAACTCTGGGGTTGCGGCGCTCATCTTGCGTTGAGGGAGCCGGTGTACAGCTTCCAGGTCATGTAGCCAGCATGACAAAGCCGCTTCTGGCGAACCAGAGCAGCACACGGGAATGCCGTTTACCTATGTATCTACTTGCACTTTGACGTGCTTTCGAACTGCTAGGTTGGCAGGAGCTGGGACCGAGCAATGGGAGCTCACACCGTCATGGGGATTTGAACCGCCAACCTTCTGATTGGCAAGCCCTAGGCTCAGTGGTTTAACCCACAGCACCACCCGCATCTCATACTGTGGCTTTTTAGTTTAGACAAAATGTGAGAAAGGAGGCAGGGCATGATAGTGTTGTATAAAATCATGCATGGCATGGAAAAGGGAGATAGAAGTTTTTTTCCTCTTCTCATAATACTAAATACTGTACTTAAAACTCAGGGTTAACCAATGAAACAGAATGGCAAGAGATGCAAGAATTTGACAAAATGAAGTTCTTCATACAGCACAGAGTTAAGCTATGGAATTTCACTACTGCAACTTTTAGTGATGGTCACCATTTTAGATGGTTTTAAAATGGGATCAGGCATATTCATGGAAGAGAAGTTATCAGTGGTTATCAATGTTGGTCCTACAGTCAGTATCGGGGTAGCATGTAGAAAGAATGGCCAGTTTTGTCCTCATGTGCTCCTTGTGGGACCCAAGGTACATCTGATTGGCCATTTGAGAAACAAGATGCTGGACCTACAACTCCCATGATCCCTAGCTAAGAGGACCAGTGGTCAGGGATGATGGGAATTGTAGTCCAAAACATCTGGAGGGCCGAAGTTTGGGGATGCCTGGACTAGATACTCCTAGTGCAGCACATCATCTACCTAGCAAAGCTTTTTCTTTTCTTTTGCCGCGTTTTACTGGCAGTAGCAGCCGTATGCTGCACAATTAGAGTCAGATGAATTCATTAATTTCAGAGATAATATATTCTTCAGAAAAAGGTGAAGCTGAGTATGCCCCCATTACTCTTCATGTAGATTTAAATCCCTTGATCTATGACAGTAATTCTTCATGGCCTTTAGCAAAGTACTTTTGGTTACCTTTTCACATACAGAACTTTGCAATTTAGTGATGTACCAGTTGGGGGAGCCAGTGTATAACTTATGCCACTATAAAGTGCTCACTTCTCCCTGAGGATTTACAGTTGCTTTCACCAAAACTGAAAGTTAACCTCAGCTGCACATTTTGGAAAAGAGAAGTTTATTTATTAATACAGCAGAAGGTATCACAATAATTTTCTGCATGGATATGACATGTGTTTGAATATTTCTGCACTGATTTTTAATTATTTTAAAAGGAGAGAACTTTTGCCTACCAAAATTAGTTTCGAGGGATGAGCTAAGAATTGTGGATCTTTAAGCATTCTGCTGCTGAAATGTCAAATTCTTACCACTGAGCGAAAGTATTCTGGCTCAGAATTTTTTTTGCACAGTTCTGTTTCCAGCAGTATTTCTGCTGCAAAAGCCTTCCTCTGTTGTGATGCAAGTGCAGAGGTCAATAACGAGCTTCCAGGGTGTTATACTTCCTTTCCTACTGGTCTTATTAAACCTCAGAGCAAGCCGAGAACTGCCTTTTCGTCTAATGTCTTGAACATATGCTTTGTTACTCAGTTTAGAAAAGAACACAATTTACTGTTACTGTACTACAATAGCTGTGACATTTCGGTACCTATTTTGTCATGTCCAGGTTGCTTCTAGGGTAGGTGCCTCATTGCCCCAACTTTATTTATTTGAATTCATATTGTTTAGTCATTACAACATGTGCACCCCACCAGCAACTAGTTAAAATTGATGAAGTACCTTAGGCTGTAGTCCTACATCCACTTATCCAAGAGTAAGCACTGTTGAAACCAATGGGGCTTACTTCTGAGTAGACAGCAAAGTTGAATCTGTTGAGAACTCGCATTTTACCAGCAGAACGTATACAAAAGGCATACATGGGATAATATGTCTGTCTGTACGTCTTGGCGAATGCCACAAACATTTCCTCCTTGTCATAATGAAGTTTATTCAGCTTCCCTGAATGGTTACATTTAGCGTCATGGAACAGATCTCAAAATAAAGCTGGAATTTGCAAAATCCCAAATGAACTTGAGGTCTGTTTTCCAATGGTTTTTCAGTGGTTTTCCAATGCTTTAGAGATAATTTATTAGAGCTGCACAGATTTAATGCTCTTTCCAAGATAACTATAGATATCTGGCACAGACCAGTTTGAGAATTGCTGGTAATTGGAGGATAAGAAGTTGGATAGCTGTTTGACTATGGTCTCTATTCTTTTTTGTTGACAGCTCTGCTGGCGATTGTGGTTTTTTGTTTCCTTTTTG
This sequence comes from Zootoca vivipara, assembly GCF_965207765.1. Lineage (NCBI taxonomy): Eukaryota > Metazoa > Chordata > Lepidosauria > Squamata > Lacertidae > Zootoca > Zootoca vivipara. The sequence goes on along the minus strand of NC_142594.1, from coordinate 13,019,066 downwards.
TGTTTGCCCTGCTCAGGGCTGTCTTAAGCGCCCCTGGCGCCGTGGTGTGCCAGATCCCTCCGGTGCTCCCCCGCCCCATTTCCCAGCGTGGTGGGTGGGTGGACGCAGCGCGCAGCGCGGCTGCCACAGGCGCTGCTGCGTGGTGGGCGGGCAGGCACAGCGCGGTTGCCGTGGGCACAGCTGCACGGCGGACCGGCCGGCCAGTGGGCGGGCGCAGCTCGCGGCGCCCTCCTGGCGGGCCGGCGCCATGGTGCCCTGCACCAGCCAGCCTGGCTGTAGGGCCGGCCCTGGCCCTGCTACATTGCCTCCTCCTCCTGAGCTAGCATCCACTTTTGCTACTGGTGATCAGGGCAGCCTCGAGCAGGTTGGGTGCCTGGGCGCTGAGGCGCGGAGATCGCTCCATCGCCCCCGCCCTCGCAGCGTACAGCATGGCTTCCGCGCGGCTTTGCCGCGCAGCGCCCCACCTGCCAGCCCGGCACCCCGCGCCCCCGGGACTATACCTAGAGCCGGCCCTGCTGGCGATTGTGGTTTTTTGTTTCCTTTTTGTGTTTGCCCTGCTACATTGCCTCCTCCTCCTGAGCTAGCATCCACTTTTGCTACTGGGCAGCACACTGGCTGATGGTCAAATCAGACAGAACCACTAAAAGACTTATTTGTTGCCTTTCTATCCCACCTTTTCCTCCAGAGAGCTCAAGGTGGTGTACATGGCTCCCTCCATCTTTAATCCCCACAATTGGCTCAGAGGCAGTGACTGGCCCAGTGAGCTTCATGGCCGAGTGGGGATTTAAACCCTGGACTCTCAGGTCCTAGTCTGACACTCTAACCGCTGCACCGGCCTGTGCTCTGACCCTGTATGGACTTCCACAGAAACAGCCAATGAATATGGAGGGGGGCACCGAGCAGCTCAGTGGGATGCAGTACATGCAGTACATTCATATGATTGTTTCTTCTTCCCATTTAATAATTCTGGGCCATTGGCCAGGGGGCCCAGCCTGAAGTTCATTAGGAAGACCTGAAGTTTGCTGTCCAACCATTATAGACTGTTCATGCAGTACCTAACACTCAAAACCTGTTTTAAAAATGTTGGTTCAATATTGATTTCTAGCCTCTCTGGAGCATTATTTTTGAGATTTGTGGAGCAAATCACATTGGCACTTTGCAAACACTGTGTATGGCTCCAGGCCCATGCTTTTCTTACATTTCATTTTAATTTTGGCTCATGTTGTTGTCCCTGTGCTAACATGTCACACAGTTCCTAGATCAACAGAAACTTCTATTCTCTATGAATGCTGAATTTGTACAACTGCACTCCATATGCATCTGTAAACCATTAGACTCTCCAATACATTATCTCCCTATAAGAACTATATAGGGTATAAAACAATGTTTTGAGGCAGAATTGTGAATTTGGTGGGTTTTGCTTCTGTGGTAAGGAATCTGATAAAATTAACAAGATGTCTAGAACTGTTTTTGGGTGGTAACATGTAGTGTTACAGAAAATTATGCAAATAGGTATGCCTTTTGCTGTTTTGCATAATTTATTTGGCTTTTCCTAGCCAGGCAGGATAAATTAAGAACTACTGGCAGAGCAATGATGCTTTACAAACCTGCCTACTTGAAGCCCTGCTCTCAAACCTTTTGTTTCCCCAGACTGCTATGTTTTCAAACTAGAAGATCTAGCAACTTACATTTTTGTTGTTTAAAACATTTAAAGCAGAGATGCTGAGGACCTGAATTCTGTGTCAGATGCAGAATGCTTGGTGGGTGCAGCCATAAACATTAAACCACACACAGGGAGAGCCATGAATACAGGAACCTAGGGGAGCAGCTCTTTCCAGGTAGTGCTTTCCATGTCACTGCCAAAAGCGAGCAGAAGGATTGGGAAGACCCAGTTCATATTCCTGCTCAACAAGGATGTTTGCTGAGTGGCCTTAGGCCAGTCACTTTCTCTCAGCCTAAAGTACCTCACCCTGTTGGTGTGAGGATAAAATGTGGAAGAGATCAATACATGCCACCCCAAGCTTCTTGGAGGAGATGGGTGTAAGTAAGAAGTCAGGACATAACCACACCTAGAACAAAACACAATCTCATTATCAATCTGTGATTCTCTGAGGGGCATTGGGATACCAAACAGCTCCCTCCGCAAACTACAATTCCCACATTTTTTGTGGTGGAAACATAACCGTTAAACTGTTGCAAAATTGTATGTTTGCAGTGTAACTATGTCTTTTGTCTTTGCTACATTCATAGTTTGTTTGTTTTTTGCTACCCCCCCCTTATTTGTAGGGTTTCATTGCAACTGAAAAACATCTTTTGAAGTCACTCAGTCACCATCACCACACAAATTAGATAATGCAGGAAGTCTGTGTACTGTTTACAAGAGAAAACCTTGTAACGTATTCTTAAAGTCTGGGTAGGAATGAAAACAACTTATTCATTAGAGAGGATCAAGGCATATAGCACCATTACAAAACAAAAAATAGTGCTGCTTGTAATATGTTATGGTCCAGTAGTTTGCATCCTCCCTTTCTAATTATTTTTCAGTGCCCCCCATATTCTAATTGCATGTCAGAAACATACTCAACTAAGTCAACATAACAGTATTGGGAAAGGAAAAAAATCAAGAGGACTGCGAGGAGAGGGAAAGGAAGTTTGCAGTCAGAAACAGCCAATTCTGTTCCTCCAGTGTAGACTACTTCTTTGGAAAAATGAATGATTAATTACCCTTTAACTCAAATTAAATGCCAGTATAGGCTTTCCAAATGTCTTGCTGGGACTCCCTCCTCTCCCTATGGTATGTTACCACTTTGTGGAGAGCAAGCAAAGAAAAACCCTCTCTCCGTTAAATATGCTGACGGGCCATTGTTATCCTATTAAACCAAATACTGGCTTTCCATACAAATGTCTCTCATCACAATTGCCTGTAACTCCTGGGAGTTTCCTTTCCTTCAACTCCCTTTTAAAGGCCACTTCCCCAATTAATATATATCTCCTTTTCTTTTTAAAAAACTTCTAATGTTTAAGTACCCAAGTCCTATTGAAGTGTGGCCACTGGAAGACGTTGTAGCCTTCTCGGGGTAACGAAAGTCCCCATCCGTTTCATAAAAAGGAGGCTGTTCTAAAGGCATGCACGACCAAGCAGCAGAAGTACACAGCGGGCAGTTGGGACTTGGACGCCATAAATATGCAAGAGGTGTTAATATGTCCCCTCGGTGGAAGTTGCATGCTGAGAAGCGCCAAGCACCCAGCACCGTTCCTGCATGTGGTAATGGTGGGGTGTCACCACCACTTCTGCCCCTGACTTGCATTATCCCATTAATCCCGACTCATGCTAGGATTCCTTGGAAACGGCGCACTTAGCTGAATAATTTATGGCATGTCTCTCAATTATTTATGCCTTCTTATTACAACTGAAATGAAATCTAAAGGTGGAAGGAACTCTGTAACTTATGAATATCTAAGAGACAATCAGCGGATTGCTGTGTAGTTAAATCCCTGCATTTGCAGGCCTGTTTGTTTCTCTGAAGGTATTCCAAAGAGAACATTCCGCTGAAGCTGAATCGATTAATACAATAACAAATGGCTCCCCACTGGTTGCGCTGCATTTGTTCATCTAATCATGCTGCTTGCCTTTTCTTCGACGGCATTGAGTTCTGAAAATAAAATTATATATAATGTAGAAAGAGATGGAGAGAGAGAGAGACAGAGAGAGAGAGAGGAGGTGGAAGAATAGAGGGAGAGAAAGCTCTGTTCAAGTCATAGGGTGTTTATTTGTTTGAACAAATATGCTCTTGCTATAACCTTTTAGATAGGAATTTCTTTAGTTTCAGCACGTTTGAATTTCTTTATACAGTGTCATTGTCTTTCTGGAATAAGCTCTTGGGGGGGGGGAGTTTAATTTACCATAGCTGACATCCATCATGCCCAAGGATAATAAACATGACCCCTGCAGGATTCATAGGTTTTGTTTCTGAGGTGACAAAGTGAATTAGCCACCTCCCTGTTACCTGATAAAGGCAGAGCGAACGTGTCTCTGTGAATTCCAGTTACATTATCAGAGAAAATGTGGAGTGCACCTTCACATCAAGGCCTCTCCGAGTGAGGTGAGAAAACCACTCTGTACAGACCTTACCACCTTGCATGTGTGTGAATTACGGTAGACGTTCATTCTTATGTCAAGTGAAAGAGATGGGAAGGGGTTGAAGAATGCTCATCAGTTATCAAGGGAGCAAAGTCTGACCATGTGGACTCTGGATTAAGCTCATGAGAAATTTCAGGGGACCCAAATGATAGGGTTGCTTCATTGATCTAACACTGTAAATCAGCTGGACGAGAAAGGAATCACACACTGTCCGTTAAAAAAAACAAAACTCTCAAGTGAAGGCATAAAGTTATCAGATAATTTTAAAAATGGATGGTGAGCAAAGGTGGCATTCCCTTTTGGGCAACTCTCTAGAGGTCACATGCCAGTTGTGGGTGGGGACAGAGGCAAAAGTAGGCAGAGCAATGGATGTACATATTTTTGTGCAGTAGGCTATTTTCTATACTGACCCCCCCCTCTATCATTCATCTAGGTAAGCAAGAAGTACTATATATTAGAGTTCATGAACACATTCAAGCTAGGCAAAAAGACTTGAAGAAGTTGCAAAGGCCTAGAGCAGTGTTTCTCAACCAGTGTGCCTCCAGATGTTTTGGGACTACAACTCCCATCATCCCTAGCTAGCAAGACCAGTGGTCAGGAATGATGGGAGTTGTAGTCCCAAAACATCTGGAGGCACACTGGTTGAGAAACACTGGCCTAGAGGATTGAATCTGGCCTCTGGACTGGAGGTTCCCTGCCCCAGATTTAGAACCTCATCCTTGTGCTATGATTAGCACCCAAAAGTTTTTGCTCTGTCTGTGGTCCTTTGGAGAAGCAAAGCTACATAAGGAAAATGCGTTTCATAGTGTACAATGTGGATTTACCCAAAACAACAACACTTGAGTGCTCTGAAAAACTGCCCTTAGAAGAAATGTTGACACATCCACACCCGCCCCACATCCTGACTACTTGCTTACTTCTGATTAATTTGTTGGATTTTGTTTTCCTAGAAATTTGGATAGGCATCCAAATGAGCCAAGTCTAAGTCTCTTTGCACAGATAGGCTGACAATCAAAATAGTATGCTCTTCTTAGTCTCTGATTTCCTTTTGCTGATATGTCACAAACTCATTCATTTCCCAGAGCAAGGAGAATTTGTCAGTTAACCTGTTGCTGTGACAAATAATGTCATTGCTCCTCATCTGATAGAAGTTTCAAAGCTCCATTTCACTGTTTTTATTCCTCTACACCACTGGTCACATCCACTAAACCTATTGGATGTTTGTGCCAATAACCTGTTAGGTGACTGTACAGTCAGAAGTCCAGCAAAGTGATTAAACTTCCCACAGTAGACAAAGTATAGCAGAGGTTGTTTTACTTAGTAAACACAAAATACACTATACACAGTTGCTTCGAGAAGGCTTCTCTCTCTGAGCCCAGAGAGGGATTTCAAAGTCCTTGCTTGAAGTTCTCAGCAAGTCCAAAGTTTCCAAAGTTCTGCGACTTTAGCCTTCTGTTTGTTCTTCACAAGTCTTTCCAGTTCTGTCTCCAACAATCCTTCTCCGCAATTATCCACACTTCTCTACCACAGAAAGCTGTAATTGGAGCGTCTGATATAGGCCAGCACTTCTTGCCAGTCTGCACAGCAACATAAATAATCAATCAATGAGACAGTCACAAGTACTCTGCAGCTGCAGCCTGGGGAAAAACACCCTTTTGGAGAATTATCACTTATTGAGAATTGTTGTTTAGTCGTTTAGTCGTGCCCGACTCTTCATGACCCCATGGACCAGAGCACGCCAGGCACTCCTGTCTTCCACTGCCTCCCACAATTTGGTCAGAGAATTAACTCATTCCTTAACAAGCCCCTCCCTTCATTCATAATACTATACCCATAATAACTTCTGATCAGAACTTGTCCTCATAGAAACTGTATTACTTACACTCTAGATGATTCTGGATCCTTATAGTTACAGGCTTCCCAATATCAAATACATAGTCTTTGCACATGCAATTTGTACATACATAGGCTTTGTTAAGAAGCTGAAATGAATGCATGCTGGGGTCAGGGTGAACCCACCTCCGATGCATGCACATTCAGTCAGCACAGATTGTCTGAACAAGGTTGCAGTATTAAGTGTTCCAAGCTGTTTCTTGACTTTAGTAAACAGACGATTTGGAGTTAAGTGTGCATTGTCCCATTCTCTCTTCCCTTCCATGGGCCCAGTAGCCACAATGTAACATTATTATTATTATTATTATTATTATTATTATTATTATTATTATTTTAAATTTTATTTGTACCCTGCCCTCCCTGGTCAGAGCTGGGCTCAAAGCAGCTAACATCATATAAATAATACAATATGCTTAAAACAAGCAATCGATTAAAATGCACCCCAAATTTAATTCAAATAAATTAAAAGTAAAACTGGACAAATGAGTTAAAATTGAAAGCGCTTAATACTCACCAGGACCAACTGTTTCCACTGATATTATAAGGACCTGTGAGCGGGCTGGGAAACCTCCTTCGTGCTTGTTCTTATACAAAGAGAAAATGAGTCAGACTGAACCCTGACCAAAGGCCTGGAGGAACAGCTCTGTCTTGCGGGCTCTGCGGAAGGATGTAAAATCTTGCAGGGCCCTGGTCTCTTGTGAGAGAGCATTCCATCAGGCCGGGGACACGACCAAAAAGGCCCTGCCTCTGGTCGAGGCCAGTCTAATCTCCCTGGGGCCCGGAATCTTCAGGGTGTTGTTATTTGCAGACCATAAGTTCCTCCATGGGACATACCAGGAGAGGCAGTCCCGTAGGTACGGGGGTCCTAGACCGTATAGGGCTTTAAAGGTTAAAACCAGCATCTTAAACATGATCCTGTACTCCACTGGGAGCCAGTGCAGCTGGTATAGCACTGGGTGAATGTGATCCTGCAGCAAAGACCCCGTAAGGAGTCTCGCTGCAGCATTCTGCACTCGCTGGAGTTTCTGGGTCAGCCTCACATAGAGTGAGTTACAATAATCAAGCCTGGAGGTGACTGTTGTATGGATCACAGGGGTGAGGTCAGGGCGAGAGAGGTAAGGGACCAACTGCTTAGCTTGGCGGAGATGAAAAAATGCTGCCTTTGTTATTGCTGTAACCTGTGCCTCCATAGAAAGGGAGGCATTGAAGATTACACCCAGAAAGTGCTGGCACTAGTTGCGCCCCCACAAGGGATGGGAGTTGGCCCCCCAACCTCATATTATCTTGACCCAGCCAAAGGACCTCTGTCTTTGAAGGATTTAACTTCAACCGGCTCCCACGTAGCCATCCAGCCACAGTTTCCAAACATCTGAACAGTGTGTCTGAGGCTGAGTCAGGGTGGCCATCCATCAACAGATAAAGCTGGGTGTCATCAGCATACTGATGACAGCCCAAACCAAAATTCCAGACGAGCTGGGTCAGGGGGCACATATAGATGTTAAAAAGCATCAGGGAGAGAATTGCGCCCTGCGGTACTCTACACACCAAGGAGTAGTGCAATGACAACCCCCCCCCCAGCGCCACCCTCTGTCCCCTACCAGAGAGGAACGAGTGCAGCCATTGAAGGACTGTGCCCTGAGTCCCCACATTGGGGACATAGTAGATCTATATTGGAGGCCAGCTATGGTTACAACTTATCAGGTTTGCCCAAAACTATGGCTTGCAAACCCTTTTCAAATAATGTTTTTGACTTAATCATAGTTGACTCAAACCATTGTTATCTCCAGTGCAGACATTTAATTAACTACAGAGGTTATCATTTGCACGGAGAAGGGTTCCTGCGTCTATGCAGCACCTTCCCAGTCTACCAGCCATTCCTGATATCTACAAAGCTCTATTTCATGAAACACTGTCTTGCAAAATACCTTGTAAACACATTGTTTAGCCCTTGACCCTGAAACCCCCAGAGAAAAACTTTGTTTTCTATTGAAATTAGGAGTGACTGGCATGTGTGACATTTAAGCTTGAAAAGCGAGGCAAGCTCACAGTGGCGGTAATGATTCTGGGTCCACAGACAAGCTAGAGGAATAAGGAATGGCTTGAAAACAACTTTATCAGAGTTTCTAACACAAATCTACGACAAATTTGCAGCAACGGCCTTTGGAACAGCCTGGATCATGTGACCTTAGGACAAGTCACCAAATTACCAACTTCTTAATACTAAAAGACCTCTCTCATTTATAGGCTCTGTTATCACATCTTCCCCTTAATTATTAGACAATAACAATAAGTAAATAAATGACAATTTTGAAACATAGATTGAAATAACTGATTAAAATGCATTATACACAGAAAATGAGTTATCTTTGCCCGTTAATTACACTTTGTTAATTCATACGGTACTTATTTACAAGTTCTAGAATTTTTATCTTCCTAGTTAGTAGAATGCTTCAGTGTTCATCATGGGTCGCTATGGGCCCTGCTGTTAAATTCTTCTTGATAGCATCAGCTGATAGAAGCTGGAATCAGTACTTTCGGATACATCTGAGGAATATCCTGGAATGGCATGTATGTTACAATGGTTATGGGACAATAAATTGACCCTGGCTGTGGTGACGGATTACCAAATTGGCAGAGGAGTTACCGGCCTGTGGGCCTTGTGCCTTTTAGGGGTCCTGTGACAACGGATCAAAATAATACTGATTTGATCTTGAAAGAAAATTACACCCAAGTTTTCTTAGTTCAATGTTATTCCAATGGAGCGTATGCACAAGGGCGGGGGGAGAGAGAGATTTTGACTGCCTCCACAGGGTTTAATCCAGTACTGCCTGGCTGTCTGTATTCCATATGACCCTGGATATGGCTGTTCTACAACTGTCCCATTCTGGTCTCAAGTACAGTGGTACCTTGGTTCTCAAATTTAATCCGTTCTGGGAGTCTGTTTAACTCCTGAAACCATTCAAAAACCAATGCACAGCTTCTGATTGGCTGCAGGAGCTTCCTGCACTCATTCGGAAGCCGTGGAAGCCATGTTGGACTTTTGGCTTCCAAAAACGTTTGCAAACTCACGGGTTTGCGTTCAACAGCTAAGCTGTTCAGGATCTCTTACTCGCAAGTAGGACCCTGGCAGAGACACATGCCCGACTGGCATGTTCTCTCCCTCCTGACATCAATTGTTCAGGAGCTTCATAGGTAATCTTCTGCCCAAACATCACAGCGACTGATGCCAACTGACATCAGCACACTTATGGATCCGCAAAGTTTGTGCAGTTGCGTAACAGAACTCAGTAGCACAGCATTTGGCTAATTACGTTTATTTACATAAAAACACACCCAGAGCACTGCAACATGGCTCCCTCTCCCTAGCATCAGACAGCAAAGAGAAAGGACAAAGGACAACAGTCCCACTTCAGGAAACACGGTAACACAAACACCCTGTCTTCATCACTTCCCACTCTGTGAAATGTAAACATACACTGTCATGTGATAGACAACAATCCCATGACAGCAAACACGGGGAATGAATCTCCAGCAGGTACCACTGTATAAGAACAATTCCTCATGCATACCCTGTCCCCTGATTTAAATTCTGGAACATCACAAGCTGCCTTGTCAACGGATTTTTTGTTTGTTTGTTTGTTTGTTTGTTTGTTTGTTTCTGCTTCTGGGTTCTCTTCATCATCTTGGTATGGCTGTGTAGTAAATAATCAGTTATGGGCAAATTAACTAACATGGCTTCCCATCAGAGTTGCTCAGGGTTTCTAAGCAGGACCTAAAGAGATAGGTGGGAGCCATTCTGATGGCTTCTATTAACCAAGTGAGTGTCATTCTAATGGCTTCCATTGTCCTCAGCTGATCAAAATGGAGTCAGGCTCAGATCCCTGAATCCAAAGTGGCAGAGATGGACACCGCGAGGCATGATGTTCAGTTAACATGACTGATCCCGGAGAAGCCGGCAGAGTTCTCTTTAGTTTTTGAATCTTTCTCCTGAAACAAAACGTTACTTTGATGAGACAGCCTGTGACCTTCCAGCATTTAAGCCAGAAAACACGAGAGAGATTCCAAGAAATTCATGGAGCATAAAGCTCGTATTATCTGTCAGACAGGCTAGCCCTACAAACAAATCCTGGTATTTCTTGGTAAGTGGCCAGTACTCATGCACAGTAATATTTCACAGGCTGCTAGGCCTAGGATGGATATCATATTATTGGGTACAATAAGGAACAAATGCCACATTTTAGTTTCCTCACCTTCAGCAACCCCAGTTATTATAAATGGCCTCTCCCACATCATGTAAAAATAAAATAAATGGATAATTTGATTTTACCAGGTTTCTCTTCCTATGGTGGATTCAACATACCCATGTTTATCAGAATTCAGCAGGAGGCCTTATTGTTTTCACTGGCTCCACAGATTCTGACTATCTTCTCTATCTAACTGTACATCCAGAAAGCTGCTTCCAGTTAATTCAGCTGATTCCTCACTCTGTTCTTCTGACACCATGCAATGATTCTGGGTCCACGGGCAAACGAGAGGCATGAGGAATGGCTTGAAACTACTTTATTCTTTGGAGCTTCTGAGACAAGCATGTGCAGCAACTTACATTCCTTTGGAAGTGTCTGGAGCATATGACCTTAGGGCAATCCCTCAAATTACCAGCTTCTTAAAACTAAAGGAATATCTATAAATTAAAAACCCTGTCATCATTGCAGTGGCTTATGGATAAAACAGCTCTGAACTGTAGATGGCAGTGATGTAACATCGAGAGTGCCTTCCAAGAATTGCTGTACACATTTTGTGTTCAGCAATGCTCCTAATAATTATTTTCTGAGTCTGCAGGAATTTCTTTATTTTAATTAAACTATAAATATTTAAGTTTCGGTTTAAAGGGAGGAAAGAGCTTTAAAAAGGTAATCAAAGTGTTTATAATTTTCCTTGGAGAAAAGTACAAATGGGCTTAAGAGAGAGGCGTTAGCAGGAAGACTTTTTAAATCTTCATTACTCATGCTTGTTCAAATAGTTCAGTGTCCATTCTTTCCTTTATCTGTAGATTAAGCACTTTATTTTTCAAAATCATTTCCCTGTACTCACAGGAAAACTTCCGACTTCAAAAACTTAATGGGGAAAAAATATATGAAGTAAAATTGAATTTCTTTTGTACGTGGATTTATCAGCTTCAGTAGCTTAGAGGGAATAACAAGCGAAATATTAACAATATATCTGAAATGAACCCTTCTTTCCCATATTAGATCTTCCTTTTTCACAGGAAAATGCTCAAACTCAAGCTTTGGTGAACCTCAGGAGGGACTGAGGTTCTGCTTTTATGTCTATTCCCTCACGCTCCATGATATGCATATAGTATGCTTAAGAGGCATTCACAGTTGAGCATAGAAATCATGATAGAGAAGGAGGTCCTCACTTAATGTATGGGCTATGTAGGGCCATAGCCTTTTAATTCCTTTATTTTGTACTGGTGTTTGTGCCTGGACCAATGTTGGCTTTTCCTTAAAATTAAGTACCGGTATATGTTTTGCACTGTGGTGGTTTATGTCTATTATCAGTTAGCAAAAGTGGTACAGCTTGTTTACAAGGAATTCATGGTGAAAAGCAGGAATAAAACTTTCCTTGATAAAAATGCTGTGGATGTACTGCCGTCCATCACCCTCTCAACAAATGTCCAAGAACAGCTGCAGCTGCTTCTCAGCATGGAATGTCAATCTGTAAACACCCAATTTATAGACTGTAAAATGGCTTTCTGCACATAATGGTGTCATATGTATAATAGTATTTTGCAGAAGGAAGTAAACAACTTACAATCAGTGTTAAAGTGACAGATTTATGACTAGACTGTTGAGTTTCTTGCTAATAAAAATAAATTATCAACACCCTCCCAAGTGCAAACAAGTAGAGAAGACAATGTTTTCCCATGTGGAATAATCTTGCATTTGTCAAAAATATCTGAGGCTTTTAATGCCACATCTAATGAATTAAAATATTGTTAGGTAAGATTACTTTTTACAGAATTTATTCAGGAAACTTTCCTGCTTGCTTTATCAGGTTTCATGTAGGTTTTCTCAACTTTATAGAACACACAGTTCACTTTGATCTAGTGAAATGGTTGCTAGATTTAAGTAATATGAACTTGAGGTGTATATCATTATCTGTCTCTGTCTGTCTGTCTGTCTGTCTGTCTATCTATCTATCATCTATCTATCTATCTATCTATCTATCTATCTATCTATCTATCTATCTAAAATCCCCTCTAGCCCCAGTTGCTCATGGTAGATCAGGAATAAAATCTCCTGTCCTGACTCTCCCGCTTAGGCTCAGAACCCAAACCCAAACCACGGCTAGAGATTCTGAAAGTTTTATTAATTCAGTAAAGCCTCCCAACATGGGTCTACAGCAGGGGTGTCAAACTCAAATTCATCGGGGGCCGCATCAGCAGTTTGGTCACCCTCAAAGGGCCGGTTGTATCTGTAGGACAATGTGTCCACTCTTTATTATCATAAATTATTGTCACTGCATTCAATTATTACTGTTTTTTTTGTAATAATGTAAGTAATAACTAGCTCTGAAAGCAGAAACATAGTCAGAATAATGGCAAGTAGATATTCAAATGTACAATCATTGTACAATTTATTGAAAAATGATTTTTGGTAACTGCACTGGGTGGTGGAGGCTCACTAGGGTTTCATGCAGGAGCTTTGCAGAGCTACTGGTACCTGGAGATGCTGGGGTCCTTCTGCATGCAGGACAGATGTTCTGCCAGTGAGCCACCACCCTTCACCAAAGGGACTGGCTGAGGTCGACCCGCTGGAGCTGCTCTCCTGGTTCCAGGGTTTAAGGGCCAGAAGTATAAAGCAGCATCCTATGTTTCTGAGGAGAGGGAGAGGGAGAGGGAGGGGAGGGGAGAGGAGGGGAGGAAGGAAGGAAGGAAGGAAGGAAAAAAAGAGGGAGTGGGAGGGAGAGAGGAAGGAAGGAAGGAAAGAGGGGAGAGAAAGAAGAGTAGGAAAGAAGGAAGGGAATAAAGAAGGAAAGAAAAAGAAAGAGGGAGAGAAGACGGAAAGGGAGAAAGAAGGAAGGAAGTAGAGAGGGAAAGAAAGAATAAGAATGAGGGAGAGGAAGAAAGATGGGAAGGACGGAAGGAAGGAAGGAAGGAAGAAAGAAAGAAAGAAAGAAAGAAAGAAAAGAGGGAGCAGGAGGGAGAGAGGAAGGAAAGAGGGGAGAGAAAGAAGAGTAGGAAAGAAGGAAGGGAATAAAGAAGGAAAGAAAAAGAAAGGCGGAGAGAAGACAGAGATAAAGAAGGAAGGAAAGAGAGGGAAAGAAAGAATAAGAACGAGAGAGAGGAAGAAAGAAAGGGAAGGGGGGGGGTCGCCGCCTTGATTCAGCTCCAGAAAAGAGCGCAAAGGGACCCAGGGGCAAAAAACATTTCCCGTGCAGCGTGAGGCAGTGGGTGTCCGTTTTAGCAGACGTGCGTAAAGCCTCAGAGTTGCACGTTCATGAGGCTGAGCCGCTGCTGAGCTCACGTTCATGAGGCTGAGCCGCGGCAGGAGGAGGAGGTGAGGCAAGAGGAGGAGGAGGTGGCTTGTCGGGTCAGTGCCCGGCAGCACCGTATGGAGAGTGCCGAGCCTCTGGGATGCAGCAGTGCTCTGTAGCACTTTGAATCCTCCTCCTCCTCCACGCGGCGCTGCTGGGTGCTTTGTCTGTGCTTCAGCAGCAGCAGCAGCAGCCGTTTCCAGGCGCCGAGCCGTGGCAGGAGGAGGAGGATTCAAAGTGCTACAGAGCACTGCTGCGTCGCAGAGGCTCGGCACTCTCCGTGCGGCACTGCCAGGTGCTGACCCGGCAAGCTGCCTCCTCCTCCTCCTGCTGTGGCTCGGGGCGCTCCACGCAGCGCTGCTCCATCCGCCTTTCTACCCCCCCAGGCCCCAGCTGTTTGTCGGCGCGGCGCTTCAGCAGCAAGGTCCCGCTGCTGGGTCCCGCTGGCTGGGGCGCTCGGCGGGCCACATGACGAGGTCTGGCGGGCCGGATTTGGCTCGCGGACCTTGTGTTTGACACCCGTGGTCTACAGGTTACAACTAGGTAAAGTATGGCAACGTCAAATGATAAATGCCTAGGCTTGGCTAAAATGCTGATCCAACCACCTGTGCTCTCCTTTTGAAGAGCAGGGTGAGCACAGCTACTTGCATGGTTGACATCATGAGCCTCAGGGGGTGCCTTCCTGCCTCCTCCCCAAAGCCTAGTAAGTGCTTCATTTGGGAAGGAGGTGTGAGGGCTCTGACAGGGTCCTAGAGTCCTCCCATCTTCTTCCCAAAGCCTAGTTGGTTCTTGCCCAGATTTGGGAAGGAGCTGGGAGGGCTCTAGGACCCTGTCAGAACCCTCCCACCTCCTTCCCAAAGCCCAGTGCCTCCCTTACCTAGCTTTGGGAAGCCATTGCAAGGGCTGGGGGGATGGGAGTCAAATTTTCACCTTGCACAGGGCACCATATTACCAAGGTCCACTCCCATCCAAGCCTTTGCTTAGAACTGAGGAGGTGCAAGCGCCTCTAGGGAGCCAGCTTTTTTGCACAGTCCCAGTAAGCTATAGTTTGCCTTACCATCATGTGCGAACTAGGCCAGTGTGGCCTACTTTAAATGAGATGTTGGAGTCAAACCTGATTGGCCTGAGTTTGAATCTCTGCTCAGCTAAGGAGTTACTGACTGGTTGAATATGTCAGTGTCACTCTATCCTTTGTTTATGCAGTTGAAATAATACGGACTTACCTCGGAGGTTTGTTGCATTGTTGAACAAGGATTATACATGGTACATTGAAAGTGCAAGTATTGAAGACCAACAGATACCTTGTAAAAGCCATGAGCTTTTATAAACAAGAGCCATTCATCAGGTAGATGGTGCAAATTGGATTCCATAATGTACATTTTTAATAATCAAGATAGCAAGGGCACAAACGTAGCCTGCAGAATTGGGAAATGGCGGTAGGAATATGTGTTGAAACTACAGTATCTTGTAAAAGTTGGTGATATATTGAATGACAGTACCCACTGATTAGACGGTTTTGTAAATTGAGCCATATTACAATTTTTGTTCATGGGAGTTATCTTCTTGGAAAAGATGGTGGTATAGATAGGAGTTTTTGTTTGCAAATTTGTGCTCTTCCAGATGGCTCTGGTTATGAGGACTGGAAGACTTCATGTCGAAAGCAGAGAGGTTCACAATTTGTTTTGTGTGTCCAACAGGGGGTTTAGATCCATTGCTTGAAATTTAGGAAGTTAATTATTTAATAAGTATCTAGTAACATCTGCCCATCATTACAAATGATTGTGCCACTTATTATGCAGGACCATGCTATTCCAAGTGGCTGCTTTGCTACTGCTTGTGACAGCCTAACATAGTCACGATCCTGTTATGTGCTCCTCTAGCTGCAAAACAGAAAACACAAAAATTTCACTAGAAGAAGAGAGTTAAAGTACCAGCTACCACACGACCCATGTATGGGAGGCATCAGTCCATATAGAGTGATGGCAAATGTGCTGTATAATAATGCCCAAGTACCCTCTTTGGAAGAGACTAGAAAGCATCTGTAGTCCAGTGGGAAGGGGATGTGAAAGGTGACAAGAAGAGCTTGAATCCCACTGCAATATGAAGGAGTTCACACAGTGTTTAGAACAGCAGTCCCTAGACTCCTCCCCCCACCCCGCAAACCACTTGAAAATTGCTGGCGGTCTTGGTGGATCACTTAAATATTTTTCTGCCTGTTGTAGGAGTTGTAATGTGCTGGACCAGGTGCTGTGTGGTTTTTAATTGTATTGTTATTGCTGCTTTTATTTCTTTCATTGCATTCCATAGAATCCCAATTGTAATTTTGTACAATAAAATGCAGTGTAAGAAATGAAAGGAGCAATAAAAATACAATAATAATAATAATCTATGTGAATATTTAATGTAGACATGCCATGGGCCACCTGAATGAAGCTCGCAGACCCCTGGTGGTCCATAGACCACAGTTTGGGAACCCCTGTTTTAGAACACTGTACTATACAACATGTATACATGTGTCTGTGTGAAAAGAACAAGCTTTTGGAAAGGGAAACTCAAGGACAGTGTAGAATGCACATTATAACTGCAAGATCACAGGAGACAACACTTTAATTCGTTGATAAAGGAGATGGAAAGAGCAGTGCAATATAAATGTGGCCTTTGCAAGGCAATCCCTAGCTTTGAGCTGAGGATGGTGTAAGGGTTGCTGTTGGTAACAATTATTATGGAGGGAGGGCAGGGAGGAAGCTAGAATTTAGCTTGTCCACAGCACACAGCTACACCCTAATTACAAGGGTGCAGTTGCAGGCAAAAGAGGGACAAATGCTGTGACCGTTATTCTCCCAGGGACTAGCTTGGAGCACATAATTTTTCCTTCAACCAGTCCTATGGGTAGTAGAGGCCTGGACTTCCAGCTAAAGAGGCCAGTACCGAGCAGTCTCTTTGTGGAGCTGTACAAATGGGAGGCGACTTTTGCGCAGTCGCACGCAGCCCCCTGGATTCCAGAGCAGCCCCTGGAAGTTCGGGCTGGTGTCATCCTCCCCAGGCTGGATACCTAGGGTCTCCGCCTCCCTCAGCCAATCGGCCAATCCAGCCTGGGGAGGTGTTGCCAGGGGATTGGCCAGGTAAGGGGAGGGATCATGCAGCACACACGATAGAGGTGAATCTTACCTGAGAACCAGCAGTCGGGAGAACACTGTTGCATGGAGGTGAAGGTTCAGTGAGTCAGTGGGTGTGTTTTTACCCACACTGCCTTTCACTGGCCTGATGTTACATTGGCATCAGAGGGGCAGGAGCGACGGAGCCCCGAGTGAACATAGGATGCCAGCTCCTCCCTGCTCTGCCCAAACTCCAAACACTCCTCTCCTCTTCATAGTGCTGCCAATCTAGTGGGTTTTGTGTGTGTGTGTGTGTGTTTGTTTTTTGCAAATGGTACTTTACGACCAGTGCAGTGGTACTGCAAGGTGTGTTTGAATTCACTGCACCAACTTACTGTTTTTTGCTGGCCAAGGGGATTTATCTTATCCGGCCCAACAGGGATAGGAGTTTTCTGGCTTTGTAATATGATGAAACCATAGCATGCATTCATCAAGGTTGCTTAATCAAGACAAAAATATTTGATTCCTACCCACCTTTCCCACATTAATCCCTCATAAATCTGTTTTCTTTTGAATGAAAAACTAGTCCTTTCCATAATAACCAGAATTCATCATTTATGTCACTGCTCCCTCCCACCCCCACCCCCGTTAATGCATCAGTCTTCTTTTAAATTTATAGCATATGCCCTCAGACATCCTCTGATGATTAATCTCCTTACCCAAGCAAGGCCAATTGCAATCCATTTTTAAATGGACTTTCTGTTCCTACATATTGATTGGCAATCATGTAGCAAATTTACATTTGACTTGGCAGTTAATTTATTATTTCCGCAACATTCTACACTCTGAATAATAGAAAACACTGCCAAATAATGTGTCAGCATTGCTGGCTCCCGCAATATTAGCATAAGTCCTTGTCCGCTAATCTACCTTTGCAAATGGAGGAAAACAGCAGACTTCTGGAAATCTTTAAAATTGGAGCTCTGCTCAGGTGGTCCCACTTAAGAGCCTCTATACCAGAATTTATGATTTTTTGTATCTCAAGAGCATAGAACGAGAAGAAGAGCCCTGAAAAATAAAAGAAAAAGCTAATCTAGTTCCCTTTCCCACAGTACCCAAACAGATACAGCACATGAAAGCTGTACGCATCCCCTGCTGTTATTCCCTAGTAGCTGGCATTCAGTGTAGTTTTGCTCGTTTCTGATCCTGAAAGTAGCATACAGTATAGCCATTACAACTCATAGTCATGGAAAGCCTTCATGAATTTGTCAAATCCCCCTTTAAAGCCACCTAAGTTAGTAGCCTTCACCACATCTTATAGAATCATAAAATTGTAGAGTTGGAAGGGACCCCAAGGGTCATCTGGTACAACCGCCTGCCATGCAGAGATCTCAACTAAAGCATCCATGACAGATGGCCACCCAACCTCTGATTAAAAACCTCTAAGGAAGGAGAGTCTGTAAATAAATTTCTGCAGTACTGAAGTACTTCCTTTCATCTGTCCAGAATCTCCAGTTTCACTAGATGTCATGAACCCAAGTTTTATTTTGACTAGAGCGGGAGAAAAACCTCTATTTATGTTTCTCCATGTGAAAGTTGAAATGTTTTATAATCCTCCACAGTGCCCTCCCCCATAAACTCTGCACCCTTCTCACATAGGGAAGATGCTTCAGTTCCCTGATAATCTTTGTTGGGTTGTTTCTCCATCAATTTATTTACTGGTCTGCCACTGCTTCGGTTCCCCTGGTTCTCACAGTCAAGATCTCTAGGTGGTTCAGCCTCAGCTAGATTTTGCTCATCCATCTTGTCTGAAAAGCATCTACTGTGTACTTCAACACAGTTGACTTTCCTGGGATACTTGTACTTTTCTGAAGAGTTACCTGTGCTTTCAATTATGGGTCACAGTGCCTAACCAGGACTGCACAGTAAGGCATCACAGGTTGTATCAATGACTCATGCAGGGTCTACTGCAGGCATCCTCAAACTTCGGCCCTCCAGATGTTTTGGACTACAATTCCCATCTTCCCCGACGACTTGTCCTGTTAGCTAGGGATCATGGGAGTTGTAGGCCAAAACATCTGGAGGGCCGCAGTTTGGGGATGCCTGGTCTACTGCTCTGAGCTTTAGGTTTGATGGCACACAAATAGAGAGGATCCATAGCAATCATACCGTAGAAAGATCCAAGATAAAAAAGATGGCTTTACAGTAGATATGGTTCTCTTTTTTTTTTTAAACATAAACAGGTGTTTATGTATGTACCGTTTTTTTTTCTTGTTTTTTTTTTATTCTGTAAAATTAATACAGTAGATATGGTTCTCAGCACATTTCCTTAAAAAATAATTCAAAAGTTAGAATACAGCTTTGTCCACTGCCATAATATCACAGAATGATTACTCCAATCCTCAATCCCACTTCACTGTCAATCCCACATCACTGTCATGTTGGCTCATTGAATATCCTCAATAGGAACCCCACTACCAATCTGGTTGACTAGACATTTTCTAGGAAGCTCTTTATTGAAGAAAGGGCTTAATGCTTCTTGATAAGAATGGCTTGGGATCATTATTCTACAACAGCTCACCTAAGTTTGCTAAGGGGTGTAGTAGAAAAGATTCACCAAGCAGTGTTTGTCAAGACACATTAAACATTTCTTTTGATAAAGAATTTCCTCCTGTTGTGTTTGGGCACCTTATCTGCTTTATGTTTGGCACCCTTGCTGTAAACTGGGATTGAATGTTAGCTTGCTTGAGGATGGTTAAAAGGTTGGCTATACAATCATCTGTTGCATATGACAGTGAGAGTTTAAAGCCCTTCAGTTATTTTGCAACACATCGTAGGTAGCAGCAGTGCTCACTGTTTTATTAAATAATACCCTTGTGTCTTTAAAGGAACTGTTTGTTCTATATTCATTTAAATAAAGCTTTCAAATAAACCAAGGCAGGAGTCCTGGGTAAGTCTGTGGATGGAAGACCCTCTAAGGAACCTCACTGGCAGAGTTTGCTGCAGAGCGATAGAACTTGGCAATCACTGTCTCTCCCTGGGATATTAGCATATGCTCCGTGCAGTCTTCTGAGCTTTGAGGCAGGGGCAGATGCCGTGTACTGCTTATATGGCCAGATGCCATTTATCTTAAGGGACCATTCTCTTGGAGCATTCTCGGCTTCCTTTTTGCTATTCCTTTCCTATTAGTTTCATCTGTGCTTTTTAGTGTGCTAACTGCCCATCACTTCTGGCTGCAGAGGTGAGTTTGACAGTGATCGACAGCATTCTGTCCTTTTGTATTTCCACTGTTTCAGACAATTCCAGATCTCAAAGCAGTGCTGCATTACAAGGTTTGTTTTTTATTTAGTCATGCAAATAATAAATCAGTAGAATAACACCCCAGGAAAAAGAGAAAGGGTGTGCAGAGTGCTTAGCCATGGCTATAGAATGCCTCTTACCGTTTGCAATGTAGGGAAACTGTGCTGGTCCCTAGACCTCCTTTACTGAAGTAGGAACCATCCCCACTTAATCAATAGAGTACAAGAGTACAATAGCATCCCCCCAAAGAGGGGGGAGGGCAAGTGTTGCACCCCCTGGTGGACTGGGCAGCCCAGGGGTGCTGGACCACCATGGAAGGAAGCCGCCTCTGCAGCTTGCTCGCGCACTGGAGCCCAGCAGAGGCACAGCGGTGCTGCTGCTGCCTCTTCTCCTCTCTTGCCCCTGAGTCAGGCCTGACCCACTAGTGGAGCTTTCAGCATGGCAGCGCTGGGCCGTCATGTGAGGAACCCACTTTCACCAAATGTATGTGTACTCGGGTCTAATCTGCTCATGCCCCCACACTAATTGTTGGTGCTTCATGGTTTTAGTCATGCTCAGATTTGGAAGGCTATTGAAGGGTGTGTGCATACACACCACATACAGTCTTTTCTGAGAAGCAATTTGTTTCTTACTTGAAAATGCACTGAACATAGTATGTGCCAACGTTTTTGCTACCAAGTGCCCAAAAGTCCCAGTAGTTGTTCAGCAAAACGTTAGAAGATGTTTCAGTGGTGCAGAAGCTCTTTTTTTTAAAGATCTATGCCAAGCCAAGGTCTCTGCAAACTCAAGCCCAAGTAAAGCCTGGTTGGCTGGCTTGGATTTCAGGTCTGGTGTCTATACTTTACAGTGTAGCGTATGCATTGATCAGTCGTCTTCTTCCTTGACCAAAGATGGCTTTTGGACCTTAGCAGAATAATTGCATCCTTCACTATGAGGGATGGCACATTCTGTTTTGCTGCTTGAGGCGAAACAAGAAGTGCCACACTGCCCTGCAGTTGCCGCCAGTGCCACTGTACCTGCCACTTGCACCAGCTGCTCTGCCACCTCTGTCAGTGGCAGAGAAGCGGTGCTGACTTAGGGGTGAGATGCCCATTGATTTCAGGTGAGATATCCTGTGCTCCGTAAGATCTAACACAATTTATCACACTTGAAAGCTGTTCTGTCCTTCCTATTTGTATTATCTAGTCAGTGTTTTTTCTTGCTGCTGATATTTTGCAGTTATAGTTACAATTTGTATTTTACTTCTGGGCTGAATGTGTGCTTTCATTACTGCTGGCTTTATTAACTGATGGAGAACTTTGGTTATAATATGTTTTTCTATTCTTGTGATGAAAGCCACCACGATACAAGTTTTATTATTAAAAGGCAGCCTGTGAATGGTTTAAATAATGAAACCACTAATATTTAACTTCATATGAAAAACAGAGTTGAACTAGGTGCACTTTCTATTGCAGAATTTGCACAGAAGTAGACCTATGGTGCAATCCTTCTAATTTATTGTCACCTACAATAACACAACAGTGTCAGTGAACAATGTCTGCAGATTTTAGCCACTTAGCATTTACAGTTTTCTTTCTGTAAACTAAAGCACCTCGGGGGGGGGGGGGGAATCCCAAGAGAAGGGACCGATTTTTACAAACTGGGTGGGTTTTTTTCTTTTTCTTTGCCTCGGGCAACTGTCACATCTGCACCATTTATTTAAAGCACTCTTATGTCAGGGAGAATCCTGAGAACTGTAGTTTGTTAAGGGTGCTGGGAACTTTAGCTCGATGAGGTCAGCATCCTTAACAGACTACAGTTCCCAGGATTCTTTGGGGAAGTGATGTCAATCAAAGTGGTATAGGAGTGTTTTAAATTTATGGTGTAGATGTGACCAATGTTTACCAACTGAAGTAGTAAAAAAAATTCCACCCAGTTTTCAAGCAATACACCACACATGGCTTTATCTGGGGACACCAACACGATGCACTGAGTTAGAAAAAAGACCCTCAACAACTGTCTTATATCTTAGTTTCTGATTAATGTAAACAGTAAAAATGTTCTGTGTGGTTTTACAGGCAAAAAATGTTCCAGGGAACCAGATTAAAAAGTGTTCTCCTGAGACAATACAATACAAGTATTTGGGACATTCTACTGCTTCAAGACACAACAGAAGTCAGCTACCCCATAAAACTATCTATGCCATCTGTCCCAGATTGCATGTATAAGTAACTACAATTCTGATACCATAACAATGCTTTTTCCAGTTGATGATAGTACAAGCTGTCAGTTTGGTATCGAAGTACCATTGTGGAGCAGAAAACTGTTGGCTAATTTATAAGTGTACAGACTCTTGATTTGCTTTCCTGTGATAGAATTTTAATAAGATAAACATTTGTCATGTTGTTTGACAGGTGATGGCAGCATCCAAATCACTTGAGTGAATTAGGTGACAAGTTGTCCTGGTGCGTCAGGTTTTCATTGCTGTCTTTTGGTGCATAAAGATCTTGTATTAAGTGATATTTAAAGAAGACTCATTCTGTTTGACAGTTTAGTGACATGATCTGTGAGCAGGAGTAAGAAATGTCATGGTGTCAAGTCAAAGATGAGAAGATTGCTGTAGATATTACCTATTTTAACAGCACTGAGCAAGTCTGCAGCGATGTAGACAAGTGAATTCCATGTTTTATTATAAGATTTCCAGAAGGGTTTTAGGCAAGTTGTATGCATAAAAAGAAAGAAAATGTATGCTCTGTTACTGGGTAACTGATGTGTGATGTATGTAAGGAAATAACTTGCAGGGATTTATGATAATTCATTTTTTCAAAACAAATAATTTGTGCTTCCTTTGTTAGGATTTCTATTGCTGTGATAGCAATACTGAGTGGTGTTTAAAATATGAAATGATCTCATCATACAACTTGAGCTGGAATTTACCTTTTGGTTGATTTAAACTATTGAAAAAATATTGCTTTAGTCTTCTAAACCCCTAGTACAGTATAATATTGCATATATAAACTCATCAGACTATGATATAAAGTAGTATTATGCTTTATGTTATCATTATTTGCCTGATTAAAATACATGGGGAAATTGTAGTTTGCAGTTCTTTTACTAAACTTCTACCTAGCAGAAATTTTGGTTGGCTCTTTATCTGCCCTTCCATTAAATAACTAAGAAACCGTTAATAATGATTGCACAGGAAAAATATATATTTATTTCTGAGTTGGGTTCTTAAAAAATCATGTGTGCTTTATTCAAGAGAAACATAGTAAATGTTTCTGATTATCTATTACAGAACTCACATTAAGCTGTGCATTTGGAAGTACAATGAGCACTTTTCAATAAAACATTTACTAGCTTGGCAACCTTTTCTATTTTGAAGATACATGTTGTTTCCGCTTTTAGGAAATTGCTATTCTGGGAGCCTTAAATAAATAAATAAGCAGCTCTTCATCCTCTTGGTTTACTTCTTTTCTTTTCTTTTTGATGTAACAAAGCAAAATGACTATTGGGTCAGTTATAATGCTAAGTTATAATGCTAAGTTATAATTTGTCATTTCCTTGATACTCTCCAAACTAATTCCCAGAACCTGTTAATACTGTAAATGTACATCCCTTCCCTACCCTCCAAGCATGCAGTATGTCTACTATGTTCCCACATCTCAAGCATTTGTTACCTACCCCGGGGTATATATGTTTCAGTCTTTTTGGAGTAAAGTACCATCTGAACAAAAAATTGTAAAAGCTTTCCTTAAGATTAAGGCGTAGAATTCCTGAAAGAGCTGCCTGCCATATGCAGCTCTACTTCTTTCCACAAATTCTTCTAAGTCCATATTTCCATCTGCCTTGATAAGAATTCTGCTGCACAGTTAATCTCCTTAGCATATTACAAGTTCTCCCCAGTAGACATTTATTCTCACTTCTCAGAATTAGCAACTTAAACTTTGATTGAGTCCTTAAAAATCCAGTTTGTCTTGTTAATGAATTTATTTCATGTATGGAGAATAATTGCTGGTTTTACTGCCATAGTGGAGGGTGGGGGGAATCATATAATTTTCACAATCCCTCACAGAATTCAGTGTAGACAATTTTAAGCTAGATGAGCCAATGATCTGACTCATCATAAGGCAGCTAGCTTCCTATGTTTCTGAAGTCAGAAACTGACAAAAGTGATAAAACTGATAGGACCTTTAAACCATAAACTTTACATTAAACACAAAAGACCCCATAAAGGGCTTGATAGTACATTGCCTGTTCAGACAGGTATTCTATTGTTTAAGAAATTATCGCAATTCAAAGCATGGAAGAAATGTATTATAGAGAATCTGACAGCAAGGGTATCCTCTATATAAAGCACATGAACAAAAAATAGGAATCCCAGAGAAAAGGGCTAGTGTGAAAGCAATCCACATTATGTTTTCCGTCCGTTTTTTCTATCAACAGGAAAGTTTTGAAAGAGATCTCCGTGGGAGACATTAAGCCTAATGAAACAGTTGAGGCAAATCTAGAAGCGCAGTTGCTGTCCAGGCTAGACCACCCAGCCATTGTCAAATTTTATACCAGCTTTGTAGAAGGAGAGAGTTTTTGCATCATCACTGAATACTGTGAGGTGGGACTTCATTTACTTCTGCTGAATGTGTTTTCCTAAAAAGTGAATGGGAAAATGTGTGTAATATTGCATAGAAATCATTTTAAATGATTGTCAAGTACTTACACACACACACACACACACAGAGAGAGAGAGAGAGAGAGAGAGAGAGAGAGAGATGATGATGATGATGATAATGATTATTATTATTAATAATTAGCATTACCTTACATTACCTGGAAGGTACTAGGTAGGGAAACACTGGCCTAGACTACTAGATAATGCACTTAGAGATACAGAAAGCTTCCTATTCTGCATTGTGCTTAACTGCTTAAATATGTGGTGGCTGATTTTTTTATTTTTGCAGGAAGTTAAGCTTCCCTCTACCAGAATGGGATTTACATGTCAGTGGCACTGTGTTCTTGATGGTCATGGTGGTGGTGGGTTTTTACATGTTGTAGCTTTCATGATGGTCTTCTGCACACCAGGATAGTGCCATTTCTATCATGGATATGCTGGTGACCTGCAAAAACCCACAGGTTAGGAAGCAAGGGTTCACAAAACAACCATTATTGGCTTGGCATAAGAACCTTGGCAACCTCATAATAATTAGCACCACAAATATTGTGGTTATTAGTTTAGTTTGGTTTGGTTTGTCTTTTTTGGCCTTGGACTTAAAAGGAAAGCTTTCATGATAATATTTTGATTTGCATAGAAGATGTGTGTTATTAAAACTATTACAGAAACATGTACTAACCACAGCTTCAGCCCTGAAGCATTTGTCATAACTGGAGGGATCTTAGCTCTGTTCAGGTTGATAGCAGTTCCCACCCATTAACTTTAATGAAGTTGCGATTTAATGTTTCTGATTGTAAATTTGCTCCTGCATTTCAGGGTCGAGACCTCGACTTTAACATTCAGGAGTACAAAGAGGCTGGCAAAGTATTTCCTGAAAGCCAAATAGTAGAATGGTTTATACAGTTGTTACTTGGAGTCAACTACATGCATGAAAGGTACAGTCATTTGCTTTGAAATGGTTATAAACTTGAGTACATTTTGCACCTCTTGGTTGCTTATATTAAAGTGAAAATTAAAACTTGCTGACTAGCCTTTACTTACCTTTGATATTCCGCCGCCTGGAATAAGACTATTAATGTGTGATGGATGGGAGTATATTTTTCAAGTTTTGACTTTTAAGTTCCACGTAGAGTAGTACCGTTCCCAGGATTCTCAACACCATCATCATTCTTGCAAAACAGGGAAAAAAATATTTAAATCCCCATGGGTTATTTTAAAAGATACTTTTGATCATATGAACCACTAAATTTTCTAAAAATGATTGTTTAATTCTTTAGTGACTGAAGCAATGAATTTTTAAACACCTTTCAATGGTTTCAAGGTGACCACTATTTAATAGTACTATCCTGGTCACATGCTGCCAACTCAACAATTTTATTTTTTCATATTCATTTTATTATTGCATCATCCATTTTTAATTGCAAGCATCTTTAAAAATTAATATGTACATTTCAGGTCTTGGATTTCTTGGTGCACACTGTTATCAGAGAAAGCATAGAAATGCTATTATATGTGCAACTCAAGGTGCTAGCGTTGACTATGAGCCCTAAATGGTTTATGCAGCCATTCAGTGAGCCAAATAAAAAGGGGCTATACTGCTGAAGAGCAGATGGGCAATTTTAAAATCTGAATTATTCACACACACACACACACACACAGAGAGAGAGAGAGAGAGAGAGAGAGAGAGAGAGAGAAAGAAAGAAAGAAAGAAAGAAAGAAAGAAAGAAAGAAAGAAAGAAAGAAAGAAAGAAAGAAAGAAAGAAAGAAAGAAGTTCCTGGAGCAACAAAGAATCAGGAGTATCCTGTTCTTCTGGGGTTTAGGATCTGCCGTGAAAGTAGTAAATATCACAGCCTCTTACAGTGTCCATTGTTCCTGTGTCTCCTCTGGGCCCTGATTATTCTTTCTGACAGTGCTCCATGCTAAATCAGAAGTTGGAACCCTACCACACACAAAAAAACAAAAACACACATTTTCAGACTTGTGTTCCATCTGCTTGTCTCCACTACATGTTGTGATACGTATAACAAACTCCAATCTCTATTAACTAGGGCTCACAAAGCTATTGCATTTGTGGGCTGTCCTGTTAATTTCAGTGGAAACAGATCTGTAATGGCAAAGGGCTGCATTTTTATCTGCTGCTCCATTGTGATTAATCCCTGTATGAAATTGGTAGATTATAGTGATTGGCAGCAAAGAAGATACTACTGCACATGTTAAATGTGTATGTATACAGTATAGATCTTTTAATTCACAGTTTTTACAGAAGCAGTCTTTCTTCTCAAACTGATTAAAATGCAGTTTCTGGTTGATTTTGTATAGAATATGTTAGACACACTTTCTTGTAGGGGTTTCTGGTGGCCAATATTTGGAAGTAAATTTGACATGCTGCTCAGTCCTATACATGTTTGCTTGGAAGTATGTCCAGCGCTAGTAAATGTGTTCAGTGTCATTTGCACTTCAAAGTTAGGTGATTAGGAGCAAGGAATACATTTCACAATAGTCTAAAAGACTGTAATATGTGCTATTAACTTTTTCATCCTACTGAAATAGTTTCATTTCTCGTCATATTCAGGCGAATACTTCACAGAGATTTGAAAGCAAAGAATATTTTTTTGAAAAACAACCTTCTTAAAATTGGTAAGAGGTTTTTCAATGTGGTTTTATTATTGTGTAACATTTCCGCTTACACAATGCCATGGAATGATGCTGCATTGGGGGTGATCCAGGACATCGTAGGAAACTTAAATAAAGACTCCAAGCTGGACCCAGGGCAGATGCCAGATGGGACCCCGGCCAGTAGCCAAGGTTGTTGGGTGCAGGGAGTGCAGAACCTGCCCCTGTCTCCCAAAGCATTTCTCCTGGCCAAGTACACTTCTGGTATGAGAGCTTCACTGACAAGAACAGCATCTTGGGACCAGGAGCGGGTTCCCCCCTCCTTATCTCTACCCCTCTTTCAATTTCAAAAACGATACTTTTCTGTTGCAGTCCATCTTTTTTAAAATGATAAATATATGACATAATGATGCCTATGCTATTCAGAAGTTCCTGAAAGCTTATCTTTGTCTGGTTATTTCTGTACAGTGCCAGTGTGTAACAGAGCATTGCATATAATGCTAATGCAGATGTTGGATGTAGTTACGCAGGCATCCCCAAACTTTGGCCCTCCAGTTGTTTTGGACTATAATTCCCATCTTCCCCGACCACTGGTCCTGTTAGCTAGGGATCATGGGAGTTGTAGGCCAAAACATCTGGAGAGCCACAGTTTGGGGGTGCCTGTAGTTACGCATTGAGAGATCAATGAAGGGGTGCAGCCTTATTGCTCCTCATACAGGCCAGTGAAACCTCTGCCCCATTAAATAAGTTTCATGTGGTTTGTCTGTGTGCCATGGAAGTGATTTCTGGCTGCATGAAATTTTGTACTGTATAGTTATATCCAGTGTGCATTCCACAGTTACTTCTCATAGGTTCAATTCACACATAACGCTAAGCCAAAATATGGCTTATCACAAATTTGCAGGCTCTTGGAAATGAGATCACAGCTCTTTTGTTCCTCTTCCTGTCCTCCTCCTGCCATAGAATAAACCTTGGTTATAGCTCATGGTCTAGAGCAGGCTTCCTCAAACCTGGCCCTCCAGATGTTTTGAGACTACAATTCCCATCACCCCTGACCACTGGTCCTGCTAGCTAGGGATCATGGGAGTTGTAGGTCAAAAACATCTGGAGGGCCGAGTTTGAGGAAGCCTGGTTTAGAGTGAAACAAACCGCAAGATCATGTTTGGTCAACATGCTAAACCAGACCATAGCTTAGCTTGCAACAGCACAGCAGCAGCGGGGCCGGAGGGAGAGCAAAGTAGCCATGATCTCTCTGGGAACCTGCACATTTGTGCATCTGCACTAAGCCATGGTTTGTGTGAACTGGGTCGCACTGTGCAAGTGTAGTGCTTGTAACTATTCAGGTGCATGTAATCATGTGACAACCATCAACAGCAAATGTGAATACTTATTTTTTTACAATTTGCTTATACATATTTCTTTATTCCTAATGTGCATAGTGCCCACTATGCTAGCATAACAGAAAAATTAACCCTCGATAATCACTGCCACTAAGCAGCCAAAATCGTCCAAATTGGCAGTTCTCTGAATTTTGCAATGCAGTTCTCCAGCCAAGTAATGTGTACGGAAAGGAATATACTAGGATAAAGTCGCATAAAGCATATATTACTGAAAATAATATACAATAATACATTATATTAGGGGAAATGCTTTGGAAAATGTACTATATTCAGAAAAAAATGCACTAAAATGCTGATTGATTTTTATGAGGACTTCATTATAAAAATAAATAAATTGCAAACCGATGTGGAAGTGACTGAACTTAAGGCTGGTAACATGAGAAAGAGAGAAACCAAAAGTGAGAAGATTTGCCCATTCCTATGAACTCTCTGAGCTGCACATTTAATTACAATAGATATAAATAGCACAGGTTAGAATATGTCCCATCCGTCCCTTTCTTGTTTCATCAGCTGTTTTTCCTTCAAGTAACTATATTTCAAAATATTTTTCAAGGGGACTTTGGTGTTTCTCGCCTCTTGATGGGATCCTGTGATTTAGCAACTACTTTTACTGGGACACCTTTCTACATGAGCCCCGAGGCCCTGCAACACCAGGGTTATGACACAAAATCAGACATCTGGTAAGAAAGCAGCATTCTGTTTCACATGAATCTTTCATTTTATCTTAATGATCATGCTGGAGACAGTACTGGCTTCTAGGTCACTTTCTGCTTAGATTGTGTGCTTATCTCTTTTTTCTCTGAAGAAATGAAATTATTTGAATAAATATGCTTCCATGTTGCTGAAATGTATCTATTGCCAAAAATAAATGTATTCAAGGACATGTCCGCTTATCCTTTGAGTGCGGCTGTGTTGCGGGCTGGCAATACCTCCTGGCACCCTCGCCCCATGGGGGCCCTAGTGCCAAGGACTGCCCAGCTGGTGAGGGCAGCTTCAAGTTTCTCTCACTGGCTGGCATTTTGGATTCAAGCCTGCCTTCAAACTGGCCTGGGGGCAGGCCTGACAGGGCAGGTAGGCTTCCTTTAGTTTCGCTCCTGGGGGATTTAAAGCAGCTCTGTCATAGCCCCAGCGCCTGGTTTTTCATCGGATCCTCACTTCCTGGGAGTTTGATAATTTGAACTATTATTTTCTAACAGTTTTTCTTAACTTCCTGCAAAAAAAGAAAAGAAAATCAGCCTCATAATATTTCATATATACTTACATGTTCTCTCCTTCCCTCATCCCCTCACTTGGTAGGCTTCAGAGCTTATATCCTGTTAAATCACAGTTTCCCACAGTTGGTATAAGTGCTGCTTACAAACCAGGTTTCTATGTGAACTCCTAGGCAAGTGGAGCTCATAATACAGCCATCATGATTAGCGACCATGTCATTTTTGTGTATTATTAGGTGTACATATCAGCAGCTTCCAAGGACAGCACCTTCACCTGTATATAGGAATAAAGAGAGACATAAAAATCCAGGAAAAGTTATAGAGGGCTTTTCACCCATAAGGAGAATCTAGCTTCTTCCTAGACTTGCAATTTGCTTGACAAACCTTCACTCAGATGCTGGAGTAGGAGTGCCAGTTTGTTTTGAGGAGGCTTCAGAAGGGTGCGCTGCAGCACCCAAATTAGCATAACACTGGGGCACTGCGGGAAGTTTAAAATAGTAGGTGGCCCTGAGACAGTGGCATAGTGGGGAAGGCAGGGGGGACCATGGCCCGACTACAAATTTCTGAGGGGGCACAACCAGGCGTCCCCACAGCAAGCTCCCTCATCAAGGCTGGAGCCACAGGGAAGCAAGCCACACCCAGGCTGGGCCTTTGGGGCTGGGGCAGCAGCGCCTCTTCCTCCTTGTGGCCAGCAAAAGGACACCCACACATGCCCCACCCCAGGGTTGGCCAAGAGGGAGGGAAAAGGAGGGTACCACAGCCACCACCCACTGAGGAGGCAGGGAGGAAGAGGAAGGCAGAAAAGCACTGCCAGTGTCATGTGTGTTGCCCAAAGCGCCTTGCTGCAAGGACAGGGGGCCAAGGCAACACAGAGGCGCTCCTGACTTTGCCTTATGTCTGCTCCCAGGTTGAGGCTAGTTTGCAAGGAGAGACTCCCTTGATTAGACACTGGCCGGGGAAGGGACTGACCACTGCCCAGTCCACCAGGGGGCGCAACACTTGCCCCATCTTGGGTGCCAACAACTCGTGCTACACCATGCTCTGAGATCCAGCTGTATGTGTGTGGGGGTGGGGGGGTGTTTTCATTGAAGTATTATCTTTGGCTGACCAAGGATGGGGGTCTTGTTGCTGCCAATGTGGCAGATGGCCTGCCACATTTTTCTTGCTTTTTTAAAAGGATCACATACCCTATCGGTTTTATTTTTACATTCATTCTTCCTCTTATTGTTCTTATTTTAAGAAAACATTTTTTTAAACGGGCAAAAACTGGGAGGTACCCAAATGACTCCGTTTTCAGCTTGCTTTGCCTACACATTTGCAAACAGTCTCTCCACCCACGCACCCAAGATTAATCCTGTAGGGAAGTGCAACTTGAATATGGTCATGGCAAGGCGACATTTACAGTACTTTATGACCTTCTGTTCTTTTATATCCCCTACATTATGCGTTATGAACCCTGTGGAAATGGAAGAACAGGCTTTTCACTGAGATAAAAGTGTGTTTCATTTTCAATAGAAAGGCGCTCATAGTTTTGTATGACCAGGATTAAAACGCAGCAACAAGCAGTCAGCAGACGCTGAAATTTTCTTGTCCTTGAATTGCTTTCATTTTATTTATTTTCCTTTCAGGTCCCTAGGATGCATTTTATATGAGATGTGCTGTTTGGATCATGCATTTACTGGTCACAATTTTTTGTCCATTGTTTTAAAAATTGTGGAAGGTGAAGCACCATCTCTGCCAGCCATCTATCCAAGCGAACTTGATACCTTGCTGCACAGGTGGGTTTTTTGTTTTTGTTTCAAACTGGTTTCACCCACAGCGGTTTTATAGTTTGCATGAGAATAGATTTCATTTCGTACCATTAATATTTCAGCATGCTGAGCAAGGATCCTTCACAGAGGCCATCCGCTGCAGAGATTTTAAGGATTCCATACGTTCGTGATCAATTACAGGTATTTGAAATGAAATGACAGTAGACTTAATAGCTGAAATTGTCACCCACATTGAAAAGAATGAGCCCTATAAAAGACCAAATAAACAGTCCTAAGCCTACTTCCACAGACGTACCACTGAAATATGGGACTTAAATCCAAGTCATTCTGTATAAGATACTGAATAGAGCATTAGGTGTTCAAATGGGGAAGGATATATATTTCATGTTGTTAGAGTCAACATACCACATTTTTCGCTCCATAAGATGCACTTTTTTCCTCCTTAAAAGTAAGGGGAAATGTCTGTGTGTCTTATGGAGCGAATGTGGTCCCTGGAGCCGAATTGCCCAGGGGCAAAAAGCAGGTTGTGCTTTTAAAAAAAATTTTTTAGAAAGCGCTAAAGGCTAACAAGAGGGAAAGAGGGGTGTTGAAAAGAAGCCGCTCAGCAGCTGATTGCAAGAGATTGGGGAGGGAGATAAGGGAAGCTAGCTCCCTTCCCGGCCCAGCCCCTTGCCCAGGCCTCCATTGTTGAATGTTCTGCAGAGGGAGGCTGTTTGTTTCCCCAGCAACATGTGACTGGCTGATTGGATTATCTGGCTGATTAGATTATCAGAAGCAGAACTGTGAGTTGAACAGGATTTTTTCCCTTTGCAAAGTAAACTCAACAACTTTGAGCTGATCCTTTAAAAAATGGGGCTTTTCGTCTTTGCAAAAGAAGCTGCACAACTGTGAGCTGATTCCCCCCCAAAACAGGGCTTTCCCCCTTTCCTCCTCTGAAAACTTAAGTGCATCTTATGGTCAGGTGCATCTTATGGAGTGAAAAATACAGTAACAGATGGTGGTGCCCACTATTACTCAGAGTAGACTCACTATTCAACAGTGGAACAGTCTCCCTGAGGAGGTTGGGGACTCTCCTTCCTTGGAGGATTTTGTGCAGAGGTTGGATGGTCATCTGCCATGGATGCTTTAACTGAGATTCCTGCATTGCAGGGGACTGGACTAGATGACTCTCAGGGTCACTTCCAACTCTACAATTCTATGATTCTATGACTTTGATAGGAACTGCATTCAACTTACTTAATCTGAGTGTAACCCAATATTTTTTTCCTGCTAGTGCAGGCACTTCAAAAACCAAAGGAACCAAAATGGTATGCTTTCCATTTGCCTTTACTGTATCTTTGTCTTGCAGCACCCAGAAGGAAAGGGGACAGGATGATTTGTAACCAAGTTTAATTTTGGTACCTCTGATGTGACTTTCGCTTCTGTTCTCACAGTTAGTTAGACTGAGGTGGATCTACACACATATATAAAAGCTGGGGAAATGCTTAAAATGTTTTGAAAAATATGTTGAATTTGCCATAGCTCACCATTGCCATCTAGATTTACATTTGCATATTGCACTTTACAACACACTTAAAACATTTTATGTACAGCTGAGTCCTGAGACTGTCCGTAAATGGATGCCTAAAATTGCTCAATCTGGCTGAAGGAGCCTGATAAAATGGAACACACTGTGTGGGTTTTGTAAAAATAGCAAAAAGGCACTGAACACTTCACGGTAATAAAAATAAATGGTTGCAATTACGGCTGTTTTGTTGTCTCTTGTAGAACATGAAGTGTAAATTCACAAATATGACTTTGAAAGACCCAGCGCTTAATTCTCAGGAAGAAGCCGCCCATATCATTAATGTTGTGTGAGTATGAAATTATTTGGGGGAACGACAGGAGTAGCTAACGTGGTGCCCACAACTCCCACCAATGCTGATGGGGGTTGTAATCTGAAGGGTAGTACTGTGTTGGCTAGGTAAGAGGAGCAAAAAATAGATGAGTTATTCAATCTTATATTCACTTACACTTACCTAGGAACAATCCTCACTGAACTCAGTGGGGCTTACTTCTGGGTAGATTTGGATAGGGTTGTGATATAAAGTGCACTGGTTATTTGGAGGAAAGAATTGTGTGCATTTTTTTTAAGTAACCATTTGTATTCCAAGTGCCCAAACCTTATGAAAATGTAAACTTGTTACTAACTTAAAAGGGCGGTCTACTTTTGCCTTGCATTGAACCGGGCTATAGATTAGACTGAAAAATGAAATAGCTTCAACACAAATTCAACATGTGTCTGTACGCAGACACAGACACACACACACTTTCCCCATCAAAGTTCTTCTCAAAATCCTGCAGGCATTAACAGCACCATTTATTGTGCTGGTGTGTAAGATGCTGATTTCCAATTACTGTACAAAGGATAATTGTGTGTCTTATTTTCAACCAATGTAAATAGCATACTCTGTTTTACATAATTCGTGTATTAAGCTGATTTAATAGGAACAATAGCAGAACACAATGGTATAATGATGAATAGAAATTTCAAAGCTTGTAATTAAACTCTTACCCCTTTTGGTTTCTATTGGATCTACTTCCCTTCTTTCCCTGTGGTTACTGCTGCTCTATTACCGGTACATTAATCAACTGCTGTTACATTCACTGCTGGGGAAATTACTTTCTTTGCTGTTCTCTTGTCTGCCATAATCAATGTTTATTATACTTAGATAGTGCATTTCTGTATATTTCTTTGAGATGGGTAAAGTCAACAAAGAAGGAAAGCATTGTTCAGCTTAGAAATCTTGATTTTTATATCTCACTAAACTGCAAGGAGATCTATGTCATCTTAACGTAGTATCAGTTTACTTTCTAATACAGGCAGAAGGGCCTCAGATAATGATTGCAGGGTCCAGGTCAGCTCATATGGGGAGGCAGTCCTTGAGGTATTGCGGTCCTGAGCTGTTTAAACTTTGAATTGGACAAGGGAACTAATTGGCAGCCAGTACATTCGGGCCAGGATTGGTATAATATGCTCAAACCATCTTGCCCCAGTGAGCAACTTGGCTGCTGAATTCTACACCAGCTGAAGTTTCTGAACTGTCTTCAGATATAGCCCCACATCTAACGTGTAGCACTAATCTAACCTACAGCTTACCATAGCATGGACCACAGAAGTTGGGTTACCCCTGGACAAATATGGGCACAACTGGGCCACAAGCCAAGTTGATGGAAGACAATTTGTGCTACCAAGGCTTTCCCCCTGTACTCAGAAGGGTTGGTACATAATTTGTGGGATTCAGCAGAGATGCAGTGCTCTCAGACAGGATGCAATCAGAAGCTTTTGTAGAACTAGGACCTTTTAGAAGGGCTGGCTTTTTAGCATAAAGGGTTTTAATTAAAATAGATTATATCTATCTGCTCTAGTTTCATCTCATTCTCATTAAGGAGGGCTCTTTATTGTCCTTTATTGTATGTTTGAAAATAATTAATGAAATACTGCAGTACGAGCTTCATAGTCATTGGCAAGCTAGTACCCTTATTTATGGTACACTGGATAATGAGGTCAGCTGAGATAGTGTGATCACTAATACGCCTTTTCATTTTTGATTCTATTATTAAAACACAAGGAATATTCCTTTGTTCTTTTTCAAGGAAATAATGAATATTACTCATGTCCAATGAAGTGAGTTCAAAGGTCTAAGTTTACATAATTTAATTATAAAACGAGTGTGGTATTGAAATTAATGCAGTTGGAGCTTTCTCATGCTAATGTTCTGTGCATCTTAATTGCATTTTTTCCAACTGTTGAGAGCGCAGTAAAATGTAAATAACTGAAACCTATCATCAACAGAATAGTGTAGAAACAAATTTATGCCAAATAGAAATATGGCACCTTTCAGAATTTTATTTTGTTTTTATTTCAAACTTCAAAAGTGTTTATTTTGAAATGAGACTTTTGGAAATATTTTTTTTAAATGTTAAATCTTGTCCATCAATCTTATGAGAGTGGTTGGATCCAGATAAAGTTAGGGAGCATCCGAATTCCTTGCGGGTACCAGAAGAGCTTAATAGAGGAGTGCAGTAATTGATTAATTCAGAATCCCCCTACTTGTATTGGCTGCAGTGGAAAGTTGGCATAACCCACTATTAGTAGCTGCACCAGTTTAGGATTCAGCAGGTCTTTGGCCAGGCCAGCTTCACCGCACCACCTCTCCCTGACCCTGTGTCAGTTTGGTCAGTTTTTGTTCCTGGAATGGGGGAAATAATTGTCATCTTGTTTTTTGCATTATGCATCAAAATGTCTTGGGGCTGGTCCTGTTTTCAGCTTTTCAGGCCCAGGACTATTCATTTGAATTTTTGAAAGCAAATGTCCACACACACTTGTTTCAGTTCTAACCCTTCTCTCTTCAGGCAGAAAAAAGTACATCTACAAACTCTGAGGGCCCTCTCGGAAGTGCAGAAAATGACACCGCGTGAACGAATGAGACTGCGAAAGCTGAGCATTGCTGACGCGACAGCACAGAAGCTGAAGTAAGAAGCATGGCGTTATGTTAGCCTCCAAAAGGAGATCCTTCAGTGTCTCCATTTGTTTGGGAAGCATTTAGTTTGTTTCCAGAAAGGTTCTGTGGTCTGCTATCCACAATCTTCATGTCAACCTCTCCTAAATGCCACCCCCCTAATTGGAGATTTGGACATTCCTTGATGTACAGGAAGAGATACAACTGCTTTATCCAATACAGTGGTGCCTCACTAGATGAAATTAATTCGTTCCAGGACTCAATTCACCCTACGAAAATTTCGTGTAGCGAGGCACTGTTTCCCATAGGAACGCATTAAAAGTCAATTAATGCGTTCCTATGGGCTCCGGGGGCCTGGCGGCAACAGCGGTACTTGCTCTCTTGGCTCGGGGAAGGCAGGCAGGCGCTTGTTCTCTTGCCTGCCTGCCTTCCCCGAGCCAAGAGAGGTGTGTGCCACCGCCTCGCCCGACAGAGCCTGCATTAGACAGGGCTTCCGAACCCCCGTCAGATGCGGGCTCTGTTGGGCAGGGGGGGGAGAGGAACGAAGGAAGAGAAAGAGCCCTTTCTCTTCCTTCCTTCCTCTCCCCCTGCCGCCGACAGCTTTCCACCCACCCCTCCGGACACAGGGCGGAGCGGAGGAGAAGCCTCCTCCGTTCTGCGCTGTGTCTAGCGGGGTGAGGGGAAAGCGGGGCTTTCGGCAGCTGGCGAAAAGTCCCCGCACCGGCGCGCTTCGGCGCCTGGTGACTGGGCCGAAGTGCACCTGTGCGGGGGTGTTTCGTCGGCTGCCTTCCCCTTGGCTTGGGGAAGGCAGCCAGCGAAAACGTCCCCGCATCGGCGCGCTTTGGCTCCGTGTGACGGGGCTGAAGCGCGCCGGTGTGGGGACGTTTTCACTGGTTGCCTTCCCCAAGCCAAGGGGAAGGCAGCCGGCAAAACCGCCCCCGTATCGGCACGCTTCGGCTCTCGCCCGCCTCCCCTGACACAGAACGCAACTTTAGAGGCCTCCGAAGTTGCGCTCCGTGCAGGGGGTGCGGGGCCAGAGGCGGGGGAAGACCTCCTCCCGCCGCCGCCTCTCGCCTCTCACTGTTCTCAGCCATGGCCAGTGATGAGGAATGATGGGAGTTGCAGTCTAGCAGCATCTTAGGATCAAGGTGGAGGAAGGCTGCCTTAGAGCTAGATTTACTTTGGGTTTGATCCTAAGAACCGCTTGCAGAAGGAAGTCAGTGGAAGGTGACTTTCCTGTCTTGTCACCCCTTAAAGTTGCAAGATGTCTGCAAAGTTTGAGGAGCTTCTTCCCTCTGCAAGTATGAAGCATTAATATTCATTTCTCATACCAGTTGTAATCCTTTTGCTTGAAGGAATCACGGCTGAAGGAAGTCGCTAGAAAGTTCTTAGCTCAGTTACCGTTTGTGATGTAGAATTACCGGTATTGTCATTCTTTTCAGGCAGTTGGCTGAAGAAAAATATCAAGAGAATCTCAAGAGAATGCAGGAGCTTAGATCCCGTAACTTCCACCGTGTGAATATAGATGTGCTTCATGTAAGTTTCTAGCCTTTGCTTCTATTTTCTAAAACCCAGACACCAACTTCTACAGTGTTTTCTACCTCTGTCTTCTCTACTTTTCTTTAGCCCTCTATGACCAGGACTTTTTTTCAGCTGGAACTCACCAGAATTCAGTTCTGGGAGTTCTCAGGTGGGTGCCATTGCCATACTAAGAAAACAAGGGAGGTGTTCATGGTGAGTTCTTGCATCTCTTTTTCTAGAAAAATAGCAATGTCTGTGACTCACAAAAAGTCAATAGAGACTGGATATTGAAAGAAGATTCCAATTAATGTAGCCCCCATACTTAAAACTATCCCAAACACTATCAATTGATAGTGCTGCAAAATTTACATACAGAAAGCTGGCACTAACCCCAGCCTGTTGCCAGTATCCTGTTCATACACATGCATATACCGGTATAACAACAACAACAAATTCTTATATTCTGAATGGAGTAATAGCTGGAATTTTCATGTTTCATTGTGACCACTTATGATTTACTGTCTCTTTTCAAATAAGGAACCTGATGAACAGACAGCAGAGACTCTGATTAAATCTCAGCCAGTCACTACGTTGAACTATCTGTCCATAGAATGTGAGGATCAAAGTGACAGTGATGCAACAGGCAGACTCTGTATGTCTGATCCTGTGGAGCGCGGTAAGAGATTGATGTTATATGCTGTGTTAATTCCTCATCTAGTTAAAGCTAGATGAGGTAAGATGTTTCAGTTGGGGGTGTCTGTTTAGTCTTTTAAAAGGTTGGAAAATCAAAACTTGATTTTAAAGTGATCACAAACTGTATGCATTTTCTCTGTACAGTGGTGCCTCGCTTTACGAATGCCTCACACAACAAAAAACTCACTAGACGAAAGAGTTTTGCGTTGCGCAAGGCATTCGCAAGGCGAAAAGGTTTTCTATGACCGCCGCTTCGTCTTGCGAAGTGCGGCCATAGAAAGCAGGAAAGGAAGATGAAGCTGACAGCT
Organism: Zootoca vivipara; assembly: GCF_965207765.1. NCBI lineage: Eukaryota > Metazoa > Chordata > Lepidosauria > Squamata > Lacertidae > Zootoca > Zootoca vivipara. Next base: position 12,980,429 of record NC_142594.1, on the reverse strand, counting down.
GATCTTCCTTTGCCAGGGGGGACGGAGCCAAAACGCAGCAGTGCGGCGGCTGCCCCTGCCTGTCTTCCCCTTGATTCGGGGAAGACAGGCGGGGGCAAGCAGCGCCTGCCGTGATTCGGCTTCGTCCCCCGGAGCCACTGCACCGCCACACACCCCATGCCGGGGAAGACAGGCGGGAGGTGGCGGGGGAGAGAAGCGTTTCTTCCCCCCCGCCTGCCGAGGAAGCCGAAGCGGCAGCGGGCTTTCTTCGCCGAGGAAGTGCCCGCTGCTGCTTCGGCTCGGCGGCAGCAGCGCTTCCTCAGCAAAGGCAAGCAGGCAGACAGCCTGCCTGCTTGCCTTCGCCGAGAAAGCCGAAGCGGCAGCCGGCGCCTTCTTGGTGAAGGCAAGCAGGCGGGCTGTCTGCCCGCTTGCCTTCCCCAAGGAAGTGCCCGCTGCCGCTTCGGCTCAGCGGCAGCACCACTTCCTCGGTGAAGGCAAGCAGGCAGACAGCCTGCCCGCTTGCCTTTGCCAAGGAAGCCGAAGTGCAGGCAGGGGTGGGAAGCGCAGGATCTTTACCCCGCTTCCCTCCCACCACCGCCTGTCACACAGCGGGGAGAGGACGAGGCTTCTCAAGCCCCATCCCATCCCCGCTGTGTTCCTCGCACTGCGGCTCAGGGACTGGCAGCAGCAGCGCTTGCTCTCTTGGCTCGGGGAAGGCAGGCAGGCAAGAGAGCAAGTGCCTGCCTGCCTTCCCCGAGCCAAGAGAGCAAGGTCCGCCACCGCCAGTTTCCCGGAGCCCATAGGAACGCATTGATTAAGTTTCAATGCATTCCTATGGGAAACCACAACTCACTAGACGAAAAATTCATTACACCAATTGATCCGTGGAACGAATTAATTTCGTCTAGCGAGGCACCACCGTACAATGATATATGTTACCATTGCATCCTCCATTTATCCTGAAGTTGAATGTCTGAAGCAAAGAGTCTATAAGAGATCAATATGACAGAAATTGTTCTCAGATCGCAACTGTTCAGAGAAGACAGCCTAGGAAAATTGACCAGTGCGTTATGTATCTAATGCTTATATTGCCAGAAATTCTTTGGTTTGGGCCAAACTGTAAAGCATAGGAGACGTTTTGCATGACTTCCTCAAAGCACTTAACTTGAACAACAAGTTCCATCAGTTAAGGAGCATCCTCTCTACTTACAAAAGTCTACTTATGTGTGTGACGGGGTCAGGGGTCACTTGAGAATGTAGTTCTCTTACCTGGAAAGTATGTGACCATTTTCATGTGGGCTTTTGCACATACGTCTACATGGAAAGCTTTTCCACGCAGGTAACTTTTAAGATTTGAAGTAAGCCTCAGTATCAGCCCGTGGGGTTTCTGAATAAAATGTAACACATTTTTGTATTATTACAGCAAGAATTGTAAGGATTAGGTTGGCTGGTTTAAATTCAGATAGTTTTATTCATTTCTCTTGATTACATGCTCTTTGTACTGAGGATTTCATTGTTTGTTTTAGTTTGTATAGAGATGATTAACTGTGATTTTAATATTGGGTTCATCTAATAGCTTTATAATGCTATTGATATTTTAGTTTAAGCCTCCTAAAATCTGCAAGATGTAACTGAACAACAAACAGAATAAATCCCTTTATTTTGAAGCTGTATTTCTTGATCCATGTGACAGGTATTAGCCTACAGCTCCTGCAGAAGCTGGGCATCTGTGTTCCAAAAGCAGCTGTTTCCCAGTAAGAGAAAATGAATAGCTAAAATACCTACCTGTCAAGGCTGAGAAGCTGTTGGGTTCAGGGCTGTGCTTTTATAACCATGCTCTATTTTTTTCTACTGATGGCACAACGAGCAGCGAAGCACTCTGCAGCCATGATGGGTATTTTCTCAAAAGACCTGATATGTAAATTGAGTTTCCATGAGCTTTTTGATTCAGTAAATAACTGCACGGTATAACACCCAGGGTATTAACATGGTTGGTACTACTTAGATTAAGTCAAAAGAAAATGCTTCATTAAATGACAGTTTCTTAACTAAAGAAATGTATGAGAAGCCTGCCATTAACAGCAGCAGAGACCACTAATTCAAAATTCAGATGTGCTACCTCTTCTGTTTCTTAATTTGGTCTCTGAATTTTTCTTGTCTGCCTCATTATTTTTTGCTTTTGTTCCAAGATACATTTTTGTGTGCATTTTTATACATTTTTTTGAGCTGAGAACTGTGTCACAATATTGGGAAAAGTGTGTTCTGATCTGAGTATTCGTCTGGGAAGTGTGAATCAGGTTGGGACACTTGAAAATGTGAACCATACCAAATTCTGGAGCACCCCTAGGAAGGATATTAGCTTCTGCCAGCAGCCAGAGGATCAGGGGCTGCTTTATTTGTGGGTTTTAATTTGTTGTAAATCATCATGGGCCTCATTTAATCAAAATGTAAATCTCACATAAATGCGCACACATTTAATAAGATAAACAGCAGTTCTGGGATGGGAAGAGGTACATGATAGTTGATCTCAGTAGTGCTGCTTGTGGGCCATGCCAACTCCTGGAACTGTTCTCCAGTGTATGAAACTTAAGGGGTATTTGCACATGTTGCTTCAAACTTTTTTTTTGTAGGAGGACTACAGACTTACTGTTGTTTTTTGAAATACCATAAAAGCTCCATGAAAGCTGTTGTGGGTGCTAGGTTGGTGACCCCCATTACAGCATATTAAAAACAAGCATGGCTTAAAATGTTAATCAGGTAGCTTTTTTCTAGAGCAGGTAGAAACTTCCATTGCTCAGTTACATAGTATATATAACATACATTTTAATGGAATATAATATATTCATTGGGCTGTACCTGCCTAGGAAAAGCAATGCATCAAGAATACATAGTATATTCTCTATCTGTGGGCACCTCTCTACCCTACACATACATACATACATACACACACACACACACACACACACAGAGAGAGAGAGAGAGAGAGAGAGAGAGAGAGAGAGAGAGAGAGAGAGAGAGACTCTTAAAGCTTAATATTGACTAGTAGGACTTTAAAATCTGCTGGATTCACTATCTTAAAAGAGAAGGCAAATACGTATGACACTTTAAGCCAAGCATTGCCAGCCAACTTGTTCTTTTACAGTATCAGGAGAGAAAATCTGTGTGGGAGGAAGCTGCATTCTAGAAACTATGTCCAGGCAGGAGAGAGAGAGAAATGAAAATCAGGAAACAAAAGAGATGGATATGGAATGGAATTTGTGACTGTTTAGAACATAAGGGAAGGAGTATATAAGAGTGGAATCAGAACAGCAGGGCAAATTTGTCGCTCTTACATAAGGCGGTGACCATTTCACGCAGGGTTCCCTTCTTGGCCCCCTGTGTGCATTGGTGGGGCATGCAAAGTCCAAAAGGACCTGCGCGTCAGCTATTGTGCATCAATTGGACAAGCCTAAAATGTTCACCACCTGTATCTATTTTTATCAAGTTATAATATATAGGACTAATAGGCTTCTTCCCCCCCCCCCCATCTCCCAGTGTATTTGAAAGTTTAGCTGCATGGTCTAGAGACACAGAGGTCTTAAAACTCCCTGCTAGGGTTTTCATATATCATTGCGATCAGTGCTTGAAAGATACAGAATTAATGGGCAGTTCAGAGTGGTGTGTTACTCACATTTGTCACATTGCGTTCAGGCTTCAACCCAGTATCCGGTATCCTTGTTCCTCCCCAGGTCCATCACCCCAAGCTGAACTGGGTAGTTAATCAACAAATACATGACTTCTAAGTGCTTTTTCTTAAGTTTAAAATTATAATGCTGATCTTTAACATTTCCCTTGAAAATGTGCATCTGTCAAATAAGGAGATTTAAAACAAAGCTGTATGAGTTTTGTGAGTTTTGTGAGTTTTGGTAAAGGAATAAAATGTATATTTGAACTGAACTAATCTCCCTTCATCCACATTGTTATCACTTGGGCCTAAAAATCAGTTTCCTGGGTGTTTATTGATGGCTCTCTAATCTCATTGCCAAATCTTCACATTAATCCACACCCCTGTCATTTGCATTTAGCCCTCCATAGCATTGTGTCTTGTTCCCAAGCACCCTCCTATACAAGGCATATCTACACCTATCTGCATATCATAGCCACAATTTTTGTGTGAATAAACACTTTATATGCATTCAGATTGCCATTTGTTGGGTCTTACTGATTTCCCCCAAATAGGTACAGCAATACTGATACTAATTGTGTCCATTGCAAGAGCTGTACAATCATCTCCAGTAAATCCCCAGAATGATACTTCCATGAACACATGTGTAAAATACAGATCTCTTCGGGTTGTCCATAGACTGTCCTTGAGTGAAGTCCACTCATCACCCTGGGTTTCATAGAACCCTTCCAATATGGTTCAAAATTAGAAAGGGGGGGAAAAGATTTTATAATGGAATGCCACTGGCTTCTGCTTCTCATAAAATGTCCTGACTAATCCTAGAGAAAAACAAGCATGGCTGAGAAGCAAGGAGATCCAGCTAAGCTGAAGGAAAGGTCTTGCTCCTACAGGCACCAGTTGCATAGCAGCGGCCTTGAAAAGAGAGGCATGGAACAAAAGACTTGACTGTGAAACCATCTTCCCAGAAAAAAGACTGCACTGGTGGAGCAGTCTCCTAGGCAGAGGACCGAAGAAAGTAGAGACTGAGAGGGCCCAGTTACAAGAAAGAGACTTTCTGGCAAGTGTTAGCCCTAACATAAAGGGTGATATTGTTAAGGACAGGGCTGAATGGGAGGAAAATTAAATGTTAATTAACTCAAGAGTAGATTTGCTTTATCTGAGATACTGGTGTAGAATAAACTGAATGGATGATGCTAATTTTTAACGTATTGGTGTATTATACTGAAGATACGGATTTTAATTATGATGGATTTTATGGATACCGTAAATCCACATTATATTCTATTAAAGAGATAAGGCTATCTATATGGAGAAGATGAGAGGGATTTTTTTTTTTGCAAAGGCCTTTGGTTATGTGCAATAAAGTTAATTCACAAGATTAATATATGCTTATGGAAAATCTGAATATTTAAAAAATGAAGAAGCAGGTTTAATATTAGCTGTGGATGGTTTCATTCCTTACTGCACCACCCAGAATAATTATGGAGATTTATTCTTTTCACCTAAGAACGGAGAGAACTGCTGAACAATCTGATGCTCCTGAGACTGAAACTGAGGCAAAGCATGACTGCGGAATCCATCTGCTCAGCTATCTATTGCTAAGCAAGACTGCTTTGCGACTGCCAGCTCACCTTGACATGCTGTCATTTCTTTCTATTCACTCCAGTAGCTTTGTGCAGAAAGGCAGCATCCTGGCTCAGCAAAGAGTTCAGAACTCACTTAAAAAGAAAGCAAAATGAGCTTTTAGTTCGCTGGAAGCATCCTTTGCTGATGCATTGACAAAACTCCGGCATGAGAGAACAGTTGTGACAAAGCATGGCTGGTTTTCTTTCAGCAGTGGCCACCATGCTCAGGGAAGGGCCCATTTTGGGGGCGAGGAAAACCCTGAGGTGACTGGAAATGTCTGAAAAAAGGCCCTGAGCTGTTCACTGTGAGGTACACTAACTGTTTGGTACTGTTTGAAACTGGCTGACCTGAAGGCGTTTTGCTACCTCAGGTGAGGCAGCACATAGCATCCATTCGCAATAGTACCAAGAGGCCGGTCAACTTATTTTGGCACCTGAGGCAGAAAATCCCACAAGTGCCTCTAGCCTTCCCTGGCAGTAAAAACACCTGCCTTTTAAGGATTGTGTTAATGCTGCTTTTAGAATGTTTCCAAATTTTATTGTTTTAATTTGCTTTTCTCGTATGTTGAACGCTACCCAGAGAACATTAGTTATTGGGCAGCTAATAAGATGCAGTAAATAAACAAAATAATTGCTACCCTTTCTACGTATAGGATCCTACATTAGTGTGGCAGTCTGCTAAGAAAAAGCCTGTGCATGAGCAGCTGTTTGCACATCTAGAACATCTAGAACAAAGGACATCTAGAACAAATGCAGCCTGCCACCCAGTACTTATAGTGCCTCTTTCATAAAAGTAACGCGGTGGAGGCTATATTTCTTTTGACATTGAATCTGTACCTTTAGGAGGATGAAACTGAAATTATTGGGGAGGGGGGTTAGTAGATATGGAGGGGACTATATTAGCATTGCGCTTGATTATGTGCTGCTCTGCTGGTAGTAATAACTTAAAATGAAATCTGCTAGGTTTATGTTATGGACCAATCAGACAGTATCTAATCACTTCAATTTTTCAACACAATGACTCAGTGGGAAAAAGTGGATTTTGCGATGAAAATATAAAACTATGTACTCTTACGTTTTGCGCAGTGGGCTGGTTTATATTCATATCAATTTCACAGCTGAAAAGACATTGTAAACGAGAGGGGCAATTAAAAATATATTTATGAACTGTGCATGCAAATACAGATAGTCCATTTATTTATTTACCAGATTCTGCTGCAGGGCAATCCTGATAGGGGTGATGCCTCTTTCTGCAAGGATCAGGCCATGTCCTCTGAAGTCTTCGGCCTTCTTTCCAGGGGGAGAAGTCATCCCAGTGTGGTGTAGAGCCAGTGTGGTGTAGTGGTTAAGAGTGGTAGACTTGTAATCTGGTGAACCGGGTTCGTGTCTCCACTCCTCCACATGCAGCTGCTGGGTGACCTTGGGCTAGTCACACTTCTCTGAAGTCTCTCAGCCCCACTCACCTCACAGAGTGTTTGTTGTGGGAGAGGAAGGGAAAGGAGATTGTTAGCCGCTTTGAGACTCCTTCGGGTAGTGATAAAGCGGGATATCAAATCCCAACTCTTCTTCTTCTTCTTCATCCCTCTTTCCAGACCAACCCTGCCTGCTGGGTCTTTCTTCTCTGAAAAACAAAACAAAACTCATCTGTAGCATTTCCAGTGTTTGTTCTGTGTCAGTTTGTGAGATTGGTGACCTTTTTCCTTTCTAGTTTGGTCACACTGGGCTTCAGGGGCGCCACAACTAAAATGTAGAATGGAAGGAAAGTGACGATAGGAGGCCTGCCAAATTTTAGCGTCACGCGGGGTGCCAATGAAATTTGACTTGCCCTAAGGGGGAGCCATGCCCTATATCCATGGTCTGATGGGCCCAGATAACCTGATCCTGCTGTCTCGCCCATCTCATGTGGTCTGTGAAGGGATGACTCCCCTATTTTCTGTGGTTGATACTGGGGTGGTTTCTGTTTAGAGAAAATCCCACAAGTCCATGTGCTGGACTAAGGTGTTTGTTCCCATTGGATAAGGTCTTTTGGCAGAACGGTCTTCCGCAAAAAAAAATCACACACGGGAAAGTACAAAGTCAGCAGGGGCAGACCGGGTGCCAGAAATCCCCACGGGGGCAAGTCTGTGGCGGACCAGAGTTAGGATTTACCTATGCTTGCAGATATTTACATAAATGCAATGTTCAAACTATAGTGGGAACAGAGGGGGCATGACTTGTATATCTTTTGTGGTCAGTCACATTACCTGCAGTTATTAGAAGGCTGCAGGGCACCCATGATTCTAAAATTGAGGTGAGTTGGGGATTCGGCTTGTGGATTTCATTAAGGGCTTCGCCCACCTTCCCCCTCACCATTTCAGCACTGCATAAATATACTTGCTTCCTTTCACAAGCTTTTATGAATTCTGCCAGGTTCTCTGCCAGATCATTGTTTTTTCATCTTCTTTCTTTTCAACTTTTAAAGAAGTTTCATCTCTCCCCTTTGTCAGTCACTGAGCTTTAGTACCTTAAACTCTCAGCCCACTTTTCTCTTCTGTTATTGCTTTATACTCTACCGGTTACAACATTCAAAATTCATTTCCTTAATAAATACAGTGCAATATGTTGCATCTGACAAGCCTCTGAGTTTATTATGAGACCAAAATAGCCAAGCACATTACAATAATTGCATATATCATTTCCATATTTCCAATGCTAATTTTGTAAGAATGTTTCACTATGGATTTCAGTCAAAAAAAAAGTTTCAGCTCAGCTGGGGCATTTTGCTAGGTATTTAAAAAGGTAAGGGATACAGGCCCCCAGGAAACTAATTTAAATAATTTTGCATATTGTTAATTAGACAATTATATGCAAATTTTGCCCAGCACAGAAAAACTGGTTCTTGCTGTCAGGGATTTCCTGGGTTTACTACATTGTATGTAGATGGGACTCTCTGCCCTATCTACAATTTGTGGCTAAAAGCTTTTGCTTATCTACATGTTAAAGCCAAAATTAGTGTTATTGAGCATTTCTTATGCCCCCCATCACACACACATTCTCCTCCATCCCATCCAGTTACTGCATATAGACCTAAACCCTTGTCAATTACACTATAGTACTGTCCATACTTGATATCCAGCAACCACAAATCAGCATAAACCACACTTTAGCTGATTCTCACCCAAATCGTCCCCAAATTCTTTGCTTAACACATACCTCACCTCGACACCAGACACAAATCAACCTCCGATAAGGTTATTTCGAATTGTCTATCCAGACAAAATTATATAACCTGAACTGTTTGAAAGCCCAGGTTTACTATAAATGTCACACAGACGTCAGAAGTGAGTTATAGAAATATAAACAGTTATACAATCACCTGGAAGGAAGCTGCAGCAGGAACACAGTAGGTCTGTGTAGGGCATGCATGGGATTGTTCTGTTATCAACTTTTATTCCTGTAGATCAGCCAGTAATTCAATTAAAGCTCCAGTGTTGCTGAAATGAGAAAAGCAGTTTCTTATAATTCCAAGGATGAGAAACTATGAGATGAAATTGTTTAATATGCACTTTACTGCTTGCTTCTCCTTTTGACCTGCAATACTGTACTCTATTGAGAGATGCTTGTTTGGCTAATACGGTCAGTCTTTGAAGAATGGAGTGCAAAAGCTTGGGTAACAAAAACATTGCTTTCAGAAGCTCTTGCTGTAATTTTTTCTAAAACATTTGCTGATTGACTGTGCTTAACTTCTGACACTGATGATTGGTGAAACCGATATTCATATTTATTTAAACTAGAGCAGTCAAGCCCCATGGCCCTCTTCTGAAACAACATTTATTTTCATGATAGTGCTTTTGAAAAATCATTCCCATGAAAGCAGGTGCAGGAAAAACATTCCAGCACAGTTGATTTTTTATGTAAATGGTTCAGTTTCTTACTTCCTTTCCCATTGAGATAGCTAGCCATAAAATGCCACTCCTGGTATTCCAAGACTAGATCTGTCTACCATTCTTGGGAGAAGTTGCAAACATAGGACAGAAGACAGACAATGGTTTTGAAGATGGTTAGATATCTGAAAGAGGTGCTGCTTCCCACGATATACAAACCTGATTCCTTAGTTCCCCTCTTGCCACTGGAGACAAGTGTTGCCCATTTCTAAACTGCCTGTAAAACCAGTTTGCTAGAAGCAACAATGGAATGAGGGAACGCACCATGAGCTTTCAGACCTTAAACTGTCCGAAAAAGCTATCATCTCTCTGGGACCTGTATGCAATACCAACATGACGGTTGTTCACTTAATAGTCCATAGGGATGGGCAAATTTGGATTGATGTCTGATTTCTCTCAGTTTCTCATTTGCCACTCTTTAAAGTTCAGTTTCCCAGTCTTTAAGTGCAGTTTTCCACATTTCCATGTCAGTTTGCAATTTAAAAAAATTCTCATGAATACTCGTCAGCATTGTAGTGCAAATTCAGGGCCGTCCCTAGGCCCGGGCTGGGTGGCGCAAGGCGCCAGGGTGCCTGGCCATCAGGGGCACGGAAGGGGCACTGAACGCTGATGTCTGCCTCCGCACGCCTCTGCTGTTCAGCAGCTTCAGGCAGCTCTCTGGAGACGCGCGGGGAGTGCTGGCCTGGGGCCGCCTGAACAGCTGAGAGGTGCAGCGCGGTGGCCCCAGGCTCGCGCTCCCTGCGCGCCTCCGGAGCTTCGCACGGGGAGCTGGAGCCTGGGGCCTCCTCCTCCACGCCTCTCAGCTTTTGAGCGGCTTCAGGCTGCTCTCCGGAGGCACGCAGGGAGCGCGAGCCTGGGGCTGCCTCCTACACGCCTCTCAGCTCCCCGTGCGCCCCTCCTGCCCACCTCACGGGGGGCGCCAGAGGGATCTTGGCACCAGGGCACCGGATATGGTTAAGATGGCCCTGTGCAAATTTCTCATTGAAATATAGTTTGCCTACGATACACAATTTTGCAAAGCAAATTTCCCCAACATAGTGCATTTGGTGTGTTGCTGTTTTCACTAATGTATGCATTTTTATGCACAATCTCTCCTAATAAATGCAGTTTTGTACACATTATTTGTCTGGAGAACTATGCAAGATTTGGAGCGGTGGGAATTTCAAAGGATGGGTGTGTTTCAGTTCATGCATCATTTCAGGAAGTGTTAATTAGGTAGGGCAGAGCTGTCCAAACTCTGTGTTGTGACATATTAGTGTGTCGACTGCAGTTTGTAGGTATGTTGCATGAACGCTCCCCACACTCCTCCCAGGGCAGGAAAGAGGTTAGTTTAACTTCTGGTTTGCTAGTAAAACTGAATTACTGTGTCACGAAATGATGCATGTCTAAAAAGTGCGTCACCAACATGAAAAGTTTGGAAAGCTATGTGGTAGGGTTTGCCTTTAAATGTGACCAGATTGAATCCCCCCCCCCCCGGCAAGATAGTAATAATACTTCACCTTGTCTTCTAAATTCCCAGAGTCTGCTTCTGCTGTTCCAAGTGAAGATCAAGATGCTGCTCAGCTATTTGTCATCTAGTCTGCCTGTCACATTTTCTTGCTCCTGTCCAGGGGCACTGAGTTTTGCCCGACACTGGGAGGGCTCATCATGTGCATGTGGGGTCACATGTGTGACACACATGTGATATCACATGTGTTGAGAGGAGGCTATGAGGCTCCTCAAGATTGGGGGGGGGCTCAGCCCCATCCTCACGTACTTCGGGGTGATGGTCTGAGGTGCCCTCAGCCGCATAGGGTTAGTGTCCACGATCCTGTCCCTGACTTGCCTTCCCTCTAATTACCTCTCCTTTTGGTGGGCTGCGTTCTCAAGTTTGGATTATGCCTCCAGCTGCCATGATGGTGCCAACATTGGGAATTGCTGAGCTTTCCTCGCATTGGTATTGAAGGTCACCAGGTTTGGTTAGAATTCAAAAGCATCAATTGATGCTTTTGAATTATGGTGCTGGAGGAGACTCTTGAGAGTCCCATGGACTGCAAGAAGATCAAACCTATCCATTCTTAAGGAAATCAGCCCCGAGTGCTCACTGGAAGGACAGATCGTGAAGCTGAGGCTCCAATACTTTGGCCACCTCATGAGAAGAGAAGAATCCCTGGAGAAGACCCTGATGTTGGGAAAGATGGAGGGCACTAGGAGAAGGGGACGACAGAGGACAAGATGGTTGGACAGTGTTCTCGAAGCTATGAACATGAGTTTGACCAAACTGCGAGAGGCAGTGCAAGACAGGAGTGCCTGGCGTGCTATGGTCCATGGGGTCACGAAGAGTCGGACACGACTAAACGACTAAATAACAACAACAACAAGGTTTGGTTAGATCAATATTTCGAAGAACATCACATTCATTAGTGATGCCTAACGTATGCAATCTATAAACAATTCAAAAAGACATCATTCAGTTTAAAAGTCAACATGCAGATGGTATTTCACATACTTTGTGCCAGATTTTGACACTTGTCCCACTGCTTCAGTCAGAGGGGTTGCAAAACTCGTAATGAGCATGAACATGACGTGCACTGAATGAATTCCATTCTCTAATTTGAACTCATTCACTGTACAGTTCAGCAAATGCTGTCTAGATTCTCTTTATCCAGGTACAACACTCCTATTCATGGTGACTCTTCCAGGAACTCTTAACTGAAAGAAGACAAATGACTCCTCATTAGTATAATTATTAGTGGGTAGCATTTGCACAGCCCATTCAAAGCATCTCATGTAACATTTCCTTGGTAATATTGCAGAGTAGAATCATTTTTAAGACTAGAAACTCAGTATATTCAATTTGAAAGGAAGGATTGTTGCTCATTTATACGGATTCCCTTCTGAATAAATGCATTTGGGAGCAGACATAAGGAAACAATCAAGACTTTGTTAACTGCATTATCATATGTTATTATAAGTATACTAACGGTGCATTCCTAGCCACAATTTCATTATTTATCAATTTAATTGATTTCTGGGAAATGGACTTAAGACATCTGAAATTATTTTATGTCTGAAAATTAGTAGTAGCCTTGACTAGAATAGTAGGTATTGAGTAAAACAAATAGGCCTGATTTTCATGTTACGGTAAGCCAAACTTAAATATGTCATAAAACACTCATATTTTGCTGCATCAGACCAATGTTGCTACCCTTCCAGAAGTCTGTTATTCAAATAGTCTTCTCATTTCAACCCAATGCAAAAGTGGTGAGTGATGGGTGGGCAGGCAACTTCTTCAAAATAATTCTCATTACAGCAATTAGCAGTCAGAATTCTGCTACTGTATTTCTTTTGTCTGTTTGAAGAACTGAGCAGATCCTCAAAGTAAGCATAGGATTTAGGAAGCCTACGCTTATGTTCTAGTTGTTTTTTTAGGATACCTAGCTTTTGCTAGGTAGCTGCTGGATCCTGTGCTTCTTAGAGGGCAACTTTTCAAGTAACTGTTGTGCCATGATAAAAGAAAGTTTTCACAGGTGATCGCCAAGTGTCCTTTGCCATCATTGTTCTCTTTAGAATGTTCTCTTTCCTTCTCCCTTAAGCACTTCTGAAGATAAAAAAACTTCTATATTTAGTGTTCTACTCTATTTCTTATGCGCCTCGCTGTCTGTTTTAGGAAAAGCAGCACTCATAACTTGTTTACTTCTGCTTTGGAAAGCTATAGTAGATAAGGAAATTAATAATACTTCCCCAGGGTGACACTGCTTGATCACATTTTCTTACCTTTACCTAGAGATTTTAATCAGAAATCTTTGTGTTACTGAAACAAATAATGGAATGAACACAATAGGGATAATTGTGCACATTGTGGCATAATTTATTCTTTATTGGCAATTAGCTTTCTTATAATTAGTTGATTTTGCCAATTCACAGACACAGCTGAATGTTTGACCCCAAGAATAAGTGGCAGACTGCTGCCTAAATGGCATGGGCATGGCCTCATTACTTCATTAGTAGCTGGAGCAACTCATAAACCTTGATTTTTATGTGATTTAGAGATATGTCCAGAGATGGTAACAATTACATTTTGAATATTGAAATTGCTGAAGTTTGTAATTATCTGATTTGTTGGTATATTTGTCCTGGTCATAATGCTCAGCTATATTATGAATCAAGAGTAATTTCTCCCAGAAGTTCTTATTTGACTTGGAATCTGAAATATGCCCTGTTGCTATTCAGCAGACAGCATGCCCTAAGACAGCTGTTTGGGAACATATTCAGGATTTATTCACATCAATCTCTTACTGTTGTTGGACTGCTCATTGATTGCTATGAAACTACACAAACTACAAAGTCAGCTGTCATGTGATGTTAACCTCATTCATGCTTAAACTCCTGTTATTACTGTGAACTATGTAACTACATCACTTGACGAAGCACCCTTTTGTCTTCATTGTTTCTTTCTAAGTTTTGTGAAATTATATTGCCCCCATCATCCAGCTATGTAAAATGATACATTCCTAGACACCTACAAGCAGATTTATTCCATGTATAGGATTTGGAATTAAATGCAAAAAAAGAAAAAAAGTTCTTCCCTTTTCTGTCCATTAGTAACTTGCTAACTTGTAGCCAAACTCTATCCTCATGTGGTCACCTTATTCCATTGTGCTTTATTTCTTTAAAATAAATGAACTGAGACTGCAGTCCTGAACACACTAACTAGGGAGTGAGGCCCAGCAGGCCTTACTTCTGAGTAAGCATGCTTACGATTGCAATGTCACTCAGTGCCGCATAAATGCAGGCAAAATTTAGAGTGCTGCATTAATGCACTAATTAATGAGCTCCGGGGATAGAGCAAATTAAAACTATTTTTCAACGGCTGTTTATCTCACGAAGGGGAAACTGTAGTAGATATAAAAGATGATGCTACCTAAGAAAGGCAGCTGGAAACTTGGCAAGCCCACGTTTAGATGTTTCATATTTCATATTTCATTGCTTTTTCTGCAGAATTTCAATCCTTGCAGAAAGAATCAGCCTATAAAGTGTTGGGTAGAAACCTCAGTATTCATTATGTGCTAGGTACATTTCCTCTTGTTTGTTCACGAGAACAACACTTTTATCATTAGATTAATGTTAAGGAGGACTGTTTTAGTTTCCCCCATTGCAGTTCCAATCAGGAGTGCTTCTAGATTTGAATGGGCTGTCCAAGCAAAGGGCCAGCAACCTCAGAATTCTTCTGCAGATTTACCACTTTGAGCCCCCCTGCCCCACAATATGGAAACATGGTGTTCCTCTAGGACAACGTGGTGAATTTAAAGGGTGGGAGTCATTTAACCACCTACTAGCACTGGTGGAGGAACAGGGGTGCGGGGGAAGCGCACTACCCCCGGTGGCATGATCCCGGTGGGGTGCCACTGCAGCTGCCCCCCCGCACTGGGCGCTGTGCCCCTGCAGGTGGCACGCCCACGCCATGCCCCGGGAACATGCACCACGCACCTGCAGGCAGCGTGCCACGCCCATGGGACACGTGCTAGCCACGCCCCCTTCTGCTCTCCGCCCCCGCCAGAGCTTGAAGAAGCTCCGGCACTGCCTAGTAGCCACCTGCTGCTAAATCAAAACTAAGCTAGGGAATACCGGGGGGGGGGGGAGAGAAGGTGGATCCAATCCAGTGAAGGCAAGAGCACTCATGGGCCTTTAGCAGTTGCCTCAGTATGCCGAGTGCATGATTCCCAAAAATGCATTGTTCGCTGTAATAAAATATTGCAACTTTCTCTTACCACTTATTTTTCCTGAAAAAGGGATCCTTGCTGTGATCTTGGTATGTGCAGGTGATCACCCAGTTAAGCTGAGCAGCTGCAATGCAACACTCTGCTGTGTATGCCAAGTCTGATTGCAGACAGAGGTCAGAAACATACCTAAAAGAAAAGACAGATCTTCAGGCACCATAGGGCACAGAACATGCTTTGCTGTGTAAAGTCTTGCCGCAATGTAATAATTTCAGGATGATTGCATGGTGACCACTTGAAAGTTACATTTTTAGTAAATAAATAAAAAACATTTTTTAAAAAAAGAAAGTTGCATTTTTAGCATGGGGTTTTATTTATGTCACTGGGCACGTGCAATGTAAAAACTCATATTGCTCCTCAACAGGAGGGTGAGCTGACTGCAACATATCTCACCACGCTGATCACCAGAGTTCATTTGGCTGATAGGGCTGGTTAGGCATATGTCATCTTCTTCATCACTCCATGTACATCCATCTCGAAGTTGCATGCTTTGTGAAAGAGGATGACCATCTCATATAGAGTTCATGGGTATTTGACAGCTGCTAGAACAGGGGTCGGCAAGGTTTACCTCGCCTGGGCAGGTTCACTCCAGCGGAGATCACTCTGTGGGCCAGATTACGCGTGAGCATGTGCGCCTGCGATTTCTGGCGTCTGCGTCTGCATAGGGACTCGCCAAGCAGGCGGCTTGGTTCAGGGGCAGCTTGTGGGCCCGTTAAACGACCCCCATGGGCTGCTTGTGGCCCATGGGCCTTAGGTTGCCGACCCCTGTGATAGAACCTTCATGCAAGTTCATATATTCCTCCTCCTATAAATTTCTCACTAGAGACTTTGACTTATCTGCATGGGTTTTTTAAAAGTGATATTTTAAATAATTTTTGATCATGATTTTTAAGTTCGTTTATTGTTTCTATTTTGTTTCAGAGATCCCAGAAGATCCAGTCATTGCAGAAGAGTATTATAATGATGCATTCGATTCATGCTCAGAAACAAGTGAGGAGGAGGAAGAGGAGGAGATAGAAGTCGAAGAGATGGTCACATCACAGACTGTGTGTCAGACAAATCGGCAGGTATACACTTGCTCTTCAGCTGCCCGTTGAACATAGACTGTTAAGACTGCACTAAGTAAACATGCATTGGTACCTTGCTTTAAGAACAGCTTAGTTTATGAACAACTTGGATTCAAGAACACAGCAAACCCAGAAGTAGGTGTTTTGGTTTGTGAACTTTGCCTTGGAAACAGAACATGTTCAGCTTCCTGTTGAGTATAAATTGAGTCCCCCGTTGCTACGGGAAAACACGCCTTGGTTTAAGAACGGACTTCCGGAATGGATTAAGTTCGTAAACCAAGGTACCACTGTTTTGAAAACTCCCCAATGTATGCTGCAACATACATATGGTTCCTCACTTTTATTACTGCAACTTGTATTCCCTCCCTCTTCCTAATCCAAACTTTCCCTTTCATTTCCAGGTAGAATGTAAGGGAATTATATAATCACGAGTTGCAGTTAATTGTGTTTTGAACAGGATTGGCTGCAATTCAGTATTTCCAAAGACATACAATATAAAATATAATTTTGAACAATGCAGAGTTAAATTCGGGACTGGCAGTCAGACTGGGGCAGAGTGACATTTTGTCAAGCCTCCGCGGTTCACATTTTGTCATGTCTTTGTGGTTCACATTTCTGTGACAAGAAAAATTAGGGGAGAAATGGATGTGGTTTTATTGACACCTCTGCCAGAATTTGATTCTACTGTTTGTGCCTGTTAGTTTTCCACCCAGTGCACACACATAAATTTCTCTGTCATTAATGGATGAAGCAGCTATACAATCAGGCGAGAGCTGTACAACCCTGGCACATTCGCATCTAGCACCTTATCAATAAAACAAGACAGTCCCATCACCTTTCCCTTATGTCAGCGTATTTGATCATTTCCTTCTTCTAAATCTCCATTCTTCACCATCAAACAAACCCTTGTTTTCAGCTTTGTAAATTGAAAACACTGCAGCCTGAGCCAAAAATTATCGCCAGTGATGAGACAGGCTAGATGCTACTAAAAAAATTTTTTTGGGGGGGGGGTAGAGTTTTCTCTCCATACAATCACAATTTAGAAGTGGCTGCCTACCCAGAATTGGGTGAAAGAGTGGTGAAACAAAAGTCCCTGATCTTCCTTGATATTGCTTACCTTTATTTCATTTCCTTCAGCTTCTGGTTCATCCTTTGGAGGCTGAAATGAGTTCAAATCTGTTTCTGTGATGGTGGCCCCTGGCCCTCACAGTATGTTAAGCACTGATTTCTCCTTTAACTGAATAGACAATGTTAATAGCAGCAGGGCAGAGCAAGATTTATGGGTGAACATAGAAATAATATTGGTGCAGAAAGACCATATTAACTACCTAGAGCACCCAAACAATGCTTATCTAACCCCTGAGCAGAATGAATATCTGCTGTGCCCATCTAGGAGGCATAGCTCTTCTGTACCAATGGACTGGGACTCAAAACAATTTTGTTGGCATAGACTAGGCATCCTCAAACTGCGGCCCTCCAGATGTTTTGGCCTACAACTCCCATGATCCCTAGCTAACAGGACCAGTGGTTGGGGAAGATGGGAATTGTAGTCCAAAACATCTGGAGGGCCGAAGTTTGGGGATGCCTGGCATAGACCATGTTCTCCTTCTCTCTCTCAGGACTGGCAAAAGATTTAAAACAGTGGTATACAGTGTTTTCTGATGATTGTAACATTTGCCTCTTAGCATTTCTCTCTCTCTCTCTCTAACAAATACTGCTTATATGGTGCTGTTCCCAAGCCTAAGGTCTCTTTGTTTTCCTTCCGACTACAGGACAGTGATGTTGAAGCAATGGTCAGGTACATGGAGAACATCCTAAACACCAGCTGTCTAGGTAAGATGAGGTGCCCATTCCCTCAAATTAGGAACAGTTTGATAGCAATACTGAATATTGAATTGAATTTTCTTTCTCTCCATGACACTCAGAAGACCCATAAAAACAAATGGTGCTTCTTCTGTCAACCTTTCCCCACCACACCACACATTTGAAAGAAAAGCTCATTTCCAAATGAGCTTTTCAGCTCCAAAACTAGCACTGGAATCTTTTTGAGTCTGCAAGCTTAACAGAAAGAATACTGATCATAAGGAATATTTGATTCCAGACTAGTATTATTATGAATTTGTTTTATTTATTTCATTTTTAGGGCTCTTCTATATTTAGTATGTGGTGCACAACAACAAAGTTAAAAATGTAACATTAGAAACCATATGTAACCATTTTTTTAAAAAAAGAATAATTGGATTCATGGGTAGGAAAAACTTGATTAAAATAAAATTTTACCATTTATCTTCCATCACATTAAGGTCATACTCAATTGATTCCAATGGATATTAGCATATGTTGCCTTGAAAGAAAAAAACATTAAAGTCAATTCATTTAGAATTAATTTGGGATTGGATACGATCCATCACTCTCCTTTAATATACCACATTTCCCCATAGACAAATTTGTAACAAGTGTAGATTTAAATGTGCAGGACTTAACTCCTAAATTCCTGCCTATGTTGTTTAGCTGTGTGTTTAGTCACTGTATATTTTTACTTAATATATATATTATTTTACTGTATACATTTTAATGTATTTACTTAAGAAGTTGACTGCAGTCCATGAAAACTTATGCCATAATAATTGTGTTAATTTTTAACTCAAGATTAGCAAAACTCTTGTTGCTTTTGCTGCAAGAGACTGGCACAGCTATCCCTCTGGAAGCTGCATGGTTCTGTTTCTCTAGATATGCTGGCAATTGCCTATATTCCATTAGAGAATTATTGCTGTGATGTCGATGGCCTTATTAACACATGCTCCATTTTATCCTCATAGATATGTTTATGGAGTATGAACCAAGGCCAGCTAAGAGCTCCTTTTATAATGAGTAGAACCTACTTCTACATGCAGTGATGAAACAAAGCTATAGGAAAACCAATGGCATCAGATGATCAGCAGTAGGTTTCAAAGGAGCAGGTAAACAAACAAACATGCCTGTTGGTCCTGTCCCCAGTCTCCACTAGTGTATCCAAAGCTGTGAACACAGCCTTCACTTGTACAACTTGTATGCACAGAGGCTTTGTTCAAAACTTTGGTTGAAGGTTGGGGATGGAGCCAACATGGACATTAATCCCACTCTTCCATGCCAATGCAGTCAAATCACTAGATAGGATGCCTCAATTAGCTACAAAAAGCTATTTCCTCACTGAAAGTACATGAGTAGGATTGCCATATTTCAAAAAGTAAATAAAAACCAGGACCCCCCCCAAAAAGCTGTTGAGCTTTTTTAAAAAAAACAAACAAACAAACAAAACGCCAAAAAAACCACCACGATTTTTCCATTGACTTGCCTAAAATCCAGGACAAAGTGCCACCTTTCAGAAATTCTTCCCAGACGTCATGAGACCACCAACTTGCAGAAGCACATCAGGCCTCGGGCTGATCAGTGCTTAGGTGTGACTTCTGGGAAACAGAAACATGCCACATTTGGTTCTATGATGAAGGAGAAATGGGATATACATGTATGGGCAGGAGGAAATCATGAGTCTAGTTTAGCAGTATTGGACCTTGAGTGGGCTTTTCTAGCTCCAACATGCTATCCACCCAGTGCTATTTTTCTAGAAAAAGAGGTACTGGAACCATGAATGCCTCCCTTGTTCTCTTATAACAGCAATGGCACCCACCTGAGAGGTGCTGGAACTCAGTTCCAGCTGAGAAAAAGCCCTAATACCTCCTCAGATGGTTTCTTCTTGTTGTTGTTTAGTCGTTTAGTCATGCCCACTCCTGTCTTCTGCTGCCTCCCGTAGTTTGGTCAAACTCATGTTAGTAGCTTCGCGAACACTGTCCAACCATCTCGTCCTCTGTCGTCCCCTTTTCCTTGTGCCCCCAATCTTTCCCAACATCAGGGGCTTTTCCAGTGAGACTTCTCATGAGGTGGCCAAAGTATTGGAGCCTCAGCTTCAAGATCTGTCCTTCCACTGAGCACTCAGGGCTGATTTCCTTCAGAATGGATAGGTTTGATCTTCTTGCAGTCCATGGGACTCTCAAGAGTCTCCTCCAGCACCATAATTCAAAAGCATCAATTCTTCAGCGATCAGCCTTCTTTATGGTCCAGCTCTCACTTCCATACATCCCTACTGGGAAAACCATAGCTTTAACTATATGGACCTTTCGGCAAAGTGATGTCTCTGCTTTTTAAGATGCTATCTAGGTTTGTCACTGCTTTTCTCCCAAGAAGCAGGCGTCTTTTAATTTCATGCCTGCTGTCACCATCTGCAGTGATCATGGAACCCAATAAAGTAAAATCTCTCACTGCCTCCATTTCTTCCCCTTCTATTTGCCAGGAGGTGATGGGACCAGTGGCCATGATCTTACTTAAGTTTCTAAGCAAACTCAAATCCACTTCTCCCCAGGCTTAGAAGTGGAGTTAAACCAAGCACGTTCTTTTCTGATCGAGCTGATGTGTACACATTTGCATTGCACATTTGGAGGGTGGAATTTTTCTATGCAATAGGGAGTTTTGTAAATGCAAAGGCTCCAGAACTATCAGGAATAGGAAGTAGGCAAGAGGGAGATATTAAACAAATAGATAAACAAACTAAGTAAATTGAGTGAGAAGCCACCTTGGAAATTAAGGGGTATATAAATCAATACATTAATAATTAAAAGATTGCTGGTTTAATTTGCTTTTTATTTTTATGGAAGTCCCAATTTCTTTTATTTTCAGTTGGGTTTTTTTTGGGGGGGGGTGTTGGATAATGGAAAAAAAGTGTCCATTTCCAATTTGCCACTAATTTGCATACAATCCCATGGGAGTTAAAGCATTCAGATACAAAATGAAAAAGCTGCAAAAGGTGCTTGTAGCCATTTAACACCAACTGAGTATATTGCCCACTTCATTATATAACTTAATTAAATAAGAGATTACAGCTTTAGGCCTGCAATGTAGACACTTCATCATAAGGAGCCAAGAAAAGATGTGATACCAACAGAAGAAACTGGAGTGGTTTTTAGGTAGCCACATGTTGAATCTCCCTGAACACTGGATCATAGTCTAGTTAGACCAGGGGTAGCTAATGTCATGTCCAGGAGTGACCCAAGACATTTTGACACCTGAAGCAAACCACAAAATGGCACCCCTCTCCCTGCCAGGGAAGAAGGGCTGAGTGAATATCTAAATCAGGAACAAGGCAGGGAGGGAAGAAAGAGCTACATCAGGCACTGCTGCCCCTGTAGATCCTGCTGCCTGAGGCAGTTGCTTCACCTTTCCCTTTGGGTGGGCCGGCCCTGGTGGTGTGATCCAGATGTTGTTGGCCACTTGTCTTGGATGATTGGAATTGTAGTACACTCAGCATCTGGAGTGCATAGCATTATTTAACCATGGGCTGGAGTGTCAGACTAGGACAAGAGAGAGCCAGGTTCAAATTCTTGCTTAGGCATGAAGCTCTCTAGGTGACTGAGCCAGTCACTCTGTCACAGCCTGATACAGGGTTGTTAGAAGGAAAAAATGGAGGGGGAGGGAAGAGCTCATTGGAGGATAGGCAGGATATAAATAAACAATACCAGTGTAGCATCCAGGGAGATCCTGTTTTCTATTAACTGAACAATGTGTTTGTGACATAGTGGTGAGTGTGAAGACCAATCAATGCTCCTTTCGTGCTGATCTGTATCCTTTCTCTAAAATACTTTAAAGCATTTTCATTACAATCTTTCTACATAGTTAAAAAGCCTACTTTGCTTTAGATGTCATATTATTGGTCAGACAGCACCTCTCTCTCAAAATACCGTTTCCAGAACTTCTGGATTTTTTGTACGTAAAAGTTAAAGAATTCCACTTGCCAGTGTCCTATTAAAGCCAAACATAGTCCTTTTTTGGCCACAAATTTTGGATATTGTACACATGATGAGCCATCACATGTATTAAATATGTAGTTATTTTCTGACACCGCAGTTTTTTGACATTGGACTGGTGCTTAAGTTTAGCATGCCCCATGCTAAACTTTGATTTTCTAGCGTTAAACCCCCATCCTCGCCCTCCCGCACTTCATTTATGATTTATCCGTGTATTAGATGATAAGAACAACCTTCAAACAAAAGGAACGTTGCATTTGGTGTGTGGGAGGCTTAAATGGTGTGCTTGCACTGTTTTGTGTCGTGTGTGTAAAGCAGTTGGTGGAATCTAAAAAGATCAAGGTTCAGTTCATTAACATTAATGAATGATAATGTTCATTAAACATTTACGGATTGCAAGTTGCAAAACGATGCAATGTAGCTATAATGAATGGGCCAATGTGACTGTTTTTGTATCTTCTACAGTGCTCAAGTTATGTAACAATGGGATGTAATGCTTTGTGTAGAAGCTTATCGTGTCCCCGCTAATTTTACTATATAAACGTTTTCAAAAGTGATCTTGCTAGCAGAGCGCAGAGGCAATGCACAATGAAGGTGATCCATTTTATAGTCACATAATGTCTCCACGAGAGTATAAATTTGCATGAATTGGAAAGAGTTTTGCAGTCTTAAGCAAGAACTATTTTTGGCCTTCATTTTGCTGATGAAACATCTCGAGCTGATCAAAAGCGTTTTGTTGTCCCCAGCATTCCTTGAGAACAAATCTGTGCTACCCAAAGTGTACTTCTGAAGAAGTGTTGCTGTTGAATCAGCTTTTGAATCTATGCAGGAAAGAACTCACAGATTTAGCTGCCAGCAGTTACTATAAAAGCAGTATTAACACACCAGCAATACAGCAGCCTCATGTGGTTAGAAAGTTGTAACGCCTGGGTCGATGGCCGGGGGCTAGGTTCAGTGTCTAGGGGATTTTCTACTTCTATTGAGTTCTGGCTCATGCCTCCACCCAGGAAACCTGGGAGTCCAGTTTGGATGTCTAAACAGCAGTCATTCAACAACACACACGCCTAGGATGTATGTTCCAGCAAAAAGGCTGCAACAGCAACTGGGGTGCATTGCAGTGAGGAATTCCAACCAGCAGAAAACAGCAGTGAAGCTCCTCCAGCTCCAAGCCAATAGGAAGCGCTAAGCCAAGTCCAAAATACTGGGGATAGGGCTAAGCTTCCCCTCCTAGGTGTGTTTTCAGCAAAGCATTCCACAAGAGGGGAGGTGGGGGTAGAAAGGTGAGCACATGTGTGACAGTCTCTATTTCTAATGTATATGCTTTATAAAATAATGCCACGGTATGACAAAAAGGGGGCAGGGGTTAAGGAAGAGCTGCAGAAACTAATCAGGGTCTATAGACAGAGCTCAACTCAAATTTCCACGGTGCTTGTAGAAATCTGTCCCAAGACTTCATATGCAACCCATCTCTATAAAGCTTCGTAACAATGAATGAGCTGGTTTCTAACTTTATAAACTGAGCTAAATTATTTGTGCAAGATACATATGTTACTGGAGAGGGCAATAATGTAATCAGGGACAGGTTTTGTTGGTCCAATAGCCAGCACGAAGGCAAAAACCTAATAAAAAAATTGGGTTATTTAGTCCAACTTTCCAGAAAAGCTGAGAAGGATGCCTTTAATAACATTTCACGTTAAAGGAATCTGAAATATTATAGGTGTAAAACTACTTGGGGCATTGCTAGAATAAGAGTGTGCAGACTACGCAAATCACAGTGACACATCCTGAAAATATATATTCTTTATGTTTTGCCATTAAGTTAAGACATCATGTCCATAGTGGATTAAAAGAACAACAGCAACAAGCAGCTTAAGGTTGGTTTTGATCCATATTTGGACTCTTACGCACACACACGTCTTTAATGGTAGTCTGTGATGGGAATATTAAGTTTAACCTTTTAACTTGTTTGTTTAAATGTATTTGTTTACTTATAGCAGGCATCCCCAAACTGTGGCCCTCCAGATGTTTTGGCCTACAACTCCCATGATCCCTAGCTAACAGGACCAGTGGGCAGGGAAGATGGGAATTGTAGTCCAAAACATCTGGAGGGCCGAAGTCTGGGGATGCCTGACTTATAGCATAGCTGCTTTCCCCACACTCCTCATGCAACAGTGGAACTTCACCAATCTTTGCAGTTTCTAGAAAAATCCTCTGACTGCTACTTCTCCAGCTGTGCTTTCAAGATTTGATGAAATTTGAAAAACTGGGGGGCGGGGATTGCTTCTTTGTGCAGTTTCTCCTACTGTTATAGGAGTTTCCCCCACAAAAACATCTTTTACAAGACATGGTGTAGATCTGGCGTGCGCTATCATACTGAAACCGTCGCTGTCCCTGCTGAGCCAAGTTGCCTTAATGCGTATTTAATAAGCTAATTTGTCTTTAATCAAGGCAGCGCTTACCTGTGACAAAGGTGAATCGCTAGCCTTTTCTTGATTGTCCTTGAATAGTGCTATGGATCTGTAGTGATGTTGAGGGGAGCAAGGTGAATGAGGTTGTCTATCTCTGCATTGATCTGTAGGCACTGGGACTGTCACCAGAGCGACTCCGCTGGGACCCGAACGATCAGGAGTGCTGAGTGGCACCACGGCTGCAACCAAGCTGAGGAGTATGAGGGAGTAAGTTGCCTTTTAGAGATGCTAGTTTTTGCATGCATATAACAAACAAACAAAAAAACCTGATTCCAGAATATTAAGATTACAACCACATCTTTTCCAGCGGCAGTTACGTTTTACTTCAGGATGCTTTCTCTCTTCTTTGCACAGTATCTGTCATTTATTTTGAAGTGAGACATCGTCTCATTGGTCTCTGCCAGTCTCTAAACTAGTTATTTTATCCTTTTGTGTTATCATCTCAGTGCAAATCTGATCAATCAGCTTTGCTTAGCCATGTCCAAAACTCTGCTTTTATGGTTGCCTGCTCTCTTTGACTGCGTGCAATCCTCCTCCTTCTTCTTTTGTATATAATTTTTATTCAATTTTCTGTTTTGCAATTTAAAATACTCATTTTACATCCTTAAAATATCAATGACTTCCCTTCTTCTCTTTCTCTTTCCATGGTTCATTTACATATCATAAATCCCTGTATATTTTATAAAACTTATACCATTCAGTATTCCATTATTGCATCCATCAAAACTTATTTATACTGTTGAATTTATCTTAATGCTGCCAGCGTTTTCAGCTGTACAGCAATTATTTCCCATATATTCAATAAATGTTTTCCAATCTTCTCTAAAAGTATGTTCTTCTTGTTCTCTTATAGTTGTGCATATTCTGCCAACTTAAGTTGCCATTCTTCTTTGGTTGGGACCACACTCATTTGCAATTTTTGGGCTAACAAAACACAGCCCGCAGTAGTAACATACATAAATAACCTTTTCTGACACCTGGGACTTTCAGTCTGAATTATCCCCAACAGAAAGGACTCTGGGTTTGGGGGAGGGACGGGACGGGACGTACTTATAGATATATAGGATAAGATTGATTTATTATGGTTCTTGACCAACACACACACACACACACACACACACACACACACACACACACATATATATATATATATATATATATATATATATATATATATATATATATTATAGTGTTCATGCACAAAATGAAGAAATGTGCATGCACACGAAAGCTCATACCTCTTCCCCAGCCATCAACATCATCTCTCTTTCTAAATTTGTGAGCCACGTTTAAAAGCCTTTCAGAACCATTGGCATAAGCCACTCCACTTCCCTGTGGGGCAGTGTTGCAGGCAGGCCACGCACTCTCCCCATGCACGGCAGGGGCGTGGCAGTGCCCCCACGCCACAGGGGAGTCCCGGCTGCGTCACGCCCCCAGCCAACCAATCCAGGTGGCTGGGGGGGGGCATGACTTACCGTATTTAAGCAGCCACACGGCTGGGGGATCTCCCTCTTTGTTCCTGCTTCCCCTGCTGGTGGTTGACCCTTACTGGACTGCCTGCATGGTGGGCAGGAGTCAGATATAGTCTGTTCAATTCCAGTGCCTAAGCCAATACCACTCACATTCTGTAACCAATAAGGTTGTGACCTTAATTAGCCGATTAACCTAAAATACTGGTGTCCATGTGTTTTATTATTCAACAAATGGGAGAGGGCTCGGGGCCTTGACACGCAAAAGCCATTGGGAGGCAACATGATGGGAGACACCTGGCTTGAGAGCAGTACATGTGAAAAGGATCTAGGAGTCTTGGTAGACCACAAACTTGACATGAGTCAACAGTGTGATGAAGCAGCTAAAAAAGCCAATGCAATTCTGGGCTGCATCAATAGGAGTATAGCATCTAGATCAAGGGAAGTAATAGTACCACTGTATTCTGCTCTGGTCAGACCTCACCTGGAGTACTGTGTCCAGTTCTGGGCACCACAGTTAAAAGGAGGATACTTGCAAGCTGGAAGAGGGCAGCCAAAATGGTCAAAGGCCTGGAAACGATGCCTTATGAGAAACGGCTTAGGGAGCTGGGCATGTTTAGCCTGGAGAAGAGAAGGTTAAGGGGTGATATGATAGCCATGTTCAAATATATTAAAGGATGTCATATAGAGGAGGGAGAAAGGCTGTTTTCTGCTGCTCCAGAGAAGCGGACATGGAGCAATGGATTCAAGCTACAAGAAAGAAGATTCCACCTAAACATTAGGAAGAACTTCCTGACAGTAAGAGCTGTTCGGCAGTGGAATTTGCTGCCAAGGAGTGTGGTGGAGTCTCCTTCTTTGGAGGTCTTTAAGCGGAGGCTTGACAGGCATATGTCAAGAATGCTTTGATGGTGTTTCCTGCTTGGCAGGGGGTTGGCCTGGATGGCCCTTGTGGTCTCTTCCAACTCTATGATTCTATGAGCTGAGTCCGCTAAACTGCTGTTGGCAGCCTCCTGGCTGATTAATGGGAACTGAACTTTATTCTTGGGACTTATCTGTAGCTTCATGATTTGGGCCCTTGTGTGTGCCTGACTACAGAACAACAGAACATGCATAATCGGCTTAGGCATTTATACCATTCTCTTTCAGTGAGGGAATCAAAAGAAAGGGAGGGAAATGACTCTAAAATACATGGCATCTCGTGTTCTTTTTACAAAGAAACCTAAGAATACATGCAATAAGCTCAGAGTTTAATGGCAGCGAACTTAATAGTGCAGTTTAAATATTCAAGAACATGTAGATGGGTACAATGGAAAAGCTTTCATGGACCCAAAATGTAAGTAAATTAAAATTTTGCAGTACAGCAGTGACTGCTTCTCGTTCAGTCCCCAGTGTCTTCTACTCAGCAGTGCACCAGGATTAGGCACAAGGCATCATCATTGCCTGCTGAGTCTAAGTGAAATTGTCTTTCAGAAGCTGCAAAAGAAAGGCATTTTGTGATATTTTTGTTCTTTCACCATGAATGGCCATGTTTCTCATTGCTTGAGATCCAGAAGGCTTATGTATATAAGACCCTTAGGCCTATGACGTTGGCATCAAATGCCCATGTCTCTTAAAAATTCAGAAAGAAAGGTCATGTTGAAGTAATTGATTGAGCACGGCATGATCTTTAAGCTTAGCTGACAGCTAGCTAAGAAAAAGTCCACTTTTCCATAGCAAAGCGGTACATAGTCCATGTGAGTGCTTAGAATAATGCCGAGACTTTCTAAATAGCTTCAATGTGCTCCTGTTGAGCTCAAAGGTTGTTTTACTATTGATTTCCATGAGAACCCCCCTAACCAGTTATTGGGCATGAAAACTTTCCAATAACCACATTCAAATAAATCACTTTTACGTATGTTTTCCTCTTTCTATCAGCAAATTTCATGGTGTAACTTAAGTCCCTTTGCCCTCTTCGGGTGAGCGGCTTTGTGGGTAGGCATGGTGTCTTCCCTGCAAACTGACCTATTGCCGGCCAGATCATAATCCTACCACAAAATTGGCCAATGGCAGCAGGAATCCAGGGGGCGTTACCTGGGTGCTGTGCCAACTGACCAGTAGCGGCGCTTGAATGCCCAGATGGGGGCTAGGGCCATACCACTCCTCCAACAGGGGGACATCCCCCGCCAGCGGCTTCACCCTTAGAAATACTCCCAGTGGAAGGACAGGAGTGCATTGTGCCATCACTTACCTCAGTGTCTATGGCCAAACCTTTCACACCTGTAACCAATAAAGTTGTGGCCTTATTTGACTCCAAAACTCAATATGCTGTGTGTTGTCTAGTTATTTGCACCTTAGGGAATAGGGTGGTCGCAAGGCCCCACCACACAAATAAATTCCTAAGTGAGAACTGGATCCAACTAATTCATACTCAGAATACAGTGGTACCTCTGGTTAAGAACTTAATTCGTTCCGGAGGTCCGTTCTTAACCTGAAACTGTTCATAAACTGAAGCACCACTTTAGTTAATGGGGCCTCCTGTTGCTGCCGCACCGCCGGAGCATAGTTTCTGTTCTCATCATGAAGCAAAGCTCTTAACCTGAGGTACTATTTCTGGGTTAGCAGAGTTTGTAAAGAAGAGTTTGTAACCTGAAGTGTTTGTAACCCGAGGTACCACTGTATACCTATCAATGGACTGTACTAACTTAAGTCTGCTTAAATAAATAAATGGTTTTGAAAAAGGTTTAATCTTAAACAAAGAAAGTTAAATCAATATTGCATTCTGTTGGTACGCAATAAATAAAATTAAGATTATGGCCTTGCATCATCTCCAAATTTCTCATTCCAAAAATAAATAAAAATGATCCATTTCTCAACAAGTTGTTCTCTTACATCACATTTTGCCTTGCTTAAATGCAATATGTTAACGTATATATTACGTTATGTCCTATATTTTAAAGAACCATTCTGACAAAAGAAGAATGCATCCTTCCCTCAGAATACATTGAAACTGACACATATCAGTAATCTGAGTGTTGTATCATTTGGCCCCCCTTCTTAATAACTGTCACCATTAGTTGCTTTTGACATTCCCAGCTGATACTTCCATTGAACTGGAATCCTTAGTGACTACCAAGGACTCAACTACATTAGTCAAAAAGCAACAGTGTTTTAAATGTGCTATAAACATGCAACACCAGATGGCGCTGTAGAGTACAAAACTTTTCTATGTGATTTTTACCTACAGTATATTCCTGCGTATAAGACTACTTTTAAACCCAGGAAAATCTTCTCAAAAGTCAGGGGTCGTCTTATACGCCGGGTCGTATTTCTTATACAGCGAGTATATCCCAAACTCTATATTTTAACTGTGAAAGTTGGGGGTCGTCTTATACGCCGGAATATACAGGGTTTTTTTTCTCCTTTCATTATAACGATTTAATTTATTACTTAATTATAGCATTTCCCCCTGTGTGTAGATCCACCTTGAGTATTAACTGAGAGTCAAATATGTGTGGCTATGTTATCAGGGCTGGCCCAAGACATTCTAGCACCTGAGGCAAACCCCAAAATGGTGCCTCCCACCACCAGGGGAAAAGGGTTGAGTGAAGATCTACAACAGGAACAAGCGGGGTTGGGTGGAATAGAGATTTACCATCAGGAACTAGAGTGGGTGGATCAAATCAACCTTACTCCATGGCTGAAGTGGGAATCACAGCAGAACAATCCACAGTTCATTTCAACACACTAATTCATGTTTGCTCTGATGGCAGAGGAAAACGGTCATCATTGCTATCTATCAAACATATAAGCGTCCTTTCAACCTCAGGTTATTATTCTGGTGTTCTGCATTATTATTCCACTGTAATATGTAATTGATTTGACAGCAAATCTTTTTATCCTTGGTAGAAAATTATACTTCTAAACATGTATTTTTCAGGAATGGGGTTTGGAGTGTGTGTGTGTAAGCTTCAGAAGAGGGAGCAGTCTTCTTTGCATTCCCCCTTGTTCTGTTCTTAAATATTAGCTAGGCATTTATGTTGCAGGTCAGAAAATAGCAAATGGCTTCTACGGACTATATACTAGGGGTGCCTCACCTTTGGGGGGCTGTGGGTCACACAATCCACGATCAGCCCCTGGAGGGGTGGTATTATTGTTATTATTAATAATAAAGTTTATATACCACCCTCCCTCGGAGGATTGACAGCACTGGCAGCTCCTCGTAGCATTGCCCTGCGCTAAGAGGACCAATGTTGTGCCACGAGGCCGGAGGTGCTGCCATCTTCGTCCACATTGCCCCTGGTTCTCAACATAGTCTTGTTGCAGGGTAATGCCCAGAAGTATTTTGGGAGAAATGGCATGGCAGTGGCTCCAGCCACATGGCACAATTTTCCTCTCAGAACCTGGCCCCGATTTTTTAAAAATTAAATTACAGTACCACCTCTACCTGTGATCACAATCTGTTCCGGAGGCCCGTCCACTGGGTGAAACCGGACGCTAGTAGAGGCGCTGTTGTGCACATGCACATTCGGTGGCAGTGTGCTTCTGCACATGCGTAGGTGGCAGCAGCCGCTTGTGCGCATGCGCGGATGGCAGGAGCCACTTCCGCACATGCGCAAATTGCAGCAAACCTGGTGTTTACTTCCGGGTTTGCCGCGGCCGCAACTGGAATGTCCAAAAGAAGAGGCGGATGTAAGTAAAGGTTCCACTGTAATAGAGCTTATGTAAGCATGGTGGAATCCGCTAGGGTTCTTGGGCCTTCTTGCCTGAGGGTGCCAAGTACTGGTGCTAGATTTGGTCACTGAAGTGTATCTTTTTGCCTTCTGTACACTGAATTGAGGTGGGGGTCTCACTCTCTTAGACTAAAACCCTCTGTCCTAGTAGGACAGCACAAGTATAATTTTCATTAATGAAGCATGCTTATACAGTAGTACCTCAGTTTATGAACTTAATCCGTTCCTGAAGTCCGTTCTTAAACCGAATCCGTTCCTAAACCGAGACGCACTTTCCCTAATGAGGCCTCCCGCCGCCAGTGCCCTTCCACCGTTCAGTTTTCTTTTGTAGACCAAGGTAAAGTTCACAAACCGGAAGAGTACTTCCGGTTTTGCGGAGTTCGTAAACCAAATCGTTCGTAAGTAGGACTGCTCTTAAAGCGGGGTACCACTGTATTAGATTTTAAAAGAGAGGAGATTCTATTTTCAGAAGACAAGTGCCATTTCCACTTTGTGGTGAACTACAGTCTTCCTCTCTTTTGGTAAGTGTCTAAAGCAGGCATCCCCAAACTGCGGCCCTCCAGATGTTTTGGCCTACAACTCCCATGATCCCAAGCTAACAGGACCAGTGGTTGGGGAAGATGGGAATTGTAGTCCAAAACATCTAGAGGGCTGAAGTTTGGGGATGCCTGGTCCAAAGGATGATTTATGAAGCATGGCTGTGCTATCTACTTACTCCATGAAAATTGTTCAGAGCTTTTTTATAAAATCCAGAGGCTGTAAATATGCATGCAGGAGCTGGTGTTGTGATAAAAGTATCTTACTGAATCAAATTTTCTTCATATATGTTGCGTGTGTGTTGTGATGCATGCATTACACACACACACACACACACACACACACACACACACACATATATACACATACATACATACATACATACATACATACATACATACAATTTTGTTCAAATGCTATGGAAAGTTGCCAGATACAATATCTGTCTAATTATAGTAATTTATAATCCAGCTCACTTGCTGGCATTCATTTTCTGTTGACAGGTCAGCCATTCAGAAACTGGGAACAGAAACCTTTGAAAAAGTTTATGAATTCCTGCAACGAGCAAGACGACAGAATGCAAGTGAAAACGAAATCAGAGAATACCTGGAAAAAATGGTGTCTCGGGCAAGTGACTGTTTTGAAGTAGATCAGCTCCTCTATTTTGAAGACCAGCTGAAGGCTTCTGAAGAAGCCTCTGTGTGACATCGAAGAATGGTTTTACTTGGAGCATCAGAAATCAATAAATGGGGCAGTGTTCAGATGGAAGCAGGCATTATGCCATAGGGTTAGGGCAATGAGTATCATGGAGACACTGACAGGAATAATGTATGCCATTTTCTTATTTGAGACAAATAGTACTCTTACTATCTCCAGGTGAAACCAGGAGATCTTTGATTGATTCCTACAGCAGTATTGACACTTGGAGCTCAATAATCATTGCCTCGAAAATTGCTGGATTATGGCTGCCGATCACAAGTGTGCGTACTCGAGTACTCCATTGGGAGAAATTGGGGTGTTCAAAAGCCTGCATTTCAGCCATGTTTCAAAATGATATGCAAGGAAATGCTTGAGATGTGAGGTACAGGGATAATACGGGATAGAGGGGAAATAAAACACTTCACTTTGATTTACTTCTATCGTGCAAAGAAGGAACCTTGTAAGAAATTTTTAAAATCAATGTTGGGGCTGAATCAGATGGTCTCCAGCAAACATTTTCAGTGTGACAAAGGTGCTCTGAGAAGGGGGGGGGGGAGGTTTCTAAAATCCCCCAAGAAGTTTGCCTCTTTTTGCACCAGTTTTCTGCTTGTTTGCTTCTTCAATCAACTGCAGCATTTTTGTCTGTTTCAAAATTAGATCCTCTTCCTTGCAATCAGTTGGTACTGCAAAGGGATTATAATGCAGGGCGGCTGACACAGCCTCATGCCAGCTTCTTCTGCCTACATACCAGATGTTGGGAGGAGGGATGGTTAAGGTTGCTTGAATGTGTGCCAGGGCCTGCATTGCCATCTTCTCCCCGCAACACCTCCATGACAAAACAAACCCTACAAAAGACCTGAAGAAAAAAGGGGGCGGGGTTAAAATATTTGCAGAACACGCATTGCTGGTGCGCTTTTGCCCTAGTAAATGAATTGCTTTGTAAACTATTAACCTGCTTTTTTCTGTTTATACCAGTGATCTGTGACCATGCTTTATCTAAAAGTCCTAACACCAGCATTTCTCTTCCCATTTTGCAAATGGCACCCTTGCGAGTTAAATGCGAATTTAAAAAAATAAAAATAAAATGCCATGTTGTTCTGTTTATGCCGCAGCTGTTTCCATCTGGTCTCTTGAAATTCCCTACTTTATTTGCAAGCACAGAAATCAGGAGGACCATTTCACCCAATTCCTCTGGGCAAGAAGAAATTTTCTAACGGTTTCTCTGGGGCTCAGCATTAACAGTGATAGTAGCACAGCTCCCATACCCCTCAAATATGGTGTGTGTGCTGCCACTGCAAAGATCAGCAGCAGCAACAAGTGCACTGGCAGCCTGCCCACCACACTGCCTTCTTGACGGTGCCCCCACACCTAGGCCTTCCTTGAGCATTGGAAGGAAATGATTGCTGCCACCCAAAAGACCGTGAATAACGAAGGAAACTCTGCAAAGTGATAAATTTTGGCTCAGCTCCACTTTATGCAAATCTTGCAACTTTTCACTTTGCTTCGCGGTCAGCACCCTCTTAAGATTTCCTGTGCTTTGGGGGCCAAGTGATACAGCCTCATCTGCTGAGTCGTCTGTTACTAGTTCATCGTAGGTTCTGAGCATCGCAAAGACCGTATTAGAGGATGGTTTAATATCACACCATTAAGAGTCCTCAACCCCTGGGGCTTTGGCATTATAAAGCTGCAAAGAACAATCTTTGGGTGAACAAGACTCCCTGGAGCAATTGGCCCTCAAAAATCCATTAACTGTAACCTTTACATGTTGTGGCTACCCACTCTGCTTCAGGTAAACTCTCTCAAGAGCTTTTTGATGCATTTTTTTATTTATTTATGAAAGAGACCGAGCGAGCAAGATCCAAGCAACTCCGGCAAATTCTATTTCATGGGTACTGTGAGGGACAGGGGATATCGCGAAGTCCCTCCCCTCCTGAGTTCAAGCCCGTCCCCGAGCAAAGGGGAAAGCAGGGAGAGTTCCGATTCCAGTGGGGAAGCAGGAAGTCGTGTCCGAGGCTCAGGCAAGGTAGAGGAGCCAGGGTCCCAGGTGGGACAGGAAGGGGCAAGTAAGGGGGAAGACCCATCCCCCCAACTCCAGAATTACGCAGGAAGAGGAGGGGCAAGAGGATGGGTCTGCCAAAGCTTTTGTGTTGGAGAAAGACGCGCCAAAAGCCATTAGGAGGTTCTGAAACCGACTGACAACATCGCTCCGTGTAAATAGCAATGACTTGAGCACTGTAAATACGCAGCACCAATAAAAGAATAAAATGCAGAGCTGCGTAGCGTCGTTACTCTGAAGTAGTCCACTCCGGCCACTGTGACAGCAACCTCCTAATCATTTTTGGGCTACTTTGGAGTTGCCGGGATGAGCGTGTCAGAGGCGGAGAAGTGGCGGCAGATCGCTGAGCAAGCCCAGCTAGAACTGCAACAGCTGTCGCTGCAGGCGCAGGGAGAATTGAAGGCAGCTAAAGAGGAGACTAAGAAGGTCCAGGACGACCGGCTACAACTTGCGGAACAGGTGAGAGAGCTCCAGGAAAAAGAGCAGCATTTAAGGGCGGTGGCGGTAGACCTCCAAAACAAGCTGGATGCAGAGAAAAACAAGGCGGGAGGGGCACCCCAAGTCCAAGTGCTGCCAGGAAGGAGAGCCGGGACCCTAGTAAGCAAGTTCAATGGAGACCCGAAGGAGTTTCAGGGCTTTGAGACTGAGATTGTGTATGCTCTTGAGCTGCACCACGATGAGTTCCCTGATGATGAGCACAGAGTAGCGTTTATTGTGGAGCACCTTACAGGGGCGGCCAGGGAGTGGCTAAGACCGTTAATTGCAACAAGGAATCCTTGCATGAAGA
Organism: Zootoca vivipara; assembly: GCF_965207765.1. Lineage (NCBI taxonomy): Eukaryota > Metazoa > Chordata > Lepidosauria > Squamata > Lacertidae > Zootoca > Zootoca vivipara. The sequence continues at coordinate 12,945,853 of NC_142594.1, read as the reverse complement.
ATGTCAAACTATTTCTAGAAGGTTTGAAAACGATGTATTCGTCCGATAGTCATATGGACCAGACTAAGGAGGAACTTCATAATTTACGCCAAGGAAATATGACAGTTCGCGCGTATTGGGCGAAATTCACCATGCTGGTGCACAGATTGGGGTGGGATCTGGAGTCTGCCCCAATGCAAGCGGCGTTTTACTTGGGGTTGCATGAGGAGGTGAAGGATGAGCTCTCGAGAGGTCCAAAGCCCAGTAATATGGATCAACTGAGCAAAGCGGCTCTGGCGGTGGGGGTGAGGCAGGAATCCAGATGGAGCGACAAGCAAGCAACGCGCGCAAAGCGGGCTTGGTTCCCACGGTCGCAGGAGAAGCCACTCCCTCAGCAACCCTTTCAAGCCACGCCTGGGGCCAGTCAGGACCAGGAACCCATGCAGATTGATAGCGCGCGCGCGCGGGCTTTTCAAACCCCAGCGGCGCCAAGACGCAAGGAGGGAAGGGGTGGGAATTGCTTTCTCTGCAACTCCCCCCAGCATCTCGTCAGAGACTGCCCACATCGCAGGGAGTGGCAAGGAAAGGCGGGAACGGTTGTGCCCTCCCCCACTGACGCAGCACCACAGCAGGGAAACGGGAAAGCCTGGCTGCAGGAGACAAGGGGCGGCAGCCAGGCACAGTCAGCAGACAACAGCCCCAGCCCACCCACCCGCACAGAGAGGAGCAGAGCCAGCCCACCCCTCCCAGAGCAGGAGTGGTTCTAGAAGTGACGCTCACGCTCCCAAATGGCTATCCATTGACGGTCCTCGCCCTAATTGACAGTGGTGCCTCAGCCAACTTCTTCTCGAGAAACTTTGCAGAAGAGCACCAGATCCAGCTTCTGCAGCTGGATTTTCCTCTGCACGTGGCAACCATTGACGGCAGAGAGCTGCTGGGAGGGGCCATCACTCATCAAACCCCCCCCATGAGAATGACGGTTGGAAGGCACTCAGAGACACTGGCATTCAACGTCACCACCATCTCAGACCCCCCAATCGTTTTGGGCATGAGCTGGCTGGCGCGCCACGACCCCTCCATAAGTTGGCATCAGAGATGCATCACTTTTGGATCGGACTTTTGCCTGGAACATTGCATGCAGCACCAACCAGGGGAGGGGCCTCCGATAGCCACGGTGGCCACCATGCACGTCAAAGGGGGTGAGGCGATACCCAAACCATACTGGGACCTGCAGGAGGTCTTCAGTGAAGCGGAGTCCGACCACCTGCCCCCACACAGGCCTTTTGACTGCCAGATCAACCTGGTGCCTGGGGCAACTATACCCCCAGCCAAGCTGTACGCCATGTCAGACCAGGAACTGGAGGATCTGCGCGCTTTTATCGACAAGAACCTCAAGCGGGGGTTCATCAGAGAAAGCAAGGCAGCAGGGGGCAGCCCGGTCTTCTGGGTGGACAAGAAAGACACGCAACAGCGCCGTCTTGTGGTGGATTTTAGACGGCTGAATTCGGTGACAGAGCCAGTGGCTTTCCCCATGCCCAGAGTGGATGATCTCCTGACAGCGGCACGCAGAGGCAAGATTTTCACCAAGCTAGACCTGAGGGGGGCGTACAACTTGATCAGGATCCGGGAAGGCGATGAGTGGAAAACCACGATGTTCACGCCTCTGGGCTCTTTTGAATATCTGGTGATGCCCTTCGGGTTGCAAGGGGGCTCAGCATGCTTCCAGGCCTTCATGCACCACGTCCTGGGGTCCCTACTCTTCAGGAAATGCTTGGTCTTTCTGGATGACATCCTTATTTACTCCAACGACCCAGTGCAGCACGTGAAGGACGTCAGGGAGGTGTTACAGCGCCTGAAGGAGAACCACCTGTATGTGAAGCTGGAGAAGTGCAAGTTTCACACCAAGGAGGTGGACTTCCTGGGCTACAAGCTGTCAGACAAGGGGCTGGCAATGGACAAGGACAAGGTGCAGACCATCCTGGACTGGCACAGCCCCAGGACGCGCAAAGATGCCCAACGCCTACTAGGCTTTGCCAACTTCTACAGGAAGTTCATCAAGAACTTCTCTCGAGTTACGGCTCCCATCACTGACTGCCTGAGAGGCAAGCAGAAATTCAGGTGGACACCAGAGGCGCAAGCAGCGTTCGAAAGCCTCAAGAGGGTGTTCGCCTCAGACCAGAACCTGTTCCACGTGGTTCAGGACGCGCCCCTACGCATTGAAACAGATGCTTCTGATAAGGCTGTGGGCGCCATTTTGTTGCAACTGGACGCCAACAGAGAGTGGAGACCCTGTGCCTTCTTCTCCAGGAAGTTGACCCAGCCCGAGCGAAACTACACAGTTTTTGATCGGGAACTTCTTGCGATCCACGCGGCGTTCCAGCACTGGAGACACTTCCTGGTGGGCGCCAAGCACCCCATCCAGGTGTGCACAGACCACAAGAACCTGGAGTTCTGGAGAACTGCCAGGGTGCTCAACCAGCGGCAGATACGGTGGGCGGAGTTCTTCTCGAACTTCAACTTCTCCATACACTACATCCCAGGAGAGCAGAATGTCAGGGCGGATGCCCTCTCCCGCAAGCCAGAGTACATGGAGGAGGAGGCGCCACCAGCCCCAAGGCACATTTTCCCCCCGTCGGCATGGTCCTGCGGAGCAGCAGTGGTGAGCGAGGCAGAACTCACAGCACTGACGGCAGCGGATGAATTTGCCAACCGCATCTTCAGAGAACTGAGAGGGGGGAGGGAGCAGGCAAAAGACTTTGCAGAACGCAGAGGGCTGCTTTTCTACAAGGGTGCGCTGTACCTACCCACCACCCAGCTTCGACGTACGGTCCTCAAGCAGATGCACGACAACCCTACAGCGGGGCATTTTGGAAGGGACAAGACCACTCACCTAGTCATGAGACACTTCTGGTGGCCAGGGGTGAGGGAAGATGTTCGAGACTATGTAAGGGGCTGTACCACCTGCCAGCGGGCGAAGGTGGTCAGAGCAGCGCCACCAGGGTTGCTGGAGCCCTTAGCCACACCACACAGGCCGTGGGAAGTGGTGTCCATGGACTTCATCACAGATCTGCCTTCGTCCAGGGGTAAGACTGCAGTGTTGGTGGTGGTGGACCTCATGTCCAAAATGTGTCACTTTATACCGTGTGCCAGGGCAGTCTCGGCAGAAGAGACAGCCAAACTGTTTGTTGATCACATTTTCAGACTGCATGGATTACCTTTAAGGGTTATTTCGGATCGTGGCCGCCAATTTGTTTCCAGGTTCTGGCGGCGGCTCATGAACCTCCTGCAGGTGGAGGTCAGCTTGTCGACGGCTAGACACCCGCAGACCAACGGACAAGCAGAGAGGGTCAACGCCATTCTGCAGCAGTACCTGAGATGCTACGTCAGCCAGCGGCAAACGGACTGGGTGGATCGCTTGCCACTAGCAGAATTTGCCTACAACAATGCAGTGCACGTCTCCACAGGGGTGTCGCCCTTTAAGGCCAATTACGGGCGCGACCTCAGATCTTTCCCAGAGAGGGAGAGGGAGGAGGAGGAGGAGGGCCCACAGGCTGAGGATTGGGCAGAGGAACTGGAGACGGTGCACCAGCAGCTCAGAGAACACTTGGAGAGGGCCAAGGAAGCGTACAAAAAGGGGGCAGATCGCCACAGGCGACAAGGGGAGGTCATCAGGGTGGGGGACAAGGTGTGGTTGTCCTCGGAGGGCCTTCCCACCAGAGGGAGGTGCAAAAAGCTGGCACCCAAATGGCTGGGCCCCTTCACGGTCACGCAACAGGTCAACCCGGTGGCATACAGGCTGGCACTGCCAGAGGACATGAGGGTGCATCCAGTGTTTCATAGATCGCTGCTGTCGCCGTACAGGGAAAGCAGCAGGCTCAGAGACAGCGAACAAACCCCCGAGGGAGGGGGGGAGAGGGAAAGCAGGGAGCAACTCAATGAGGCCACGGCCATCCTGGATTCAAGGTGGGGGGTGGGGGGCCTGGAGTACCTCATGGCATGGGAGGATGCTCCACCGTCCCAGAATGAATGGGTTCCCGCCACTCAGATACAGGAGGAATTCTTGGTGGAAGAATTTCACGCCCTCTTTCCCCACAGACCCAAGCCCTGGCACATGGAAAGGGAGGGGGAGGAGGAGGAGGCACGGGAGAACAGCTCACCATGGCGCTGGGAAGCGGAGTTTGAGGAACCAGAGGATGAGGTATGGGTGTCGCCAAGATCCACCCAGTCAGAGGAAGGAGCAGATTGGCAAAACATTTTTACCCCCACCAGCTCTGACGCCACGGACTTTTTGGGATTCCCGTCCTCCCAGGCGGAAGGGGGGGGCTCGCAGGACTGGGGGGAGGTGTTCACACCAACGGGCTCGGAGAGCACCGAGTTTTTAGGCTTCCAGTCGTCACCGACACATGGGGGGGGCCTGGGGAGGGGTGAAGGAGAGCTTGGGAGGGGGGTGGATGTGAGGGACAGGGGATATCGCGAAGTCCCTCCCCTCCTGAGTTCAAGCCCGTCCCCGAGCAAAGGGGAAAGCAGGGAGAGTTCCGATTCCAGTGGGGAAGCAGGAAGTCGTGTCCGAGGCTCAGGCAAGGTAGAGGAGCCAGGGTCCCAGGTGGGACAGGAAGGGGCAAGTAAGGGGGGAAGACCCATCCCCCCAACTCCAGAATTACGCAGGAAGAGGAGGGGCAAGAGGATGGGTCTGCCAAAGCTTTTGTGTTGGAGAAAGACGCGCCAAAAGCCATTAGGAGGTTCTGAAACCGACTGACAACATCGCTCCGTGTAAATAGCAATGACTTGAGCACTGTAAATACGCAGCACCAATAAAAGAATAAAATGCAGAGCTGCGTAGCGTCGTTACTCTGAAGTAGTCCACTCCGGCCACTGTGACAGGTACGTTTCCAAGATACCCAAAGCTCGCAGCACCTGATCCCTTCACAATCTATTGCTCTGATTTACAACTCGCATACACTGCCGCAGGCAAGCAAGCAGAGTTCTGGCCGTGCCAATTCCCCAGTTGCTTCAACAGCAGATCATCTCCATGGGCAGCAGGGGCTGCTAAGGTGCCCTGTTAAGTATGGTGTTTTAATTCACTGAGATTGCAAATGCTTGCATGCATTAAAGTGGTACCTTGGTTCTCAAACTCAATCCGTTCTGGAAGTCCGTTCCAAAACCAAGGCGCACCTTCCCATAGAAAGTAATTCAAAATGGATTAATCCGTTCCAGACCTTTAAAAATAACTCCTAAAACAGCAATTTAACATGAATTTTACCATCTAACGAGACCATTGATCCATGAAATGAAAGCAATAAACAATGTTTCAATCAAAACCAGTAGCTGAACTGGGTTCCACACAGTCACAAAAAGAAAAAAAGAGCCGCTAAAACAAAAACGCAAAATAAATAGCAAAAACAGACAGACCTCAGCGTAACACTCAAAACGGAAGTGTGGCACTCAAAACGGAAGTGTGGCACTCAAAACAGAAGCGTAACACCCAAAGCGGAGCATGTTTGACTTCTGAAAAAGTTTCCAAAACTGCCAGTGGTTTGCAGTGTTTGGGGTCCAAGTTGTTTGAGTACCAAAGCATTTGAGAACCAAGGTACCACTGTACTGTGTGTTCAAATTTGATTAGTTGGTAACTTAATTCTAGAGAGTTATCTAGTAGTTCTCAAGTGATTGGCTCACATTGGCCACATGGGAAGTATCTAGTGAAGGAGAGACCCCATTTTATGTGAAGCAAGACAACTGCGTTTTAGAATCCACTGTGAACACTGCTAATTTGCATAGAGTGTCAGAATGCTGCTTCTCTGCTTGAAAGAGAGCAAAGCTGCAGGAGAAGGTAGAAGTGAAAATCTTTTATAGGAGCTGCAAGGCATGACCTAATTGAGATACAGAAGACTGAGTGCTGAGCTCTGGAAAGAGTGAAAACTTCTGGTTTGCCTGAGCACATTAGCACCCACTTGTTTGCAGGAGTTGAGACACTTGGCTATGGAGCAAAGGGGCTGTGTAAATCAGGGCAATGGAGGAATCATGTGCAGTAAGTGAAATAGAAATCCTTGAAAGTTTGCCTGTCATGGGGCTCTTCCAGACAGGCTCTTTATTGAGCATTCATCCTGATATGCTTATGTGAAGGTTGTGCTATATCCAGGTCCTTATTGAGCATTCATTCCAATCTGTTTGTGGGGAGCTGATACAGCAATGAGCATTCATCCGGATTTGCTTGTGCAGTGTTTATGCATCTTCCCACTAAGCATTCGGTTATCCAACACTTTCAAGTATATTTCCCCATTACTTTCCCTAATTGCAAAAAAAGTCAGCTACCATTGTAATTGCAAGAATGCCACCCAACTGCAGTGCCAGTGCCTGCATTTTCAACTGGAACGCATGCCAATTTGCATTTGTGGGAATAAAACTAAGGACAACACTGTCTAATGTTCTGCAAAACCAATTTTCAGCTGATATTAAACCTGGAACTGAGTGCATTTTCCTTCACTTTCCTCTCGCCTCTTAGCCTTCTACAGATTTAACGCGGCCTTTCTCCTGCTCTTTTCTGCATTCGATTCCTTAGTTTATTTTGTTATAGATCTTTTTTATTTAAAAAATGCATGTGTTGAAACAATTGGCAAAATAAATAGGGATCCAGGTTGTGGTGTGAAGTATTTATTCCACCTCCTTCACTGACACTCATCATGTCAGAGCAGCCTGACTCTGCCCATTGAGAATGCTGTAGCCTCCCCTGCCTACAGGCAGATAATGCTTTAGGGAGATACAATTGCACACACAAAGCAAGACAAACCACAGGCTGCCTTTCTCCACCTGTCTTGAATCCAGAATTCCCAAGAGCAGAGTGCTGCTCATGCCAGGCTCCTGTTGGAGGAAGTGGGTGGAGACAAATTTTGCTCATTCTTCTTTCTCCCTGCAGCTGCTTGTGGCAGTGGCATAGAGTGGGTTGCCAGTGCCCAGGGTCGGTGTGCACACACCAAGGGGGAGCAGGCGCAGATGGTGATGGGAGCCCACCGTGCCAGCCCGGAGCAACCAATCTGCAGCGGCCTGACAGGTTGCACGTGTCACTGCAAATTCCACTCCCTTGCATTGGGGCGCCTGGTTGTGCCCCCTCAAAACTGTGCACCCGGGGCAACGGCCTCTAAGCTCCCCCACACTTATGCCCCTGACTTCTGGCATGGCAGGCTGCAGAGGGAATATGCAAATGCACCATCTTTCTTCTAGTACAGGGGTGTCTAAACTGTGGCCCTCCAGATGTTGGGCACCAAATCCCATCAGGTCCAGCTGGTATGGACTGTAGTCGCTGATGATGGGAGTTGTATTCCAGTAACATCCGGAGGACCCAAGATTTGCCACCCCTACTGTAGGGAGAGACTCTGCTGATTCTCAATCCCTTTTGCAAGCGAAGTATTCTACTCTGGACCCACCCCATAGCAAATCCCTGTTTGTCTCTCCTTTTAATGGCTACTTTTTCTTGCTTCGCCTCCCCCCAAATGAGCCACTGAGGGCAGAGGAAAAAATGGACAGGACAGAAAAGTCAGCCCACCTTTCCTCTTGTTGTGAGATTCAGAGTCCCTCTGACTTTCTCTATGTAGAGATGGTCTGCTTTGCTGTCGCTCGCCCATTGTGAGCGTAATGTGGACCTGAACTCAAAGGGAGACGAAGGTCAAGAAAGTTCTGCAGAGAGCCAAGGATAATCCATGGAATTACTGATTTTATTTACTTTGTTTAAGAATTCATATCCTGCCCTTCAGATGAATTCCCAGAGTGGCTTACAAGTACTGAATCAAAAGTACAATGTGGAAAAGCGTTTTAAAGCACTACCGGCTAAAAACAGCCAGGTCCAAAATCTAAAATGAACCTCACAAGAGATAAGGCATATTTTCCCGAGCCTTTTAAGGCTTGAGAAAATGAAGTGATCTGTTTCTGCCCACAAGAACTTCATAATAGGTGCCAGGCGAGCCTCCTGATGACTCCTGCATTCCAAAATTCAGGTGCCATTAGCAAAAAGGCCCTGCCCCCCTGAGTTTTATGTGATTGGATTTCCTTTCTGTCTTGTTGAGCATCCAAGGGATCTTCATACAAGGTACCTGATCCTTTCCCAGGGACAGACCTATGCCTTTTCAGCTGATCCATGCAACTCACAGTATGTATTTAGCTATGAAAGTTTTGTAGGTTGAGGCTGCCCTTTAAGAACAGGTTTTCTTAAATTAATTAATTAAAACTGAAGGACACGTCACTTTACATGGAAAAAGAGAGGTGTATTTTGACGGGACAATGGACAATGTGGCATCTTTCATAGTCCAAATAATAATAATAATAATAATAATAATAATAATAATAATAATAATTTATTATTTATAACCCGCCCATATGGCTGGGTTTCCCAGCCTCACGGCTAAGGATGAGTGGATTTGGCAATTTGAGTTTCTCTCAGTTTCTAATTTCGCAGTCTTTAGTTCTCCACATTTGTGAATTCCCCCTGCGAAAAGGTCCTCGTGAAACTTCACCAGCATTTTAGCGTGAATTTATTCTAGCATACATATTTTTCAATGCCTAAAATACACATCTTTGCCAAGCAATTTCCCTTGATGTGGTGCATCTCCTTCTCTCATAATAGAACAGGGTTTAGCCGGTAAAATTGAATGGTGGGAGATTCAGAACAGACAAAAGGAAGTACACAGTTCATAGTTACACTATAGAATTTGCCTATAATGATGGGCCACGAGCTTGGATGTCTTAATAGAGCGTTATTCATGGAAGCTAAGATTATCCATGGTTGCTTGTCCTAACTGAGGTCCAGCGCCGAGGGCCTTCTGGCGGTTCCCTCGCTACGAGAAGCCAAGTTACAGGGAACCAGGCAGAGGGCCTTCTCGGTAGTGGCACCCACCCTGTGGAATGCCCTCCCACCAGAGGTCAAAGAGAACAACAACTACCAGACCTTTAGAAGGCATCTCAAGACAGCCCTGTTTAGGGAAGCTTTTAATGTTTGATGGATTTCTGTATTTTAATATTTTGTTGGAAGCCACCCAGAGTGGCTGGGGGAACCCAGCCAGATGGGCGGGGTATAAATAATAAATTATTATTATTAATTATTATTACTTCTATATTACCTCCAGTATCTCCATGGATGTAGCCAGGATTTATGGGGGGCAGGCTCTATGTTGGGTATGCAGAACTTCAGTTAGTTATGCATTTCGTTAAATACGTTTATTGAATTACTTGATTCGGGGGGTGTAACAGATTAACCCCAGGATGGAGGATTTATTACACCCTGGATTAGAAAGAGTTAATCCACCTCCAGCTTAACTGACAGCGCATCTTTAGGAGGCAGGACGGTGCCGGTTTTAAAAAGGAGGGAATAACCGTTTCGGCAGTTGGAAGAGGGGGAGGTTGGTGACGAGGAGGGAAGAAGAAGGTTGTGGGGCCAGGATAGTGGTGGTTTAGGTTAGGCTTAGGATAATTTGAAGTTAAAAGTCTGACAGAGTTAATGTATAACTGTAACTAAGATTGTAAACTTATGCATCGTTAAGAAAAACTTATGTTCTCAAGAAAATAAAATTCATCTTCTTTTTGTGCCAAAGAGTATCGTCTTGGTTATTCCAGCAGCGTATTAAAACTCACAGAAGTGGAGACTCAGAATAGGGGAAAAACTTACCTAAGGAAAAGGGGATAGTTTGTGTCCTAGAGTCACACAGGAATGGCAGTATGGCGAGTGCCACAAGTTTGCCAGGGTGGTCTGGCAGACTGATACAGTGGGAATCTGAGTTGAGGGAGTCCCTGTTCTGTAGGCAAGAGGTTGTTCATTCAAATAGCCCCGAGTGTTTGTGAGATCAGGCCACGAAAGCTGGAATTAGACCCTCTTTACTGAGAAGCCCAGAATTGAGGGGTTTATTTTAAGGCGTAAGGAATTGAGTGGGGATTGCTTTACCCCTGTAACCTTTCGTCTCATAATCTATCGGCAACGTCGGCGAGGGGGTTAGTCGCAGGGGGCAACTGCCCCGCCCCCCCTTTTCTACACCCATGTGTATCTCAGACCGGTTGTTGAGGAATATGAGTGGAACAGTGCTAATCTGCTTGTGTCCTGTTCGTTGGCTTCCTATGGACATCCAATTGGCCACCATGGGAACAGGATATTGGACTAGGTAGGCCTTTGGTCTGATCCATTTCCAAGCTTCAAGAAAATGAACTTCAGGGTGGACCCTCATTACATACATAGAATAGAGAGAATTAAAATCTAGTAGAGCTGTCTTTCTTGACCCAAATACATAACCTTCTATTTGACAATAATCACCTAAGTATTGAGGGTATTTTTCTTGATAGATCCGTTAACCAATTTTACCATTTTGCTGTAAGATTTTCAGTACAAATGAGAAAGCGGTCATTTGTGTGTGAACTAATGGAGATTTACGGAGCAACATTCCTGCCTATTTCCCATGCACCCACTAAATACGAGAGAGATGTTGCAAGCAGGGCACCTGTACAGTCGTGTACAGCTATTTCACTGGCCCTTTCCTCACTCTTTTGCCCATAAACAGGTCGATATGGGATAGAGAACATGCAGAGATTGCTGCTATTCTACTAACATATTTATAGAAGGGAATGGAAGTTGAGAAATTGCTCAAATCCATCACTGGACCAGTCACAGCTTTATGAGATGCAGAAAGGTAATATTTTTGAGCCTCTTGGAATTGCGGCTTCTGAAAGCCACCTGTTCTAATCGGCAGTGACATTTGGCATGCTGGGAAATGGAGTATTTAAGGCTAGGAAAGGTCATTGCCATATTTCTTTCGGTAAAAGGCAGTCTGTTCAAATCCGGCTATAGGGGTGTTCACACAATATCTTGTGCTTGTGTGCAAGCTGGGCACTGACTATGTTACACTTTTTGGTCTGGGATGTGGAGGATACACCTTTTGAATTGCTTCTGTTCCTATTGATTGTATCTAATATTAGAGTAGACCCACTGAAATTAATAGACAAGGGACTAACTTAGATCCATCCATTTCAATGAATCTGCTTTGAGTATACTTAGATATATAACCTGTGTCTTTAACAGCAGCCTGGCATACATACAGTATACATGTATTTAATACCTGATGTTAAACGAAGGATGGGGAAACCTTTGCCTGCTACATTTCTGCGTGCCAGAAACTGTTGTTAAAAGCAGAGGCACAGGGCCAATTTTTATTTTTATTTAAAGAAGACTCTGACAGCCCTGGCAGCGAGACCAAGTATGACATCAAGGCTGAATACATTGCAGATTGAATTTCCCACTGGAGTCCATTTACTTCAGTTCTATGGGGAATTAATTCTTCCATAAAGGGAGAGCTCCTGGCTCTCCCTGCCTCACTGTCATGGTATTTATTGCTTCCATTCTTTTCTCCGAAGTTGAACTTTTAAAGTAGATCATCACCATCAGTGCTGCACTTAGAATTGTCCTAAGCCCCAGTCAGCAATAAACTGAATTAATTTTTGTTCTCTCGCTCTGCACGGCACACAAATACTCCTCCATCAAAAAAAGAGAGGCACACACAAACAAGGTGTTTGAGACTCTCCCGTGGGAGGTTGTTGGTTATTGTCTCTTGTACCTAGAGGCAGCCCTTATTACCTGATATTGCTTTTTCCAACCTGTGTAGCAACTTACGTTGCTGCTGCTGCTGCTTTTCTTTTTTTTAAAGAGCAGATGAGAACTTTATTTGTGAACTTGTGGTGTAAGATCAATTGCCCACACACTTTCTTCAGTAATCTGGTGAGTAGTTAATCTGTTCTGGAAAGAGATTTGTGATCTCTCTCCTCCCCTTTAATTAACCCCTCCCCCAATGCAAGCATTATATACTACTAAAGCATTTGCTATCAGTGACCTAAGTCTCAGACCTTCAAGTATCCCTATTTTCCAGGGACAGCGTCAGATTTACAGAAGCCGTCCTGGTTTCTGATTTAATTATGGGATGTCCGGCTTTTTTCTTAGGTTGTCCCTATTTTCATCGGAGAAATGTTGGACTGTATGGCAGCTATGCAACCCCCGAGCCAAGGAGATGAGTAACTATAAAACCTTTAGAAGACATCTGAAGGCAGCCCTGTATAGGGAATGTTTTTAATAAATAAATAAATAAATGTTTAATGTTTTGTTATGTTTTTATATCTGTTGGAAGCTGCTCAGAATAGCTAGGACAAGCCAGTCAGATGGGTAGGGTATAAATAGTAAAATTATTACTACCGTGTTTCTCACATTTTAAGACATGTCTTATATTTATTTTTACTCAAGAAAATAAGCCTATGGCTTATTTTCGGGGGGTGTCTTATTTTATTTCTTTTACTAACCGGTAAGTTGCTGCTGCTGCTCAAGCACCGACAAAGCGCCCAGCAGCGTGCGCCGCATGGAGCCCCGAGCCAGCGGGACCCGCTGAAGCGCCGACAAAGCTCCCGGCAGCGCTGCGCAGAGCGCCCTGAGCCGCAGGAGGAGCACCGTGGCTCTCGGCCTCTCCGCTGTCCTGTTCCTGTTTCCGCCGCAGGCGCCGCCGCCTCCTGCTCCCTCCCGGGGCGTCCCAGGCTTCGCCCGCTCGGCAGTGCTCCATGCAAAGCCAGGGGCGAGTGCAATTCCACCAGGAGGTTCCTCCGCGGCACCCGTAGAGACCATAGAGGAAAGGCGCGCGGCAGACACACCACTTCCGACTTCCGTTACTCTCACCCCCTCCTGCTGCGGCTCGGGGCGCTCTGCGCAGCGCTGCCGGGAGCTTTGTCGGCGCTTCAGCGGGTCCCGTGCCAAGGGGAAAGGAAGGGAGGAGGGGAGAGAGAGCGGGCAGAAAGGGAGGAGGGGAATAATCGCTGGCGCTACACGGCGAAAGAGAAAGGCAAGTTATGGCTCCAGGTGGAGCGACTGTCCCGAGATAATTGGAAAACAATCCTGCACTGTGTGAGCGTTTCTGCAGACCACGAGGCGCTGCTTGGCCCTTCCAGTTTGCTGCTGCTGCACGCCACAAACAGCGGAGGGTGAAAGGAGCAGCGCCGGGTAGCCAGAGTAACCTCCACCACCCCACAGCCATAACGTTTCCCAGAACAGGATGATTGAGGCTTTGTCGGCGCTTCAGCTGGGTCCCGCTGGCTCGGGGCTCCACACGGCGCGCGCTGCTGGGTATTTTGGCGAGGCCCTCCAGAACTGCACTTACAGTAGCACTACGGCTTATTTTCGGGGTATGTCTTATATTTTTTCAAAGCATGAAAATCGTGCCATGGCTTATTTTATAGGGACGTCTTAAAATATGAGAAACACGGTATTCTACTATTCATCGGAGAAATGTTGGGTGTATGAAGTTTGCTAGAAATAAGTGATGTTGTATGTGGACTGTGGGCACGGATAATGTTTCAAAGGTGCAATCCCAATCCCATTACAGTGGTACCTCGACTTATGAAGGCGATCCGTTCCGCGGCGCTCTTCGTAAGTCGAAGTCTTCGGTTGTTGAAGCGCCCGTTTTGCGCTTCTGCACAGGCGCAGAACGCGTGCGCGGCGAAAAGACTTACGGGTTTGCCGACTTCAGCAGTCGAGTCATTCGGATGTCGAGGTACCACTGTACATGATTCAGGCATAGTAACAGGACATAAGACAGTGACTAGGGAAGGCATGTGCCAAAGGTGGGAGGCATGCAAAGGGTGGGCCTGTGTGTTTGTATAACACAGGTGTGAGTAAGATTTCCAGCGTGTGGGCCACATGTCATTCTGGACAACTTTCTGAGGGTCACATGACAGCGATGGGGAGGGACTGAGAAAAGAGATGGCAGAGCAATGGATGTAAAATTTACCTTTATACAGTATGCTCATTTCTGTTCATTTATTTAATTTGTATGTCACCCTAACCCAATAATCCTCCCTCCCACAACACATTTTAAAAGGGGATTAGATGTCTATCAGCCAAAAGTCTGGTTAAAGAGGAACATTTTTGCCTTATGCCTAAAGGTGTATAATGAAGGTGCCAGGTGAACCTTCCCTGGGGAGAGCATCCCACAGACGGGGAGCCACTGCAGAGAAGGCCCTTTCTCATGTTGCAACCCTTCTGATCTCTCGTGGAGGAAGCACACGAAGGAAGGCCTCAGAAGATCTCAGGGTCCGGGCAGGTTCATATGGACTACACCAGGCTTCCTCAACCTCGGCCCTCCAGATGTTTTTGGCCTACAACTCCCAGGATCCCTAGCTAGCAGGACCAGTAGTCAGGGGTGATGGGAATTGTAGTCTCAAAACATCCGGAGGGCTGAGGTTGAGGAAGCCTGGGCTACACAGTTACTACACAGAAATGCAGCGTTTGCTTGGTTTAATTGTCTTTGGGATGTCACCCAGCCCCCCCCCCTTTGGAAGAAAAAATGGTGTCTGTACTCACCATGAAGTAAGCACTGCACTCGGGTGTGTGTGTGTGTGTGTGTGTGAAGGTGCCAGTACAGTGGTACCTCAGGTTACAGACGCTTCAGGTTACAGACGCTTCAGATTACAGACTCCGCTAACCCAAAAATAGTACCTCGGGTTAAGAACTTTACCTCAGGATGAGAACAGAAATCGTGTGGCGGCAGCAGGAGGCCCCATTAGCTAAAGTGGTACCTCAGGTTAAGAACAGTTTGAGGTTAAGAACGAACCTCCAGAACGAATTAAGTTCTTAACCTCAGGTACTGCGTACCCTTGAGTATCTCCAGAAAAAAAAGCACTGGCGTCACTTGACTTGGGGGAATCTGAAAGGTGGGAACAGCAAATTCATGTATTACATTTGTGAGCAGGGCCGTCTTAAGCGCCCCTGGCGCCGTGGTGCGCCGGATCTCTCCGGCGCCCTAACGCCCCATTTCCCAGCGCGGTGGGCAGGTGGCTGCAGCGCGCTGCGCGGCAAGCGGGCAGGCAGACACAGTGCAATCTCTCCGGCACCCTCCCGCCCCGTTTCCCAGCGCGGTGTGCGGGTGGGCGCAGCGCGCTGCTGCGCACCGGACCGGCCAGCCAGCGGGCTGGCGCAGCTCGCGGCGCCCTCCTGGCGGGCCGGCACCGTGGTGCCCTGCGCCACCCAGCCTGCACGTAGGGCCAGCCCTGTTTGTGAGTCCATTATTCCTCCAGGGAGCTCAAGACAGCACACATTATTCATATCCCTGTTCTGTTTTCTTCTGAAAAGAATGCTTTGCAGCAGGCTATGCTGAGAGATAGTTTTTTGCAGTCTAAAACATCTGGAGGGTACCATGTTGGCAAACTATGCCATAAAGGTGAGTATTCCCACCAGGAAGACTAAACTGTTCCTGCCTGGCTGCCTGGCTGCCTTCCCCATTAGCTAGCCCAAAGCTTGTGAATGAGCTCCCTGGTTGCAGAGGTGGCTCTCCAGAATTAAAGGGAGATGAGGGCTCTCACTTAGCAGCAGCAGCAGCAGGAACCAGCTTTCTGGGAATCAGCAAGTCTACACATCAAAGTTGTGAATTAAAATGCAAGCCACACTTCCCTGCTTGCGTTCAAGCTACTTCGTTATGAGAGATGTTCGCCGAGAGAAAAAGAAAACGTGCACCGAGAAGGAGATCTGCCTCATGTCTGCTTAATGAGTGCATAAACACTGTGCCGTTATTGAATTTTAATTGACTCCTTTGTAGCTTTGTGCTATAAAAAAAAGTAGAAAACTACACATAATGAGCTATTATACTTGGCACGACAAAGGGGGGAAATGTACTTAAGAGACGCTCAGTTCTTTAGAGGAAAATACGGCAACTACAATTGGAGGTGTGAGAAGCCAAGGAAGCTCACTGCAGTCTAAATGCAATAGTTCTTTCTTCCAGGGAACAATGTCATGGCGGCTCGATGCAGAAAACATTTGCATAGGCACCTGAAAAAATGGGGAGCTTTCATGGGATGGCAATGCCTTAAAACAGGTTGGCTCCCCAGGTTTGCCCAAACCCAATGTATTCAGTGGGGGCTTATTCCCCGCATACCCTCCAACATTTCTCCTATGAAAATAAGGGCACCCCATTCCATGATACTTTTATTATTTATACCCCACACATCTTACTGGGTTGCCCTAGGCACTCAGGGCAACTTTCAACATTAAACATTAACAAAACTTCCCTATACAGGATTGCCTACAGACGGCAGTGAGAGATTTTACTTTCTTGGGCTCCTTGATCACTGCAGGTGGTGACAGCAGTCACGAAATTAAAAGACGCCTGCTTCTTGGGAGAAAAGCAATGACAAACCTAGACAGCATCTTAAAAAGCAAAGACATCACCTTGCCGACAAAGGTCCGTATAGTTAAAGCTATGGTTTTCCCAGTAGTGATGTATGGAAGTGAGAGCTGGACCATAAAGAAGGTTGATCGCCGAAGAATTGATGCTTTTGAATTATGGTGCTGGAGGAGACTCTTGAGAGTCCCATGGACTGCAAGAAGATCAAACCTATCCATTCTGAAGGAAATCAGCCCTGAGTGCTCCCTGGAAGGACAGATCGTGAAGCTGAGGCTCCAATACTTTGGCCACCTCATGAGAAGAGAAGAATCCTTGGAAAAGACCCTGATGTTGGGAAAGATTGAGGGCACTAGGAGAAGGGAACGACAGAGGACAAGATGGTTGGACAGTGTTCTCGAAGCTACGAACATGAGTTTGACCAAACTGCGGGAGGCCGTGCAAGACAGGAGTACCTGGCGTGCTATGGTGCATGGGGTCACGAAGAGTCGGACACGACTAAACGACTTAACAACAACAACAACACAGACGGCTCAGGGGTAAGATAACGGCCATACCCTCCAACATTTCTCCAATGAAAATAGGGACATCCTAAATAAAAGTGGGACGTTACGGGATCAAATCAGAAATCAGGATGGCTTCTCTAAATGAGGGCTGTCCCTGGAAAATAGGGAGACTTGGAGGGTCATGGCAAGTGTGCTTAAGCTGGAAGCCTTACTTTCTAAAGTTACTTAGCATGAGACAAGGAAGCAATCACAGGGAATGAAAGCCTAGTGCCACATTTCATTGCTAGCATCAGCTGAGGGAGTTTGGCAAGGACACAAAGCATAGAATCATAGAGTTGGAAGAGACCACAAGGGCCATCCAGGCCAACCCCCTGCCAAGCAGGAAACACCATCAAAGCATTCCTGACAGATGGCTGTCAAGCCTCCGCTTAAAGACCTCCAAAGAAGGAGACTCCACCACACTCCTTGGCAGCAAATTCTTACTGTCAGGAAGTTCTTCCTAATGTTTAGGTGGAATCTTCTTTCTTGTAGCTTGAATCCATTGCTCCTTGTCCGCTTCTCTGGAGCAGCAGAAAACAGCCTTTCTCCCTCCTCTATATGACATCCTTTAATATATTTGAACATGGCTATCATATTACCCCTTAACCTTCTCTTCTCCAGGCTAAACATGCCCAGCTCCCTAAGCCGTTCCTCATAAGGCATTATTTCCAAGCCTTTGACCATTTTGTTTGCCCTCTTCTGGACACGTTCCAGCTTGAAAGTATCCTTTTTGAACTGTGGTGCCCAGAACTGGACACAGTACTCCAGGTGAGGTCTGACCAGAGCAGAATACAGTGGTACTATTACTTCCCTTGATCTAGATGCTATACTGCTATTGATGCAGCCCAGAATTGCATTGGCTTTTTTAGCTGCTTCATCACACTGTTGACTCATGTCAAGTTTGTGGTCTACCAAGACTCCTAGATCCTTTTCACATGTACTGCTCTCAAGCCAGATGTCTCCCATCCTGTATTTGCCCCTTTCACACCCCCCCCAAGTGTAGTACTTTACATTTCTCCCTGTTAAAATTCATCTTGTTTGCTTTGGCCCAGTTGTCTAATCTGTTAAGCACTTTTACTGTAAATGAAAGCACAGTTAGGTGCGGGGCTACATTGGCAGATTGTAGCCAGTCCATCTCAAGAGTGCAATCCTGGGCATGTCTACGCAGAGGTAAACCCCACAGATTTCAGTGGGGCTTATCCCCAGGTAAGAGATTGAAGGATTGCAGCCTAAATGGTCCCCAAGTAGTGCCAGCAACTTAGACCACAGTCCAGCTAAAGCTAGGTACTTTTAAATCCCGCTTGATTCCACTGAGAGAAACCAGCTTGATTCTCCCACCAAAATGGCGACTTGAAAAGCACATAACTTTGGCTGGGTTGTGGCCTTGTAAATTCTGTACCTTTTGTAGGTTTGTAGAATAAGAAAGCATATCAAGTCATGGTGTGACTTTTCTACTGTCAAAACCAGGCACCCCCAAACTTCGGCCCTCCAGATGTTTTGGACTACAATTCCCATCATCCCTGACCACGGGTCCTGTTAGCTAGGGGTTGTAGGCCGAAACATCTGGAGGGCCACAGTTTGGGGATGCCCGGTCAAAACCCACAGAGATTTAGGACATGTTTGCGTGTTAGTTGTTTATTGTGGGCCATTCTCTCTCTCTGTGTGTGTGTGTGTGTGTTTTTCTCCTTGTAAACTTGCTAACTTACCTTTGTGATGAGAGGATTGTCACAGATCAACTTAATAAAACCAAAGCTTTCAATCAACAAAATCACAGCCTCCCCACTTCCACCTCAATCCTGAGAGCACGATCTCTTTCCACATAAGAGAACACCTGCCTTGCTTCCAGAGGGCTGCTCTTTCATTTGTTCCCTCCACCATCATAACTGGAATTTAAAATGTTCAGCCATTCGCAAGTGCTAGCTCATTTGAATTTAAATCGGTCTGCATCTGTGGCTAGCCAGGCCTGCCGCGAAGCTATCCAATTAAAACCAGAAAACTCGGACCCTCAAAGTGACTGTAAAAGTGCAGCAAAATCCATTGCTACTGCCCAAAGTAGGGAAAAAGAAATAATAATTTTTAAAGTCGTTAGGACATCTCCAACACAGCCGGTCTTGTAAAAGGTTCTGATCAAGGCAGTGCCAAGAGGGAAGGACTCAGAAAGCACCGCTGTACTTTTCTCACCTGTCATCGTTTCTTGTTTTATTTTATTTTTTGTCTACAAAGAATTCCTTCCTCCCCCCCCCAAAAAAAAAGCACGGCAAAAAGGTTCGCCTTGGAAAGAGTCGAATCCATCTATTAGTGTCTAGTCAAGGAGCCCGGAGGAGAAATGTCAGGGCGACGTAGGTCAGATATTAAATCACACACACCCCAAACCAGCCCTGTCAAGGGCTGGGAAGGGAGCCAGCTTATTGAACGAAGAGTTTTGGGAGGGAAAGAGCAAGAGCATGTAGGAGGAAAATCAAGGTTACTTCCATCTTCAATAATGTCTCTGCCCACCTGCAGTCAAAGACGAGGGTTGCCTGGAGTATGTAGCTGACATTTTGCAGCAACGAAACGGAAGGTCCAAAAGGCAAACGGTATATGAAGGCAGGTTTTTTGTTTTTTAACAAGGAAGCTCACCTACAAGATGTGAGGTAAGTGCTTTCAAACTCCCCAGAGTAATCATTAGAGGCTTCTTCAGACTTGGCTTGAAGTTTTGGATACACAGAAGACTTGGGGGAAAGTTTGCCTGCGTTCAACAAGGGTATACGTCTGTGTGTGAATACTGGTTTGCACTGGTGCTGTAAACTGGAAGCCATGGCCCGCTCAGCATTTAAAGTAAAGACTATTGTGTGGTAAGCACTTTGTATTGTGTGGTAATTACCTCACAGACGTTACTTGGAGTAACAACACCAAGTAACATGGTCCGCAGGTGCTCAGAACACTCCGGAACTTTCTGGTCTTGCCCCACACAGGATGCCTCTGTGGTTTCTCTCACCATACTCCCATACTGTCCAACATTTCTCCGATGAAAATAGGGATGCCTTATTCCATAGTAACAATTTTATTATTTATACCCTGCCCATCTGACTGGGTGGCTTCATATATATATATATATATATATATATATATATATATATATATATATATATATAAACATTTTAAAAGAAACACTTCCCTCTACAGGGCTGCCTACATATGTCTTCTAAAAGTTGCAGAGTTACTCATCTCCTTGGTTCAGGGGTGACAATCTCTCTACACCATTTCTCTGATAAAACTAGGGACATCCTAAGGGAAAGCAGTACATTCCAGGATCAAATTGGAAACTGGGACAGCTTCTGTAAATCCAGGACTGTCCCTGGAAAATAGGGACACTTGTAAGGTGTGTACTCCTTTCTTGGTCTGGCCTACTGTAGGGCAAAATGAGAATACTGCTTTCTCTAGCACAGCCTTGGCCAATGTTGTTTTGGGCTACTGCAATTCACGTCAGCTCATAGACAGACAGACAGACAGACAGACAGACAGACAGACAGACAGACAGGATCCAAGTACAAAGTGTTTCTATCCACTGTAATAAACCATGACGGTTAAGGCATTCATTCTCCTGGTCATCTCAGCAGTTTGGTTATGAAGACGGGCACCTTTGACCTAGGAACTAGAAGGGATTTTTTTTTAAAGTAAGAGGGAGGAGGGGGAGGAGTTTGGACTTGATATCCCGCCTTGCACTCCCCTTAAGGAGTCTCAAAGCGGCTGACAATCTCCTTTCCCTTCCTCCCCCACAACAAACACTCTGTGAGGTGAGTGAGGCTGAGAGACTTCAGAGAAGTGTGACTAGCCCAAGGTCACCCAGCAGCTGCATGTGGAGGAGCGGGGAAGTGAAACTGGTTCACACCAGATTGCAAGTCCACCGCTCTTAACCACCACACCACCCTGGGTCCCATGGGAAGGTTGGGGAAGAGGAGAATGAATGAGGGGCAGCAGGGGAAAGGGAAAGAAGGGCTGTGGTGCTAACTACCACAAAGAGGAGGGGATGGGGGGAAAGTGAGAGCATCAGCCAAACCACAGTAAGGGCCCCCTTGTGTCTGGTGCCAACCCTGACACAAAATTATTTGCACCCTCCTCACGAAAGAGTGCGCCCTCCCTGCTCTAAAGATCCAAATATCTGAAAAGTCTCTTTAAGCCTTATAACCAAACTGATACCACCTCTTCCCGTGGCTGAAAACACCCCTTCCCTGTCTGTTCCAAGAGGCAGCTGAAGCAAGAATCCTTATAGCTCCTGCGTCAGCACAGCAGACTCTCCAGAGGGGGGGGGGCAATGCTGCCTTTACAATATTGCACCTGTGTAAATCTCACTCAGGAGAAGAGTTGGGTGGGGTTTGCAAATGAGCAGTTTGCAGAGCTGAGCCAAACAATTTTCGGGAGACATTTTTCTATTAAAAGGAAACAGAAGTCCGCACTGCAGAATCTCTATTGGGTTTTTTTGTGCGGGTGAGGTGCCTTCGACTCCAGTGTCCTAGAACAATGCTAGGTTCGGCGCATTGTGGAGGGTGCAAATGGAAGCCAGGGCGCCAGCACAGTTACTGCTACTTGTAACGAACATCAGCCCACACAAAATAATATTATCAAACCTTGGAGGCCGTCAGAAAGAAGTTGGTGCGCTATTGCATAGGGACGTTTTTATGTTTGACGTTTTGTTGTATCTTTCATATTTTGGTGGAAGCTGCCCAGAATGGCTGGGGCAACCCAGTCGGATGGGTGGCATATAAATAATATTATTTTGTTTACTATTATTGCTACTGCCACCACTGGTGGTGAGCCCTAACTCTGAAGCACCATTAGCGAATTTCTCCCGCTGGAGAATTTGGGCAAAATGGTTTCCCCTCCTTTGTCTGCCCAGCAACAGGATGGCGAATGTTGAGGGTTCGTTTACGTACGACTTTTGAGATCCCAAACAGGGAAGTGGCAGGTACCCAACAGTCTACTTCTCTGTGAAACAGCAGCCACTATCCCCCTCCTCAAGTCCTTCTGCTACTGCAATATTGTTGAAACTCCCTTGGGAAATTTGAAATGTTATTTTTGTTTAATCCTACTCTCTTCTTTTCCTGCTGCATGCTACTTCTGTTTATCTCCTCTCCATCTGCTCCTCATCATAAATAGTAGGTGCAGCACGATGCCAATATTAAAAAAATACAGGCAATTAGCCAGCCCTGCCGCCCACTCGCACACCTCTAATTATAGTCTGGGAGCAGAAGGAGACCCACAAGTTGAGCTCTGAATCTATTTTATTAATGAGGTAAAGATATTATACTATAAAACATCCTGGAATGAAGAAGTGTATGGTCACATACATGGCAGAAGAAAACATCCTTCCTCCTCACTCTTGGGTCTTGTCCCGGCCTACCACAAGGCGGCAGCCGCCCAGACCTTTCCACTGAGGTTTTCAGGTTAGAAAGATCTTCCTTGTCCCTGACAAGATTTTTTTAAGGGTGTGTGTGTCTCATTTTAGGCCTCCGTGACTTGACCAGCGATTAACTGATTATCACGGAGCTTCAGTTCAGACCCTCCAAGTGTCCCGTTTTCCATGGACAATCTTGGATTTACAGAAGCCATCCCAGCTTCCGATTTGATTCCAAACTGTCCTGCCTTTCCTTAGGACATCGCTATTTCCATTTGAGAAATGTTGGAAGGTATGGAATAGGCTGTCCCCGGGGCTTTTATTCAGCCGGAACTCAGTTCTGGCACCTCTCAGGTGGGCGCCATTGCCATTCTAAGAAAATTAGGGGAGGTGTTCACGCTGAGCTCCGGCACCTCTTTTTCCACACACACACACACACACACACACTGGACATCACTATTTTCTTCAAAGAAATGTTGGAGAGTATGAATAGGGTGTCCCTCTTTTCATCGGTGGGTATGTCAGCTCTCCATCAGCCAAGTGATCTATTTTCATTGTCCTCAGATTTCTCTGCATGAAACTCTTTGCTGGCACTCTTTATTTGTGCATTTCTACTCTATTTTAAACTCTGCCTGTGGGCCATAGCCACCCAGGGAGCTGCCTTGTACTGAGTCAGGACATTGGCCCATCTAGGCTCAACACTGTCTATGCTGCCTGGGAGCAGCTCTGTAAGGTTTCAGACGGGGGCCTTTCCCCAGCTGTTCCCGGGGATGCTAAGGGTTGAACTCGGGACCTTATGCATGCAAAGAACAGGGCAAGATCAGCGAGGATCAGGGTGGACAGAAACCTCCCATGGAGCAGAAGGGCAAATGCTTGCTTGACCCTGGCTCAGATCCCTTGAGTCCTTATGAGCTCTTCATACCAAATAGTTGCTTTGGGGTGGGAAAAAACGTGCGCATTAACTGTAATGCCATATCTAGTTTGTCTTATTGAGGGATCCAATATGGAAAGAGCATCTTTGTGTGATTTGGGATGGAGAGGCTAGAGCAGGCATCCCCAAACTGCAGCCCTCCAGATGTTTTGGCCTACAACTCCCATGATCCCTACCTAAGAGGACCAGTGGTCAGGGATGATGGGAATTGTAGTCCAAAACATCTGGAGGGCCGAAGTTTGGGGATGCCTGGGCTAGAGGCTTCAAAAGCTAGGGTAATGAATAATCAAGGTGCTACTGTTCGGTGTGTTGTGAGGATTCACAGACTTCGACAAGAGTGAATTGAGGGCAGGTTCAGGGCTTAACCAACGAGTAGCAATGATGGAAAGGGGCAGGCCAGTTAGGTATCAATGGCAGAAGTAGCTATAGAAAGGTTCGGCTTCTTGAGGGGAATGGGGGTCTCCTAAGCGCCCTCAGCACCCTTGACAAACTACACTGGTATGGTATGGTAGTGCTTTAAATGTATAGCATGGATGGGACCTTATCTTCCCCTTTTGCATTTTGGCAAAATGTTGCGTGTGAAATGGAACAGGGATGCCTTTTGCTTCTCCTCATGAATAAAAATAAGATTATTTTTTAAAAAATCCCATCTCATCTTTAGAGCCGATTAAAAGTACTTCAAAGTGTTATTAACAGCTATTATTCCAGTATGGAAGAGTTGTGTTGCTAACTAATAAAGTTGTCCCTTTTGTTAATGAGACAATTGCGTCTTTGCTGAGGGCTTTCTTTGTAAAAAGAACGGCGTGCCTTTTCCTAGGCTCTGCGGAGACTTCAGTTGGCTTAATTCCCAGAAACCGAATGCCTAGGGCTCTTGCTATTGTAAAAATGACACCTTTCTATGCGGTGATTGTGCTCCGCTTTTCCTGAACGATTCAGGATTCTATAATAAAAATTTCACCCTCAGCAGCAGAGAGTACACGGGTGCTTCTCGTAAAATAATCTGTGACGAAAGCTGCAGAGTTAAGTTACACGTCCCAGTGTTTAGGCAAAGTGGCTGCAGGCCCTGAGATCGGTAAAGCTGCAGGATTTTGAAGAAGTAAAGTTTATTTTACTGGAATTATTTATTTTACAAGGAACCAGGCAGAGGGCCTTCTCGGTAGTGGCACCCGCCCTGTGGAACACCCTCCCATCAGCGGTCAGAGAGATAAACAACTACCTGACATTTAGAAAATACATAAAGGCAGCCCTGTTTAGGGGAAGTTTTTAATCTGTGATATTTGATGTATTTTAATGTGTGTTGGAAGCTGCCCA
The DNA here is from genome assembly GCF_965207765.1 of Zootoca vivipara. NCBI lineage: Eukaryota > Metazoa > Chordata > Lepidosauria > Squamata > Lacertidae > Zootoca > Zootoca vivipara. Next base: position 12,921,541 of record NC_142594.1, on the reverse strand, counting down.
GAGTGGCAGGGGAATCCCAGCCAGATGGGCGGGGTATAAATAATAATATATTATTATTATTATTATTATCATTATTATGGATTGTGTGTGTGTGTGTGTGTGTGTGTGTGTCATATTTTTTAATGTCATTCCCCTTGTTAACACAAATAAAAAAAATGGGGGGGGCTTCTCCCTTTTCCTATACATAGAGCATTATCACCCACACAGCCCTCTGGTCTACTACATTCCAGGGATACTTTATTGGACCAGGAATAATAAAAAATGGTATTTTGGGATATATTTATTATAAGCCATAACTAAGAAGAAAATGACATACCTGAAAACTAAGGGGTTACAGCAAACTGGGCCACCCCTATTTGGAAAGCTTGGGTGTGATTTACCTGGCCTTTGTGTAAACCTTCAATGGCATCGCACGAACGGATACATTAAATTAGCATTTATATAGTTGGGCTTTGCATCTACAGATTAACACAAGGAGTTTCGCAAACATCCACAGCTGAAGAGATGTGTCCATGACAAGGTGAGCAAATAGATTATAGAAGCTGAGCTGCTTGAACAGAGTATCAGCTGGGTGATAAGGGATATGTAACTGCTTGCTGTGAGCAGCCCATTAGGAAAAAAAGAACTGTCCTTCCTGCTTGGTTGCTTTATGAGTTCAAGTTCAGACTAAGCAGCGATGAGGAAGACCTCTGAGGACCATTCCTTTCACCCCAACTTGAGAAGAAGCATTTAAAGCAGCCCTGGCTCATCCAATGTCCTCCAGATTTTCTGGACTATACGTCTCATAATCCCCAGCCAGTGTGGACTAGCTGAAGATCACATGAAGTGCAGAAACATCTGAAGGGAACCAGGTTGCTGAAGACTGAAAAGCATCATTATGGGAACTAGGAATGTCCCTAGAAGCCAGGGGTTGCCAACCATTTGGGGCCTGTGGGAACATGCAGGATTTTGGGAAAGGACCATAGACACCAGTCTGTTAGTATTTTTCATTCTCCATTGCTGTGATCCACACTGTTTACATTCCATACTTCTGGAAGTGTGAGAACGGAAGCTTAGACACTGAACTTCTGTCCTATGTGCTTTTGTTTTTAGGCTCTTTGTTCTGTCTCCCGGACAGGCAGGATGTTTGTGTGAGCTGCTCCTCACACTGTTGTTATTTTCTTTATTATGATTTGCTTTACTCTGGTTTGATTTGATGTACAGAAATAAAATAGTGGATGCTACATACTTCTGCAGCCAAGATTTCGTTTACTCTGCTGTTCGTGTGGGAGTCCGGTTACCGGAGGGAGAGGCTCTGATACAATCACACTCCAGAGGCAGTGTGGTTAGATGGTCAGACTAGAGGCTGGGAGACCAGGGTTCAAATCCCCGCTCAGCTCACCCACAAAGCTCACTGGGTGACCTTGGGCCATTCACTGCCTCTCAGCCTAAACTACCTCATAGGGTTGTTGAGATTAATTGAGGAGGGGGATAATCCATGTATGGCACATGGAGCTACTTAGAGAAGGTGCACTATAAAAGCAACAAACAAATCCCCGCGTGTTAGAAAGCACCCAATTGCCACCTAGTTCAATAGTCACTCTCCTCCCCATACAACCCACAGATGTAAAAATGTGTTTTAGCTTCCCCCCCAAGCCTAGTACTGTATTCTTTTTTTTTGTGGGGAGGGGATCTTTCTGGAGAGTGCAACTGGGAAGGTAAGGCTAATCTTTTCCAATACTAATTTCCACTGGGGAGAAACAATTGGTAGGGATCACAACTGGGAAGCAAATAGTTAACTCCCCCCAGGTGTGAGTCCTCCAATGAAAACATCTCTCTCCTTTGACCAGTAGAAAGTTCCATCCTCACCTGGCTTAATTGCTGTGGGGTTCGGCAACTTGGGGGGGGGGGAGTCAGAGTTTGGGAGGAGAGGGCTAAGCTTCTCCATCAAATCTGTGGTCTTGCAAAAAAAATAATCACCCCTCCCCCACTGCAATTAGGCTTGTAAAAGGCCTTCGACAGACTAGAACGGAAGGCCACATTTCAGTAGGGGGAGGGGAGGAGATGCTGAGGCCAGATATCAGGAGTACGCAGGATCCTCATGGGGTGTCAGCAAAGGCCTTTGTAGGCACATGAGGTCCTGTGGGCACCATGTTGGGAACCTCAGTGTCCGGGCAGAACGATGGGGGTGGAGACGCTCCTTCAGGTATACTCGACTGAGGCTGTTTAGGGCTTTAAAGGTCAGCACCAACACTTTGAATTGTGCTCGGAAACATACTGGGAGCCAATGTAGGTCTTTCAGGACCGGTGTTATGTGGTCTCGGTGGCCGCTCCCAGTCACCAGTCTAGCTGCCGCATTCTGGATTAATGGCAGTTTCCGGGTCACCTTCAAAGGTAGCCCCACATAGAGCGCATTGCAGTAGTCCAAGCGAGAGATAACTAGAGCATGCACCACTCTGGTGAGACAGTCCGTGGGCAGGTAGAGTCTCAGCCTGCGTACCAGATGGAGCTGGTAGACAGCTGCCCTGGACACATAATTGACCTGCACCTCCATGGACAGCTGTGGAGGCATTTAGCTGTGGAGCAGCTAAATGGTTGCAACTTCTTGGCAGCAATTTTCCCACAGCGCCTTTGGCTGCTATCCAACAGAGTTATGCATGCTTCACTGGTAGAGAGAGTAAATAATGGCTTTGATCATTCTAATTCTACAGCGGGGCAATTTACGGTGTAATCCTATACACATGGACTCAGAACTAAGTCCCACTCAGATAAGTGTGTAAGACTGCAGCTTAACTAGTTCTTCTGTTGCCTTGATTAAACCCATTGTGTTCTCTCTCATTTCTTTTCAAGAAACAGGGAAATGTTCTGATCCAAGGTGATTGTCACTTATTTCAAAGTACAGAGTTCGCTAACTAAAAAGAGAGGGGAAAGCAGACAGAGGGCAGCCTTAAGCAACTGAGACCCTGAAGCCAACAAACATCTACTAAGCCTCTTTATTTTTTTTGTTATACATGAGCACAGCTACCCCGTAAATCCTTAATCTAGTCCAATGCCAGTTACATTCCTCTTCTCCACACCATCTCAGAAGTATATCCCAGACTTTTCAATGGGGCTTGCTCCCTTCGATGTGCTTGGGATTCTTATCTAAGAAGCAGTAGAGTAGTAGCATTGATTACAACAAATCTTCCCATCCAAGGCCAGAGTCTTGAGCACACACTACAAAAAAGGTAAAGGTAAAGGGACCCCTGACCATTAGGTCCAGTCGTGACCGACTCTGGGGTTGCGCGCTCATCTCGCATTATTGGCCGAGGGAGCCGGTGTATAGCTTCCAGGTCATGTGGCCAGCATGACAAAGCCACTTCTGGCAAACCAGAGCAGCACATGGAAACGCTGTTTACCTTCCCGCTGTAGCGGTTCCTATTTATCTACTTGCATTTTGACGCGCTTTCGAACTGCTAGGTTGGCAGGAGCTGGGACCAAGCAACGGGAGCTCACCCCGTCACAGGGATTCGAACCGCTGACCTTCTGATCAGCAAGCCCTAGGCTCTGTGGTTTAACCCACAGCGCCACCTCAAAAATGCAGAAAGAAAAAGAAGACATCCGTATCCTGATTCATGACAGTTGGAAGGGACCTTGAGGATCATTTAGTCCAACCCGAATAGTCAGCTGTCCCATACAAGGATTGAACCAGAAAACTGGGCATCATCAGCACCATGCCCTAACCAGCTGAGCTATACACACTTAAACTGTCATTCAATCAAGGTGTGGTGTTTGAAGGTTATGCTCTGCCTCCAACTGGAAACAGCAACACTTCTGAATTATCAACTGCTGGGAACCACATGAGGGGAGAGCACTCTTGTGCTTGAATCCTCCTTGTGGGTTTCCTGCAGGCATCTGGTTGGCCATTGTGAGAACAAGATGCTGAACTAGATGAGCCATTGGCCTGATCCAGCAGGCTCTTTCTTTCCTTTCACGGTGGGTGGTGTTGCGGCTGGGGATCTGGGCCCTTGTGGTGATCTGGCTCGGGTGCACCAACTCCCAGTCACATCATGTCCGCCTGGCCAATATATGCCGGGGGGGGGCATGGTGTGGTTGGGGGTGTGGATCCTGTCCGAAGCCTGGACGTGGGCTAGGGCCATGCCACGCTCCCAACAGGGACCCCTCAGGGTGCCCCTATTTGATGTAAGTCACCCTTCTGGTGGAGTCAAGATATAGCCTGGCTTCACCCAATGCCTAAGCCAAACCACTCACATCTGTAATCAATAAAGTTGTGGCGTGTTTTAGCCCATTAACCTAAATACTTGCGTCTCTGTGTTATTAATCAATAGAGAACTGCAGGGCATGGGACCTTGCACACAACAGAAAGCATTTTCTGATCACTGCTTACTCTTAGATCCAAGACCCAGGATAAAAGACGCCTGCTTCTTATGAGAAAAGCAATGACAAACCTAGACAGCATCTTAAAAAGCAGAGACATCTCCTTGCCAACAAAGGTCCGTATGGCTAAAGCTATGGTTTTCCCAGTAGTGATGTATGGAAACAGGTAGGTAGCCGTGTTGGTCTGGGTCGAAGTAAAATAAAAAAATTCCTTCAGTAGCACCTTAAAGACCAACTAAGTTTTTATTTTGGTATGAGCTTTCGTGTGCATGCACACTTCTTCAGATGATGTATGGAAGTGAGAGCTGGACCATAAAGAAGGCTGATAAGAATTGATGCTTTTGAATTATGGTGCTGGAGGAGACTCTTGAGAGTCCCATGGACTGCAAGAAGATCAAACCTATCCATTCTGAAGGAAATCAGCCCTGAGTGCTCACTGGAAGGACAGATCCTGAAGCTGAGGCTCCAATACTTTGGCCACCCCATGAGAAGAGAAGACTCCCTGGAAAAGACCCTGATGCTGGGAAAGATTGAGGGCACAAGGAGGAGAAGATGACAGAGGACAAGATGGTTGGACAGTGTTCTCGAAGCTACGAACATGAGTTTGACCAAACTGCAGGAGGCAGTGGAAGAGAGGAGTGCCTGGCATGCTCTAGTCCATGGGGTCACGAAAAGTCGGACATGACTAAACGACTAAAACAAACAAACAAACAACAACAACTGTTACCTCTCTCTTTCTCCTCTTGGCAGCAGTCAGGAATCATCCCAACATCCTGGGACAATGAGACATTGTACCCTCTCTCTTTCCTCCTGTTAAGAGCCAATACAGGGCTCAACATTGTGCAGTTGGGGGGAAGAGAAACATCTATTTTCCTCCTACAAGTTCTTGGAATAGGAAAGCTAAAAACCTGCAACAAGGAAATGAATGCAACGGGGCATGCTTAGGTAGCACGGCACAGATACCTTTTCCTCTACACAAAAGGTGGGTTCCTGAGAATCAACCAGGCCTGGGTACTCAGTGCCATGAAAACATACCCCATACGAAAACAGCACTCTCTGTCCCTTTGTGCCATATATAAAAACCATATATATATAACCATACATCTCACCATGGTGCAAGGCATTTGTCGAGGGGGGTATCGGTTATGTGTGTTCACCGTGCCTCCAGCTTCAGCCTATATACACAACAAGCAGCCTTTCACCCTTCATCTTATTGCCTGATCTGTTCTCCAAATTGAAAATTGTTAGGCGACAGGATTGGAGCAAAGTGCGGCTTAGTAATGTACTTGGAGGAGAGTGGTGGAAATAACGATTTGCCCTTGAAGAAACACTTTAGAAACAGGTTTTATACAGACCTAGGCAGCCAACAGCAAACAGAGGGTAAATGATGGCTGGTGGAAAGGAGTTGGGGAGGAAGGGGCTGGTTGAGTAAAGTCACAGAAAATTAAATATGACTTATGAAAATGTTTGCTTTGAGTGAGATGAATGGGGAGATTCAACGGAACAATAATTTAGCGAATAGCTCGCCTGCTTCACAGGCATAGATGAAACGTATCTGTTTTCTCCAGTCCACTTGGTATGATAAATTCACATTGGCCATGAGAGATGGTGTTAATTCCACTTGAGACTTTTTTCTCCCAAATATGTAATTTGTTAGTTGTTTTATCTTGCCCCAAGTAACCCAAAGCAACACACAACCAAACATACACACACACAAAGAGAAAGTTAGTGGGCCAGGTTTACTGGATTACTTTCTGGGGGTGGGATGGGGTGGGGTGGAACTGAACACTGAAATGGTATTATCTACCAGTGGAGTCATGGAGTCTTTCAAAATTGGACTTTCGACCTGGATTCGGGAAGACCATGGATCTGGTCAGTCTGAAAGGGATACTGACTGGGCCCTTAATGCCTTTTGCAGGGGCAGTTTTGGGGCGGGGCAACCAGTTCCCAGCACTGGGCATCCAGAGGAGAGGGTGCCCAGTAATCACTTGACAGGGTCCTAGAGCCCTCCGCCCCAAAGCCAAATATGTGAGCCAGTCAAGCAACACACGGGATGGAATGAGAAAGTCTTCAGGTGGCTTTGAAATGCCATTAGGGAGTAAGCCAGATATTGGGTGACCACATCATCAAATAAGAGGAAATGTGCATTGCCAAAGGGCAAACCAGGATCAGGAATTGCATTGCTTTTGCACATACTTCTTTATACGCACTGAGCATATAAATATCTATTCTATCTCTGGAAATAATCACCACCATTTGAAGATAGCTATGCAGTATGTCTCAGCCTAGTAGGGACGACTTTGACCAGGTGACCTGTCTGCCTCCTCAGTTCTGCTGCACAGGAATTTAACAACCCTGGCTTCTCCCATCTTATGGTGCTTTTATCTTTGGTCCAGATATGCCTTCAAATACCGGACTTCTTCAAAGAGAGGACTGCCCTCCGCAAAAATATTTTCTTTGAGGTTGTTCTTAGATAGAGAAGCTGAACGGATGTACATGAAAGTACTCCCCAAGATTATTATCTACAGTATTGAAAAGAAATAAACCCCACATCCCTAGTTATAGACCAACCACTAGAGCAGGCATAGGCAACCTCGGCCCTCCAGATGTTTGGGGACTACAATTCCTGTGGGATGTAAAACTAGGTGCAGTCAAGTCACAACATTTCCTAGAGTGACCACATGGAGGGACACCTGACCAGGTCAGTAGCTGACTTCCTGTCACTGACCTAGGACAGACTTCCTCTGCATGTAATTGAGATGAGCGTTACCGGTCCAGGTAAAATATAAGGACAGGGCAGTGGCCATGTTCTCTGCCTTCTGACTACGCACTCAAGCTGACCACATCTTATTGAGAGATCCTCTCTCGGCTTCCAGCCAAAAGAGGAGATAATGGAGTCTCACTCCACATGTATATAATATTTTTTCTAAACAAGCCTGCATTTCTGAGATTATGCTGTTAACTCAGGATGTCTCGTAAGTAAACTCTTTTTACTTTTAAAGAGCATTGTGCCGTGCATTTTCTTTTAAGAAGGATAAAGTGGAAATACCAGGAAATATATATATTATTCTAGGCTTCAGCAAGCCTGAGCAACTGTTTCTGCTGTGCATTAAAAAGGGGGATGTAACTCTGCTAAGTTTGGAGCTTGTTAACATAAGCTAGGATAGGATATATTAAACAATATCTCATCCACATTCCTGAACATTTCCACAATTCCCACCATCCCTGACCACTGGTCCTGTTAGCCAGGGATCATGGAAGTTGTAGCCCCAAAACATCTGGAGGGCCGAGGTTGCCTATGCCTGCACTAGAGGAAGCTATGAGTACAGTACATGAACCAGGCAGGTGCAATTTAGCATCCTCCTTCCTTTTTTATTTAGAGATTATGAATGTCCTGTTGACTTAACACCAAACTCATTAGAGCTTAATTGCAGGCTCCTGGCTATAGCAGTGTAATTTCAGTTTACTTTCATGCATGACGTCATATATAAAAGACACGGAGTCGTAAGAAAATGTGTAACTTATTGTGAGAATTATAATAGTTGTTATATATGCCATTATAGTTTCAGTAGTGCCATGCAACGCAAAATTTCTATTTTGCATTACACTTTGCATTTGAACTTTTTTAAAAAAAGATTTTGAAATTGTTGCTGCACACATTTTTATTAATTCATTTTATTTAGACCATTTCTATACTGATATTTAGATTAGATATAGTTAGCTATATAAAGCAACATTTTAGGCATTGGCAATTATAGAAACTACCTATATATCTATCATTCTATCTATCTATATTATATAGATCTAGGAAAGGTCTATAGCAAGACCTTTTGCTAACAAGATGTGGGAAAGAACTGAAAAGATGTGAGAAAGCCGATATTTTGAAAACCACAATTAAGTCCAGGTGCATTTAGCGTTCCCTACTGTATTATGAACATATTGGCAATGAGCAGAATCTTGAAGAACAAGTGGTCCAATTCCCCTTTTAAAAACCCTTCACATTTCAGATGTGATTGCAGAAAGCCTGGAGAAAGCTATCATTACCTTGATTGCGCCCCCTAGACACACTCAAGAATGTCACTGATTTCCTCCCCCCTTCCCCTCCTCCCCACTTTTCTGATTTGGTAATAAGGCCGCATTATAACCTATAATTTACTTCCATCCCAGATAGATTTCCTCCCCCCCCCCAGCTCCCGCCCATATCAGTTTGCCCAACATTTTGATCTTTCTGATCCAAGGTGCGTAAAGGACGCCGTGTCGAAATTTGCCTTTGCAAAAAGGTAATCGGCAGAGGCTTCAAGTCGACAGAAACAGAGGACTGCTCTGAAGGAAGATGAGTTCAGATGCAACATTGATATATTAAAAAAATTTGGGGGGGGGAATCGATAATAGAGTTGACAGTGCTGTTTAGAGGAAGAAGAGATAGCCGCGGTTTGCTTGTTTTTATGGATATAGCTGTATCTGTTTGTATATGCTGCCATTGGTGAGCATGGCACTTTGCAAGGGGAATCTGCAACAAAATGTTGCAGTGCAGAATGCTTATTTTCAGTGTTTCAGTCAGCCATTCCTACCCTCCTCCGCAATATTCCCTGCCTGGTTCTCCATCTGCCCCACTTCTAATTGTCAGTCCTTGGACACTGAGCACACTCCTGGGGAAGTTTTAGGGGTTCCCCCCTCAAGCATTTGACAAAAAGAGATGGCGGACTCTCCTTTTTCAGGAGCTTCCTGCAGCCAATCAGAAGCCGCGCTTTGGAAGTCGAACAGACTTCCGGAACATTCTGTTTGACTTCCGAGGTACGACTGTACTTAGAATGAATATTCGGAGGGAGCAAATGTGGACATAGACTCAAAGACCCTTGGGCTTGAGCTTGCTTTCCCCTCTTCCCTCTCATTCCTTTTTCCTCGTGCCACGTTTTCTTAGACTGTGAATGTGATGGCTGGGACCACCTTAGAGCTGATATTGATAAGCCACTCAGAGCGTCTTTTTGCCTAAATGGTGGGGCATACATCCTGCAAATAACTACCTAAAATATGCTCCTTAATCAGAGGTTTTTTAAAAAAAGGTAGGAAGCAATGTTGCTGACCAGCATTTTCTACTGCTATTAGATCTTTTCCAAAGTCATAAAAAATTAATAAAAACCACCCATATATATATATATACACAGTGGAACCTTGGTTTATGAACACCTCGGTTTACGAATTTTCGGTTTATGAACACCGCGGACCCATCTGGAATGGATTAATTCACTTTCCATTACTTTCAATGGGAAAGTTCGCTTCAGTTTATGAACGCTTCAGTTTATGAACAGAATTCCGGAACCAATTGTGTTCATAAACCGAGGTACCACTGTATATATATATATATATATATATATATATATATATATATATATGCATGCTTATGGCTTGGCAACTTTCCTGAGGTTGCAGGTCGAACTCTGTAACATCAACGAAGTGCAGAAACGTTTGATCAAAGTAAAGCAGGGACAACCGTTGGCAATTTAGTAGTCACGACAGGGATACAATATGAAATTTGCACCACCAGTAGTACAAGGAACCAAAGTGGTCTATCATCAAAGAAATGATCTCCTGAACATTTTTTGATTGGAGAAAATGAATGAAAAGCAACAGTCGCCAGGTGTACCAATCTGGATATGAAATGGAATAATTAGCTACTGCAGCCTGCTGGAAACTGATGCTTTGCGGTACATTATGTCCTCCTTTTCTGTAGAGAATTTAGCTGTAAAAGCCCTGTTCTTCTGGGGTGTTGATTTCAGTCATATGCAATCATTTCCCTTTTATCGTAGCAATGGCTGATGTTCCCCCCTGCCCCCCCCACCGAGGAATGACTGGTGGGGAGTCAAAATACTTTCCTGATTTGTGCTTAAAAGCGTGTGCTAGTTAACTCCCACACATCTTGCCAGCATGGCTAGACTATTTTCCCCCCCTACGACCACCAGGCTATTAAGTGATCCTAAAAATAGGCAGGTTTTTTGGAAAGGTCAAATGGCTGAAAACAAAAGTACAGAGGCAGCTTTCAACAGGTGTGACTTCCACTTATATGAAAGGTGGTGGCAACGATTGGGGAGCAGTTCAGTTCAGTTTGCCTTTAAAGGTGAACCTACGTCAATTTGCACTTTCAGAAACAAGACGCAAACCAAAATAGAGCCATCGTTCGAAATTTGCACTTCTCTGAATTTTGCAATGCCAAGAAAAGTGTACACCTTAGGATATAGCGCACAGAAATGCATATGTTTGTGAAAGCGTACAAAATGCAGTATGTTTCCGAGTATGTTTCCGAGCACAATTCAAAGTGTTGGTACTGACCTTTAAAGCCCTAAACGGCCTCGGCCCAGTATACCTGAAGGAACGTCTCCACCCCCACCATTCAGCCCGGACACTGAGATCCAGCACTGAGGGCCTTCTGGCGGTTCCCTCATTGCGAGAAGTGAGGTTACAGGGAACCAGACACAGGGCCTTTTTGGTAGTGGCACCCGCCCTGTGGAGTGTACATTGGGGAAAATTAGCACTAAAATGCAGGTGAATTGTCATGAGACAGAAGCTGCAGCAGGCGATGGGAGGAGGGAGACTAAGATGCAGAGAGGAATCAGGCTGCTGAAGAGTCATGGAGGTCTCATCTTCCTACTATGACCAGCTCCCCTTCCTGTTTATCTCCCAGAACCAGAAGAGGTATGAAAAGGGTGGAGAGGTTGCCTTCAAGCAGGCGCAGTATCCAATTGCTGGGAAAAAAAGTCCTGGAGAGGAGGGAAGGGTGGGAAAGTGGGGGCTTTCTGTCTTGGCAACTGATGCATTGGGGATGAGCTCCTTAGGCCCGACACTCCGCCAAGTCTGTGCAGATCGTGTTCTTGCTAAAAAAGAGTTTGCTCCGACTTGAATGCTATTATTTACTGCTGGCTGGCTCCTGGCAATTAGCGAGAAAAGGCCCTATTTGCATGGGAACCCTTTCTCACTGCTGCCAAGGATGTGGCCAAATAAGCATCTAGCCACCCGGTGGAATCCTCCTTGCTCCCCTGCCCTTGAATGTGTGAGAGGGGTGGACTGAATGGAGAACATTTATAATGGGATGTTTATTTATAGTTTATGTTTCTGTATGCAACGACAGCAGTGAGAATGCTTCTAGCCCAGAGATGGAAAGAAGGAGGAGGAGTGATATGATAGCCATGTTCAAATATATAAAAGGATGTCATATAGAGGAGGGAGAAAGGTTGTTTTCTGCTGCTCCAGAGAAGCGGACACGGAGCAATGGATTCAAACTACAAGAAAGAAGATTCCACCTAAACATTAGGAAGAACTTCCTGACAGTAAGAGCTGTTAGGCAGTGGAATTTCCTACCAAGGAGTGTGGTGGAGTCTCCTCCTTTGGAGGTCTTTAAGCAGAGGCTTGACAGGCATATGTGAAGAATGCTTTGATTGCGTTTCCTGCTTGGCAGGGGGTTGGACTGGATGGCCCTTGTGGTCTCTTCCAACCCTATCATTCTATGATTCTATTGACCAGAGAGGTGTGGCAGACCAAGCTGATGGGAATATGCAGAAATGGCAAGACTGACGGAAAAGATCAGAAACCAGGAAGACCAAGGATTTTTTAAAGATTGGAACAACTTCTTAATATACTCAAAAGACCACTGTAGACAGTTGAAATCATTGGCAGGGATACACTTGTAATGTGAAATGAATTTGGGTTACTATGATTATATAATAGATGGATAACGGTAAAAGATGAAGGAAAAAAGAAAAAAGACAATCTTTAGAAAAGGAACCCATGGAGGGAAGGGAGCAGGTCTGGAGGTTCAAAATAACCTTTTTATTTCTGTGCTTTGGAATGGTTATAGTTATTGTGTATGAATTTAAGAACAATATTTTTTTTTGAAAAAAATAAATCATAATGAGATATTTATTTGTAACAAATATTTATCATGGGATTCTTCATGATGTCATTGTGGAGGGCCATCAGATTTCAGCAGTGATTACTTCGTCACCTGGAGAAAATAGCCTGAGCCACTTAATTTTTCGCAGCATTTTTCTTTTTAAAATCAGAAACGGGTTACTCGTGGCCTTGGCTGTTGCTAGCTGGGTCTGATGGCAGTTGGGAGTTCAGCAGCAGCTTGAGGACCCCAGATTCCCTGCCCCATGGTAAAAGTGTTAAATCAGGGGCTATTCTAATAATCCGCTCCACAAAGATAAATCCAGGTAACCGGCAATCCTCTGCAACATTTGGTCCATTCTCATAAAGTATTGATACCAGAAGCACTTCTTGCCTCGGTACAATCAGAGGCAGAAAAGTTCACTGTCTACGTATGGGTGCATTCATATGTATAAACTCCTGCCTGTTCTTTGTCTCTCTCAGTTCTTCATCACATGAAAAAGAATATGCAGAGATGCGCTGTGGATCAGCTTACAAGGGAGACGAAGGCAGAGTGGGTGATTTTTTTCCTGAATCTTATTACAATGCCCTTTGAATAGCACAGAGTACCTCCAGCTGGGCTCTCCTGAAGAATGATAGGATAAAAAAAGGGGGGGTTGCTTGAAATTCAGGTGTCCGGAAGAGAATTTTTGCGTGCGTGTCGGTATTTTGATTAAGATGCTGCCGTGAATTGCAGAGAGTCCTGGACAAATGCAATTACTTAGACACTGACTGGGCCCCATCCTATCTGGGCCCATCCATCAAGGGACAGGCTCTCTCCGTCAGTGCAGAGGCCGGATATGGAAGAAACTAGAAAAAAATTATGCCGTCCTACAATTCCAGCTGCATCACAATCCTAAATATTTGTGCTAGTGCTAATTTATTAGGCAGCCACATTCTCTGCAATATTCTCGCCAACTTGTTCATTCCCCTGCCCAGTAATCCTTTTTTGGTCTATCATCTAGCCACCATGTTGCCATCAGTTGCCTTCATTCTCTCAATGATCAGCGATGGTGTTAGTTAGGCCATGAAGGGAGGACAGCAAAGGTTGGAGGACCCTTTTCCAGCTTAGGAACTGTCAATCTTCTGAGGGTCACGTGCACACCTTTCCAACATTCCTCAGATGAAAACAGGGCCTTCTATTCTACATCAGCCACCGTGGGTGAGGGGGAAGCTTTTTTCACGTTAATATTTTTATTAAAGTTTTTCATAAGGCAGACAACTCTTCCTCCAAACCAAGCTAGCTCCAGTGCCTACCCTGGACCCCCATAACCTCCTTGTCCCCCCCTACATCCCACAAACTCCAGCCCTCCCCAAACCTGCCTTCACCCTGCCAGCTACACCCTCCACCCTCAGGGCCTGCTCCTGCCCAGTCTCCTTCAGCTGCCACCTTCTCTTTGGGCCTGACCGGGCTCACTTTCTCCTCCTCATTTTTATTCATCATGGCTAGAAGGATGGGTGGCTGGGTATTCACCAGGCTGGAGAGTCGCAGCCACCCACAGTGGGGATGGCGGTCCCCATTGCCTCATTCCCCCTTTGTGCTTCTGTGTCAGGAGTCCTGGTTCCCAGCTCGATAACACAGTAAGCGTAGTTAATTAAAAAGGTGGCTTTATTACAAAAACAAACATAGCTCCGGACAGCTCTAACAAAGCCTCCAGCACCATTACTCAATATGACCCTTCTGAAGCCTCCTTCTACAATATCTGCAGAAGATATTGAACTTTCACTTCTTATGCCTTTTGTTTTGCTTCCTGTCTTGCAACCCTCCCATTCGCCGACTCCTTGGACTTAGTGGGTCAGCTCCCGCCTCTTCCCCATTCTCTGAGAAGCTGTCTCTTAACTCTTTCTCACCTGTTTGTGCTTCTGGCAAGCTTTGACTGCATTCTAGCCTGCTCTCTGCTTCTGTCTTATCAGCTTGCATGTCAAGGTCAAGAGGAGTCGGAGTATGCAGCTGCTGGCTCTCCCTTGTCTGACTAACATCAAAGCAGCCTCTCTGTTCCTGGCTGCTTTCTGCATTTGGCTGCAAACCTTCACTTAGAGCTGGCTCATTCCTGACATCCTGCTACTCCATTGGCCAGCCGGCCAGCCTGCCTGGCTCCCTTGGATCCAGCGCCTGTCAGGGAGAGAGCGGGGCACCTTTCCCGACTCCCAGGAGCAGAGGTGGCAGCGGCAAAGGCCTCAGTTCACAACTCTTTTCCTCCCATCAAGTTACCATACCTGAACAAAGATGGGAATTTGGGACTCTGCATGACAAAGTGAGACACCGTGATGGCTTAAATTTAGATTTCCACGATGGTCCTGGCATTTTCAGGGCAGTTGGAGATGATTCGCATGCCAGTGGTGGGTGAGGCAATGGATGTGACTCCTTTCTTTGCCCAGCTGTGCGAAATCCAGATGCTCACATCTCTCCATGTTCACATTATAGTTTAAAGGGCACATTCCACCTAGGTCAGTGTGTGGGGTGTGGCCTCCAAAGAGTGCCAAGGGCCAGACAAAGAGATCTGGAAGTCTGTATTTGGCCCCTGAGGTTCCCCACCCATGAAAGAGAAGATCTGAAGACCAAAGGATGGGGAAGCCTCTTGTGGAGAAATGGGCATGTTTGGAATATGGTCCTGCAGAAAGGCTAATGGTGAAGGGCAATTGTTACAGTAGCCATTTCACCGTGTCTGGAAATGCTAAATATTGCTTGATCCAATCCCTTAAAATGGGCAAGTCTTTCCCCAGCATGGCAATAAAGTGATTGCAACAACAACAGCTTAATTTCTGTGGTTCAGACTCTTTAAATTGAAGGAAGAGGGCAGAAGGGAAAGTGGCAACAAAATATTCAAGGAGAGTAGCAAACGAGTTTCCAGGATAGGAGCCAGTGGGTTGTACGAAAAATGGCTTGGGTACTAAATGTCAGCAAGATCAGGAAGCTTTCAGTCACAGGTCAAAAGTTCACATTAGGTTTCGGTGAATTCCCAGCCATATTCAAGTGAAATCTCAAACACAGTGAATGTTCACGCTTGCTGCTAATGCTGATATCCGCGCTGTCCCAAGTCTCACTTGAAAACCTGGCACTGCTGAGAAAACATTGCACGTCTCAAGGCTGATCAGATTGGCTGAAAATAGAGTGGATGGTTTTGGCGTGGCGAAGGAGGGGTGAGGAGGAGGAAAGAGATGGTCTTGACAGAATTGTCTTTGGAGATCTTCCGGGTGGCTTAATTGGGTGCTGGAGGAAGATTCACTGAAGTAGTTCTGTGCTTATTGCCTGCCCTGCCGCCTGCCTGCCTGCCTGACACTGCAATTGCTGTGTGAATGTCACCCAATTGCTGTCTTGCGAATCTCGCAGCCATTTGTTATACTGTCCTGAAACCAGGGAGAGCTAACAGACAAACACTGGGTTCTCCACACGTTAAGAGTGATGAGTCCAAGCAAGCAAAAAGGTCCTGGGCCAGCAGCTGAAAACAAGGCAGGATCAAATCATAATGCTTTTTCTTACTGTAACTGTAGCAGGTGGGGGCTAGATCAAAAAAGCATGTAGAACATAATGCATTTCACCAGCACATTTTTATATTAAAAAAATAAGGTCTGTTCATTGTACAACAGCGCATTTTTGCTGCCTCATGGACCAGCACCTCCACCGGCTACACAGGAATCGCATTAGGTGGCAGTCGGTTGATTGTTTATAGCTGGGTTTTGTCCTCTTTCGCCCGCGAGGCTCATTTAACTGCACCTGAAGTCAGACTCTCCCTTCCCATACCACCCAGAGCGTAATGCCATGTCTATGTTGGTGTCGATGCTAGAATAAACCTGACCCTAAGGGTTTAAAATCAAAGCTGCGAGTCATTTGTGTGGAACAAACAGAAGCAGACAGGTGTGAATCCCAGCTGCAAGGGGATGGGGGGGGGCGTGCAATGCGGCTGGGGGGGCTGGGAGGACAGTGGTACCCATCTTTCAGGAGCTGAGCGGAAAGCAGTTCGCAGACACAACTTAAAGCCCTTGTGACAGGCAGAAAGGTGAACGCAGAAGAGCCAAGCAAGACGGGGAAATAGCCAAAACATTTTAGCTGCTCAGGCAAACCCAAGAAAGAAAAAGAGGGATGGGGTGGTTTTTTTTTTTAGAACAAGACCAACTTTTAGGTCCTGTTTCAAAGAAATCACTCTTGGAGAATGCACAAAGGAATAGCTAGTGTCAAAATTGTACTTAAAATTTGCTTAAAATTTGTACTTAAAATTTGTTGTAAATAAGAGACAAGCCTGCAGAGGGGTGAGGGAAGCAAGCACGCAGCCAAGGATTCGTTTGCTCCATCAAAACATCCTCCTCCCCCCACTCCCGACTAGTGATTCAATTAATTCCATTTACATAGCACTTAAAGGAGGAGCCCCGAAGCAGTGGAAAAGGACAACGGCATACAAGAGACAATAAAAGTCCATTTCGTACTTGGGTTTTCCATCTGCAAAAAACCTCCTCACAGCATATAACAGTGATGGGCAACCTTTTGAGCTTGGTGTGTCAAAATTCGCCAAAAAACTGAGCATAACTCGGGAGGTGTGTCAATTCGAGAAAAAAACCATAATTCTGCGATATTTATAGTTTAAATAACAAAAATGTATAATTGTAATATGTAACTGTATTTAATAAACCAAAAACTAATTATTTAACCAAACCAAACCAAACCAAAAACCCCTTATTTATCACAAAGTGCCCAGAGTTGTTGAGCTTTTTGGGGGGAGCTGCTGACCAAAGTTTTTGAGGTTTTTTGGGGGGTGCAAAAGTTGCTTTGCTTTTTTGGGGCGGGGGTGCCCCAAAGCTGCTGCGTTTTGGGGGGGGGGGAAGAGAACAGAAATAAATGACAAATAATACCTTCGCTGGAACTAACACGCAGCACCGACATAGTCTGCCAAAGCGCCCAAAAACCCAGCACAGAACGGGTTAAAAACGAACACTGTTACATCCAATCATTGTCTGCCAAAGCGCCAGAAAATAACAGCACAGAAAGGGTTAAAAAACCAACCTCTGGCTACCAGCAACAACTACAACAACAAAGGATCCTGGTTTTAACAGCGGAGACAAACTGTAGGAGGAGCGGGAGAACAAATGGGGGGGGGAAACAACAACAGCACGAATGGGCCAATGGGGCGCGTGCCAGCAGTGAGGGCTCTGCGTGTTACGTCTGACATGCGTGTCATAGGTTCACCATCACTGGCATATAATGACAGGATGAACACCAAAAACTGTAGCAATCGAAGGCAGACAACCATTTCCTTATCTAGGTGCTTCCCGCTTATCCCCCTGCTTCCAGAAGTGAGAACAAGAAAATAAAAGCTAAAGAGTGTCCTTCGAAGAACTGCTGGGTTTTCATTCAGCTCCACCATTTAGCCTCACCAATAGAAAATGCAATTGCTGAGATTTCTTTTTGAACTGTCGCCGTCTTCTGACAAAGGCAGGGCGGCTCAGCCAGTCAGCCAAGCAGGGATACTGAGCCTCATAGCTCAACCTTGCCTTCCTGTTATTTACACTTCTTTAAAGCCTCCCGTCACCCCTGGGTGCTCATTAGAATGCTGTTGATCCAAAATTTATTTATTGTAAAGAGAAAGAGATATGGATTAAGTGCTTTTTAAATAACCCACACTTTTTTTTTGACACAACGCAGGTGAAACTGAGGGCATATTAACCCCTTTACATCAAACTAATTTCTTCTGCAGGGCAAATGCAGTGGTTAAGGAATTAGGGGGGGGGAGAGGAAAACAATTCCTTGGGCTAGTTGAAGCAGATTCCCCCAGCTGCCTAACCAAGTAAACAGCCTGATAGTAAGGGGCCCGAAGCTGCCTCCCCATGTACGAAATACCCCCCACCAGCAACTGTGTTATCCCAATAAAGAGGCTCCAAGAATGTTTGTTTTCCCCACTTGCAATTTTTGGATAATGTGGTTCTTCAGAAGTGAAATGTTTCACAATTGTTTCCCCCACATTTTGGGTCAAAATGGCAATATGCTGTTTCTAAAACATGTGCACAAATTGCCTGTAATTTTACATTGATACTGGATATGAATTTGGCACTACAAGCAGATCTCCCTCAACCTAGTCAGCCACAAATCCAAAGAAATCTCAACACAAAAACAAAAGCAGGGATGACAGGGAAAGTGCTTCCTATTGTACAGCGAGGGTCGGCTCTGTCATTAGGTAGAGTGAGGCAGTCGCCTCAGGTGGTAGCTGCTGGGAGACGGCTGCAGTAGCCTCACTTATTGTTCTTGGGAGCCTGACCATTCTCGTATGTTGGAGATGAGAGTTGGATGGGCCATAGCCCTGTCACATACCCCCATTAAGCTAGTTTGCTGTCCTGGAGGACACTCTCCTATTGCCAGCATCAAAATAAGATTCAGCTGTGGAGGTGGCATCTTGCCTTTTGCCGCAGGCATCAAAATGCCTCGGATTGGCCCTGCATATTATTCTCGCTGCTGGCAAGTCATCTAAACACACTGAAAACCATCATATTTGGGAGAGGCTATGGAAAACTGATCTGAATTTTACGGCATGTTCTTCATTGAAAGAAAACAATAAGAAAATGATTTATTGGTGGTACTTAACTCCAGTAAAACTAGCAAAAATGTATAGAACAAGTACCACTATATTCTGGAAATGCAAAGAAAAAGAGTACCTTTTATCATAAGTGGTGGAACTGTAATGTACAGTAATTAATTTTTTTGGGAAATGATATACAATGAAATGAAAAAAAAAGTTTAACCTTTGTTAAAAAACCAGAAGCTTTTTTTACTAGGAGTTATAGGTACTAAGATCCCAAAAGATCAGAAGAAACTGTTCATGTATGCTACAATGGCCGCTCAGATGCTGCTAGCCCAGAGATGGAAGGAAGAGACAGCCCCAAGCAGAGAAGAATGGCAAATCAAGTTGCTGGACTCTGCTGAAATGGCAAAATTAATTGGGAATCTCAGGGACCAAGAAATTACAAGAAATTTAAAAAAGAAAGGGGAAATGTTTATAACGTATATACAAAATCATTGCAAACAGGTCAAAACATCAGCGGCATTTTAAATACGCTTGTAAGGTAATAGAATCTACAGATAATTCAGGAAGATGAAAATTTTGGAGTAGTATTGATATGCAGTTGAAAACAGCGTTAAGAGGACCCATGGATGGGATGGGGGGGGGGAAGTCAGGAGATTCAGAGCAATCTCGATACGTGAATGTGTTTGACATTTTGATGTAGCTTTATTCCTTCATTTTGTTTTACTTTATTTTTCAAAATCAAATAAAAAAGTTATATATAAAAAAGAAAGCCATCATCTTTGGAAGTCAAGCCTAGTCCAATTCCTCTAGCATTCCACAAGGTCCTCAAATAATGTGTGAAATCAGTATGCTTCAGCAGCCATTTTTGCAACTGCACAGTGGATACATAGATTGCCCCTACTGACCCAAGGGCTTGTGTGCCCGGCCTTTCTAAATTTATTAATAATCTGTCTCAGCACATTTCCCACTTTACGGCTTGTGGAAATTCTCACTGCTGCATAAGCTTGCTGAAATGTCAAGTGCACGAACCTTGTGCTGCATTTTATATAGTTCACTGTTTTGCAGTTAATTCCTAAAAGCTAGTGGGAATCATGATTAATGAAAGCCAGGAGGACAGGGGAAGGTTTGAATCATGGTTACGAGGCTAGATTTTAACTGGTTTTCCTTTCATATTCAGAGATATTGCTCCAGCTAAATCAAACTGAAAGTATATCCCTTTTCAGGTAGTTTTACTGCACACATAAGTAGACTGAGAGGAAGAACTGTGATGGCAGCCTCCAAATCTTTCGATGCATTTGTTGTGGTCTTAAAAGGCCACATCCACAGAGGTGTATATATGTTTGGGAGCCCTGCACTCCCAGACGCAGAGTCATTATAGGGCTGTAGAATACGTTCATTTTCCCCTCAATCACTCTGACTCCACGTTTTCACTGTAGAAAGCCTAGGTTGTTTCAGATTTTACTCATTTCCATTTATTTTGTTCTGAGGCATCAATTTGGTGGCGTTCCCCCCTTGATAAACACCTTTTAAGATGTCTTGTGCTGTTGTGTTTGGCAGCCGCCATTTTGATTTTTTCCTCAGAATGGCTAGACACAGTGTTGTTCCAGGGCATTTGGGAAGGCAATGGCAGTTCTCAATGGTGGCTGCCATTTTGTTCTCCTAAAACAGGCATCCCCAAACTCGGCCCTCCAGATGTTTTGGGACTACAACTCCCATCATCTCTGACCACTGGTCCTGTTAGCTAGGGATGATGGGAGTTGTAGTTCCAAAACATCTGGAGGGCCGAGTTTGGGGATGCCTGCCCTAAAATGTCCTGGAATGATCCAGCTTCTAAGCATTCTGTGGAATACAAAATGGTGGCTGCTAGGACCAAACAGCAATGCCTACACCTCTTGCTGCTGGCTTAGCTCTTGACACCAAGAAAGTCATCCCTCTTTTTGAATGCAATGAATGGGCATAAATGAGAGTTGCATGGGAGTCCCAAGAGAACTTGGCCCCATTCCTCTCATGCCTTTGCTGTTAGCCAAATGAACAACTGAACCAGATTATACCCATTTGGTTCAATTACCCATTTGTACCAAAACAAATGTGCACCCCAAAGTTAACCGAAGACACGAGCAAAGCATTTGAAAGGGGCTCATGTCACAATTAACTTTACAGAAATGAGGCCATAATCTTATTCTTTGTTTCTGTAATGGTCCACTTCAAAAGCAAGCGTTTTAGGCGCATGCTTTATTCAACGAGCCTTTTAAGAAGCATCTGTACGGGAATTATTTTAATGTGTGTTTAATGCTTTTGTCACTTGTTGTTTGCTGCCATGGACTCCTGTGAGAGGAAGGGTGGGGTGCATATTTATTTAATAAAAAATAAATATTTCAGAAGTAAACTTTCACACTTCTAAGCATGCAAGGGTAGATTGACATGATCCTTCCCCTATGTCTGCCTCCTGGTTAACATTAAAATGCAAATAAACAGGTAAATGACCACAGGAAATAAAAAAAAATGGTCCAGATTTTTTCAGTCTGGCCTGTTGAAGTCCTGCGCTGTGGTCAGAGCCCAATGGAGTGAGGCCAGCCAACCAGCAGCATCTCAGAAAGGTAACCAACTTTTACAAAAATGACAACCCTATAAAAATACAGAAAATACAAGATAAACTAGGGGACACTCCAATACCCTGGGCTAGCCTACCACCAACTACAAGCCTTCCGAAACAACCCAACAGCAGCCACCAAGCCACTGACTAGCTTTGAGAAACTCCTCCCAACACAGAGGGACACAGTAAAGGGGTGGCCTCTGCAATATATAAAATACGACTCCAATACACCACAGACCCCCTTACCATAATTAAAAACCAATTGGAGCAGGTCATAGGACATGAATTAAACCACACCCAGTGGTCTCTAGACTATGGTCTAACCACCATTCAAAGAGATAACTCACCCTAAAACATATATAGATGGTACCTAACACAGCAGAAGCTAGCAGACACGGCCAGGAACTTCATCTAAATGCTGGAGAGGCTGCATTGCAAAAGGCACATAGCTCCCTAAAGTCCAATCCTTCTGGATATCAGTGCTGCAGGAAATTTCCAGAACAACAAAACAGGTAATAGAAGCAACTCCAGAACTTGCCCTATTAAATATCTTCCAGGAGAGCAACACACACAAACACTATAAGGAACTCTTAAGTCACTTACTCTCAAGCAGCTCAGGAACTCAACCTCTCGCAATATCAATAAAAATAGATACACAAAGGGCCCACCCGTGTGATGCTGACACAACCCTCCCCACACTAAGAACAGGCAATAGAACGAAAGAACAGTACCTCCATCTCTCTCCCCAACCCTTTCCCCCAACTGCAAGATGTCTATGACAAAAGGATCTCTCGCCAAAAGGAAACCAACTGTGAAAATGACTATGAATTGAAAGTGGAGACAATAGATGTACCGTTCCGTTTATCCGTTTGCTTTGTAACACAAAACCCCCCGATAAAACCTTTTTTTAAAAAAAATAAAGGGTACTTGCCTGGAGGCGGAGTCGGTAAGCAAAGTCAGGTCCAGTCCTAAAGTCGGGCCTTTAGCAGCTTACGTGGTCAGAAAGTCCAGGGGGTCAAGGTATTCGATGACCCAAGAGGAGCAAAAAGCAGCAAGGCCGGACCAGGAACCACAAACATTGTTTCCAGCAACTGACTGAGGCCGGAAGCCCTGCTTAAGAAAACTGGAGCCAGCTGGTTCTCATCAGCACTTCCACCTCTGAGTCCTTGATGGCTGATCAGAAGCAGGTGGAGTCACTCTGCTTTCTGCCGCCTTCAGGCTGCTGTTCAGCAGGTGAAGCTGACTCCTGGCCCATGACATGGCCTAACCCAGGCATCCCCAAACTGCAGCCCTCCAGATGTTCTGGCCTACAACTCCCATGATGCCTAGCTAACAGGACCAGTGGTCAGGGGAGATGGGAATTGTAGTCCAAAACACCTGGAGGGCCGAAGTTTGGGGATGCCTGGCCTAACCTATCCTAGTCCTTCATTCTGTAATGGATGTTGTGTTGACTGGGCTTGAATTGGTGCCTGAGGCAAGTAATGAATACTGTATATGCATCAGGTTGGGGTTTCACATTATTTTTTGCCTGTACATAGACTATGCCACCAACGCTGGCCTTTCCCCACTTTCATATTAAAAACAGACCAGCCAGCCAGACCAGCTTCAGGGTTTTCGAATTGCTTGTTGCCATTACGCAGTTAAGGCCCTGTCATCTGTACATCTCGGCTCATTCTGTATTGCTGAATGACCGCTCCTGTCTTTCCTAAGCCGCTCACGTGAAATGGGAGCACCCCAATTCTTTTGCATGCAAAAAAATGATGGGAAAGCAAAATATCTCAAAGCCGAGAGGCAGGCAAGAAATAAATTGCCTGCCGGGAGTCACGGAGTGCTTGACTGCAAGGATTAGCAGTGTTTGTTAGAATTACATGAATTAGCTAAGGGCGATGGAAGGGCCTTCCTCAATCCAATATCAATGCGCCCATAATCTAGACTTGAAGGCAAATGCAAAAGGTTCACTCCAAGATGACAGGAAGCAAAAACCCACCAGGGTGGCAAACATCAGTCCACGGACACTTCCCGGTCTCTTTTTGGGGCAAGAAATTAAAACCTGAAGATGTGGCTGCCAATTGCCACAAAGGAATAAAGGAAGGCTACTTAGGCTTCCTGTTACAGCCTTTTATTATTATTATTAAGCCGTTATCAGCTCTGAAAATTTTGCCTGTGTACAATGTGCCTGGAACTGTCAACAGCAAATACTTGTTCTCAGCTCTGGAAGGGAAGTGTGAGAAGTCAAGAGACTGGCAGGCATTGGAGACATCTAAAGACAACCCGACAAAGGTTTAGGATGAGAGCTAGCATACTTGATCCAGACTACATCTAAGAGAAGACGACAGAATAGCTGCAACGTTTATGCCTTTGAATAGCAGTTGCTAGAAATGCTGTTACCCTCACATCCAACTTGCAGGCTTCCCCCAGCATCTTGTCGGCCACTGCGAGAACAGGACACTGGACTAGAGAGGACGTTGGCCTGATCCAGCAGGCTCATCTCATGTTCTCATGTTCCTAATATTGTCCCAGTTTGCCACATCTCATTACATCACGTTTAATATGCACCAGCACTCTGCTCTAAGGTCTCCATGGTACACCTTCATTTTTCCTGTTGCTGTCCCAGACAAACAAGCCAGAATCTGGATTGTCCTGTTGTCTGGACCAGGTTTTGTTTTTTGTTTTTGTAGGAAGCAAAGACCAACCAATCATTAGCACTTGTCATTTATTTGGGGGAAATGAACCATGTGCCTGGCTTTGGGCAATGTAAGTGAGACTCTGACTTGTTTCATCTGCGGTGTGGCAGTTGAGGGGCACTACCCTGATGCTCATTCGCATTAAGCCATAGTTTTAAACCTGTTTCAGTGTGTCACATGAAACAGGCTAGCCTCAAAGATTACTGAGCATAGTTGGGAATGAAATACAGCAGTTGGCGGCAGTGAAAATCTCAGTGTAAGACCCAGGATTGACTTACTATTCTGCTGCTCTTGGCTTCTGTATGGCAACATGTGATCCAGTACAGAATATTGCTTGCTTGATCAAAGCTTTTGGCACCCCAGATTTCTATCTTGCTCAACATTTATCACTTTTATACATTACAGAAGCAACTCCAAGGACATTTTTATACTTTCCGAAACCAAGGAATGGAAACAGCAGAGACAAAATCTAGTACAGCAGACAAAATATAGTAAATTACAGGGAGATTACATGGAGCTGCCAGAAAACAGGAAAGCACACCTCTTGGCGTTGAGCAAGGATATACTATGGAGGTAGTCAACATGGTGCCCTCCAGAATACAACTCCCATCATCCTGATTGCTCATGCTTGTAGGAGTTGATGGGAATTCTAGTTCAATCCTTGCTGGGAAGCAAATCTTTTACATCAGAGTTCTACTTTTTCAAGTCATCGCCCTATTGTGCCTTACATCATTGCAGGGTGGCAGATAATGCTTTTAAACAATTACCACCCTTATGAATATATATGTTGTATCTGCTAATAGGAAAGATTTGGAAGTCAACATATTAAAAGTTAACGGGGGGGGGGGGGGCAGGTGGCTTGCTGTTATGGGACACGGCTGCAAATTCTCGCTAATTACCACTAATATTCCACAATAACAATGGCATCAAACAATATGGGGGGTTTCTTCATCTTAGATTAATAGATTAGGAAAATACTTTCAAAACATAATTTATATTTAATATGTGAGATTTAAAATGTTTTTTAACATTTAAATCTCATCATGCTTATAAACAAGCAATTATTATTTTTTAATAAGATAGAGTACCTCATGTGAAAATACGGTAATTAGTTAGAAACTTGTATTAAAAACGTGCACTTTGATAGAAAATGGTAACGGTGGCTGATATGGTATTGTATCTCAGTGAAAAGGCACAGTACAACTCCAAATCAAAGCAGACAGCTTGGACATTTATTAATGTGACAGATTTGGGAGTTAGAGATGAGCACTGATGGAGAACAATTGCTTTCTCTCCTATGAGAGCAATCTTCAGGTAATTGAGGGTAGCCAGGATTGCCATCTGAAGCACTTAGAGTGAACTGCAAACAGGCAAACTTGACGACTATTTTTTAAAAAACCAACTCTTTCCCTGCTCCTGTTGCTAGGGGACATCAGAAGAGAGGAATTGCTCAGTTAAGTTCCTGAAAACGCAGAGCACCATAGGCTTCAGTCTGAACTGGGAGAAATTGGAAAGAAATTCTTTATCACTCTTATTCATTGCATCCTTGTTGTTGAATATGCAAGGATCCCTGGATTTGTTTATGTAGATGTATGTGAACAGCAGACACTGGATTTGCCTTCTCTGTGGGTTTCCCTCCAGCAACTCTCGACAGCCGATGCCAATACAGATGTACCATTAAAAAAAGTGACTAGTTTTGCCGGCTGTCAGATCAGCTGTAGTAGGGACAGTCAAGGAAGCCACCACTGGGAGTGTGGGGCTTCCTACGGTGCAGGTGATAAGGTCTCTCGAACCACGCATAGCCTGTGTGTCTCCAAACTGCTCAGGCACAGGGCAGAATGAACTTAAAAAGTGGTATTTTTTATATTAAGCAAATCACAGCCAATTTTCTGCTGAAGAAAGGGAAAAAAGACATGTATCTGTTTCATAACATGATAGAGGTAAATATACACTAAATATAAACACACATGTATTATCAGTTTGGAAGGTTTTGAATTATTTTTTGAAAGTGTCAATCAGCTGTGTCACTATTTCTTTGCTTATCATCCTTTGGTGTCCGTTGCAATGAAGAAAACTCTTAACAAAAATAACTGGTTGTCCAGAGTCGTGTGGGCAGGTTGGTGCCAGATGATACTTTTTTGGGAGGATTTTCCTGTTTTGCATCTTCGGACCGACATTTTTGACGGGAAGGCTGCCTGCACATCAGGATGTCAATTGTTAAGTGAATGTTATGGAGGGCTCAGTGAATTGAAAAATTTCCTCATCAAACAACTCATCAGGTAGCTGCTCTTCGCCATCAGCGAAATAAGTTGGGAATGGTGAATTCTTGCAGTCATCTTTGTGAGATGGTAAAGACGAATCCTTGACCTAAAACACAACAAGCGCAAGAGGGGTTGATAATGAAAAGTGGGCAAAAATTCACTTAGGATTCAAAACACAAAAGTATTGCTCAGAGCACCAGTTGGAGTAACTAGATAAGGAAAGTGTAATGTGAGATGAGAACTTGGGAGGAAAGAAGTTGGTCATTCGCCATAATGTGACAGAAAAGGACAACAAAGCAGCCAAGCAGAAAGATCAGAGATGTAGTTGTAGAGATGTGAAAGCCTGAGGAAAAAACCTTGGAGTGGTGGTTAAACAACAATTTTCCATCATTTTTTACTCCTAATAGAAAAAAATTGAAATTTATGAGAGCACAGAAGAAGAAAAAAGCCTCCTGTGAAATATTTAATCTTTTACACTGAGCTAAATACTGATTGTTGAAGGCAACCTATACCATTAAAGAATGACACTCAAATGATTTGTGGTCATCTGCAAATGTGGCCACTTCACTGCTCACTCCTAACTATGGATGATTCATGAGCAGGATAAAGAACAATGATCGTTATACAGATGACCAGAGGACTCCCACTTCTCAGTTTCCTCCACTGTGAGAAGTGTCCATTTATTACTATACTCTGCTTCCTGTTCTATAACTAAATATCAACCCATAAAACAAGCTTATCTCATGATTATTAAATTTATGTGCTCCAGAGCCATGAACACATACAACAGAGTCTCTCTCTTGCTGTCCTTTAAGAGACAATTGGGGGAAACACTGGTGGGTGGGTTCCTTGTAGAGTCTTTTATTTGTTGTGTGTCACGGGGGGGGGGGGTGAGCCTGGTTATCCTTTGGATAAATGGAGGGGTTCAGCTTTCCCACAATGTGTTTAATTGTGAAATGGTCAGCCTGGTTGCAAGCACAAATGTTACCAATTCCTTTGATTTAATATCTGTATTAATGTCAACCAAAATAGATAATAAAGTATTGACAAAATGTGTGTGTGTGTCTATGCCAACACCATCAGTGTTTCCACAAGGGACCCAGGTAGACACGCACAAAGATACTTGTTTGCCAGGCTCCTTGTTCTTTCTAAATTACAGCTTTATCTTTTTAAAAATAAAATTAAATAAAACAACAAACAAAAAAGGATCACACAGCAGGTATGTGTTTAGAAATAGGGTGCAGGTATTCAATTGTTTGAAATGGGTTTTGGGTCACGGTTTTGCAAAACAGTAAATTAATGCCTTGTAGACACCTAGGGAAACGTACATACAAGACGCTGTGCTACTGATAGCAGAGGTCTCAAGTTTGAACAGCTCAGCAGAACATAATCCGCAAAAATTGCTTGAGCCTGTAGCAAGCTTAATGCTTAGAAGTAGGGTGAAGTCACAGACCACTTTGCAGTTTAGCAGAGCTCCAGGCTGAATCAGTACTTTGCATGAACAGTAACAAGATGCAAGACACTTACGTAGCAAAAAAAGTACCTTTCCCCAAAGTGTGCAAGACTGGAATCTTTTTGCCTCAGTAA
Source organism: Zootoca vivipara (assembly GCF_965207765.1). Taxonomy (NCBI): domain Eukaryota; kingdom Metazoa; phylum Chordata; class Lepidosauria; order Squamata; family Lacertidae; genus Zootoca; species Zootoca vivipara. The sequence continues at coordinate 12,893,631 of NC_142594.1, read as the reverse complement.
AAATGTTAGATATCGAAGGGCTAGGGACAGTGAATGCTGCAAAACTTCTTTGTTCTCAACTTCTCCTAGGCTAAGGGTCATGGAGGAAAAAGCACCCTGCAAGAGTGAAGAAACTGTCCCAGGTGAGTTTGTGTGCGCACCATTTCCCAATCCTACGGCTTACATTAATTGTTTTAATTACATAAAGTGCTTTAGAGATCGGGGGAAAAAAAAATAAGAACATGCCCCAATTACATTCTAGGCATAGTCAAAATTATGTGCACCACAATTTCCCATCAAATTAGGTTCCAACAGCCAGAGGCAGCACAGTCCGCAATGAAGTGGAGCACTTCCATAGCATATATCCTACATGATGAGCTCAGGTGAAGCTCCTAGTAGGAAAGATAGATGAAAAATCTTAGCCTTTGGCATGAGTGATCATGATGAAAATTGAACATAACAAACTGTAGGGAAGGAGCAAAATGGCACACTATTACTCTTGATATTTTTATTCTGCGTAATCTGGCAATGGGAGCACAGCCAGGAATCAAACGTATGTTATCGACTGAATTGTTAGCATGGTTTTAATTTTTGCGAATGCCCCAAACATAACTGCTTACTGAAAATTTTATTTGATTTAAAATAAATAAAAGACTTTCTTTTAAGTGAAACATGCTTTTGGATGACATATTCCATAACTAAGGGCAAAACCTTAATTAGAAGAGGCTTTGCAATGTTAGTATTTCAGAAAGATCTCAACGCTGTTCACTTAGGTAATTTCAAGCCTACTGGGGAAAATGTTCTTTATAAATGTACACCTGCCAAGGTGCACAGTGGCTTAATAGTTGCCAAATAACCAATGAAGAGGGCACCAATGCTCTGTAGCTGTGCTTTTTGTGCACACAAGACAGCGGCGACTTTCATTTATTTACAATTTTACATCAAAATTATATTGTTTAAGCAGTTCCTGGACAAAAAATAATTCCAAGAAAAGTTGGATGCCCACACATCTCAAGTTGAGGATGCCCACATATCTCAAATAACCACTCTCTCTAGTTATATAGGTTACACATAAAATGAACCCAACAGCACATATTTCTGTCACAAAACTAGGAGCATAAACGACTGGCAAGAGAGCCAGATTTTAATGCAAATAAGAAGCTAAGGGTGTGACCAATGGAGCGTGGGGCTAATACTGCTCTAATCTCTGTTCACTTCTTGTGGTTTCTCCACAATTAAAAATTATTGTGTATTCTCCATTGCTAGAAGAACAGAATCAGTAAGACAGGACTTAAAGAGACTAGTGTGTTATGACTTTAGCTGAGGATAATGCGCAAGGAAAATAGGGTAGTTCACCTTGTCTTAACTAGGTCCCATCGATTTCATCCACCCCAAAAACTGCAACAGAATATAGGTGCATTCTCACAATCAAGCTACATATGCATGTCATACACCAGCCACTTCATTAGATGACACTTGTCAAGTTAAAGTTGTCCTCTAGCACCAGGCCTTTTAAGTATGTTTCAAGGCAAAGTAACAGCCTTTGAACACGTTCAGAATCTCTGCCCCTGTCTCCAAACAGACTTGAAGTCCCCTGCTCTATACAGCCACCCTGATGGTGATGCAGTCTATAAAAGCAGCTCAGTCAGGTTCAAATGTTCTCTCTCATCGCTTGCTTGTCTAGTTCCTCCTTTCAGTGTCATTTGTATAGTTAAGAGTTTTTTTCAATCAGAAAGCAGATTTGTGAAGAAAAAAAAGTTGGTAGCATGTTTGATATATGGGAAACATGCAATTTTGCACTCAGGATTTGATAGCACCAAAATATGTATGGTGTAATAAGTCAATATTTGACTTTGCAGGGCATTGTAAGATGCTTGCGACAACAGCACTCAGAGTGCAGTTCACTTATTTTCATGCAGTCAGATGTCACTGGCAGTATAACAAGGCTTGGCTCAGCGTTTTTCCACTATGCTTGTACTTTGGCTGGGTGAAGCCCTGTTGTGTAAAGGACTCCTCAAACTTTTGTGGCTCATATTTCCATACCAGGGTCCTCCTAGAACAAAACAGGAATGGGAAACAGCATGCAACCTAATTGAATGTGACGGCTTGGGAGAGGGAGAAGACAGAAGAGCAAGGTCTGAGACGAAGAACAGCTTCATGTATCCACAGCTCTCTGCAATATAAGGAGGATGGCAGCCAAGCATTAGGAAGCCCCTTGTCACATGCGTATTAACAGCACTGCATCTGAACAGTTGCCCTGCTTCTACAACAGCATTGGGGGGGAAATCACTGTGGCCTCTTGTCACAGGAGTCAGAGCAGCTAAGGGCCACGTGGTGTCCCCACACATCCTCTCCCAGGAAGACCACACAAGCAAGTGGAAAAGTAAGCTGGCCTCAACCATCAGCCAGAGAATAAGCAGATGAACTAGATGTTGGTGTGCCCTTCACAAATAATGGTGTTCCTTTAGTAACACAAGGAACGGGCATTTTTATTTCGTCTCTGTTGGGAAATAATCACAAACTGATCTTCCTTTGGGAAATCAATAGTAGCTTCTATCGGTTCTCAGGAACTCTCTTGCACAAACACTGAGCCAACTGAAAAAGCCTTTAAAATGTAATTAATATCATACGGCCACAGGCTATGTGGCCACTAGTTTGGAAAACTCAGCAATGGCCAGAGGATTGGAGAAGATCAGTCTACATCCCAATTCCAAAGAAGGGCAGTGCCAAAGAATGCTCCAACTACCGCACAATTGCGCTCATTTCACACGCTAGCAAGGTTATGCTCAAAATTCTACAAGGCAGGCTTAGGCAGTATGTGGACCGAGAACTCCCAGAAGTGCAAGCTGGATTTCGAAAGGGCAGAGGAACCAGAGACCAAATAGCAAACATGCGCTGGATTATGGAGAAAGCTAGAGAGTTCCAGAAAAACGTCTACTTCTGCTTCATTGACTATGCAAAAGCCTTTGACTGTGTCGACCACAGCAAACTATGGCAAGTTCTTAAAGAAACGGGAGTGCCTGATCACCTCATCTGTCTCCTGAGAAATCTCTATGTGGGACAAGAAGCTACAGTTAGAACTGGATATGGAACAACGGATTGGTTCAAAATTGGGAAAGGAGTACGACAAGGTTGTATATTGTCTCCCTGCTTATTTAACTTATATGCAGAATTCATCATGCGAAAGGCTGGACTAGATGAATCCCAAGCCGGAATTAAGATTGCCGGAAGAAATATCAACAACCTCAGATATGCAGATGACACAACCTTGATGGCAGAAAGCGAGGAGGAATTAAAGAACCTTTTAATGAGGGTGAAAGAGGAGAGCGCAAAATATGGTCTGAAGCTCAACATCAAAAAAACCAAGATCATGGCCACCGGTCCCATCACCTCCTGGCAAATAGAAGGGGAAGAAATGGAGGCAGTGAGAGATTTTACTTTCTTGGGCTCCTTGATCACTGCAGATGGTGACAGCAGTCACGAAATTAAAAGACGCCTGCTTCTTGGGAGAAAAGCAATGACAAACCTAGACAGCATCTTAAAAAGCAGAGACATCACCTTGCCGACAAAGGTCCGTATAGTTAAAGCTATGGTTTTCCCAGTAGTGATGTATGGAAGTGAGAGCTGGACCATAAAGAAGGCTGATCGCAGAAGAATTGATGCTTTTGAATTATGGTGCTGGAGGAAACTCTTGAGAGTCCCATGGACTGCTAGAAGATCAAACCTATCCATTCTTAAGGAAATCAGCCCTGAGTGCTCCCTGGAAGGACAGATCGTGAAGCTGAGGCTCCAGTACTTTGGCCACCTCATGAGAAGAGAAAACTCCCTGGAAAAGACCCTGATGTTAGGAAAGATTGAGGGCACTAGGAGAAGGGGACGACAGAGGACAAGATGGTTGGACAGTGTTCTCGAAGCTACGAACATGAGTTTGACCAAACTGCGGGAGGCAGTGGAAGACAGGAGTGCCTGGCGTGCTATGGTCCATGGGGTCACGAAGAGTCGGACACGACTAAACGACTAAACAACAACAGGCCACATTTACTTGAAGGGAATCAGTACCCAGCACCATATTATTCAATGCTGTGAAATTTGATTTCAGAAGAAAATCCAGTTTCTATTTTTTTTCTAGCTCGTGCCACAGTACCAAATTAAAAATGATAATGTAAAAGAAAAAAAGAAAAAGAGCTATCCTGGCTCCTTTGCAAAGGTCTTACCTGACCAACCACTGATAACCTCACTCTGTATTCTTCTGTGACAGCTTTCAATGCTTGCCAGTATCCATTCACAATGTAAAGAGGTTTTTTTTTGCAATTTAAAGAGAGTTCTTTGCCCAACCTGACACCTTCCAGATGTTCTGGACTACAACATCCATCACCACTACCCAGTATGGTCACTTGTCGGGAATGATGGGAACTGGAGTACAAAACATCTAGAAGGCACCAAGCTTGGGAAAGGCTAGTGGAAACAAAGCACAACACATTGTTGTACATGGCACAAGGTGGAAGAAACAAGAAAATCAAGGCTGACCAAAGCAGTCGCTGAATGCACTGCGTTGGGACATTATGCAACAGTTCGAAGCCAAACTTACCTTTACTAAACAGTTTTTATGACCTGGGACACAACCGTGTACATAAATGATATTGTGCTTCACATTGATCCGCCACACCTGAAAGATTAAAACGACCAAATTGAAATCAAAACATTCTGTGGTGGTTTTGAAAATTACTTGCTGTGCTAACTGCAGCATCTTTCTGCAGACTTTCATATCTTGTGGGGAAAAGAAAATACAGCTCCACATCCTCTTTACACAGCAACAGAACAGCACCATCAGCATTCCCAGGCAAGCTGTGCCTCACTTGTCAAGCAGGCAGGGCGGCACTGAGTACTGAGGAGGCACTTTGGTACTTTGACTTGGGCCTCGAGGTCACCACCTCAGGCGATTTCAAGTCCCCTTTCCCCAGCTCCATCAGTGGCCAGGCCAGGTCAGGGAAGTCCTCTTTCTCCCCCTGCCCTGAAGCAATGCTGTTGTCGGCAGGCAAGCAAGAGGGAGAGAAAGTGACCATCTCCTCATGCCTTTGTGGGTTTGCCTCTTTGATATTTAAGAAGAAAACATAATGTTTGCTATTACGTGAGGGTGATTATGCACTAGGAAGCTACTTAGTCAAAGGGGCAAATAAAGGAGATGCACCTCACCTTTACTGCACATTCATAAGCCTCACCTTTAGTCCTGACGCTGTTCTGAAGACATTTCCCATCCGCCCTGGCATTTTCTTTCCCTTGAAAACCTTTCCAACCTTCTGTCTCAAAAATACGAAATACAAGTTAGGCATCGGCCATAGAAGTGCTCTTATATGGCATGTGAACAAGAGTAAAATAAGATAAAATAAGATTCAGCATCAAAACCAAAGCAGGTATTGTGTTAACAACATGCCATAAGTACTACTTAAAAAAACACCTTGAAAGCTATGCACACCTATGGACTACTTAAAATGAGGCTGCATTTTAAATTTTAATATTGTATTTTAATCTGTATTTTAATTTCTTTTGATGTTTTATTGTAATTTTATTGGTGTTAGCTGCCCTGAGCCCGGTTTTGACTGGGGAGGGCGGGGTATAAATAAAAATTTATTATTATTATTATTATTATTATTATTATTATTAACTTCAAAGTTTTATTGACCTGTGTCATGCTCACTATGTAGGATCCCAATAAAGTGTTCATAGAGAGCTCATTGTTTAATGAAATGTCTACATTCACTGGAAGAAACTTTTTCTAAACACTTGTCTTCTTAATGACAAAGTCATAGTAACTCAGTTAAAAATACTTACACTATTGGAAATGGCTCCAGGTCGTCTGTGTGTTTTAGTCTGGCCATGGGTAGCAGGCTGACCTTTAAAACCCCATCTTTTCATGACTCCTTGGAAGCCTTTGCCAATTCTAAAGCAGATAAGGCCAAGTCAAATCAGTTTTGAAATAACCCACTGAAAAAGGTAATTTCCCCAATACATGGGTTGCAGTTTCAGTATAAGGCGCCTATAGAATGCTGTTCAAAAATGCCACTTGGTTTCAATGCTTCATGCAGAGAAGGAACAAAACACTTCCTCTCTCCTCTGCCAGCCCACTCACCCACCTGCATTTAACTCCTGGCCGCCTATGGCAGCCAGACTAGTGCTTAAATACAAAGTTGGTGCAAGCCACATAGAACAAGACTTGCTTCCAATGTTAAAGCATGGAATCTACTTCAGAAGGATCCCACACGCAAGCCCCAGTAGGCCAGATCAGCTTTGGAAGCTTCCCAGTGAAGTAGAAGCAGAACCACCATAAAACAGTGTCCACAGTCCTATAAATCTGCCCAAAAGTGTATCTTAGTGGATGATACTGAAAGCCACTGAAGGGTCTCAGCAGAATCAATGGGTTCACACTTTATGCTATCGTGCAGCAGATGTCAACCAATGACCAACAAATGAAACTCATCTAACCAAAATCTAAGGCAGGCCTAGATCAAGCCTTTGCCAGCATGATCAATGATCGGGGATGATAAGGAATTGAGAGTACCATGTTGACTACCCCTGGCCTGGACCCTTGAATTTTCTACAATGGAGTTAAGATCAGAACAGATACTGAATTGTTTTGGAATGGAGTATTTTGCAAAAGAAAAGTGTGACGGTGGGCCATTTAGGATTCCAAACCTTCCAACTGAAAAGCTCTTTATCTACCCAGACTAAGCAATACACTGGGTTTGAGGCAGACTAAGTTAGATTTCAGACCCACAGGCCTCAATGGGGCAGGTTAGATATAAATAACTTGAATTCAACTTTTACAGTGGTAGTAAAATGTAACAAACAATCTCAATTGATTTAATCTTAATCCAACCCATCGTTTAGAGCAGGCATCCCCAAACTTTGGCCCTCCAGATGTTTTGGACTACAATTCCCATCTTCCCCGACCACTGGGCCTGTTAGCTAGGGATCATGGGAGTTGTAGGCCAAAACATCTGGAGGGCCGCAGTTTGGGGATGCCTGGTTTAGAGTATGTACTCCTTTCTCTCAAGATGGGTGCAATTAATAAAATTATGTTGCCAAAACGACATTTTCTTGAGTATAAATTAAGCATAAATCAATTTGCTTTAGAAGTATAGGAAATACTCAAATACAGAAAAGAGGCAAAGTAGCCTATAAAACATGATAATTTCTTTAGTTGTCAGCATAATTACCTATCATTACAGAAATATCTTATGTACAGTAATACCTCGGGTTATGAACATGATCCGTTCCGGATCGCAGTTCGTAACCCGAAAAGTTCGTAACCCGAACGCGACCCGAAGCGCCATTTTGCGCATGTGCAAAGCGCTATTTTCACGATTTTCGCATGCGCAGACCGCGCACGCTGCTTCTGCGCATGCGGCGAAAATACTTCCGGGTTTGCGCAGTTCGTAACCCGAATTGTTCGCAAACCGAGGTGGTCGTAACCCGAGGTACGACTGTACATATTTCAACAGCATTTGTTTAAGCAAAGTAGAACAGCACAAACATGTTTGTTTAACCTGCAATTTTCAGACTGCTACTCAATGGTCTATTAAGTATGCAGCTGCATTTGGGCTTTAGAATTAAAAAATGATCACTTCTGCAAGTTAGCAGAAAGCAGTTTTCAATAGGTTACACCATATAAGGCATTGTCTTTCAAGAGCTTCTTATATGGAAAACATTAAGGACTTTCAACCCAATCATATGCAGGTTTATTCAGAAATAAATTCCAGTTCTTTTTCTTGTCCTTAATTTAATTTATTACTTATTCACCCTAAGGTCCCAGGGAGTGTAATAACAATTTAAGATATAACATTAAAATTGTTTGTTTGTTTTTATAAAAAAAAATGAATTACAAAAATTATTGAGAGCCCTGAAAATAGACATCTCAGCATTCAACAAAAACTAGAATGAAATTGCCAGAGGAGAAAGGAAGTCGAGTTTTGAAATGTTTACTGTTAAACTACTACTGAAATGTATATAAATGAAAATCATAAATAAAAATATTTTTTTAAAAGAGGAATGTTTCCTTGCAAGAGATTCACGAACTGAAGGAAACAAACTTCAAAGAAGACAGCTCTGTCAACTTTAATCAACCAGCGTAATCCCTGGTGTCATAAGACCAAGTGTCCACTTAAACATTTCATCTGGATGGTCTGTTTTTATTTCGTTCTTGCTTTTAAAAGAAATACCATGAATTATCCTCACAGCCAAAAACAGCCCTTTTCAAGGGATAAAAATCGAAAAGCAATTTCATCACAACCATGTGTGTGTTGTGTGTGTGTGTGTGTGTGTGTGTGTGTGTGTGTGTGTGTATGTGTGTATGTGTGTGTGTATGTATGTGTGTGTATATATATATATATATATATATATATATATATATATATATATATATATATATATATACACATATACATATACACACACACATACACGGCCACACTCAGGAAGCAGTTTTTTCTTTTTCTGCCAATTATACCAGAAAAGACAATTTCCAGTGGCTTTGGAAAACAATTCCCTCGTTTTGTTGTATTTCTCTGGCTTATTAATACTTTTCATTTTAATATCTTCTTGTAAATCACTTTGTGCATTTGCCTTCAAAGTCTAATAACTATCTAAAATAAAAGTGGTTAAAAACATCCTAGCGCATAAATAGCTACAGGAGGAAACTTACGTTTTTGCAGTGACATCCACATATTGTCCAGGGCGGAAGTGAGCAGCATACAGGGGAGTACCTGGTGGGGAAGGAATGTAATCGAGTTAAGCCTATTCTTATCCTTATTTGTTTGGACAAAGTCCAAGGCATATCGGGCATTTTTGGACTGCTGCGATGGGATCAGAGTGATCCATGCCATGCAATCGTGAAGGATGCAATTTTTAGCAATTCCCTTTGTTCCTGCGGGGGAGGCATCAAAAATTGCCTGCTTCCCCTGATTGGAACACCCTGCACAAAACAAAACAAAAATATATTTATCTCTAAGAAAGCTTTTTAAAAAGGTAGCAGCCATTTCAGATAACATGAATTTCTCTGCGGGAAATGTATGGTTATAATATTCGATGATGTAATAGGATTTGCTCCATTTTACCAGAGGACTTCAAAACATGTCAGCTCTGCACAATGGCTCTGATTCACCAGGAGAAAATATTGTGCAAATTTATATCCTGTGGTTCTTCACTTTGCATAGATTACCTGGCTTAATGAGGGCATTTTCCGACACTCTAAATGTTGAAATCTTCTCCTTTGGCGGGATGCCAACGGTTCTGTACAACTCCATCATTTCGCTACCTTTCTGTAAGAAATGCAACCCGTAACAATGAGAGAAATATTAAGAAATTAAAATATTTACACTGAAAATCCTCGAATGCTTCAAACAATTTAAAATATATGATAATTGTGTGGTTTTAAGGACTTGCTTCTTGATAAAATTTAGAGTCCCTTTGTCTCATAATTGTATCACAGTGTGTGATCCTATACACAACTGCTCAAAATCTTTAGTTTTAAAGAAGTGGTTGTTATTTATTATTAAAATAAAATTATTTTTTATTTTATTACAATGGATAATCAAGCATAGGAGAAAAAAATCATAGAAAGAAACTGGAGCTCGGGATGGGAGATTGTTCTCTAGCTTTCTGACCCATTTTATCCTCACAAAAACTGTGTGAATTAGGTTAGGAGGAGACACACTGGTTGGCCCAAGGTCAGCCAATGAGCTTTAAGGCTGTGGGGATTTCAAACCAGGTTTCCCTTGTCTAAATCCACCTTTTATTAACTACACAAGACAAAATGTGGCTTTGTTTAGTGATACAGGAATGATCCTGTGAAAGCCTTAGGCTTTGTGTGCTACCTCTATCCCCCCCCCCCCATTGCAGCCACAGGGAGTTTGGAAAGCTTTTGCTTCCTTTTTCAACTAAACACAGCTTAGTATTCTGTCTGATCCCAGACAGGCTGTGCTTATTCTAAACTACGCCTTACTAAAACACAGCAACTTCAAAGCCTAGTTTATGAAGCTAGCTATAGTTGAGATTAACTATAATTTAGGGCATTAAAACTGTGGATAGAAACCAAATTTTGAAAAAGTGTGTGATTATAATATTAATATGGCGACTTTTCAAATAAGAACCTAGTACCACAAAGTTTTACATAAAGAATAATATTTAAAAATTTGCCGAAGCGTAAAGGTTTAATAAAGCATGGACAACCGCAGAGCCAGAATGAAAATGGTGAAAGAACGAAGTCTTGCAAGTTTAAAATTTTAATTCACCATACTAGAGTCTATAATCTTTAGCACAAGGATACTTCATTATTAACCAAACACATAGGAAGCATAGTTTATAAGTGGTTTATAGTGGATTAATTCTGAAATTGCCCTCGAGTCTCTCTCTCTCTCAACCTATCAACTAAACAGAAGTAAAATGAATGAAAACTGAAAATGCAAGAAGCCGTATTGCAGAGTTTTGTGCTTTAAATGGATTCCCCTAGAAAGCAATTTACATGACTGACAGGAGCGACACACTTGGATAATCACCATCTGTCAGGTGGTCAGTGTTGTAGAAGTTATCTGCAATTTCCCTTTTCCCCAATGAAAGTGCCTTCCTGAACTTCCAGAGGAGTTCAAAAGGACAATTTTAAGGTTATACAGCAGCAGCAACTTGCCCCACCTGAAAACGCCCCCGCTTATCATTTTGTGTGCAAACTGCATAAAATTGATAAATTTTTATAATACTGTTTTAGAGACGAAGGTTGAAATGCTTCTTGGTGTCACCTTCCTGAGATTCTCTCTCTTTCACACAAATGACTACTATATATATAGTATATATATATATATAATTAAAATCTAGTCCTAAGAACACATCATTACAGAAAGCTCCACAATGGCCACTGGAACTTATTTTCAAAGAATGCGATTAGGATTTGGAGTGTTGAGTTTCTACAATAAAACATAGCTAATTTCTTAGACAATCCTTTCAAAACTGTTATTATATTTAGACAGCAAACGTAGCTGTTATTGGCAACAACTTTAAAACATGTAATAAATTAACACATATATACATTAAAAGACTTTATATGGATTATATGGATCTATGGATCCATTTGTATCTATGGATCCTCTTTCAGAGCAGCAAGTAAAAACAAGGGGGGGGGTCTGATTGAAGATATAATAAACTCTGAGTAGAATTAAAATAAATAATAATAATTAAAGAAATGAAAAGATAGCTATTAGAGGCAAAAACCTTTTAGGTTCTTTGTTGCATGTATCTGATTCCAGCTTTATACCACATCTAACATAGGAAGGAAAATTCCATCAAGATGTTTGACAGACGATAGCTCAGGTAACCACTTCAACTTCTGGAACTATTTTATTGACTATATTAAGTGTACTCAATAATGACAGTCTACTTTAACTTATGTGTGCATTTCGCAAACATATAACATTTACCCAATGAGCTAGGGCATGAAGCATCTATGTCCCAGTTATACTATAAACTTAGATGCACTTAGCTTTTGTAAATTTAGAGATTCAAATTTGTAAATGAGAACAGTTGCTAAAAATGAGGCAAAAAAGCTTAATAACAATTGACAGAAAATATGGTAGATTTACTCATTGATAGAGCACTTTTTTATATCCCACCCAACATTTTTTCTGGACATCCTATGAGACCCATCTGCTATAACAGTGGAGTAAATAACAACAACAACAACCATAACCCCAGTGGATGCAAGCAATGTTATCCTCAAAATGCTTTGCAAACAAGTCATAGCAATCTACCGCCGGTTCAGTCACCCCCTTTGGGCTAGAATGTAAAAGACCCCACACTACCTGGAAAAGCTTTGCTGGATGCTACCAAGAGGACACAACAGGGGAAGAAAAGTATGCCTTCTCTGCTGCCTTCACTGCTACTAGGTACTGCCTGTGCTGTGTGCCCCTTACCTGGCCTGTCCCACCTGCCACATCATGCCCCCCCTACCCTGAACCACAGTGATTGGGAGGCCCCTTGCTCTCCCAGCTCCTCTCCTCACAGACACATCTCCTCTCTCTCAAGCTCATAATAATAATAATAATAATAATAATAATAATAATACCTCCCTAGAAACCAAAGCCTTCTGTCTCAATTAGCCCTGTGTTTCTGTCCAAGGATAAATGAGAAAGCTGCGGAGGAGCTAAAAAGCCAAGGCCTGCACATGCACACGCATGTGGGAAGAAAGGAAGCAGAAAATTGGAGAATACATAATACACCTAAATGAAGGGGGAAATGTTGCAATCAGGAGGGGAGAGGCCAGAAGGACATGTTGTGTCTCTTCTTTCCCCTTCCCAACTGCGTGTTTAAGCAGCACCCAGCAGGACTGAATCCTCCACTCACCTCAACAATGGGGGTACAGTATTCCTTTAGGTATTCAGGCCTGAAGACATTAAGGGATTTACAGGTCAGCACCAACACTTTTAATTGTGCTCGGAAATGGAAATCTTTTAGAAACAGTGTTATATGGTCCCAGTTGCCACTCACAGTCACCAGTTTGGCAGCAGCATTCTGGATTAGTTGCAGTTTCCTTCAAACGCAGTCCCACATTAAGCGCATTGCAGTAATCCAAGCGGGAGATAACCAGAGCATTGACAACTTTGCTGAGACAGGGCGCAGGCTGGTAGGGTCTCAGCTGACATAACAGATGGAGGTAGACAAGTCTCCCTGGACATACAACCAAACTGTGCCTCCATGGACAGCTGAGAGTCCATAATGACTCCCAGGCTGCACACCTGGCCCTTTAGGAGCACAGTTACCCCATTCAGGACCAGGAAATCCCGTCCCCCATGCAAAAATCCCCTGCCTTCAGATAATGATAAAGAGTAGGGAGAAATCACATTTTCAAGAAATGACAGCAAACAGTGACGCATGCAAGCAATTTTTAAAAAATAAAAAAGGCAGGCTTTTAAATATAGAGGAACACCACACACCAAAATGCACTCTATAGAAGAAGTTGATGAAAACTGATACTCTATCACAAATAGCAACACAGTAGACTTACATAAAACTGCGAAACATTTTTTCCTCCAACAAGCAGAAAGGGATCTTTTCCGCCCTTTTCTTCCTTCGGTATATGTTTTAATACATGGCAGTCTCTAACCTTCAAGGAAAAAGAGCCGACTCAGAATGGTAAAAGTAATCTCAAAACCCGTATACATATTTTGTTGAATAATAACATCCTCATCACCATTTGATTATTAGCATCAACAGACCAGAAATGCATCCAAAGTACACCAAAATCTTAAATACAGGACAAATATAAAAAGTGTAACATCGTCATATAAATAATCTAATAGGGATTTGCTAATTCAACCTCAGGTAAGCCCTTGGAAATAACCCTTCCAGCTTCAAGTGGTTAATTTCCTTCTTATACAAACAACAATGAATCAGTAGTAAGATGCTGTACACCAGGCATAGGCAAACTCCGGCGCTCCAGATGTCTGGGACTACAATTCCCATCATCCCTGATCACTGGTCCTGTTAGCTAGGGATGATGGGAATTGTAGTCCCAGACATCTGGAGCGCCCGAGTTTGCCTATGCCTGCTGTACACTGCTGTACTGCAACCTTTAAAGGGGAACTGAAAGTCAGCATTTATTTTTAGAATTTACTAGCTGTACCCAGCCACACGTAGTTGTGGCCGGCGGCGGGGCTTGCGGAACCCGGCCTGCCTCTCGTGGTGGCGTCGGCGTCAGTGGCGTCGGCTGCGGGGCCTGGCTTGCCTCTCGTGGCATCGGGGCCGGCCTGCCTCTCGCGGCGAGGCCGAGCCTGCCTCCCGGGCTACCTGCCGCCCTCCCTCTCCCCCTGGCAGCTATGGATCTGGCGAGGTAAGAGGAGGAGGTGGAGGGGCAGGAGTGTGGAAACACTGTCCCCCCCCCCGGGTTCCCCGAGGCGTCTTTGATGTCCAACAGATGGCACTATTGCTATACAAACGGATATGGCGTCTGTTCCTTTTACGACCACTGGAGGGCGCTATTTGTGTACACAAAATCATGTTTTTACCTGTGACAGGTGTGACATCTATATAATTTAAGTTTATGCAAACACTCGCATATTGGAATGGAACGTTGTGTCCAAATTTCAACGCAATCGGTCAAGTGGTTTCGGAGAAAAGTGGATGCACACAAACATGGACATTTTACATTTATATATATATATAGATAGATAGATATCCAACCTATAGCACAGCCAACAGTTTAGATTAGAAGGATAAACATGAATAAGGACACCTTTCTATACACCATTATAATGTCCAGTTTTGGAAAACTGCATTAACTGTATATGTGCGCTTGTATCTCCAGGTAATCTCAGGTTACTGTTGTTCATGGGGTGAGGGGGACAGGAGGCAACCAGGTCTTTTTATTAAGCCATATTTTGTGTCTGGCTCCATCTCAATACTTATTTTGCATCCAGCTCTGATTATTGGACTTCAGAGTTTTAGCAAAACAAAACAAGAGGCAAAACAGATTTCACAAGCCTGCAAGGGGCACAGGGGAGGAGGGGGCAAGGAAGTTCCATTGTGCTGCTATAACTAATGGAGCAGTTTAGTTAGGATAGTGCCCAGATCCTAAATATGCCATCTAGAAGACAGGCTGCATGTTATTTTCTTCAACCTATCATGGTTTTTAAAGACTAATATTTGCCTTACCTGAAGTAATGTGACAGGCACTTTTTCACCTTTCTTGGTCCACAATGGCATCATCCCCAACTTTACTGCGATAAGTCCAACTCTTTTAGAACCTGTGTTTAAAAGTGAAAGCAGTCCCTTTAACTATTTTGCTAAACATTTATTTAACCTTTTGTTCCATACAGGTGAGCACATGGAATTTCCTCAGATGTGTGTAGTGGCTGGTGAAAAAGGGACAGAGCACTCTGCTTCCATATTGACTACAGAGGAAGAAGCTTCTACCTGGGAACTTTTCTCCCACATTTGCTTACTAGCCTGCTTTTTACTCATGGGAGGGGCCTATCACAGCAGTAAAAAGCAAACAAATATTTATTTTTGCATACAGGCTATGTATTTTTGGCAGCTTAGTACCAAAGCCGAGTGAATGAAAGGGACTACGGTTGCAATTTAATATTAAATGACCTTTTGTGAGCTTTTAGTGATTGTGGTCCACAGACCAGTGGTCTACAAGCTTCATTCAGGTGATTCATGGCATGCCTGTGAAAAATGATGGGAGCATCAGCCACGGAGGGCAAGAGCAGTGTCTGCACCATCATTCTGAGAACCTGGCATTCTGCCCAGAAGGCAGATGGGATGGACTAGACGTGGCAGGCCATGAAGAAAAAAGTTCTGGGAATCTAAGTGTGGGCAACACCTGAAAAATAAAGGGTTCAATCAAATCCACTGGAGACCCAACGCCCGAGTACAGAGGGACTCCTTTGTGGCATGACAGAGCCCTTTCCCCTGTGTTGTGCACATGCAGGTATTCACATAGGCACCACAATAGGGAACAAAAGGATTGTGCATGCATTCCATATTTGCAGCCTAGATATATTTAGTCAAGAACTACAAAATTGGAATATGTGGTCCTTTGGGGGTGGGGGATGAAAAAAGAAAAGGCTAGCTGGAATAATAATAATAATAATAATATTTATACCCCACCCATCTGGTTGGGTTTCCCCAGCCACTCTGAGTGGCTTACAGCACATATAAAAACATAGTAAAACATGAAACATTAAAAACATTAAAAACCTCCTGATACAGGGCTGCCTAATAATAATAATAATTGGTAGGAACTTCCCAATTCTCATAATGGGCTGGCATGTTGAACATTTACACACATGCACTGGGTGCAAGGGAAAATAACTCTCATGTCCTACATGTGCTGCTTCCTTAATGGACTAGAATCCAGCTCACTGATTTTAAAAGCATTTGTGTTTTAAGGAATCCAAATACAGGCTCAAGTATTGGACATAGGTTTGCTTTTTGCTTCCCAACCTGTCATATACAAACCTGGCTCCCATGGATGCAAAGGCCAGGGTTCATCTTTTAGTGGACAGAGTTTACTGGCTGTTTGAGCTTTGAATTCTTCCGCTGTATACTTCTTAAGGAACTCGAAATTCTCTTTTGAAAGGTGCTCATCCCACCATGTGCTATTGTCAGTAATATGCCTACTTGTGACACACCATAGACCACTATCAAACAGAAGATAAAAATTGTTTAGAAAATGATACTCAGTTATGATACCCTGTTATCTTCAAGGTATCGCCAAGCATAAATACAGGAAGGCAAAAATAATAACCCCAGACTGGCAAACACCTGCAGCACATACCCCAAAAGCAAGGACAGGAAGAGCAGGGATCTGATGACTACTATATCAGTTTAAAAGGCTCTTGTTGAGATGCCAAATGCAGAATTATAAAGCATGTTGAGAGGCCTTGGCAAATAATCATGCTCTCCAGAGCATTATACTAACATGTTTCACAAGCATATTAAAGGACAGTAAGATGGGAGTTAACTAAAAATTTTGCAGACCTTATAAGCACTTTTGTGGGCTGCAACCCAACTGACATTGCAGAAATGGAAGAATGAAGTGCATTACCCTAATTGTTGTAGGCTGATAATGAAATTGTTAAGAAAGGCAGAAAGAATTGCTGATGGGAACATATTTAGTAAATTGGCAAATGGGAAAGCAGCAGACTTACAAAAATATTCAAAGTTCCTTGGAGAGTATTATGCAGCCAATATAATAAGCTAAATCTCTTAGGAACATTAGCGGGATGGGCAGGGGAAGGACTAGACCGTGTGAAAAACGAACACAATATTTTAGAATCAGTTCGTTCATTTTCAGCTTGTATATATAAAAAGGCGCGCCTAGACATTCCGCTGTTGCGACCATAACCCAGGTTTCAGGTGCCCTTTAGCCTCCCAGCTTTCCTATCTCAAGTTTCCAACACTGGTTCCAAAAAGCTTCAACGAAACTCCACTCCCTGCTCTCCACACCTCCCCCCCCTTTCCCTTGTTGCGTTTAACAGGCAGAAACCCAACAGGTAAAGCTTGGGTTCTTTCCCCCCCCCGCGCCCCTGTGGAACTTCTGCCTGAGGGAACGGGAGCCCTTTATTTGGGTCACGGGATGTGGGTGGGTGTCTGTGAGGGGAAAACCAGCGCCCGGCGACGGTTGAGAGCCCCCTCCCCCACACGTACCCGCTCCGAATCCCTGCTCCCGAAGCCAGCAGCCGCGAGCCCAACCGACACAGCAGCCCCGCGCGCGACATCCCTCCCTCCGCGTTCTTCTTCGACCGGGAGTTCGGCGGAACCCCCCCCCACCTTTCCGCCTGTCCCCCGACACGGTCTAGAAACTAAGTTCCGGCTACACTTGGTTCCTACCAGCCCCGCGCCGGCGCAGAAGGAAGCGGAGCTTTTTTTTTTTACCTCGAGCCACAGGCAGGCTAAGAATGGGCGTTGCCCTTTTCCCAAACGGACACCCCGCCTACGTCATGATTATGATTATTTTTTTTACAAGAACCATAGACAAAACAGCGCCGGAGGGAAGCGGCTGCTTTTTGACCTTGGCTGGAAACGGGGAGGCGGCGGCGGGTGCCGCGCCACCTGCTGGTGGGAAGCCGCCGTTGCAGGGGCAAATGGCTGCAGATGTATCCCGGGATTCCCATCCGGGCATAAGAGGAGTCTCTCCTCTGATTTGAGTCATCTTTTTTAAAAAAAACTAAACGAAAAAGCCTCCAAGGCGTTGGTGCTTCAAGTACAATCCGAAACAGTTCTCCTTGTCCCCCACCCCCAAAGATGCTGCTGTTTGGAGGTTGTTGCTGTGCCTCTTCCCCAACTAGTGAGCAACCCAAACTGGAATTTAGGAGGGGATGAAACTAAAGCAGAGGAGCAACGAACCCCTTCACCCCTAGAAAATATTCACTTATATATTCATGGGTATGGATATCCTGTTTTGTAGCCTCAATAGGCTCTCAAAGTGTTTTACAACAGATTCCCACAATGTAGCACCAGGAACAGAAATAACATGGTGTCCGTCTGATGCCCATAATTTACAGGAATTTATGCCATCTCTATTGGTTTTTTTAAAAAACTGGTGTCCTCCTTTGGCCGCTGCCTCATAAACCAGGGGTCAGCAAACTTTTTTGGCAGGGGGCCGGTCCACTGTCCCTCAGACCTTGTGGGGGGCCGGACTATATTTTTTTGGGGGGGGGGAATGAATGAATTCCTATGCTCTACAAATAACCCAGAGATGCATTTTAAATAAAAGGACACTTCTACTCATGTAAAAACACCAGGCAGGCCCCACAAATAACCCAGAGATGCATTTTAAATAAAAGAACACATTCTACTCATGTAAAAACATGCTGATTCCTGGACCGTCCGCGGGCCAGATTTAGAAGGTGATTGGGCCGCAGTTTGGGGACCCCTGTCATAAACCAACAGTGCCCACTGCGGACCCAATAATTTTACCCAGGCAAAGAAGCTTGACCAAATATGCCCTATGCCCCCCATACACCTTTAAGTTGTGAATAACTAGAATAGGTTGGTGTGGACAGGTGGGCATGTAAAGATCTCCAAATTCCAGAGAACAGGAACTGTTGTGGACTTATCTAAAAAGCTTGCTCAATGGTCATGTGAATGTCCAGTTTGGAAGAGATTTCAATCCATGGAAGAGAAGCCACAATGGATGCCTGGTCTTCTCAAAACGAAATTGTTCTCAGTTAGGACTCAGGAGACAACTGATCTTCAAGTTTGAAGGTATATGCTGCTCTTCTTTTCCTTTAGGAAAGGGCCACATCTCCAGGACAGGGAATCCCAAACCTCCTAGGTTGAATCTCAGCCCAGGTAGGGATGGCAAAGACCTCCTGGCTGAAACCCAGAAGAGCTGTTGATGGACCAAGTAGAGACATTAGTGAGCACAATGGTCCAGTGTTGTGATTCGGTATAAGGCAGCTTGCCATGTACCGTAAGATTAAGGTCTTTCTTTGTGATGCTGAAGTGCAGGGGAAGTTGTATGGTATAGCAATCAGCAATCAGATTGCGACAAGAGATTTTAACATAAAAGGCAGTCGTGTAAGTGAATGTAAGTAATGTATGAGATGAAGCGAGACGGTGTGTTCAAAGCCTAATGGACTGTGGCACGCAGGGTTTTAAAGTCAGATTTGAAATTCATTGTACTAGATGGAATGACTCAATTCGGTAAGATATTAAAGGTTTGGGTGTGGATAAGAATGGTTAAATATGCAGATATAAGCCACAAAGGGAGGGAGGGAGGTGGAATCTCCTTTCACATCTTTTGCTAGATTTCACTTAAGGCTGCTCTGCCATTGGGCTGCTCAGGAAAGGTCTCTCAATACGTTTTGAAGCAAATCCACAGCCCTTGGCACAAATGTACCATTGTAATGTTGAAATCCTAACACACACACACACACACACACACACACACACACACACACACACACACCTGAACTCTCTCTTCTGTCACTCAAAAGCTCAGTTATGCAGATACTTTCAAATCCAAATCAGAATAGATTTTCAGGGTTGCCTTAATTCACGTCTCTTCTAGACATCCTATTTATTCAGCACTCATCCTGATTTCCTGGCCAAAAGCTTTCATGGAGATTGTATTTTAATCTGTATTGAGCATTTGTACTGACTTGATGGCCGGGAGGTTATATGACAATGAGCATTTATCCTGCCTTCATTCTGATTTACTTTCGATATGTTGTTTATACATGCTCCCATTAATCATTGGTTCTATGCTTTCAGGTGCATTTCCCCGTCACCTTCCCAAACTGCTTCTTTTTAAAAGTGGTTTTGTCGCCATAGAGTGACAGAGCTCTTTAATTTGCTCTAATTGTGCAAACCTAAATTTCCTGATATGTGCTTGAATTACAGGATATGCTCCTGTAAAATGCGTACGGTCTGCAGGTACCCTCATGCATCAAGATCCAGAATTTAGGTAATGAACTGAAGCAGTGAACAGAGGAGCAGTGGGTGGCAACGTGGCGTGGGCAGGGCTCAGCCTCCCGACAGATGGATGGATCGCTGCTGCTTACTGAAATAGAGGCATAGCTGCCAAGTATCCCGTATCCGCCGGGAAAACCCCTTTTTTCTTACCGTTTCCCGGCGGTCTCCCGTTTAGCGAAAAATCCCGGTATTGTCCCTTAAATCGGGATACTTGGCAGCTATGAGTGGAGGAGAATGCAATTGTTAGCAACCCTAATTACCCGGCCATTTTTCTGGCGCCGCTTGCCCTTCTATGGGCACCAGAAAATGGCGGCACCGGCGCCGGAAGTCGCTTCCGCGCATGACCGGAAGTTGCGTGACGCGACTTCCGGTGGCGCTTGCCCTTCTATGGGCATCAGAAAATGCCGGCGCCGGAAGTCGCTTTTACGTGTTTCCGGTCATGCGCGGAAGCGACTTTCGGCGCTGGCGCCATTTTCTGGTGCCCATAGAAGGGCGAGGCGCCACCGGAAGTTGCGTGCGTGCGCTGCCGATCCCGGATATTTACGACCCGGACTTGGCAGGTATGAATAGAGGGGAGGATGTGCTGCAGAGGTCAGTGTGGTGCAAATGCACTGGCAGCACAGGGAAGTTGGGTTGGCTCTGCTGGTGTGTTTGCGCCATGCCCACCTCGCCCCATTTCATCTTCTTCCTGGTAAGCAGCAGCAACTCAGCTGTCAGGAAGTCAGGTGAACATCTTCTCCCCACCATGCTGCCCCCTACTCAACATGCCGCCACCCGCTCCAAGAACATGTTTGAGGAGAGGTGTTCAATTTTTTTAATCCTGCTGTCCAGAAAGAAAAGGCACTTATGTGTATATCTGTCACTTATTACAGGACCCCCCCCCCAATGTCCTTGTTTTCCAGGGACTGTCCCAGATTTACAGAAGCCATCCCTGTTTCTGATTTGATCCCAGAACGTTCCGCTTTTCCTTAGGACGTCCCTATTTTCCTCTGAGAAATGTTGGAGGGTATGGAATAGGAATATGGAATTGGATAGATGTTGGAGGGTATGTTATTACTTTTGTTTCTGCACCATAAAGTATCTTAGCAGTGAGTGCCCTTCCCCTCTTTCACTCTGGGGAACAGACAACGGTTTTCTAGTTTGATTCCAGCCCAGTGCAAACTTGCACACATCTCTTCAGGCATTTTTGCAGCTTCCTCCAGCGCCCTTAGACTTGCTTTTAAGAAAGAGCCTTGAAGATCTCCATACTCTGATGGGAGGGCCTTCTCGGTAGTGGCACCCGCCCTGTGGAACACCCTCCCATCAGATATCAAGGAAATAAACAACTACCTGACTTTTAGAAGACATCTGAAGGCAGCCCTGTTTAGGGAAGTTTTTAACATGTCTGAAGTTTTATCGCCTTTTTATTATTATCATCATTGATTCTGTTGGGAGCCGCCCAGATGGGTGGGGTATATATAATAAATTATTATTTTTATACTAAATCAGTCAAGAGCTAATTCCTTTTCTGCTGGAGAAAGAAATACTGAATTAGCAAGAGTGTAAAAAAATAAAATACATCCCCATTTTCTCAGCGCTTCTACTTCAGAAAGTATGTAAGAGTGGCGAATGATGAAATTACTTACAGTACTATAATCTTACTTTGCTTCTTCCCAGCCCGCCTCACCCCTCCCTCCTCTTTGCCTCATTGCTTAAAAGTGTTTCCTTCAATTTGGGAAGTCTTTTGTGTCCAGAGTGCAAAGACAATATATTTTTGACATATCACATAGCATCTTATTCATGAGATTAAATTCTGATCTGCAACCAGGGGGAAAGAACGAACGAACCATGGGGGCATGTATTGATGTGGAAAGGACTCCGGTGTCACGGCACACATGCAAAATCTGCCATTATGCGACTTCAGCCCCAGAGAGTTTGTTCCAAGCATGATGAGTGAGGCATATTGTGCTGAAAACTGCTGACATGTGCCATCAAAAACAGAAGTCTAGGACCTTAGGTGGAATTTGGGATGCTCAGCCTTGTGTTCACACATGGAGGGTTCTTACCGGCCCATCTAGTATACCTACTTGTCCTAGTATACTTCTCGTATGGCTAGTATACTCCTTTCATGCAACTTGATTCTAGTTTAGAAAACCTTGGATAGGCAGATAACCTTTCACATTCTCCTTACTATTAACAAAAACCTATTTATGGTATAAAAAGGCAAGACTGTGGTGGAAATGGGCAGAAGGCTGCTTGTTGCTCCTCGGATGTACAGCTTAGGAAACGGAGGCCAAAAATGACACATCCAAACTCTCCTCAGCAGCTCACGGCCAAGCTAGAAATGGCAAACAGAAATCTCCATTGTTTTTTAAAAGAGACAAAACTATATTTTCTCTGGAAGCTGGTAGAGAGAAGTGAGGGCTAAGTGAGGAGGAGCTTGAAAGCCACTGCATTTGGGAGAGTCGATGTGAT
Source organism: Zootoca vivipara (assembly GCF_965207765.1). Classification (NCBI taxonomy): domain Eukaryota; kingdom Metazoa; phylum Chordata; class Lepidosauria; order Squamata; family Lacertidae; genus Zootoca; species Zootoca vivipara. The sequence continues at coordinate 12,871,233 of NC_142594.1, read as the reverse complement.
TGAGGAAATTATTTTTCAACAGTAATGCAGGTGGCCTGCACGTCAGCTAGAATCAATGGACTCAGACCTCGAGTGGCAGTCGAATTAAGAGTGGCTTAAATTAGAGGCATAGTAATACACTGACAGTACTCAGAACACCTTGCCAGAGACCAGGGGTAATTGCTTTCTTCCCTTCCTTACTCCACCCTGCAAGCCATCTTTGCCCAACATGCATGAGTCACACCCTGTCTGGGAGATGACACAGGGTAGCAAGCCTGTTGTTAAAATAACGTGTGTGCAGCAGACAAAGATGGACAGGGTTTAATCCTGCTTGGCTTTGCGATCCGAGATCAGGGGCTTAAAAGGGGAAGATGGGGAGACTTGCAAAGTACAAGTGATTTTGACAGTTGGGTCGTTTGGGAACAAAAGTTGCCCATTCCTGAGCTATGTAACGGGGGAAAGCCACCCTTCTAAAATTTGGTTGGGCACAACTTTCTTTGCAACAACAGTTGGAAATTATTTAGTTGCCCTGAGGAAGAATGCAGACGGTAAACACATAAATGGAATTCTGGGAGATTTTTAAACTGTTTTTTGAATAAATAATTTCCTTACACCCTTTTGTGCATTTTTCTTCAGCTGCTGAGATAGCTCAGCTGGTAAACGATGAGACTCAATCTCAGGGTTGTGGGATCGAGCCCCATGTTGGGCACAAGATTCCTGCATTGCTGGGGGTTGGATTAGATGACCCTCATGGTCCTTTCCGACTCTACAATCTATGGTTCAAATCCTCCTAGTTTTGGGCCTTCAGAACCACAGGCAGCCTGTGTAATAATCAGCCTTTCAGTGACCTGCTGTGTAAAACAAAGCCATGCAGTTTAGGTTTTATAGTGTCTACACAAAACTGGCCATTGTGCATGAATGTAAAGAAACAAACAAAATGTTAATGTTACAAACATGATCAGATGTGTCCGAAACATAGTCCACCAAAATCCTGTAACAGCGAGCCATGGCTATTTTTAAACATAACATGGCATGTAAGCTTACTGGCCAGTTAAGATGTATTGCAGCTGCTACAGTCTCCTGCTGTTACAGAAATTATGTGCGTCTCTGGGACTTTCTACACAGTCCTCGAACTTTCATAATATTGGCTATTTTTGAGCACATCTTTTACAAGCTGTTGTCATGTTTGTTACAGACATCTTAGATTCATGCTTGGAAGTCAATCTCCTAGAATGTTCTGGTGTGGTTTTTTTTTATAAAAAAAAATATTGTTATTCTTTGAAGAATGGAAGAGTCGATGAGAATTTTTCAGCAGGCAGCTTCGTGGCAAGAAATAAATAAACACAACAACTGCAAAACTGTGTTGTTTTTATTTTGGAACATGCAAAATACAGTCCATGCATCTGCCATTTTGAAAAAAAAAAACCCTTTTCATTTCATAGCAGATAAACCCAAAGACATTTTGGCTATCAACTTCCAATAAATGTTTCAAAATGCTTTACAGTGTAAAGATAATAAGAAATTTAGCAAAATTTCAACAAACCTGTATAAAAAACAGATACAGATAACCTTTTTTTTTCCATTTCAAGGCGACATGCTGTAATGTAAAGAGTTATAATGTTTTTGTTTTCATAAAAAGTCTTCAACAATACAATTGCTTTAACCTTTACCGGCAAGCCTTTAGGCTACACATGCAAAGAAAATTATTTGAGTTAAAAATCACCAAAACGTGCTATTTTCATTTAAGTACAGTAATTGTAAGTAGTAGCATATCTGAACTCTGTAAAAGTGTTCAGGGAAGGTCATGGAGCTACTGTCCTGGAAGACTCATACTCTGACATACATTTTGGTTTAATCGCTTTCCCATTGTAATAGTCCACCACTTGGTTTGGAACTTCAGCCAAAACACTTTTTGCTAACGCAGCTGGAGATGCCTGCAGGAAATGGCAGAAAATAACAGTTGTTAACACACTTCTATCTAAAATGTGCCGTTCCACACACATAACTCCATAACCAACAGGGTTCTGATCAGCACAACGAGGCTGGCCTTTAAGAGGCAGGTTATTCCACCTCAGTCTAGCCAAGCACCTGCGAGCATATGATTAATGCTGCAAATACAAGGCTTTGACAAGGCTGCCCAGTTTCCCCCCACTATGGGTAACTTCTCTACAATAACATCAAGGCTTCTGATGTAGGGAAAACTATGTTGTCATTTGCTTTGTGTAATCACACTAAGATGGGGTAAAGCACTCAAGTCATTTGGCACCCACCCGGTCAGCTGTTTGAGCAACTTTGGGTATTCTTACCCCAATCATCACTATTGCATGCAAAGGCCTTTAAAAACACACACACCAGTTTTAAATGCTTTATTGTTCATTTTCCATGTATATACAACACTTAATCATCTTCATTTCGATCAGTCAAATAAAGATATCAAAAAGGATATGTCAGAGGGTCGTCGTGGCTACTCTAGAGTAACTCCGCTTGAGTCCAGTTTGTCTTCAAAGACATTTATTATGCTAATTATTTACAGCGTAGAGACAGCTTAAAACATGACCTCTCATCCCGAATCAGAATCCGGCAATGGCGTACGTCTGTTCCTACATCAGCAAAGTAGTCGGGGCACCCCAAAACGCCTCCCCCGTGACCTGCGTCACAGCGCTATCCTTACTTCTTGCGCCGGAAGGAGTGATGCCCTCAGTTTCCTCCCTGAGCTGTAGGTGCCCTGGCTCTGCAACATCCCTGAGCCCCTGTCTGCATCCCCCCAAGCTTTCCCATTGTTCCTCACTCTGATTGCTCTCTCCCTCCAAGTCTCTTCCTCCCCCTCTGGCTGCTTCAGAGCCACTGCTGCTCCCTGTGCTTGGCGAGGTTGACGTCAGGATGATGGGGGCTGGCTCCCTGTAGGGAGTCACCCTTACAGGATACATACAGTTTCCACTGTTTTTCTACACGAACCTACAACTTCCCATCCTCTCCATATTTTCCTTTATATTAAACCTTTTGCTTTAATTTACCATTGCTATTTTGTAAAGTTTCTCTCTTCTATTTCGATATCGTATTCCATCTTATGTATTATTTACAGAAATCATTCAAAGGCCACTACCGTGTTTAGATTACAGCTGTTTTTCAAATATATTTTGAAATTATCCCATTCTAAAATGAACTCCTGTCTCGGCTTGTCTCTGATTCTTTCCGAAAGAGAGGCTAATTCTGCATATTCTGTCAATTTGAGTAACCATTCAACTCTGGTAGGGAGTTTGTCATTTTTCCAATATGTCACAATAAGCACCCCCACAGCCGCGGTTGCATACAATTTTTTGGCCTCTTATACCCTTGGGGATGTCTATGCCTGTAATACCCAAAAGGAACGCTTCAGGATTTTAAGGGAAATTTACCTTTAACATTATTTTTAGTTCTCAGTGTATGTCATTCCAGAACCCTTTGACCTTTCTGCAGGTCCACCATATATGAAACATGGTACCTCCTGTCTCACCGCATCTCCAACATACATCTGGTATGTTTTTGTACATCTTGGAGAGTTTGTGCGGCATCAGGTACCAACAGTATAACATTTTTTTTGCAGAATAAAAAAATTCCTTCAGTAGCACCTTAAAGACCAACTAAGTTTTTATTTTGGCGTGAGCTTTCGTGTGCATGCACACTTCTTCAGATACCTTAGATCTTCAGATTTTTTTTGCAGGTTTTCCCTTATGTAGTAACAGACAGTGAACCTCAAATTTACCTTCCACAGGTTCTCCCATTGGGACATCTCTATGGCATGGCCTAGGTCTTGGCCCATTTAATCATGGCTGACTTAACCTCCTCCTCCTTGACTTCCCAGTCAAGGAGGAGTCGGTAAGGCATGCAACGGCCTTATAGTTCTATTGAAGTCTTTAGATCCTTTGAGCATTAAATGATTTTTCACCATGCTTCTATTTTGCAGTACACTCCACCTGCTTATATTTTTGAGTAATGTGCAAAAGGAACTGCGTTTCTGCTAGCAGGAGAAACATCAAATGCTTCCTGTAGTCTACCCTTACCTGTTATCATTCTGTTACCTATATGCACGCATTTGGTAACATTTCTGAAATTCGGTTTAATGTATTTGTTGTGGTTTATTGTTCTAGAAGTCTACATCCCTGTGGAATGTTCAATATTTATGCTTTAAGTTCGTCTTAGCTGCTGCTTTGGTTTTTGTAACAATTTTTATGCATTATCCAAATTTTGAGTCATTAAGTACCCCTCTGTTTACTTATTTTTAAAGTATTCAAATTTAAAGTTGAAAATACAATTCAAAATGAAACAACTGTGCACAATGAACGTTAGATCTGCGTTTTTATTTCATTCATACATATGCAAACGCACACTTCGGTTCGAAAGAAATGCAGAAGTAAATCCTGCTTGAACCTCCTTTTGATTAGATGGGATTAACAGTATAGCCTGGAAATCTAGCGGTCTTCAAAAGGCGAATTCTTCATGGCGACAACGGTTACTTTCTTTCTGGGATGAGAGTTGCTCAATGCCAAAGTGGCAAACTTCAGAGCTGCGTGACAGAGGACCCTGCCTGCCAGGGGAGCGGTATCTGGCAATATCTTTTTCTATGCCTGAATCCGCAGCTACAACCTAGCAAGACGATAATGGCATTTATCTTCTCAAGCTGGAGCTTAATGAGGGGCACGACTCCTCTCACTCGCTCACTGTCTCGCTCCTGTGCAGTTCTGTAGGGTGATGGGAGCCTTGAAGGAGCTTCCAAGCATCTGTCTTGTTCTACTAGATTAAAAGCTCATTGTAAGGCCCATCCTTGACCTATTTGGATCAGCTAATTTCAGTGCACAGATGCTGAGGTGGAGACTCTTAGCTGTCCACTTCACAAGCAGAGTTCTAAAACCACTGAACGGCTCTCCTGCCTTCAGATACGGCTCGACTATAAAACTCCAATCATTCATGACTGTTGGCCGGGGCTGATGGGAAATGAAATGCAACAATATCTGAAAGGCACCAGGGGTCAGGAAGGCAGGTTCACTCTTACGATTAGGATGCAGTTTTCGTACACCACTGCAGCTTAGCCTAAAATCACCTGATCACACCACACTTAAGTAATTCAGTTAGCAGGAATATTGCAGTTTTAGTCCAATCAGATTGGCACCTGCAATTTCAGCCATTCAGCTGGGGATAATTTAAACTCTGTCCAAGTAAGGTGAAACTGGTTTTGCGCGGAAGCATACTTTCCATAAACTGAAAAGCAGATCTACCAACTCATAAATCAGTCTCATTTCAATTCTTTTTATCATGGAAAACTGCATCCAGCAATTAGTGACAGGAGCAGAACAGTAATATATGAGAATTTCCAAGATGTAGCTTGTTAAAGCTGTTGTTTCATAGGTGGCCTAGTAAGGTTGTCAATGTCTAATATAGTTGTCTAATAAATGCAAACTTTAAACTGAAACTTGACAAAGAAACTACTGCAGATGTAGGTGCGGGCGAACTGGTTTCTAATAAGTTTAGTTCTCTACCTTTGCACACCAGCTTTTTTTTTTAAGTCTGCATAAAAATTCATTAGCATTTTAGTGCACAATTCTCTTATTACAGATAATTTGTATACAATTTTGTCCAATGCACACATTTTTTCCAAGCCATGTTCACCAATATTAGGCATAGTTCCACGTTATTTTCACTTATATATGTGTTTTAATGCACACTTTACCCTAGTATATGCTTTTTTGTATATATTACTTGGCTAGAGAACTCGGCAATCAATGGTCAGTGGGACTGTTAATTATTAAATCTTAGAACTGGCTTGATACCTCAGAGCATCCTTCAGGTTCTGCCCCTTTAAAAAACACCCAAAGCAGAAAGGAAAGCAGGTTTTCCCAGCTCAAAACCTGCCATAGTCAGGGTATCTGATCACTTCTGTTCGGTACAGCAAGGAGATTTTCATGGGCTTGTGGCAATTTCACAAGTAAGTAGAGACAATGGAGTGCACCTCCAGGGGCAGAGTCAAACCACTGGAGAATCACAGCTCCTGCTGTGGCTGCAGAGACAGGTAACACGCAACTGCTGCCTCCTGCGATGTTTTTGCTGTGTTGGCAGCACCCAAGTGACCCCTCTGGGCAGTGTGTATGGAGGTCCTGGGCTGCCCAGATGATAAGACCTCACTCTCAGCCTCGCTGATATGGTTCAAAGGAAAACAGAGCAATACATTTGGCTCCAATTTGGCTGCAGGAGTTACCGGAAGGAGGCATACAAGATGCCATCCAACCGTCTTAGGGACTCCACTCTGGATTTGTGTAGGGTTTACTCTTTAGCCTCTCAAAGATGGGCAGACAGAGCCTTGCAATTAGTTTCCATATTATTAGACTGTCTGCCCCAAATTTTACAACTGGCTCAGCTCACAAACACCCATATGACTTATGTTCTAAAAGACATTGGGGGATACCTCCCAATGGAGGATTGTAAAATCATGCCCCTCCAAATATAATAAATCTGTATTTTTTAATTTTATCCCTTTCCAAATCCAACAAATACATGAGGCTTCATAATATAATTTCAGGTCAGGCAGTGTTCTAAAAGACATTGGGGGATACCTGCCAATGGAGGATTCCTCTCCTCGCCCCAAGCAAATACTAACTTAGGAAGAGGAATTTTCCTCAAGACTGCAGCAGAGAAAGATAGGATTAGATTCCCCCTCTACACCTGCTCTAATACTATTAATTATCAGTCTTCCCACCACCAACTGACACAATTTGCATTTTTAAAGACCTGCACTGTTTGATCCTTAGTTGTGAAAACAGGGGTTTGAGGTTCATCAATTTTACAGTCCGTGGACTAAGAAACAACACATTCCAAAAGAGAACACAGCGAAAATTAATCTTACATGTTTGAAGTTTCTGAATGGCACAAACTGAACAATGTCACGAAGAACAGGCTCTCCCTTGGGCGATCTCAGTATCCCATCGTCCCCATCCAGCATCTGCATGTCACTGAAATCAGCATTTCCTACTCCAACTATAATGACCGACATGGGCAGATGGGAGGCATGGACAATGGCTTCGCGTGTATCGGCCATGTCTGTGATGACTCCATCCGTCAGAATCAGCAAGATGAAATATTGCTATAGAAGGGTTGAAAAAGAAAGTCAGTATTCCAATCCATTTCAATGATGCAGAGATTCCCTGGCACTTCTCCCTGTGAATTATGTATCTTTTTATTATGCTATGAATAAGTAGGGGAAGAGATCAATTTTTTAAAATATACTATGCTTTTCACCTACTGGGGATGGGCAAACCTCTCAATTTCAGTTTCTCTTTGTTTCTTATTTTTCTAGTTTTAATTTGAATTCTGCACATTTCCGTATCAGCTTGTGATTTTTTTCTTTAAGTCCTCGTGAAAATTCACCAGCATTTTAATAGTTGTGACTGATTTTCCCTCTATGTAACTTTAGAATGGTCAGCTGGATGACCAATCTAGTTGCTAAACTAAACTAAAATTCACCAGCATTTTAATATGCAGTTTTGCCAAAGATACACGTTTTTGCAAGCAATTTATCCTACTGCAATGCATTCTGTATGCTATTTTTATTTAAATATGCCTTTTATGTACACTTTACACAATCATATGCAGCATGTAATTTGAATAGGAATGGGGGGTTTGCAACAAGGCATGATGCCAGGGGTATGAATAGTTGTGACTGATTTTCCCTCTATGTAACTTTAGAATGGTCAGCTGGATGACCAATCTAGTTGCTAAACAAGGCGGTATGAACTGTTGTAAAGGTGGCAGAAATTACAGGCCATAGCCCTGTTCCATCTAAAGGTAGTCATAACTAATTTCCACTGAAAGCAAAAGGAATGATGTAAATGAAAAAGGTTTCAGTGGGGATTGTGGCCTCCAGGTTGTTACTGCTTTGCAGAAGGGACTGATACCAAAAAGCTAGATTGTGCAACTGAAGAGGATGTTAAACTGCTATGTTATCCTAGTTGTTGTTTTTTTTAATGGGCTTTTTGTAGTTAATGCCCTGGAAAGTGTAGGATGAAGGAATGATTGGCAGGAAGATAGGTCAACAGCCCCCAAGAAAATCAGAATGAATGCAGTACAAACGCTCATTGTTGTTGGATGGTCTCTTAAACAAATCAGAACAAATGGTCAGTAAAAAGGACAGACATATTCCAACATATTTGTGCAAGCAAATCAGGATGAATGCTGACAAACAGGTTGTCCATCCTTTAGTTGGAGTTCTGTAGACCAAATGAACAGAACTGGACCATAGCTGCATTACAGGCTGCAGAGGTTGTATGAACACAGCTATCTATCTGATGCTATGAAAATACATGTATATTTATTAACAATATTGTGCCTCATAGAATGAAGAGGCACTGTTTCTGCCTTACACACACAAAAGCACACTATTCCATACTCACTGAATTAAATGGAAATGGCTCCCCTCTTTCCCCATCCCTTCTTGGTTCCATACCAAGTGCCCCAACTGAAATACACCCTCCAAACCTGCATTGAAAAACTAGGGAAGAGACTCATCCCTTTACCATCCCTTGGATAGCAAGTACACACAGAGTGTGTTCTTGGGCAATTTTGGAAAAAATATATATAAGAAGAAAAATATTGGAGAAAACTGGGCATTGAAACCTGCTTAACCTAAATCATATATCCCAGTTTCCAGCGGCCCTTTAAAGTACGCTTCACGCAGAGTATATGCAGTCAGAAGTTGAGCTGGCTAAGAAAACACCACCAGGAGCATAGGAAATTATCTCCCTTATATGAAACCCCTTACTAGCTGCACACTTGTAAAAGTATACAGATGAAAATACAAACGGCTGGGTTTCTTTAACTGAAAAACAAACTGACTCTAAAGAGACTTTAAACTAAAGATAAATGCTTTCTCTCTTAGCAACTTTATCTACCCACATTCCATCCTTCAAACCATTCCAAACCTCCCACATAACTCCCATAACTCCCATTAAACTACCCAAGAATTAATAGCAAACTAGCTTTATAACTAAACAACTCTCATACTAAGATTCAACTAGGAATCTCTTAAACTGAGAATTAAATCACACTGAGAGATATTTAACTGAACGAGTGATCTACAAAGAGATCTAACTAAGAGATACAGAAGGCTTTCTGGCAGAGCCTTATATACAAGGAGCAGAGCCTACGCCTGTGAGCAATTAACAGAAATCACCGGCACCTGTTTCTCTTAAACAGGCAGTATTTACATTAGACCGGCTCTTGACTATTCAAAAAATCCAACAGGCAATTAATCTGTTATGGATTCTTGAGGATGCAGCCAACGCCCAAGGTCCAGTTTAGCTTGCCAGTCCGCTGTGTTTCTCACCGATGCCTCCTTAGTGTTGGTTTCTTCTGAGGCTGATTTAGCCACCTTCTGAATGATGGGAGCAATGTTTGTAGGCCCATACAGCTGAAGCTTAGGCAGGCAGTTCTGATAGGCTTCAACTACTCCTTGGATCCCTTGCATTAAAAAGGTGGAAAAAAAGAGCAGATAACGTCAAGATCAGTCATTAGGCAAAATATATTTGGGGCAACGATTCCGTAGAGAGAGCCCTTCGTTTCTCTCCCCCCCCAAAAGTTTCTTTTGAGTGATTCACGCCATTTCGCTTCCACTATCCTGCCAATTTATTCTGCGCAGCTGTGGCTCTGAAAGGTTTGCTCAAAGCCTCTCTCCCCTGCTGACCTGACCTCTTTTAGATGTTATGTAATATATAATTCATGAGCCAGCTTTTCTCCTCGCCAGCAGCATTTAAACGGTGCATTTTGCAGATATTAACCACCCTGGATGATATTAAAACACTCTGCAAGATGCATTAGTTTTCTATACCATAGAGGACTTAAGATCTGGGCACTAGAGGATGTCCACACCTTCAGCCCTGTAGATTTAAATGATTAGATGATAATATCTTTCTCTCTTGCTGCTTATAGTCAAATATTTACTTGCAGTGAACCAGAGTGCAACAGACTGTGCCTTTTCTAAAGATCCATACCGTATTAGTTATATCGGGGCATATCTGAAAAACATATCTGGAATCCTATGAAAATATTTGTCCACCATTTGCGTAATTGATTTAAAATGTCCATATCCAACCTGGCTAGCATGGCAAGGTGACTTGTATTTAAAACGCCACCCATATTGGAAGCTGTTTTATACCAAGTCAGACCATTGGCCTATTTAGCTCAGTAATGTCTGCAGTGCACCAGGGCTAGGGGAGACCTGGGATCCCCCAAATGTCATGGGGCTCAAGCTACCATCATCCCTGACCACTGACGATGCTAGCTGGGATTGATGGGAATCTGGAGGACTACAGACCCCCAACCCTAAGACTACACTGCCTTGGTAGTGGCTCTCTGGGTTTTCAGACACTGGTTGTTCCCCAGATGTCAGGGGCTGTGCTGAGGAGGAATGGTGGGAGCCACCCCCTCCTCCTGATCCTGAATCTTCCCAGGAGCAGGAGGACAGGATAGATTTGGAACAGTGGTTTGCAGAGGGGCATAGTTTAGAAAGCAGAAGCTGGGAAATACCGGAGGGGAACAACTAGCAGAAGAAACACTAGAAGAGAGAGAGTTAACAGATTCGCAGTCTCTGGGTAGTATTCATTCCCCCTTCTCCAAAGTCACAGTGAGATCAGAAAGTGTTAGAACAGAAAGCACAGAGGCTATAAGCTCAGGTTACAAGACATAGGGGTGATTTAGATTAATAGGGACGGGGGGGGGAGTGACCCTTAATTGGGAGCACCGCCATTCTGGGTAGACGCTTTCTTTTGTCCCTCACTGTGTTTATTAAAGAAACTACCTGGTAATAATTTCCTTTCATTTGATCTTCTCATTTACGGCCAAGGGGGAGGAAGCAGATTCCCCAAAGTCTGACACCAGCTATACTTAAAGGTGCCAGGCTTTCAATCTGCAAACTTTTCTACATGTGGCACTGCCTCGTTTCATCTGTTTAAATTGAGTTTTAGACAACAAGCTATTTCCCCTTAGATAACTGGTTCAGAGGTTCCCCAACTTTTTTGGACCAGTGGGTACATCTGTAAACCAGAGACACTGTTGTGGGGCACCATACATTGCACCCAAGCATACACTGCAACCTATAATACTGGCTCCAATTAAATGTTTCTTTCCAGGATAATTTCACTGAGGTGGAAGGGACCCTGTGGACACTGGGGGAGGCCAATGGGAGTGCATTTGCCACATGGCCATTCCCTGAACTAGCTGATCAAAAGGAAGATTACGGTAAATCATAGTGGAAAGAGGGGATTTCCATTTCATTTCATTTCACTTTTAATTTGCATACCACCTTTGCATATTACTATACACAAGGCAGTTTACAAACTGAAGAAACATCAGAATATACACAAAAAAGATCACACGCCATCAAGCAATCTGATCCCATACAAAAAAAGTCAAAATGAAAACCTAACTTTAAAATTGACAACTCATATCAAATAAAGCAATATTCAATAATCCAATATAATATAATAGTACACGGTAAAATGAAATACCGGCAAATGATAATGAAACAGAAATTCACTCTTAGCAATTACAACAAATAATGACTTAAACTATAATCAATAAAAAGAACATCAAGTCACAATGCATAAAATACCAGAATACGTACAAGACCATGTAAAAGGATCAAATGGAGGAACAAAGACACACAACTTATATAATTATTAGTACAGTGGTACCTCTACTTACGAATTTAATGCGTTCCAAACACACATTTGTAAGTCGAAAAAAATTGTAAGTCGAATCCTATAGGAATGCATTGGGAGAAAAAAATCTTAAGTCGAAACAACCCTATCTAAAAATTCGTAAGTAGAAAAAATCCTATCTAAACCGCATCCAAGATGGCGGACAGAGCTCCATTTGTAAGTAGAAAAATTCGTAAGTAGAGTTATTTGTAAGTAGAGGTACCACTGTATTTTTTTTTTTAAAAAAAACCCTTCTCCCATTCTTACACTAGAAGGAATCTAACAACTATAACTGTGTCTCTGTGACTCACATAGCATGCCCCATTATTTCTCAGAAGATAATGCAAACAATTAACAGGCACAAAAATGACACGGTCTATAGCCAAATATATGTTACATCAGACACAGCAGTCTCTTTGCCATAACAAAACGATTACCTGCACATTCTGGGTTGTCTTCATTAAAGTTGATTGCAAAATCATGAGAGACCTATGGGCAACCCCCGAAAAAAATTAAATAACATTTTAGTTCAGAAAAGTGACTCAGGTTTTTCCTGTAGCAGATGGAGAATTCACACAGGCTGTCCCTATCTGGACAGTCACTGAGAATTGTTTAAAGGATCCTTTTATTTTTCATTTGAGTGTATTTATCACACTGCCTCATACTTGTGGAATTTGTGTCATACATCTAGATTGCATGACTTGCTTTGATTGGAAAAGACAGCCAAATTAATGGTGGTCATTATTATTATGTCCATTCAGACAAGCTAATTCCATTGTGCGTGTGTGATCATATGTGGAAGTAATTAAACTTTGGCTTAAAAGTGTACGTGACCAAGATTAACATTTCTTTAAATGCTTGTGGGCATAATTTTCTCCCGTACTACTAAGCACTTAATCGTACTATTTCAAGTGTATATCTTCCCAACAACGTATCAAGAGAAAAAAAACGAATCAAATTTAACGTTCAAATATCATTTTTTCCTGTTTTTGCAAATCTATGCCTGTTTGAAGCACAACCATGTATTTCCCCTATAACTGGAAACGAAGTATTTCAGTGAGCATAGTTTGTGCCTGTTGGATGACTTTGCCATTACGCTTAGAAAGGGCCGCAAAGAGCATAATTCATCCTGTGCTGTGTTATTCCATTAAGGTTGCAAGTCAAAACAATATTATTGGCAGCTATACTGTAAATAGAATATCCAGTCACCCAGTCCAGTTCAGACATTACATTAAAGCAGGTGTCATACTAAAGCTGTTTAGAATGATGAGACTAAGTAGCAGCAAGCCTTGGGCATGTGTGCTCTCCTCTTCTCCTCTGATGTGGAGTGAGGTCAGAAACATTCCCTTCTGATTTTGTATAACCGCAGCTTAGCTTGTCATCCAGTGGTTAATCATTGGTTGGTGTGTTGTGCGACAAGCACACAGAATGCAATGAGATTGAGTGTTTGGGGGGGGGGAAGGGAGGCTCGGTTAATTTCATTGTATGCAGGTTGCACACTGACAATAAAGGTATTATTCTTAGTAACCATGGTTTCTTGGTTTGTTTGTTTTAAAAAAACCAGCCTCGTAACCCGCAATCCATATTTCCAATGTTCTAATCAACCACAATTTATCAGACTTGGCCAACATGACAAGCAGTTATTCTAAGCTGAAGAATTCCCCCTTGCAACCACACTGGAGGGATAAACTGGAGTGCACAAGCTCAAACCTTACTGTAGCTCATTGACATTGTGCTAAACTATGGCTTGGCCTGATGTTCAAAATGGGCCAATGCATGACCCCAACAAGAACACTGCCATAATAAGCACAAATCACTAGAGAGCTTTTCTAGCCTAGTAACTTCAACTGTCCAATCATACTAAAAGTGGATATGCATATTTCTTTATTTTCTATTGTTCTAGTTTATGCAATACCCCCGCCACCCTTCCACACAATGACCACCTTTGGGCTGGTTCGACGCCATTCTTGAATCATAAACCATATTGCTTCGGTTCAAATGCATTTGCACCGCAAATTAGAAGAAGAAAGACTCCTCTGAGCAATTCCATTAATCCTACCCTTTTGAAGCATTCGACACCCAGTCTCGATGCCAAATGTATTTTCTAAAAATAAGGTTTGTCACAACAGGAGGGGAAATCGAGTGGCATGGGAACTCTGCAATATGGTAATATTCTGTGAAGAGCCAGAGGCCTTCAAATTATCTTCATTGGTAGAACATTTAGGACTCGCAATTATGCACACAGCAATAAAGCATGCACAGAGAGCTTCAGAGCTGCAGGTATCTCAGGGAACTCTAAAATTGCTTGGCGACTCATCCACCCCTCCTGCCGAGTCCTGCTACTTCCCCACCAGCTCTCCCACAGCCTTCAACATCCTTTCTCAACTTGTATGTCTTTTCTCCAGCAATCTACCCACCGAGAGAATGAGGAAGATTCACCTGTACACCTACTTTATAGTCCGGAGGTATCCTGGCTCCAAAACCGTAGACTGGGAACATTTTGTCACTGAAATCAAAAGGAAAACAAGGATGCACTGTTATACTAAGCCCTTTTCATTTATTCACAAGAATAAAAAGGTAAAGGGACCCCTGACCATTAGGTCCAGTCGTGACCGACTCTGGGGTTGCGGCGCTCATCTCGCGTTATTGGCCGAGGGAGCCGGCGTACAGCTTCCAGGTCATGTGGCCAGCATGACAAAGCCGCTTCTGGCGAACCAGAGCAGCACACGGAAACGCCGTTTACCTTCCTGCTGTAGCCGTATCTATTTATCTACTTGCACTTTGATGTGCTTTCGAACTGCTGAATATCTCGGTGCAAAAAGAAGGCTTGAAATAAGAACATTAGAAAAGGCCTGCCGCCTCAGGTCAAAGGCTCATCATCCCGGCACACTCCTCTATTGTCTCCCGAGACAGATGGATGCCAACTCCAGTGTGTAAATGCTACCCTTTAAAAGGTAAAGGGACCCCTGACCATTAGGTCCAGTCGCAAATGACTCTGGGGTTGCGGCGCTCATCTTGCTTTACTGGCCGAGGGAGCCGGTGTACAGCTTACCCACCCAATACAGTGGCTCCTCCTCATTGTGTTTTCTGCATGGATCATGGCAAATGCAGTGTGTTGTTGCCTTGTCCTGCACCATATTAGCAACCTGTCTCAGAAATATGGGTTAGCATCTTTTACATGGTGGTGATAATTCCCCCCCCCGCCCCCAACAAAGGCTGTCAAAAGTAAAGTAAGTGATGCAACTTTAATTTTATGTTAATTGCCTGCTGATTGCCTGTGCTGATTAAACGCTGGTAGAAGTAGGGAAGCCCTGTTTAATAATCAGGAATTGATATGCAAAAATATTCAGGAGGCTATGAAATCAGAACAACCACCACAAAGATTAAAAGGACCGAAAACTCTATTCTACCAAAGAGGAATCAGAATTGGATTTAGAAACACCTTCCTCCTTTTCTTTTTCTAAAGGGCAAGAGGAATCAGTTAGAATAGTTCAGGATACAGTTCTGCCCACAATTACATGTTTGTGCGGAACTGTGTATGCTACTGCAACCTTGGTATATTCACTTGGATAATACCATGGGCAACAAAATCTCAATCTGCTCACTAGTCCTATGATTGAAACAAACAATAAAGGTGGTATTCAACTAAGGTTTACTCAGAGTAGAGCTGCTGAAATCAATGCCCCCAACCTAGCCATGTTATACTCTGAGTAAAAACTAGTTGAGTAGTAAACTACATATCCAGAAGTTTCTCGTACCCTTTGATACGCGTAAAGGCTCTGAAGCCTTTACAACACCATATAAGTTTCATAATAATTTGCATTTTAAGAAGGCAAATAGCCCTGCTCTTTTGTTAAATCTAGTAAAAGTTGCTCATCTTCTGTATCCTATTACCTACTAATTTCCTTTAACTCAGGTGTAGGAGACCTTTGCCCCCCCCCCCAGATGTCGCTGAACTACAACTTCCCCCATCCCCAGCAATTATAACTCCCAAATGGTACGTAAACAAGGTCCTTTAACCCCTGTTTTTCCTTCCAGCATATTTGTGTGGATACTAACATTACGTTTTAAGAAGCTTCCTCTAAAATGCATAGTAGATTTCAAGTGCAAAGGCTGATGTTCATTATTACATAATGTGTGTGTGTTTACAAGATCACATGATAAATGTTTAAAAAACAGATTAAAATATATGCACCTACTTTAATGACTGCCAGTTTTACATTCCACGCCCCACCCCTACAAATTACTCCCGAGGTGCCTTGGGGAAGTGGAATCTGCTGACTATGAAGAAATGTGTGTCTATAATTGAGCTTCTAAGTGCATGGGGATGCAAAATGTAAGTGCGCTACCTATAAGAGGAATAATTAATGAACATGGGGAATACCTATGCCCTGAAAGGCATCTGTGAGTGAATTAACTAGCCAAGCTAAATCTAAATACGAAACCCATAAATTTCACTGATCAACATTAAAAGAAGCTGCTCCGGCAAAACTCACGCCCACTCCCCACAACTCCCCGAAATGAGTTCTCAGATGTCTAGGCTAAGCACAAAGATGCAGTAAGCATCTATTTTTAAGACAACCATCAAAGCTTAGGAGCAAATGAGGGAGGAACAAAGATAGGTAGGTGCCTTATACTGCTTCGCCATTGGGCCATATAGCTCAGTATTCCATACACTGCCCAGGCTAGCCAATGTGGTAGACAATTGTTATTGTGGTATCATGGGGTAGCCAATTGTCTTAGACTAATACTTGAACTAGGATAATAGGAGAGAGGGTCTCTTAAGTGGTAGCACCCTATTTGTGGAATGCCCTCCCTAGTGAGGTGCACCTGTATCCATCATTATTCAATTTCTGGAGAAATCTGAAAACATTTCTGTTTGCAGCTGAAGAACACTCTTCCTAGCAACCCCAATATAACTGGATGCAAAAATTTTAATGCTGTTTGTAAGATGTTTTAATTGCAACTGCTTTTAGGTGGTTTTAACTGTAATTCTTTTTAGAATGTTTTAATGGTTTTAGAATATTCCTGCTTTGTATGCATTTTAAATTGTAGGTCTGTTTGCCACTCTGTGCTCCTTTGAGAGGAAAGCTGGGTAGAAACTGAATCCATTCATTCATCCATCCATAGAATAGGTTAAAACAAATAGCTACTTAGGATAATGTGTTGCAATAGGACATACAGCATGATGCTGTAACCAAATTCAAGCTAAATAAAAAAAATTCCTCCAGTAGCACCTTAAAGACCAACCAAGTTTTTATTTTGGTATGAGCTTTCGTGTGCATGCACACTTCTTCAGATACACTAGTATCAGTAGTACAATAGCTGATAGTGTATCATATTTAGGGCCACATGTTAAAATGGCACTTTCATTTAAATGTTATTTAAACCTAAAGCTTCATGCACCCATTTGCTAAGCTGGGAACACTGATTAAGCCTGCAGTCCTATTTACATAACTGGGAGTAGGTCCCATTGAACTCAGTGGAACTTACTTCTGAGTAGACCCACCTAGGATGTTGTGCCATTCTTTCATTGCACCCACTTTGTAGATACAGTCAAACCTCGGCTCCTGGAATGTTTCGGCTCCCGAACACTGAAAACCTGGAAATCACTGATCTGGTTTTCAAACGATTTTCGGAAGCCAAACGGCTTCCGGGGAGTTCCCCCCTTTTTTCTCCATTGACTTTGCCAGCCTCAGAAGTAGAATGGTCTTCTGGAACGGATTACCTCAGTTGTCGAACATAATCCGTTCCGGAAGACCGTTCGACTTCCGAAACGTTCGACAAGTCAGCTTCAAAGGAAGGGAAGTACAATGGTCACAGGGGAGATGCAGAGTCACGAAGGCACAGGAAACTTCTTTTCTTCTTTGTGCTCCCCCACCCACAGCAGAAGTGTTGCTTGTTTCATGCATTCTAAACTCGAGAACTTTCCTATTGACTGGGAATGCAATTCCTGGGATTATAAGGAGAATTGATGCCATGTGACTGTGGGGAAAGGATGGAGGAAGGAGGCAGTCAATAGCAATAATTTCTTATCCCTGCTCTTTGCCGGCACTCATATAATCGGTGGTTCTCCGGGGATTTCATTCCAATTTGCAGAAGTTCCATTTATGCTCCTCTAGCAGAGTTCCACTCAACTCTTTCACTTGCCTTTGGAAAAAGGTTTCATTACCATGCAAATAGCAATCCTTTGAAGCTGGCTAATTACTGCACCCTGTCGTGTAATACATGGAATACAACAGTAAACTCGAGAATGATCTAGAAGGCATTATTAGCATCAGGGCTGACAAGGCACTCGCTGTCAACTTAATAGCCGTCATTTCAGACTGGTAAATAGGTTCTGGGTACCAGGGGCGGCCCATCCTGTTTCGTTGCCTGAGGTGAAATGGGAAGGTACCACCCTGCAATTCTGGGGCCCCCTTGTCGCCCCCACCGAAGCCTCACGTACTGGGGCGACACAGCGGAACCTTCTGAGTTCTGGTGAGTTCTCCTGAGATTTCACTGGGTTCTCGTGAGATTTTGCCAGATACTGGAAACAACTTTTCTTTCCTTCTCCAGCAGTGTTGGAGGCACCCATGTTAAGCACTCCTTGGGTTCTGCTGCCCAAGGCGGCTGCCTCAGTCTGCCTCATGGAGGGATGGCCATGTAAATGACAGGTCACCTCTACATGTTTCAAGACCACTTGGGAAATAACATTTTTCCACACCAAAGAGGTAAGCAGATTAGAAGCTCTGATACTCAACCAAGGATCCAAATGATCAATGGGATTTCTCTGTACATTTTTTATTGTGATTCTGTGGAAACTATATGTTTTACATAAAACACTCAGGGTGCCATCAGAGTGTCACTGTTTTGCCGGAGAGATTTAAGCATATATCATAACTTATCATGTTTGTGCAGTTAAAGTGGGTTCAAGAGCTGTCACCATACTGCAAAAAAACTGCTTTAAAAAAAGAATCAGACCTTTTGAGTTTTGGAATGTGAAGGGAAATGAATGAATGATTAACAGGAAGCTGTAAAAACACCCTGCAGACTCAGTGTTGCACTAAAGCTTCCAGCACTTAACCACCAGCTTTGTGTGTTTTTATAAAAAATAATTTTTATTCATTTTCCATTAACAACGTAACAGAAAAAAAACATCATGACCAAATTACAGCTTTGACATATTATTCGAATGCTATGCTGTAGAAACGACTCGGAAAGAAATGTGGTTATCTTTTCACCTGTCATAGTCTTGGCAGATCTCCCCAACAGCTACCAGTGCCTTCAAGTATTCGTTCGGCTGATAGGGGTGGATATAGTGGAGTGAACAGCTGTTCCGGGGATCGCCGTTTGAGGCTGTAAAATCTATAGCTACCTGGAAAAGAATGGAGGGGAAAACAAGATATACTGTATAGCTTCTCTGCCGTGTGCTTCCATCTTCTTTTTCACGCTTCCCTAAATCCGCCTCTGACTGTAGACTCAGGACAGGTTACAAATCACAAAAAGCAAAACCAGCATCAATAAAACTCACACAGCATACAAAAAAAGCAGCAACATTTAAAAGTGATGTTTTATTTTAATTTACTATAAGCCTGTCTTTCCACTAGACGTGCCCAAGGCACTGGGGGGCGGGGAGGAATGGGCAGGAGGAAATAAATTCACAATGAAATATAAAAACAGCAAATGGCAAGAAAATAGCAATACAAATCCAGAAGTGACAGCAGCTAAAATATAGTAGAGAATATGACTTAGGATTTCCAAAAGGCCAAAGGTCCAAGGCCTATTGACAGAAGATCTTAAGAATCGTACTGTATTCGTTCAGCATGAATAGACATCATGTTCAATTCATTCTCAGAGGAGTTATCTGAAGTAGATCACTTTCCTCTGAATAAACAGAGAACTGAGATTGTAAGGTGGCGACCTCCTTTCCCCTCTAAGGTACAACTTGGCTT
This sequence comes from Zootoca vivipara, assembly GCF_965207765.1. Classification (NCBI taxonomy): domain Eukaryota; kingdom Metazoa; phylum Chordata; class Lepidosauria; order Squamata; family Lacertidae; genus Zootoca; species Zootoca vivipara. The sequence goes on along the minus strand of NC_142594.1, from coordinate 12,851,600 downwards.
GTTTGCCTGAGGAATGCTGTGTAGTAGATGTTTTGGGACTACAACTCCCATCATCCCTAGCTAACAGGACCAGTGGTCAGGGATGATGGGAGTTGTAGTCCCAAAACATCTGGAGGGCCGAGTTTGCCTATCCCTGATCAAGGGTGTAGATGGGTAGGGGTTAGTCTTGTTGGGCTTTGAGAACATCCTATTTAAGGACACTCATCCCAATTTCAGCCCACTCCCACGCCAACTTTCTACAAAGGGTAGCTAAGCGGCTGTCAGGAAAGATAGGGCGCCAAGAGTTGAACATGGATGGGTCAGGATAGGCACTCCAATTACACAAATTGTAGCAGAGCTGGAGACCATACTGCCCTCCCCAGCCAAGCACACAGACACACAATGGAGATATCTAAACAGAGCAAACGTGGGAGAACAAATCAATCGCACATACTCCAGGTGAAGCCTTCTGGAACAGCAGCTAAGGGAGCTCATCACAAATGATCAGAGGGGGAGGCACCTCTGATCCCCCTGGAATTTTAGTGCTGCCAGAAATGCTTCTCCATCTTTCCAACTAATTTCCAAAGCAAACTGCAAATGCCGGCAAATCTCAGCATGCTTAAAGTAAATCACATTTCTGCATTATTTCTTTCAAGAAAACTTGTCGCTGTAAAACAAATGAAACACACCGTCTCTTCCAATTATATTACAATGTTCATTTGTTTAATTATAAGCTCAAAGCATGCAGAGCTTAATTTAATCCCCCACACTCAGGTGCTTTCAGGTTCACACATCTGTCTCAACATAAAATCGCTGCAAAATTAAAATGTTCTACATTGTGTGTGTGTGTGTGTATCTATCTATCTATAAATACATATATCTCCACACACACATACTCCAGGCAGTGTCATATGTCTACATTCATTTCATTCTCGCTGCTTAAACTTTATTATGATTACTATAAAACTAATAATTGCAACTTCACTTTCCATACCGAAATAAGCTAATTAACCGTTCCTCATTTCTTTTACCAGATGGGAGAGAGCTTGAAGGTGAGCCAAGAGGCAGAATTAAAATTTGAGCTTTGAACAAATTTTGATACACCATGCCCTCGTTTCTGAGAGACGAGAGGCATCTGGCAATTAAAAAAAGAGAGTAAAAATAAAGTTTTACTTAACCTTTTATAGAGCCCACGGTTTCTCTTTTTGGAAATGTCTTAGTGTTTTTCTAGGTCACTGAAAATTGGATTGTGTCATCGTGGAGTCTCCTCAGTGAACCAGGACAAACATGCAAGACAAACTGGATGATCGTATGAACTGAAATAATAAAAATGTAATGGAAGTTAAATAATGGGGGGGGGGGGTAATCACACAAAGAGTGAAGAAGTTTCCATCTGAAGACAAAAACATACCAGCTGGAAAGTATAGAGCAGGAGTAGGCAACCTAAGGCCCGTGAGCCAGATGCGGCCCAATCGCCTTCTCAATCCGGCCCGCGGACAGTCCGGGAATCAGCGTGTTTTTACATGAGTAGAATGTGTCCTTTTATTTAAAATGCATCTCTGAGTTATTTGTGGGGCCCGCCTGGTGTTTTTACATGAGTAGAATGTGTGCTTTTATCTAAAATGCATCTCTGGGTTATTTGTGGGACATAGGAATTTGTTCATATTTCCCCCCCAAAATATAGTCTGGCCCACCACATGGTCTGAGGGACAGTGGACCGGCCCACAGCTGACCTGAAAAAGGTTGCTGACCCCTGGTATAGAGGAAAGAGAGCTGGTGGTTGTCAACCAGGTCTCGCAAGGCAAAGATGTCACTTTTGCAGAAGGAGGTAGTACACTTTGAATTTTGGGAGAGTGCTGGAGGTGACAGTCACAAAACCGTTACCATAGAGATGAGGCATAACACTAAGTGCCTGCCATGGGGGCAGGAGGAGGAGGTGTGGAAGCCCTTGATTCTATGCCAACCTGACCTATATCTCCCTCTTCTTCCACCTGTTCTTATCTCTCCAATTCTGCAGCTTCTCCTGCCTCTGACTCTTATCTCCTGGCAGTTACAGGCTCCTGGCAAATCACTGATCCCTTCTTCCCAGTCAAGTCAGTCAGTTTCCGACCCCGCTTCTCCCAGTGCCCACTCATCAGTATCCAGCCACCACTCCTCTGTGCCCAGCAGGTGGGCACATATGTAAACTCTCAGTTTCTCATTTTCCCAGTCTTAAGTTCAGTTCTCCATGTCTCTACATCAGTTTGCTTTTTTATATATATATTTAAAAAAGGAAAAAAGAGTCCTTGTGAAAATTTATCAGCATTTTTGTGTGAATTTCTCCTTACACATTTTTGCATGCATTTTTTTTCCTGATAGGAACAGCTTTGAAAAGCAATTCCCCCTACTAAAACACATCTTTGTATGTTGCTGTTGTAAATATATGCATTTGTAGGCACAGTTTACCCTGGGCATTTGCATTTTTGTATACATTTCATGGGTGGAAAACTGCCTTGCAAAATTTGGAGAAGTACGAGTGTGTTTTGCTTCGCACGTTGTTTTGGAAAGTGCAAATTAGGTACGCTTGCCTTTAAACGTGAAATGAATCTCCCTTGTGAAAAAGGGCTTCTGCTTGCACAAACTGAGTCAAGTATTTATTTATTTTTTGCAGATCCTCCCCTGCCTATGTAGCCCTCCATGTTATATCTCATTCTACTGCAGAGCGTCTCCCCATCCCCGGGAGCTGGTGGCAGGATGGGGTGGATAGGTGAAAATCAGGTACCCTGACATTTGTGAGTGGATGCACTTTAAAGTAAGGAAGAGCCAACAGTGGACACAACCCACAAAAATGTTATCCAGTCTGCGCACATCACATTAGGTTTATGGGCAACAGATTCCCTACCTTGAGGGACAAAAGGAGATGGTGTTGGACTTTCGGAGGAAGAGAGGGGAACTAGCCCCATTGTATATAAGGGGGGGGGTTGTGTGGAGAGAGTCTCTTCCTTTAAATTCCTTGGAGTTTACCTCAGTGAAGACCTTGCTGTCCCTTGAGTCCACCAGATGACATCGCAAGGGATCGTTGCCTTAGGAGAGCGAGAAAAATTCTCAGGGATGATTCACACCCCGGCCAGCACCTCTTTAATCTTCTACCCTCGGGCAGGAGATATAGAAGTATAATCAGTCGTACCAACAGGCTAAAAAACAGTTTCTATCCATGGGCTGTTGGGCTGCTGAACGGAAAATAATATAGTGCAACTGACTTTCGGGGTTGGTGTGTTGGGCGACAAGCATATAGAGTGCAATGAGATTGTTTGGGGGGGGGAGGCTCAGTTATTTTCATTGTAAACAGGTTGTACATTGACAAGAAAGGTATTATTATTATTATTATTATTATTATTGAATCAGAAACTTCCACTTCCCCACTCATATTTCCATTGTACTCAAAAGAGCTACGTGGAAACTTCAGCTATGTGAGCTATGAGATTCTTTCTCTTTGGCATCTAATGCAATGTCACCCTATTGCCCTGGTCGGCACAGAACCAGATTCAAAGAGCATTTGTTTAACAATTTTGCATGGAGGCATCCTGCCCTCAAAGGGATGGCTTGATCATGATGTCTTTTAAAATGATCCTGAAAGGACCACACATTTGCTTTTATTTATCAGAGAGGTTCTTTCCAGCCAAAAATGATGTGCTTACAAAGGATGTGCAGAGCATCTTCAGAGCAAGCAGCATGATGCCACAAAAGCTCTCATTAGCTCTTCAAATTAGCAGGTACACCATACCATGGCTTTTTGTTCCCAAACCCATGCTTAGCGTCTTAGCTCCCTCCCCTATCAAACAGCCTTTCAGATCACAGCTGCAGCTCATTGTCTGCACCCTACTTGAACTCAATGGGAACATAATTAAATTGAAAACAAAAAGAGAGTGGGCTGACTTAGGAGTAACTCCAGAACTCTGCACCTGTGTTCGGAGAAAAACTGTCAGTAAAATAAAGCAGATCCTTTAAGGCCCATTTTCTTCTGTGGATATTGCCACAGACCTTGCAATAATTGTGTGTTCACACACACACACATTTTAAAAACAACTGGAATCATGTTAATAATTTTTAAGCAACAAAATTTCTGCACAAAGGATGAACCCTGTTCAGCCAAAGTTAGGGATGACTAAGTTCTTTTTGGCAAAAGTGTTTTACGGGGCAATCCTATGCCTATCTCCCCAGATGTAAATCCCATTGAGTTCAATGTGGCTTACGCCCAGGAAGGGATGGGGAAGAAAGTTGATTCCGCTTGCATTTTAAGGTGATCTTACCAGATTTGCACTTTAGCCATGCAATTCTCCAAGCAATGTGTACAGAAAAAGCACCTATTCGGATGAAGTGTGCCTCTAAATGCATACATTAGTGAAAAAAACATGCAGAAATGCATTGTCAAAACTGAGTACAAAAATACATTTATTAGGAGAAATACACACGGATATGAAGAAGAATTTTTATTAGGATTTTTTTTAAAAAAAAATACCAGTTGCTGCAGAAATGTGGATAACTGAATTTAAGAATGGGAAAAATGTACAATCGAAAGAACAGACAATTGAAAGATGCGTTCATCCCTACTCCCAGCTTGATCCATAGGTTTCACTAGAACCTACAGCCCAATCCTAAACAGAAATAAATCACACTAAGTTCAGTAGGACTAAGTAACTGTACACAGGATTTCAGGCTTAGTTGTGACAAATGTTACCCGGATTTGAGCCACCAGGTTTCCATATGTTTGTCTGCCCCTCGCTTTCCTGGGCTTATGTTTTGGGGTGTCAGACTGTCAGAGGGAATCTGATTTATCATATCCATTTCCCAGCTACTGTCAAAAGTAGCTTCTGGCAAGCAGAGAAGAATCTGAAGAATCATGCAAACAACTGTCCTGATTACTGGTGGAAGTGGAATAGCCTTGATAATGCCTTGGAAAAGTACCTACCGTATATTCCAGCGTATAAGACGACCCCCAAGTTTTCCATACTCGCCGTATAAGAAATACGACCCGGCGTATAAGACGACCCCCGACTTTTGAGAAGATTTTCCTGAGTTAAAAAGTAGTCTTATACGCAGGAATATACAGTATGTGTCCCAAGCTTTTCTCTGACATGAGGGCTGACTATTTTATACTGGGGTTACTACAGGACCATGGAGAGTGAAAACATGAAGAAGATCACATTTCTATTGGATAAATTTGAGAGACCACACCATGCATTTAAAGCACACAACTTCCACCAAAGAATCCCGGGAACTCTAGTTTGTTAAGGGTGCAGGTAACTGTAGTTCTGAAAGGGGTAAACTACACTTCACAGGGTTCTTTGAGGAAGCCACGTGCTTCAAATATATGGTGTGCATGAGTTTCAGAGCTCAGAGTTTCTGAGACTTGGCAACTATGAAAAATATTTGCAGACTGGCCTAAGAGCGTGGTTTTCAACAAAACTAGAATAGTAAAGCAGAAATGCAAAGAATAAACATTTAGATGTACATGAATGTGTAATGATAAATACATAAAGAGTGACATGACTGCAATCCAGGGTTGTTCTCGAATCTGATTTCAGTGAATCTAACACTTGCTCTCTATGCAATTGTTAGCTGTTTGTAGGCAAAGTATTTCTGACATGCTGTCAGGTTTTAGCTGAACAAAAACAAGAATCATGCAAGCACCAGCATTTGAAACATGCTATATGAACAAAAGTGGGTAAAACACAAATAAAAGGCTTTTTACACATTTAAAAGCAACATTCGCTATTTAAAATACACATAACACAATATAATCTCCAGAACAGTCATAAAACACTATGTGCGTTAATGTAGTGCACCTATAATAAATGCACACTTTGATTAAGGTAAGGTGTTAATGACTAATTTAAAACTTGAAATCTTTTTGTCTAATGTTTACTGAGGCTGCAATTCTGTATGTGTTTACTTGGGAGTGAGACCCATTAAAAATAATGGGACTTGCTTCTGAATACCCATGTATAGATTATCTTGCCACTCTCCCATGTGAATACAGCAAAAATGTACAAGACATCATGTATGGGGAAAACGGTACCTGGTTGTCCAATTTTGTCCTGTGTGCGAAAAAATAATAATATTTAGCACTGTGAAAGCTATCCATCTGCCGTCCATTTCAAAACCACTTACTGTAAACTGTATTTGGCAGCCACCCATGATGTAGTCTAAGAACGAATGCATCTTGTGAATCTGGAAGAGAAGAGAGCCAGAAATTCATATTTGAACGGCATTTCCTTAAATACTTCTTCATGTATTAAATGGGAAGGTACTTCTGTGAAGAAGGCATTTATTTAGAGCGGGGTGGGTGGGACTTCTTTTAAGCCAGATCCTTATTAATCCTCAACCCTATGGGCCAACTATGACAAGCAGATGGGACCACCTGACATTATTACGGGCCCTGGGACCTTAGGGTAAAGGGTTGGAAATAAATATATAAGCAAAACCCCCCCCCCATGCTACATGTGGTAAGCAGCTATATGCGTTTTGATTGCACACAGGGTTTCTGAGGATTAGCAGCAACCACATTTCTGAACAGCAACTGTCATTCCAGTGAAAACACTGATCCACTTTGACTCCGCAACATCTGTTATGCTACCTCTGGGAGTCCCTTGCTATAATTAATTTCTGTGACGTGTTTCAGTGTACTTTTTAAATTTTATTTCAACATAGCAATCGATGCCTACAATGACTTCAATTCCTTTTCATCAATTGGGCTTTTAACTTCGCTAAAAACACAGAAACACACACAACACCCTTCCAGTTCTAAATATTGTGAATCTGTTCAAATGACCGCACCTTGCAGAGATTGAGAATGACAATGCCAGAGTTCTTGTAATTCTTCTTCTTTACTTTGTACTTGGGGTTTATGCACTCCCACTGTACCTGTGAAGACACAAACCGGGAGCATGAAAGCCGTTTCATGTAAGAATCTGAATAATTTATTCAAGTTGCATAATGTGTGCTCTGCAGATGAAAACAGAAATCACATGAAACAGTCCAAAGCTAAAGACATTTCTAAACATCAGCCAATCAGGAGGGAATTATCCTTTATCCGAGACCTTCTGCAAAGTAAAACACCTGCATATCATTTTTTTTTTACAAGTGCCATTGCAAACGCTGATTTGGCATGCACCTCTGCAAGCTATTCAAACATTAGGCTATCTCTGATGCCTTGCTGGAGCAGATTGAAGGTCCATCATGTATAGGGATGAGGAACCCACAGATTCCCCAAGCCCTGGTGTAGACCAAATAGAAAGGCAGAGACTGTGTAAATGCTTCAATAAGACAACCCACTGCCACCAACTGTACTTTGATGTGCAATCCAGGTGTGTATCATAGCCAGGTTTGTATAAATTTCTAAATATATAAAATGCATACACAAAAACACAGCTATGGCTATTTAAGCTGTCATGCACTGCCTCAGTGAAAGTGCTTTAGTCCCCTAACCAGTCGAGCCAGAATGCTTATTTTATCAACGTAGTCCTATTTTAAGTCAATGCAAATCTGTTTTTCAATCTAGCATGTATATATGGACAGAACATACATCTCCTTGATGTTATCACGCTTCAGTGTTTATAATCCATTAGTGGGTCTCATTTGCTTCCACAAACTATTAAACTGTGTTATGCTGTTTTTAAAAAATTAACCACTTACCCCAGGGTAAAGCCATTAGTGCTGGAGTCACAAACTGCTTAAAGGGACAATTTGCACTAAGTTGGTTTCACTCCCAATGAAGTTAAGGAATTAAACCCATTTTCTGCAAACGCAGGCATTTTAAGGGATTGGAATGTACCGGCTATGGGTATTTTGTTGGACTACAACTCCTATAATCTCTGACCATTGGATGTGCTGCGTCGTACTGATGAGAGTTGGGGGTCCAATAACATCCGGCGAGGCACAGGTTCCCCAGACCTGCGCATAAACCAAAGGGAATAGCAGGGCCAGTGTATCGTAAGTCCATCAATAAGGCAACCCCTCGGTCATCAATTTTACTCTGCTATGCCAACCAATCCTGTGGCCTCATTGCCCACATGGGAGATTCCACTCTGCACACTGAGCTGCAGATGAGACATGTTGCCCCCCTCTTTTCATGTGTCCGCAACTTTGGTCCGAATATGATGCTGTTCTAAAAGGAGTCATCACCTCATCTGCAGGACACGATAACTAGTATGCAATATATAAGCACTGCTGCTGCAAATAAATATCACGCGTCTTTTCCTTTTCTTCTGCTGGCGCTCTTTGGATTTTCATCTTTTGGTCATCCGACCATGAGCCACTCAAACTGCTGTTTTGAGTGTATAGCACCCAGCTAAAGGTTAAAGCATGCTCCTTTTTAAACACTGATGCCTTTGACCCTGCGGATGGATCTGATAACTAAACAAATTTAACAAGAGGGACATTTCCATACTCTGCCTGACCCAGATAGCTGAATGTGGCCCAGCTTCCCCAGGAACTCAAATTATTCATCTTGTGAATTAATCCTCTTTTCCAGTCGAGGTAACAGACAGGACCACATGTTTCTGGGAATTTTTCCAACATCTTCATTTTATTTTATTTTTGCTTTCTGATCTCTGGAGTACTTGCTCAAGTTCAGCCTCTCCTTTCAGATCCTGATATATCTTAATTGATGGTTTACCAAAATGCTGGTGGGAAGCAAATTTGACAGGGATGTACTAGTCTAATAGTTCATATCTGTCCAGATGTAGGACCTTAGGGTGAAGGGTGAGGATAACTACTACTACTACTACTACTACTACTACTACTACTACTACTACTACTTTGAGAGAGCCAGTGACCTCAGGCAGCCACAGAGGGCAGGAAGCAGTCCTGTGCGCTATGTGGGCACCCATTTGCACAACACTTGCTTATGTTAATTTATACAAAGATGCAAATTTAGAAGTAATTACTAACATTAGATTTAATTTTTACAGTTTAAATAGAAATACAGCACATCTCACCATACTAGGAGAGATTATGATCAGGTCTGCTTGGTTGCTGGCCAGGTGTTAACTGATGATGGGGAACTTCTTTTTTTAATATTTTATTTATGATTTTGAATAATTTTACAATCATTTTAACATTTCAAAACTTGACTTCCTTCCTCCTCTTCCTGAGGTTCCTTAAATTTATTTTTAATATTTTTTGCGTGTCCAAATTAACTTAATTTGCTCATTTATTCATCTATTTTAAATATATATGCTCTTATAAAACTGCAGGTTATTACAATAACCCTGCCAATGTTCTTATCTGTTTACAGTTTGTAAATATTCCATAAACCATTTCCATTTTTTTTAATGAAATGTTTGTTGTTTTGATTTCACAATTTCTGCATATTCCATAAGTTTTTGTATCTATTCTTCATTTGCTGGGACTTCTTTCCATTTCTGGGCAAGTAACATTATTGCCACTGTAGTCGCATACATGAATAAATTTCTGTACAGTTTGGGTAGTTCTGGGAAACTTCTAAGCCCCTCCTGCTCTCTCTTCTTATGGTTTCATCTCTTTAAACTGGACTCGAACTTGACTGGACAGACCTTCAAACAGGGGTGTACCCAGGATCAAAACTAGGGGGCCAAGGGGCGGGGCCAAGGCACGAGAGGGGAGGGGCCACAAAGTGGGAATGTGGGCAGGGCTACGGAGCCCAGGTGGAGCATGCAGCCATGGGTGAGAGCGGCGCTGCCGGCGGGGCTGGTGGGCAGAGTTCAGCGTTCCCGCCGCGCCAAGCCCTCCAGCTTCCCATCGCGCTCTCTGGTTCCCCACCGCGCTTGGCCTTCCCGGAGGGTGCGACGGGGAGCTGGAGGGAGGGCGCGGCGTGGTGGGCGGGAACGCCGAACTCACACTCCGCCGGGTTGTCCTCCGCTTCTGCCTACCAGCCCCGCCGGCAGCGCCACTCTCGCCCATGGCTGCGCCGGCCCTGCTTCTAGGGGGGCAGCTTCCCCCCGCCCCGGGCTGGGTACGCCCATGCCTTCAAACAGAGGAATGTAAAACAAGACATATGGGAACCCCTGTGCTTTAGTCAGAATCGGCTGGCCACCTTTTGTACATGGCATGGGAGCTATCACCTTGCCCTTTGCCTCAGGCAGCAAAATGACTTGAGCCAGTGCTGTGTACAAAATTAGACTCCCAGGATTTGTCAAACCCTCTTTCCAAGCACCACTGCACTCATTTTACATACACAAATGGGAAGCCTAGAGGTTCCTTGCACTCAAGTGAACTGATAGGGACTTCTTCAGTAATAAAGCAGACAAATGTTGGAGTCGGAAGCCCTACCAGATCAATGTTAGGATGTCAGCTAATGAGTCATTTTGTTATTAAACATGATATTGTTCACATTTTATTTTTATTTATTTTTCGAAACGAGAATTTTATGTACGAAAGCGAAATAACATTTGGATGCCCTGTGGAAATAGTTTAGAAGACATGTTTAAATGTTTAGAACATTTCTGGAGTTTTACAGTATTTTAACTACAAGGAAATGAAAGTCCAAGAGTCCTCATTTTATATGTACCACATTAATAATAATAATAATAATAATAATCTCTAAGAAATGCAAGGCTATTGTATTGTTATACCGCATGCCTCAGAAATCTAGAAGTGTTGGCCTCAGATACATGAAATTTTCAGATACATGAAAACTAGTTTTTCCTCCATAATTAAAATGGGTGTCGTGTAGGAAGTATTTAGGCTGTTTAGGCTGAAATCCAGCACATACTTACCTGGTAGCTAGTCCCACTGAACTCAGGATTTGCACAGGATTTCACTGTTGATATAGAAATTACATCTAGTGTTGACACCTCAAATGTTCCTTCACAACTCGTTTTTGAACTTCCAGAGATTAGACACTGTTCGTACGACTAGACTTTAACATACTAATAGTTATAAACTACCATAGTTAAATAACATCCTCACCTTCTGGAAATTTCCATGGAGATTGCAAATGTTAGAGGTTTTTGAGAAAACCATTTACTTGTTGTTGTTTTTTCTGTCACAGAAACAGATTTTCACTTATATAATATTCCCATTTGCTAACTGTCCAGGTGTACCTTCTATTTAAGGCTATTTTTAAACCCCTCTGGCTCCCTTGAGCTGAGCAGAGGAATTTCCTTGGCACCTTTGATTGCCTTTATCAAAACTTATTATCCAAATACGTGCATGATGTATTAACATGTGTGCCTCGGGGTTTTGTGCAGGTGGGTGGAACTGTAGGAAGTCGCCAGACAAAAAGGTGCAGAAGTTCAGTTTTCTAATAAAAAAATGACCGAGACAACAAATGATTCCAGCATTACACACTCATCAGAAACGATCGTCGTTTCTCATTTTCAACAACAAAATAATGCAACGAGAGCCTGCTTAATCAGACCCATTGCCCATCTAGTCTAGCATCCTGCCCACAGTGCCTCTCCCAGGGGCTTATGGGAAACTTGCAAGCAGGACAAGAGCCCAACAGCATTCTCACACCTGTGACTCATAGCAGCTGGTATTGGAGTCTTCATGGCTAGTAGCCATTGACAGCCTTGTCCTCCATGAATTTGTCTAATCCTCTTTTAAATCCGCCCAAGTTGGTGGCTGTTACTGCCCTCTGTGGGATCCAGTTCCAGAGTTGCACTGTGTGAAGTGCTTTCTTTTTAGCTGTCCTGAATCTTCCAACACTCAACTTCATCTAGAGTCATTAGTCCAAATTTGTGTGGATAGAGCTGATCCCGAGAAGTGGTTTTGTCACAGAGTTGCTGATTCCATCTTTATTGAAGCTTTTACTTCAGAAGTCATTTTTTCCCATCTAACACAGCAGAAGCTTATGAAAGCAGAGGAAGTACCTAGCAAAGGTTTCTTAATAACCCTACTTAATAAAAAGGTATAGTTACAGGTAGGTAGCCGTGTTGGTCTGCTGCGATGAACCCAAAGGACTTTGCCACCAATTAATGTGCGACAAACCCAGTCCCGGCGTTGTCACTAAACTTTCGGGGATCCTTCTTAATAATGTGACGAAATGTCCTCCCTCTCTATTACTAAAAATGCGACACAGGAATCCAGGGGGGAAACCACCCTCCCTCTTCTCTATGACCCACAGAGGACATTACGGTCCACAAATAATAACATATTGGAGATCCTGAGCCACAAGGTGGCTAGGCTGGCCTCGACCAGGACCAGGGCCTTCTCAGTACTGGCCCCGACCTGGTGGAACGCTCTGTCTCAGGAGACTAGGGCCCTGCGGGATTTGTCATCTTTTCGTAGGGCCTGCAAGACAGAGCTGTTTCGTTTGGCCTTCGGACTGACGCAGTCTGACCCCACGGTTACCCTCCCCTAAGGTTTTATTTATAATGGTTTTATCTTATTCGTAGATTTTTAATTTTAAAATTGAATTTTAACATTGTATTATTCTGTTGTTTTAACTGAATTGTTTCTTTTATATTTGTGTTGATATTATTTGTTGTTAGCCGCCCTGAGCCCGGTCTTGACTGGGAAGGGCGGGGTATAAATAAAAATTATTATTATTATTATTATTCTCCTGCCGCCTTAAGATTAACCCCTTTTACTTGTGGGTTTCTTAGTAAAGAGAGTCTTCCAGCTTACGTGGCCTGGTATCATGCGAAACTCTAGGCTGTTTGACGGAATAACCTCCTGCCTACAGTAAAGGGTCTCACTCAGTTTGATTCCCCACTGCAACAGTTTGCCCTTCCCACTCTGGCAACTTTGTAGCACCCCAGGTTATCCTCCTAAGCCTCCTCAGTGTAACTCTAAGACACAAACCATTGCCTCTATTCCCGAGGTAAGTTTTGTCCTCTATTGAGCCACCACTTCTGTGAGTTTAGATACCCAGCTGGAATAACTAAGCACATCCACTAACATTTAAGAAAGCTTTATTTAGACTAGATGACTTTTAAATGCGTAATGGTTTCATGTGTACAGGCTCTTAGATCATATTCTTAGTTTCAATTAACAATGGCTAGATAATATAATTCAATTAAACTCCTCAGAACACTTTAAGATCTCCTACGCCTACCCACACTCTCCCTCGCTCCCACAACCCTCTCAACCGAATTAACTGCCTCCCATTCCTTTTAAACTCCTGGCAGTCCCGCCCCTCAGGAATGGAATGCGTCATTTATCCAGGAGGTTGGGGTTTAACTCTCTGCACCCTGGAGTTCTTTTGCCCACCAGGCCAATCCGTCACATCTGCCATAGTCAAAACAAAATAAAAAAATTCCTTCCAGTAGCACCTTAGTTTGTTATAGTATTGGTATGCACACGAAAGCTCATACCAATAACAAACTTAGTTGGTCTCTAAGGTGCTATTTTAAAATTTTGTTTTAATAAAAAGTGTTACTTACTTCCAGTCCTATTTTTCTAGAGAAATAGGTGCCAGAACTCAGCATGAAAGCCTCCCCTTCTCTCTTATAATGACAACACCTGAGAGGGGCCAGAACTGAGTTTCAGCAGGTTCCAGCTGAAAAAAAGCCCTGCTTTCTTCTTATTGTATTGTTCTTCTATTGCAGGCATCCCCAAACTTGGCCCTCCAGATGTTTTGCTACTACAACTCCCATCATCTCTGACCACTGGTCCTGTTAGCTAGGGATGGTGGGAGTTGTAGTCCCAAAACAGCTGGAGGGCAGGGTTTGGGGATGCCTGTTCTATTGCACAGAGCAGGTATTATGAATGAAAGCTTCAAAGAAGCAACCAGCTGTTGGAAGATGCAAGTCTTGGAAAGTTGGCTAAGCCATTGAGCTCAGAAGATTCTTTTGGCTAACTATTATCTTCAGGGTGTGGGGTGTGGTTAATTAAGGCCAGGCATCCCCAAACTTCGGCCCTCCAGATGTTTTGGACTACAATTCCCATCATCCCTGACCACTGGTCCTGTTAGCTAGGGATCATGGGAGCTGTAGGCCAAAACATCTGGAGGGCTGCAGTTTGGGGATGCCTGATTTAGGCAGTAGAGAATAAGTAGAAATATTATTTCAATGAGCTCACCTGGCCTTTATCAGTAGTCTTCAGCCAGTTTGGTCCTGGAACCAAGCTTCAAGCCAAGCATGCATTTTGGGACCCATTCCTTAACATGTTATGATATACTTACTATCTGTCTGGTGTGTTGTGCTGCTAATGCAACCCACCTTAGGTCATGGCATGACTCAATGTTGAGTCTCAACTCAACTTAGTGGCCTAAAGAGTCAGAACGAGTGGGATGGAGGGGAGAAGCACTCCATTCACCCATGAAACATCAGTGCCACTTCTGCAGAGAAACAAAAGAATGTACAGTGGCATGCTGGATCGGAAGTTTTAATATCCTTCCCAGAAGCAAACTGACAGCTTTATGGATCTAAAGGTTGCTAATAAGTTGACCTGATACAAGTGGGAGGTCATCTACCCAGGGAGGAATAAGAAGTTTTCTCAGAAATTCCAATTAAAGTCTAGCTCAGCTTTGGTTCCCACTGAAACCACCGTTGACATTTTAACACAGCACAGATGCAAAAAAAAACACCAAAAAAAAAAATCAGTAAGGCGGAGGTGGTGAGAACAACTGCATTATTTTCTATAGAAGAACCAGTCTGAAATAAACAACATATGACTACTTGTTAAGATGTCTACTAGGTCTGAAATGTGATGACAGGTGGGCATGGATAAAGCCTGAGGAGGAAGAATGAGAATTGGGGAGAATGAGACACTGTCACCAGCCTCACCTAGCGCCCCCCCCAACCCAACTGAACAATCAGTCTAAGGGGTGGAAGTTCCCGTCAACTTCCTCCTCTTTAGCCTCAGTGTTGCTCCTCGAAACTCAGCAGGGAGGATGGGAGCAAAACTAGTATAAACCGGCTTTGTCTGCCATTGGCTCTGACTCCACTTCCTGTTGGCTTCTCTTCCCTTCCACCCTACCAGTCTCAATGGCCACCAGCCGCCACTGGATAAAGCGCTGATCCACACAAGTGTTCTGCATGCGCCCTGTCACATATTTGCCATACATCTTTCATGTATAGGTTTGGTGTTAAATTGGCTCCTTGCATCTAGTCTCGGGGCAGGTTGAGTATCAGATTTGCTCTGGACCCCATAAATGTTCTCAGCCACCCTGGCTGCAGAAAGGCCTTGCTTCCTTAGTGTTATTCCAACCCTACTACAAACAACAAGGTTTACATGGTTTTGTAAGAAGACTAGCCCTCCTGTAAACAATTAGCTCATTTCGTAGTCTGATAAAATAGAAGTTTTTAGTGTGCTTTCTAATCGCTTTTTGTCCACAATACTTTTATGAAATCGTCTTAAACACCTAAGGTGCTTCCAGATTGTCACTATTTTCTGGTGGAAATACCAAAAAAAGAGGCAACACGTCGACCAATTCCAACAGGCGAAATATATCTATTTTTTATCTTTATTAACTATAACGACATGCGGGACAGTGATCCAAGGTAATCATACTATTTTCTGGTGGGAATCAATAATATACTAGCAAATTCAGGTAGTACAATTAAAGCTTATTTCAGACATTATGCAGTAAGAAAAAGTGATGAGGAAATGCACAGAAAAGTGTGAGTAGCACTTGTTTGTCATATAACACCCCTGCAAGCAAATCAGTTTGAATGCTCAATAAACAGCTAATATAATCTAAACTTCCTGCAAGCTTTGTGCAAACAAATCAGACAACCAACCATCTAGAAGTCACCCTAGTGAAAAGTTGGCTTGAATGCTCTTATCACTGCAATAGAAAGGACTGCATGTTTGGCAAGGCAGCCTACACATAAAACTCTGCTTGCTATGAAAAGGTTAATCTTTTAATTCTGCTGTTGCTTTTAAACGGCACACATTCACCTGAGCCTACCTGTCTCCCTTCCAGGGCTCCTCGCATTTCCTTGAATGTTGAACTGAATTCTCCAATGAAGTCATGCTTGCCATTGGAATCCCAGTCCCAAACTATGCACTGAAAGAAAGAAAGAAAAAGAGAGAGAAATAATTCTTCCCCTTCCTTTAAAAAGATTTTTGGAGCTGATTTTATCCAAAACAATCCATAGACCCAGTTTCTGTGACATGGTAAGCCAAACTATAGCTTTGTAATACCTACAGTATGTGAATGCGTGGGCTCCCAGAGAGATTACAATGGCTTTGCTCCTGCCTGGTCCTTTTTACTGCTACTCTGTGCTCAGCTGAGACAAAGCTTGGCATAGCTTGTTGCCTGAACTGGGACTCGTGGTTAAGCTCTCTCCTCACTAAACACAAGCTGGAGCCAAGGTTTGTACATAACATGGAAAGGGACCAAAGAAGGCCAAAGTTCCAGCAAGCTCCTCTCTTGGAGCCCACACCTTCAAATCGTCTTGCTAAGCCATAGTTGGCTTACTGTGTCATAGGGCTGTTGGGTAATTTTGTCAGGAACAGAACTGGGAATGGAAATTGCCACAATACACATGTTAATCCGAGGTCAGGAACAGAAATCGTGCCATGTGAATAACAGCAGTATTCGCTATTGTATTTTTTTTCCCAGTTCACAAACATTGCTGTAAATAATTATGTGTGACATTCTGATTGCTCTTTGTGGTAGCCCCACATGTTAAAAACAGGGTCTCTAAAAAGATAATGTCTGTCTTAGGCGGCATCCCGTTTCCTTCATTTTTGAAGTGATTATGCAATAGTTGAAAACTGAACTGTTTTAAAAAGCATTTAGGGCCCCCACATAACCCCATCTGAGTGTCTGTGGTATCTGCCTCCAGTATAAAACTGTACTGTGTATATAAATCTGGCACTGTTTCTGTGTTACAGTGGTACCTCGACTTACGAACGACTCGACAACCGAATTTTTCGACTTACGAATGGGGCAAATGGCTGCACGCTTACGAAGTTCTCGACATCCGAACGGAAACCGTGGGGTTTTTTTTGACTTACGAATTTTTAGATGGGGTTGCTTCGACTTACGAATTTTTCCGTTTCCAATGCATTCCTATGGGAAATCGCGTTTCCAATGGCGCTTTTCGACTTACGAATTTTTCGACCTACAAAGGTGCCTTCGGAACGGATTAAATTCGTAAGTCGAGGCACCACTGTATGTTGTTTCTGCCTGGGAGAGTAGCAGGTTGGGAGGGGAGATCCAATCAGATGGATTGATTTGGATGGGAAAATTGGCAAGGATTTCCTCCAGTTAAATGCAAAGGTAAATATAAATACAACAAACTGTGATATATTAATTAATTCCTGTGCTTAGTACCTTTTGGCTGCTGAAGACCAACATTTTAATATATGGTGGGATACAGAGTACAACTGTGATCTAACTAAGAAGCACTCCTTTGGGGGTGGGGTTGGGGAGCTGCTGAGCAAGATATTCTGGTGCCTTTTCATACTCAAGAGGGAGTGAAAAAAGAACACGACTGAAGTAGTCTGTCATTTTTCACCGCATAAGTCTATAGCTTCTGCTTTGACCTTTATATCCCAAAGGGACGGAATATGCTTGAATCAGGTGCAGGAAGTACATCTCTCTCTTGAAAACCGACAAGCTCGCTGACAAGTTTGACAGAGATAGGAGTGATGTGCCCCTCTGTGCCCAGGTTTATATGTTTAGAGGTATACAGTTAAAAAGAGAGATTGCTGTGAAATTTTCGCATTGCCAGTGCTAACAGGAAAAAGAACAAACCTGAACAAGGAAACTGCGGGCAAGGAGAAACTATTTAATCCCTTTTCTGCTTGTTGTTCTCCAATTGGATATCAAGTCCCTATATCTAGCGCTACTGGGGGGGCAAGGAGGGGGGCAGACACCCCAGCTGCTTTGGATTAAAAACAACTGAAGGGTAAAATAATGGTATTGAGCAGGTATCCCCAAACTGCGGCCCTCCGGATGTTTTGGCCTACAACTCCCATGATCCCTAGCCAACAGGACCAGTGATCGGGGAAGATGGGAATTGTAGTCCAAAACATCTGGAGGGCCGAAGTTTGGGGATTCCTGGTATTGAGTCTTAAGGTGCCTCATTCGCCTCATACATTTAAAGCTCTATTATATCACTGATTATACAATTTGGGTGGGGTTTTTACCTTTACATACAAGGCAGAGAATGTACTTCTTCTTTCCTTTATCAAAATAAAATAAAATAAAATAAAATAAAATAAAATAAAATAAAAGGCTTTCCTGACATTTCAACCGGCAGCTTGAAGGCTCAGCTGCATTCCTTGGGCAGAATGCTGACCGGAATGACACGACACCTTGATGTAACATCATTCCCAAAGGAATTCTTGAGGAATCTCGCTGAATTGGTAAGGTTGCCTCTCTTTTTTTGTAAAGCAAAGAAAGAAAGAAATCCTTTAAATGTTCCCAGCCCCCAGAGTTCTAAAAATACTCTGTCCACTGCCATGGGTGGTCAAATGGTTTGTCTCTAATAGACAATACCGACAACAGTTATATAATTATTTATTGTATTTTGCTTTGGTGAAATGCGGCGTATTTTCCATTATTGGTACTGGCCAGATGTTGTTGGACTTCAAGTCCCATCATCCCTGACCTTTGGCCATGCTGGGCAGGGCTGGTGAGAGCTGGGGTCCAACAGCAGCTGGAAGCTACCGTGTTGGCTACCCCTCCTCTATTTCCAGGCTTGTTTGATTTTGCATCTTTGAAAGGATGCAGAATTAAACCTGTTCTCCTTGGAGGAAAAGAGGGGAGCTTATAAAGACACAAACTTCAGATAGTTTTGATTTTCCCAGGGTTCTTCATTCATAGATAGGTAGACGACAGGCAGGCAGACATGTAGCAACCCCCATGCCACCAGGATAATGTAAGAGGAGCTTGCTCCATGGTGTTGAAAGAGTGGCTAAGGGTGCAATTCTGTGCACATCTGCTTGGGCATAGGTCCCACTGAAGTATATGGGCTTTACATCTGAGTAAACTTTGTGTGTGTGTGTGTGTGTGTGTGTGCAGACTGGGCAGCAAGTAGTGCCTCCCTCTCATTAACTTATTCCTATAATGCCATTTACTGGAATGCAGGGAACAGCCAACTACTAGGTGGCACCACTGATCCATCTAGCTTAGCCTTGTTATCGGGTTGGTGGCTTAGCCTGCCTGTCACCTTGGGGTCCTCTCCAATCCTGCCGCTGTAAGAGAGGATACTGAAGTGGCTAAACCAGTCCCTCTGTTAAATTAATGGCTCTAAGGCAAACCTGCTAGCCGGATCTTGTGGAGTGCTTTGCAAAGTGTTCTGCATGTGCCCTGCAGCTCACCTGTCAAACTTAGCCTCTGGGGCGGGGGCGGGCAGGGGGCAGTTAACCATCTGGTCTGTTGGTCAGATCCAGTTTCCCACCCCTGTTCTAAGGTAACAAAACCCCAGGGATGCGCTGACACCACCGACCTCTCTTGCCACTTGAAGACTGGGCTGCATGTAACATTGTTATCTGCACTAACAGCAGATCTCCAAGGTTTCAGAAAAGAGCGTTCCCCAGCCCTAACTGAAGACGCCAGGAACTGATGCTGGGACCTTTTGCATAGCTCCAAAGCTATGGCTCTTCCCTACTACTTTTAAGGAGCGCCAATCTTTTCTTTTTTCACATGTCTTTAAGGCAGCAGAGCCAATCTCACCTGGAGGGGACGATAAATCAAGTCGTTTACTGCTCTGTTAGCTTCCAGAAAAACTGCTTGCCAGCTGAGTCTCTGTTTACATACTCAGGGTCTGCTATTAAAGAGTGAAAAAACCCATTTCACCATCCCTCTCCCACATAGGTGCCAACTCCCTGGGGACCTGGGTGCCAGAGCACCCACACAATTCCCCATGAAAGGGCCAGGCACCCACAAATTTCGGTGCCAGAGCCATGCACATTGCATGGCACACATGGCCCCGGGCATGCATGGTTGTGGGGCCAAGTTGACACTCCCTCATGTCCCCTAACAGTCAGCATTCTGTAACCACTGAGCAGGCTCATCCCTCACTTATCCTTTAGCCGCTGCCCCTTCCATATTTTTTGCACTTCTGCAAATCTTAGGATTGGGACACAGGTGACGCTGGTCTAAACCACTGAGCCTCTTGAGCTTGCCGATCAGAAGGTCAGCGGTTCAAATCGCCGTGACGGGGTGAGCTCCTGTTGCTCTGTCCCAGCTCCTGCCAACCTAGCAGTTCGAAAGCACGGCAGTGCAAGTAGATAAATAGGTACCGCTGTGGCGGGAAGGGAGACGGCCTTTCCATGCGCTCTGGTTTCCGTCACAGTGTTCCATTGCGCCAGAAGCGGTTTAGTCTGGCTGGTCACATGACCCAGAAAGCTGTCTGTGGAACAAACGCCGGCACCCTTGGCCTGAAAGCAAGATGAGCGCCATAACTCCATAGTCACCTTTGACTGGACTTAACTGTCCAGGGGTCCTTACCTTTTTATGATTTCCCCAAGCCAGTCAATACCTCTCTTATATGTTTGTGGTGCTGTTTTGGTTTTAAATACATAAGCAACGGTACTTTGGGGGTTTGGCTACAGGAGCCACAGGACTCACAGCCTAAATTACATAAATAGAGAACAAACAAAAGCCACCATAGGCAATGTGCAGCCTCTCCTGTTCTTCCCCCTCCCTAAAAAAACAAACATTCACAATTGCCAGTTGCTGATTAAAGAAAAAGAACAAAGAAACCTGATTGCACTAATGATCCATTCATTATCTGAAGTTCGTTATAATGCCAGAAAGTTGTTAAGTAGAAGGCGAAGGCGAAGAAGAAAGGACTGTTTTGGATTATTTGAGGTTTGAATTTTAATTGGAGATCATTAAAAGTCAAATTGCATCTAACAAGGTCAAGGTTAACATAGATCAAGCTGGTTGTTTATTTCATTCCTGTGGGCTTCTAACTTTAGCTTTAGGGAAGCAACCTAGTTCTTAGTACCACTGAGCTCTTGGACAAAAGAAGCCATTATTCTCTCAGTGTTGTTTGCACAGCTATAATCAGAGTGAGGGTAAGGGTGCTTGTTAGCTGGCCTATTATAATTGCCTATTATGCAAGAGATTTACAACTGGCTATAAACACTCATTGCCACCCCAGGTCAGTATACTACGGTATATACAATGGGCCGCTAAACAAAACAGCAACTGATGTGAATTCACTTACCAGTTTACAGAACCAAATACGCTGTTAGGGGTAAGCAAATCTGTTGGTTTCCTGTAAGTTTGTCACTTTTCCAATCAAAAGTTCACTTCCCAACATTTCCACATCCATTTCCAAATTCCTTTCTTGAAAAGTCCTCATGAAAATACACCAGTATTTTAGTGGCGATTTCTCTTGATGTGCTGATTTCTCATGCGATTTTGTCTAATACGTACAAACATTCTTTCCTAATATTATTTGTTTATCAAAAATTTATACACTGCTTGATTGTAAAGAAAACTACAAAGTAGTTTACAAAAAGATATAACCATAAAACCAGGATTTTTTGATTTTTTTAAAAAAACACATTAAAACATAAAGGTAAAGGTAAAGGGACCCCTGACCATTAGGTCCAGTCGTGACCGATTCTGGGGTTGCGGCGCTCATCTCGCATTATTGGCCGAGGGAGCCAGCGTACAGCTTCCAGGTCATGTGGCCAGCATGACTAAGTCGCTTCTGGCGAACCAGAGCAGCACATTGAAACGGCGTTTACCTTCCTGCTGTAGTGGTACCTATTTACCTACTTGCACTCTGACATGCTTTTGAACTGCTGGGTTGGCAGGAGCCGGTCACCGAGCAATGGGAGCTCACCCCGTTGCAGGTATTCGAACCGCCGACCTTCTGATCGGCAAACCCTAGGCTCTGCGGTTTAACCCACAGCGCCACCTGCATCCCATGCATTAAAACATCCCATTAAAACATACAAGGAGTTAAAATACTAAGACACTATTTCTAGGCTTGTCTAAACAAGAATGTTTTGGGCAGGTGCCGAAAAGAATGCAGAGCTTGATCTTAATAGGCAGGGAATTATTTCCCAAAGTGTTGGTGTTGCCACACTGAACGACTGAGTTCTTACAAATGTATTTTGTAGCACCTGCAGTAGTGCCAATTCCACCGACTGAAGCAGAAATAAAATGCATTTTTTTGTATGTTATTTTCACATATAGACGCACTGGTGTGCTGTACCGTAGTACTGCATTTTTGTACCGACTATCTGGCGAAATGCATTGCAAAATTAGGAGAATTTCAAAGGACGGCTGTGTTTTGGTTTGTGTATTGTTTTATATTCAAGTTAGATAGATAAAGGATGTTCAGTACACATTAAAAGCTGAATCTACCAAATTTGTGCACAACTGTCCTTCAAAATTTGCACAGATCTGAATTTTGCGACACAGTTTTCCAATCACTGTTTACAAAATAGCACAGGTCAAGGGAAGGTGTTAATGAAAATAGCATATAAAATTGAATTATATTAGAGGAAATAATTTGCAAAAATGTGTAGTCAAAACTGCATATAAAAATGAGTCTGTTAGGAGAAATTTGCACAATACTGATGAATTGGCATGAGGGTTTACTCTCTACCCCAGAATACTCATTCACTTTTGATCAGCTGTCTCTGACATGAAAATGTTCCACACCATGTGGCTGTTGGCTGCTTCTTCAAAGGTTGGTAGATAGGAAAAATGGAAGGGCTGGACCTCTTACAGTCTACAGTTGAGAAGTATGCCTTTCAGACAGTAAAATGCCCTCCTCCTTTACAGATGTGCAAACAGCACCTGCACTATTCTGAAGCACCATACTTTGTACTCCTCAGGATGAGATGCTTCCGTGCTCATCCAACTGGGGCTGAAGCCATCCTGCCACATTACCAACACTTAGTGAACCTCTGAGTCACAGGTGTCAAACACAAGGCCCGGGGGCCAAATCCGGCCCGCCAGACCTCGTCATGTGGCCCGCCGAGCGCCCCAGCCAGCGGGACCCAGCAGTGGGACCTTGCTGCTGAAGCGCCGCGCCAACAAAGCGCCGACAAACAGCTGGGGCCGTGGAAATGCTTTTTGCCCCTGGGTCCCTTTGCGCTCTTTTCTGGCGCTGAATCAAGGCGGCGACCCCCCCTCCCTTTCTTTCTTCCTCTCTCTCATTCTTATTTTTTCTTTCCCTCTCCTTCCTTCCTTCTTTATCTCTGTCTTCTCTCCCTCTTTCTTTTTCTTTCCTTCTTTATTCCTTCTTTCCTACTCTTCTTTCTCTCACCTCTTTCCTTCCTCTCTCCCTCCTGCTCCCTCTTTTCTTTCTTTCTCCCTTTCTTCCTTCCTTCCGTCCTTCCCAACTTTCTTCCTCTCCCTCATTCTTATTCTTTCTTTCCCTCTACTTCCTTCCTTCTTTCTCCCTTTCTGTCTTCTCTCCCTCTTTCTTTTTCTTTCCTTCTTTATTCTCTTCCTTATTTCCCACTCTTCTTTCTCTCCCCTCTTTCCTTCCTTCCTTCCTTCCTTCCTCTCTCCCTCCCACTCCCTTCTTTCTTTCTTCCTTCCCTCCTTCCTTCCTTCCTTCCTTCCTTCCTTCCTTCCTTCCTTCCTTCCTTCCTTCCTTCCTTCCTTCCTTCCTTCCTTCCTTCCTCCTCTCCCTCTCCCTCTCCTCAGAAACATAGGATGCTGCTTTATACTTCTGGCCCTTAAACCCTGGAACCAGGAGAGCAGCTTCAGTGAGTCAACCTCAGCTAGTCCCTTTGGTGAAGGGTGGTGGCTCACTGGCAGAACATTTGTCCTGCATGCAGAAGGACCCCAGCATCTCCAGGTACTAGTAGCTCTGCAAAGGTCCTGCATGAAACCCTAGCGAGCCTCCACCACCCAGTGCAGTTACCAAAAATCATTTTTCAATAAATTGTACAATAATTGTACATTTGAATATCTACTTGCCATTATTCTGACTATGTTTCTGCTTTCAGAGCTAGTTATTACTTACATTATTACAAAAAACAGTAATAATTGAATGCAGTGACAATAATTTATGATAATAAAGAGTGGACACATAGTCCTACAGATACAACCGGCCCTTTGAGGGTGACCAAACTGTTGATGCGGCCCCCGATGAATTTGAGTTTGACACCCCTGCTCTGAGTCAACTGCTTCTCATTCTTAGTGATTTGTGGGTTGGAGGCTGGGAGGGGACAAGTGGGAAACATGCTGCTGTTGCATCTGCTACAAGACCTGAAGTCTGGGGCACTGCACACCATCAACACTGCCCCAAACAATGTATTCTACTTGAAAAGGGGAACTGTCTCTAAAGTTTTGTTACCAACACTTTCCTAGACCTCCCTGCTCCTAATGCAAACCAACAACAAAAGCTCTATGAATGGTAGAATTACACACACACACACACACACACACACACACACACACACACACGGTGTGTAATACCTGAATAGACAGAAGACAAGAGCCTTTTAAAGAACGGGGAATACCAGCAACATTTTTTTTCTTCAATGGCCTGCTGGTGCCAAATAAAACACAGCATAGTTCTAATTACATCAAGTGAGAATCTGGTCCTGTGAATCAATATTTTGTTGTATAGCTCCCTGCAATATAAGCCACTGTTTCTACAACACAACAAAAGCAACATATGTATGATTGCCACTTTTGCAAACACTGTTTTCAGATTCTCTCTCACTCAACTGGTAAGGCTGCCAAAATGTCTCAGCAAGTTTTTTTTTTTATAACAACAATTATTCTCTCTTTAATTTCTTTGTTTGTTCTCATCTCTTCAGCAAAGGCTACCTCCTATATACACATCCCCCTTGAATGTTTTCTATCCCACTTTTTCATGCACTAGCCACCTGGTGACCCAGACACCAACTCAAAAGAGGGGACTTGTCTTGTCCTTGGTCTAGAGTAATGATGCATTAACATGGAGGTGGAGATCATGAAAGGATCAGAAGCTTCATCTAGGGATGAACTGATAAAGGATTCCAGCGCAGGGAAAGGCCTCTGCCACACGGAAAACCAGGTACCAGCGACATAGTTCACCTGATTTTGATTTATCATGTTTCTAAGCTGCTTTTCATTCATGTGAATTGCAAAGCGGCTTAGAAACAATAAATAACATTAACATAATAGAACACCACAAATACAACATAAATCATATTGTTGTTGGCATCCCCCTGTCTTGAGAAACAAGGGAGTGCACCCCTGGTGGCGAAGTCAAACTGCTGCAATAGCAGCACTGAAATGACCTCCCCGGGACGCAAGCCTGGGAAGTGAGAATCTGTACTTAATATTCTTATAAGCCCTCCTTGCCCCCAAGATTTATCAAGCTATTGAGAAAATGATCCAAGATGGCAAACAATCACAAATGATGGTACAACACTTCTGAAGCAGCTGCAGGACCTTTGCCCTGCAGCCAAAATGACAAGTAATATTTAAATTACGAATCTCATGTTAGTCCCCAAAGTGAGGTCAAATCATGCACATATTTATACGCGCCTCCAAATTTCTAGCGATTGTTTGCAGAAAACAACAAGGTTTAGTATATTCAGGCGGTGCGATAGGACAGTGCAGCTGGCAACTAACCCAAAGGTTGGTGGTTTGAGCCCATCCAGGGACGGCTGTGGACAGGATTCCTGCATTGCAGGGGGTTGGACTAGATGACCCTTGAGGTCCCTTCCTACTGTACAATTCTATGAGTCTATGGTTTTTTTGGGGGGGGCACACCTGCCCTTTCCGATGAGTGGGCCTGGACTTCTGCCACCAAGTCCTGCCTCGGTGGCACCAGCAAACAGACCATATTGGCTCCCAACTATTCTCTGTTCCGTGTTGGTTCCCGGACTTCCCAGAAGCACAGCCGTTCCTATCATTTAATTGATACATAATCTTTTTTCTAAAAGGTCTGAGCAGCCAGAGATTTTAATTTAACTCTTCCTGGCAACTTCCCCCAGATATTAACTGTCAGAGCAGATAACAGAAATTTGGCGGAGAAGGTGATTTCGACAGAGCGGTTGATAAGAGACTTGTGGAAGATAAATGGTAATAGTGAACAGAACCAAGGGATGGGGAGGTTAATAGAATGCTGGGAGGGAAACCGGCTCAGAGGTCTGGGATAGAATCGGATCACAGTTGCCTAGCCAGAAATGGGGTTCAAACAGGCAGAAAATGGATTGGTTTACAATTAACACATCAAGCACACATCTAAAGAAAACGTGGAGGGTTTAGTCGTGTTGAGTATTAGGCACAAGCCGTTGTTCATGAGCTTTATTTCTACTGTTGTGTACTGGAGGTATGATCACATACAAGGCAAGGCAGTCATCAATCCAATTTGCTATCAGGCACACTGTTACTGGACTGCATGGTTTGCAGCAAGGCCTGGTGTTAGTGGAAGAGCTGGTGTTAGGTGGGGGGCACGGGTGGCGCTGTGGTCTAAACCACTGAGCCTCTTGGGCTTGCTGATCAGAAGATCAGAATGTTTACTGAATATATAGGTGAAAATTGCGTTTATTTAAAAACGCTGGTGTAGCATTAATATAAATTCAACAGTGTAAATAAGTTTTGATTGATGTAAAAATGGATTACTGAATGGCTTAGTTTATGTAAAATATGCAGGGATGTATGGTATGCAAAATGAACCATGGAAGGAGAAGAAGGAAAGTCACTGATTTAAGGTTGTTTAAATGAATATTTTGAAATGTAATTTAGAAAAGTTAATAAAAAATATTTTAAAAATGGAAAAGAGAGAGATACACCTATGATCCTTTCCCTGCTAATTCACCACACACGTATTCTGAACCAAGAAAACAAGCGTACCAGATTATAAAACATCACATGACAAGCCACCATATGGTGAATTTCAAAAATAGTAATTTGATATTGCCTGGCTGAAAATTATAGCAAAATGGAAGACAGTCGTCCTGTTCATGATCCTACTGTGAAATCTCACCTAGTCTCCCCTTTTTCTCTGTAGAAGACCTGGTTATTCAGGTGGATTAAAAAGCCTCTTGAAAAACACGGCAAATCGAGAATGCTTAATGGCAGTAATGTTTAAATGGACAATTTTGTATGTCTCGAGGCCCTTCACAGCTCTTTTGTTAATTCAGCCCACAGAAAATATTAAGTCCTGCTGGGATTTGAAGCGATAGATTTGACTGCCTGGGATATCTCGGTAAAAATATGTTAAAACCATTATGTTGATATGATTGCTTATCAGAATAATGCTGTTCAGCGACTGATAATGTGTCAGACTGTAGTCTGCAGAATGGGACAAAATATTGCTTATGTGTGCCTTACCTAAACTGGCATCTCCAAAAGTTTTGGACTGCAGTTTTGGACTGCAGCTTCCAACGGGGAAGGAAAAGTTGCTTTGCGTGATACTTCATGGTAGACAAACCACAGGATTTGAAGGAAAGGGGCATGATATAGCACCCCTGTTTTATAAAGGCCTGCTTGGAATGAATTGGTTTAAACAAAATTTTAAAAGAGGAAAAAAAGAGAGAGAGGCGGAGATGGCCTAAATAGAGAAAATATAGCACCAGGGCTTTCAATCACCTCAGTCTAAATTTTACAATTTAATTACAGCAGGAGGAAATAGGTCATCCAATTTAGATACTTAACTGCTAGTCTTGAATACCTTACCAGGTACCTTAGGTTGTCCAAATAGGACCAATTACGCTCATAATAATTGCAGGTCTGAAATTAAAGGCTTGGTTAAAGCAGGCTCCTAAGGCCAACATTTTGCACCTGGAATATGCAGTCTTCTGAGTTTCTACAATGGTAACAAACAACGCGATGCGCTAAAGTAATACATGGGGTGAACATACCTTAACTGACATATAGACTAACACTGGGAGTATCAATGAGCCAGAAGACTAGGTACGATTCCACTGAAATGTCTCTAAGCAATAAAAGGTATTCATTTAACTTGCCAGTAGAAGATGCAATTGGGAACAATCTCCTGCAAACCCTGCCTTTTCTCCTCCTGCTCTTGTTGTTGTTGTTTAGTCGTTTAGTTGTGTCCGACTCTTCGTGACCCCATGGACCATAGCACGCCAGGCACTCCTGTCTTGCACTGCCTCCCGCAGTTTGGTCAAACTCATGTTCGTATCTTCAAGAACACTGTTCAGCCATCTCGTCCTCTGTCGTCCCCTTCTCCTAGTGCCCTCAATCTTTCCCAACATCAGGGTCTTTTCCAGGGAGTCTTCTCTTCTCATGAGGTGGCCAAAGTATTGGAGCCTCAGCTTCACGATCTGTCCTTCCAGTGAGCACTCAGGGCTGATTTCCTTCAGAATGGATAAGTTTGATCTTCTTGCAGTCCATTGGACTCTCAAGAGTCTCCTCCAGCACCATAATTCAAAAGCATCAATTCTTCAGCGATCAGCCTTCTTTATGGTCCAGCTCTCACTTCCATACATCACTACTGGGAAAACCATAGCTTTAACTATATGGACCTTTGTTAGCAAGGTGATGTCTCTGCTTTTTAAGATGTTGTCTAGGTTTGTCATTGCTTTTCTCCCAAGAAGCAGGCATCTTTTAATTTCGTGACTGCTGTCACCATCTGCAGTGATCAAGGAGCCCAGGAAAGTAAAATCTCCCACTGCCTCCATTTCTCCCCCTTCTATTTGCCAGGAGCTGATGGGACCAGTGGCCCTACCTGCTCCCAATAAGCTGCCACCATCTTATTTTCCTGCACCCCATTATTTTTCTTACGTCCTGCTCACCCCTCCTTTTGATCTTCTTGGCTACCTCGTTTGGGAGAAGGAAAGCTCCCAGATGTTTACTCACACCATGTGTGATCTTTCTTCCTGCCTCTAAAATGGTGGCGCTGCAGGAGGAGAGTCAAGTTCTTACAATTGCTTGGGCGGGGAGGGGACAGACCACCTCCACCCCCACAGGCACAAGGGGACAGGACACAGCAACATCAGCTCAGGGAAAGAATGTGGTAGGCCCAGCCCCTGCTCCTACCCAGACCCACTCACTGTGGGGCAATCAGAAGCTTTCTTATCACGGGAGCACATCAGGGCATCTCTATTTAGATGGTTGTTTTGCATGGGCATCTTGGCTGCTCCCCCCCCCCCCCGCCAGCGATAAATATTTTAAGACCGATGGCACTGCTATCAGTTGTGAGAAGGAAGAAGAAGACAGGGCACAATACGAAAGGAGAATATTTCAAAACGTTTGCCATAAAGGTAAATTACAGGGTGAGTTACGCACAAGTGGCTCTCCTACAAGAAAGATTATACGGCAAGCCACCTAGCAAATTAAAGCCAGCCCCCACCACCTGGACAAGAGATTAACCTCAGCTGAGAATGGTTATGATGTCAACATCTCATCAGGATTCCAACTTCGTTTTTAAAAGCAGGAGGGGCGTTCTTGATTTTCTGCTTTTTGGATATGATTATATTAAGTTGGAAAGCTCATTTTGGAGTTATCAGAGATTTCAGCTCTACATTGCCTTTTCTTTTTACAAATCTTGTATAAAATCCACATTAGATTAAAACACATCTAGAAATGCACATTTTTAGTGAAAACAAATTTAGAAATTCATGTTTGTGGATTTTGATTGTATTTTCTTGCCAAAATTAAATACATACTTAAACATGGAGTTTTTTTGGAGCGTATTCTTTTAAAAAACACAGATTAATGCAAAAATGGGATGGAACGGACTTATGAATGAGTGCACACAAAACTGACACAGGTCATAAATAGATCAACCCATCCATTCCTAGTTCTGAGCTATCTCTTCTCACTCACACCAGCGATTCAGTGAGTACATAGTCAGTTTGGAGTATACAGCCATTATTGCCAATGTAATATTATGATCATTTGTCTTTAAAGATGCTAGTTTTCCAATACTCTTCAGGCCTGGGTAATTTAAGAGAATCTAGGCTCTGAACCAAACTGTCACCCTTACACACTTTGAATTGCAAATGTCCTTTGCAAGTTCAAATTGAGAGAAAACGGAATACAGGCTTTTTAGTTTTGTTTTATAAGTGAGAGACAGAAAAGACAGATTTGCACAAACACAAAAATGCTTTTTTAGCAGAAACTAATTTTATCATTTCTGTTTAAAGATGGTATCACTGAAATCTAAACCAGGAAATGGCAATGAGCACAAAAACTTTAGGCACCAGCAAGACATAATCTTTTGGCTTTCAGGACATCAAAAGAGAGAATACTGTATGAATAATGTCATATCAAGGAGCTTCTGTAGATTGCAAGCTCTGTTAATTTCAAAGTAATAAATGCATTCAGCTCTCTGATATTGATCTTTCATTACTAATAATGATGGATGCGAACTATTGGTGGGCATTCTTTTTCCACCCTCAGAATAATCAAAGAACAGAAACTGTCCTGCAAATGAACAGTGGAGTAGGCGTTCTTAGGTCTTAGCTTAAATTTGTACTGCTTGTGGCCAAAGGCCCTGCAAAAAATAAATAAATCCAAACACACCAGAATGATATGTATGTGAAACATGGTTAATAAGAGGCAGAACCAAGGGTAAACACAAAACAAGGGGTAATTAAAACATTCAGTACAACAAACAAAATGTAAAACAAACAAACATAAAAATAAAATGATCATCATATCAGGGCATCACTATAGCTATCCCTGAATAAAATTCTAATGGACCCATCTCACATGCTTAAACAAATATATCTGGATACTTACAGCTACTCAGGAAGCACCCCCCACCCCTCTCCAAATAATATGTTTTCCCAAGAACTCTCCCTTTATTCTGCAAATAATAGCCCACTTCAGGCAATCTGATTAGGGGTTAGCTTGTGATTTGAAGAGGGGTCACAGTGTGGTGTCTGTTCACTCCATGACCTGGAAGGCAAACGTGTGACATGGGGAGCCTCTTGCAGCTGAAGAGGTTAATCTTTCCATGTATAGCACCTATTCTGTTTTATAAAACCACCTTCTTAAAAAAAGAAGTAGCTCATAAGATAGAAATCACTATGTACATCTTCCTGCAATACCCCCCCCCCTGACTCCAACTATGCCATCGTGCTCCTTTATTTCCCGGGGTGGGGTGGGGAGTGAGAATCAGTTTCGTTCTCCTTTGTCCAACCAGGATCAGGTTCAGAAACAACCTCTGGAACCCCCAGTGTTTCAAAGGCTGACAGCCTCAGGGGCTCGAGATGTCCGGCATCATTCGTTTGTTTACTTGCTGCATCTTCTGCCCAGGTCTGCAGCCTCATCAGCGTGTCAAGAGGCTGTAAGTGCTCTGTTTCTGAAAACACAGTGGGGCTGTGGCAGTGATCTGGAGAAAAAGCACCTGTCAGGCTGAAAGAACATGCTCGCCTGCCAGAAGCCAGCCAAGCAGGGAGAGCGAGGCTCGGAACGCCCTCGTCCCATTATGGGCAGGAGCTATTCATTGCCACCCTTCACCCTCAGCCTGCCATGTCTTTAAAACAGAAGAGTCCTTGGAGACCCAAAGAGCGGTGCCGTTATATTATTTCCCCGATAGCACATCTCCCGAGAAATCCAAGTTATTAGACCAGCTAATAGATACCACTTACACTGTCTTTTGATCTTCAAAGTGTCTCTGAGGCAGATTAATTGACACAAATCTATACTAGTAATTAAACCGATGAGTCCTTTGCAATATATATGGGGGATTAGAGTAACCTTTGCCCATGACATAGGGGACATGAGCCAGTTCGGATCACGAGTTCAGCTGCAACTTTTGCAGTGGGGAGAGAGTCGTCCCCACCCCTACTTGTGGAGGCTTCATACTGGGCTTAGAACCATACATTTCCAAATCATTTGCGGAGCCTTTATGAGAGTAGAAAAGACTGTAGACATTATGGCAGAACAGCCAACAGGAGTATGAATTTCTCCCGATATGCACAATGTTGCTTGAAATTTTGCGAAATACACCCATTTCTGAAAGCGACACCCCCCCATTATCACACATTTTCATACTGTATGTTATTTTCACAAATGTGCCATTTATACACACACACTTTACACTCCTATCCACACTTTTGTACACATCGTTTGGCTGGGGAACGGGCACTGCAAAATTGGGAGAAGTGTGAATTTCAACAAAAGGCTTCCCCCATCTCTAGTTGCAGGGCCCTGCAGCCCCTTTCAGCTGGCTTTTCCACTTCAGGCGAGAAAAAACTGAAGAGAGCTCGGGCTTCCTTTAGGTAAGGGTTGGCTAACCCCCAGTTCAAGGGGCTCATCCAGCATCCCAAGCAAATAATTTCTGTTGCCCTCCAAGATCCTACAGATGATTGCAAAATGTAAAAGAAATCACTTCGGTGTCATGGACTGGCTGGATGCAGAGGAGTGGTGGGAGGCAGCAGCCGGGGAACCCCCAAGGGAACCCCCAGAGGAAGAAGGCTCAGAGCCAGGGGATTGGTGGTGGGACAATGGTGAGTGGTCAGAGGGGGAAGAGGGGGCAGACTGGGAGGAGTGTCAGAAGCTGAAGAGGCAACAGGCTTTAGTGAGCAGGGAAAGGCTGTGGCAGAGAGCAATCCAGACTCAGAGGCAGGAGAGGAGGGTGGCCAGCAGATAGAGATGAAGCAGGCTGCTGAAGAATCCAGTGAATCTGCAGCCCCCCCCTTCCCCCTGGTCTCCCAGAACATACAGAGAAATGAAGAGGGTGGAGCAAAGAGAGACAAGACGAAGGAGCCTCAGGTGGCTGCGGAAGGACCCAAGGGAAGAGAAGCCTTAGAGAGCAGTGGAAGGCAGGCACCTTCAATCCTCACAACTGCCTCCTGTGGCAAGACCTACTGAGAAGAGTTGCTGTGATCGCTAGGTCTGAGTTGTTTTGGTTTCTTTGAATAAAGAGTGAACTTCACTGACACTGGGTGTTTTATTGGTGACCCAGCTCTGGCTCCTGACAAGTGGGCACAGTGCAGAAGGGTGGAAATTGCCCCCTCCCTGTTGATCAGCTGGATTGTTTGATGAGAAAAAGAGAGGGCGATAGCCCTCTCCCTCAACTGATCTGCATAGATCTCGTGTGCACATGCAGTGTGTCTCTCTGTGTTGCTGTCTAGACCTGCCTTCAACCAGGAATGGACACAGTGCCTCTACCCTACCCCACCCCAACCCCACCCCACTGATGCTTACTTGTCACTGGGGGAAGAAGGAGACCTGCAGCTTCAGAATCAGATTCCAGAGCTGAGCCCAAACTCATATTAAAACTGCAGGGTGGTTTTAGACCAAGCTATTTTCTCTTTGTATTAATTCACTTGACCTGAAGATCACCCTTTTCGTGTGAAAGGAGGGCATGGGGGAACAACACAGCCAGATTGCTCTAATATTGTTCGAATTTTAGATAGATCAATTTTTGAGCAGCATGCCTGCAAAGCTGATTGACACATGTAGGCCCCTTATTTTTGCTTTCTGAAATATTTCAATTCTGTTGGCTTAAGTGGTGTTACACTGAGAGACCTTTTACAATATTATGCACAATCATTAAGGAAATGTACTGCTGTGTGGGTTTCAATTCAAACTGCCAAAGCATAAATAATTCTGCAAGATGATGTACTTCAAGTCAAAAGAGTGGATGTGTATGTCTGTGTTTAGTGGCAGTCTTTAATTTCAAAGTTTTTAAAGAGAATGTTTTTTTAATAGGGGAAAAAAAAAACTTGTTCCACACTTGATAGAGACCACCAACCTTCAGCCTGCGATCCTGATCTCCGCTGCAGAGTGAATTTACAGACACCTTAAATGACTTCCAGGCTGGGTTTAAGTTATTCATCACCACCTATGAATGAGAAGAAAAGGACTATAAACGTATTTCAAAACCAAAATGCTAAACACCAATAATTATCACTTGCAAATGAAGTTCTATTATCACCCCCCAAAAAAATATAAATTTAAACTGAGCAAAAGAAACAGTATCTTTAGGCATTATTCATTTTTTGGGTATACTTTTTGTGGCTATATGCTAGGCAATCAAGTCAACATATTATTAAGCATGCTTCTTGTTATGCTCTATTTGATAATTTATTTTATCTTTTGACTCCTTTCCAAAGTCCATTAAAATCAGTGGGAGTCAGTTAAAAAACAAACAAACCCAAAGGATTGTACATCACAAAATGAGAAAACAGAACACAAAATGGGAAAACAAGATAAGGATTGAAAAGTCTGAAACAACAATCTAAACAGAGAAAATAAATTTGCTTTATGGGCAAATGTACTAGCTGTGGGGGGAAATTCACTCTCTCCTAACTAGTGACCATGCTCTCCAACTAAATGGACTCAAGGAGTGACAGCGGCAACAATGCTGCTTTGCGAACATATGGGCAAACACATACAGGGCGAGTATTTTAAAAGAGGTCCAGTGGATACAGAGTACACATGTTCCACAGGGCCTCTTTTAAAAGACCCACCCTGTATATGAACAGAGAGAGGTGAATTACCTGTTGCCAAAAGAGTTGAAAGCCTATGGCAGGTGGTACATGTTTCAGGTGAGGGAGCTGTCTGCAAGCCTAGATAAGCATTCCCCTTGGAGCAGCTCAAGAAGGCCAATGTTTGCTACATAGCATGGTGTGTGAGGAGTGAAGAATGTCCATCTCATTTGGAGGAAAGAGGGAAGTAACAAATGTTCCTCAAATTGACTTTTCTGGCTCTGGGAATCTGAATGGGACTGGCGATGCACAAATAATAGCTATTGGTGGCTATATCTCTGTTTGGACTTAAACAGACACCTCTCACCTTGACTACTGAATCACTTCTGTGAGGGGACCTTTTGGCTGCTATGAGCGCCCTTCACCAAATGCTAAAAAGCTGTTGGCAGCAACATAGCTCACTATTGTGGGAGCACTAGAAGAAAGATGAATTAAGAAACGAGAGGAGAGAAAGCACCCACCACTCATCACTTTAAACGCACAACTTGAGGAGCCTCAATGGAAGTCTTGAATAACCTTCCCCAAATGATCACGTGAGCAGGGAAATGGAAAGAGTTGGGCCACTAATCATTTGTGATGTGACTGGTAATATCCAAAAAGTGCCTGCGACCCTGAGATAGCTACATCCCCCCCCCCCCAGCAACTGCACCATATTGTGCATTACTATTGCTTGCTTACTTCTCCTGAGGCCAGGCACATGCTTAATGTGCCACGGAAGGGCAGGATTGCTGATTTGACAGAGCAGAATGGCAAAACTGCCTCCTCCTCCTCCTCAGAGCATTGCCCAAGAGGTTCATACAACTTTTTATTTCCCCCTCCCATCCACCTTGGTTTAGATCACTTCTTTGAAGTGTAGTTCCCTTTCTGAGCGGAATGAGGGTGCCGAAACACATCCTCTCAATTTTCTTTTTTTAAAAGTATCAGTTAATGGGGTAGTGCTTTCTTCCCAGACCAAAGTGTTTCCTTTTGTTCCTGTTCAGCAAGGCGACTTCTCTTCAACTACATGGGGACAGTGATATTATGCTAGTCTTGCTGGATCCATGCCACCACTAGTCATGAGTGGTTGGTGTGTGAGGCAGTGCCACAGAGGAGCACGCACGCACGCACGCACGCACACACACACCCACCACTGGCATCACTGTCACTTAGTGAGACTGGATTGGCTCTGCTGGCATTCTTGCACAGTCCCTGCACAATCCTTGTAAACAGCAGCAGTGCCATTGTCTGGAGGGCAGTCCCACACATAAGACACTGGCAGAGCACTAAAAGTCCAGCACATTCTAAATCCAGCCTGCATGTTTTTACATGAGTAGAATGTGTGCTTTTATTTAAAATGCATCTCTGAGTTATTTGTGGGGTATAGGAATTCGTTCTCCCCCCCCTTCAAAATATAGTCTGGCCCACCACAAAGTCTGAGGGACAGTGGTGAAAAAGTTTGCTGACCCTTGGTCTAGCAGTTTATATTATTTCAAAAGACCCAAAATCTCCCCCACCGCAACCAAAATTATAAGCCTACCAAGGGAAGGGGGACCACAATAATGCAAAACAAAGTAAAAGCGGGTTGCTTTTGAACATCCTATAAAGTTCGACGTAAGTAAAAACAAAAAGAGCCCACTCTTCCTTGCCATAGACAGCTGTGCCCAGCTGACTTCAAAACAGGCTCATTTCTCACCTCAGTCCTGTGGACGAGCTGCTGAGTGGCATCATCATTCATCCGGAAGATTTCCAGAAATGGATCAGATTTGCTGAAGAAATCCTGAAATCGAAACATATAGATCGTTATTCTTCCAGGCTTATTTGATTTTATCCACACAATCTCTCTCTGCTCCCCTGCTGAAGGAAAATGAAAGTTGATTCCATTGTAGAGTGAGTGACATTACCAAAATGTATCACCAAAAGAAGAGGAAGAGTTGCATAAAATTTGCATATGCTTGTTTATGAGCACACCTGTACGTTTAGAAATAATTCCTATAATTTAAATAGAAGCACATTGCATCTCACCATAGTGAGATCAGTGTGCCTTCTCAGTCTGCTAATAGGAAATTTCCAGGCCCCTGCTCTCCCTTCGTCTGGTTTGTTATTTTGACTGCAGCCTTCAACTAGAGTGCTTTTCAAACATAAAGGTAAAGGGACCCCTGACCATTAGGTCCAGTCGTGACTGACCCTGGGGTTGTGGTGCTCATCTCGCATGATTGGCCGAGGGAGCCGGCGTACAGCTTCCAGGTCATGTGTCCAGCATGACAAAGCCGCTTCTGGTGAACCAGAGCAGGACACGGAAACACCGTTTACCTTCCCGCTGTAGCGGTTCCTATTTATCTACTTGCACTTTGGTTACAGGTAGGTAGCCGTGTTGGTCTGGATCGAAGTAAAATAAAAAAAATTCCTTCAGTAGCACCTTAAAGACCAACTAAGTTTTTATTTTGGTATGAGCTTTCGTGTGCATGCACACTTCTTCAGATACTTGCACTTTGACATTCTTTCGAACTGCTAGGTTGGCAGGAGCTGGGACCGAGCAATGGGAGCTCACCCCGTCATGGGGATTCGAACCACCGACTTTCTGATCGACAAGCCCTAGGCTCAGTGGATGCCTTCAAATACAGGACTATCCTCTGACAGACCTTGGAACAGAGGACACAACTCTTTCCGGTAGGACACATGACCACACTATGGCCAAATCTGTACCATGCATTCAGAAGCCGCACGATACGACTTTAACTGTCATGGCTTCCTCCAAAGGATAATGGGAACTTTACTTTGCTAAGAGTGCTGAGAGTTGTTGGGAAAGAATTGGAGCAGAGCTACAGTTTGCAGAGTGCTTGATCAATCCTTCTTGCTAGGGAACTCTTTGGGAATTGAGGTTCTGTGAGGGGAAGAGAGCAGTCTCCAAATAATAATAATAATAATAATAATAATAATAATAATAATAATAATAAATTATGTATACCCTGCCCATCTGGCTGGGTTTCCCCAGCCACTCTGGGTGGCTTTCAACAGACATTAAAATACAATAATCTATTAAACATTAAAAGCTTCCCTAAACAGGGCTGCCTTCAGAATACTTTGGACGTTGACCATTATCAGGCCCTTGGAACTTCATAGAATAAACCTTGACAGGTTGATTAAAAGCTACCGTAATAAGCAGCTGTTTGTCACGGTCTGATTCCAGGATGGTAGAGTCTTTACATAAACAGTTATCAAACCGTGTTCATCACTTTCATTAAGGCGTTCACAGCCAGCTTTATTAACAAATGGCATCAAATCCATATATCCTTTTGGAATATTGGTATCCTCATTATTTCCAGGATCATTTTCTAGGTGTTGTTTGATTTTCTCTTCCAATCCAGCAGCGTCAGCACCTTGATACTGGTCGATGCGCACTTTGCTCCGGAAGAAAAGAATCGTTGGGGTTGCCGATATATTATTGGTTGCAGCTGTTCCCTGGCATTGATGCACATCAACTTCTAAAAATGTCACTTGGGGATATTTATTGCTCAGAGCATTGAAAGCAGGGGCTATCCTTAAACATAGTAATTCTCAGCACCACCAACTCCAGGATTCATGACTGTTAAAGTGGTACAATAGTGCTTTTAATGTATGCCGTGGATGTGACCGGTTTCTCTTTAATCTCTGAGTAAATGCCTGCTCTCTTCCGGACGGCGATGATTTTGACTTACGGTGGATGACAATCCAATAAGACAAAGGCTTCTATCAGAGAGGGTTCTAGATGTGCCTCTCTAGGAGGTGAGAGTCAGTGACTAGGATGGTAGAGTGGCAATATGTCCTACTTTGGCGAACAACCCTTTATTTGAAGGCTGCATCCAGTTATTTTTCAGTTGCTAAATCTTCCTCACATATAGACAGAACCCTGCTTCTGAACACAGTAACCTCCCACCTTGCTGTTTTTCAGTTCCAG
Organism: Zootoca vivipara; assembly: GCF_965207765.1. NCBI lineage: Eukaryota > Metazoa > Chordata > Lepidosauria > Squamata > Lacertidae > Zootoca > Zootoca vivipara. The sequence goes on along the minus strand of NC_142594.1, from coordinate 12,813,502 downwards.
AAAGCATCATAGAACGTTCAGTCATACAAATACCAGATTTGTGAAATTCTTCTGCTTCCAAAGGCGAGGATCCATGTGAATTTGACACCTGCACAATGGCGCATCCATATGGAATGCCCACACCAAATGCAACATTATGTGTGTGGTGAAGAGGAGAACACCTGCTCCTTCAACCATAGGGTGGCTCTCAATCTGTCCCTTCTTGTCAGGTTTCCCATGACTATAAATTGCAGCAAGAT